>NW_027411977.1:106335636-108735636 GCF_047663935.1 Musca autumnalis | reverse complement strand
TTTATGTCGCATTTCTGAACGAATTAGTAAAACATTTTCAGCGTTTTTTTGGTGATCCTGATCTATGTCCGTCCTTCCATCAACACATTTCTTTATAAAGTTCGAATTATTGTCGTGGTACTTCATTTCTAAAGTTCATAAGTTTTTTTATTAATAATGGAATTTTACTAGTTAATAACCTGATATATAAGGCAAATAAATCCATATTAAGCAAATATTATGGTTTGCGACCATTTGAAGACCGGAAACAGCTTCCTTGGCTACCAAATTTACGTATTATATTCCTCCAGCGTAATTTATGTGACTTTTGCTGATTATTTTAATCATCTGAAACTTCTTTACAACTGGTGTATATTTAGCCTTTTAAAGGATAAAAGCTTTGTAGCCCATGTACATAATATATTGATTCCCTTGTCCATGGGACATGAGCCTCTTATGCCTTGCTATAGAACTTCAAAATTCAAATGCACTCATCTCATTATAGGGAATATTTCTATGAACATTACCAAAAGAAACATTGTTTTATGTATATAAATGTTACACGCAGAAAAATATATGTTAAAACTGCAGCAAACATATAATATGTTTGAATGCAAACATAAATATGTTTGGATTATGAATAAGACAAAATGTATTTTAAATCTAAGAATTCTTCTAGCTTCTTCGTTTAACTATAAATCCCAATGAAAACTAACCTATTATCCCAATGCTTTAAATGATTTAAACATTTCTGGGTAAAATATCCTTGGAATATATTATATGCCCCAAGGGAATCTCTCACTAATAGGAGGGCTAACGAACTAATTCCTTTCAGGAAAGGACCACTACACATCGATTTTTCGGGGAACCAGACTACCCAACCCTAGGTTTTAAATATTGTTGCTTATCATAGCCTGTCATCAAGTTGAACAATAGGAAAACTATTTGACAGATGGTTAATTCCATATTGATTGTATAACTGAGTTGAAAGTAGATATCTAGTAAGTCGAGATTTGGAACGAAAACTTTGAAAACTTAAATATTCTTATTAATACATCAATTGCTATTGTTAAGAACGAAAAGGTCAATGAAATAAATAAGAATCTAATGATCCAGACAGGAAAAAAGTATTGATGTCCAGATTACCGAGTCTACAATGTAAAAAATTCTAGTGTCCGGATTACCGCGTTGTCCGGATTAACGAGTTTCCGGATTATCGAGACTATACTGTATAGGGTTTTTGAAACTCCTAAAAAGCTCATTTATAGTCTGATTGAATCTGATATTTGTGGCTTAAGGGCATAAAACATCTGAAGAAACTATGGTCGGGAAACGACGTGTGTGTGAAAAAGGAAAAAGAAAAAAGGAGATATAGCAGCACTATTAAAGAGTAAAGATGCAAAAACAATTTGAACATTTTAAAAACTTATCCTGTTATCAGTCTATTAACGGTTTGGAAGGTATGAGCCTGACAAAATTATTGGTTTCGACATCAGTGACCCCAATCTATATGGGCCCTTATGTTATTATTTTCAAAATACGGTAAAATAAGTGAACACGTACTCATTTGTCTAAAATTGTCTTGATATGCTTCTTGAAATAAATTAAGTGTGATTTCGCACTTAAAGAATCAAATGTTAGCACCAGTATCGTAGAACTGTAGGAACGCAAACATTAAAATTCATTTCTCTAGAAATAGACAAATAGCGTATGGAACACAATAACATGACCCCGACGATATATTCTCATCATTCTTGTTTATATTATTGACAATTCATTCATAGCACAAGATGTGCACCTTAAGAGTATTAATGACTGTGGATTAAATCCTCTTAGAACAATGAAATAAAAACAGTAGCTTATAGAAAATATTTTGTTGACTTTAAAAATTACATTTTTATTTTGCTTTTCAACAAAAAACAAAAAAACACTGATCATTGTAATTCTTTAACAATACGACTAAATGTTATGACTTTTTTAAATGCATTGAATAATCTAACCAACTCAATAAAATCACACAACACTAAAAGAAAATACGGAAATTAAGGATTACAAATAGAGATCTCACACACTATTCGAAATATGGTCTCTAAGGAGACTAAGAAGAATGTGCCACCCACGTTACAACTGAACAAAAGTCGTCAATCACAGGGACTGTAAATGTCAGATTACAGACACTGTGAGATACTGTTTGGGAAGACCAGCATTGTCTTCCGCACCATTGCACAAAAGACCATTTCCTCATTTCCGGAAGTAAATACGAGTAATCCCACTAAACAAGTCAAAACACGAAAATGACCTGTATCATAAAATACTGATAAAGGTGTTGAGAATTAAGAGCCAGCCATCACAGCAGTCAGGTGTGATGTGTACGTGTAGTTGTTGCATTGCTGAAGATGGCAGAGATTGAATTGTCAAAATATTATTCCGAATGGTATGCCTAGACATGGACACAAGTGAGTAAGGGAATAAGTTTCTCGTCACACAATTGAGGACAAAACCAACGGTACAACTACGGCGACAATGGTTAAACATGTGTAAAGCAAGTAATGAGTGTTGGGCACACCAGGACCTCTGTGACGTCTTGGCAATTGTGATCAATGTAAATGTACACCTACAATAATTTGTTTATGATTTGCTTGGAGATTTCCCCTTAATTTCTTGGGAAATCTTCAGCAATCTATTAAAATTCATAAGACAACTGTAGTGGGTTACTTTCACCAAATAAATTGTTTTAGTACTTCCTTATATGTTAAAAGTAACCATTTATAACTGTATTTTTTATGATTTCGTTTTAATTCAATTTTGTTTTACAGTTATACCCCGTCACAGTATCCTTTTTTCATTTTAAGATTTTATAGCCACACTTTCAGTGGCATATTTTTATTTTCATTTTATGTATGTATCCTGTTTGCAAAATTGTCCATCTAGCTCAACCCTCAAGGGGCGGAAGGCTAGTGGGAGTTGAATATCAATATCAATAATGATTGTTGATATTTTGTTCTTGGTAATTTTCAACACGTGTTGTTGAAAACACATAAATTTTATTTTACACTTTCTAATTTTCACTTCTCTTGTTGGGATTTTGTTTTCTGAATGGCGTTGCTAGGTTAGAAAATTTATATTTTAACACTTTTGATACAACAGCCACTCATGGAGTGAAGTATAAAATTCAGTGCACACAACATGGTACAGTGGATCAGTGGGGTAAAAGTTTAGAAAGTGGTAAAATGGAAAAAAAATATAAATAAACTGAATGCAAACTACCATATCAGCAGACAGACCTATCAACACAGTCTACAAAACTTAGTGAGAGATATGTACGAAGGAGAGGTTGTCATCTCTGTGGGGTAAAAGTTCAGAAAATGGTAAAATGGAAAGGGATATAATTTAACTGAATGCAAAATACCATATCAACAGACAGACCTATCAATACACAGACCTATCTACACAGTCTACAAATCGTATGCGAGATACATATATAGAATAATTCGTTTATTTTTCTTACCATAGGGAACACTAAATACATAATTTTACCTAAATGATATTTAAGAAGGTCGAAGGAGAATCTGCTAAAGTGGTTCTGGCGGTAAACGGTGAATAGACCAAGTTGATGGTGTCGACGCGCAATGCATCCATATAGTTCGGACCAACAGTGGAAATTGGTTCCTAGACTTCGTCTACCTAGGCACCTCCATAATCACAACAAACAACATTAGCTGTGAAATAAAAAGTAGAATTGTATGGACCAACAAATGCAACTTTAGCTTAAGTAAGCAATTTAAAAACAAAGCCACATCTCGTCAAACAAAACAACGGTTTACAAAACATTGATACTACCCCTGCTAATGTATGGTTCCGAAGCCTGGGTACTTGGGCAAGCGTTAACGGTGAATATCGACGTATCTACTATACGATTGAATAGGCCATGTCATAAGAATCAGCGATGATGAACCCGCTAAAAAGGCGTATAAATACGGGCCACATGGCGGTACACGCAGAGCTTTAATGGAGCAAACTAGTGGAAGAAAAGATGGAAAGACGTGGTATTCCAAAAAGCAAACAGAGAGGATTGGAAGACTTTTCTTTGTTCGGCTTATAGGAGAAATGTTCTGTAATAGAATATTTAATTACTTATAAAAGTATTAAGTAATATTTAACCACTGGAAACCATTAATGTTAAATTACATCCTTGTACCTTAAATCGGGTATTACCGTTTTTTTTTTTCAATTATTTTTGGTACCAAAAAGTACGATAAAGTACTAAAAGTCACATGATTATGAAGTTTCAAAATACCTATGCCGTTTTGCCTTTGCCTCCCTATTTAAACATCCGCCTACCTGATCAGAAATTAAGCTGGAATCTCTTTGGTCCCATTAAGGACAGATTGAATACCGACAAAACAACCACAATCCTTTTCCGTAAAAATTATGTATTTGGGGGGTTTCAGAATTTGTTTTGGACGTATGATTGTTGTGAATATTTTTAATTTTTTCTGACTAAGTATGATTCGCCGAAATATTACGGTATGCAACCAACACAGTATAATAATAATAATAATAATTGTTCCACAAACATCCCAGATGGGACAAGGGCGACTTCTCTCATATCAATGAGTGCACGCCGATTCATATTGGCTCAATGATATGGGACCTACTTTTTATTGCCGAGTCCGAACGGCGTGTCTTACGACACCACTTGTAGAGAAGTTTTTCATGGCTTAAATACTCAGGAAATGTCGCCAGCATTACTGAGGGGGAATTTTGCCACCGTTGAAAATTTGATGTTGCTTGGCCTGGGATGTTGCTGGGACCAACACAGTATACAGTGCCAAAATCGTTGTGCGTTCCAACCACTACACATAGTGGCCGTAGGTGTTTTTTTTTACAGATTTTGGCCAATTTTCTTGGGAAGGGCAATTTTCTAAGAGCTGCAGCGAATCCAAGTTGTTCAAAAAAAAAACACGATTCGAGAAAGCCCTTCCAAATTCTAGCCATTTCGATGGGATAATGAAGCTAAAACTATAATAGTACCGAAAATCGGGAGGTACCGTACTATGGGTGCTTCATCAAAACGTTAACTGATGTATGATGATGCAAGATGTTTGTAAAATGTGGTCCAAGTAGTTATTTTAGTTTTTGTGTAATAAGTCAAATTTCAATCGCAAACTTAAAACGCGTTTTTCTCGAAACTGTTTTTTTTTTAGATGTGTCACTCTTTGAGTAAATGAGCGATATGTATTTCCAGATTTTTTGGAGAATATGTTTTTAACCACTGGGAACCATAAATGCCAAATTACAGCCAATTCGGGGTCAAATGGGGGAATACCTTCCAAACTACTTAAAGTGAAGCGTCGAGTTATATGGGACTATAGCGCGGACCTATATTGCTCACATTCAATACCAAAATTGTATCCACCAGGATGGTCCATATGACAATTTCTTACGTTTTCGACCACCAAAAAATTGTAAACGTCGAAAACGTCATATTGTGTTATTAAGACGAGTATGCCTAAAGTTGCCTGGAAAGGAACATTTAAACGCATTTTGGATTAATTCCCTAGTCATAACAAGTAGCTAATGGAGCTCATTTAAATGATAATTCAGTAAAGAAACGATTTCTTAGCCATAAAGGTATTAAACGAATGAGTCGACGCACAGAGAAGTTAAGCTGAAAACACATACAACGTTTGAGTTAAGTTTTGTGTCGTTTTGGCCGTTTTTACACTGTTGGGTAACAAAATTCACGAACAATTGACTTTATTAACATTCCCCCTGCTCAGGTTTGGAAATAACAAACTGTTAAAAACTCAAGGAAATTTGAAAGGTTTGTTATTTACGGACCTGAACAGGAAAGAATGATCTAAAATAATCGAATTTTGAGCTTGAAGAATCGTTCCTAGAATCTTCATTTGTTCTAGAAACTTGTTTGTTGAAATCTAAGGTACATTTTTGTAGTTGACTGTATCCTTAATTTTTGGGCGGTTGCGTATCTTTGGACCAGAGTCGGAGAAAAAAGTATAAAAATTGGATATTTTCAAAAGATTTTTGCTATTTTTACCATTAAGAACCGTTCATAGACATTTCGCATATTCCAGAAAGTTGTTTATTGAAGCCTTTGCTGCACTATTGTGGTTGATTGTTTTCTTGAATTTTGAACGGTTTTATATCTATGGAGCAGAAGCCGAAAAAAGAGGATAAAAATCGCAGTTGTTTTGCTATTTTGACCATTAAGACTTGTTCCTTCAGGGTTCGTATATTCTAGAAAGATGTTAATTGAGATCTGAGGTACATTTTTGTAGTTGGTTGCTTGATTCAAATTTGATCGCTTTGATAGCTGTAGAACAAAACTTGAGAAAATTTTTAAAAGAAATTTGACCATTTCGATTTTGACCTTGCAGATGAAGTTTGATGGATTATATGTGTTCACAATTTTTGTTCTTTAAGACAAGAGCTACAACTTTGACTCTAAGATAAATTCAAATTTCCTAACGGTTTGAAAGATATAGTCCTGACTAAATGACCCATTTTACATCAAATCCTCAAACCTTTGGAGGCCTATAACAGCGGAAGTTGATGAGATAGGGAAAAACGGCGAGACATGTGTCTTCTCATTTTTGGTGTTCTATCACACTGTGGAGTCAGAATATGGTTAATAAAACATGACTCAAAAAATTACACACAGTGTAATAGAGTCCTTATGTGGCCACGCTTTAAGGTGGTTGCTAATACGAAAAAGATAAATTGTCAATTTAGATTCCTTAGGAACGTAGGGTTCTGATGCATCAACACTGGCGAACTAGACACATTTTTCTCTTATCCGTTTGACTCTGGCTGATATGTTTATTGTTACTCTATTGTGACGATATCTTCAAAACCATCGGCATATTAGGTCAAAGAATACAAGCAAGTTTTCTAAGTATTGTAACGTGATTTTATCGCATCTTAGGTAAGTCCAGTTGCGTCCAGGGTCTCCATAAGGACCTACTAAACCTTATGAAATAAAAAACTAGGTTTTATCCCTTCTAGGGTTTTACTTATTATTTTATTGATCTAAATACTAATATGTCATAAATCAATGAAATGCGAAAGTGATAAGCTTGAGGATGCTTTTAGTAAGGCTGATGATAAGGGTGGCTAGCAGCAAGGGATGATCTGGAATGACGATGCTGATTGATGTTTCAGTATTGACTATGTCAGCTTATGGCGAATTGCGTTGATAATCGGCAATGACGAGCCTGATTGACAATCGGGTTATGCGCTGATCGGGAAGACGAAGCTGATTGGCATTCGGGTTTTACGCTTTAAGGGGTGACCCCACTTGTAAATTTCAGAAAATCGACAAAAATGTTAATGACTTATTTTAAAGTAGACGTAGCCTAAAATATGTGGTAAAATGTTCTAGTTGATCGGAACAATATTGTCTGAGATATGAGTCTTGGAAGGGACAAATTTATTGTGTTTTTTTATGCAACATAGAAACAAAAAACGCGTTTTTCTCGAAATGACTTTTTTAAATCGGTGCCAACTCTAGCTTGGAAACTAATGAACCGAATATCAAAAAAGTTTGGGGATTATAAAGGACATCAAAATCTGGCCCTTCATCGATCGGTTTTATTTTTACATTTTTTTGTCCATTTTATGTCAGTTTTTTAAGCCAAAAATTAAAATTTTGACTTTTTAAAATCTATTTTTTTAAATCGATCAATGAAGGACTAGACCTTTATGTTCTAAATAAGACCACAAAAATATATGACGATCGGTTAATTAGTTTTCGAGCTAGAGTTGACACCGCAAAACGCCGCAAAACCACCTTTACAAGTGGGGGTCGCACTTAAACGATGATCGGGAACATAATAATTATTATGATGATTATTCGGTTGACGACGATTATATAACTCGGCTGACAAAGATCATAAATTCGGTAGATAATAGACGTGAAACACTGTATGATGGATTTCGGGAACGACGATGATCGATGAGAGTTGTCGATGGTTGAGGGAGATCGGTGATGTTCGGGAACGTGTTGTTTGATGATTTCAGGAATTCAGCTGATGAGGATCGGGTACGACGTTGTTAAAACTAGCTAACAATACTATTTTTACTAAAACGATCTCGTACAAAACACTACATACTTTATAAATAGGGAACCGACGTTCCAGTGAGCGACAGACTACCGAAGTATCTTTGTCGGAAAAAAAGCCGAAGCTTCCGTGTGGCATAGGAAACCGAAGTATATTTGTGGGTCATAAATCCGAAATCCCTGTGTGGGATATAAAACCGAAATTTCTGTGAGGGACTGTAACCCGAAGTCTCTGTGTGGAACGGTAAACCATGTGCCACAATAGGTAGTCCTTTCAAAAATTTACCAAAACCCCACTTTGGCGGATAGCAAGCTGACTTCCACGACGAAAACTGAAATACCAAAGGCTCAGGTATGAAGTCAATGGAATTATTCTGCATTGATTACAGCAAGCATGTTAAGTGCATGCTGAGATACACACACTGTTACTACGATGGCGGGGATTACCGTAGGTGTTGTTGTATGTATGTCAAAATTGTCACGTTACTGTATTGTATGAGAATTTCGGGATATGGTTGATCAGACTTTGTGTGTTTTCCTCACTAAGGAGAAAAATTAGATGATTACGAAGCCCCTCCACATCCGATATGTCTGAAGAGCCTCTACCAAAGGCGAAACATGTAGTGGTGGTTCGAATCTTCGGTTTTCTTTTTTCACTTGCATAATCGGTCATTAAGCTCGACTGTAACGAGAAATTAATTAAAATTTATATTTAAAATGATCTTCGCCCTAGTAGGCAAAATTTTCTAATAAAAAATAAAAATCAGCTTGAAAAACACATGAAAAAAGTGTAGTCACGGCGTGTTAGCGTTCAGAGCAAGACTCATTACTTTTAAAGACTACGATAAGCGTTTGTCATGAAAGCCATACAATGATTGAACAAATATGCAGCATTGTAAAAAACAAATTCCATTTGAAAGAGGGAAAAGCTAGATGATAGCTAAGTCGCCCCACAGCCGATATGTCTGAAGAGCCTCTACCATAGGCGAAACATGTAGTGGTGGTTGTGTGGGTTCGAATCTTCGGTTTTCTTTTTTCACTTGCATAATCGGTCATAAAGCTCGACTATAACGAGGAATTAATTAAAATTAATATTAAAAATGATCTTCGCCCTAATAGGCAAAATTTTCGAATAAAAAATAAAAATCAGCTTGAGCCAGGCTGGGGTTTGAAACCACGTCCTTGAAAAACACATGAAAAAAGTGTTGTCACGGCGTGTTAGAGCTCAGAGCCAAACTCATAACTATCAAAGACTACGTTAAACGTTTGTCATGAAAGCCATATACTGATTAAACAAATATGCACGGTTGTAAAAATTCAATTTCAAAGGGGAATAAGTTAGATGATAACGAAGCCGCTCCACAGGCGATATGTCTGAAGAGACCAGTTGTAGTTGTGTGGGTTCCTTATATCTTATTTAAGACGGGAGATCACTGGCATGAAAACAGTTCCGCGTTTATGGAGACCGAGGTAATTTCCCCTATTCCTCATTCTCTTCAACTGAAACCACATTATAATCTATCATTTTACTTTTTTTGAACATATATTGATGTTGGTTAGGTATACGACGTTTTTAATGTATGAATTATAAATTGATGGAATGACAAACCTAATATACCCTTCATAGTATGGTGGCGCTTATAAAAAAAAAATATGTTTAGTATAATTTTTACATTGGACAACACTGTGTGACTATTCTTTGTCTTTTCTATACTATGCCAAAACTATTACATGTTTTGTTTAATATTTTTCCTTTTTTGTTTCTCTCTTTACATAGAATGTGACGTTGTTTCAAATTTTGTTTCCCTTTTACACAAAAAATGTGAAAACACTTGTTTGATGTTATCAAAACAGAACTGTGAACAATTTTAGCTTTTCATGGTAGACGATGATGTTAGTTTTTGGTTTTTATATTTTCGGTAACAATGGAAGAGGACAAGACATGTTTATAATCAAAAACATTTTAGATGTCAAGCATAATATTGATATTTCAGGGAATCCTAAGAGGTTTCAATGAGTTAGTGTGAATGAAGCTATCATCAAACATGTATTTAAGCATACAAAAACGAATTTGTTTGGAACATTAATATAAATTAAATGCGTTTAATACTTTATGTGTTGTTCATAAACATTTATATCATAGAAGAATAGTGCTGCGGCCCGCTATAACTTATTTTATTTTGATAAATTTTTGTTTCTAACCATATTGATTTCCAAATAGAAGCGAAGTTCTAATGAATTTACAACTCGTACACTTTAAATTGAACAGCATTATTGAAAATGCTTCAGAACATGTTTAGTCCTTCAATAGCATCCTAATTGTGTGTGTCTGGTTTTCAAAACAATAGATACAGCAATAAATAATATTATTGATTGATTTTGTGCTACATATGCTCATTTTACAGCCGTCCCAATATTATTTGGCACAACAGTGGATAAACATAAGGAAACGTCCAAACAATATTGTGATACATATTTCAAATAAATGAATGATCTGTTCAAATCATGAAAGAAAGGAGTCACACAGCGAGGTGGTGGCCTCTGCTGCATAGAATTATATGGTCAACCGAATCAATTGTATTGAAAATGTATCCCGCCGTTTTCACATAGTGACCACCAATATGATTGTGGCCATCGACGGTGTTGGTGGTGTTTTGTGTCATTGTGAGGGGATAATTTGGAACTAAAGGTGTTACATTTTCAGTATGGACACATTGATAGTAGGGGTCAGACCACACGATCCATGAGAGCTGTAATGGAATGTGGTGGTTTGGCAATTACGAACTAATGAAAATGTTTGCCATCAATGACTTCATTAAGCCGCTTATAAGGCAGGCGGTAATCTATTCAATTGGTATCAGGATGCTTTGTTTGTTCTGGATGCTGAAGAGTTGACTTGACAACACCGGTCATTATCCTGCTGAGTGGAGTTTGCTATTGTCTATGTTATTTCCTAGTTTTAAATTGAATGTTATTTAAAGGAATTCAGAACAACTGTCCTTAATTTCTAATTCGACGACGTTGCTAGAAAAATGTAAGGGAAAATTAAAGGTGTTAGAAGCATGTCTTAGTATTATGTATGACATGTATGTTTGTTCGAAATAACCCTTATACGAAAAGTATGATGTAGAATGGATACTAAACTTTAAAATCAGAACCCAAAATAGTTCCATTTAAAACGTAAACCGATGTAGTTTTAAAACATATACTAACATGGTTATTTCTATGACATAGAGGCTGAAAAATCAGGCATGTGCATGAATAATTTAGGCTCTTTTTCATTTCAAATGCAAAATGACATCACCTAAGGTATTACTTATAATATCCATTAAAGGCGGAGGAAAAATATGTGCAGCAAAAAACGTTGGCCCATAGGAATGAGAAAATTTTGGGTAGAGACCCATAGAGAACCTACGAAAGAGCAAGAAAAATTCAAAATAGCCCCCTAATGTTGACAAACTTTGAAAACGTGTAAAGGATTGGGAATCTGCGTCTAAAATATCATATCAAATTTTTATAGTTCCCTTTTAATTGTACCGTAATTTGAAGAAATGGTATTTTGAAGTAGGGTAGAAATACAATTATAGCGTTGCAATAGTGATTACAAATCCTGGACTTAATTATACCCTCCACCATATGGAGGGATAAATTTGTCATTCCGTTTATAACACATCGAAATATTCGTCGGAGACCCTATATAGCATATATATTATTGATCAGCATAAAATTCTATGTCGATTTAACCATGTCCGTCTGTCTGTCTGTTGAAATCAAGATACAGCTCGCAATTTTAAAGATAGAGAGTCAATATTTGGCACAGAAGTTTTTATTACATGCAGGATGGTTGGTATTGAAAATGAGATATATTGGTCCACGTTTTGATATACAGTCGACTCCGCTTTACTGAAACGACAAAAAATTAGCATGTTCGTTTCAGTTATCCGAAGTTTGCGCTTAAGCGGAGTTCGGATAACTGAAATTTTTTTCAATAATCCGAACTTCGCATAATAAATAATAAATAAATTAAAAGATTAGTAAATAAATTAAAAGATTAATAAATAAATTAAAAGAATCAAAATGATAAGAAATTTAATTCGTTATGAAGATAGTATGATTCGATCTTTCGACATCGTTTGCAGAATAATGCTGAGTAGACATATGCGTTATCTGCAGAATGTTCGAATCTTCTGCTATATATTTTAGAGTTTTGTCTAGCAACTCTTTAGCTTCGTCTGTATCAGTAGAACTTTTCCACCATTAAAGTTTATGAAATAAATATTCTCTCGCATCTTCCACCTTTCGAGCCAACAATTTGTACAAATCCACAATTTGTACAAATCCAGCATCTTCTTGTAATCGACTAAGGTCTTTTGCATTGTACTGTAGAGTAAACGAACATCCAGTAACAATTCGTAAAATTTTTGAGTAAAAGAACACTGGATGACATTATCGATTTATTGAAAAATAGTCTTTTATTTCAGTAAAGAGGGGTCATTCAATGGCAAGTGCATTAATTGACGTTAATGGCATTTCAGTTATCCGATATTTGCAGTTATGCGGAGTTTCACTAATGCGGAGTAAATAGTGAGAAAATGACCTAAAAATCGAACGGTGCTGGAACTCGATTTCATTTATCCGATATTTTCCAGTAAAGCGACTTACAATAAAGCGGAGTCGGCTGTAGCTCCGATAGAACGGCACCTCCCGATTTTCGGTATTTTTCAGGTTTAGCTTCATTATCCTACCAAAATGGCTGGTATTTGGTATTCAGTTATCGTTTGGTGTATAAAACTTTCCACCTGCAATTTGTTGGTATAAGTCCACACATTCAAATTGCCCCCATAGAACGGCACCTCCCGATATTCGGTATTTCGGAGGTTTTAGCTTCATTATCCCACCAAAATGGCTGAAATTTGGTATTTAGTTATCGTTGGGTGTATAGAACTATCCACTTGAATTTTGTTGGTATAGGTTCACGCCTTCATATAGCCTCAATAGAACGATACCTCCCAATATTCGTTATTTTGAAGGTTTTTAGCTTCATTATCTCGTCAAAATGGTTGAAATTTGGTAATTAGTCTTCATTGAGGATATAAAACGTTCCACCTTAAATTTGTTGGTATAGGTTCACGCCTTAATATAGTCTCCATAGATCTGTACCTCCCGATATTCGGTATTGTGAAGGTTTTAGCTTCATTATGCCACAAAAATTGCTGAAATTTGGCATTTAGTTATCGTTGGGTGTACAGAACTTTCCACCTGAAATTTGTTGGTATAGGTTCACGCCTTCATATAGCTCCCATAGAACGGTACCTCCCGATATTCGGCATTTTGAAGGTTTTAGCTTCATTATCCCACAAAAATTGCTGAAATTTGGTATTTAGTTATCGTTGGGTGTATAGAACTGTCCACCTGAAATTTGTTGGTATAGGTTCACGCCTTCATATAGCTCCCATAGAACGGTACCTCCCGATATTCGGTATTTTGAAGGTTTTAGGTTCATTATCCCACCAAAATTGCTGAAATTTGGTATTTAGTTTAGTTTAGGAACGACCGGCTTTGACAACCTTGATATAGCCTTCGTCTCTGTGAATTAAAACTTTCATCTATGGGCTGATGGAATATCGGCTACACAAGAAAAATCCTTTTCCCAGAAAATTGTTTGCCCCTTTTTGCGTAGAAGGTATCTGTAGGAAGGCACCGACATAGTTCATTTTAGAAGTGGACCTTATTTTGGGAGTTATGTTTTTCTGGCGGGCCATTTCAGGTGGTCACCGTATAATTTAGATCTTTTGAACTAATTTATCAAGAATTCTATAATTTTTTGGAAAAAAAAAAATTATATAGATGTAAACAACAAAAATATTGAACATTTGTTAGGTATGTAACCTAGTTAAGGGGCCGATATGTCCCATTTTCGAACTAAAAATAATCACGCGTACGATTTTAGCTAACTAATTTTTATCTTTTGTAAGGAGGTACTAAGAGAGGTGGTCCGATATAAACTGTCTTCGAACTTTATCAAATATTCGCCGGAATATTACGATATGTAAAGTTTAAACCAACGCAGTATCTGGATCGAAAGTTGCCGTGCGAACCAAGAACTCAGGAAGTATGGAATTGCTCCTGAAAAAACCTGTACCGTCATAAAAGGGTTTCAACAAAAATTAAAATGATTGAAAAGCAGGCCTTAAACTGCACTTTTCCGTATAGACACCACCAAAGTTTCTGCGTATCCTATTACACCATACACACAGCTCTTTATTATAAACGATCATTCCGCAGCCGCGAGAGCCCTGTTGTTACTCTCTTTGACAAAAACCCTCTTCACCCATAAAAAATATATTCTAACATAAAAAATATGTTGGTACCCAAACAAATAAAATTAAGATATGTTACAAAAGGTTGCAAACATATATTTGTTTGGATACAAACAAATTATGTTTGGATCCAAAAATATATTTGTTTGCAATCAGTCCCAAAAAAATATTTTGTTGGATTCAAACATATTTCTAACATATATTTGTCTGCGTGGAATAAAAATAGAGATCTATTCTGGTCTAAACCCGACTTCCATACAAAATTTCGTAACGATCGGTCCATAATTGCGGCCTGAAGTTTGATTACAATTTATAATGGACAGACGGACGGACACTTATCTCAAAATCGCTTTATCTCGTTGAAGTATGAAGATTGATATACCACTTTGGGGGCCTAGGGCCGATATTTCGCGGTGTTCCCTTTCCACATTGTGGTATAGGATATAAATGTAAGAGATTCCACAATAATATATTCACAGAAAGCAGACGTCTATCCCAATTTTACAGCTAAAAATGTCATCGTTAACATTGTAAAAAATATTTATTTTAAACTCAATGCCAAGCTAATTCGATAAAAAAAGTTGATAAAGTCCTCCAAATACCTCAAATCTTGAGGAACCGTTATATGGGGCCTAGTTCGTTGACCTAGTTTGCCGATACCAGTCAATGCTATTGTTCCCACAAACATCCCAGAAGGGATGTTCATCTCAATCATATGGACCGCCAAATCCGAACGCGGTATCTTAAGACAGCACTTGCACAAAGAGCGTCGTCAATATTGTACTGAGGAGTATTTTCGCCTCGGTTGGAAAATCTGGCCTGGTAATCGAACCCAGAAGCAAGGGGGTTTGCATTCCATTGCAAAACCATGGCACGCAAGATGGGAAATAGACTATATCGTAGGCATACTATGAAAAAATGCTACAAATATTTTGTTTAAAAAAAATTCTTAGTAAATGAAGAAAGTTTCGCATATTTTATCATTAGAATTTGGAAGTCATTGACTATTTTAATATTCGATTTCAGAACGAAATCGATATACATACAAATAATGGAAAGTGATTCTCAGTCGTTATATAAAATGTTGTTTCAGTTTCTTCCCTGTCCTTAGATACATTCTCAATTGATTTTGCGATTTAGGTGGTCCAACCAGAACTATGGTTGTATAAAATCAACCCAAAATGATTTTCGTTACCAAACAAAAAATCAATAATAACTACTACACAAGGCATAATATGAAAGCGTAAAACAATATGGTCAGATTAGAGGTTTCCGTTTCGTAAATGACATCAATGAACGATATTAAATGAATACAAGACACTAACAAAGTAGACCCCCCGATTCACACTCATCCTTTATGCGGATACAATGACAAATCGTAAATAAAATAATTTTAAGGACAGTTTGCAAAGAAATAAATAACACACGCACACAATCGGGAAGAAATAATAATGCGTTCAGTACAATGGCAATCTGGTCTATCAATACTGGCAACAATATGGCAAATGATAAATGATGATAGGAAAATTGCTAAAGAAGAAGATGATGATGGTCATACGCACAAACATTTATATGTAAGGATATGTGTGTTTGTCCATTACCTCCCCAACACTACTTATAAATAATCCTTAGAAATAAAACATCTATCGAAATTTAGTCCTTTCGACGATGATGGTACCCAATTTCCAGCACTGTAAACACTCTCAACAGGAGAGGAGGAGGAGTACAACAAACACAAAGGCGACAATGACCATTTGAGAGTGATACAAACACAGTTAAACACACACACCCAGAATGGATATCAAAACATTGTTCTTTATGTTGTCTCATTTTCAAGAATTGGAGTATTGTAATTGAGATATATACATAAAGTTGTTGTTTTGTTTTGCCCTTTTTCTAGCACCATCACATATTGATTGGTATTGGACTCCATCGGAAAAGGGAAACAAACAAGAACTGTAAAGAAAAAAGGAACGGACCACCATCACACCATGCAAGCAAGACACACGCTTCTTTAGAAAAAGCCAACACAGCCAGGATGTTGGTTATTTTTGTGTTTAAATGTAACAACAGGAGGTCCTGACCATCCTCCTTGTTTGTCCTTAACACAGCAAATGATAAATGTATTTATTTTTCATCGATTCAAAAATACTTTGTTTTAGCACACTTTTTTCTTTGTTGGGATTTGTTGTTGTTTCTGCTGCTGTCTTTATTCTGCTTCATCGTTTATTAACATATTTTTAAGACGTCTGCCTTGAAAAGGATGGAGTTGAGAGGAGAATTTAATGGAAAGGACATATTTTTTAGAAATCGAAACAGTTTGAATATTAAGATTTAACTGTCTGTTTCCGTTAGTTGTGACCATATTTCAAAATTTAATGTCTTTTGCCATTTCCTTTCCGACGAAGGACACATTTTACACATATTTACAATTTTTTAAGTTAGAAAATTGACCCCCATAGGATTTTTAAATGACCAAGCAACAGCAGTTGTCGCCAATGATGACTGGTAGATGTTTTTGTTGTATATAGGTGTTAGTCCTTGTACAGAACATAAATTAGGTTATACCAAAATGATTATCTACAGGAGCTAAGACTATGTGTATCCGCATGTATGTCCATCCATCTAGACGCCACAGATCGCAATTTTGATAAAATGTCAGCGACATTTTATGTGGTGGTTGCGGTACAGGAGGAAACGTTTCTTTCATTTCGGCGATGGTCAGAAGTAGTTAGTTAGGTATCGAAGTATAGAGGAAAACTTTTGGTGGGAAATATGAAAATTTTCAATCTTAGTGAATAACCTTCATGCTAATTTGTTTGGTGTAGGTGGTCAAATATACACGCAGAGAAAAAAATATGTTTGATCCAACAATATTCCAAGAGCAAAACATGTATTGTTAACATATTGTTGCATTCCTTATGTAGTATTGTGAATCCAAAAATAGTTTGTGTCAACTGAACAATATTTCTCTCTTTTCTTCGAAAATTGTTTTCTCTTCTCTCGCTATTCGACGCCGTGTTGAAAAAACAATTTTGGTGAGTTGTGGTGGTGTTTGTATGACATGCTGCCTTTTTTTTTTTTGTTTTTGTGTGTACCCAGCAAACCAAATGTCTGATGTCCGACATATCGGAACAATTTCGGAAGCAAAATCGTTCAGATTTCGTATCAATTTCTATACGATTTTTCGTAGGGGAATTCGTACAGATTTCGTTCCGATTTCGGAGAAAATGTCGGAAGTAAATTTCCCTTCGAATTTGCTAATGTTTTTCTTCCGATTTCGTTACGAATTCGGATCGATATGTCGGAAACAAATTTCCCTTCGCACAACAACCACCTTTTGTATATATCTAACAAGCAACATTTTAGTTTGTTGTCGAAAAACAAAATGGTTCGTTATAAAATTCGCATATACATTTTTTAAATATTTTAAATATAAATGCAACATATAATAATTCAAGCTAGAACTGATAGACTCAATATATTCGTATACAAAGTTTACATTGTTCTACTAGAACTACAAAATGATAACAACAGTGAAAATCATTAGATATCTTTGAAATAATAATCTTCCAATAAAAAATATAACAAAGAAAATTTATCAATAAAAAAGAGGCATCTGAGAAAATTTTTTTCCTTCGATAATCATACGAAATTATTCCAAAATCGTTCAGAAATCTTTTCGAAAGTTCGGAAGGTACCTCAGATTTTCATACGACATTATTCCGAAATCGTTCAGAAATCTGTACGAAAATTCGGAGGAAAAAAATCGAATTCCGAATTTCCCAAGGATTTTCTTCCGATTTCGTTGCGAATTCTGACCGAAATCGATACGATATCGCTCCGACATTTCGTTCCGAAATTATGTCAACCACTTCATACAACTTTCGTTAAGATATCGTTACGATTTCGGATCAGATATCGGACGTAACGTCCGAAATTTGTTCCGATTTCGTTACGATATCGGTACGATTGGTTTGCTGGGTATGTGTACCAACAATGAGACTCTTGTTTTTATTTGTTTCTGTTTTGTTTCATTCTTCTTCTTTATTTCATTCTTCTTTCCTTTTCATGTTTGTTATGGTGTTTAATTATTCCTTATGTTGTGGTGGCTGCGTGTGGCTTTTTGTTTGTCTTTGTTGTCAGCTAAAGTAGCAAACCATGTATTGCGTTCATCAATGCTCGTAATTTTATACGCGATATTTATATCAAAGTTGTGTGGAAAGGGTATATGAGAAGTATATACACTCAAATCAAAAAATTTAGTATCTGGTTTTCAGGGCGACAATATGTTTTTTAAAAAATTTAGATTATGATTGTTCCTACAATCGGTATTGTTAACGATTTTTACAATATTGCGGAAATTCGAAAGTTGTTTTTGTTTTCTATGTTCGTTAATATGTTATTAATAAAGATACAAAAATTCTGATTGGACCAAAATTCGTTTTGAAGAAAACTGAATGCAATGACAGGCTCATATTTTTTATTTTTTTGCATATTTGCATATTTTGCATATGCACAAAATATGCAAAAGATATACAAAATATGCAAAAAATATGCAAAATATACAAAAAATATGCAAAATATGCAAAAAATATGCAAAATATGCAAAAAATATGCAAAATATGCAACTAATTTTTTTGACGAAAATCATCAAATTAATTTTGGAAAGTCATCAAAAAGTGTTCTAAATTAAGTTTATTGTCGTTAAGCGTCGATTTCTTAGCAGATTATTATGTTATTAATTATTATTCCGCCACAGCAATAAATCTGGACTAAAAGACTTAGAAAATTTCCTATAACCCAGCCTTCTTATTACAACATAAGTTGCTTTCTAATACAAATTTGTTCAAAAACTCAATCAGAAATATCAAAATGAACGTATCCAAATATGTTGATAGTTTCTGCTCGGCCAAATTGTCTGACAGAATAACAAATGAGCTAGAAATTAAGACTAAGACAATATTGAATATTACATAAAATCTTTCATATTTTACTAAAAACATATAACATATAAAGACATATGCAGGGCAATCATAAATATTTCCCTCCGAATTTTCCGCACGGAAAATAATTTTAGAAAGTGAAACTCTTTTAAAATCAATATTTGTTAAAAGTTGAAAGCTACTAGATTCGCTTCATGGTGGAATATTCTAGTGGAATCGACAAAAATATTTCCTTTTTGGGCATAAATATGGAAATCAAAAATTGTGAAATTGGGGAAAGGAAACAAATTCCGCAAGGAATTTTTATTCATGATTGCACTGATAACTATATTTTAATACCCTTTATTTTGGTAAGAATCGATTCAGATTTGGATATTGCACCCATATATACAGTAAAATCTCGATAATCCCTACACCACAGGTTTCGGCGGTGTCCGAATTATCAAATTGTCCGGATTAACGAATAGTAAAGAAAATAAATTATTTTCTATGACTAAATAACTCGTGGTAGTTTTTTTCTATATGACATTTTTATTGGCATTGCCCGTATTTGTTCCTTTCCTTACTTTTTACCAATTTACCATGCAACAAGACTCAATTTCCCAAATTACAGAAAACGCCAATCAGATTGTGAAAGTAGAGCTAGAAATATGACGTTTTTAAAGTATACATCAGGATGTAAGCAAAACACGGGACAAATGTGAAATTTCATTTTTTTGAAAATTAAGATTCCTTGAAATCTTTGCCTTTTAGGTGTATAGTGCCTTTGGCAACTTTAATGACAATATTGCGGCGAACATTTTTCTTAATATATTTATTTATATCCTAGACAACAAGACTAATGTGTTATAAAAGGTGTTATATCCTTGTACTCGATAATTTTTTCTAAATGTTGCTGAAACAATTTTTACAGCAACTCCTCCATTAAACACTTGTCCAAATTCGAAACATTTGTAATAATTAGTTCAAATTATCGAGTACACGGTCAGGTATAAGTTAATTAATTGTATATTTTCTTTTCGACTGTGTTATCAAAATTGTTTTCCTGTAGCTGGAATGAAAGAACTATATTTTTTAGCATTCCAAATGCTTTTCTAGCAGAAATATGTGAGTGCCTTTGCCATGTTAAAGATAATTCCAAGGGTTTGACTTATTTTACCACTACCACGCTATTGTGTGGTTTTTCTGAGTGATGTCATTTTGCACTAATCGTTTGGTGTTCTTCGCATCAATTTTAACTATGTATAACCCACTTTAAATAAAACTTGTTGTTTTCAAAAATTTGAAAACAACAAAACTCGAGATTAAGCTGAAATTATTTTACAACAATAATAAATACACATCTCAACAAAACTGGCAAAAGTGTACCTAAAAATAATGCATTACTTTTCGCCGAGGATTGAACATTTCTCAATTCTGCATTAAGCGGTTGTATACTTACAATATACATATAAAATTATGTATTTTTAGTGCATTAAACTAAAGCCATGTCATCAATATTAAAGCGGCAGTTAGAGCATTTTTCCAAAGAAACTTGTTGACCACAAATATAGGACTAAACACTATAAAATATATTCAAATCTAATATGTGGATATTCAAAACGTATACTCCTGATTATAGTTATATTCCTGAAATCCTGGAATCGTAAATGGTACTTTAGTACTTTTTCCCATTTTGCGCTAAAAAACGAACCCTTTTTCCAAAAACTAGATAAAATTGCGCTTTTATCTAAAGAAAAATAGCGATGACTAACTCTAGCTCCGTTTTTTTTTTTTGCTAGACAATTTTGGCCGATTAGAAACTATCACCATATATGGACATGTTGATTTTGACATTTCTGATTGAGTTTTTGAAATTTTTCCATTATCTATCTACATTTGTATAGAAGGCAAATTATGTTGTAATAGGAATGCTGGGTTATTTGACATTTTCTCACCTTGTGAAAACTGATTTAAGTCTTGTTAGTCTAGATTTATTGCTGTGGCGGAATATCTGGAGAGTCTCAATAACATAATAATCTGCAAAAAACTATGTTAAACGTCAAAAAACTTAATTGAGAATGCTTTTTTGATGATTTTCTAAATTTAATTGACGATTTTTGTCAAAAAAACACTTGCATATTTAGCATATTTTTTGCATATTTTGCATATTTTTTGCATATATTTTGCATATTTTTTGCATATATTTTGCATATTTTTTGCATATTTTTTGCATATTTTTTGCATATTTTTGATATGACCCCAAATATCGAAAAATTGACCCTCAAAACGCCTAGATCCAAAATTTGAGTCCAATCGGATAAGAAATAAAAAACATGCTAAAATCCGATGTCTAGTTCGGAACAATAGATGGTATTTTTGGATTTGGATTACAATGTTTATACAAAATAAACACATTTTTGGAACCAAAATAGATATTTTTGTTCCAACAAAACCGAAAAATATTTTTTCTCTGCGTGTACCAGTATGTCCAGAGGTAGGGTATTTTGTAGGCCTATTTGTCTTGAGCCATGAGGGCTAACGATTCCTCCCCATATAAGGTTTTTTTGGAGGTTTGAATCACATTTTCCAACCCTCCAAAAAACATCCTTCAAACTAACTAACTAACTAACCTTTTAAGGACCGTGATCTGCGATGTGCACCTTGAATTTTCTCAATCTGCATAGAGAATGTGTAGTTTACGTCTTGGCTGATGTACAGGAAACACGATGGAGTGGGAAAGGCGTCTCAACAACACCCAACACTGTATTGTGGCTGTCATGACACAAATGTTGAATGTCGGAGGTTAAGATATCTAGTCTCCTGCTTGAACTGAAAGAATAAATGAAGTCTTGCTAAAATACGGATAAAAGCTATAATTTTCAACATCAGCTTTATTTGCGTTCATGCTCCCACTGAAGTCAAAGACGAACAGGCCAACACTTTTAAGAGACATATTACCGTTGTCCTGCCCAAGACATTAATATTATTATATGCGATTTCAATGGCAAAATTGGAAAATTAAATAATTTTGGCACAACAGTTGAGAAACTCAGTGAAACATCTGACAATGGAATGAGTGTGATAAAATTCGCAGCGGCAAAAAACAGGATAGTTAACCCATCAGATTTATGCATACATTCATAAGGGCAATAGGCTGCCTCCTGACCAAAAAAAAAAAGAAGTCGTCGGACATTGGTAAGCTGCAACGAGTACAAAGGGCGTTAAGTTCGCCCGGGCCGAACTTATTATACCCGTCAGCAACAGTTAAGTCTCCACAGTTAAACATCTGATAATGGAATGAGGGTGATAGACTTCGCAGCGTCAAAAAACAGGATAGTTAGCAGTACCAGATTTAAGCATCTCGACATTTCTAAGGGCAAATGGCTGCCTGCAGACCAAAAACAAAATAAATTGTCGGACATCGGTAGGCTGCAACGAGTAAGAAGGGCGTTAAGTTCGGTCGGGCCGAACTTTTTATACCCTCCACCACCATTGTATTGGAGTAAATATGAACAATTGTTAACTACTAAACTCTCTCTCTCAACGTTAAGTATAATCCTTGCGGAGAATAATATCTTAGTGATGATAATCACTTTATACTGAAAATTTTCTGTGTGGAGGTTTTCTTTCCATTGAGATTCCAAAATAAAGTTACATCCACTACAGAAGGAAAATGTAGCAACACTCTTTAAATGAGTTCATCGTTGTTCTTTCTATCCTCTGACAAAACACAATTGCAAATTACAGAAATCTCGACGTATGTTGTCTGATTTTTTGTAAAGAACTTTTGTACCGGTTATAATGCTTTGTACCCCTGTCTACAACTTTCAAAATACCCGAGAGTGCTGTTCTATGGGGGCTACATACACAACGAAATGAAAGCTAAGTACAAAATTTTAGCCATTTCGGTGGTCCGTTGAGGCCACAACCTTTAAAATAACGAAAATTATAGGGTGCCGTTTTATGGGGACTATATAATTGCAGGTGTAAAGTTTTATACCCCCAACGAAGACTAAATACCAAATTTCAGCCATTTCGGTGTTATATTGCAGCTAAAATCTTCAAAATAACGAAAATCTGGAAGTACCGTTCTATGGGGGCTATATGAAAACGTGGACCTACACCGACGATGGAAAGTTGTATGACCCCAACGAAGACTAAATACCAAATTTCAGCCATTTCGTTGGGCTAATGAGGCTAAAATCCTCAAAATGGCAAAAATCGGGAGGTACCGTTCTATGGGAGCTGTAACAAAACGTGTTCCGATAAAGCCCATTTTGAAGATTAAACAGTAATATAAACTTCTATACCAAAGTTTAAAGCTCTATGTTAAAAACAGCTAGCTGTAGCATGATTTCAACAGACAGACGGACCGACATGGTTATATCGATATATACATATGGTAAAAACGAAATTTGCTTTACAATTTCATTTGAAAAAATTGAAAAAAGTTTTTTGGGAGCACATCTTCGATTTTTGGTATAGAGGTTAAGGAAAAAATTCTGGTTTCAAATCTGTTCGCGTTCACAAAATTGACCGATGCGCACAAAAGAAAAAACCTCGAAATTCCGGCTTCAAAGTGTCTGCATCAATTTTAGATGGATGCAGTGGATATATCATATATAGAATCATACACTAGTATCATGTTCCCCATGGAGTATTCTGTCATTCTTTTTTTTTGGGCATAGGTCTATAAAATGTAAGGTTAAGCCAGAAATCGGAAGGGAACATAAAAAACTTGTTGGCTTCAACGAATTTTTACCCACTTTTCTGCATTGATGCCAACACAGCTTTCACGAAAATTGTTTTTAATGGTCGACATTATAAGATCCCTCCTAAAACATTTAATTTTAAAGAATTTCAGTCATACTATATAGAATATGTTAACAGTTCGCGAATTCTGAATGGGTGAAACTCGAACCCATCGATTGTAAAACATTTTTGGTTTTTACCATATAGGCAATATTTTTGAAAATTTAACATAGTTGAAACCATGATTTACCCTTTTATAACTCGCGAATTGAGTTTGTATATTATACAAATTAAATGGTTTTGGATAAAATAAAATGTTTTTAGACTTGACATTTTAGATATTGGCATTAAAAGGTAAGTTGGAAGCTGTTACGTTAAAAAATGGGTTGAATCCAACGTGTCCTTTTTTGTGATTAAACCACACTTATCACAATTTTTCTGTAAAAGTAAAATTAGAAGCCAACTAAATATCACCAATCTCACCAATGCAGAAGTTTTCAAAATTATATGTATGTATGTATGTATGTATGCATGTGATTATATAACTCTCGATTCTGAGTTATTTGATATACATATGTGTCGTGAATGTAGTCTACACAGCTTCAAGGAAATCTGCATCCAAATACGAAAATGTTGTTATTGTTATTCGATTTCCTCGTACTTGATTGCAAATTTAAGATTTTTACGTTCCTAATCTAATAAATCATTTCTCGTGAATATCCATCTACTAAAACGCGAGGTACAAGAAATTCCAAAGTAGAAAAATCACCTGAAATTGTTTTTGAAATCGATGGTCTTGCTGTGCATGAAAATCACTTGCGGACAAAATGGTTTTGATAATTACGCAATTTACACATATTTTAAAAATGCATATAAATTAAAACGGTTTATTTGAAATCTATTTTCGTTTAAGAAGCCCAACGATTTATCTTAACAACAAGATACATTTTTCAATGGTAAACTTTCTATGTGAATTTAGATAAAGCAAAAACCGCACATTTTCTTAAGTGTTTCAAGAAAAATAAAAGAAGTACTCCTATAGATTTTTTTCTAATATTTTCAACTCTAGAAAATTTGCTCGCAAGCGGATTTGTACTAGGTAGTTTGTTTCTTAATCTATGTACGCAAAAATCGTTGATGTAGCGCGAAACGATATAACGGGTGGTTTTATCTAGGGCTGAGGTAAGCTCAGACGCTGCCAGGGTTGACCTAAGGACCCACAAACCTTAAGTAAAAACACGATTACAATTTCAATATCTTTATATATAAAACTCAATTGTTGTTTGTTGGTAATTGAATCAGTTGAAAACGGCTGGAGCGATTTGGATAATTTTTTGTGGAAATGTTAGTCATAGTCCAGTTTAGGTTTTTATGCAAAGAAAAATTGGCCACGCCCACTTTTCCGCCCACTTTTATAAATATGTTATATCTACGAAACTACTCAATAGATTTTCTTGAAATTTTCAGGGAACGTAGAGTGATGGCCCCCTGTTGAAATAGGCTACACATTTGGTTGAATTTCGGATCGGGCGGGGTACCTCCCCTATGCCCTATTTTTGTAAAAATGCAATATTTGCAACAATTACAAATGTATCGCTTTGAAAATTAATTTCCGAGTCAATGGCGATTGTGTCTCCGACCTTACGTGCTTATTTGGGGCATTAAGACTGGACAACGCCCACTTTTTTAAAAATGTTATATCTACGAAACTACTGAATCAATTTTCCTGAAACTTTCAGCGAATGTACAGGGTGGTCCCCGATAAAAATAGGCTACACATTTTTTGACTTTCGGATCGGGCGGGTACTTCCCCTATGCCCTATTTTTGTAAAAATGCAATATTTGAAACAAAGACGAATGTATCGGTTTCGGAACTTATTTGCGAGTCAATGGCGATTGTGTATCCAACCTTACGTACTTATTTTGGGACTTAAGATCCGACCACGCTCACTTTCTAATTACGTTATATCTACAAAACTACTGAAGGGATTTTCAAGGAAATCGCGATTTGTCTAAACTTTTAAAAATTTAAAAATAAAAATTAAATGTCGTTCTTGGTCATGGCTACAGTTGAGAACGGCTGGACCGATTTCGATATTTTTTAATGCAAAGAAAATGTACGCCCACTTTTTTCAATTTTCAATTTTTATCATTTCTACAAAAACTACTGAACCGATTTTCCTGAAATTGCCAGGGAATGTACAAGGATGGCTTAAAATAGGCTACAAATTCAGTTGAATTTCGGAAGGGGCGGGGTACTTCCCCTATACCCTACTTTCTTGGTCATGGCATCAGTTGAGAACGGCTGGACCGATTTCGATATTTTTTCATGCAAAGAAAATGTACGCCCACTTTTTTCAATTTTCAATTTTTATCATTTCTACAAAAACTACTGAACCGATTTTCCTGAAATTGCCAGGGAATGTACAAGGATGGCTTAAAATAGGCTACAAGTTCAGTTGAATTTCGGAAGGGGCGGGGTACTTCCCCTATACCCTACTTTTTTAAAAATGTTATATTTACAATAATTACGAATGTATCTATTTCGGAAGACCTTACCCACTTTTTTAGGATCCAAGGACTTGACCACACCCACTTTTTAAAATATGTTACATCTACAAAACTACTGTACCGATTTTACTGAAAATGTCAGGGAATGTACGGGCATATTTTCTTGAATTTTGAAGGGGGCATATTTGAAAATACACCTTACCTTTATGAATAAAAATCAAATGCTGTCATAACCCAACTTAGGTTTTTTGGAAAGAAAAGTTTACCACGCACCCCGAAAGCAGGTTACATATTTTATTGAATTCCAGAGGGAGCGGGTACCTCCCATATGCGATATTTTTAAAAAACGTTATATTTGCAAAAAATATGCATGTATCGGATTAAAAATTTACGGATTAATCTACAATCTAGGTACTTCTTTAGGGCCTATAGGCCCGACCACTCATGTTTTTTTAATATGTCATAACTCCAATACTACTGAAGGGATTTCCATAAAATTTGCGACAAAAGCTCAATGTTTGCCGTTGTTATGTATATATTATGAATTTCGGAAGAGATGGGGTACCTTTCCCATGCCTTTCTGTTAAACGCTATATATAAGCCAAATGTATGATTATATCGGTTTCAGCATACATTTTGGTAGGCAATGAAGTTGTGTGCACCCTAGGTACATATGTATGTATTTGGAGCCAAAATACCGGACCAGGCCTACTTTTTTTTAATATGTTATATCTAGAAAACTGATGACCACGCCCACTCTTTTCAAAACATTATTTTTCCAAAACTACTGAACCTAATATTCAGAAAATGTTCAGGAATGTCCCGTGGTCCAAAATGCTATATATTTGTTGACGAATTTCGGGGCCTATTATTTTATAATCGCTACATTTGCTAAACTTATGAGTGCATCGGGTTGCATTTAGTTTTCGAGACAACGGTGGTTGCGCCCCCGATCAAGAAGAACTATATATTTACAAATTTACTTGAATGGTGAGGTTCAACGGTCCATTAGCCATGAAAAGCTGAAACATATAAGTCTCAATAAGCGGGAGAATTCGATTTAACCACTTTTTAACCTTTAAAATAGAGACAGGGACATGGACGATAATAAATCCTAAAAAGCATAAATTGGCGAAAAAATCCGACAAAGTCCGTAAGAGAAAAGAAAGGTTACAGACAAACAATCCTTCTCGATTTGACAATAGACCGCAGAAGTGAGGTAGAAAATACCTATTCTTGAATTTTCAAGCATAAAGTCGATAAAAAAGTTGTCATTAAAACTCATTACGACGGCCCAGCAACGCGGCCCAGGGTTTTCTAGTTTATTATAAAACTCTTGGTGTTGGATATACGAACAATATTTGTGAGGAATATAGATGAGATGTGTGTGTTGATAACCAGTGCCAATTGCGTTGTTGTAATAGGCTCGTTGGTAGCCGGCAATCGTGTATGTTTGCGTCGGCTCTGATGTATTCGGATGCTGTCGGCTATTCGGGTGACTGTCAACTCGGCAGTCGTCGGGTGTATGGCTCGGCTCTGCGGTGTTCGGATCGTTGTCGGCTCGTTGACAATCGTCGTGTGTGTGTTCGGCTCTGTAATATTCGTATTACTGTCGGCTCGTTGACAATCGTCGTGTGTGTGTGTTCGGTTCTGTAATATTCGGGTTACTGTCGGCTCATTGGCAATCGTCGTGTGTGTGACTCGGCTTGGTAGTGCTCGGATTGTCGTCGGCTTTTTAGCAATCTTCGGGTATATGGCTCGGCTCTGCGGCATTCGGGTTGCTGTCGGTTCGTTGGGTATGTGGCTCGGCTCGGCTCAGCGGTATTCGGGTTGCTGTCGGCTCATTGGCAATCCTCGGGTATGTGGCTCGGCTCTGTCGTATTCGGGTTGCTGTCGGCAGTCGTCGGGTGTGTGACTCGGCTCGGGTTGCTGGGGGAGCTGGCTAAGAGCATGGAGCTGGCTAAGAGCATGGAGCTGGCTATGAGCTTGAGCTGACTGTGAGCTGAGAGCTTGCTATGAGCTGGGAGCTTGCTAAGAGCTGTGAGCTTGCTAAGAGCTGGGAGCTTGCTATGAGCTGGGAGCTTGCTATGAGCTGGGAGCTTGCTAAGAGCTGCGAGCGTGCTAAGCGCTGAGAGCTTGTTATGAGCTGGGAGCTTGCTAAGAGCTGAGAGCTTGCTATGAGCTGGGTCGAATCGTAGCTAACTAGTATGGTAGACAGCGGACGAGCCACACGTCTGTTCGTACTTTGTTCGGCTGGTGATCGACGACTTCGGTGAATAAAACCAGAATACATATTCGGGTAGTTATGCGGAGTGAATGAGAATTGTTGTGTAACAGTGATTGTAGTTAATTACACCGAAGTTAAATGTATCCACTATGCTAACTGTGCACTTGTAGTTGATGGAAATGAATGCGTGTAGGGGTATATGAAACGGTCACGTTACATCTCCCCCCTCACTTCGGAGGAAAATAAATTACATATTTGTTTTTGTGTTGTTGTGCTGGAAGTCTCAGTTTCTTTCCCCCGGTATTCATGGATTATATCAAATTCCTGACCTCGCCCGTATAAAGCCAATGATGTTGTACTTCTCATTGAACTTTTTTCTTTGCTTACCTTTATACTTCGAGCTGCCGATTGATGTTTGGGTATAAAAAGTTTCTTGTTGAAGAAGTTATTGAAAAATAACTTCGGTGGAGAATATCCACAAACAAGAAACAAGGGAACTGATGAGATCCAGTGGCATGGATCGAAACTGTAGTATTCCCTGCCTTACCCCTTGGCGAACAACGCCAAATCTTTTCCACTAATAAACTAGTTGTTTTAAAATATTAAAACAACAACAATGGGATTAAGCCAGACTATTTTGAAAAAACAAAATTGCAAACGCTATACCAATAAAAAACGCCACAATGCTTCAAATTGAAGACACTGGCACGACGTGTGTTGTTTTTGCTGTAAAGCAGACCAACCAAATTTTGGTGTGTGCATTCGTTGAAATTCGACGACACATACTAGTGGAAGAGGTTTGAATTGTTTTCGCAGACACTTTCGTCGGAGTTGTGTGAGGTTGCCAAGGAAAAACTTCTCATTGAACTTTTTTCTTTGCTTACCTTTATACTTCGAGCTGACGATTGATGTTTGGGTATAAAAAGTTTCTTGTGGAAGAAGTTATTGAAAAATAACTTCGGTAGAGAATATCCACAAACAAGAAACAAGGGAACTGATGAGATCCAGTGGCGTGGATCGAAACTATAGTATTCCCTGCCTTACCCCTTGGCGAACAATGCCAAATCTTTTCCACTAATAAACTAGTTGTTTTAAAATATTAAAACAACAACAATGGGATTAAGCCAGACTATTTTGAAAAAATCAAGATCAACGAGTTCTCTTTGCCTCAACTTGATGAATTGCGATTGGAAAACATGTGGTTCTAACAGGACGGTGCAACGGCACACACTGCACATGCCACAACCGATATGCTGAAGGATGCATTTCCCGGGCGCCTAATCTCCCATTTTGTCGATTTGCACTGGCCAGCAAGTTCGCCTGATTTGATCGCTCCAGATTTCTTTTTGTGGGGCTGTTTGAAGTTGCGGGTTAATGTCAAGATGCCTTAAACTCGTTCAGCTCTTAAAGACAATATCCGTCAAGAATGTGAGGACCTATCGCCGAAAGTTTTGGCCAAAGTGTTGGAAAATGTCATCAAAAGGGCTCAAATGACAATAAACTGTGGTGGCGGCCATTTATCTGACATCATATTCTCGACTTAATGTAAAAAAATTAAAAGACCAAATAAAAATCATCCACAAGAAGAATCAACGTTTTTATTTTTTTTTAATTACATCCAAAAAACATCGGAAGTTTACTTTTGCGCCACCTTGTATTATGGTGGAGGGTTAAATCGCAACAGATAGTCACAGCATATCCCAATTAACTGTCCCAATTGCTTAACTAAATAACTCCTACAGACAGGCAAAATATTGGCAACTCCATGCAAATAGCCGCAAAATCCATAAATTAATAATATATTCCTCCACCAAGGAACCCATGGTATGATCAGGATTGTAGTGCAGCTAACAAGTAGAAGAATACGGAATATAATGATACTCTACAAATCGTTGCAAACGAGAGAAGTCCGAAAAGTCTACCAAAGAGTGAAATATCAAAATAATTTGTTCTTGTTTTTGATTTTTCCCATCTAAGGTCATTGCTGTTTTAGAATCTGCAAAAACTTCCCAGCTGTAAGTAGTTTTCATTTAAAGTTAGTTAAGGCGCACCGTGCCTGACATTGTTTTTATAAATAGGCGATAAAGTCAGTGCATTGTCCCAATTTGAATTTCTATATCTCAAAAATCGGTAAAACCTACGAAAATAGTACAAAGGTCTATCTTTTAGAGAATTTTCACTGCTAAAACATTTTCTTCAGTCCCATTTCCATAGGACTTGCTGGGTCCAAGCAAACTCGTGAAAACATAAAAAACCCTAGAAAACAAATGTATCACAATGTAACCCTGAAAATGCAAACAACTTCTAATATGCATTTTTTGAAAGTACATATTGAGACTACATAAACCCTAGTAGGGTTTTGTCCTGTCAGATCCAGTTCAGATCTTATGACCTCATCTAAACCGGGCTAAAACTACAGTTTTGTTTTATCGGGCCTTTATCTCAGGAACGATTGGGAATTTGGCTTTGCTGTCTTTGGCATTATTGTAGCTCTAAACTAGTATACATAACTTAACTTTTGAACAGATCACATAAGAAAAACTCCATCTAGGGCATCAAAATCGATCAAATATACAACATTTTACATAATTGTTGAAATCCTGTTCAGTATCAGCTAAACTATTGGGAGTTTAACCAAGTAACCGTTTGCGACAATTTTCCAAATAAAGTTCTCAGCAATTCTTCAGAACATTCTGAAACTCTCAAATGCTTACTTCAAGTTGTTTCAGTGGTATTTTGCGTCATATCTTTTACAACACGTATTTCAAACACAGTTCACACCAAGAGCACGGTGTGCCTTAACAAATTTAAATGGAAGGTGCTTACACCTCGGAAGTTTTTGCTGATTCTGAAACTACAATGCTCATAGATGAGAAATATCAAGAAACAAAAAAAAAAAATCGCCGGAGGGATTTTAAAATAAATCGCGATTTAAGTTCACATTTTTAGGGGTTCTTTAGGTTTTCACGATTTAGCTTGGAAACCGCGAGTTCTATGTAAATGGGACTAAAAAAAATGTTGTAGCAGAGAAAATTCTCCACAAGATTGGCCTTTATGATATTTTCGTAGGTTTTACCGTTTTTGAGATATAGAATTTCAAATTGAGACAATGCACTGACTGTATCGCCTCCTTATAAAACAATGTCATTACTGCAATTTCCCAAATTAAATTTATATATCTTGAAAATGGTACAACCTAGAAAAAAATAAATCTTGTAGAGAATTTTCACAGCTTCACTATTTTCTTTAGTCCCATTTTGATATGACTTGCGGTTTCCAAGCAAAATCTTGAAGACTTAAGATAAAAACCTAAAAATTTGAACTGAACCTCTATATCTCAAAAATGGTAAAACCTACGAAAAAACCTAAAGGTCAGTCTTATAGAGAATTTTCACAGCTACAACATTTTCTGCAGACTTATTTCGATACGACTTGCGGTTTCCAAGCAAAATCGTGAAAACCTAAAAACCCCTAAAATTGTGAATTTTGATCGCGATTTATTTAAAAATCCCTCCGACGATTTTTTAATTTTTTTTTTATTTTTCTTATCTATGAACATTTCTGTTTCAGAATCCGCAAAAACATCCCATGTGTAAGTGGTTTCCATTAAAAGTTAGTTAAGGGGTACTGTGCATAATATTGTTTTATAAGGGGACGATACAGTCAGTGCATTGTCCCAATTTGAACTTCCATATCTCAAAAACGGTAAAACCTACGTAAATATCATAAAGGCCAATCTTTTGTAGAATTTTCTACAACATTTTCTTTAGACCCATTTACATACAACTCGCGGTTTCCAAGTTAAATCGTGAAAACCTAAAGAACCCCTAAAAATGTGAACTTAAATCGCGATTTATTTGAAAATCCCTCCGGCGATTTTTTTGTTTCTTGATATTTCTCATCTATGAGCATTGTAGTTTCAGAATCAGGAAAAACTTCCGAGGTGTAAGCACCTTCCATTTAAATTTGTTAAGGCACTCCGTAAGAGTTTGTTCTCGCATTTCGGATTTCACCACATTATTGACATATTTAATTAATCGTCGTTGAAAAATATGCTGAAAACAAAGTGATAGAGGCAATTTACAACAATGGCATGTTCTGAAGAGTTGTGTACTACATTTCAACAAATAGTTTTTCAAAAGAAAACGTTAAGAAAAATTTAACAGGTTTGGAGATATGGTGAGAAATGTATATCACGAATGTTGTCAAATATCACGGTGCTCTTGAAACAATTTTAAATTTAAGGTGCTTACACCTCGGAAGTTTTTGCGGATTCTGAAACTACAATATTTATAGATGAGAAAAATCAAAAAACAAAAAAAAAATCGCCGGAGCGCTTTTTAAATAAATCGCGATTTAAGTTGAAATTTTTAGGGGTTGTTTAGGTTTTCGCGATTTTGCTTAGAAACCGCAAGTTCTATCTAAATGGGACTAGAACAAATGTTGTAGCTATGAAAATTCTCAACAAGATTGGCCTTTATGGTATTCTCGTCGGTTTTACCCTTTGTGAGATATTGAAGTTCAAATTGGGGCAATTCAAATTCAATTCAATTCTGTATCGCCCCCTTATAAAACAATGTCATGACTGCAAATTCCCAACTTAAGGTTATATTTCTAAAAAAATGTTACAACTTAGAATAAGTTACTTAAGCCAGTCTTGTAGAGAATTTTCACAGCTTTAAGATTTTCTGATGTCCCATATCGATAAGACTTACCATATTCAAGCAAAATCGCGAAACCCTAACAAAAAAACCTAAAAATGTAAACTGAGCTTCTTTATCTCAAAAATGGTACAGCTGCTAACAAATGATAAACGTCAATACTCTAGAGAATTTTTACAGCTACAAAATTGTCTTTAGCTCCATTTCGATTGGACTTGCGGTTTCCAAGCAAAATCGTGAAAACCTAAAAAACACCTAAAAATGTGAATTTTGACGCGATTTATTTAAAAATCCCTACAGCGATTTTTTTTTTGTTTTTGGATTTTTCTTATCTATGAACACAGCTGTTTCAGAATTCACAAAAACTTTCCCTGTGCAAGAGGTTTTCATCAAAAGTTAGTTAAGGCGCACCCTTCATGACATTGTTTTATAAGGGGGCGATAGAGTCAGTGCATTGTCCCAATTTGAACTTCTATATCTCAAAAATGGTAAAAGCTACGACAACACCGTAAAGGTCGATCTTTATTTAAAAAGCGCTCCGGCGATTTTTTTTTGTTTTTTGATTTTTCTCGTCTACGAACATTGTAGTTTCAGAACCCGCAAAAACTTCCAAGGTGTAAGCACCTTCCATTTAAAATTGTTTCAAGAGCACCGAGATATTTCATATTCCTTTTCAAAAAAATGTTAAATTTTTTTTCGCGCTACATCAAAGATTTTTGGTATATAGGTTAAGAAACAAATTCCCAGTACGAATCCGCTCGCCAGCCAGTTTTTTGTTGATGCGAACAAAAGTTATAGCGGTTTTATTTTCGTTTTAAAGAAAAAATTATTATAAAAACGCTAATTATTTTACCGCGAGCAATTGTTACTAGAAAGTTACCTGGAAGTGGCTTGAGTTAGTAGATTGCATAATATTTGTTAAATGTTACTCAGTACTCGTGAAATGCATAATAAATTGATAAATTATTGAATGTAAGTCAACTTTTTTTAAAACAAGTAAGAAAGTATCAGTTAGCTGATCCGACAGAGATATACCCTCAGCCACGTACCCGAAGAAAAAAAGTTAAAACAATACTTCTGTTGGTTTTTTAGCTGTTGGGAAAATTTTCCAGGATGGAAAGGGCCGCAAAAAACTACATGTTGCAACAACATTCAGAATGATCCGAGACGAGTGCATTTTTTCCAAACTTTGGGTAGGGTGTACCCATAGGAGTGATCCGATGTAGAACATATTCGGACCTAATACAAATCTGTAGGAAATATTTTTTTCTTTATTAGTCTATGGATATTTTCCTTACAGACTATATAGTTAAATATGTTGTACTTAATTTTCAGAATTTAAATATATTACAATTTTACTTTTCAATTTACAAAGTTTGAGCTAAATCGATTTCTCTCTTAAAGGGTTATTTTACACATTAGCCAGTTTAGGTGGTGCCGGTAGGATTTTCTGGACTTTTTCGGTCATTATTTCAGGAAGTATGGACTTTCCCACGAAAAATAATTACAACGTCGTAATAGGGGCAACCTGCAACCTGCTGCGTCACAAATTAATAAGATCAGAGAGGAGTTGTTAAACTATCCTTTTTAAAATTTTGTGTGGGAGGTACTCAAATGAGTGGACCGATATAGTCCATATTAGAACTCGATCTATGCCTGAAAGTAATATTACCAATAGCAAAGTTTGGGTCAATTCGGTTATTCCCTCCTAGAGTTATCATGCCCACAATCTTGGCGAAAAATTTTGAACCTTTGTGGGGGAGGTACCGGATGGAGTGGACCGATATGGTCTATCTTTGAATTTAAACTAAGTTTGGACAAAATATTGAAAGACCCAAAATTTTAACCAAATATGTTGATCCGTTCGAGAGTTATCGTGCACTCCAACTACGACACATGGTATTATATGGGTTGTTTGCAGTTTTCTTGCTGATTTCTGAGGATATATGGACTTGCCCCTGAAAAAAATTATATCGTCGTAATGGGGGTTGTGAATACAAGTGGCTGCAACAAAAATCAAAGCGATTCGAGGGCAGGGCTTAAACTGCACTTAAGCAAAATTTTGTGTGGGAGGTACCCGAAAGAGTGAACCAATAGGGTCCATATTGGAACCTCATCTATGTCTGGTAGAAATGTCACGATGTGCAAAGTATGGACTAATTCGGATACTCCCTTCAAGAGTTATCGTGCGGACAATTTTTTCGAACATTTTTGAACTTTTGTGGGGGAGGTACCTGAAGGAGTGGACCGATATGGCCCATCTTCGAACTTAAATCAAATCTGGACAAAATATTTCGATACCCAAAATTTGAACCGAATCGATTGATCCGTTCGAGAGCTATCGTGCGCACCAACCAGCCAGACAGACGGACAGACAGACAGACAGACAGACAGACGGACGGACATTGCTAGATCGACTCAAAATTGTCTGAAACGGATATCGTACAAACATACTTGGGGTCTAAAACCAAAAGTGTAAATACCCTCTTTAGCCTAAAGGCTGAGGGTATAATAAAGGTCCATTTACCCGCTATAAAATTACGAAAAAATTCGTATGGGGGCAAAACTTCACGGCGAATCTAATGAGACTAAAATCATACAGATTGGTATAATAGTTTCGATGTCACAGCCAAAATAAGCACATGTTTTGGTTAAAAAAATAATTTTTTGTTTGAAAAACTATTTTTTTTACATTCATTACACTATGCAACACTGAAAATGCAAACAACTTCTTGTATGCATTTTTTGAAAGTACATATTTAGACTACAAAAACCCTAGTAGGGTTTTGTCCTATCAGATCCAGTTCGGATTTTATGGCCTCATCTAAACCGGGCTAAATCGACACTTTTTGGCGTTTATCAGGCCTTTATCTCAGGAACGAAAAGGAATTTGGCCTTGCTGTATTTAGCAATATTGTAGCCCTAAACAAGTAGAACTTATCTTTTAAAAAAAACCACATAAGAAAAACTCCATTTTGGGCATCAAAATCTATAAAATATGGAAAATTTTAGATAATTGCTGAAATTCTGGTCAGTATTGGGAGTTGAACCAAGTAACCTTTTGCAAAAATCTTCCAAAAAAAGTTCTCAACAATTCTTTAGAACATTCTGAAACTCTAAAATGCTTACTTCATTTTGTTTCAGCGGTATTTTGCATCATATCTTTTACAACACGTATTTCAAACACAGTTCACACCATGAGTTTATTCTCGCATTTCGGATTTCACTACATTATTGACATTTTTATTAAATCGTCGTTGAAAAATGTACTGAAAACAACGGCATAGAGGCATTTTACAACAATGACATGTTCTGAAGAGTTGTGTCCAGGGAATATTTTTCCAAAAGAAAATATTCAGAAAAAATTAACGGTTTTGGAGATACGGTGCCAAATGTATAAAAATTGTGGAATTTTTGCATACATTTTGAAATTTGAGGCAATAAATTTAGTTTTTCGAGTTCATTATTTTTCCAAATATTTTATTCTCGTCCTTATCTACAAATTTGCTTCAGAGGTCAGAAGAAGATTCGCATTGGTTTCAGAGATATAGCCCAGAATTCCTTTAAAAACTCAATATTTAACCGCGTTTAGATGGGGCCATAAAATCAGAGCTGGATCTGACACAACAAAACCAAACTAGGGTTTCTTGTTTTTTGGGTCTGTACTTTCAAAAAATGTTCAGTTCGAATTGTTTGCACAAGATCACCTTAAAAATGTTGCACAGTGTTATATAGTATGAATTTTTGGAAAAATCTATAGGAATACTTCCTTCATTAGCTTCGGCTGCATCTTAGCACTAAAAAACCTATAAAATATCGCTATATTGCGCTATATTGTAGCTATGAAAATTCTCAACAAGATTGGCCTTTATGGTATTCTCGTCGGTTTTACCCTTTGTGAGATATTGAAGTTCAAATTGGGGCAATTCAAATTCAATTCAATTCTGTATCGCCCCCTTATAAAACAATGTCATGACTGCAAATTCCCAACTTAAGGTTATATTTCTAAAAAAATGTTACAACTTAGAATAAGTTACTTAAGCCAGTCTTGTAGAGAATTTTCACAGCTTTAAGATTTTCTGATGTCCCATATCGATAAGACTTACCATATTCAAGCAAAATCGCGAAACCCTAACAAAAAAACCTAAAAATGTAAACTGAGCTTCTTTATCTCAAAAATGGTACAGCTGCTAACAAATGATAAACGTCAATACTCTAGAGAATTTTTACAGCTACAAAATTGTCTTTAGCTCCATTTCGATTGGACTTGCGGTTTCCAAGCAAAATCGTGAAAACCTAAAAAACACCTAAAAATGTGAATTTTGACGCGATTTATTTAAAAATCCCTACAGCGATTTTTTTTTTGTTTTTGGATTTTTCTTATCTATGAACACAGCTGTTTCAGAATTCACAAAAACTTTCCCTGTGCAAGAGGTTTTCATCAAAAGTTAGTTAAGGCGCACCCTTCATGACATTGTTTTATAAGGGGGCGATAGAGTCAGTGCATTGTCCCAATTTGAACTTCTATATCTCAAAAATGGTAAAAGCTACGACAACACCGTAAAGGTCGATCTTTATTTAAAAAGCGCTCCGGCGATTTTTTTTTTGTTTTTTGATTTTTCTCGTCTACGAACATTGTAGTTTCAGAACCCGCAAAAACTTCCAAGGTGTAAGCACCTTCCATTTAAAATTGTTTCAAGAGCACCGAGATATTTCATATTCCTTTTCAAAAAAATGTTAAATTTTTTTTCGCGCTACATCAAAGATTTTTGGTATATAGGTTAAGAAACAAATTCCCAGTACGAATCCGCTCGCCAGCCAGTTTTTTGTTGATGCGAACAAAAGTTATAGCGGTTTTATTTTCGTTTTAAAGAAAAAATTATTATAAAAACGCTAATTATTTTACCGCGAGCAATTGTTACTAGAAAGTTACCTGGAAGTGGCTTGAGTTAGTAGATTGCATAATATTTGTTAAATGTTACTCAGTACTCGTGAAATGCATAATAAATTGATAAATTATTGAATGTAAGTCAACTTTTTTTAAAACAAGTAAGAAAGTATCAGTTAGCTGATCCGACAGAGATATACCCTCAGCCACGTACCCGAAGAAAAAAAGTTAAAACAATACTTCTGTTGGTTTTTTAGCTGTTGGGAAAATTTTCCAGGATGGAAAGGGCCGCAAAAAACTACATGTTGCAACAACATTCAGAATGATCCGAGACGAGTGCATTTTTTCCAAACTTTGGGTAGGGTGTACCCATAGGAGTGATCCGATGTAGAACATATTCGGACCTAATACAAATCTGTAGGAAATATTTTTTTCTTTATTAGTCTATGGATATTTTCCTTACAGACTATATAGTTAAATATGTTGTACTTAATTTTCAGAATTTAAATATATTACAATTTTACTTTTCAATTTACAAAGTTTGAGCTAAATCGATTTCTCTCTTAAAGGGTTATTTTACACATTAGCCAGTTTAGGTGGTGCCGGTAGGATTTTCTGGACTTTTTCGGTCATTATTTCAGGAAGTATGGACTTTCCCACGAAAAATAATTACAACGTCGTAATAGGGGCAACCTGCAACCTGCTGCGTCACAAATTAATAAGATCAGAGAGGAGTTGTTAAACTATCCTTTTTAAAATTTTGTGTGGGAGGTACTCAAATGAGTGGACCGATATAGTCCATATTAGAACTCGATCTATGCCTGAAAGTAATATTACCAATAGCAAAGTTTGGGTCAATTCGGTTATTCCCTCCTAGAGTTATCATGCCCACAATCTTGGCGAAAAATTTTGAACCTTTGTGGGGGAGGTACCGGATGGAGTGGACCGATATGGTCTATCTTTGAATTTAAACTAAGTTTGGACAAAATATTGAAAGACCCAAAATTTTAACCAAATATGTTGATCCGTTCGAGAGTTATCGTGCACTCCAACTACGACACATGGTATTATATGGGTTGTTTGCAGTTTTCTTGCTGATTTCTGAGGATATATGGACTTGCCCCTGAAAAAAATTATATCGTCGTAATGGGGGTTGTGAATACAAGTGGCTGCAACAAAAATCAAAGCGATTCGAGGGCAGGGCTTAAACTGCACTTAAGCAAAAATTTGTGTGGGAGGTACCCGAAAGAGTGAACCAATAGGGTCCATATTGGAACCTCATCTATGTCTGGTAGAAATGTCACGATGTGCAAAGTATGGACTAATTCGGTTACTCCCTTCAAGAGTTATCGTGCGGACAATTTTTTCGAACATTTTTGAACTTTTGTGGGGGAGGTACCTGAAGGAGTGGACCGATATGGCCCATCTTCGAACTTAAATCAAATCTGGACAAAATATTTCGATACCCAAAATTTGAACCGAATCGATTGATCCGTTCGAGAGCTATCGTGCGCACCAACCAGCCAGACAGACGGACAGACAGACAGACGGACGGACATTGCTAGATCGACTCAAAATTGTCTGAAACGGATATCGTACAAACATACTTGGGGTCTAAAACCAAAAGTGTAAATACCCTCTTTAGCCTAAAGGCTGAGGGTATAATAAAGGTCCATTTACCCGCTATAAAATTACGAAAAAATTCGTATGGGGGCAAAACTTCACGGCGAATCTAATGAGACTAAAATCATACAGATTGGTATAATAGTTTCGATGTCACAGCCAAAATAAGCACATGTTTTGGTTAAAAAAATAATTTTTTGTTTGAAAAACTATTTTTTTACATTCATTACACTATGCAACACTGAAAATGCAAACAACTTCTTGTATGCATTTTTTGAAAGTACATATTTAGACTACAAAAACCCTAGTAGGGTTTTGTCCTATCAGATCCAGTTCGGATTTTATGGCCTCATCTAAACCGGGCTAAATCGACACTTTTTGGCGTTTATCAGGCCTTTATCTCAGGAACGAAAAGGAATTTGGCCTTGCTGTATTTAGCAATATTGTAGCCCTAAACAAGTAGAACTTATCTTTTAAAAAAAACCACATAAGAAAAACTCCATTTTGGGCATCAAAATCTATAAAATATGGAAAATTTTAGATAATTGCTGAAATTCTGGTCAGTATTGGGAGTTGAACCAAGTAACCTTTTGCAAAAATCTTCCAAAAAAAGTTCTCAACAATTCTTTAGAACATTCTGAAACTCTAAAATGCTTACTTCATTTTGTTTCAGCGGTATTTTGCATCATATCTTTTACAACACGTATTTCAAACACAGTTCACACCATGAGTTTATTCTCGCATTTCGGATTTCACTACATTATTGACATTTTTATTAAATCGTCGTTGAAAAATGTACTGAAAACAACGGCATAGAGGCATTTTACAACAATGACATGTTCTGAAGAGTTGTGTCCAGGGAATATTTTTCCAAAAGAAAATATTCAGAAAAAATTAACGGTTTTGGAGATACGGTGCCAAATGTATAAAAATTGTGGAATTTTTGCATACATTTTGAAATTTGAGGCAATAAATTTAGTTTTTCGAGTTCATTATTTTTCCAAATATTTTATTCTCGTCCTTATCTACAAATTTGCTTCAGAGGTCAGAAGAAGATTCGCATTGGTTTCAGAGATATAGCCCAGAATTCCTTTAAAAACTCAATATTTAACCGCGTTTAGATGGGGCCATAAAATCAGAGCTGGATCTGACACAACAAAACCAAACTAGGGTTTCTTGTTTTTTGGGTCTGTACTTTCAAAAAATGTTCAGTTCGAATTGTTTGCACAAGATCACCTTAAAAATGTTGCACAGTGTTATATAGTATGAATTTTTGGAAAAATCTATAGGAATACTTCCTTCATTAGCTTCGGCTGCATCTTAGCACTAAAAAACCTATAAAATATCGCTATATTGCGCAAAGGGAATACACTTTTTGTCCGCATCCGATTTTAATGTCCACTATGAAAATCTACATCTATATGTATCTATTTCAAGGCGATCAATCAAGAACCGTGGATGTAACATCCCACACTATTTTTTGGTATAAAATTAATGTAGCTCCCTTATCATTGAAGTTTTCAAATCTCTGTTTCCGCTAAAACGAAGATGCTGTACTAGTTGTTTCATTGCAGTGGAAACGAATAGCAGAAAACGCAATAAAATACGAGAATTTATCGTAACTCGCGTTTTAGTAGATGGGGAATGATTTATTGGATCCGGAATGTAAAAAACTAAAATGTGCAATCAAGTACGAGGAATTCGAATGACAATTGTAAAAATCATATTTTTCGGGCCTAAATTTTTACAATTGTCATTCGAATTCCTCGTACTTGATTGCACAGATTTCTGTGAAGCTGTGTAGACTACATTCACGGCACATACATCAAATAAGTCAGAATCGCGATTTCTACAATCCTACATACGATTTTCTGAAAAACCTGTTTGCGGAATGAAAGTAGAAGAAAATGTCAAACAACACTGTAAATCTGGCGTCAAAATGTCAGCATCATTTAATGGTAGAAGCAGATCAAATTTTGAAAAGTAATACATTAGTGAGATGATCCTTAGTTAGGTTGCTTCTACTTTTACTTTGACAGGAAAATCGGGAAAAGTTTGGTTTATTCACAAATCAAGAGAAAACAAAAAAAGACACGTTGGCTTCAACCCATTTTTACCTATTTTGTAACATAAATATAGCCACAGCTTCCACGCAAATTAACTCTTGATGTCAATATTTTTTTCCACGTCCAAAAACATCTCATTTTCGCAAAAACATTTAGTTTGTATAATATACAATCACAAGTCGCGTGTTCTAAAAGGGTAAACCTTGGCTTCAACTATGTTAAATTTTCAAAAATATTGGTGATATAAATTATTGAATTTGTAGATATATTTTAAAATTGAGGGCAATAAATGTAATTATTTGAGTTCAGCATTTCACAAAATATTTTCTTCTTGTTCTTATCTGCAAATTTGCTTAAGAGGTTAGAAAAAGATTCGCATTGGTTTTAGATATATGGCCCCGAATTGCTTCAAAAAGTCAATATTTAACTATGTTTAGATGGGGCTATAAAATCCAAGCTGGATCTGACACAACAAAAGCGAACTAGGGGTTTTTGTCATATGGACTGTACTTTCAAAAAATGCTAAGCTCAAATTGTTTGCACAAGATTACCTTAAAAATGTTGCACAGTGTATTGCAAAGGTCAAATTGGTAAAAAATTTCATATTAATAGTTCGTTTATGTCAACATGGGATACCTATACGCTATCCCTGGACAATCGCTCTCCACGGAACTTCTTTTCAATGATTATGAAAATTAAATTATCAAATATCAGAGATGTAATGTATAATACTTATGACCAAAACCAAAAATTTATCTAGCATGACAAAGACATTTTTGTAGCAGGAAAGGCAAATATAGTTCACACAAACTAAAATGTAATGAGACCCACTTATGTAGTACTACTACTTCCGTTGTTTAACCGCTACGTTATTGAAATTTTTACCAATTTTACACAAAAGTTTCAGTCCTTTTAACCCGCTAAGTATTATCTGATCTTCACGTTGGTTTTTACACTTCTTCATCATCAACTCAAACTTTGCTTAAAATTTTGCGGGTTATCATTTATTTTGTTTTTGGTCCATTTCATCCCCTGAACATTTCACGATCATCACCAAAAACTAATCATTTTTATTCTGGCCCGAACGCAACCTCCTTCAAAAATTTGTTACAATCGGTCCATAATTGCGGCCTTAAGCTTGTTTACAATTTTTAATGGACGGACACACATCGCTAAATCGCTTTATCTCGTCGAGATATGAATTTTGGCATACCAAATGAGGGGTCTAGGACGAACATTTCGTGATGTTACATAAACTTTTGGGATAAAAATGTAGTTCTCTACACAGAACCCATTATATATTAGGCAGTAGGCCCGTTATCTAGCAAACACTTTATTGCATTACATCAGAGGAAAGGTCAGTAGTTTTTTCCCATATCGACCAAAAATAAAATTTTTATATTTTTCATACAAAAGTAATGGTCCATTTCACACGCTAAAGAATATCAGATCATCATTCAACATTGTAGGCATCTTTTTCGACTTATACTCTTACCCGGTGCAAAATTTCGTGACTATTGATGTATAATTGCGACTTCTAGCGAGTTTATTATTACATTACAAACAAATAACGGAATATATTAGGCTGTAACTCTGTTATCTGATCATGCACACCAACATAATTGGCTTCAATTGAAAGGTCAAGGGTTCCACTTTGAAGTATATCTCACTTGTCCGGGATGTCACTTCCAGGAATTAAGATATAAGCTGTATATTTAAAATGTTCACAATTTTCACACAAAAGTTTTGGTCCATTTAACCCTCTAAATATTATCCGATCGCCATCTCAAATTGCAAGCTTCTCCTTTGTGATATACTCTTACCTTCTGTTTTTGGTCTATTTCACCCGCTAAATATTTCACGATCATCACCAATAAGAATAGGGATCTATTCTGATCTAAACCCGACCTCCATACAAAATTTCGTGACGATCGGTCCATAATTATAATGGATAGACGGACGGACGGACACACATCTCAAAATCGCTTTATCTCGTCGAGATATGAAGATTGGTGTACCACATTGGGGGTCTCCGACGGATATTTCGCGCTGTTACATGAATTTTTACCAAAACAAACTTATAATACCCTTTTCCACATTGTGGTATAGGGTATAACTATACGGTTTTGTACAAATTTCTTGCTTTTAGTCCTCAAAACAATATTCAAAAAAATATACAAAGTTTATTTTCGATTTATAAATAAATAGACCCCTCAGTGTGGTATTTTGAAACGACCTACAGCAAAGCTCTATTTAGTCTCTCAATATTTTTGGATTGACTTCATTTTTACTAAATGGATAACTGCCACCATTCCAAAAGCCAGCTCATGATATATTAATCTTATTTGTGTAAGTTGCTGAAGTAATATGTCAACACTTAACTGATAAATACCTAGGACCAAAATCCTGATATCAAACCTTGTACATTTTTTGGGTCCAGGTTAAGAAAAAAATTGAAAAAGTTCCTCCACGAAAGATCAAGATTTAATAAAAATTGGGGAACCAGTACCCTTAGAGTGTAACATGCCGAGTCTTAATTTTTGGTTTTACTAAGCTCATAAAAGCTCCAAGGAATGTACAAAGTGGATAGACAACGCATTAAGGAACACACTTTTGGTAATTTTTCAACAAACCATCAATTTGGTCATTTGCGCAATACTTTTATTGTCACCCCCAAATAATGGTTTATTCTTATTTTTGACCGTATTTTTATAAATCGCAAATAAACTTTGCATATTTTGAGGGAATATTGTTTTGGGGACCAATACTTAATTTGTTGCCATAAACGAACAATTACTATACAAATTTTTACAATGTTGGTCTTTGCAATACTTTGCAATAGCTTCCTCACTTTTGACAGTTTTTTGAAGTCATTGTTTAACTGAAAACAAAGTTTGTTTCTTTATCGTCGTATTTTCACATACATATACATATGTATATCATTTTATATTATATATAACATAATTTCATCTATATATGGGGAATTCCAAGTGAAATCGGACAGTTCGGAGAAAATTAATTTTTGATTTCAATTGTTTTTGGTTCACTTTATGCTCCTAGCAAACAGAACATTTTAGTATATTTTAAAATTATGTTTTTTCAAAATAGTCTGGCTTAATCCCATTGTTGTTGTTTTAATATTTTAAAACAACTATTTTATTAGTGGAAAAGATTTGGCATTGCTCGCCAAGGGGTAAGGCAGGGAATACTATAGTTTCGATCCACGCCACTGGATCTCATCAGTTCCCTTGTTTCTTGTTTGTGGATATTCTCCACCGAAGTTATTTTTCAATAACTTCTTCAACAAGAAACTTTTTATACCCAAACATCAATCGGTCAGCTCGAAGTATAAAGGTAAGCAAAGAAAAAAGTTCAATGCTTACCTTTATACTTCGAGCTGACCGATTGATGTTTGGGTATAAAAAGTTTCTTGTTGAAGAAGTTATTGAAAAATAACTTCGGTGGAGAATATCCACAAACAAGAAACAAGGGAACTGATGAGATCCAGTGGCGTGGATCGAAACTATAGTATTCCCTGCCTTACCCCTTGGCGAGCAATGCCAAATCTTTTCCACTAATAAAATAGTTGTTTTAAAATATTAAAACAACAACAATGGGATTAAGCCAGACTATTTTGAAAAAACAAAATTGCAAACGCTATCCCAATAAAAAAACGCCACAATGCTTCATATTTTAAAATTATTTTTTGACCAACGGTACAGAGATATCGCCTACTGAAATTATCGCATTTTTAAAGAACTATGTTCAAATAAATACTCATAACTTCTTTAATATTGGTCCAAATGGGACCATCTTTTTTTGATTTGTTTGTTTTTTATCAGCTATCGAAAGAAATATTTAAAAGAAAAATGCACAGTGGGCTTCAATGCAATTTTCGGGATTTAATATTTAAAATCAATTTTTAAACATGATTGCACCCTTCGATTTTTTCACAAAAATTTTATGTTAAACTACGTTCAAAATACGTACAAAAATTTTAAGCCCTATGTAGTAATGGGATTCGGACGATTACTATTTTTTCTGAATTTTTTAAAATTTCTCAATACAATTTTTCCTTAATACCTTTGTCCAAAATTTGTATTTCCTGTATTTTTGAAGCTAAGAGTACATATTTATCATTATATATTATATATTTATCATAAAAAAGAGAAAAAAATCCACAGTGCACTTTAATGGAATTTTCGTTGATGCATTTTCAAAATCGAAGAATGACGCAGTTTTTAAGATGTTTGAGATAAATTCATAAATATAAAATCAAAACAAATATTTATAAATGAAACTTTTAATTTTTTTAATAAAATAATAAATTTTGGACAAAGGTATAAAGGAAAAATTGTATTGACAAATTGTAAAAAAATTCAGAAAAAATAATAATCGTCCGAATCCCATTACCACATAGGACTTACAATTTTTGTAATTGAACGTAGTTTAACATACAATTTTTTTGAAAAAATCGAAGGGTGCAATCATGTTTAAAAATAGATTTTAAATATTAAATCCCGAAAATTGCATTGAAGCCCACTGTGCATTTTTATTTTAAATATTTTTTTCGATAGCTGATAAAAAAAACAAACAAATCAAAAAAGGATGGTCCCATTTGGACCAATATTAAAGAAGTTATGAGTATTTCTTTGCATGTAGTTTTTACAGAATTTGACTTTTTCAAGGCGCGATATCTCTGGAACCGTTAGTCAAAAAAATTTTAAAATATACTAAAATGTTTTGTTAATCAGCAGCATCGCCACAGCAAAAAATAAAGGAAATCAAAAACCTCATCTTGAAAAAGTGTCTGATTTCACTCAGAAATCCCCATATATAAAATTGAAATTTGTTTGTCTGTTTGTTTGTTTGTGCCTTATCGACTCGAAAACCGCTGAACAGATCTTACTGAAATGTTTAGGGTACATTGCTACATGGCCTGGAATGAAAATAGGCTATATCATTTTTTGAAATTTCGCGTTGATCAGGAGATATAGCATCAAAACCGGAGGTACATCCAAAAAATTTAGATTTTGTATGCAAATATCTTTAGAACTGTTACAGATACAAATTATATTCAAATCGGTTCAGATTTGGATATAGCTCCCACATACATATATTTTCGACCGATTTCCTTATTTTATGTACCAAACATGCTATTTATGTCCAATTTCGATGAAATTTGGAATATATGACGGAACTTGGTCTGGAAATAAACGTGCCAAATTATATCAAAATCGGTTCAGATTTGGATATAGCTCCCATACACATATATATTCGGCCGACTTCTTTATTTAATGCACCAAACACGCTATATATGTCCAATTTCGCTGAAATTTGAAATGTGTAACGGAATTTGGTCTAGAAATAAATGTGCCAAATTATATCGAAATCGGTTCAGATTTGGATATAGCTCCTGTATATATTTTCGGCTGATTTTCTGTATTTTATGCACCAAACTCGCTATTTATGTCCAATTTCGGTGAAATTTGGAATGCGTAACGGGATTTGGTCTAGACAGAAATGTGCCAAATCATATCGAAATCGGTTCAGATTTGGATATTGCTCCTATCTATATTTTAAGCCGATTTTCTGTATTTGATGCTCTAAACACGCTATATGTGTCCAATGTCTGACGGAATTTGTTCCAAAAATAAATGTGCCAAATTATATCGAGACCGGTTGAGATTTGGACACACTACATATGTCCAATTTCACTGAAATTTGGAAAGCGTGGCGCAATTCGTTCTAGAAATAAATGGGACAAATTATATCAAAATCGGTTCAGATTTGGATATAGCTCCCATACACATATATATTCGGCCGACTTCTTTATTTAATGCACCAAACACGCTATATATGTCCAATTTCGCTGAAATTTGAAATGTGTAACGGAATTTGGTCTAGAAATAAATGTGCCAAATTATATCGAAATCGGTTCAGATTTGGATATAGCTCCTGTATATATTTTCGGCAGATTTTCTGTATTTTATGCACAAAATGTGAATGCGAGACGGGATTTGGTCTAAAAATAAATTTGACGAATTATATCGAGAGATTCATATAGGAATATAGCTACCCATATATATTTTCGGTCGATTTCATGTTTTTGTTACTTATGTTCAATTTCAATGAAATTTTGAAGACTTAGCAGCCAGTAAAAGTCATAATTATTTACAGAGTACTTATAGTCGGGAAGGAATTGACCAAGGCTATAGCTATTAAGTATCATGTCTTTGAGAGACTTCTTAAGATTTATGTTTTATTATGATATATCTAAATCATTAGGAATACTTATAGGCGGAAAGGCTTTTGGAGGAGTGTTACCTCCTGCGACATACAAAAATGCCATAGTAGCTCCATAACAACCCTGAATAGGTATATAACGCCTATTTATTCGTTAAAATATTAAGAACGTTAAAATAATTATGGCATCCCATTAAATTTTATCGCAGTCGGGGCAGCAAAGCGCACCGGGTTCAGCTAGTATATCATAAAAATTAAAAGCGGGTTGTGTGGGACCTTTTTTTAAAATGTAAATAAAATAAAAGTTATTTTTATTCATTAATAGGAAATAGGCCATTCATTCGTGCAACAGGAAATAATTTTTTGATAATTTTTTTCAGGCGCACCGTGATATTTTATTTAAACAGAAAACGACTTCGAATTTAAGAAATGCGGATTTAGGAGAACAATTGATTACTGTTAGAATCTTTGGTATTGATACATACATATCGCTCACTTACTCAAAGAGTGAAACATCTTGAAAAATCCAATTTCGAGAAAAACGCGTTTTAAGTTGCCGACTGGAATTTGACTTCCCAACTTAAAAAGATTATTACACAAAAAACAAAAAACTACTTGAACCATCTTTTGTAAAGATCTAGCCAGATACCAGTGCTAAGTTTCTGTGCAAGTTCAAGCATGATTTAAGGTGCTTTAGTGCTTCATAACCTAAAAAAAGTTTTTGATGATTTATGACAAATTCCTAGGAAATAAGCTGTAACTTGTTGAGTTTTAGAGATATCAACAAGATAAAGTATAAATCGTAGGAAAATTTGAAATTGCTAACTTCTAAAAAGCATTTTTTGAGTTATGCCACTCTTTGAGTAAATGAGCGATATGTATGTAAATAATACGACTCTTTAATTCTGTTTTTTATTGAATTTGTTGGAATTATAATTGGAAAATACAATTATTGATGTTTTCAGGACACATGGTCAAAAACATTAAGTTGTGTAAAACCACAATCCTTTGGGAATATGTTTGTTTGTTGACACATAGACATGTAGGCATGTAGCTATGGTCATATTGAAGGATGAACAATAATGAAGGCGTCGATGCTAACAAACCGAAAAAATCTCGTCTGTCCCTCATTATTACGGTAATTGTATGCAGGAATAATAACATTGTTCGGACATACGTTACGTGTTGCAAGCGCCGTTTATTGCAACCGAAATATAATTATATGACAGCAATGTGTGAACTACAACAGGCTAAGCGGGTTCGGATCTCCATAGACATAAGGCGGACGGACGGATGAATGGACATGAACATGGACAAAACAAATATATGTTCATTAAACGAAAACAAGGACGTTGATTTTCACACATTCACTAGCACGCACACACATGTGCAACATATGAAAGGATGCAGCAGCGACAACAGAAGATATGTAGGACAGCGCATTCCACATTGTTGAGATATTATGCTTCGTGGTCGTAATGTTGTTGTTAAACTATGCTAATAATCACAGCAACACTCGCCCGAAAGTTACAACAACTACAAACCAGCAACATTTAAAAATGAGTATAAAATGTGGCAAACCGCATGAAAAATCCCCAAACAAACAAAGCCTTACATGCACGCGTAAAAGTAATCACTGAACTGTAAACATGTTTGTAAGGTAAAACATTTCATAAACCCCAAATGTTGGTGATGGTGTCGACAACAATGGTAAAATAGCAAACAATTCACAAGCATCATGGTAATCGAAATCAACAACAACTGTTTTCCGAACCATTATGTTTCTTGTGTATGCAAAAGTATGTACATTAGGGTTATGTTTTTTTTACAACCTCTTATCCTCGTATAATATTTTGAAGAACTTTTACCGGAGATTAGATAAAAACTTACTTGTAACACCATGTTTTCGGTAAATACTTAAAATTGTGAGCGTTCATTAAGGAGGGCTTCCAGACCGACTAAAAAAGTACGTGGACATATTAACGATAAACTAGTTGGTTGACTTCTTGAATACAATATGTATTGGATGTATAAATAAACAATTAACCCACATAGTACAACAATAATAAATAAATCGTGGACTTATACAGTCTGAATTCAAAGAATTTTTCGTTACAGTTATACCTACGGTGACCAATATTTTTGATTAAATTAGAGCACATACATATGTACCTATGTATACGCATTGATGATAAGTTACAAGCCAAAAAGATGGAAAAGAGGAATTTAACAAAAAATTAACTAATTTTATGAAGTTATAGACACTTGCATATTTAAATTATTTTTAATATGTATAGATAAAATAGAATAGTATGTTGTCGATCTGACAAAAATTGTCTGAGATATGGTGTGAATAGATAAGAAGATTTGAGCGTAGAGGAGCACGTTATTTGTACGAGGGTAACTAAAAAAGTTTTTTGCTTACGCAACACGTAGTGTTGCTAGACGCTATTTGACATATTTTTTGAAAGTTTTTATACTAAACGTACTAAGGATATTTTAACATATGATCACGTGTTGTGTTGTTTACAGTGAAAATGTAAACAACTTCTAATGGACATTTTCTAAAAGTACACGGAGGAAAATAACGCCCTTTTTAACATACAGTTAGTCAACTATATTATTGCAAACGATGAATTTTTAAAAATTTAGATGTTTAATTAGGAATTACTACAAGAAATTCTTTCAATAATGTTAAGCTTTTTGTAAATATCTGTTGATTTACTTGTTAATGACAACACCAAGCCAATAAATGCAGAAATCGGTCGGAAATAACAAAAACAACGGGCAAACTAAATAATTTCAAAATGAATGGATGTGCAATAAAGTCGTGGGATTTTTCCCCGCGATTTTTTGCAATTAAGCATTTTAATGACTTTTATGGTATGTGGACTGTAGATCCATAATTTTTGATCATAAATTAATTTTTGTGTGTGTAATATAGACAGTATATTCAGAAAAGGAGAAAGTCATCACGTAAACGGTTTCGGAAAATATGCTACATTTGGTCTATTCCAATTATAACAATGGTAAGTCCGAAAGAGATATCCCTAGCAGGGACGTACGCAGGATTTCATTTCGGGGGGGCCCAACTTCACCAAAAATCATGAAAATTAAAAATGTTATGTATCGTTACGTAAAGCTATTTTAAAGGGTTTTTTATGATTTTATGTATGAGGGGCACTAAAAACCTTCTGGCCTAAGCAACACGCAGTGTCGCCAGACGTCATTTGACATAAGCATACTCAGGACAGTTTGACATACGACCATGTGTTGTGTTGTTAAGGCTAGTAGCATAATTTTTAAAAATTTGGATTTTGGAAATCCTTTTGGTGGAAGAACTTCCATGCAAAAAGTGCGAATATGTGGAATAGATATATACAGTATTTGGAGGATATAAACAGTTCGACCCGAACATAACACGGTTTATTCTTAAAAGTACATATGGTAAATTTCATATTTCTTTTGCAATTCTATTGGAAGAAATTTTAAAAATTTTTTTGCGAGCATATCCGCAATTTTTGGAACATAGATTAAGAAAAAAAATTGTGGTTTCAAACCTTTTCGCTTTCACAAAATTGGATGCTGCGCTCCAAAGTTATGGGCGGTTTTATTCCCTTATAAAGAACATATATTTAAAAATTAAATTGTTGCTGTAATAAGAAAGTTTATATATAAAGCGTTAACAGCATTTAATATCTATCCGTAGATGCCTAAATATTTACTAAATTTATTTCTATTTTCGCGGAGAATCAAGAAATACTGAAAAAATCTTGGAGTAAATTTAATTTATTCTAATTTAGAGTCCAAATAAAACTAGAAAAAATAAATTGAAAATACGTACAGATTCTAGACAACGCGTAGAAAAATATGAGACCAAAATTTTAACGATAGGATTTATAACTGCCATATTACAGCAACAACAAAAGACGAAAACTTATTGTTGGAATATTATTTCAAAAATATATTTTTTGTTTAATACGAAAAATAGAAAAAAACATTTTTGGGAGTTATTCTACTATTTCGCTAAATTTCGATGCAAGGACTGACGGACTTCGCTGAAACTTCTTCAGGGTAAATGTGATGACAAACCCGAAAGTGTATTTGCTTACTTTGATAAACAATAGGATAATGAAATAGAAAGTAATATTGAAATTACAACCAAAGAAAAACAATAAAGTTTAAAAACGTATAATTCGCGAATTCGTTAAAATTAGTTAAGGCGCATGCGCTTTTCAGATACAGCGAGAGCATCTCTATCAATATGTAGCGATTTTCCACTTTTCATTCAGCGGCAAAAGTGTGCCGTCAGCTGCATCTTACTGTTCAAAAAACCTTAATGTGGGTAAAAATTGCGTGATGTACATAAGATTATAAGGCGCATCCGATTTCAGTGACCGCCTATAAAAATACGTCATTATAACAAATTTTAAACAAATTCGTCAAGAACCGCGGATGTGCTACCAAATTCTATTATACGAATATACTCCAGAATCTCGGTAATTTATGCCACACCGTTTTGGAAAATAATATAATAGCGTATAAAGGATTACATTTATGTAAAAATAACCAAAGAAAATCGAGGTTCAATGCGCGGAATCATCAAAATATAATTTTGCAGAATTTCCTACTTTCAAGGTGTCTATAACCGCCGTTTTAGTGGATGGATTTAAAAGCGGGAGGGTTCGTTAGATCTTGTGCGTAAAAAAACTAAAATCACGCGGGGTTCAAGGGTACCTGAGTCACAGTTGTAGCCAAAAAATAGGTTTTTAAAGAAAATTTACGCACCAAAATTTCGACTTTGGAATCCTATTACTAGGGAACTGTATGGAGCACACTCATGAGATCTACATCAAACGACGTGGAATCACGTGTTCTGCAATCCAATAAATAGTTTGGGTATTTATCTGGTTGCGCCTTCCAATTATAAGAAATATTCAAAAAACCCATATTTCAAAACTTCAAAATATCAGCATCGATTTTAGGGGGATACAGTGTATATATCGAAAAGTCATACATTAGAACCATGTTGCCCAAGGGGTATTCTTCAATTCTTTCTTTGATCTCAGGTCTGAATTTTCCGTGGTTTGACCAGAAATCAAGAAAGAACACAAAAAAAAACTTGTAAACTTCAACACATTTTTACCCATTTTTTAATACGAGTATTACCACCAACACAGCTTCCACATAAATTATTTGTTATGGTTCATTTTATGCGACCCCAGCTAAAACACTTCAATTAATATAAATATATTCCTATTGTATAAAATATATTGACAGTTCGCGACTTATTAAATGGTGAACCTCAACTTCAACGAATGTAAAACATTTTTGAATATTACCATATATAACACACTAATTTCAGTGCCATTAAAAACGTTTTGTGTCATTGTAAGAAAATAACATTCTTTAAGTGCATAAAAACACCAAAGCTTTACTATTTTACTAGAAGTGATAGAGTCAATGAAATCCAACCAAACATTCAGAAAGTTACATTAAAAAAAATATCAGGAGCTGGGCTATGCAATCTACGACTCATTGACTCCGAATCCAACTCGTAGTACTGTTTGAAACTTTGCAAAAACATTTTAGCTAAATCCTGAAAAAAAGGTTGAGTCGAAAAACTCCATCTGATACATCAATGGTTTCCAACAACCAATCACTTCTGTCAGCACAGCGGAGGCAAACTTATAAAAATTCATAACTTTTGATTTCTAAAAAACAAGAAAAAGTAACAGTCGGGTTTGCCTACAGAGATATACCCTCAGCATATGTGAGTTGAGACTTTTACGAGTATATATAGACAGATCGAATACGGGATACATAACCAATTTTTGTTCTGTAAATTGTATACCAAGGAAGTTTCAGAATTTCGTCTCCTTTCTTGGACGTATAAACTTTCCGACAATAACTTCGAAATATTTGGAGTGTACAACTTCTTGATTGTTGGCGTTCTGATCAAAAATGTGACTTTGATGAAACCGCAAAAGTTTTGAATTTTTGTACAGACGATACCTGAAAGAATCGACTGATACCGTCCATTTTGGAAGTGGGCCTAATTTTAATTTGGTCGGCGTAAGATTTACAGCTTTTGGACCAATACTGATATAACCATTGACTCACCCACAAAAAATACAATATCGCTGTAAACAAGCCCTCAAGTGAATCGATCCATATTCGAAAGTACTCTAGGTCTCGAAAAAATCGAATTGGACTTTGCTCGCGATTTTAGGGAAACATTTTGAAGTCTGGCTGGGGAAGTGTCCAAAGGAAGTTTGAACAAAATATTGCGAGATCCAAATTTTGGACAAAATCTTTTGATCTGTTCGAGAGTTATAATGCGCTCGAGCCATACAGACGGACGAACTGGGATAAATCGACTCCAAATTGTAACGCGGGTTACATTTTTATCATTAGCTTAACAGATGAGGGTACAATATCACGGTGCTCTTGAACCAACGTTAAACCGGGAAGTTCTTGCGGATTCTGAAACAGCAATAATCATTGACGAGAAAAATCCAAAAACAAAAAAAAAATCGCTAGAGGGATTTTTAAATAAATCGCGGTCAAAGTTCACATTTTTAGGTTTTCGCGACTTTGCTTGGAAACTGCAAGTCCTATCGAAATGGGGCTAAGGAAAATGGTGTAGCTTTGAAAATTGGCTCCTCGGTTGTACCATTTTTGAGATATATAAGTTTAAGTTGGGAAATTGCTGTCATGACATTGTTTTATAAGGAGACGATACAGTCAGTGAATTGTCCCAACTTGAATTTCTATATCTCAAAAATAGTAAAACGTTGGAAAATATCATTAAAGAACAAGAATTTTCACTGCTACAACATTTTCTTTATTTCCATTTGGATAGGGCTTGTGGTTTTCCAGCAAAATGGCCAAAACCTGAAAAACCCTAAAAATGCGTTATTTTTATTTTTTTCATCTATAAACCCAGGTGTAAGCTTCATTCGTTTAAAGTTGATTCAAGAGCACCGTTATATACAATACAAATAACAGCAGATTTTAATACAATACCAAATAACCAAAGTTTGAGCATTAATTTCGTTTACGGTTGCTTTCAGCTACGAATTTGTTACTGATAGGAAAAAATTCAGATGGACATGCTATTTATAGCAGATATCATCACTTTATGATGCAAAACAATACATTTTTCTCCATTATTTTCTCCCACTATTTAGCAATAAGTTAATATAAAATAGGAATACAAAATTTTGATACAGGCAGTATATTAATTTGCTAATTGGTTTTCGAGATATACTCCACGGAAACCCCTTGATATGTCGTACATATTATCCAATAGGCACTTCATTTTATGTACTTCTAAGCCGCACAATAATGAATTAGTAATCTTTTGAATACGAATTCCAAAACACAGCCATGGCATAAGGGAGGAATTCAGTTTTACTGGAAGTTTAATTCAAAGAGAGTTTTCAAACAAAAAAAAAAATTCAATATTTCTTCAGACAACTTGCTGATAAAGTACATTTTCAGTACAGAACCTTCAGAACAATATCAGATTTCATTTGAAATTTCAAATACAAAAATTATTTTAGAGAAAAAATCGTAATAATTTGCTTAAGTAGCTCAAAAAATTTTGTCGGACCAAACCATTTCGGGGGGGGCCGGGCCCCCCGTGCCCCCCCCCCCCCTGCGTACGTCCCTGATCCCTAGTGTCACCTCTTGTAAGCTGAGAAGTGTATACAACATCATATACCGCACCGAGAAAGAAGCCAGGCTCGAACTGAAGGCTTTACATGGCAGGCCTAAAATAGTAACCACACGAATTGACAGAAGAGTGACCAAAGAAATTGACGAAAGTAAGTAAGTGTGTAACATGGAAAAGTCAAAAAAGTGCTACATAATAAGAAGCGCGCATCACGAGTGACTAGGTAAAAACTATTGCTCTCGCAGCACAATATATAGAAACTTTTCAGACTTGTTACGGACAAATTTTCACGCCATCTTTAGTAATGGCATGACGTTATATTTTCTGATGAGACAAAAATTATGCTGTACTATCACGTTGGGTCTCAAAAAGTATTGCGAAACACCTTACAGCCGTGAACAACAAAAATTTAATGAATACCGTAAAGTTCGGAAAACTGTAATTTATGGTGTGGGGTTGTATACCAAGCAATGACGTTGGTAACATCCAGATTTTGGAGGAAACAATGAGGAAGTCTATTTAGATGTTATAAAAAATGATTTAACAAAAAAGTTCAAGAAATTTGGGACTATTGATTCTGAAAATTCAAACAAATTGGAATATAAGTACCAAGACAACGACCCTACGCATAAATCTTATTTATGTAGGACTTGCCTATTATACAACAGCACCAAAGTCGTTGATGCCCCAGTCCAAAGGCTATATATTAGCCCCGTCGACAATTCATGGGTACACATGAAGAAAAAAGTGGGGAATAGTTCGCCCACTAACAGGAGGGACTAAATAAAATGCATTAACGAAGAATGGCAAAAAATAAATCAAAATCCAAAATATCATAGGAATATGACATTCCAAAACTTATTTATTAAATTCAGAGACGTTTACAAGCTGTTATTGATGCCCAAGGTGGGCATACGAAATATTAAAACCAACTTTTCGAAAAATACCGTGAAGGATTGAAAAGTTGTGAATTTTGCAATTCTTTAGTTGACAGTACAAATAATAAGTTGTTCTTTTTGTTAATTTTAAGAAATTTTTAGTGAAATGTAGCTCCTTTTTATTTCATTTTATTAATAAACATGTGTAAGAATCATACTGTTAACAAAACAAGTAAGCAAAGGCTATAGTCGGACAGGGCCGGTCATACGATACCCTACACCACTACCCTGCGAGTTAGCTTTCAGCAAATCAAAGTTTTTTTTGGACAAATAAGCTCATTGTAAGAAATAAATTTTTGGAGTCTGCAACCTTATCACATTAAGTTTAAATAACAATATAATAATTGTTCCACAAACATCACAGAAGGGACAGGGCGTGCACCACGATTCATATTACAGCAATAGTATGGGGCCTACTGTTTATCGCCGAGTCCGAAAGGCATGTCCTAAAACACCACCTGTAGAGAAGTTGTACATGGTTGAAATACTCAGAAAATGTTGCCAACTTTACTGAGGGGTATTTTGCCATCGTTAGAAATTTGATGTTTGTTGGCCGGACCTTTTGCGTGCAAGGCGGGTGTGCAAACAATTGTACCATGGTGGCACCAATAAGTAATTTTAGATCGGACATTTAGTCTGGAGCTAATTTTGTGCATATTTTGACATATTTGCTAAACCATATGCAAAAATTTGTGTCCTAAATATCCCATCGAATTGGCTGAAAGTTTGTATGAAGTATTCGTTCATCACAATTTTCGACCTGAAATTTATCGGTATAGGTCCAGGGCCCTATTCCTCGAAACAACTTATCGCTTTTCATTTTGCACTTATCAAAAAGTAGTTATTTTGAAAAGTGATAACCTTTTTTTGTTCCACAAAATTACTTTTCAATTTCCCTTGCACTTAGCAAATTTGTCTATCACTGTTCTTTTAGCACAGTTGTTGTGCTCTCTTGCTCAATTTTTCCGCCATATTGGTAAGTCTCTCAGTTCTTTTGCAAAGTGTGAATGATATTTGTTCCACAGAGCGTTTTATCATCTTTGCATTATTTTTTACTTGGCAATAATAAATAAGACATGTAAAATTGAGACGACCGAAAAAATGAAAAGGAACTGATATTATTAAAAGTAAATAAAATAAAATAAAATAAAATAAATTAAAATAAAATAATATTAAATTAAACTGAAATTTAATTAACTCTCTTTCGAGTTGAGCTGTTAGGCCTTTAGAGATACATTGAAAAATTAGGAGTCTACCGAAGTCCCACGCATCCAACCATTACACTACGTTTCACGGGTGGTAAATCCGATCTTCAGGTGTATTAGGATGTTGTTTTTGTGGCAGACGAAGGCAAAGCTTGGTAACTGGTATATATATCGAACTTCATTAGATAAATGTATATGCGAAATTATGTCAGTTAATTGAAACTCCAAACTTTTCCTATAGTCCTGCTTTGGTAATCCCATTTTTCAATGTTCACAAATACTATGGTAAGTTTTATTCCTACATCATTAGTAATTGCTCTTCTATATCAGAAGATTTTATTAAATATCACTATAAATGGCCTTCGCCTTAATAAGGCAAAAATAAAAAATAATTTCAGCATGAGCCAGGCTGGGATTCGAACCTGGGTCTCCGACAACTGAGTGTCAAGGTTGCCGGCGTCTTAGCGTTCTAAGCCACCATCAACTTGTCAAAACTTTAGTAGACAATAATTGATGATCAAAAAATAAAATCTTCTGATATAGAAGAGCAATTACTAATGATGTCGGAATAAAACTTACCATAGTATTTGTGAACATTGAAAAATGGGATTACCAAAGCAGGACTATAGGAAAAGTTTGGAGTTTCAATTAACTGACATAATTTCGCATATACATTTATCTAATGAAGTTCGATATATATACCAGTTACCAAGCTTTGCCTTCGTCTGCCACAAAAACAACATCCTAATACACCTGAAGATCGGATTTACCACCCGTGAAACGTAGTGTAATGGTTGGATGCGTGGGACTTCGGTAGACTCCTAATTTTTCAATGTATCTCTAAAGGCCTAACAGCTCAACTCGAAAGAGAATTAATTAAATATCACTATAAATGGCCTTCGCCTTAATAAGGCAAAAATAAAAAATAAACTGAAATAAAATGAAACAAAATAAAGTAAAATAACATAATAATATAAAATAATATAAAATTAAATTAAACGAAATAAATGAAATTAAATTAATACAAAGTAAAATATGATCAAATAAAATAAAATGAAGTAAAATAAAATAAAAAATAAAATAGAATAAAATAAAAAAAATTAAAATAAAACAAAATAAAAGGAAGTGAAATAAAATAAAATTAAGTGAAATAAAGTTAAATAAAATGAAATAAAGTAAAATAAAATGAAATAAAATAAAATAAAATAAAATAAAATAAAATTAAATAAAATTAAATAAAATAAAATAAAATAAAACAAAATAAATTAATATGAAATAAAAATAAAATAAAATAATTTTAATAAAGATTAAATAATAATTAAACGAAATAAATTAAAATAAGATCAAAATAAATCAAATGAAGTAAAATAAAAAATAAAATGAAATAAAATAAAAATAAAATAAAACAATATAAAATGAAGTGAAATAAAATAAAATTAATTGAAATAAAGTAAAGTAAATTGAAATAAAATAAAGTTAAAAAATAATAAAATAAAGTAAAATAAAATAATCTAAAATAAAATGAAGGGAAATACAAATAAAATAAAATACAATAAAATTAAGCGAAATCAAACAAGTAAAAAGCGTTATGTTCGGCATAGAGTAATTAGTTTTCTTTCCAAGAAGTTACTTGTCAAATTATAACTAATTCGTTCTAGAAATGTATCTAAAAACCTTTAAATAGCTGAAATCGGACGGTACTGCTATATGGAGGCTATAAAAAAACGTAGACCTATATCCATAATTTTTTGTGGAGACGTTTCTTGGTGATTGACTGAATTATACCTAATTCGGCCTGGTAATGTAGCTAATAACCACAAATAAGCTGAAATAGGGCGGTATATGAGGGCTTTAATAAAAGATTTAATAAGAATTCGTTCTGAAAATTTAGCTAAAAACCATAAAATAGCTGAAATCGACGGCACTGCAATATGGGGGCTATAACAAAGCTCAACTTCCAACTTGATTTTAGACACGTGTGAACAGCATTTCATCCCCCTATCTCAACTCGTTCGGAAGATAGCGTGATTACAACAGACGGACGGATGTGGTTAAATCAAATTAGAATTTTACGCTGATCAAAAATATATGTTTATACCTTATAGGGTCGCAAATGATTATTTCGATGAGTTACAAATGTATTATTATGGTGGAGGGTATAGTAATAAATAAAAATAGTCTCTCAAATAGAGTTTAGTCTAAATGTAAAATCGAGAAACATCAATTGTGAGGTTGTTCGCAGGGTGGATGTTCGGAATGGGGTTGTTCGTAGGGTGGAATTTCGGATAGTGAAAGTTCGAAGTAGGATGGTTGATTCAGAGGGTAGAAGTTCGGAAAAATCTTTACAATTTCTTGTCATAACCGTGTTTTCAGTATTTCCGAACAAAATCTCGCTTTAACAATGTACATTGGCAAAGAGAACGTTTACCTCGCAAATTTAAGGCAAACTTATCAAAATTTGATCTGCAAAATCAAAATGCAGAGTTTTCTGTGGAACGAAAGAGCAAATTTTTTTGCAAAATCTTAGCAAAATACGCTTTGCCGTTACAACTTTTCACTTAGCAGAAATAACGTTTGTGGAACAAAAATCAAAAAAAGGGCTACATTATTTTGCAAAGTAAGCAAACTCACTTTATAATTAGCAACTTATCACTTATCAAAAAATAATGGTTCTGTGGAACACTTAACTTTGAGCATTGTCAAAAATATTGATAAGTGCAAAATGAAAAGTTGATAAGTTGTTTCGTGGAATAGGGCCCAGGTCTTCATATAGCTCCCATAGAACCGTACCTCCCGATATCCGGTATTTTGAAGGTTGTGGCCTCAATATCAAACTGAAATGGCTGACATTTTGTATTCAGTTTTCGTTGGAGGTAAAAAAACTGTCCACCTGAAATTTGTCGTTATATGTCCACGTCTTCATATAGCTCCCATAACCAGAACCTACCGATTTTCTGTACTTTGAAGGTTATGGTCTCAATATGCCTTCGAATTGGCTAAAATTTGGTATTAAGTCTTCATTGGGGGTATTAAACTTTCCATCTGAAATTTGTCGGTATAGGTCTAGGCGTTCATATAGCTCCCAAGCAAAGAAAGCTCCCCATTTTCGACATTTTGAAGATTGTGTCTCTGCTTACAGATTTCTCTATTTTATTGACTTGTCTGAAGTGAATTTCAAACAGAAAAATGTACACATAAACATTTTAGAAGATATTATTGAAATATATGTAGCATACGAAAATATGTAAAGTACAGAAATTTTCCATATGCAAAAATAATATTTGCATATGCATAATTTATACATTTGGAATTTATACATTGGAATTTAATTAGAAGCCAAAAATATGCAAATTTTACAAAAATAGATGTTGCATAAAATTCCGCTGTCTACATATCATTGAGCTGATATTAATCGGGGTGCTCTCATTGATATGAGAGAAGGCTCCCTTGTCCCTACTGGGATGTTTGTGGAACAATTATATACAGTACATTTTAATAAATATTCTTATATTTGAAAATTGGCGTTGTTTAGCAATTTCTGCTACATTTTCAAATTTTGGACAATTGGACAGGTAATATGATAGGGTCCCACGCAATTTGTATGAACTGGGAATTTGTCTGTCATGATAGGGACAATTTGTAGCATGGGAGGAAGATGTGGTTCTCTTCACAAAACTCATTATATCTTAGGTAGTAGGTCCGTTACCAAGCACACATATTATTGCAATTTTCATCAGAGGAAAGATCGATAGTTAATTTTCCATATATAGGCGTTTTTGCCGGTATATGGCCTCCAGGGATTCAAATATGGACCAAAAATAAAATGTTTTTATTTAGCATACAAAAGTAATAGTCCATTGCACCCGCTAAATAATATCAGATCATCATCAAAAATTGTAGGCATCTTCTTCGACCTAAACCCCTACCTCGTGCAAAATTTCGTGATTATTGATCTATAATTGCGACCTCTAGTATGCTTTTGATTACATTACAAGCAAAACACTGGATATATTAGGCTGTAACTCTGTTATCTGACCACATAAATCAACATAATTGGTATTGATTAAAAGGGCAAGAGTTGTCCTTCCAAATATTATTCATGTGGGCGGAATGTGTGGTCCAGGAATAAAGATATTACCGGTATAATAAAAATTTTCACACAAAAGTTGTGGTTCATTTAACCCTCTAAACATCATCCGACCTCCATCTCAAATTGCAAGCTTCTTCTTTGTCATATAATCTTACATTATTTAAAATTTCGAGGCTATCGGACTATAATTGCGACATACTGAGCCGCTACAAAATTGGATAAAAATTTTCTTTTTGGTCCATTTCACCCGCTAAATATTTCTCGATCATCACCAATAAGAATAGGGATCTATTCTGGCCTGAACCCGACCTCCATACAAAATTTCGTGACGATCGGGCCATAATTGCGGCCTGGAGCGTGTTTACAATTTATAATGGACAGACGGACGGACGGACGGACACACATCTCAAAATCGCTTTATCTCGTCGAGATATGAAGATTGGTATACCACATTGGGGGTCTCCGACGAATATTTCGCGGTGTTACATGAATTTTGACCAAAACAAACTTATAATACCCTTTCCACATTGTGGTGTAGGGTATAAATATTAATAATGATATTTATACCAATAAAATGGTGTTTTATTTAAAATTTTGTAATAATTTTGGTTTTGCAATAATTAAATTGACTAATTATTTATGTTTATCCTAAACGTATTTAGGACAGTTTAACATATGATCACGTGTTGTTTTGTTTACAGTGAAAATGCAAACAACTTCTAATGGACATTTCATAAAAGTACACGGTGGAAAAAACGGCCTTTTTAACATATGTCCCACACATATTTTGCAGCAAACATATATATGTTTGCAACAGTCCCAAACATAACATATGTTGGGTCCTTTAAAGAAATATATGTATGTTTGGGTGTAAACAAATATTTGCTTAGATACATACACCAAAGTACACATACACCAAAGTAAGGCAATGGGTCTCCCGTGATCGTAAATTTATTCTCGCTCACCACAAGTTAGGTGACCGAGAGTAAATTTAAACTCACGGGTGACCTACTTAGTCCGGTCAAAATAGACATGCGTATAAGGAGGAAATAGCAAAAATTCCCATAAAGCTGAATTTTGGTGGAGAGCTAGGGTTGGCCATTAGAAGCACCGTCCTAAAAGTCCCCATCGATCCCATGTGTGCAAAACAAGTTATTCGGGGTCAAAGGTCATTTTTGGAGGCATTATTCAGTTTTTTTAATTTTTCTCAAAAACGGTAATACTTAGCAAAAGCCCGCTAAAGTAAAAGTTGTAGATTCAATAATTGTCTACAAGATTGCTCCTTATGATTCTTAAAAAAGACTTTCGAGATATGTCGATCTAAAGGTCAAATAAAAAATTAGCCGCGTAAGTACATTATGAGACGAATCGGTTAAAGTAACGACACTATGTGTTAGATACTTCCGTAAGTTTTCAAACAATATCCACTTTGCAGTAATCGATTCAGTAGAACCGGGTCTAACCCGGTTTTTAAATTTAGGGTCTAATAACCGGCGAACCGGATCCGCAACCGTTGAAAATTATACATTTCCGTAATCAGTGCAACAAACCCTACCTTCGGACAAAACTTAAAAAAAAAATCGGAGAGTTTTCGTTGGGGTCGTTCCCGTTGGGCTTTCGATTATGCATGTGGGTTAAATGGGCTATTTTTGCATAAAATGACTCTAACATTGAATAACTCTAATAAACACACTCCGATTTTGTTGGAATGTTTTTTAGAAGATAGCTATAATTTTGCTCTTCAAGAAAATATATAAATTTTTGTGGGACAGACCCGATTACTTCGCCTATTTTAGCCGGTTCGTCTGAATATGTGCATATTTCCCTTATAAGTGCATAAAAATCATGTGTTTTTAGAACAGCTATATCTCAAGAATGGTTCCTTCTAAGAAAAAATTGTAAGGGTCAAACTTGTAGATAATTTTTCTGTCTACAATATCCACTTTAGTCACTTTTTGATTAGATCAACCGTTTTCAAAAAATAAATCCGAAAACCTAAAAACCCTTAAATTTTGACCTTTGACCCCGAATATTTTTTTTTTGCACACATGGGATTGATGGGGACTTTTAGGACGTTGCTTCTAATGACAAACCCTAGCTCTCCACCAAAATTCAGCTTTGTGGGAATTTTTGCTATTTCAATGTCTATTTTGACCGGACTATACTACCTTACTCTGAAAATAACACATTTTTAAATGGTGGTGGTTTTTCTTTTATTGAAATGTATAGAAATACTAAACACAAAAACAACAATAGACGCGTGGATACGTACAAAATTCCAAACACAGAAGTTGTATCACACTTTTAGAAAGAAAAAAGTAATAAAAACTATTAATTATAAAATATAGAAACATTATTGAACGCTTCCCTTGTAAAATAAAATACATTCTCCTCAAAACTGAAATTATCAAAAGGAAATCGGTATCTGAAATCAAATGATTATATAATGTAATAAATAGGTACATCCACATTTCAAATATATGCATGTATATGAAAAATTTATTTATGTTATTACCAATTATAAATGCGACTTCTTCCTTGTCCAATAAAATATTTTCATTTACCTTTTTGATTCAATTATAGAATTTCCAATTATAAAATGTATTGACCATTTAATTTACTAAAAAGCACCATTTCTGTAAGAAAATACAAAACCCTGATTTATTCACTCACTTCATCGTCTCTATTCAACGACTGCCTTGGGGAAACTGAAGAAAAAATTTCTTTCCCGCAAAAAGAACAAAAATAATTCATACATATTTTTGCCTCTTCGCTGACATTTTGATATTCCAAAGTCATTATAATATTCCAAAGTCAAAATCATGAGTGTGCTCCTTACAGTTTCCTAGTAATTGGATTCTAAAGGCCAAATTTGTCGCGTAAATTTTTTTAAAAAACATATTTTTTGCGTTTAAAATTTACAAGTGTCATTCAACTTCCTTTGAACGCCTACGGGACTGATCTAATGAGCCCTTCCGCGATCGAATCCACTAAAACCGTGGATATAGATACCTTTGAGATAGGAAAATCAGCAAAAATATATTTTGACAAATTCGCGTACTAAACCGCGAGTTTCTTTAAAAAAGTTTTACATAAATGGAATCTTTTATACGCGATTATAACATTTGCGAAAAAACGTGTCATAAATTACAGAGATACGAGTGTAGTATGGATCTTTTACCCAAAATAGAATGTGGAGGCACATTCGCTGTTCTTGAAGAATCTATTTGAAATGGGTGTATATTGATGTATTTTTGATGGGCGATAATGAAACCGGATGAGCATCAGAATCGTATGCACATTGCGCGACTTTTACCCATTTTAAGGTTTTTGGCATTGTGAGATGCACCTGACGGCACACAATGGCCGCTGAGTGAAACATCGAAATATGCAGAAATATTGAAAGAGATTGATTCGCTGTATCCAAGATCCGATGCGCATCAACCGACTTTACCTAATTCGCGAATAACAGTCTTTTTTCATATTTTTTGAATGATTGTAATTTCAATATTACTCTTAATTTCCTATCGTTATAAGTAGACATCGGATTTTTGCATGTTTTTTATTTCTCATCCGATTGGACTCAAATTTTGGATCTAGGCGTTTTGAGGGTCAATTTTTCGATATTTGGGGTCATATCAAAAATATGCAAAAAATATGCAAAATATATGCAAAAAATATGCAAAAAATATGCCAAAAAATATGCAAAATATGCAAAAAATATGCAAAATATGCAAAAAATATGCAAAAAATATGCAAAAAATGCGAAAAATATGCAAAATATGCAAAAAATATGCAGAATATGCAAAAAATATGCAAAATATGCAAACAGTTTTTGGTCGAAAATGGTCAAAAAAGTCGTAAAATTTACAATTAAAGTTGGAAAAAATCATCAAAAAACTTTAAAGTGTCCTAAATTAAGACTGTTGGCCATTTAACGTCGATTTTTTAGCAGATTATTGTGTTATTGATACCTCTTACGACGGCGTAGTGTAGGGTATATGGTATTGTAATACTATTTTTATTGTTAAACTATGCAAAAATATAAAATTTGATAAAATATCAATCAATTTATGTAAATTTAATATTTTCTTTGTCTTAATTTGTAGCTTTAGGCTGGTTTTAACTCAAAGGGAAGAAATCGATGTCGAATTTTTTTAGGCGGGTGTGCCGCCTAAGCTGTTTACTTACATTAGATTTTAGATAGATTTAAGAATAAGATTGCCAATTGAGCACCATTGCAATAAGTTAACACGTGCTACTGGAGCCTCGAAGTTATGGAAATCTCGTCTCTCTCTCGGCGACCCATATCTGTGGAACGGTTAAAGCTATTTGCCCGTATTATGCATTAAATTAAAGGCCATTCTGTTTATTTTATATTCAAAAACAAAATGCGTAAGTATTACTGAATTCGAGATAGAAAGCCAGTGTCCCGATTAAAGTGACTACGTACGCCTTAGGGCGAAAATGGAGCCTATCTGGGAGAACGCACTGTTTTAGTTGTTCGTCCTTAGTAATTAATTGGTTGTAATCTGTGGTAGCTCGACTCGGAGCTAATGTGACTTTTTTATGAATTTCGAACAGTTGTTCTTTTGTAAGTTTAGGTCGAATATTTCCGTAGAAGTTTCCATCTTCGCTTTGTTAAGATTTTTATCGCCATTTGACTCTTTACGGTGTTTTGCACTGTCGGATCGAACAATGCCAAGCCAACAAGTTCAGGACTAAGATACCACAGGTGATTTATAATTTTTTATTTCCTTTTTGTATCTATGTTTTCGTATTTCAATAGATTTTCAATGAGGTATAGGTCTTCTTTTGATGCTAAACGCTTCGTAGAATCTGAAGAACCATCTGTCCCAAAACCATGAAATTGTCATTGCTGCTGGATCCCTGTAAAGTTTCCTATAGGAACGTTAGTCGTATCATTTTTTCTACAATAGAAGCTCTCGGAGAGGACCCCAACAAATATATGATCTTTAGAGGCTTTATCGGTTTATTCCGGAGAATAAACAGTGAAAAATGCTAGCAACAACTTCAAGGAAGATACCCCAAAACGAGTCTATTTGCGTGCACTGGCATGGAAAACTATTACCAGGTATTCCCAAAACAGTGCAGAAAGAACGGGTTGCTGTTCTGGTATCATCTGGTATGGGGGTAAAAAACAACTCCTGGGCGTTTCTGAAACTGACAGTAGCTCAGGGGAAATACTAGACTTAGCAGTGTACGAATGCCTAGAATAATGGCGTCTTACCAGCTTGAGCAGATGTTAAGTCGAGAGCTTCTGTACCTGCGTACAGATTTATAAGAAGTATTGTTGAGAGGGATATTTTGACTGCAAGTTTGGAAGCACATCCGGACATCAAACAAACATCTTCACGCGATTTCTATATGAATAGTCTGCGATTGACAAATCCAAGTTCGATGTAGGCGAGAATGTTTTAAAATTACTTCCCAGCTGACTTCCCAAGAACAAGAGGTCGTAGATAGATATAATATTGGATGGATTGGGTAAACATAATCAATAGGTTGAAAAGGATTAGAGACAATAGATTGAGTTTAATACAACAAAACAAATAGTGAAAGCGAAATTCAGAAATATTTTTTAGGTCCAAAAAAAGACCTAAACCGCATTGAAGATTTATTGAAATACGAAACAAATAAAGGAAATAACAAAATGATATATCATCTGTGGTATCTTAGTCCTGAACTTGTTGGCCTGATCTGATAGTTCAGACCACCGTAAAGAGCCAAATGTGACAAAAATCTTAACAAAGCAAGCAGAAGAAGATTGAAAAACCAAACTAATAGTACGGTTACACTAGAGTCTTTTGCCGGGTTAACCCACTTCGAGAGGATTTATTTGACGTTTGCGCTATGGAATTGACATTTGAAATCCAAACCCACTGGGTTAATCCGGCTAAGTGTAACCGGGGTATAACAAAAGAACAACTGCCGAAATTTCCAGAAAAAGTCTACCAGGCGTAATTACAGGGCATTCTTACTTGTTGTTCAAGAGATCAAGCATTAACTCAGAATTTCTTGCAATTTCTTGACCGCAGAACATCAATTACCAGGAAGGGTAAAGGATGTTAAACAACTTGAGAGTTGTGAACGACATAGCAGAGCAAGGAGTCGAGTTCATCACCAAGTAGTCATCTTTACCCAGATGTCTCCAAAATCACATTATGTCAGCCCCTTAAATAAATTTAAATATGAACAAAATGTAAAAGACATTTGTTTTCATTCCCAAAAATTGATAATATGGAAAGAAATAAAAAATAATTTAAAAAATTAGGTTACAAGGTTTTATTTATAAAAGCACTTAAAACTAGAACATAATTTTTAATGATGGATTCTCTCAAATAAAACGCTGGTGGCCGTTTAATATTGCCACAATTTTTAATACAAATGCAAGCGTTTTATTTGAGAGATTTAATCATTAAAAAATATTTTCTAGTTTTAAGTGCATTTGTAAATAAAACACTGTAACTTATTTTTTAACTATTTTTTATTTTTAACTTTGCAGCATTTAATTTTTTTGACCACTGGGAACCTCATAACAAAATTATAGCCAATTTAGGCCGAAAATGTAGATAAAAACTTTAAAATATCTGAAATCGTGTTGTACCGTTATATAGGGGCTATACCAAAACCTTGACCTGAGTCCAAAATTTTTAGTGAGGAAGTTTCTGTACCATTGGGAACCCCAAATGCCAAGTTATAGCCAATTCGGCCTAAAAATTTAGCCAGAATCCTTAAAATACTTTAAATCGGGTGGTACTGCTATATGGGAGCTCTAAAAAAAGGACCCATATTGGTTTTGGTTTCATATTCATGTATTGTCATCCAAGTCTGAAAAGTGTGCAAAGTTTTAGTTAGATTGGTCAACTACAACTGAGTGGAAAATAAGTTACTAGATTTGAACTAAACAGACACAAAACCAAGTTAAATTAAACACTGTAAAAAGGGTTTTTTCACAATGGACTCCATTTTCACCCTAAGGCGTTTTCGGGACATTGGCTTTATTATCTTGAATTCAGTATTACTTACGTATTTTGTTGTTCGGCAAGAAATATTAAGAATAGTATGGCATTTAATTTAATGCATAACACGGACAAATAGTTTTAACCGTTTCATAGATATGGGTAACTGAAGTCGTCAAATAGCCAAAAAGTCGAGATTTTCATAACTACGAGGACCCAGTGTCATGTGTTAACATATTCCAATTGTGCTCAAACTTTAACAATCTTAAAATCTAACTAAACTAAACACTTTAGTGGAGTACCGCATACAAAAATCCGACATCGATGTTCTCCCTTTGAGTTAAAACCAGATTAATGCAACAAATTAAGACAAAGAAAATATTGAATTTTTAATAAAATATTTGACAATTTAACAAATTTTATATTTTTTAATAGGTTAATAATAAAAAATGGTATTATAATATACATATAACCATATTTTTATATCCACACTGTGGTAAGGGGTCTCAATAGCATAATAATCTGCTAAAAAAAGCGGCGTTAAACGGCCAACAATTTTAATTTAGGACACTTTGATGATTTTTCCCAACTTTAATTGTCAATTTTACGACTTTTATGTCGATTTTCGGCCAAAAACTGTTTGCATATTTTGCATATTTTTTGCATATTCTGCATATTTTTTGCATATTTTGCATATTTTTTGCATATTTTGCATATTTTTTGCATATTTTTTGCATATTTTGTGCATATGCAAAATATGCAAATATGCAAAATAAATACAAAATATGACCCTGCCATTGAATTTAGATTTCTTTGAAACGAATTTTGGTCCAATCAGAATCTTCGTATCTCTAATATTAAAAAATATGCAAATATGCAAAATCCGATGTCTAGTTATAAGTTATCACAGTATGCAGTTAAGCTCTCGCGTTGGTAAACCATATTTCTTGATGAAGCTTTAGTAGTGTACATTAATTGTTGTATGGGATTTTAGCGAAATAGTTGGAGAACTCCTAAATATTTGTTTCTAATTTTTCTAATAGAACCAAAAACAAGTAAGCAAAAGCTATAGTCGGACGGGGCCGACCATGTGATACCCTACACCACAACATCTAGGAATTAGCTATGTGTAACCACTTTGCACGCTGAATGTCCGGGTTCGATTCCCAAGCCTGGCCACCTCAAATTTTCAACGGTGGCATAATACACCTTAGTAATATTGGCGATATTTCCTTAGTATTTCGGCCATTTAAAACTTCTCTACAATTGGCAACTTAGGACACGCCTTTCGGATTCGGCGATAAAAACTACGTCACATATCAATGACATAACATCAATACATTTATAAATGATAGCCTCACTTGTCACTACTAGGATATTTGTGGAACAATTATATCAATATCTAGGAGTAATTCTGGATACGAAACTTAAATGGAAAGACCATATACAAGAAAGGGCCAACAAGGCCCAAATATGTTGGTCAACCTGCAGAAGGGCGATAGGCTCAAAATGGGGGTTCAATCCTAGGATGATACACTGGCTATACAGAAGCGTAATTAGACCAATTCTAACGTACGCGTCTGTGGATGGTGGACAGCCATGGACAAAAAATGCAATGTGGAAATATTGCAAAAGGTCCAAAGAACATGCTGCCTAAGCATTAGCGGAGCAATGAGGACCACACCGACTAGGGCTTTAGAAACAATTTTTTTTGTACACCCATCGCAGCTGCAAGGCTAAAGTCGATGAGCGAGTGGATCGAAAAGAGCCACCAAACATACCACCAAAACATATTAAAGGTCACAACGGGTGAATCTATAAATCAGGTATTATCGGACCGTATACCTGAAACTAGTGAAGTAGCCTTGTGTGAAGTGTCAATACCTGACAGAGACATGTGGATCGGGGGAGCTCTAGCACAGATTCCCGCTGGAAGCTGTGGGTTTACGGATGGGGCTGTGCTGGGGGGAGGACCGGACTGGGTATTTATATAATGGAACCGGAAACGGAAATCTCCCTCCGTCTCCGTCATAACACGATCCTGCAGGCGGAACTCCGGGCGATATCAGAGTGTCTGCTTTGGTTTGATACTCACACAAGGCCTACCACTGTAAATATCCTTATGGATAGCAAAGCAGCCATTAGAGCTAAATCAACCAAGACAGTGAAATCTAGAACTGTCTTGGAATGTATTAAATCTATGTATAAATAATTACTCTCAACACGGTAAGGTAAAAATTATATGGGTACCAGGGCGTACCGGGATTAGCTGTAACGAAATAGCAAACTCCTTGGCAAAACAAGCCAAGGAGCAACCCACGGTAAGTCTAGAAAACGCTAAGCCGTCTAAAGCTACGCGACTAGAACTAAAGACATGGGCAAAAAATGCACATATATCCCTCTGGAGTAGTGAAGAGAAGGGAAAAAAACACAAAAATCCTATGGGGAAACCCAGACGAGGACAAAACAAAAGAATTACTTTTACTAAGTAAAAAATATATTAGTAGACTGACAGGAATCCTTATAGATCTAAAAGCGCACCTGCACAAAATAGGTTGTGCAGAAAACAGTGAATGCAGAGCATGCGGAGAGGACGACGAAACGTTGGAAAATTACCTCTGCCATTGTCAAGCCTTCACAAATCTGAGTTACTAGGGAATGACATTATACCAGGACTCGACCACATTAGGACAATCGAGTTCAAAAAGATCAGAGACTATGTAAATAGGACAGAGATCCTAGCCTAAGTCAAAAACGATAATCCTCCATAACCCAAAATTAGAGCGCACAACAGGCCTACTTATGGCTTAAGTGTATGTCCACATGGGCATGTGGTGATCTAGTATCACCCCTCTTATCAACCTAACCTAACCCTATATAAATTATACATTTCTAAACAATACGCCAAAATTGTGAATTTTCACACTACATTTTCTACTGCTACATCTTTAAATTGTCTTTAAATATTAGGTTCCTTTTTGAAATGCACCTAATAATAAATATCTATTATATAAAACTCAAATGACGTTCGTACGTGAATCAAAAACTCGACCAATTTACAACCGATTTGTTTAATTCTCTTTCGAGTTGAGCTGTAAGGCCTTTAGAGATACATTGAAAAATTAGGAGTCTACCGAAGTCCCACGCATCCAACCATTACACTACGTTTCACGGGTGGTATAGCCGATCTTCAGGTGTATTAGGATGTTGTTGTAGTGGCAGACGATTTGTTTCGCGTTTGTCTTAAAATGTTCGTATTTATCCAAGGAAGGATCTGACGTATTTTATTTTTGAGATATCGCGAAGATTCCGCGAAAATTTGCAAAAATATATTTTGAAGAAAGTTAATTGTTTCCTCACATTTCGTTGAAGGCTTTTGCTGTCGACTTGCTTATTTCCACCTTTTTTAAATTTTTAGGGCGAAAAATCCGCTTAAATTTGCAAAAATATATTTTGAAGAAAGTTAATTGTTTCCTCAGATTTCGTTGCAGGCTTTTGTTGCCGACTTGCTTATTTCCACATTTTATAATTTTTTAGCGCGAAAAATCCGCTACAATTTGCAAAAATGTATTTTAAAGAAAGTTAATTGTTTCCTCACATTTTTTTGGAGGTTTTTGTTGTCGACTTGCTTATTTCCACTTTTTTTCAAATTTTTAGCGAAAAGTGTATATGACGAAAAGTCAAAATAAAATTTAACATTGATGAAGCCAAGATTTGCACTGTTATAATTCGCGAAATATTGCAGTGTACCATGAAATATGACCATAGTTCCATCAAGCTAAGTGTTTTAAATCATCGCTCAAAAATGTGGCTAAAAAGTTAATTTTCGCGGAAGCTATGACATCCAAAAAATCGAAACTCGGGAGGTACCGTTCTAGGGTAGCTCTGTCATTTCGGTAGGATAATAACCTTGAAAATACCGAAAATCAGGCGGTCAGTTCTATGGGGGCTATATCAAAATGTAGACTGATACAACTTCTGTATGTAACATATCGCGAGCTGTGTCTTGATTTCAACAGATAGACGGACATAGTTATATCGACTTATTTATGTTGATCACGAATATATGCTTTATAGGTTCTCCGAAGAATATTCCGATGTGTTACAAACAGAATCATAAAGTTGATTATATCCTTAATCCTTAAAGTAATTTTCTATTTTACATCTGGAGGTACCATTGCATGAGGGTTATACAACACCTTCGATTTATCATCAATTCGGTTCGAAAATCCAGTATTAAAAGATAAATTTTAGATAGATTACTAAGGCTTACACTGAAATCCAAAACGACGGTCCAGCAACGCGGAACCGTGTCAGCTAGTATATATATACAATGCAATTTGCCATATCACTGATATTTGTCAGTAAGAGAGACAGACGAACGGACAGGGCTAAATCGACTCCATATTGTCTGAAACGAATTTCGTTCAACCATACTTGGGGTCTAAAACCATTATTTCGATGAGGTACATCTTTGGTCATATTTTGTATATATTCCCTTTATCCTAAAAGCTGAGGGCATAAAAGAGGTGGCGAAGCGATCCCATGCTGCAATATTTGTATAAAAATCCAATTGGACAACTGAACGGAAAATTACTCTGTCATGATAGATTTGTAGTATGGGAGGAAATAGTGGTTCTCTACATAAAACCCATTATATATTAGGCAGTAGGCCTGTCCATTTAACCCACTAGATAATATGAGAGGATCATTCAAAATTGTAGGCATGTTCTTAGACCTAAACTCTTACATCGTGCAAAATTACGTGACTATTGAGCTATAACTGCGACCTCTAGCGTGATTCTGATTACATTACAAACAAATAACTGGATATACTAGGATGTAACTCTGTTATCTGAGCACGTAAATCAACATAATTGACATCAATGAAAAGGTCAAGAGATCGTCTCCCAAGTGTAGCATACTTGCCCGGAATGTCTCTTCCAGGAATAAAGATATAAGCTGTATATTAAAAATTTTCACAAATTTCACACAAAAGCTTTGGTCCATTTAACCCTATAAATATTATCTAATCGCCATCTCAAATTGCAAGCTACTTTTTTGTCACATATTCTTACCTTTCTTAAAATTTTGAGACGATCGGACTATTATAGCGACCTACAGAGCAGCTACAAAATCGTATAAAAATTATGTTTTTGGTCCATTTCACCCGCTAAATATTCCACGATCATCACCAATTAAAATAGCGATCTATTCAGATGTGAAACCGACCTCCATACCAAATTTCGTGACGATTGCGGCCTGGAGTTTGATTACAATTTATAATGGACAGACGGACACAAGGACGGGCGGACACACAACTCAAAATTGCTTTAACTCGCCGAGATATGAAGATTGGTATACCACATTGGGGGTCTCCGACTAGCATACCATTGCACCACGGTGGCAATGGCGGTAGTAAGTGATCGGAATTCATCGGAACACCACTATGTAGGGAGGGTATTATAAGTTGGTTTTGCACAAACAGTTTGTAACGCATTGAAATAATGGTCGTAGACCCATACTTATACATATATACCAATATGAATGTCTCGACAAGCTGAGTCGATCTGGATATGTGCGTCCGCCCGCCCGTCCGTCCCTCTGTCCATCTAAAACTTGTAATCGCGCCACAGGATCGGATCGTTACCAAATTGTGGTTGCTGATGGGTGGTCCCGGAGGGGAAAATCGATTGTGGCGATGGTTGGAGAGCTTATTTGGAAAAAAGGTCAACGTTTTTTTCCAAAGCGAATATATCAACATTTTGTATTTGAATTGTCAGAATGGGCAAAGAGCTTATTTGGAAAAAGGTCAACGTTTTTTTTCCAAAGCGAATATATCAACATTTTTATTTGAATTGTACTATCTCTGCTTTGTTTGGATGCGTTTCTAATATGAAGACATTCTGACCTTTAAAATGTTCTCGATTACATTACTAAAATTGTTGAAATGCTTATGATGTTCGCTTTAAGTCATTTGGTACAAAAGCCAGATAGGTAAAAACTTTAGTATCTCCCTAAAAGAAATGTTTCCGAGTGAAGAGCCTATGCACAGAGGTAGTGGTGTAGGGTATTAGATAGTCGGCCCCGTCCCGACTATAGCCTCTGATCACTTGTTTTTATATTTTTCTCATCTATGAACATTGCAGATTCAGAATCCGCAAAAGCTGGCCAGGTGTAGTTGTAGTTGTTCCACAAACATCCCAGGCGGGACAGGGGAGACTTCTCTCACATCAATGAGTGCACCCCGATTCATATTAGCTCAATGATATGGGGCCTACTGTTTATCGTCGAGTCCGAACGGCGTGTCTAAGACACCACTTTTGTAGAGAAGTTGTACAAGGCTGAAATACACAGAAAATGTCGTCAACATTACTGAGGGGTATTTTGCCACCGTTGAAAAGTGTTTGATGTTGACTGGCCGGGGAATCAAACCCACGACCTTCAGCGTGCAAGGAGGGTGTGCATACCATTGCACCACGGTGGCACCCAGGTGTAAGCACCTTTAATTTAAAGTTAGTTCAGGCGCACCTTGTTATGGGTCTTATATTGTAATATTAATTCGTATTTCGTTACACTTTAAAAGGGCCCAGTACCAGCTTAGTTCACTACTTACATATGAATGAAAAAACGTCAAATGCGTTTTTCTCGATATGGCATTTTTGAAAGTGGTGTCCACTGTAGTTCGGAAACGGATCATTCGATCTTTATATGGTATTGTGGGGTTATTATACACATAAAAATTTTGTCCTTAAGTGAGATACGTTTTTAATTTTTTGACGGATTTGTGGTTTTACGGATTTTCGTTTAAATAGAAATTTTGACTTTGACAGTTCACCATTTTTAAATGGATGTTTTTAATTCCGTTGGCCATACGATTTTTTTCTTATTACACAATTGATGTTGTTTGTTGTGTTTATGGTGGTGCCAAGGTAGACCGTCTTTAACTACTTTAAAGGTATAGGTACCAACTAGCACAGTTTTGAAATGCGCCGCATCCTTGGCAAATTAATCCAACTCTGAAATAACTAATTAGTTAGTTTGGCCTGAAATACCGTATTTTCATTATCAATAATAAAAAATACTTGTACTGCCAGGGAAATTTCAAAAATGTCCCAAATTTGTTTCCATATGTTCAACATTATGTATGGAATTTCAGATTGTAATAACACGTGTTATCAGGGTTTCAAAAAGTCCGTATAAACAAGTGATCACCAAAATATTATTTCAATGCTTTGAAATTTCCATTCAGAATCCATAGATTTTTCATAAATGAAATTCAACATATGTTTTAGCTTATGCCAGATTCACATTCAATGGGGAGTTCCATCTAGGAAAGTTCTAAAAATCCTTCGTTTACATAAGCGACTAACAATAGTTAACCTATAGTTGTCGCGAGTGCCTACAATTACAACACATCATAAAAATGTACGCGTGCCGTGAAAAAAACGTAATTGTGGTTTTTCTGATCCACCGCAGACAGTTAATGTAAATCCGTGATCAACTTAAGCCATCGAACTGTACATTGTGTGTTTGTTTGGTCGGTAAACATGTGGGCATTGGAATGACATGAACTGGCTTGTAATTAGTTTGTTCAGAGATTATCCTGTTTTACAGCCTGAGTAAAAATAACACATACATGTACATACATACTACATATATATGTATGCAGAACCTATGTAAATTAATAACAATATTTAATGAAATTTTATAACTGATATATAATTTCCTAGTTTTACTAATTGTATAAAGTAGGCAATAAAGTTAATACGAATTTATTTTTTAAAAGCGGACAGACAACGCGTTTTTAGGGAACATTTTCCATTTACCCTTGCTTATACCAAATCGTTATACATGAAGATCAACTGTAAAATGTAAATTGCACATATCACTTATTAGTTGATTCCGATTGGGCCCAACAGTTGTATCAACCCACCTAAACATTAGTTAAAAGAATTTAAAGGATTAGGTGATTATACTTAAGGAGATGTTTTGTAAACAAACTAAATGGGATTTTTACGTGAAAGTATTATCAGCAATGTCAGACTTCACTGGTGTCTGCCGTAATGTTTACCTGTCCCTTTACATCGATGTTGGAAAAACATACGACTTATTAATCTGTTGTTTGAACACATCGAACTTTCCATGCAATTTTCCCACTAGGAAATTTCACAGTTTAAATTAATAAGTCAAAACACATGTTGAAAGGTTTGAGATATAATACAAAAATACATTAAACCTTTGACTAATTATGCTTATGAAATTCGGGAATTTTAACAAAATTAACTTTTTAATTTAGATCCGGGTTTCAAGTAAACACAATCCTCAAAATCCAATGTGGCACATAAATAGGTGTAAGTGTATGTACATGTGTATTTGAGAGACGTAAGTATCCGTACAGTTCAATGTTGTTGTTGTAACAACGCAAATACATATGGTAAAAACCAAAAATGTTTTACAATCGATGAATTAGAGTTTCACCCTATCAAAAATCGCGAACTGTTAACATATTCTATATAGTATGACTGAAATTCTTTAAAATGAAGTGTTTTAAGAGGGATCCCATTATGTCGACCATTAAAATTAATTTACGTGGAAGCTGCATTGGCATCAATGTAGAAATATGGGTTGAAACCAACAAGTTTTTTATGCTCCCTTCCGATTTCTGACTTAACCTTACATTTTATAGGCCTATGCACAAACAAGTACACAAAGGCTATAGTCGGACGGGGCCGACCATATTATAACCTACAACATAACCTCTTGGAATAAGTAATGTGCAACCTCCTTGCACGCTGAATGTCCTGGTTCGTTTCCCAGGCCTGGCCACCTCAAATTTTCAACGGTGGGAAAAAACCCTTTAGTAATGTTGGCGATATTTCCTGAGTATTTCAGCCATGAAAAACGTCTCTACAAGTGGGAATTTAGGACACGCCGTTCGGACTAGGTCACATATCAATAACTTAATATGAATCCATTGATATAAGAGATGCCTCCCTTGTCCCAACTGGGATGTTTGTAAAACAATCATATAAATTATAAATATATTTTAAATTTGAAAATTGATTAGCCCCTCCTCCTACATCTTCAAATTGCCAATGAATGTCAGGTTTCTCTTTGGAATACACCTAAAATAAATAAATATATATACAATGCAATTTGCTATGCCTCTGACATTTGTGAAAATTTTGAGTTTATTGAAGATCCATCGTCCAAAAATATTGCACTTGTACCTCACATATGCTTGATAATGCACGTAATTTTGTGCTTTTCAAGGTATTTCGAAAATAGTTCATTGTGAATATATATTGTGATATTAAAAATATATTTTATATCGGTAGAAATAACTAATAACGAATAGAAATTCAAATAATTTGCATACAAACAAATTTATAAATCTCAAAATTATTCATATTCAGTAACACACCTCGGGGGAGCCTGTAACCCCTAGAGGACGCGTCCCCAGGTGACGGATAGGGGAATGCTTCCCAGATATGGGTGGTAAGAGGGAAATCAAATACCTCTCGCGGACCAACAGGTAGCGGTGTCTGTTTCCACAGTGGGCGGCGGCAAACAGCGTCTGTACTCTAAGAAGAGCGGCTGAAACGAGGACGGAAAACTTACAACCCATCAGAAGATAAGGGGAAATCACTGATATATTATCCCTTGAAAACCATATTACAATGAATGCAGAAACAAACATATGGCCCTCAATCTCCGGTAACTCGAGGGTGCTAAGAATCCCCGGAGGTAAAACTAAAACGACGCTTAACATTGGTACATGGAATGTTAGAAGCCTTTATGAGTCAGGCAAACCAAGCAACACAATATCCGAAATGGAAAGACTGAATATAGATATTCTAGGTGTTTGCGAAACCTGGTGGCCGAATGTTTCGGAATTCGTATCCCATGGTGCCAAAATCTTCTTCTCTGGAAATTCGAACAAAAATCATAGGAATGGTGTTGGGATTATCATTAGAGGGAACATTTCCAAAAGCGAGGTAGGATTTTTTCCAAAGTCAGATAGGACCATGATGATCAAAATAAAAGCAAGGCCGCTCAACATCAATATAATTCAAGTATATGCTCCCACATCAGACAGAAGCAATGAAGAAGTAGAAATGTTTTATGATGAAATAGAAAGTCTTGTTAAACTTACAAAACCACATGATATAAATATCATCCAAGGTGATTTTAATGCAAAAGTAGGGAGAGGTGAAGTAACTGGTGTTACAGGACGATATGGATTGGGCGAAAGAAATGAAAGAGGCGAACGACTCATTCAATTCTGTCAAGAATTCAACATGAAGATAGCAAATACACTTTTCACTCTACCGCCAAGAAAGCTCTACACTTGGAAATCTCCACAAGACAGAATTGACAACATCATTAGAAACCAAATAGATTTCATTCTTATCAATAGGCGACACTGCTCATCAATTAGGAAGGCCACAACATATCCGAGTGCTGATGTACCATCTGATCATAACCTTTTAATGGCAAAGATACGCATAAAACTAAAAACTCATTCTAAAAAGGCACAAAGTAAAAAACTTGACTTAGGAAAACTTCAAAACCAAACACTACTATCGGATGCATGTACAAGAATAAATACAGAGCTGAATAATGTCGACAGCGAAGATATAGAAAATATATGGAGTAATGTAAAGAATACTATAAACTCAATAGCCAGAAACACCCTAGGCAATTTTATAAAACCAAAGACCAAAAATTGGATGACTCAAGAAATCCTGCAGCTAATGGATGAAAGAAGAGCATTTAAAAATAAAGATTACGAAAAATACTGGGAACTTAATAGAGAACTTCAAAGGGAGATACGAAATGCTAAAAATAATCACCTAAATACTCAATGTCAGGAAATTGAAAGACTTATGAGCCTACATGACGATTTCAACCTGCATAAGAAATTGAAAGAAGCATCTGGACAATATAGGAATACAAATCCATCTATCCTTTTCAATAACAACAATGAACCGGTCTTTGAAATTGCAGAAAAGAAACATATCTGGAAAGAATATATCCAAACACTATTTAAGGATGATAACAGATCAAGCTACCTTAACAATGCATCAGATTATATGACAGGAAACAGCATCACAAATAATGAAGTAGAATCAGCAATAAAATACCTTCGAGATGGAAAAGCAACAGGGCCTGATGAAATTCCAATTGAATTATTAAAAATGCTAAATAACAGCAACATTGAGCTACTGACAAAACTGTTTAACTACATCTACGATACTGGTATATACCCACAGGATTGGCTAAAATCCACCTTCATAACAATACCAAAAAAAACCCCATGCCAAAAAATGCAATGACTATCGTCTCATTAGTTTAATGAGTCATGCTCTTAAAATTTTTCTTAAAATTATCCAGAAGAGAATATATGAGAAATGTGAAAAGGAAATGGGAGAAACTCAATTTTGTTTTAAGGAAGGAAGGAAGGCTTTATTCTGCATACAAATACTCGTTCAAAAATGTAGAAATGTCCACAAAGACGTATTTTTATGCTTTATAGATTACGAAAAAGCATTCGACATTGTGCAGCATGATAAGCTCATGGAAATTCTCACAGAAATTGGAATCGATGAGAAAGAGATAAGGTGTATTAAAAGCTTGTACTGGCACCAGACTGCGCAAGTCGACATAAATGGAGATTTAACTGAAGATGTAGCAATATCTAAAGGAGTTCGACAAGGATGCATTTTATCTCCACTACTCTTCAACATTTACTCCCAAAAATTTTTCAGTGCACAGAGGATCCACCCATTGGCCAAAAATAAAAAAATTAATGTCAAAATTTTTGGTACAACATCTGGCAACTCTGACAGCTATGACATGGACCTTTTTAAAAATATATTAGTTTTTGTTTCATTCGAACGCGATCTTCTTAAGAATAGCTTCAAAAGTCGGAACATTTGATTAATATTTTTTGTTGTGAGTACAACCTATATTTTAAGTGCAAGTAAATATATTCAAAATATCGCGAAACTAATACGTATAGCAAAATATTGTAATGGATTTTGAATTAAATTAAAATTAAAATTAAAAATAGTGTTTTAGCGTGTTGTGGAATTCTAGTTAGCTTCATATTTTCTTAGTGTGTTTTGTAATGCAAATATTAGCGTATAACTCTGTTATCTGACCACGTATATTAACATATTGCCGTCAGTGGCAAGATGAAGAAATCTTCTTCCAAATTTGTTTTACGTTGGCGGTACGTGGCTTCCAGGAATAACGCTGTAAGATCTATATTAACAATTTTACCAATTTTCAGACAATAATTTTGATTTTTTTAAACCGCTAAATTGGTTGGATTTTATATTGTTTTGGAGACTGTTTTGTTTCCCCAAGCCTATTTTTGCATCATAAGATAATCGGGACCTTTGTTTATGTCATTTTGTATTAACATCATCAAACAAGTATACCCCCTCCCGAGGGGAAAGGGGGGAGAATGTTACCCTCGTGGTTTCTTAAAACACTTTATGGTGCTTCATAAACTCAAAAACTTTTATGTTGAATTATGCGAAACGCGTAGTAAATGAGATGTAACTCGTCGAGTTTTAGAGATATCAGGTTGAAAATTAGACGCAATATAAAGTAGAAGCCGTAGAAAAAATAGAAACTGTTAACTCTGAAAACGCATTTTTTGAGTTATGTCACTCTTTGAGTAAATGAGAGATGTATGTTCGTTCGTACATTTAATTCAACATGTACTGAATGTATCCATAAAGAATCAGGAGACAATGATTTTAGCTGGACAGCTAAAATAATGCAGTGTATTGTGTGGTCCCAATCCACATGCAGGGTATGTGTTGGGTATCGTCCCATCAATTCGGGCCAATATGGATTGGGGCGGCGGCATCGGCCGGATCTAAACTGGTCTAAAACCAATCGTGTTCGCCTTGAAGCTGGCGTTCTCATCCTGCGGTTGATGGGGATTCACACTGTGCCTTTGTGCTTCCTGTGCACTGCCCAAGTCAGCTATGCAGACATTTAACCTATTACGTATGCATTATGCATGTCATCGACGATAAGACAATCATCCGTATACATTACGATCCCTATGGCGTATAGAAGGTGTAGAATTTCAGAAAGATGTTAATCAGATCCGGTGATATTGCCCTGTTTTGGGGAACTCCCTCTACGAACGACTACCATCTACACATGTAGTTGATTATCCAACATTTCGAACACTGCTGGAAGGAAGTCTTCCCAATATCCTCGAACAGCTTGGCATGGTTGACGGTTTCGAAAGTTTTGCATAGGTCAAGAGCCTCCATAACTGTTCGGTCGTACGGCCTGCAATGGTTCAGTCCTTGTGTTATGCTGTTCATCTTCCGGAACCCATGCTAATTTTGGGCAACCGGGAAACTGCTTCTTATCATGGGATGCAGTAGTGCACCCAACGCTTTGGATGATCCTTCTTTCCCGGATACGAGAGTGATTTAAGCGTTGTCCACAATTTACTTACTTCAGCCATATTTCCGCTTATATTCGCCTACTAGTCTGTTTACTTCAAGAGTAAGTTGTCTAACTCTTGGGTCTTCAGGATTTGTATGACCAATTTCATCTCCCTCATTTGCTTGTCCCGTTAGCCTACTACCCTGTTGACTTCAAGAGTAAGTCATCTAACTCTAAGATCTTCAGGTGCGTACGACCAAGCTCATCACACTCATTTCCTAGTCCCTTTGCCTCTGTTGGGAAATTTGATCTGATTTTGTGCTTTCCACCAACAGGTATGTAGCTAGTGGCTAGTGGGTTTTTCTCATATGAATTCCAGAAAGTTATGTCATCGATCGACTTAATTATTGTATTTTATTTTAAACATTAGCCTAAACTAAGAACAGATTTCCCAACACACCGATCTTCAACTATACGTCTCCAATATCGAATGTCATTCTCACACCTGAACATCTCAAGTTTCTCACGTTAACGTTTTTCTTGCTCTTTCTTATTCCTCATCATATTTTTCCTTGGCGCTTCGTGTTGCGTGTCAGTTTCCTAAACAAGTGTTTGCCACTGCGCTTCCTCACTATCGGGACAAGGAGTGTAATATTCCAGCTTGTGGTTATGTTGAGCGGATTAGGGTTGTGCTATCTGTTATGTTTGCAGCTTCTCGACAACCAGATTCCGTCCTGTGTTAGATCGTAATTTTGCCTTTGCTGCTAGATGAATATGGTCCGGACCGTTGTTCGCTCCTCGAAGCGATAGGACATCTAAAACAGTGTCTTTCGTCTATCAAAACAGGATAGATCTTGTTGCTGGTTTTCCCATCTAGGGACATTCACATGGCCTTGTGTATGTTGTGGTGCTGGAAACTGGTGCTTTTTGGTCTCATTCCATTGTCGGATATTTAGAAATCGCTTTAGGTGCGAGAACTTTATTAACCGAATCGACCTAAAACTCGCGTTTTCGTTATCAGGACAATGCTCCCTCCTCACATGATACTATTGTGTTTAATTTTTTTTGGTGGTAGCCCTAGCATATACGTACGTATATGTACGTCTTCTTGTCTAATGTTCTCTCATATGGTGTTATCTACCTTTATCGTATGAAAGTTGTTTGCACTTAAGCATATCGCTTAGAATCTTACTCACGGTGTCTACTGTACTTTCAGTTTTCTTGAGTGAGTGTTTGGATGCGTATTCACCCTCTGTCGATTTGACTGTGACTCTACGACAGAATTCGACGGAAGTGTGTCTTCATCAGAAGGCGTAGGGTATATTCGACTGTTTCAATCTTTGTACCCGTTTCAACAACGATTTATTCGGCTTGTGTAAGGGTTTTAGATAGAAACTTCTTAATTTTTGTTTCCTTGTTACGAATTTACGTTTTCACGTTTGTAGAATTCCGCTCTCGAATGGAAAACTTTCTCCGAATAACTTTAACAACGTAACAAAATGCTCTACGTTTTCACAAACAGCCACGACAATGAACTGGTAAATTTTTTCATCGCTTGGAAAATTATTGTGGCCTATAGAGCGATTTTCTGAAAATTCGCCTGTGGCCCCCAATACGAAGTACTGTGGAAATGAAGATCAGTCATGGGGTTATCATTATCCGATCGTCATCAGTTTTTGTAGAAATCGGTTCGTTCCAAAAAAAATTTCGTTTTTTGGTCAGTCTAACGGTCAAGGGGAACTTCTATCATATCAAAGAGTCGGAACGGCGCGTCTTATGACATCCCTTCTAAAGAAATGCTCAGAAAATATAGCCTATCTTACGCTGAGGGACAGTTTTACCACCGTTGTATACGTGATGGTGTTTGGGAAACTGTAACTATTCATTCAGTGTGTAAGGAGCGCCAGTCAGTGCCCTCTTGAGACTCCAAAATTCTAGACTTTTTCATGTTAAATTCCGCTAGGACCGTTGCTTGGTTAGATACTGTTGTTACAAGTTTAAATTTGCATAACCACCATTAGTTCAAATAGCTAAATGTCTAGTTTAATGACTGGAAATGAAATATTTTTTATATATTAAGTATGATTTATAGTGTATGGAAACTTTAAAAAATCGACCCAGTTGAATATAAAACATTTCTACTTGTAAATTATATTTCCTTATGGATTTGTAATAAACCATCGCTTATCTTTTTTAAACTCAAAACCTTTCATTGTATATGTACTTAAGTGAGAAATATGAGCAACTATTTACTAGTTTATCGTTAATATTAAACCCATTTTTTGTTTACATTTTTCGTGATTAACTCTCCACTTAAGACATAATCCTCAATTTAATGGAATATCAAAGTCACGTCAAACTAATAGACAATACTATTTACAACTAGTTTACAAACCATTAAACACTTGGAAATGACAAAAAAGAAAAATGAAACACATTAACCAAATATTTTAATAACCCATTAAACAGACTTAAGTGTTGAATTTATTTGTCCTGTTTGTGGTGGGTTCTTTTTTATCATTTTTGACACAAACCATAAAATTTAGGCAAACATACCAAATCAATACCAAGTCAATTATCTCAGAGTGTCAAAAAAGTGTTTGATAAAAAAACCAAGTAACGTAGAAACGTATAAACAAATATTGAAACTAAATATCAATATTTTTCCATGGTAAAGTAGTCATTAAATTTGAAATGGTTTTCCTCGGCATTTCATCACCTCGAATCTTCATTTTAGCTATCAATTGGTGATCAGTATTTGTTTTAACGTTTGTTTTTTGCTTAATGTTTATTTAAACGCGCAATGCTCGATATCTTCTTTGGAAAGACAAACATCGCGGAACTCAGCAATATTGTGCCAGCTACCACCGCCTTCATGACCATTACTGTCACCATCGCCGCCATGGTGATTACCTTCATCATCATGATTGTCATCATTGACAGACATCATCAGTTTCTTCTATCAACAAATGCTGATTTTTCTGCTAAGAGTTTGAATACGTGCACGCCTAGAGTGTTTATTTGTTTTTGTTGTCGTCGCTGGTTCAGCTAAGGCCAATTCAAAGTATCTACCATTTCATTTCATGCGCCACTGCTTTATTTAATAGTTTATATGCTAATGTCAATTTGACACATTAATGTGACGTTTTTATTTCACTTCGTTGTTTACATAAACTACTCAAAATGGACGAGCATAACTGAAAAGTGCTTCAAGTAGCATTGTCAAAGCGGGCAGTTTTATTTTTAAATAAAAGTGATAGGGGTCTCTACAAAAAAATTAAAAAGTTATACGACTTTGGTTCTGACCGAATTTATCTTCTTAATCGCGAAAAAATATTTACTAATGTTAGAAATTTTGATTAATAAATAAAATGGTTATTGCACTACAGTTACATATAGTTTACTGTTGCCTGTTGAAGGTTGGTCCTCCAGCGAGTTATTCGAAATATGTGATTTAGACCAAGATCTGTCGAAATGTGGACTATACTCGACCGGTTAACAATGACGTCAAATTAAGGTCTTTCATCGGGTACACATGCATACATACGTGGGTGGAACACAACACCTGCTCTGACAGCCACACGTGGAATCATCTTCAAAAATACTTTATTTTTATACCCTCCACCATAGTATGGGGTTATAATAAGTCTGTTTTTCAGTTTGTAACGCATTGAAATAATCATTTGTGTCCCTATAAAGTATACACCCAGACCTCACTTTCCGTCGTTGATACTCGCAGGGTTGAAAAAACTCTACTTTTCAAGAAAAAAAAAAATGAAAAAGTCACCTTTTAAAGGACAATAACATAAAATTCTATTAAACATATACAAAAAGACAAAGAATTCAATTAAAACAAGAAAAGTCTTGAATTAAAACTTCATTTATGAAAAATAAAATTAAATATAACCGCTGCACTATAGGTAATTTGGATAGGTTTTTAAGCAAAAAGTCGATTTTTGCACTTTTAATAACGCGATTTTTCTAATTAGATTTGAAGAAAGAACATGTCAAAATATTGGGATATGAATTTGTTTTCAAAAATATAAAAACTCGTGGTATAATTCGAAGTAAAAATATCGAAAGCAATATAAATAAGTTAGAAAGAATCAGTCAAATGTCCTAACGGTCGCCTAGCAAACAAAAAAAAAAATAATAAAAATAATAAAACAAAAAATCCAAACATAATAATTATTCCGTATATAAAATATATCGATTTGGAATCAAGAGTTTGCTTTAAAATCTGTAGGTACCGAAATGTAGGGCTATATCAAATCATTATTTCAGGAAGTATAAAATTACTCCAGAAAAAATTGTACCGTTTTAAATGGGGCCGCTAGAACAACCGACCGAAAAAAAGAATCAAAACGATGCGAGAGGAGATCTTAAACTTAACTTTTTCATAGGCAGGTATTGCAATCTGATACATGACTGGATGAAATAATACGATGTGCAAAGTCTGCACCAATCAGAAACTCCCTGCGAGAAATATCTTGCGGGTTTGCCATTTTGGTTGGTCTCGACAGGGATTTTTAAAGCTTTTAGGCCAATATCTCAAGAAGTATGGACTTGCGCAAAAAAAATGTATCGTCGTAAAGGGAGCCGCAAGGACAACCTACTAAAAAAATTTTCAAAACGATCCGAGAGGAGCTCTTAAACTTCACTTTATACGAATTTTGTGTGGGAGGTACCCTAAGGAGTAGACCGATATAATTCATATTCAAACCCGATCTATATCTGTAAGGAATAATAGGATGTGCAAAGTTTTGACCAAATCGATTGTTTCCTTCGAGAGTTATCGTTCACACCATTTTACAAAAAAATTTTGAAATTTTGTGGGGAGATACCCGAAAGAGTGTATTGATAAGGCCCATCTTCAACTTAAACTTAATTTGGACAAAATTTACGATACCCTAAATTTGGTTTGAATCGGTTGATCCGTTCGAGAATTATCGTGCGCACCAGTCTGACAGACAGACGGTTTTAGGTCAATATTGACCCTTCATTTTCACATATTTTGAAAGCTTAAAGATTTTCTCACGCGGAAGAATTCCGTCCACAATATACTCCTCTAAAAAAGGAAAACCGACAATAACTTTCTAACTTTGCTATTTTTCAATGTAAGATTCGGCAGAAACAATATTGATATGTTCGAATGTTTTCGAACGTATGCCCTTTCTAATAAATATGTAAGGAACAACTAACACATTAGCCTATATAGGCCAAAATATAGGAACAACTTAAATATTTGTGCACATTTTATTCATTTTAGTGGTATAGACATCCACTCTCGGTGTCGGAGTGGTGGAAAAAAACACTCGTCTGGAGTCGGAGTCGAGCCAAAAATACCTCGAGTCCGAAACCCTGGCAAAAACTAAGGCGATGTGCATTAAACTACAATGACTTCAAACATCACCATCGACGTTAATGAAATTGAAACTGTAAGTTCGTTTATATACATATCTTGGAAGCATAATAAATGAAAATGGTGGAAGTAAAGATGATATAGTACACCGAATCAAAAAAGGATGTAGCGCTTTTGGCACAGGAAAACATGTGGCGATCCCAAATTATCTCCAGGCAAACAAAATCGAGGTTATTTAATTCGACTGTTAAATCTGTAATTTTGTATGGATGTGAAACCTAGAAATCAGCGACAAATGAGGTTAAATTGCTGCAAGTCTTCATAAACAGGTGCCTGCGAAGAATAATGGGCATATTCTGGCCCAATACCATATCGAATATTTCACGGTGGCGGGAAACTAAACAGTAACCGGTTAGCCTACAAATAAGGAGACGAAAATGGAAATGAGATAGAGAGAAGGATAGGGACGACATTGCCAGACAAGCGCTTGTGTGGAATCCGCAAGGTAGCCGAAGAAAAAGTAGACCGCCAAATACATGGAGACGGTCTCTTAAGGCAGAAGCAGCGAGTATGGGAAGAAGTTGTAGTAAAATTAAACATTTAGCATTAAATAGACTAGAATGGAATGAAACTTCTCAACCAAAAATTGTCAACATAAGTACATGTCTCGGTATAGCCCTCATATAACCGTACGTCCCGATTTGAGGTATTTTGAGAATGTTTAACCGAACTAGTTCTTATTTGACATTCGATGTTCTTACGAGTAGTGTCACAACAATTTCCACCAAAATTTCTCAATATAACGTTTTGGTATAGGCCCATATATCCGTACCTCCCGATTTACTGTATTTTGAAAATTTTGTCGACATTTTGTACCGAACTAATCCCTAATAACGTCATCGCTTATAACATATCGGTTTTGAGGATTTTCAGACAGAATTAGCTGTAATTTGACATTTAAAATTTCTTGTAGCTAAAACACTTCCACTCCGATTGAGCAATAAAAGAAGTCATTGGGTGCCAATTCATGGATTTATGGCGGATGACCCATGAATTCCAAATTTTGACCGGTCCAAATTTTGAGCCGATATGTGAGAACTGGTATTGTCTTGGTGCAAAATGGTTCGTCTGCTCTTTTTCGTTCTTCGAAATTCTCTGAAAACTTCAGGCAAACAAATTGTGTTGTATCACTCAGAATTTTCCATCCTACATTGCTCAAGCGGAACGGCTGCCAGGTGACCAGTTTTTCCGAAGAAGCAGGCAACCGAAGTGATTGATTTGATTGATTTACTGCTTTCTCGAACAACTTTTGTTGGAATTTATGGATTTGACTCGATTGCAGTTTTGTTTCGGGCTCATACGCATCAATCCTTTAGAAGCAACGAGAACGTAATTTTTCAAAATTTCTTTGCACCAATCGACACGCTTTTTTAAACTATTGTCAAATTGGGGAGATCCAAGGAGAACAAACCTTTTTTATGGACAGGTATACAAGAAATGTACAAGGATGCCTCTATCTCATGGTATGTCACATGACGGTTTTCTTGCTAAACATCCTTTTTTGGTCTTAATCGCCTGCATCATTGAATTGGTAAATTTGATTTTCGGCTTGTATCTGACCGTTGAAATACATATGCATATGCTAAAAATGCCAAATTCAATTTTACGTTTAACGTGTTTTACGTTTTACAAGCTTCTTAAAAGTCATCTTTCGAGTGCAAGCCTTATAAAATTATAAAAAACTCGCTTATTGTATTTTACTTTTTACTGGTTTTGTAAACGTATTTTCCCAATTTGTATATTTCCTAACTCTAATTAATTTGTAGGATTACGGATGAAACCTTCTCTTCGCGGAAATACAATTTCATTTAATATTTGACTACGTGTGACTCCTTTTTTGTGGTAAAGAATAAATTACTAAGTGACGACGCTGTCAAAGGTCTACGTGTGCGAATAGATTTCGTGATACTTTGACTGACTGTCAGATCAGTAAAAATTATAAAATTTTGACGAATTGTTTCCCGGCAAATACAAACAACAACATAATTCATACCAAACGACATTTACCACAAAATAACGTTCATCCGGCGTATCATGGCAGCCATCTAAAAATCATAAAAACAAAGTAAACTAAAATTGAGTGTCTGGATGGTGGTATAGACTTCATTCTTGTGATGATGTCTATCGGAAATACATCATCAACTTTGTAGAGAGATGATGACAATGTTTTGCTGTAAATGAATGACATCCATCATAAATTGTATATATCGTTACGACAGGGATACTGCTGGTGATGGCATAATGATGATGTTGTGTTGTTGTTATAGTAAATAGAAAGCAAGGAATTTTGTTGTGGGGCTATTAAGGACAAGGGTTAAGGTTAACAAAGATCTATTATAAGCGCCAAAGTACATTTTTATAATTACTTGGCAGAAATTTAATGCAGTTTTGTCTCTTAACAGGCAAGTTAATGTTGAAATATGTATTCCATATTGCAGTAGAAGCCTATGTGGCCTTTCTGAATAGTAAGCATTAAAACTATATGGTTCTCATTAATGGAGTTAGTACTTCCAGAAGTAGCCTAACACGAAAAAGTATTAGCTTAGGTGGTTAATTGTTACTAAATGTATGTTCTTGTGGACAATATCTTAGAATGATGCACGGAGTCGTGTAAAAACCGGTATGGGGTCGGAGTCGAACGACAAATACGTTGACTCCGAAACACTGGTAGCAACTCACCGCTCCAAAAAGCAAACATACTATGAATGTTCAGACTTTTTATAGAAGAATACAAGGCCGATATTATTAATATCATACAGCAAATACGATAGATTAGGAAGGCGTTACAACACTTAAAGGTGACGCAGTGTATTATAGCAGCCATGACATATAGCATGAGTTTGGTTCCGGATTTGTGTTTGGTCGTAGGTAAAAATATCTGGTCTTCAACTTCACCCCAGTGAATGAAAAACTTGCTACAATTCTGATAAAAGCTATATATTTCAACATCCGCTTTTTTTGAGCTCATACGGATCGATTTTCTAGTTGATTATCCCGAAAGGATTTTGTTTCTTAATACAGTTTCATAGTTTCGATGCCGATATCGTTAAATGGATCTTTCTATTCCATCGTTCTTCTGATTTCTTCTTTCCAAATAGTTCCGAAATCCAAATAGTTCAACGAAATTTTCATCGTTCTTTTTCATGTAGATGCATTGACTTGTCTAGAATTGTTCCTTGGAACATAGTTCCTATAACTGATTTCTCGGTTTATCCTCTGCATCCATCCAAATAATATGCTGATATTCAGAGGATAGGTTGTCGCCGATAAAACAAGCGTTAATACGGGCAAAAAGAAAGGAATCAAAAAGAGTGGTCCGATATAGTCAATGTTCGGACATAATTCGGGGCTGTAAGAAAAAATGTGATGTACAACGTGTAGACAAAATAGGTCTCTCCTTTCGAGAATAACTTTACGTACTACCCAGTTTAGTTTGTAGCAGCAGGCTTTTTGAGGATTTTGGGCCATTATCTCAGGAAGTATGGACTTGCCCCCAAGAAAATGATCCTCTGCATCCATCCAAATAATACGCTGATATTCAGAAGATACGTTGTTGTCGATAAAACTAGCGTTAATAGGGCAAAAAGAAAGGAATCAAAAAGAGTGATCCGATGTAGTCAATGTTCGGACATAATTCGGGGCTGTAATAAAAAATGTGATGTACAACGTTTAGACAAAATCGGTTTCTCCCTTCGAGACTTATCTTACGTACTACCCTGTTTAGTTTGTACCAGCAGGATTTTTGGGGATTTTGGGTCATTATCTCAGGAAATATGGACTTGCCCCCAAGAAAATTGCTACGTCGTAACAACTTTTCCTAAATGTTGTGTGAGAGGACCGATATAGTCCATATTACAACCTTATATATGACTAGATGAAATATAAATGCGATGTGCAAAGATTGGACCAATCAGAACTTCCTGCGAGTTATCTTGTGGATTTGCCATTTTAGTTGGTTCTGTTTGGGTTTATTAGAGCTTTTAGGTCATTATATATAGTCTATATTCGAACCCTTATTTATATCTGGAAGGATTAATACGATGTAAAAAGTTTGGACCAAATCGATTGCTCCCTTCGAGAGTTATCGTTCACACCATTTTACTCATCTTCCAACTTAAAGTAAGTTTGGACAAAATATTACGATACCAAATCGGGTGATCCGTTCGAGAGTTATCATGCGCCAGCCAGACAGACTGGTGGACGGACATGCCTAAATCGACTCCAAATTGTCTGAAACGGATTTCACCCTTTTTAGCCCAAATGACGAGGGTATAAATAGAAGCATATACATTTATACCATTTGTATATAGCAAGAAAATAAAAAAAATATAGTTTTCCAACTCCTACGATCCTCAGCATTTCCCTTGTAATGTATTATATCAATCTAAGTCTGCTAGTCTAATGTTGTTACATTTCCCGAGCATTTCGGGCATGAGACACTTGTATATATGGTGTCGTACTACGTTCGACATATTATGGCGACATGTTATTATTATACCATGCACCATAATATGGAGGGCATAATTAAATTTGTCATTCCGTTTGTAACACATCGAAATATTCATCGGAGACCCTATAAAGTATATATAACCATGTCCGTCTGTCCCTCCGTCTGTTGAAATCAAGATACAGCCCGCAATTTTTAAGATAGAGCTTTGTAATTTGGTATAGAAGTTTCTATTACTCCTAGGATGTTTGGTATTGCAAATGGGCTATATCGGTCCACTTTTTGATATAGCCCCCAAAGAACGGTACCACCCGATTTGCGGTATTTTCACGGTTTTAGCCTCATTATAACACCGAAATGGCTGAAATTTGGTACTTCTCCTTCGTTGGGGGTATAAAACAATTCCTCAGAAACTTGTCGGTACAGGTCCACGCCTTCATATAGCCCCCATAGAACGGTACCTCCCGATTTTCGGTATTTTGAAGGTTGTGGCCACAATAATCCAACGAAATGGCTAAAGTTTGGTATTGGGTCTTCATTTGGGATATTAAACGTTCCATATGAAATTTGTCTACGCCTTCATATAGCCCCCATAGAAAGGTACCACCCGATTTTCGGTATTTTGAATGTTTAGCCTCATTATAACACCAAAATAGCTGAAATGTCTGCGTTTAGTCTTCTTTCCACCTGAAACATGTGGGTATAGGTTCACGCCTTCACGTAGCGGTATTTTGAGGGTTTTAGCTGAAATGGCTGAAATTTGGTACTTAGTCTTCGTTGGGGGTATAAAACTTTCTCCCAGAAATTTGTCGGTATAGGTCCACGCCTTCATATAATCCCCATAAAACGGTACCTTTCGATTTTCGGTATTTTAAAGGTTGTTGCCACAGCAACCCACCGAAATCGCTGAAATTTGGTATTAAGTCTTTATTGAAGGTAAAAGCCTTTCTGACTGAAATTCGACGTATAGGTCTACGTAACGATATAGCCCCCATACAACGGTACCTCCGGATTTTCGCAATTCTGAAGGTTGTGACGTCAATATCCCACCGAAAGACTGAAATTGTTATTTAGTCTTGCATGGGGTTATACAACATTGCAGAAAAGAAATATCAGTATAGGCGGGTTCCTATATCCCCCATAGAAACTTACCTCTTGATTTTCGGTATTTTGAAGGTTTTACCGAAATATCGAAAATTTGGTATTTAGTCTTTTGATATAGCCCCCATCGAACAATACCTCCCGAATTTCGGTTATCCACATTGTTGTACCGAACTTGCTGAAATTTGGTATTTAGCCTTCTTCATAAACGAAAGGAAACAAATTGTTCCCTTTTACTTCAATACAACTCGTGGTGGTCGAACTTACCGCCGTTCTTACTTACTTACTTAGCTGGCCTTTTACAGAACATTTGTTCCATAAGCAGAACTAAGAAAAAAATCTCCAATCCTCTCTGTTTGCTGCTGTATTTTCCCAATCTGGGATATGTAGCTTACTGATATCTCGTTTCACTTGTTCGCTCCAACGAAGCTTTGGCCTTCCAGATCTGCGAGAACCTCCATGCGGCCCGTATTTATACGCCTTTTTAGCGGGTTCATCATCACTCATTCTTATAACATGGCCTAGCCATCGCAATCGTTGTATCTCGATTTGTTCAACTACATTGATGTCATTGTATAGTTGGTACAGCTCGTTGTTCATACGACGCCGATATTCGCCGTCAACACAGATTGGCCCGTAGATCTTTCGAAGAATTTTTCTCTCGAACACACCAAGCACTGCCTTATCTGCTTGAGCCAGTACCCATGCTTCGGAACCATACATTAGCACGGTTAGTATCAGTGTTTTGTAAAGTGTTACTTTAGTTTGACGAGAGGTGGCTTTATTCCTAAACTGCTTACTCAGCCCAAAGTAGCATCTGTTAGCCAACACGATTCTTCTTCGTATTTCACAACTGATGTTATTTGTTGTGTTTATGGCGGTGCCGAGGTGGACAAAGTCCTTTACTACCTCAAAATTGTAGGTACCAACATTCACAAATGGTGCGGGGTTTGTGGTAATATTTCGCGTCGATACCATCAACTTGGTTTTTTCGCCGTTTACTGCCAGACCAACTTTAGCAGATTCTCTTTCGACTTTTGTAAAGGTGTCAGTTACTTCCTTTACCGATCGACCCATGATGTCAATGTCGTCGGCATAAGCCAGTAACATATGGCTGTTCGTGTATATCGTTCCATTTCTTTTGACCTTCGCGTCTCGTATTACCTTTTCCAGCAGGATGTTGAATAGATCACACGACAGGCCGTCTCCTTGTCTGAAACCTCTTTTGGTAATAAACTCTTCGGAGAGGTTCTTTCCTATTTTAACTGAGGATCTCGTCTCAGTTAATGTCATTCTACAAAGCCGAATGAGCTTTGCAGGAATACCAAAATCAGACATGGCTTGGAACACCTTTGAACGTATAGGGCTGTCGAATGCTGCTTTGTAATCGACGAAAAGATGGAAGGTGTCGATCTGCATTTCTTGGGTCTTTTCCAGGATTTGTCTCAAGGTAAATATCTGGTCAATGGTGGATTTGCCAGGTCTAAAGCCGCACTGATAGGGTCCAATAATTTCATTTACCATAGGCTTTAGTCTCTCACACAATATGCCAGATACTATCTTATATGCAATATAATATGCCGTTCTTACTTGCTTAAAAATAGAATCATACACTTTGTTATAGAAGAAATATAACTTTTCCCATCTGGTATGTTCGTGAGGAATGTATGAAACAATGCCTCAAATCGTCTCCTCCAACTTCACCAAAAAAAAAGAAGTAAATCCAACAATTTCAATTTTAATGCAGACATTTTCACAAATGTTCGCTCTACCACCGTTGGCTGATGACAATTTCCTGTTTCTTTCTCCTCTGGTCAAATGAAAGCAGTTGTTATTGTGGCCGTTGTATTAATACACTGCACGAAGGATTTGGTGATTTCAAATTAAGAAGTCTTTTTGTCGTTACCACAAGGCTTAAAAACAGAAAAGGAATCAATTCTCCTGGCGGGGGTACTGGTGCTGAGCTGAAGATAAACCAGTGACAATTTTTTACGTTTATTCCGTTTTGCCACCATTTGTATTTGCATAATTTTAAACGAGAACACAGCGAAAAAGAGAACAACTACGAACAATAGCAAAGGACTTGCAGCAAGTGTTGTGGAGCAGGGATGTGAGAATGCCAAAAAACAAAGTAGATACAGTTGAATTGTATGTAAATGAGTGAAAGAATGAAAAATGTAATAATGAAAATTGTTAAAAAAAAAAAAACAAGAAGAAGAAACGACTTCGTTGTTCTACGTTGTTGTATGGTAACAAGAAGACGTTAATGAATATTTCATTTACGTTGAAAGTGGCTTAACGCTCGATTTTTTATTTAATTTTAAGCTTACTTCTTCTCTTAGCATCACACAATATCCCACTTGCCCTCTATGTTTTTCTTACCAGCAAGGATATCTGAAAAAATTCTTGGACCAAAAGAGGATTTCAATGACAAACTATAATGGAGTTGCGGTTTATTTGTTGTTCTGCATTGTTTCCCTTGTTGTTGTTCCATGTTACATATTTCCATTGTTGCTATAGCTTTTACTATTACCATTTCTTAATACCAAGGCGCCATTTTGTGAGCTGTTTTTTGGTAACCGTTTATTCTTTACGTTTGGCAAATAAAATTTATTTGATGGTTGTTAGCGGTTGAGTTGGCTTAGAAATGTAAATTATTGTAAATGTATGTATTTAAACAAGTAAGAAAAGCGTTAAATTCGGTCGGACCGAACTTTTTATACCCTCCACCACAATTTTCAGCCATTTCAGTGGATTAATGTGACCACAACCTTCAAAATACCGAAATTCGGAAGGTACCGTTCTATGGGGGCTATATGATGGCGTGGACCTATACATACAAATTTCTGGGGGAAAGTTTTATACGCCTAAAGAAGACTAAATACCAAATTTCAGCCATCTCGGTGTGATAATGAGGCTAAAACGTTCAAAATATCGAAAATCGGGAGATATTGTATTATGGGGGATATATCAACACGTGGACCTATATAAACATTTTATGGTAGAAATGTTTCTTAGCCTCTAGAAACACAAAATACAAAGTTACAACCGATTCTTTGGTTAAGTGGGTCTAATATATTCAAAATATATTAAAATGACGCGTACTTTATAAGGGGCCTTATGTGGGGGCTATACCAAAACGTGGACCTATATAACCCAACTTTGGTGGGAATGTTTCCTGGCCTCTGGAGACACAAAATACCAAATTACAACCAATTCTGTGGTCAAATGGGTCTAATACATTCAAAATATATTAAAATGACGCGTACTTTATATGGGGCCTTATATGGGGGCTATACCAAAACGTGGACCTATATAACCCAACTTTGGTAGGAATATTTTTTGGCCTCTGGAGACACAAAGTACCAAATTACAATCAATTCGGTGGTAAAATGGGTCAAATATCTTAAAAATTCCTTAAAACGACGACGCGTCATTTTGTATGGGGGCTATACGAAAGCGTGGACCTACATAGCCCGTTTTCAATACCAAAAGTCCTACGTAAATATAACATATTTTCCCAAAATTTCATCAACCTACGTCAATCCGTTCGGACGCTAGAGTGATTTCCACAGACGGACAGACGGACAGACAGACAGACGGACAGACGGACGGACATGGCTATATCGATGTAGAATTGCACGCTGATCAAGAATATATATACTTTGTGGGGTCTACAATGATTATTTCGAGTAGTTACAAACGTAGTGACAAACTTAATATACCCCCATCCTATGGTGGAGGGTATAAAAACATTAATATTGTCTATTACTTTTTTCTTCTTAGTCTTTGTGCATGTGAAGCGTTATTGGTCACAATTCATTGTTAGCGGTGTGGGTACATTAAATAATCAATCATTTGAGTTAAATATTAAAATTCTGCTTGCACCAATTAAAGTCAGAAAATAATAAAAATAAATAAACAAAAAACGCCAACAAAAAACATGAATACTTATTATTAACAGATAAAAAAGTGTGAACATAGGTCGGTCTGAAATTTTTATACCATTCCCCTAAAGTGAAATAAATAGGAAGTTCGCTGACCGCCGCACAGTGCAAAATATGGGAACTTTAGTGGGACTTTACTCAAAAATTAAAGTACATAAAACTAATGAGATTCTTGTTGAATTCTATTGCTAAGTATCCCATGACTAATATCTAATATTCAGTTTTGCGATTTATCCCGCGAAACAACTAGAAATGCACTTAAAGCAATTTTGTTTTACAATATTTATTTTCTTAAAAATTGCTTCTAGCTTTGCTTAAGTAATATAGTGATACAAACAAATTGTACTTTAGTTGACTATACTTTTTGTTGCTGTTATAATTCTCGAAAAATTTGTTGATTATTTGGCGTTTATAGTTTTGTAATACCTACCCAGCAAAAATCCTCATTACACACCTCCTTTCCCACCCATTATTTTAACAAGGGCATGTCGCGCGAAATATATGGTTATTTTGTAACCACTGAAATAAGTAGTCAGAATCTACTCAGGGTCTACTTATTTCAGTGGTTACAACCTACTTTGTTCAGTGGTTACAAAATAACCAGATATTTCGCGCGACATGCCCTTGTTAAAATAATGGGTGGGAAAGGAGTTTTGTAATGAGGATTTTTGCTGGGTAACATAGTTTGGTTGCTATTCGTTCCCCAAAAATGTGCTTTTTTAAAAGTTTACTAAATTATTTTTTTAGAAGTTTTAAAGGTTTTTTAATATATTGTGGTGAATTGCAGAACAAATCGCACATTTTCTGCGATGTAGGATATCTTTCTATAGACAAGCCAAAAATTAGCTGCAGGTTCGCGCAGGTTTGCGAGATATGCAACTTTTTCAGAAAGTCATTGGAATATTCATATATCTATAATTTTGAAAATTTGAATGAAGAACCGGTATTAGACATCAATGTTGGTTTCGTTTATCCCAAAATGGGTTCACCAATACTAAGAAATGTTGCTTTTAATAGTTTTATGACTATTCTTGCGAATTTCATTCATATTTTATAGAACAAATGGTCAAATGTGAGCAGTTTTCTCAGGACATCGTAAAGTACCTAAAACAAAGCATAGTTGCACCAGATGTTTTCAGGGGATATACTCATTTTCAGAACGGTGTAATAAGATAAACATATCCGCAGTCGAAACGTTCAATTTGTAAAATTTATGTTATATCAATGACACTATACTAAAAATAAACAAGTCAAAAAGCGTTAAGTTCGGCCGGGCCGAACTTTTCATACCCTCCACCATAAAATATTCTGAACTAAAATGGAATAATTAGTTTTCATTCCTGTCCCCAACTTTAAGTGGGTACGTTAAAATGTCAGATAATGTACATAAAATGTTTCATTCGGTAAGCCCTTTTTTTGGTACCTATATCTAACTATCTATGTTGACAATTTTTGGTGGGCTAGAAATTGGAAGGTACCGTTATATAGGGGTTATAATAAAACATGGACCTATGTTGACAGTTTTTGATGGGAGCCTTTAATGTCAAATAACTCCTAATTCGGTTAAAAATTGTATCTAGAATCTTCAAAATACCGAAAATCGGTACATAACCTAAGAACTTCAAATGTCATTAACAGCTAGTTCGGAGGTATGTGGGCTATACGAAAATATGAACTTAAATGAACAATTTTTGTTAGCTTTTAAATTTCAAATTACAGAAAGTTCGTCCAAAAAATAATGCTAAGGTACGGAAAATCGGGAGGTTTGTTTTGGGGCTAAACCAAAGCATGGGCCTACGTTCGGTTAAACATTTTAAGTAAAATCCTCAAAGTACCGAAAATCGGGAAGTATCGTTATATTGGGGCTATGTTGAAAATTGTTGATGCTGATGTGTGATGACCACTACAACCTTCAAATGTCAAATTACAGTTAGTTCGGTTAAAAATTTTAGCTAAAATTGCCAATTACTGAAAATTGGGAGGTACCGTTATATGGGAGCTATACCTGAACATGGACCTATGTTGACAATTTTTATGGAGAGGTGTTGTGACCACTAAGAACTTCAAATGTCAAATTACTGCTAGTTCGGTTTAATATTGTAGTTAAAATCATCAAATTACTGAAAATCGGGAGGTAATTTTTTATATGGGAGCTTTATCAATACATCGACCTTTCTTGACAATTTTTGGTGGAGAGTTGTGGTGACCACTAAGAATTTCAAATGTCAAATGTTCAAATTACAGATAATTCGGTTAAAACTTGTAGGTAAAATTCTCAAAATACCGAATATACGTTATATGGGGATACCGAAATCCGTTATACCGAGGTACCGTTATATGGGGATATACCAAAACATGGACCTACGTTCATAATTATTTCGAATATAAGTTTTTTGGTCACTAAGAACCCTAATATCAAATTATAGCTAATTCGGTCTAGAAATGTGAATTTAAACGTCAAAATACCTGAAATCGGGCGGTAACGTTATATGGGGGCTATTCCAAAACATGGACCTATGTCCACTAGTTATATAAGTTTTTTGACATTTAACAACCCTAAATGTCAATTTATAGCTAAATCGGTCTGTAAATGTAACTGAAAACGTCAAAATGACATAAATCGGGGGTACCGTTATATGGGGGCTATACCAAAACGTGGACCTATGTCCACAACTTTTGTTCTATAAGTTTATTTACACTTAAGAACCCTAAATGTATTATAGCTACATGTCCACAACTTTTGTTCTATAAGTTTTTTTACACTTAAGAACCCTAAATGTATTATAGCTACATCGGTCTGAAAATGTAGCTAAAAACGTCAAAATACCGTAAATCGGGGGTACCGTTATATGGGGACTATACCAAAACGTGGACCTATGTCCACAAGTTTTCTAATGTAAGTTTATTGGCACTTAAGAACCCTAAATGTCAAATTATAGCTAAATGGGTCTGAAAATGTAGCTGAAAACGTCAAAATACCGTAAATCGGGGGGTACCATTATATGGGGGCTATACCAAAACGTGGACCTATGTCCACAAGTTTTGTTATATAAGTTTATTGACACTTAAGAACCCTAAATGTCAAATTAAAGCTAAATCGGTCTGAAAATGTAGCTAAAAACGGCAAAATACCGTAAATCGGGGGGTACCGTTATATGGGGGCTATACCAAAACGTGGACCTATGTCCACAACTTTTGTTATATAAGTTTATTGACACCTTAGAACCCTAAATGTCAAATTATAGCTACATCGGTCTGAAAATGTAGCTAAAAGCGGCAAAATACCGTAAATCGGGGGTACCGATATATGGGGGATATACTTAAACGTGGACCTATGTCCACAACTTTTTTTATATAAGTTTATTGACACTTAAGAACACTAAATGTCAAATTATAGCTACATCGGTCTGAAAATGTAGCTAAAAACGTCAAAATACCGTAAATTTTTTTCTAATGTAAGTTTATTGGCACTTAAAAACCCTAAATGTCAAATTATAGCTAAATCGGTCTGAAAATGTAGCTAAAAACGTCAAAATACCGTAATTCGGGGGGTACCGTTATATGGGGGCTATACCAAAACGTGGACCTATGTCCCCAACTTTTGTTATGTAAGTTTATTGACACTTTAGAACCCTAAATGTCAAATTATAGCTACATCGGTCTGAAAATGTAGCTAAAAACGTCAAAATACCGTAAATCGGGGGGTACCGTTATATGGGGGCTATACCAAAACGTGGACCGATATAGCCCATCATCGAACTTGACCTGCAAACAAAAGACGCACTTTCCCAAAATTTCAGCGTCCTATCTCCATTTTTGTGGATGCTAGAGTGATTACCACAGAGGGACGGACGGACGTGCACAGATCGACTCAGAATTTTACCCTGATCAAGAATATATATACTTTATATGGTCGCAAATGAGTATTTCAATGCGTTACAAACAGAAAAACAAACTTAATATACCTTCCATACTATGGTGGAGGGTATAAAAAACCCTATATATGCAAATATGACGAATGTATAGGTTTAAAAAATTACGAAATAATCTACATAATAATCCAGGTACTTCTTTGGGGCCTAAAGACCCGACCACGGCTGCATTTTTTAAATATGTTATATCTTCAATACTACTGAACCAATTTCCATTTTAGGAATTTCGGAGAAAGTGGCGTACATTTCCCATGTCTTTCTTTTAAACGCTATATGTTTAAGCCAAACCTATGATTATATCAGTTTCAGCATAAATTTTAGGAAACAATGGGGTTGTGTGTATACTGGTACATATTTGAGCCGATTACCGGATCACGCCCTTTTTTTAATGTAGTATATATTGAAAACTAATGACCGCGCCCACTATTTTAATACATTATTTTTTGAAAACTACTGAACCAAATTTTATGCAATTTTCAGAAAATGTTCAGGAATGTCCCGTGGTCCAAAATGCTGTATATTTGTAGGAGGAATTTCGTGGGCCTATTTCTTTATAATCTCTATATTTGCTAAACTTATGAGTGCATCGGCTAGCAAATTAACTTTCGAGACAACGGTCGTTGCGCCTCCGACCTAGGAAAACGATATATTTACAAATTTCCTTAAATGGCGAGGTTCAACGGTCCATCATCCATGACAAACTAAAACATATAAGTCTCAATTAGGGGGAGAATTCGACTTAACATTTTTTAACACTTATAATTATATCGCTTTAGTAAAAAGGCAGGGGACATGGACGATAATATATCCTAAACTGCATAAATGGCCGAAAAATTCGACAATGTCCGTATGAGAATAGAAAGATTACATACAAAATCTGTAGATACATTTAAAATCCTCCTCGGTTTGACAATGAACCGAATAAGTGAAGTAGAAAATATACAATTTCTGAATTGTCAAACATAAAGTCCATAAAAAGTTGTCATTAAAGCTCACTTCGACGGGCCAGCAACGCGGACCGGGGTCAGATAGTACAAAATAAATGTTGCCGAATCTTTGTAAATCGTAATATTTCTATTTCTATATCGGACAAAACCTCTGGTAACTACCTTTCCACAATTTTAAATGATCGCTTAAGAGCAATTTAAGGGCTTTTTGGGATTCGTTTTGAAAGTAGACCTTTTTACCACAACATTACAATTTTGTGGGACAGTCTACACAGTCTACACTTGTTCGAACACTTAACATTGTAATATTTCTCTCAAACTTAAAGGAAGTTTGAAAATTTTGAACAATTCCTTACAGTATATTTTACATAAAAGTCAAAATGTTGGCTAAAGAAAAGTTTAAGGGGACAATAGAATTGCCCTTGGCGATTTCAGTGCTCCTCAAGCTCCTTATTGCAAGCCAGATAAACGAATCCAACTTCGCTTTCATTATTGAGACATTCTTCACTACATTTACAGCCAGATGCTCAAGCTCTTCGGGCAGGTGACAAAAGTATTGTGGAATTGAACGCGAAAATACTTGTATGGGAAGGTGCGACAAAAATATTAATGTAATTTCGTATTTAGGTTTCTCAGTAGTCAGAAACCTTCTGCACCAAAAATTTTGGACACATGTCCAGGTTTTGGTATAGCCCCCATATAACGATACCTCCTGATTTCAAGTATTTTGAAACTTCTATCTATATTTTCGTCCCGAATTGGCTGTAATTTTGTATTTAGGGTTCCCAGTAGTCAGAAACCTTCTGCCCCAAAAATTGTGGACATAGATCTATATTTTGGTATAGCCTCCATATAATGGTACCTCGTGATTTCAGGTGCTTTGAAGTTTTTATGTACATTTTCGCCCCGAATTGGCTGCAATTTAGTATTTGGAGTTCTTATTGATAGGGAAACTTTCCCACCAAACAGTGTGAACATAGGTCCCGGTAACATCACATTTCAAGTTCTTTGATGTTTTTACCACAGTGCACCGCCACGGTTTCCTAACCAAAACAATGCCTTGCATTAACGATTTTCCAAAAAAAAAAACTTTTGTATCCACATCTCAGTAAGAAAGTGAAATGTGTTCGGCACAGTTACATGACAATTCTCTGTGGGAATATTTCATACCACTAACGAAAACTATATACCATTTCGGTGTAAAAAAACCTTGAAAATATTGAAAATCGGGAGCAGCTATATCTTAACGTAGACATATCGCGACGAATTTCTAGGGGAAAGTTTAGTCCTCCAAACAAAGACAAAACATGATATTAAAGCCACGAAGACTATATATGAAATTTCAGCTATTTCGGTTTTATATATTAATTGCGGTGTGATAACACAGTGCAACATTTACGAGGTAATTGCGAGCAAAGAATTTGTAATGCGGATTTTATGAAAGTACAGGCCCAGTCGACAAAAACCATATTTGAGTTTTGTGTTGTTAGATCGAGCTTAGATTTTATGCCTTAGTCTAAACATGGCTAAATATTGACTTTTTACACCAAATCTAGGTAATATCTATGAAAGCAATTTGAATATTGTTTAAAATCCTAAATATGAAATGCATGATATATCTGAAAACTCCACTATTTCGCACCAAACTCCAAAACTGTAACATTATTCGTTGACTTATCTTTGTAAAAATTAGCCGCTGGATTGTTATTCACAAGTCTTCAGAACATTCCATTCTTGTAAAATGCCTCTGTCAAGTGTTTCTAGCATATTTTTCAAATACAATTTGATAAATTTATCAACAATACACACGGTGTGCCTTAACCAAATTTAAATGGAAGGTGCTTACACCTTTCATGTTTTTGCAGATACTGAAACTACAATGTTGATAGATGAGAAATATCAAGAAACAAAAAAATTCGCCGGATGGGTTTTCAAATAAATCGTGATTTAAGTTCACATTTTTAGGGGTTCTTTAGGTATTTACGTATTTGGTTCGAAACCGCGAGTCCAATATAAATGGGCATAAAAAAATGTTGTAGTTGTGAACATTCTCCACAAGATTGATCTTTACGATATTTTCGTAGGTTTTACCGTTTTTGAGATATAGAAGTTCAAATTGAGACAATGCACTGACTGTATCGCCTCCTTATAAAACAATATCATGCTCAGTGCGCCTTAACTAACTTTTAATGAAAACCGCTTACACAAGGGATGGTTTCGCGGATTCTGAAACAGCAATGCTCATAGATAAGAAAAATAAAAAAAAAAAATAAAAAATCGCCGGAGGGATTTTTAAATAAATCGCGATCAAAATTCACAATTTTAAGGTTTTTTTTAGGTTTTCAGGATTTTGCGTGGAAACCGCAAGTCGCATCGAAATGAGTTTAAAAAAAATGTTGTAGCTGTGAAAATTCTCTACAAGACCAATTTTTATGTTTTTTCGTAGGTTTTACCATTTTTGAGATACAGAGGTTCAGTTCAGATTTTTAGGTTTTTATCTTAAGTCTTCAAGATTTTGCTGGGAAACCCCAAGTCGTATCAAAATGGGACTAAAGAAAATGTTGAAGCTGTGGAAATTCTTTACAAGATTAGATAATTTATTTTTTCCTAGGTTGTATCATTTTCAAGACATATAAGTTTAATTTGGGAAATTGCAGTTATGACATTGTTTTATAAGGAGGCGATACAGTCAGTGCATTGTCCCAATTTGAACTTCTATATCTCAAAAACGGTTAAACCTACGAAAATATCATAAAGGACAATCTTGTGTAGAATTTTTACAGCTACAACACTTTCTTTAGGCCCATTTACATACGACCCGCGGCTTCCAATCAAAATCGTGAAAACCTAAAGAACCCCTAAAAATGTGAACTTACACCGCGAATTATTTGAAAATCCCTCCGGCGATGTTTTTTGTTTCTTGATATTTCTTATCTATGTGCATTGTAGTTTCAGGATCTGCAAAAACTTCCCAGGTGTAAGCACCTTCCATTTAAAATTAGTTAAGGCGCACCGTGTACATTGAAATCCCAAATATGAGAACAAACAGGCACATAGAATGGAGAAAGTGGCCAAAAATATTTAGACTGTAAAAATCAAGCCAATGCGCCAGCTACAGCTATGTGCTGCTGCGAAGAGTGAAAAAAGATCCCGATTATCTTATGTTTCAAAAATAGGCTTGGGAGAACAAAACAATCTCCAAAAAACATAAAATCCAACCAATTTAGCGGATTAAAAAAATCAACGTTTTTTGTCTAAAAATTGGTAAAATTTTTAATATAGATCTTATAGCGTTCTTCCTGAAAGACGCGTACCGCCAACGTAAGACAAATTTTGAAGAAGATTTCTTCATCATGCCACTGATGCCAATTATGTTATGTATGTGGTAAGATAACAGAGTTATACGCTAATATATCCATAGAAACCCTATTCTAGGTCAGTTTTAGTCAGTGACCCACCATTTATAGTCTGGCACTAGATGGCAGCTGATTTTAATACTGAATAATCTTAAACCCATGACCTACATTGGAAAGTTATTCCAGAAGTGGGTACTGGTGGGCATCATGACTAAAACCTCAGGTCAAATTTAAGTATATTATCGAATTGGCATTACAAAATACACTAAGAAAATATGCAGCTAACTAGAATTCCACAACACGCTGAAACACAATTTTTTTATGAAAATTAAGCTATTACCTCCTCCTTCAAAATCCACTGTAATATTTTGCTATTCGTATTAGTTTCGCGATATTTTAAACATATTTACTTGCACTTAAAATATAGGTTGTACTCACAACAAAAAATATTAGTCAAATGTTCCGAATTTTGAAGCTATTCTTAAGAAGATCGCGTTCGAATGAAACAAAAACTAATATACATATTTTTAAAAAGGTCCATGTCATAGCTGTCAGCGTTGCCAGATGTTGTACAAAAGTTTTGTCATTAATTTTTTTTTATTTTTGGCCAATGTGTGGATCCACTGCCTAGGCAGTGTGAAAATTGAAGCAGATGCAGTTTTTCCTTGTTCACCTATTCGACACTTAAGTTCTACTATTTTAGGGCTATAATATTACTGAATAGCACAAAGCAAAATTCTTATTAGTTTTTGAGATTAATCTTCGAACAATGAAAAAAGGGTAGTTTTAGCCCGGTTTAGATGAGGCTGCAAAATTCAAACCCGATCTAACAATACAAAACCCAACTACGGTTTTTGTAGCCTTATTATGTAATTTCGGAAAATGTCCATCATAAGTTGTTTGCATTTTCAGTGTTGCACAGTCTAATGAGCCTAAGACCTTGAAAATACCGAAAATCGGGAATTTCCGTTCTATGGGGGCTTTAACAAAACGTAGACCTATAGCAACAAATTTCTGTGGAAAAGTTGAGAGCATTACCAACTAAGACTTAATACGAAATTAAAGCTATTTTGGTGTGATAATGAGGCAAAAATCAGGTAATTCCGTTCTATGGGGGCTATATCAAAACGTGGACCTCTAGCAATCAATTTCTAGGGGAAGGATTAATGTCCCCAACGAAGACTAAATAAGAGATTTCAGCTAAAACCTTTAAAAACCCGAAAATCGGGCGGTACTGTTCTATGGGGGCTATAAGAAAACGTGGACCAATATAGCCCATTTTCAATATCAAACATAGAAACTTTTATAAAGCTCTGTCTTAAATATTGCGATCTCTATATTTATTGCAACAGACGGAGACCGATTTCGAGTTAGAATTTTATGTTGATCAAGTATATGTATACTTTTTAGGCACTCCGACGAATATTTCGATGTGTTACAAAAGAAATATCAAATATAATTATATAAGGTGCAAAGAAGTTGGGTTCCCCACGTCTTTCATTTAAACGTTTTATGTATATGCTACACTTTCAATTATATCAGTTTCAGGTGGTGACTACGCCCACTCGTTTTAATACATTATTTTTTCAAAACTCTATGAAAATGTTCGGGAATGTTCAGGAATGTCCCGTGGTCCAAAATGCTATATACTTGTCGATGAATTTCGGGAACTATTGTCTTATAATCGCTATGTTTGCTAAACTTATTAATGCATCGCACTGTGGGTGAAATCCAAATCTAGCGGGGAAAAATTAATAACTTTTAGACTAGTTAAGATAGACTATTGAAATTTTGATCATATGTTTTTTATGACCGTAGGCCCCATGTTATGGAGTATGGTCTATATTGGCCCATATTTTGGTGTAGATCCCATATAACGGTACCGCCCGATTTTCGGCGTTTTTAATAACTTTGCTAAATTTTCTGGCCGAATCAACTGTATTTTGACATTTCGGATTCCCTGAGGTCAACAAAATTCTCCACAAAAGTTGGGGCATAGATCCACGTTTTGGTTTAGCCTCCATATATACGTATTTTCCGATTTTAGTTATTTTAAAGTTTTTAACAAATTTTTCTGACCGACTTAGCTGTATTTTGGCATTTAGGGTAACCAGTGGCCAAAAAAACTTCTCCAAAAAAGTGGAGGCATAGCTTCACGTTTTGGTATAGGTTCCATGTAATGATATCCAAACTAAACGACTTTTTTACTTCAAAATAAAATGGCGATAAAATGAAGAGTTGCAAATAGTAGCAGTCGGAATTTTCGGAGTAATTACCTCGGAGTATGTATTTTAAGAAAAACAATATTCGGAAGTGATCCCCGGGCATCCCCGGTTAGTTGTACTTTATATAAGATACTTAAAATCGAAGAGTTGTGTCTTAATAATTAAAGATTATTTTTTTGAATATTTACAACAGTAAATAATTATGCAACCACTATCTTTTTAAAGCAGCATATCCAAACTGTTGGAAAAAAATTAAATTATGCACTCATTACTTTAATTTTTCCCACAATTTTTGACGATCAAAACAAATACCAAAAAAGTCGATTTAGCAATCACGAATAAAAACTCCCAATGTATGTACCGCTATAACAGCCAACTACAATAAAATACAAATTTGTTTATTGTTTTCGGGTGCCGCAAGATGTTTAGAATAGGACGCCATTAATTATTTCCATATAACATAAGGTCAGTTTTGGCACTTTTGCTCCGCTAGATTTGAATTTCGCCCACAGTGCATCGGTTCGCTAATTAATTTTCTAGACAACGGTGGATGGACCCCGATAAAATATTCTTTCTTCGTGACCGAAGTCCCGACCATGGCCACATTTTAAGTAATATCTGGAAAACCGATTTTCATGAAATTTTGATAAATGTGCCACGGTACATGTAGCTATGAATTTCAAAGGTGGCACGATATCTCCCCTATTAAGAAAAATGATAAATTTACAAATTTCCTTAAATGGTTGTTGTTGTTGAAACCTACGTAGAAGCACAGGTTTGATGCTGGGTTGGTAGCCGAAACACTATGGTTTCGAGTCAATCCAGTACGAAAGAACCCGCTGCCGTGGCGGGTTTCAACGGTTCATCAGCCATAAAAAACTAAAAACATATAAATTACAATTTCGCTTTAGGATAAAGATGGGGCGATGATAAATCCTAAACAGCGTCAATGGGTGAAAAATCCGACAAAGTCTGTAAGAGAAAATATAGATTACAGACAAAATCTGTCGATACATTTAAATTCCGCAATGAATAACTCAGTTTGACAATGGATCCGCAAATATGACTTTTGAATTGTAAAGCAACAAGTCATTAAAAATTGTTGTTAAAACTGAATACGAGGGGCTAACAACGCGGACCTGGTTCTGCTAATGTCAAATAATTCACAAGAATATTTCCATAATGGTCCTCTCCTCCCATTGATGTTCATAGTGCAGACTAAACATAGAGTACTATCTGTGATGGGTAGGCAATTGAAAATGTAATGAAAACGATTTCAACAACTCTCTCTGTACTCTTTCTTTTGTATTTCATAATTGACAGGATTTTCCCGCTATCCAACAAATCTGGATGTTCATCGTTGTTCGCAAATCCCGTTATATGATGATCATAAATTTAGTAACACAAATTTGCATATTGTTTTCAATTTTCGAGTTGTGGTCAAATCATCATATTAAAACATTTTATATTCCTCGGCCAAATAATTTGGACTATGAGGACGACGGTCGTCAGCGTCGCTGATAGCTTAACAATGATGGCGGTCGTTTAAGTCTGCGGTCATATTTTTAATCCTCAGCAAATTGAAATGCAAATTTACGAACGAACATTCATTCATTCATTCATCCTGCCTTCGTCTGGGTAAATCCTCACCAAATTGTCTATTAGAATTTTAAATATTAACATTTTTCGCCCAGCTTAATCGAAAAACAATCCCTTCAATTCATTTCAGCTCTGTCCCGGCGATGATTGTGTCAACGAAACAAAAGATTTATATGACATTTTGGATAGAAAAACCCTTGGAAAAGTTGTTGAAGGAATTTTTAATTACATATTAAGCAAGTATGGGGGTTTGTTGGCTTGGTGGCTTGTGTGGTGTTAATGCTACCACTGCTACTATTTGGCTGTTATCAATTTGTTTGTTGCCTCAAGATGATTATCTTAACATTTCAATTATTTTATTAAGGAAAAGTAGTGATTTGACTTTTCCTGTCTGTCCGTTTATCAGTCTGCCTGCACAAGCCATTGGTAATGCAAACACTTGCTCACCTGCTGCTTACTTTGACTTGGTGGTACGTGTGTGGTCGTTCAAATGTTTTACTTTTTCATATAACGTTGCCGGATATTAGTGTCACTGATTTAGTTTCCAATTCATCCGACCACCCGTATAGTTATTTGGCTATTTGTTTTCATAGTCCGTCCATGTAGCGTTCTCACATGGGTAGTTGTTAGTTTGATTTTGGGGTCCCACATCAACATCAGCGCTTGGTGAAAAGGAAAGGTGTTGATTGTGTCTCCATTTCATAAATCATTTATCAAAAGGGTCTATCAAAACGATATTTTTCGTATGTTTGTATTTATATTTGTTGCTGCTTATGCTGTTGTTGTTGAAGAATGTATCGCATTTAATCATCGTTATATATTTGGTGTCAAAAGAGACACAATAAATATTTTGATTATCAACAATGACTACCGAAAAGAAAACAGAAAACGTTATAATTTATGTTGATATCAGAAGTAACCTTTGGGGAAATGTGATTTTTCGTTTTGTTTTTCCTGAGCAACAACAAAGACAAGCCTAGGAAAACTTCAACAAAACAAATCGAACAATAAATAAAAGAAAAATATATGTATGTACTTTCCCATATCAGTAAAATAGATATAAGAAAGTGTTATGCCGACAATAATTTATTTCGAGGATACGTTTTCTCAAGTTTTGGGGGAAAATATAGTGTATGAAAACAATTTACAAACCGAAGCGCGCAAAAGTTATAGCGGTTTTTATTCTCTTATAAAGAAAAAATATTTTAAAATTTCTTATTTGTTGTATTGAGAAAATTTTTGCATATATGTAACAGCATTTAATATCCATCCGTAGATGCACAATAATTTCTAATTTTTTTTTGCCGAAAATCCAAAAAAAAAGTCAAAACCAATTTTTTGGAAGCAAATCTGAATTATACAACGTCAGAATACGTATAAACCTCTAAGAAATAAATTAAAAATACATACGTACATAATCTAGACAACGCGTAATAATATGAAACCAAAATTATAAATATTGGCTTTATAAATTACATGTTATAGCAACAACAAAAGAGAAAAAAACTTATTGGTAAAATATTATTCCAAATATATTTTTTGGTTCGAATAGAAATTTTATAAAAAATATTTGGGAGTTCTCCAACTATTTCGCTAAAATACCACACAATAATTAATGTATACTGCTAAAACTTCATCAAGAAATGTGGTTTACCATCGCGAAAGCTTAACTGCTTACTGTGATAACTTTTAAGGATAGGAAATTAAGAGTAATATTGAAATTACAAACATTAAAAAATATGAAAATTTAAATTCTAAAATTTGATTTTATTTTTGCGGAAAATAAAAAAAAATAAAAAACAATTTTTGGAAGCAAATCTGAATTATACTACATCAGAATACTATAAACCCCTAAAAAATAAATTAAAAATACATACGTACAAAATCTAGACAACGCGTAAAAATATGAAAAAACTTATTGGTAAAACATTATTCCAAATATATTTTTTGGTTCGATTAAAAAAATAAAAAAAAAAATATTTGGGAGTTCTCCAACTATACTGCTAAAACTTCTTGAAGAAATATGGTTTACCATCTACTTACTGTGATAACTTATAAGGATAGGGAACAAAGAGTAATATTGAAATTACAAACATTAAAAAATATGAACATTAAAAAGCCGTATTAGTTAAAGCCGGTTGATGCGCATCCGATTTTCAATACAGCCAATCAATCTCCCAGCAAAAAAGTCCTCCCAAAATAATGGGTTTTTATAGTAATTCTTGGTAGGCGTAACAAAACCCCCTACTAACCCATTATATTAACAAGGGCATGTCGCACTGATTAACTAGTTATTTTATGGCCACTGGAAGTTGAAAAATAAGCTATAAATTAAAGAATTATATTTTCTATTTTTAGAACAGTTGAGGTGGAATTTGTTTTCAATTTCAACAAACTTCATATTTATACCCTATACCACAGTGTGGAAAAGGGTATTATAAGTTTGTTTTGGTAAAAATTCATGTAACACCGCGAAATAGTCGTCGGAGACCCCCAATGTGGTATACCAATCTTCATATCTCGACGAGATAAAGCGATTTTGAGATGTGTTTCCGTCCGTCTGTCCATTATAAATTGTAAACACGCTCCAGGCCGCAATTATGGATCGATCGTCACGAAATTTTGTATGGAGGTCGGGTTCAGATCAGAATAGATCCCTATTCTTATTGGTGATGATCGTGAAATATTTAACGGGTGAAATGGACCAAAAATATAATATTTATCCAATTTTCTAGCGGCTCTGTAGGTCTCAATAATAGTCCGATCAACGCGTAATTTTAAATAAGGTAAGAGTATATCACAAAGGAGAAGCTTGCAATTTGAGATGGCGATCTGATAATATTTAGAGGGTTAAATGGACCAAAACTTTTGTGTGAAAATTGTGAAAATTTTTAATATACAGCTTATATCTTAATTCCTGGAAGTGACATTCCGGACGAGTGAGATATACTTGAAAGTAGAACGCTTCACCTTTTAATTGATGCAAATTATGTTGGTGTGCATGATCAGATAACAGAGTTACAGCCTAGTATATTCCGTTATTTATTTGTAGTGTAATAATAAACTCGCTAGAAGTCGCAATTATACATCAATAGTCACGAAATTTTGCACCGGGTAAGAGTATAGGTGCAAAAAGATGCCTACAATTTTGAATGATGATCTGATATTCTTAGCGGGTGAAATGGACCATTACTTTTGTATGAAAAATATAAAAATTTTGTTTTTGGTCGATATTTTAATTCCTTGAGGACATATATATTTCGAAAAGTAGTCTACATATGGAAAAAAAAACTACTGACCTTTCCTCTGATGTAAATTGCAATAAAGTGTTTGCTAGATAACTGCTTAATACTCGTATATAATGGGTTCTGTGTAGAGAACCACATTTTTATCCTATGCAACATATTGTCTCTCCAAAAGTTTATGTAACACCACGAAATATTCGTCCTAGACCCCTTATTTGGTATGCCAAAATTCATACCTCGACGAGATAAAGCGATTTAGCGATGTGTGTCCGTCCATTAGAAATTGTAAACAAGCTTAAGGCCGCAATTATTGACCGATTGTAACGAATTTTTTAAGGAGGTTGGGTTCGGGCCAGAATAGAAATGATTAATTTTTGTTTATGATCGTGAAATGTTCAGGGGATGAGATGGACCAAAAACAAAATTTTAACAAATTTTGTAGCGGCTCTGTAGGTGAAAATAATAACCCGCAAAATTTAAAACAAAGTTTGAGTTTATGATGAAGAAGAAGTGTACAAACCAACGTGAGCATCAGATAATACTTAGCGGGTTAAATGGACTGAAACTTTTGTGTGAAATTGGTAAACATTTCAATAACGTAGATGTTAAACAACGGAAGTAGTACTACATAAGTGGGTTTCATTACATTTTAGTTTGTGTGAAGTAAATTATCCATTCCTGCTAAAAAAAATTGTCTTTGTCATGCTAGATAACTTTTTGGTTTTGGTCATAAGTATTATACATTACATCTCTGATATTTGATAATTAATTAGGGATAGTGGTATAGGGTATCCCATGGTCGGCTCCGTCCGACTATAGACTTTTCTTAATTGTTTTTATTTTATTTTTTTATTTCGCCCTCTCCCAGATTTGAACACACGAACTTCTGCTTTGTAGCCTAACACACTACACACGCGGCCACGCGTACTAACATTAAGGGTTGTTTAAGCGCGTACATGTGCTTACATGTGCACCAGCACATGTACCACATGTAAAAAGTACCCGGCCGACCCACGGTGATCGAAAGCACTGATCTAGCGGCGCGAAATTAATAACTTGCAAACGAATTGAGATACGCCACTGAAATTTTGCACAAGCTCAGCTTGTGCCTGGGGGTAATAATGGGCCAAATATGAACAATATCTGCTAATGTTTTGGTATAGCTCCCATATAACGGTACCTTCCGATTTTCGGTATTTTGAGGATTTAAGCCACAATGTCGTAGCAAATTAGCTGTAATTTGGTACTTAGTGTTCCTAGTGCTGACAAGATATTTCCACCAAAAATTATGGACATAGGTGCACGTTTTGATATAGCCCCCATGTAACCGTACCTCCCAATTTAAGGTATGACCACATGACCACATTTTTAAACCAACTTGGCTGTAATTTTGCATTCCGTGTTCTCACTGCGTATAAAATCTTCTTACAAAACATTTTCAATACGGATTTATGTTTCGATGTAGCGCCTTTTATGGTACCCCCGATTGTTGAATTTTTAATTGTTATCCCATATTTAATAACATATTTAGCTATAATATGGTATTATAGTGTCTCCGGGGGTAGAACTCCGCCTTGCAATTTTTTTCAAGATGTTTTGATGTAGGTCCCATACAAATGCACAGCTAAATTTGTATAAATATCATTCAAAATCCCTTATTTTAAAAGTGCAGTCATGTAAGATTTGCAAATATTTGCAGCCCTAATGTGGTTATTCCGTATCCAGAGAGTCCAATTTCATTCCCCAAAAAATAATTGAACCCAAGTTCGGCCAAGTTTCCAAGATGCACTCTATGGAACACGCGCGTACAAGCCATTAAGAAACTAAAAAATTTATTTTTTTGAACATTTATTGCTATATAACTAAGTACCTCCAGAACCCAAACTAATTTTTATAATTTAAATCACACCCTCTGCTATTAATTAAAAATAAATCTTGTCCAGTTTCATTACGAATTTATTTAACATTTAAACAAATATGAAGTTAATTTTTTTGATACAATTTTTTAAAATCTGTTGCAAAAAAAACTTTTGTATTTGATATTGAAAAACTGGGTGAATATTTACAACAACAAAAATGAAAAAACAAAATCTTTGTCTGCAAAGTGTCTGTAATAGATACAATGGAAAATTTTTCGCAATTTTATAGTTCGATTTTTTTACTTTCGCGCCGCTAGATCAGTGGTTTCGACCAGTCTGCGACGGTGAGCGTTGAACACACAAGCTTCGTATTTGTAGTCTAACACACAATCTATGTGCCACCATACTCATTACTTTGTAATGTTAGTTATTTTTGTATACATTACTTCGTAATGGGTTACATAATGACTAACGGATCCAAATTTTTGCTGGGTCTCTTTTAATACCTATGCATATTTCGATGTTTCACTCAGCGGCCATTGTGTGCCGTCAGTTGCATCTCACAATGTCAAAAACCTTAAAGTGGGTAAAAGTCGCGCAATGTGCATACGATTTTGATGCGCAGCCGGTTTCAGTAGCATCCATCAAAAAAATGTCAACTCAGCAAAAATTCGGATTCGTTAGTCATTACGTAGCCCATTACAAAGTAATGTAAACAAGCTTCTTTTCTCATTACAAGTAATCGGAAAAGTAATGGGTTACTTCTACAAAAATTAACAAGACAAACCTACTTACTTTACTCCTCACTAAGTAATGAGGACGGTAGCACAGTGTGTGTGTCCGACTATAAATCCTAAGGTTGTGTGTTCAAAGCTCACCATCGGCACGAAAGATTTTTTTAATTACAATACAACAGTTCGTGGTGCACATGAGCACTGCACATTTAAGTTCTTAAGCAACCCTTAATATTCGGGTGCGTGCACAGTGTGTATTGTCTTCGGCCAGAAATCAGAGGGTTCGTGGGTTTAATGCGGGCAGACAGCGAAATAAAATAAACTAAAATAAAAGTAAGAAGATGGGTGCCACCGTGGTGCAATGGTATGCACACCCGCCTTGCACACATAACGTCGTGGTTTCGATTCCCCGGCCAGACAACATCAAAACACTTTTCAACGGTGGCAAAATACACCCCAATAATGTTGGCGACATTTCCTGAGTATTTCAGCTATGTAAAACTTCTCTACAAAAGTGGTGTCTTAGACATGCCGTTCGGACTCGGCAATAAACTGTAGGTCCCATATCATTGAGGTAATATGAATCGGGGTGCACTCATTGGTATGAGAGAAGTCTCCCTTGTCCCTTATGGGATGTTTGTGGAACAATTATATATATATATTATATATAAAAGTAAGAAGTGCGATGAAATTAAAAACAAATTCTCTACATAAACTGTGCTAAAAAAAGATTTTTTCACCTTACTTTTCAACTTCTAGGACACAGGCCACAGAATAACTAGTTATTCTAGCGGTCATAAAATAACTAGAAACTGAGTGCGACATGCCCTTGTAAAAATTAAGGGGGAAGAAAGGGGGTTTGTTTTTCGAGTCCCTGGTTTCATTTTTCATATTTTTAACCCTCAGAGGGTGAATCAAGTGATCTTTTTTGGTCCCTTCTCCTACAAAATGTGATCGTTTTTGATCAAAATATTCTACAAATTTGTTCGATATAAATTTTTATTATAGGTCCTAGAATACATCAAAACTCTATATCTTACCTAAACTCCAGAAAAATGCTAAATTAAAAGCATATTTTAAGGTTAAGGTCCTACCTCACGTGAGTTTTGGAAAACTTATCATACAAAACATCATTTTAGAAGAATGGCGCCAAAGACAAAAATGCTCTCCGCCGAAATGAAAGAAATAAAATCTCTTTTTGCGTTACATACCAAAGAAATAACGGTATCAATTTTGCCAAAAAAAAAAAAAAATACAAAAAAGACAAAAATGTTCTCCGCCGATTTTCACTGTAAGTCGCCAAAGAAATGAAATCTCTTTTTGCGTTACATACCAAGGAAATAACGGTATCAATTTTGCAAAAAAAAAAAAAAACCAAGAAACTAAAATAGGGTTGAAAGTTTCTACCATATCTACAGTTTTGGAAATATTTGAGATAAGAGTACTTGGAATAATTCCAACTGTACTAACAGGAAGAATGCGGGAACTATTTTTCTTATAACAATTAAACCTCGTGTGAGTCATAAAAGGGGTCTTTTGGTCCCTTTTTTTCACAAATCCTTAAAATGTCCTACACACAGAAAAATATATGCTAGAAATATGTTTGGATGCAAACAAATATTTGTTTGGGACTGATTGCAAACAAATATATGTTTGGATCCAAACATAATCGTTGAGTAAAGACGGTAAAGTGACTGAATAAATAAGTTTTTTGCGTTATCTTAAAGAAATGGTGCTTTTTAGTATTTTAAATGCCCAATACATTTTATAATTGGAAATTTTATTATTGAATCAAAAAGGTGAATGCAAATATTTTATTGGACAAGGAAGAAATCGCACTTAATATTGGTAATTACATACATACATATGTATATTTGAAATATGGTACATCCAAATTTATTTATTACATTATATAATCATTTGATTCCAGATGCCGATTTCCCGCTGATGATTTGAACTTTGAGGAAAATGTGTTTTATTTCACAACTAAGGAGAAGCGTTCAACGGTGTTCCTACACGCAGAAAAATTTATGTTAGAAATATGTTTGGATCCAAACAAATATATGTTTGGGACCGGTTGCAAACAAATATATGTTTGGATCCAAACATAATATGTTTGTGTCTAAACAAATATATGTTTGCAACATTTTGTAACATATCTCAATTTGATATGTTTGGGTAAAACATATTTTTTATGTTAGAACATTTTTTTCATGGGTGAAGAGGATTTTTGTCAACGAGAGTAATAACAGTGCTCTCGCGGCTGTGGAATGCTGTTTTATAATAAAGAGTTGTGTGTATTGTACAATAGAAGACGTAGAAGCGAAGAAAGGGGCTATGGTGGCATGTATGCGTCAAACTCGTGTGTTTCTTGTTTTGTTGTTGTTAACCAACTTAGCAGGCGAAAAAGAAAAGAAGAAATGATATGAATTACATTTTTTTCTTTCTTCAGTGTTTTAGTTGCATTTGTAGAGTCAAGACGGTAAAGTGAGTGAATAAATCAGTGTTTTGTGTTTTCTTAAAGAAATTGTGCCTTTTAGTAAATTAAATGTCCAATACATTTTATAATTGAATCGGAAAGTTGAATGGAATTATTTTATTGGACAAGGAAGAAATCGCATTTAATATTGGTAATTACATACATACTTATGTATATTTGAAATATGGCATATCCATATTTATTTATTACATTACATAATCATTTGATTCTAGATGCCGATTCCCCGCTGATGATTTCAACTATGAGGACAATTTATTTCACAACTAAGGAGAAGCGTTCAACTACTTTTCTATATATTTTTACTTTTTAAAAGTGTGACTATTTACAAATTATTTCAATCAATTTTTTTTTTATTAAAGTGTGTTATGTATTTCTTTGGAATTTTGTATATACCTATGTGTTTGTTGTTCTTTTGCCTTTCAATAAAAAACCAAAACATTTGTGTGTATACTATAGAGATAGCCAGTGAGTTCTTACTGAGAGCAAGTGAGCACACATTTTAAAGTGCTTTACATTGAATTTTACGCTCCCTTGCTTTCAGTAAGCGCCCACTGGTGCATGTGTTTGTTTTTTTTGTGCCTTTTGGGTTTGTATTTTTTTGCACCCAAACATATAAAATGTTTGCACCCAAACATAAAATTGTTTCCACCCAAACATATCTTTGTTTGCACCAAAACATATATATCTTTGCACCCAAACATAAATATCTTTGCACCCAAACATAAATATCTTTGCACCCAAACATATATATGTTTGCACCCAAACATATATTTGTTTCCATCCAAACATATATTAGTTTGCAGACCCAAACATATATTATGTTTGGGACTGTTGCAAACATATATATGTTTGCTGCAAAATATGTTTGGGACATATGTTAGAGAGGCCGTTGTTTTTGCGTGTATATATATTTTTTCTTTTTAAAAGTGTGACTTTTTATAAATTATTTCATTCAGTTTTTCTTTTATTAAAGTCTGTTAAAGCCGATCGCCTGTGTTGCTTGTGCTTTATTACTATAATTTTATTATAATTTGTTATTATAATAAATATTTTATATAAATAAATAAATAAAGTCTGTTATGTATTTCTTTGGAATTTTTTATGTACCTATGTGTTTGTTGTTGCTTTTGCCTTTCAATAACCACCACCATTAATATATGTGTTTATATGATAGAGATAGCCAGTGAGCATACATTTTAATGTGTTTTACATTGAAATTTACGCTCCCTTCCTCTCAGTAAGCGCCCACAAGTACATGTGTTTTTTTTTGTGGCTCTTGGGTTTGTATTTGTTTGCACCCAAACATATAATTTATTTGCACCCAAACATATCATTTGTTTGCACCCAAACATATATTTGTTTGCATGACCCAAACATCTGTTATGTTTGGGACTGATTGCAAACAAATATATGTTTGCTGCAAAATATATTTGGGGCATATGTTAGAGAGGCCTTTTTTCCTCCGTGTATAAAAAGTTATCGTATCAGATCAAAATATTCTAGAAATTTGTTCGCCCTAAAATTTTACTATAGATCCTAGCATACATCAAAACTCTAAATTATACCCACAAGCCAGGAAGTGACCCTATACTATATTCTGGCATTCTGAATCAAAGAAAATCTTTACGTATCTGCAAGACAAAATACCACATAAAAACCAAAAGTGAAAATATGTGCAAGATGTTTCGATTTAAATTGTTAAAAAAAACTCGTCCTTTTTAATGAAATGATAAGGTACACAGCCCAACTCGATCTTACTCGCAACTATTTTCATCATTTATTGTGAAAATTGATCTTGTAAAAACATCAATTAAACAGACATCAATTATTGAAAACGCGCACCTCATTGGCGACACTGAACATTTTAAATTCGTTTCACGCACCTTACGAGTATATTACAATTACAAAACCAAAATATTTAAATAACGTTGTTTATTTTGGACATTATAATATTTTAATAAACAAGTTATACATTGAGATTTTTTTCCAAATAGGGCCACTTTGACCTGTTTTTGTTACTAAACAAGGAACGTATATAGTATATATATTTTCATAACTACAGGCAGTGGGAACCTCTAATCAAAATTTGACACTATTTAGTGTAAATTGTTAAATTTTTTCGATTTTTGGCCAAGTGTAATGTTCAGACTGTCTGTTAATTTAGTCTAGCCAAAATAGACATTGAAATATCAAAAATTCCCACAAAGCTGAATTCTTGTTTTGTTGTTGTTAACCAACTTAGCAGGCGAAAAAGAAAAGAAGAAATGATATGAATTACATTTTTTTCTTTCTTCAGTGTTTTAGTTGCATTTGTAGAGTCAAGACGGTAAAGTGAGTGAATAAATCAGTGTTTTGTGTTTTCTTAAAGAAATTGTGCCTTTTAGTAAATTAAATGTCCAATACATTTTATAATTGAATCGGAAAGTTGAATGGAATTATTTTATTGGACAAGGAAGAAATCGCATTTAATATTGGTAATTACATACATACTTATGTATATTTGAAATATGGCATATCCATATTTATTTATTACATTACATAATCATTTGATTCTAGATGCCGATTCCCCGCTGATGATTTCAACTATGAGGACAATTTATTTCACAACTAAGGAGAAGCGTTCAACTACTTTTCTATATATTTTTACTTTTTAAAAGTGTGACTATTTACAAATTATTTCAATCAATTTTTTTTTATTAAAGTGTGTTATGTATTTCTTTGGAATTTTGTATATACCTATGTGTTTGTTGTTCTTTTGCCTTTCAATAAAAAACCAAAACATTTGTGTGTATACTATAGAGATAGCCAGTGAGTTCTTACTGAGAGCAAGTGAGCACACATTTTAAAGTGCTTTACATTGAATTTTACGCTCCCTTGCTTTCAGTAAGCGCCCACTGGTGCATGTGTTTGTTTTTTTTGTGCCTTTTGGGTTTGTATTTTTTTGCACCCAAACATATAAAATGTTTGCACCCAAACATAAAATTGTTTCCACCCAAACATATCTTTGTTTGCACCAAAACATATATATCTTTGCACCCAAACATAAATATCTTTGCACCCAAACATAAATATCTTTGCACCCAAACATATATATGTTTGCACCCAAACATATATTTGTTTCCATCCAAACATATATTAGTTTGCAGACCCAAACATATATTATGTTTGGGACTGTTGCAAACATATATATGTTTGCTGCAAAATATGTTTGGGACATATGTTAGAGAGGCCGTTGTTTTTGCGTGTATATATATTTTTTCTTTTTAAAAGTGTGACTTTTTATAAATTATTTCATTCAGTTTTTCTTTTATTAAAGTCTGTTAAAGCCGATCGCCTGTGTTGCTTGTGCTTTATTACTATAATTTTATTATAATTTGTTATTATAATAAATATTTTATATAAATAAATAAATAAAGTCTGTTATGTATTTCTTTGGAATTTTTTATGTACCTATGTGTTTGTTGTTGCTTTTGCCTTTCAATAACCACCACCATTAATATATGTGTTTACATGATAGAGATAGCCAGTGAGCATACATTTTAATGTGTTTTACATTGAAATTTACGCTCCCTTCCTCTCAGTAAGCGCCCACAAGTACATGTGTTTTTTTTTGTGGCTCTTGGGTTTGTATTTGTTTGCACCCAAACATATAATTTATTTGCACCCAAACATATCATTTGTTTGCACCCAAACATATATTTGTTTGCATGACCCAAACATCTGTTATGTTTGGGACTGATTGCAAACAAATATATGTTTGCTGCAAAATATATTTGGGGCATATGTTAGAGAGGCCTTTTTTCCTCCGTGTATAAAAAGTTATCGTATCAGATCAAAATATTCTAGAAATTTGTTCGCCCTAAAATTTTACTATAGATCCTAGCATACATCAAAACTCTAAATTATACCCACAAGCCAGGAAGTGACCCTATACTATATTCTGGCATTCTGAATCAAAGAAAATCTTTACGTATCTGCAAGACAAAATACCACATAAAAACCAAAAGTGAAAATATGTGCAAGATGTTTCGATTTAAATTGTTAAAAAAAACTCGTCCTTTTTAATGAAATGATAAGGTACACAGCCCAACTCGATCTTACTCGCAACTATTTTCATCATTTATTGTGAAAATTGATCTTGTAAAAACATCAATTAAACAGACATCAATTATTGAAAACGCGCACCTTATTGGCGACACTGAACATTTTAAATTCGTTTCACGCACCTTACGAGTATATTACAATTACAAAACCAAAATATTTAAATAACGTTGTTTATTTTGGACATTATAATATTTTAATAAACAAGTTATACATTGAGATTTTTTTCCAAATAGGGCCACTTTGACCTGTTTTTGTTACTAAACAAGGAACGTATATAGTATATATATTTTCATAACTACAGGCAGTGGGATCCTCTAATCAAAATTTGACACTATTTAGTGTAAATTGTTAAATTTTTTCGATTTTTGGCCAAGTGTAATGTTCAGACTGTCTGTTAATTTAGTCTAGCCAAAATAGACATTGAAATATCAAAAATTCCCACAAAGCTGAATTTTGGGGGATAATCAAAAAGTGACTAGGAAATATTGTACACAGAAAAATATAACCATTTTTGAGATATAGCGGTTCTAAAAAACACATCATTTATATGCACTTATAAGAGATGAAACGGCTAAAATACCCGGAGTTACCTGGTCTGTCCCCTAAAAAAATATACGTTTCCTTGAAGAGCGAAATTATACCTATCCTTAAAAAAAATCCAACAAAATCGGAACATGTTTAGTAGAGTTATTCCATGTTACAGCCATTTTATGCAAAACTAGCCCATTTAACCCACATGTGTAATCGAAAGCGCAACGGGAACGTCTCCAACGAAAACTCCTGGATTTTTTTTTATTTTTTTTTTTTTTGTTACGCTTGCAAAGGTTGCACAGTGTATTTGTGTACAATAAATGTATTCATATGTATTTATCAACAACTTGTTTCCTAATGCTATAAAAGAAACTCATGAAACTATAAAATATTAAAAAAAAAATATATATCTTATTTTTTTTCTTTCTTTTTCATTTGGATATAAATCACAATTTGCCACCCCTGACAGATGTATTAAAGTGAATAACATGTCTACGGGCCAATGACATATGTATGTAGGACTTACAGATATAAATAAAGTTATTGCTTTTTTCTTGATAATCCTCCCATCAAGCACGTGTGACCATCAATATATGAAAGAGCGGTGACACATGTTTTACTACATAAATATTTGTAAAAAACGTAGAAAAATACCCTTCGCACATGCCCTAATACTCTACACATTAATGAACAGTAAAAAACATTGTGACCAATACTAAGATAAAGTGTTAACAATAAGGACTCCATCAGTTACACAAGAAAGAAGACGATGAAATGGCAAACATGTAAGAACACACGTTTTCTAATAGGATTTAAACAACAAAAGGCCAATATTTTGTCTGAATTTTACGATATGATGAAGTCTGTCTCAGTTTCCTCTTCGATATGAATGCTTATTTTCTGGCAATGAGTTGCGAAAAATCTGAGTGGACAATGAATGCCATAGGGTACCATGAAAAAAGTCACTTTTCATCATAATGCCGACATGCGTAACAAGGAATTGGACATAAAGTCAACAGTCGAGGACACAAAGCCAAAGGAAAATGTGAAACATAATCCTTGGACAAACAATGGCTGCTGTCTTCCTTTCCTTTTTCTTCTTCTAGGAGAAAGAAAGTGAAAAAATGATTTCGGCGTGATAAAAAGGACGACTTAGTGATGAGTTTTGACATTTTTATTAGTTTATTGTAGAAATGTATATCCCGGTTTAAGTTGAACTAAGCCCATCATCGCACCTTAACGCTTTACACAATAAATCCGAAACCGTAATATTTTGCACATACAGAATTTTACATTGCCTTTGACACTCAACGATGACAACAATAGAAGAAGGAAATTGCAAAACTATGCGTAACGATCTTTTAAAATAGGATTATTGAAAAATAAAGCAATGTGGGTTGCTTGGACTTTCATTCAGGGGACATATCAAAAGGCGAACAGAAGTCATGTTTTTCTTTGTAATCGTGAATCGTGTTCAACGAAAAAAAACTCTTTAAATGTCCTTGCTGCCTGTTTCATTTGATTTTCTTTCAGGGATATTGTGAATTTTATGGCTACATGAATTGAGGCATAAAATCGTATTAACAAGGTATTTTAGGGCATGCAATATAGGAAAAAAACGGTAGCAGTTATAAAAGGTACAAACATGAATAGAAAATTCACTTTCATATAAAATTAGCGCAGAGGCCACACATATGTTTGTAAGAGGGATTATGGGTAAGTCCGTAAACAAAGAAATATTTTATATTTTGTGCACATGCGAGGTGTGATTCTACAAGGAGTTACCAATTAACCCAGATATAACAAGGAGAGTTTGTATGCATAATAGAATGGGTTTGAGGTAAACAATTGGGGATATGATATTGTAATCCAATTTCTCACAGAAGAGATCTTTAGATGAATGAAGAAAATTGGCAAAACGAGGGAAGATGCCTAAAAATATTCAAAGAAATTCTTAAAAGTCTAGTAAAAATGGACGAGGATATACAACAGAAAGTCGATAGTCTTATGTAGGTACTACGCCAACTTTTTTTGGTAGATAAATTTTCGACCACTGGGAACTTCAACTGCAAAAATTTTGAGCCAATTTAGGTTGAAAATGTTGATAACTAGTCAGAAAGTATCGGTCGGCGCACAGTGGTTCAGTGGTGGTGTGATTTTCCTGGCCAAAACCCCAATTTTTTGCCGTCACCGATTGTTAATTTCTATAAGAGATTCGATAGTAAATATTTGAAAATAAGTGAACCAAAAAGTAAGATTAACATATTGGAAGGTGAGGTCGTGGCGTGCTCCTAAAGACCAAATTTTTCCCATTTTTGGAAAATACGTAATTTTTGAACACATTTAGAGAAATAAGATATAACAGACATTGTTGGTCTGTTCCAGTACTGCAAGAATCTACTAATTTTTACTATTTTTTCCGATAACATAAAGGAAAAATTTTATCGTAGTAAAAAATAGTAGCTTCTTGCAGGTTCTGGAACAGAGCATAAGTTAACTGTTTTTTGTTACTTTGATTTGTTGCTTTTCAGAACAGTTTAAAAAATATACGTGGCGTTTGCACGAAGTGAGCTATTTTATTTTTTCTCAGGTTCTAAAGTTTTGTGAAATTCCAAATTTAGTGGACTAGAACTTGTAGGGAACAGCTAGGAACAAAGTTTCGTTTTCGCAAAATGATGTCTGAGACTGTCCTCTTGCAGCCCATATATACATTTTTACCAGCCACGTTCCGTCCGTTTTACACTTTTTTAATTTATTGAAATGACATGGGTAACATTTTGTGTTTTTTTTTCTATAATTTACACAAATAGGCATTTTTTGAAGTGTATGGGTTTTCATTAGAGTTAAGGTAAGGACACATTAGGCAAATATTTGCTCCAGCGACTGGCATTGTGTGCTTACTGGGATCAAGTGAGTGTTAATAATACATTGAATTTATGCTCACTTGCTCTCAGTAAGCGCACAATGCCGGTCGCTGGAGCAAATATTTGCCTAATGTAACTCTACCTTAACTCTTGTGTCAGACACTGAAAATAGCACATGAAAACAGTGTTTGAATTTGCTACCAGCACAGCACTGAAATCACTAAAAATATGCTATTGCTATGCTGTGCTGTTTTCAAAAACAAAATCGAAAACTGTTGCTGTGCTATGCTGCGAACATAAAAGTAGCACAGCACATGGTCTATGCTGTGCTTCTGAAATCTTCACAGCACATAGCATAGCATAGTCATCAAAATCAAAAACAAATGCTGTTGCTATGCTGTGCTGTGCTGCGAACATAAAAGTAGCATAGCACATGGTCTATGCTGTGCTTCTGAAATCTTCACAGCACATAGCATAGCATAGTCATCAAAATCAAAAACAAATGCTGTTGCTATGCTGTGCTGCGAACATAAAAGTAGCATAGCACATGGTCTATGCTGTGCTTCTGAAATCTTCACAGCACATAGCATAGCATAGTCATCAAAATCAAAAACGAATGCTGTTGCTATGCTGTGCTGCAGACATTTTAACAGCATAGTAAACAGCCGCAGTCAAGAAAGCAAAAACGAAAACTATTGCTGTACTGTGCTATGAACAAAGTCAACAGCATAGCATCAAACATAACCCAGAAAAATGTTTGATGGCAAAGAATTATGTATGTATTTTAAATGTAACAGAATTTGCTATTGACCTGTGAAACCATGACTAAATGTACATTTCGATATTTTTAACACACTACTATGTCTGTTAATTGACAAAACAGTAATATATAATTTTTTAAAGTACCAAAAAATCTCTTATGTCAAATTGTTACGAATCTCTTACCTGAATGAAAAATTTGAGAAATAAGGAAAGAAACCCCATGACTATTTGCTGATTATTATTATTGGTCTACTGTAAAAAGCCCAAACATTCCTGTATGTTCTGCAACTAAATAATTGTTGTTATAGATAACAAAATTTCAAAGAAAATATTGAATAATTGATCGTTCTAAAACTATTCTTAGGACAAATATAAAAACATTTCGATAGACCGCTAAAATATAACAACTTTGACACAAATGATTATAAAACAAGTAAAAAAGTATCAGTCGGCCTTGCCGACAGAGATATACCCTCATCCTGTATGGATAGAAATACTTTTTTCCCAAAAAAAAAAAATATGTATTTAGGGGGGGTTTCAAAATGTTGGCCGTATGTACCGACAAAAGTATGGATAGGATTATCACACTAGCCTGCGAAAAACATAATATAGCTATATTCGGTTCGAGCCTTCCAGGCACTACATATGGTGCCATAGAGGTTTTTTACAACTTTCGGGCTCTTTTCTCAAGAAGTATGGACTTGCCCCTGAAAAAAGTTTTACTGTCGTTATTGAAACAGCTAATGCAAGTTGCTTTAACAAAAATCAAAGTGTTTATTTATTATAGTCTTTTTATTGTCTTTTAATTAAAAATCAAAGTGATTCGAGAGCAGGTCTTAAAGTGAATTTATCCACAATTTTGTGTGGGAGGTACACGAATGGGTGGACAAATATAATCCATATTCGAACCTGATCTATATCTGGTAGATATTTTAGGATGTGTAAAATATGAACCAAATCGGTCACTCCCATCAAGAGTTATCGTGTACACAATTTTTCCGAACATTTTGTAAATTTTGTGGGGGAGGTACCTGTAGGAGTGAAACGATATGACTTATCTTCGAACCTAAACTAAGTTTGCACAAAATATTACAAAGACCAAATTGTGGACTTTTCTCAGGAAGTATGGACTTGGCCCTGATGAAGATTATACCGTTATATGAGGGGCAGTGGATGCAAGTTGCTACAACAAAAATCAAAGCGATTCTTGAACAGGCCCTAAACTGAACTTTACCGAAATTTTGTGTGGGAAGTACACGAAGGAGTGGACCGATTGAGACTCAACATTGTCAGTGAACTATAAGTATTTATGCCAAAATTCATCTGACAACGCCAACTCCTTTTATATTTGGCCACCGTTTATTCGAACTCGAGACATAGTGCAGCGTTTTTTGAGGTTATGCGCCATTATCTCGGGAACTATGGACTTGCCCTCGAAAAAAATTACAATGACATAAAAGAGGCCGCACGAACACCCTGTTACAAAAAATTTTATAACGATTCGTGAGGTGTCACTAAACTGCACTTATTTCAAATTTTGTGTGGGAGGTACCTGAAGAAGTGGCCCGATATAATCCATATTCGAACCTGATGTATGCCTAGAGGTAGTATTACCATATGCAAAGTTCGGTTCAATTCGGTTACTCCCTTCGAGAGTTATCGTGCGCACAATTTTTGAACATTTGCGGGGGAGGTACCTGAAGGAGTGGACCTATATGGCCCATCTTCGAACTTAAATCAAATCTGGACAAAATATTTCGATACCCAAAATTTAAACCGAATAGATTGATCCGTTCGAGACTTATCGTGCGCACCAGCCAGACAGACCGACAGACAGACGGACGGACATTGCTAGATCTACTCAAAATTGTCTGAAACGGATATCGTACAAACATACTTGGGGTCTGAAACCATTATTTCGATGAGGCACATTTTGGTCGTATCAAAGTGTAAATACCCTCTTTAGCCTAAAGACTGGGGGTTAAATATAGTAACAATAGTTTCTTGAAACTAATTTATTTAGTCGGGAACCACACTAGCATTTCATTTCATTAAACAACTTAATAACATTTTGTGTTTCTAGATCATAATCGTGAAATTGATGTAGTGGAGAATTCGATCAAAGAACGCCTAATTTCATGAAATTTAATAAAATTCTCGCTAGTGGCGTCTATGGCTTATGGAAGCGAACTTCGAGTTTCTAAATGCATGTTATTGCCACTTGTACCTGTTTTAATATATGTACTAGAGTGGCTTTAAAAATCGATGTCCAATTTTTATGCGGCAGCCTCCTAAAACGTTTAGTTTTGTTAAAAATTAAGATTGACAGAGTTTGAGCTCAAACGGAGTATGTTAATACGTGCCACTGGTGCCTCAAAGTTTCCATGGGCCCTTTATATAGCCAAAATTAAAATCTGACCCGATTTTCAAAAATTTTTGTGGAATTACTTGTTTAGCAACATGTAAACTGCTTTCATCGATTGGACAATAAATGTGATCTGTAAAGTGAAAATTCGCCAATACAAATTAAAATTGGTCCCCATTTTATAGGGCCAAAGGAAAATTTTCAGAAAATCACTCTATAGACCACATTTATTATCCAATCGATCAAAAAAGTACCATGTATGTACCTTGTAAGCAATAAACAGCACTGAACAACTCATAGGGCCATTGTTATAAGTTTTCTTTTACTATTGGATGTATTTGAAAACGCAAAATAAACGAATTTGAAGACATTAAAAATATAATTTTCACATTTTAATATTATTTTAACCGGAACGCTAAAAAATCTGATCGAAAAATCCAAACTATTACCAAAGAAAGCTTATTTATAATAACGGGGGTTAGTGAGTTTGCTGGGTTAACATTAATTATGCTATGCTATGTAGATATGTTTACAGCACAGCAGAGCACAACAATCGTTTTTCGATTTCATGACTATGCTATGTGCTATGCTACCTTTATGTTCGTAGCATAGCACAGCAACAGTTTTCGTTTTTGTTTTTGAAAACAGCACAGCATAGCAACAGCATTCGTTTTTGATTTTGATGACTATGCTATGCTATGTGCTGTGAAGATTTCAGAAGCACAGCATAGACCATGTGCTATGCTACTTTTATGTTCGCAGCACAGCATAGCAACAGCATTCGTTTTTGATTTTGATGACTATGCTATGCTATGTGCTGTGAAGATTTCAGAAGCACAGCATAGACCATGTGCTGTGCTACTTTTATGTTCGCAGCACAGCATAGCAACAGCATTCGTTTTCGATTTTGAAAACAGCACAGCATAGCAATAGCATTGGTTTTTATTTTTGATGCTGTGGCTATGTGCTATGCTGCGTCACTTTCACAGCGCCAGCATAGACCTTGTGCTGTGCTGTGAAAAACTAGCAGCAAATTCAAACACTGCATGAAAATTTCTTAGCTTTTAGGAGGGAGCGGAGTTGAAGGAGCTCCCTTTTTCCCTTCTTACCCATAAGCTCAAAACATTTTCATGACCATTTTCATAGTCTGGCACAAGACTTATACGAGTTTTATAAAAACCTAAGATTTTTTTTTAAATTTTTTAACACATTTTTATTTTTAAAAAAAAATTGGGCGAATTTAAACAAAATTAAAGAAAAGAAATGTTTTAATTTTTACAGTGTTTTATTTAACTTCCTTGGGTGTCCGCTTAGTTCAAATCTAGTAACTCATTTTAATACAGTTGCAGTTGACCAATCAAACTGAAACTTTGTACACTTTTCAGATTTGGATGACAATACATGAATATGAACCAAAAACAATATGGGTCAAATTGTTCCTATAGCTCCCATATAGCGTACCATCAGATTTAGTTCAAATCTAGTAACTCATTTTTAACACAGTTGCAGTTGACCAAGCGAACTGAAACTTTGCACACTTTTCAGATTTGGATGACAATACATGAATATGAAACCAAAACCAATATGGGTTCATTTTTTCCTATAGTTCCCATATAGCGGTACCACCCGATTTCAGGTGTTTTGAGGATATTGTCTTCATTTTTTGTCCCAATTGGCTGTAACTTGGCATTTGCAAATACCAATTGTACAGCAACTTCCCCACCAAAAATTGTGGATATGGGTCAAATTTTGCTGTAGCCCTAAATAACGGGAACACTCGCTTTCAGACAAGTTTTTTCACGTTTTTATCTAAATGTTTCTTTGTTTTTTTTTTTTTTGTTATGGACTTCTCAGTGGTCAACAAATTTAATTACTGAAAAGTTAAAAATAAAAAATAATTAAAAAAAAGTTTCAGTGTTTTATTTATAAATGCGCTTAAAACAATGTTAATCACCACTGGGCTCGCGAGCCGTGTCTGTGTGAACACACACAACCTCAATTGTGGTGAGTTTGAACGTTGCTCTCACCACCGATCATCTTCTTTGTTTTAGCAATGAATTAACGCAAACGATGTTTATCTAGAGAGGGATAGATAATCTCGTGTGTGTGCCCAACACAAACGCAGCGGTTGAATTTGTTGTTGCTGGTGAACACTGGCTTAAAACTAGAAAATACAATAAGTATATTCTTCCTCTTGATGGAATCTCTTAAATAAAAGGCTTGCATTTAAATTAAACATGGTGGCAAAATTAAACGACAAGCAATTAATTTGAGAGATTACTTCATGAGGAAGAGGGGGTCCATTTTTTCTTATTGTCCCCAAAGTATTTTAAGGGTTTTATCTTCATTTTTAAGCCAAATTGGCTGTAATTTGGCATTTAGGGTACCCAATGGTACAGAAACTTCCTCACCAAAAATGTTGAACATAGGTCAAGGCTGTAATTTGGCATTTGGGTTACCCAATGGTACGCAAACTTCCTCACCAAAAATGTTCAACATAGGTCAAGGTATTCATATAGCATCCATATAGCGGTACCACCCGATTTCAGGTATTTTAAGGTTTTATCTTCATTTTCAAATTTCCCACCAATAATTATGGATATAAGTCGATTTTTTGGTATAGCCCTTATATAACGGTACCACACTATTTCAGGCATTTTAAAGTTTTTATCTACATTTTCGGCCTAAATTGGCTTTAATTTTGTTATGTGGTTCTCAGTGGTCAAAATTTTTAATTACTGAAAATTAAAAAAGAAATATTAAAACAAAAAATAAGTTACAGTGTTTTATTTATAAATGCACTTAAAACTAGAAAATAATTTTTCATGATGGAATCTCTCAAATAAAATAATTCCAATGCAATCGTTTTATTTGAGAGATTCCACCATGGAAATATATTTTCTAGTTTTAAGTGGTTGTGGCATCCATATCCTACCTAACTGGCTGAAATTTGGATCTTAGTCGTCGGGTATAAGACTTTGTACCTGAAAATTTACGAGTTGGATTCACGTCTTCATATAGCCGCCACGGAACGGTTCCTCCAGATTTTCGCTATTTTAAAGGTTGTGATGACAATATATCACCGAAATTACAGAAATTTGGTATTTAGTCTTTGTAACCCTCCACCTTTCATAAAATCAGACAGCATACGTTTACATTTTAAGATTTGTTGAAGATTTTAGCCACATTTTCCTACCGACTTGATTGTTTATTAGCATTTTGTGTGTCCAGAAGATAGAAAACTTACTCGCAAAAAGATATCCATATGTATGCACCGCACCTGTTCTACAAAATTTTGAAATATTCACTTTTTATTAAAAACTGTTACATAGTGTTCAACTCCATTCACTGTAAAAATCGCCAATTATTTTGCCTACTCTTTCGTCAAAAATATACCATTATACCACTCGCCATGTCTTCAAAGTTACTAGTAATGTATCAACAGTTTTTTGTCTCTACTGAAAAATAAGAATTTTTGAGTTACTCCCCTTTTGTTGAAAAGGTGCGATATATGTAGGTTTTAGTCTAACCCCATGAATCGTTATTGCCCAATTCTATTTTATTGGATGTTACTTCGTATGTTGGAATTTCAATGGGTAGAAAACCTACGCACAGAAAATTATCAGTATAAAGTGATTATCATAAGTTAAGATATTATTCTCCTCCAAGGAATTACTAATTGTTCATATTTACGTCAATACAGTGGTTGAAAACACCAACGAGAACGATGGATCCAACGACAAATTTTGAAGGCACGATATCGCAATAGTCGTGGAGGCGGATAATATCAGAGTCGCTTCGAAAGTGCAGCCGTTATCTATATTATTACATCATAGCGATGTGTATATGTGGTGGATGCGGATCTGAATAAAGGGTTCACTATCCCGGCTTGTACGCATTACTATGCATACAGTATATACAACATATGCCCCTGCAACATCTACTTTTGGTTTGCATATATTTTGTGTCTGCACTGCTATAAAGTTATTTATTTGATAACGATGTATGTATGGATGTGCCATAATAAATTATTACTAAACTTACTGCTGTGTTTAACCTTAGAAAATTTCCATAAGAAAACAAATTTCCTTGTGAATGTGTTTTAGTGACAAAATATTATCTTAATAATAGAAAACAATTAAAACAACACTATCTTAAGATGTCATCAGAAAATTTTACAAATTTTCAGTAATTTTCTGCAAAGAAAACCCCAACTACAAAACGACAAATTTGTAATGTTTTGTTCTCTAAAGAGATCAGTATTCATAGACAACCAGTTTTAACATAGAGGGTGGAATCCATAAATATAATGAAAATATACATTTTACCATAGAAAGTTTTAAAAATCTCAGACCCCAACTAGACAATTACTCACACCTCCGTTGAGTAAATTTTATACACAGCCAAGCGCTTACATAAACATACATTCAAAAGTATCATGACAAAAGTCAAACTATAGTAATTTAGAAAATGTTGGCCTTTTTACTTTACATTCTTCTTTGGCATAACTTTGAATAGATATGTGAGGCGGGCGGTAAGTATGTTTTTCTTTGCTACGTAAACAATGGGCATTATCCCCAACAACGAGTATCGAGGTAAACTCAATGAAATACAACTACATGTATGTAACATATACATATATGTAACACATATAGAAGTCCTGACTAAAACAACCCCTGCCAACATTTGCTATCTGTTTATTGTCCAATGAGTCACTTCAATTAGATTGCACAAACGAATGCGATAGTCGCATTCTTATCCAAAAAGATCATGATCTCGGGAAGAACTGTTCCCCTCATTAGATACTTTTTTTGAGTGTCTCATTGGACACTGCAGAAAGATATTAAAACGATAATACCGGTGGAGCAATGGTAAGCATGCTCGCTTTGCAATCTGAATGCCCGGGTTCGATTCCCAGGCCAGTCGACATTTTTTTAATGACAAATCTTTTTTTTTTTAACTATAAAACATTAATATAGCTAAAAACTTGATAAAAATAATAATAAATAAAAAAGAACAAAATTTTATTTTGATTTTCTTTTTAACTTAATTTAATTCCTTTTTATTTTATGTTTTGTTTTATTGTTGTTGTTGTGTCTTTAATCCTTTGTTTGGGTTATTTTTGACTTTTTGGTTTTTTATTATTAATTTAATTCATTATTATTTATATTTTTATAATTGTTTCAGGAATTGTCGCTTATATTAATTTTGTCATTTGAAAAATGTGATGTAGCCTGACCTGGTAATCGAACCCCGGACATTCAGATTGCAAAGCGAGCATGCTCACCATTGCACCACCTGCGTATATAACCATCTGTGTACAAATGTCTTATTTGTTCAACTTACAACAATTCTAAAAATAAATGTAAGCTGTCTAATTTGTATCCAAATAAAGGATGGAAAATAGATATGTCTATCTAATTTCCATCCTTCATTGGGATATAAATGAGATAGCTTACATTTATTTTTAGATACATATGTTATTGTTGTTATTTGTCTATCGTATTCTTTTCTAAATGGTGACTGGATACGATACAAATGGGATAACAATGCAATTGTTATTGTATATTAGACAAATGTCGCATTTTTACAGAAAATTAGACACCAAAAAGATCCTCATTTATAAAATTAGATAAAACTCACTTCCAATTGCTGGCAGGGACCTCTACAATTATACATACATAGCTCCCAATGATTGAGTAAACCCTGCCAGCAATTGGAAGTGAGTTTTATCTAATTTTATAAATGAGGATCTTTTTGGTGTCTAATTTTCTGTAAAAATGCGACATTTGTCTAATATACAATAACAATTGCATTGTTATCCCATTTGTATCGTATCCAGTCACCATTTAGAAAAGAATACGATAGACAAATAACAACAATAACATATGTATCTAAAAATAAATGTAAGCTATCTCATTTATATCCCAATGAAGGATGGAAATTAGATAGACATATCTATTTTCCATCCTTTATTTGGATACAAATTAGACAGCTTACATTTATTTTTAGAATTGTTGTAAGTTGAACAAATAAGACATTTGTACACAGATGGTTATATACGCAGGTGGTGCAATGGTGAGCATGCTCGCTTTGCAATCTGAATGTCCGGGGTTCGATTACCAGGTCAGGCTACATCACATTTTTCAAATGACAAAATTAATATAAGCGACAATTCCTGAAACAATTATAAAAATATAAATAATAATGAATTAAATTAATAATAAAAAACCAAAAAGTCAAAAATAACCCAAACAAAGGATTAAAGACACAACAACAACAATAAAACAAAACATAAAATAAAAAGGAATTAAATTAAGTTAAAAAGAAAATCAAAATAAAATTTTGTTCTTTTTTATTTATTATTATTTTTATCAAGTTTTTAGCTATATTAATGTTTTATAGTTAAAAAAAAAAAAGATTTGTCATTAAAAAAATGTCGACTGGCCTGGGAATCGAACCCGGGCATTCAGATTGCAAAGCGAGCATGCTTACCATTGCTCCACCGGTATTATCGTTTTAATATCTTTCTGCAGTGTCCAATGAGACACTCAAAAAAAGTATCTAATGAGGGGAACAGTTCTTCCCGAGATCATGATCTTTTTGGATAAGAATGCGACTATCGCATTCGTTTGTGCAATCTAATTGAAGTGACTCATTGGACAATAAACAGATAGCAAATGTTGGCAGGGAAAGTAGGTGTAGAATAAACTCTTTTGAAACATGTTTGCCTTATACACATATCCACACATACGAGTACAATACTCGCAAGAATGATATGGTGTTAACCTTACATTGTAAATATCGTTCAAAGTTTTAACAAACATTTTTAACAAAGACTGGGCGTTGTTAGTTCCTTTTCTACTTTCAGGCATATTTATTTGGGAGCTTCTATTATTCATAGTACGTACATGTGTGATAAACATGCTACAGTGCACAAAAATCAAATTACATACTTAGGTGAATTTAATAGTAGAGAGGATTATAGAAAATACCTCTTTCTTCATTTCAGTTTCTGGAACCAAGTATCTGATGGCTGCCATCATTTGTCTTGTACACGATATGTCCATGGGTTCGTATAGTCCGGTCAAAATATAATATGTAAAAACAAGGAAAAACGTGTTATACCCTCCACCACGTAATGTAATGAAGTCTAAAGGAAAAAAATGGTTTTCTCTCGTTTAAAAAAGTACTAAGCTCATCCGTCACGTCAAGGCTTTTACCTAGGAATTTGGAATATGCTTACCACTTTTTTTAAACAATTTTTAATTCGAATGATACAACCATGTTTTCTACCCATTCAAAAACCAAAATACCATGTTACAGTCATTCCAAGCCTTTAAATTATAGCAACTTCCAGAAACGTAGGCAGGAGGGGCCCGTCCCCAACTTTGATTTGATCGACAAAAATTTTTTGAGATACATACTTTAACAAATTATGACCTTTTTGTTTCTCATAAGTATTTTTTTATTTTTCAGATTTCAAATGAGAACTTATATTTTTTTATTATTAAAGTAGGCCTGTGCACGCAAATATATGCATATTTTGAAATTGTGTTTGTCTGAAAAAACAAATATTTCCCATAGTATCCCAACATACCGTTTTGTGTCATTTTATAAAACACCAAAACAAAAAATATTCTGCTTTTACAGGAGAAGCCTACAATAAGCGTACATATTAAATATTTTCCATGGAATACTGTTTAGATCATTTTCTACACATTTTCTACACACACACCGAGAGCAGAAGGGCGCCCTTTGAACAGCCCTATTTTATTTTAGTTTAAATTCTCTTTTTGAGGGGTCTCGAGGCTTTACACTCTTCCTGTATCCCCAAAATAATGAGAGTTCATTGTTGTGTAAATGGAAGCGTATAAAATGATAAATGTACCAAAGTGAACAAAATATACCATACGAGTATACATACATATCAATGGTTTGCCGTGGACTACATCTTGAAAACCAATTAGAAATTTTGTTTCATTGCCTTTACTATAATTTTGCAATCCTATTTTCTTCTAAACAGTGGAAAAATAATGAAGAAAAATTAATTGTTGTGGGTATGAAACTTCTAAAATCTATTATACAGTGCCTGGCGCCAGGCCAGATGCCTGACATAATTATTTATACAAAATCTACATGAAAAATCATCTACCAAAATTAATTGCTTTAGCTAAATTATTGACATTCAAGTAAAAATGCACTTGACAGAGAAGTCTCCCTTGTTCCGCTTAGGATGTTTGTGGAACTATTATTATTACTTGACAGTCATATATTTTAAATTAAAACAGGGAATGTTGGTGTCAAAAGTTGGAACGAAATTTAAAATGCCAGTTTCGGTGATAAAAGTAGCTAATGATTAGATATTGCTTCAGTTATCTGTTTATTTTGTAAAAAATAAATATCAAAATACTTAAAACACTGTAAATATGCATGATTTAGGCAGAATATGCGAAATTACGGACGTTGCTCTGTGGAAAATAGAGCAGAATTACAAGTCTAATTTTGCATATCCAAACAAATCTTCAACTTCTGAACAATTTCGATGTCAAAACAAGCTCACTATTAAGACTAGAACCTCTAGACATTAGGAGAAAATTAATTTGAAGACATATTTTGCTGTTCCACTCGGTTGATAAGGCATAACTACAAAAATCGCCAACTAGATTTTCAATAAAAATCGTTTACCCTTTACTTTTCAGTAAGCTTGGATCAAAAAACCGAAAGTTGGGTATCTTTGTGAAATAATTGTTCTTCTGGTGCTATTTCCATACCCAAATGCTCCCAGGCATAAGAATACTCTGATCCACCACTTAAAATACTGCGACGTTTAATTTTTATCCTTAATGCTGTGGACTATAATGAATATTTTGGCACTTTGAAAAATCTTTCATAACAACATGGTAGTAATCTGATCGAGGTGTTAAGTATTCATTTGCAGAACACTGCTACTACGGTACGGCTGAATTTTTTGGAGCACGTTTGGAACGTATTTCGTATTAATAACTTAAAGCTATTTCCTTTAAAATCAAATTTGTAAGAGGAAAATGTTCTTACTCTCTTATAAAGGCCGAAATCCTCAAAATATTCGAATCGAATATGTTCTTTAATGATATAAATCTCTTGAATATCCCTATATCCTTGAAATATCGGCCCGTAAATGTGTCCATAATGGTACAGATGTGTGTGAAATATATTATTTTTACCACAACTCATAATAATCAAAAGTATAAATGAGGCATTTTTAATTGTTGAGGCATAAAAAACCAATAGAACAATTTTGTCAAAATACTTATGTTAGGCAGTGAAATTTTATTTCCATAACAAAAGTGCAAGCGTACATTTGAATTAATAAAATGTATTACTTATTTTAAGTACTCTAGTAAAAGATTAGTCAGAATATTTTTCCATATTTTTGTAGTAGACTAATCCGGTAAAAAACCAAACATATCATTTTTTTTCAAACTTGTCAAAATAATTATGCCAGGCACTGTATGTAACATACGCACTTGAATTTGTTCCTATCGTCAACAACCGTAAAAGGAAATAATGCTTAAACATTGGATATAGTGTATCAAAATGTATGATTTTATGTGTAGCCTTTAGACTCCACATAAGCTTTGACGAAATCCATTCAAACCTCTCTGTCTTATCATGCGCCCCAGGAAAATAACTTTCGAACGGATCACCCGTTTTGTTCATATTTTGAACCTCGTAATTTGTTGACAAAAATCAGTTTATGTCATGTCGGTCCACTCCTTCGGGTACCAACTCCCCAGATGGTCAAAATAAGTGCAGTTTGACCAAAGATACTCCTTGTGGTCTTGTTCACAGCGATTTTCTGTCCGTGCTTCCTGGCATAAAGGTCCAAAAGATCTAAAACCTGCGGTAATGCGGTGGTTGGCGCGATAACTACCGTAAGGAATGACTCTTAGTATAACATCCACCTGCACAATGGAATATGTCGGTCCACTCCTTCAGGTACCTTCTCCGCAAAAGTCGAATACTTTTCTGCTTTAATCCAAATTACATTTATAAGGAAAGCGTAAGCATTTATTCGTTACGTCCATAATCGTTAAGACAAATAGCTAAAAAAGGGCAAACAATTTCAAAATCTGCCTGAATTCAGTATATGTGGGGAAAAAGATGTTGATGTGGCCGGTATTATATCTGTCCAAAGACTTAATTCACACAGACTGATACCTTTGCACTTAATAAAATCCCGAATTTTCAAGAGTTTGCGGCCAACTGTTTACACAATATGACAAATTTAAAAAAAAAGTAGAAATACTGCCGGACCATCAATCATGCAGTTTTCACGATATTTAGTATTTGCTCTGGATTTAGCTAAGAGTTGCCGATTGGTTTCTGATATATTTGTTAAATCATGTTTTGACAAACCTCAAACCCATGTTTGTAGTCTCAAACAGTACTGCTAGTAGGATTCGGAGTCTATGAGTCGTAGTCTGTATTGACCGACTCCGAGTAAAAGGGAGGTACCGTTATATGGGGGCTATATCAAAAATCTGGATCTGTACTGACAAATATTTCTGGAAAAGTTCTGTAGTCTCATAAAAGACGAAATTCCAATTTTTAGGCATTTAGGACTGAACATGAGCCTACAACCGGTCTACGGGGGCTATATAAGAAGGTGGACCTGTACTTACAAATCGATTTGGTTTAAACTTAGTCACGATGCGCTTTAACTAAATTTAACTGAAACTACAATGTTCATAGATGAAAAAAATAAAAAAAAGAAAAAAATCGCCGGAGGAATTATCAAATAAATCAGGGACAATGTTCGCATTTTTAGAGCTTTTTAGGTTTTCACGATTTTGCTTGGAAACCGCAAGCCATATCGAAATAGGATTAAAAAAAGTTTCGTAGGTAATACCATTTTTGAGATATAGAAGTTCAAATTGTGACAATGTACTGACTGTATGCCCCCCTATAAAACAATGTCATGCAGGGGTGCAACTTAACTAACTTTGAATGAAAACCGCTTAAACCTGGGATGTTTTCCCGGATTCTGAAACAGCAATGTTTATAGATGAGAAAAATCCAAAAACAAAAAAAAATCGCTGGAGGGATTTTTAAAAAATTGCGGTCAAACTTCACATATTTAGGTTTAGTTTGGGATTTTACGATTTTGCTTGGAAACCGCAAGTCCTATCGAAATGGAGATAACGAAAATTTTGTAGCTGTGAAAATTCTCCAGAGGATTGACCCTTATAATTTGTTTCTAGGGTTTACCATTTTTGATATATAGCAGTTCAAGTCACATTTGTAGGTTTTTTTGTTGGGTTTTCACGATTTGCTTGAAAACGGTAAGTCTTATCGAAATGGACTAGAGAAAATCTTATAGCTGTTGAAATTCTCCATAATATTGATTTTCGTAATTTTTTCCTAGGTTGTACCGTTTTTTGAGATACATAAGTTTAAGTTAGGAAATTGCAGTCATGACCTAGTTTTATAAGGAGACGATACAGTAAGTAAATTTTCAAAATTTTAACTTCTATGTCTCAAAAATGGTAATACCTACGAAAACATCATAAAAGACAATCTTATAGAGAACTTTCACTGCTACAACACTTTCTTTAATCCCATTCCAATAGGGCTTGCGGTTTCCAAGCTAAATAAGCCCTAAAATGTAAACTGTGTCCGCGATTTATTTTAAACCTCCGGCGTTTTTTTTTTTTTTTTTGATTTTTGAGGCAGCAGAAGGAGGTCGAGGGGTCCATAAAGTATTAAAGGGATGTATGGACCCTGGAAGGGTTGGCAAAGTGGGGACCTGATCACGTCGTTGTGTTTGTGTTAGGTTTGTGTAATGTTTTTATGATGTTCCTTTGTTTCCATGTTAGACCCTAAGCTGGTAGTGGCGGGTTGAGAACCTCAGTGAGGCCCCCTATGAGCAGCCGGATGGCCTAACTGGCTCTACAAGAGGTCATAACAGAAGAGATCATAGTTTCAGAAACCGCTAAAACTTCTCAGGTGTAAGCACCTTTCATTTAATTTTAGTTAGGGCCCACCGTGTAGTGAATTGTAATATTACTTACAGCCCTAGCCCCCAAGGAAGACTAAATTCCACTTGTAAGCCATTTGAAACTTTAAAAATACTGAAAATCGGGGCTATATGAAGACGTGGACATATACCAACAAATTTCCGCCTTTTTGGTGGGATATTGTGACCACAACGTTGAAAATACCGAAAATCGGAAGATATAGTTCGACGGGAACTTTAAAACGACCAGGTCTTCAGACAAATTTCAGGTGGAAAGTTGTGTACCCCAACGAAGACTAAATGTCAAATTTCAGCCAGTTCCGTGGGATATTGAGGCCACAACCTTCTAAATACCGGAAATCGGAAGGTACTCTTCTATGAGGCCTATATGAAAACGTGAACCTATATTAATACTTCTTTTCTGAAATATTTTATACCCCCATGGAAGACTAAACACCAAATTTTATCCATTATCAAACCAAGATGATGACGCTGGAACTTTTAAAATACTGGAAATCTGTAGGAACACTTCTATGAGTGCTATATGAATACGTGGACTTATACCGTGGAAACTTTTATAGCCCAAGGAAGACTACATACCAAATTTCAACTAATTTGTTGGGATATTGAAAGGTGCAACAAATCCTATAACACCGTGTGTAGTGGTTAAAGTGCAAGATAACTCTCGAACGGATCTGCCGATTCGGTCCACAATTTGACTTTCGTAATATATTGTCCAAACTTTGTTTAAGTTCGAAGATGGGTTATATCGGCCCAGTCCATCAGATGCCTCACCTACAAAAGTTCAAAAATGTTCGGAAAAATTGTGCTTACGATAACTCTTGTAGGGGGTGACCGATTTGGTCCATCCTATTATATCTACCATATATAGATTATTTTCGAATGTGAAAAAGTTCACTTTAAGACCCACTCTCGAATCACTTTGATTGTTGTTGAAGCAACTTGCATTTGCTGCCTCCATTACGAAGGTAATAGGGTTTTCAGGGGCAAGTCCATACTTTTTGAGAAATTAGCCCGACGGGTGTAAAAAACCTCTATGGAACCATATGTAGTGGCTGGAGATCACCATAACTCTCGAACTGATCAACCGATTTAGTCCAAAATTGGGCCTTCGTCATATTTTGTTCAAACCTGGTTTCAGTTAGAAGATGGGCAACAACTTCCGGTACTTTCTCCCAATATTTAAAAAATGACTCTAAAATAGTATGCACGATATCTCTTGCACGGGGCAACCAATTTGGTCCAAACTTTGGATCTCCTAGGCTACCTCCCACACAAAAGTTCAACATTTGTGACTAAGTGCAGTTTAGGGTCTGTTCGAAGATCCGTTGGAAATGTATACCGATGATTTTCGTTGTGGTCCTATTTACAGCGATATTATGTTTTCCGTGGACACGTCCATGCTTCCTGGCATTCTAGCCCAAAAGTTATACGATGACCCACTAAAATGACCAGGGGGCGCGGCGCGATGACTATCGAAAAGATATGACTCCCAAAATAAGATCAACTTCCATTATAGACTATGTCTGTCCATTCCTTTAAGAACCTCCTCCGCAACACTTTTGAACTATAATCCTAATTCACATTTTTATCGGCAAGTTCAAATATCCAAAAAGGGTCTCACAATTCTGAAAAGACCCTAAATAGATTCGATCTGTCCGTAGAAGAAAGCTTAAGTCCACATACTTTTTTACTTGTTGTATTAAACTACGATTAATTACAAAAATTAATTAAAAAAGAAGCGATCTATATAAGTACTACTTACTTCATCCTGAAGTGGTTTATCTTTACTTTTTTGTTATTTATTGTATGTTATACTATTTGCTCCTGAACAGAACACCGAAATTAATTTATTCGATATTAGTTTAAACCACTGTGCTCAACATTTCTGTGAGTGTTAAGTTTGTAGTTCCTTAATGGTGAAGTGGCAAAATGAAAACAAAGGAAAACACGAGTTTTCTATGATAAACTTTGTTCAAATATTTTCACAAACTTTTCGGTGTTTTTATGTCCTCAAAGTACGTGTGATTTGTGTGGTCCAACAGATGAAGTTCATTGTTCTGACATTATGACATTGTAACAACATGTGAGTAGAGATTTTTTAGACTTGCGATTAAAGCTGAATTTAAAAGTAAGGAGACGAAGTACACCACTTTAAGGACATACTGAATCCATGTGCGATGAGTAAGTCGATAAACATCATTCAAATACAAATTTCAATTTGGCATTTCTTTAATTTTTTTTTTTTAATTCATTTCATGCGTATCCAAAATATGTTTTTGTGCCTTGTACCCTACTACACTTATTTATGGTTAGTCATTTCAATGCCAAATGCCACTGCCTGCCATGAAAAAAATACATTGCCAGTCTAGATCAGGTGTAATGTCACATTAATCCTTTGTCCAACATGTTTATGATGTCAGTCTTCTCATTTAACCTAAAGTACAGATCCTTTTTATGTTACTTAATGGACTGTCTGCCACCAGCTGAGCTATAGAAATTCACAAAAAGCAACAAAAAGACAACATAAGCTGCAATATGCTAACGTGACTGTCCACCTTATTTCACACAGGTACAATCGACAAACATACATTAGAAGAGCTGTTATCTTGTCGGTCATCCAATAGCAATGTAGCCAGGCTGCCTGATATTAAAACGCAGAAACAGAAAAAAGTGATCTGGTTTCGTAGTTTCATTAATTAAGATCAATTTCAAAATCTTAACTAAAGATAAGTTGCCATGGCTAGAGCCATCTATCACTTGCTGTTGGGCCAAAGTAAAAGGGTAATCGTAGTAATCGATGGCCCATACCAAAGAAGAACACCAAAAATCCATTAACGTCCTGTGATTTCATTGATGAAAATGGGCACAACACACAAACAAACAACAATAACAGCTCACCAATTTCAATGATATTTCTTGATATAATATTTTGTGGGTTATCTTATAGCCAACATCTAAGCCACCTGTATTTGATACCTTATTTGGTTTTACTGATACTCTCAATGGTGATTATTTTGTTAATGTTTTATGGCGACAATAACAATATCGCTTTATTGTACAAAATATAAAAGATTAACAAAAAATCTTACTACTGTAAAACATCTTTTTGTGTCAATTTATATAGAAATCGTTGCGATGTTATGGATGAATGAAATCAAATCCCCGACTAGACAGGTAGATATAATAATTTTTTAATAATCTTCTTTGGATCTTTAACGAATATATGTACTTATAGATGTATCCAATTCAAATTACAAATACAAAATGCATAATTCATATAGAGAAGGCACGGTGCTCTTGAAGCTACTTTAAATGGAAATGGGAAGTTTTTGCGGATTTTGAAACTACAATGTTCATAGATTAGAAAAATCAAAAAACAAAAAAAAAAAAATCGCCGGAGCGCTTTTTAAATAAATCGCGATTCAAGTCGGCATCTTTAGGGGTTTTTAGGGTTTGACGATTTTGCTCGGAAACCGCAAGTCCTATCGACTTGACTTTCATGACAATTTTGCGGGTTTTACCGTTATTGAGATATACAAGTTCAAATTGGGACAATGAATTGACTGTATCGCCCCCATACAAAACAATGTCATGACTGCAATTTGCCAACTTAAACTTATGTATCTCAAAAATGGTATACCTAGGAAAAATTACGAAAGCCAATCTTGTAAAGAATTTTCACAGCTAAAAGTTTCTCTCTGGTCCCGTTTCAATAAGGCTTACAGTTTTCAAGCAAATCTTGAAAACCTAACCAAAAAGCTATGAAGGTGACCTGAACATCTATATATCTCAAAAATTTTCAAACCTACGAAAAAACCTAATGGTCAATCGAGAGTTTCTACAGCTACAATGTTTTATTTGGCTCCATTTCGATTGAACTTACCTTTCTCAAGCAAAATCGTGAAAATTCAAGAAAACTCTAAAATGTGAACTTTGACCGCGATTTATTTAAAAATCCGTCCAGCGATTTTTTCTTGTTTTTGGATTTTTGTCATCTACAAACATAGCTGCTTCAGAATCCGCAAAAAATTCCAAGGTATAAGCGGTTTTCATTTAAAGTTAGTTAAGACGCACGTCACGTTCGGAGCCAGGATCAAATCTAGGGGGGAGGGGGCAACTTCTTTTTTTTTGGTGATGTGTACTCGTATAGTTATACTCTAAACCACTATGTGGGGAGGGTATTATAAGTTAGTTTTGGCCAAAAAGTTTGTAACGCTTTGAAATAATGATCGTAGACCCACACTTATATATACCAAAATGAATGTCTCTACGAGCTGAGCCGATCTGGCTATGTGTGTCCGTCCGTCTGTCCATCTAAACCTTGTAATCGCGCTACAGGTCGCAATTTTGATCAGACCGTTACCAAATTTTGGGTGTTGATGAGGGTCCCGGAGGGAAAGAAGCCTATTGATTTTGGTGATGGTCGGATAATATTCATGGGTCGGAATGGGCAAAAAACTTATTTGGAGAAAAAGTCAAAGCGCATATCTCTGCATCTATAAGGGGTATATCTAAAGCAAAACCTGCTAACGAAAGTAGAAAATATCACCTTTACTAGGTTGTCGTAGGTGGTCAAACAACGAAGATATCGCAAAAGTCGCTAATACAACCAAACTTTTCATTTTTACGATTTTAATTATAATGACGAATATCACAGCTTTGGATGGGGAACTTCCAAAAGCAAAGCCTGTCTATGAAAGTAGAATATCCCACATTTACAATAATGCAAAGTAGGTGGCCAAATAACGGAGATATAGCAATAGTCGGTAATACATCCCATTTTTCATTTTTCGGGTCGTCACGAAATTTTGGGGGTTAATGGAGGTCCCACAGAGGAAGAAGCCTATTGATTTTTTTTTCAAAGCCAATATCACTGTTTCTTTAAGAGGTATAATTTTATAATTATAATTTTTCCACAAACATCCCATAAGGGACAAGGGAGACTTCTCTCATATCAATGAGAGCACCGAGATTCATATTAGCTCAATGATATGGGACCTACTGTTTATCGCCGAGTCCGAACGGCGTGTCTACTACACCACTTGTAGAGAAGTTTAACAAGGCTGAAATACTCAGGAAATGTCGCCAACATTACTGAGGGGTATTTTGCCACCGTTGAAAAATGTTTGATGTTGCTTGGCCGGGAAATCGAACCCACGACCTGATTTTTTTTGTAATCACGCTACAGGTCGCAATTTTGATCGGATTGTCACGAATTTTTTGGAAGTTGATGCGGGTCCCTCAGAGGAAGAAGCCTATTATGTTTGGTGATAGTCGGATAATATTCAGGAGTCGAAATAAACAAAAATCTTATGTGGAGAAAAGTCAACGTTTTTTCTTATGCGAATATATCCCCTTCTGGTAGGAATATTCCAGAACGAAAGCCAATGGAAGAAGAAAAGATCTCCTTTATATTGATGCAAAGTATGTCGGCGTAAGTGGGCAAACAACCGAGATATCGAAAAAATAATATATCCAATTTTTCCATATTTTGTTATCACGCTACAGGTTGAAATTTTGATCGGATTGTCACGGGGGTAGATGGGGCCCCAGAGAGGAAGAAGCCTATTGATTTTGGTGATAGTCGGATAATATTTAGGGGTCGGAATGGGGAAAAACTCATGTGTCAATGGAAGAAGAAAATATTATCTTTTCATTGGTGTAAAGTAGGTAGGCGAAGGTGGTCAAACAAGGGAGATACCACAATAGTCGGTAATGCATCCAATTCTTCCATTTGTTGCAATCATGAAAAATTTCGTGACCATCCGATCAAAATTACGACCTGATTTTGATCGGATGGTCATGAAATGTTGGTTGCTTATGGGGGTCCCAGAGAGAAAGAGGCATATTAAGTTTGGTGGTAGTCGGATTATATTCCCTAAATGAAATGTTTACCAGTGAAAATGCACAGGGGTAGTGGTGTAGGGTATCACATTGTCGGCCCCACCCCGGGTAAAGCCTTTGCTCACTTGTTTTTACATACAAAATTTTAAAACCTTTATTTAGGTGCATACCTAATGAAAAACAAGTAAAAAACGTCCACCATGAAATATTTTGAACTATTATGGAATAATTAGTTTTCTTTCCGTGACGAAAGTACCATTGCCCACAATTTTAGGTGAATTTTATTGACCGCTGCGTAACCCAATTACCTATCACCTAACCTTGGGCCGCATCTTTGGTTAAGGACTATACCAAAACGTGGAGCAATGTCCACAAATATTGGCGGAGAAGTCTTTTGATCACTACGAACCCTTAATGCTAAATTGCACCCAATTTAGAGAAAAATTGCAAGCAAAAATTTTGAATGGGAGGTACCCAAAGGAGGCGATTGATATGGACTATAACCGACTTGATACATGACTGATTGCAGTAATACGATGTGCAAATTTTGTACCAACTCGATTGCTCCCTTCGAGTGTTGTCGTTCACATTTTACAGAATACATTCCGAAACAAGCGAAATATACCGCTAGTACAGTAATTTCTTAATAGATACATATAACATACCTGGAATATGTTAATAATATGTAATTAGCCGTTCACATGACATCGCTAATAACGACATAGTTTATAACGTAATGCCGTCATCCAAAACACGATTTGAATCGGAATTCCCTAAGAATGTTTAGTCATTTCGTACTTTGTGTTCGACTTTTCGAACAGTAAAATCACTTTTTTTCAAAAAAAAGTTATTGTATTTATTTGAAGTCTCATCTGTTAGCAAATAAAAATTCTTTCCTTGTAACCGTTTCACAAAACATAAAGAAAATGATTTAAGAGACTAAATACTACATTTCAGCAATTTCTGTTAAACATGGACCAGTGATAACGCAATTTTCGGCCTAAATTGGCTGAAATTTGGCATTCTAAGTTCAAGGTGGTCAAAACTGCGAACATAGGTCCACGTTTTAGTATGGCATGTTTATACTCCCAGCCTTTAGGCTATCGATGTTATATACACGTTCATACTATCAAAATTTGCCTTATCGACATAATAGATCCCAATTATGTTGGGACGAAATATGTTTCAAACAATTTGGAGTCGTTTTAGCCATCTCCTTCCGTCTGGCTGACTGGATGCACAATAACTCTCGAACGGATCAACCGATTCGGTCCAAAGTTCGAAGATGAGCTAAATCGGCCCATTCCTGCAGGTACCTTCCACAGAAACATTCAAAACTTTTCGCTAAAATAGCTCGCACGACAACACTGGACCATACTTTACACATCGCAATATTTCTACGAGACATACATCGTCCAAACATACTTTAAAGAATTCCATTTATACGTTCATGAATAAAACCGTTTTCAATGATTAAACCAAAATATCTATTTAAAACTGGCACAACACATTTTGACATCACAACCTAAATTACTGATGGAGTAAAATTAAGAAGTAAATTTGGTAGACAGGTAGCTGCTTAAAATGGTCGCAACCCGTGAAATTTGCTTAATATGAATTCGGTTACCTTAGGTGTCTAGTAAACCTCCGATATAAATGATTTTAACATACAAGATTATGTGTTTTTGTGACTACTCGGTAATCCGGACATCGCCAAAACATGTGGTGTCCGGATTATCGAGACTATACTGTATAAGTTTTGTAATTTTTTTGGAACTATACTCTTTTTTTTAGAGAAACTTCTAATAAAATCTGAATTACTAATTCATGTTATTTCATTCCACTATTAAATACGAATTCCGTAATGAATGTACTCCATGTTTGTTATGGCATATTCGAGCTATATAGAGATCTCGAGGCATTATACTCAATGGAAACGCATGGAAAATTGTCCATTGTATGAATGGTTTTCCGTGGACCATATCTTGAAAGCCAATTAAACATTCGTTTCAGGATGGAGGATGGGTACATGATAATTGTCGAACGGATCAACCGATTTGGTCAAAGTTTTGGATCTCGTAATTATTTGTCCAAATTAAATTTAAGCCATAAAAGTTCAAAATTTTCTCGAAGAGAGTAATCAATTCGATCTAAACTTTGCACATCGCAATATTTCTTCCTGACATAGATCGAACCTAATATGGGTTATATCGGTCCACTTCTTCAAATATCGTAAAATTACTTCAAACGTACATCAAGTTCCAAGTTAATTCCCTCACAAAAGTTCAATATAAGTGCAGTTTAAAGACTGTTCGGGGATCCTTTGGATATTTTATGTTGACACTTCGTCGGCGTCATGCCATGTTTGACTTTTTGAGATACAGGTGCTATGGTTTTCCTGTATTTTTGGTCGGCTTTCCTCTATCTGCTCTAGTTTCCAAGATATCGACGCATCGAATTATAATCTTTATATATAAAACTCAATTGTCGTTTGTTGGTAATTGAATCAGTTGAAAACGGCTGGAGCGATTTGGATAATTTTTTGTGGAAATCTTAGTCATAGTCCAGTTTAGGTTTTTATGCAAAGAAAAATTGGCCACGCCCACTTTTCCGCCCACTTTTATAAATATGTTATATCTACGAAACTACTCAACAGATTTTCCTGAAATTTTCAGGGAACGTAGAGTGATGGCCCCCGGTTGAAATAGGCTACATATTTGGTTGAATTTCGGATCGGGCGGGGTACCTCCCCAATGCCCTATTTTTGTAAAAATGCAATATTTGCAACAATTACAAATGTATCGCCTTGAAAATTAATTTCCGTGTCAATGGCGTTTGTGTCTCCGACCTTATGTGCTTATTTGGGGCATTAAGACTGGACAACGCCCACTTTTTTAAATATGTTATATCTACGAAACTACTAAATCGATTTTCCTTAAACTTTCAGCGAATGTACAGAGTTGGTCCCCGATAAAAATATGCTACATATTTTGTGACTTTCGGATCGGGCGGGTACCTCCCCTATGCTCTATTTTTGTAAAAATGCAATATTTGCAACAAATACGAATGTATCGGTTTGGGAATTTATTTGCGAGTCAATGGCGATTGTGTCTCAAACCTTACGTACTTATTTTGGGACTTAAGATCCGACCACGTCACTTTCTAATTAGGTTATATCTACAAAACTACTGAAGGGATTTTCACGAAAATCGCGATTTGTCTAAACTTTTAAATCTTTGAAAATAAAAATCAACTATCGTTCGTTGGTAATGGCATCAGTTGAGAATGGCTGGACCTATTTTCGACTTGGGTTTTTATGCAAAGAAAATTTGACCATGCCCACTTTTACGCCCACTTTTTTCAATTTTAAATTTTTATCATTTCTACAAGAACTGAAATTGCCAGGGAATGTACAGAGATGACCCCCGCTAAAAATAGGCTACAAATTCAGTTGAATTTCGGAAAGGGCGGGGTCCTTCCCCTATACCCTACTTTTTTAAAAATGTTATATTTACAATAATTACGAATGTTTCTATTTGGAAGTTAATTTGCGAGACAATTGTGGTTGTGTCTCCGACCTTACCTACTTTTTTAGGAACCAAAGACTTGACCATACCCACTTTTTAAAATATGTTACATCTACAAAACTACTGAACCGATATTCGTGAAAATGTCAGGGAATGTACAGGCATATTTTTTTGAATTTTGAAGAGGGCATATTTAAAAAAACGCCTTACCTTTATGAATAAAAATCAAATGCTGTCATAACCCAACTTAGGTTTTTTGGAAAGAAAAGTTTACCACGCCCCCGAAAACAGGTTACATATTTTATTGAATTCCAGAGGGGGCATATTTGCAAAAATGATGTATGTATCGGAATAAAAATTTACGGATTAATCAACAATCTAGGTACTTCTTTGGGGCCTATAGGCCCGACCAAGCCTGTTTTTTTAGTATGTCATAACTCCAATACTTCTGAAGGGATTTCTATAAAATTTGCAGCAAAAGCTCAATGTTTGCCGTTGTTATGTGGGGTACCTTCCCCATGCCTTTCCGTTAAACGCTATTTGTATAAGCCAAACTTATGATTATATCGGTTTCAGCATACATTTTGGTAGGCAATGAAGTTGTGTGCACCCTAGGACCGGACCAGGCCCACTTTTTTAATATGTTATATCTTGAAAACTGATGACCACGCCCACTCTTTTCAAAACATTATTTTTCCAAAACTACTGAGCCTAATTTTCAGAAAATATTCAGGAATGTTCCGTGGTCCAAAATCTTTATATATAAAACTCAATTGTCGTTTGTTGGTAATTGAATCAGTTGAAAACGGCTGGAGCGATTTGGATAATTTTTTGTGGAAATCTTAGTCATAGTCCAGTTTAGGTTTTTATGCAAAGAAAAATTGGCCACGCCCACTTTTCCGCCCACTTTTATAAATATGTTATATCTACGAAACTACTCAACAGATTTTCCTGAAATTTTCAGGGAACGTAGAGTGATGGCCCCCGGTTGAAATAGGCTACATATTTGGTTGAATTTCGGATCGGGCGGGGTACCTCCCCAATGCCCTATTTTTGTAAAAATGCAATATTTGCAACAATTACAAATGTATCGCCTTGAAAATTAATTTCCGTGTCAATGGCGTTTGTGTCTCCGACCTTACGTGCTTATTTGGGGCATTAAGACTGGACAACGCCCACTTTTTTAAATATGTTATATCTACGAAACTACTAAATCGATTTTCCTTAAACTTTCAGCGAATGTACAGAGTTGGTCCCCGATAAAAATATGCTACATATTTTGTGACTTTCGGATCGGGCGGGTACCTCCCCTATGCTCTATTTTTGTAAAAATGCAATATTTGCAACAAATACGAATGTATCGGTTTGGGAATTTATTTGCGAGTCAATGGCGATTGTGTCTCAAACCTTACGTACTTATTTTGGGACTTAAGATCCGACCACGTCACTTTCTAATTAGGTTATATCTACAAAACTACTGAAGGGATTTTCACGAAAATCGCGATTTGTCTAAACTTTTAAATCTTTGAAAATAAAAATCAACTATCGTTCGTTGGTAATGGCATCAGTTGAGAATGGCTGGACCTATTTTCGACTTGGGTTTTTATGCAAAGAAAATTTGACCATGCCCACTTTTACGCCCACTTTTTTCAATTTTAAATTTTTATCATTTCTACAAGAACTGAAATTGCCAGGGAATGTACAGAGATGACCCCCGCTAAAAATAGGCTACAAATTCAGTTGAATTTCGGAAAGGGCGGGGTCCTTCCCCTATACCCTACTTTTTTAAAAATGTTATATTTACAATAATTACGAATGTTTCTATTTGGAAGTTAATTTGCGAGACAATTGTGGTTGTGTCTCCGACCTTACCTACTTTTTTAGGAACCAAAGACTTGACCATACCCACTTTTTAAAATATGTTACATCTACAAAACTACTGAACCGATATTCGTGAAAATGTCAGGGAATGTACAGGCATATTTTTTTGAATTTTGAAGAGGGCATATTTAAAAAAACGCCTTACCTTTATGAATAAAAATCAAATGCTGTCATAACCCAACTTAGGTTTTTTGGAAAGAAAAGTTTACCACGCCCCCGAAAACAGGTTACATATTTTATTGAATTCCAGAGGGGGCATATTTGCAAAAATGATGTATGTATCGGAATAAAAATTTACGGATTAATCTACAATCTAGGTACTTCTTTGGGGCCTATAGGCCCGACCAAGCCTGTTTTTTTAGTATGTCATAACTCCAATACTTCTGAAGGGATTTCTATAAAATTTGCAGCAAAAGCTCAATGTTTGCCGTTGTTATGTGGGGTACCTTCCCCATGCCTTTCCGTTAAACGCTATTTGTATAAGCCAAACTTATGATTATATCGGTTTCAGCATACATTTTGGTAGGCAATGAAGTTGTGTGCACCCTAGGACCGGACCAGGCCCACTTTTTTAATATGTTATATCTTGAAAACTGATGACCACGCCCACTCTTTTCAAAACATTATTTTTCCAAAACTACTGAGCCTAATTTTCAGAAAATATTCAGGAATGTTCCGTGGTCCAAAATGCTATATATTTTTGTAGACGAATTTCGGGGCCTATTATTTTATAATCGCTATATTTGCTAACCTTATGATAAACTTATTAGTTTTCGAGACAACGGTGGTTGCGCCCCCGATCAAGAAAAACTATATATTTACAAATTTACTTGAATGGTGAGGTTCAACGGTCCATCAGCCATGAAAAGTCTCAATAAGCGGAAGAATTCGATTTAACCACTTTTTAACCTTTAAAATTAGATCGATTTAGGATAAACACAGTGACACGGACGATACTAAATTCTAAAAGGCACAAATTGGCGAAAAATCCGACAAAGTCCGTAAGAGAAAAGAAATGTTACAGACAAAATCTGTTTATAAATTTAAAATCCTTCTCGGTTTGACAATAGACCGAAGAAGTGAGGTAGAAAATACCTACTTTTGAATTAAAACTCATTACGACGGGCCAGCAACGCGGACCGGGGTCTGCTAGTTATTATAGTAAAAACTTACAAGTTTTAAAACACATTTAAAAAATCGCAACTGTTATTTTCGATTTAAAAATATTTCATTTATTAAGACAAAGCTCTATAGGAAATTTGCCCTGTTTTTGAGGCAAAAATTAATAACGACTGTATTGAGGATTTTTAATTTTTTAAATTATTTATATGTAAAAGTGAGATAAAACAAAGATTTCTACAGATAAATTCTGATATAACGAACCACGGTTATAAGCAACTACGTATATAACGAACAAAGCTATTCCTTCCAATGTCATTTTCATAAGTTTTCTTATACACACGATCACGGTGGTAAGTAACAAAAATTTTGATCCCGCGAGTAGTTTTTCAAACGAATTGCTATTACAATTTTGGAATTTTTTAAATATACCTAAATAAAGACGAGCTTAGTACTCCTTTAAACCGCACCAATGATTAATATGTAAAAGAGAGATTAAATAAAGCATACTACTACCGCACCGTTTATAGAAAACAACGGATATAACGAACAATTTGTCGCCATTAATTATTTTACTTGCAATGAAATTGTAAACAATAACACTGTGTGTAATTTTTTGAGTCATGTTTTATTAACCATATTCTGACTCCACAGTGTGATAGAAGACCAAAAAATAGAAGGAACGTGTCTCGCCGTTTTTCCCTATCTCATCAACTTTCGCGGTTATAGACCTCCAAAGGTTTGAGGCTTTGATTTAAAAAAAGAGGTAATTTTTCAAGACTATATCTTCCAAACCGTTAGGAATTTTAAATTTATCTAAGAGGCAAAGTTGTAGATCTTGTCTTAAGGAACAAAAACTGTGAACGAATATAATCCATCAAACTTCATCTGCAAGGTCAAAATCGCCAAGGTCAAATTTCTTTCAAAAAATTTTCGATCGAATTTGAAGCAAACCGACTACAAAAACGTACCTCAGATCCCAATAAACATCTTTCTAGAACATATGAACACTCTATAGACGGTTCTTAAAGGTCAAAATAACAAAACAATGGGATTTTTATCCTGTTTTCTCTGGTTCTGATCCACAGTTACTAAACCGTTCAATATTCAAGAAAACAACCAACTGCAATAAGGTAGCAAAGACTTCAATGAACAACGTTCTGGAACATGCGAAATGTCTATGAACGTCTTAAAGGTGAAAATAGCAAAAAACTGTTGAAAATATTTAATTTTTACATTTTTTCTCCGATTCTGGTCCAACGATAACCAACCGCCCAAAAATTGAGGACACCGTCAACTACTAAGATTTCAAAAAACTTCTTTCTAGAACATATGAAGATTCTAGGAATGATTCTCAAGGCTGAAATTCACGAACAATTAAATTATTTTTAATACCATAACGTGGACCTACATGATTAATAACAGGAAACTAATTATTCCATTTTACTTCAGAATAATTTATGGTAAAGGGTATGCAAAGTAGAGCTTGCAAAAAATCGATGGCACAATCGATTATTTTTTATAAAGTCAATATCGACAGATAATTGTGTCTATCGATATTATTGGATTAAAAACCCCTAACCTAAAATTCATTGAAATAAATAGAAACTTTCGCCGCTTTTCGGTTTTGTGGGTGTGAGAAAGTAAGTCTGTATTTTCACGTGCAAATTTTTCAGAAAAGTAAACTGTGTTTTTTTTTATTTTTATTCAGTAAAAACAATTGTTTTTTCTCTTTTATATTTCTGTGAACTATTTGTGCAAAATGTCAATATAAAAGCATAGACATTTCCGCCATTTTCATTTCTGAATTAATGGTGATGACAATTTAATATCGATAGCAATCGATTTTTTAAAATTAAGTATCGAAAATATCTAATGTTGAGAATATCGAAAGTTTGCCAGCTCTAACACAAAGTTTTGTAAAATAGCAAATGTTTGACACTGGTATTAAAAAATAAAGATAAAAGGAATCAGAATTCTTGTTCGCATCTACTTAGCGTGTCCAAAAAACCGGTTTTTCCAAACAAAACGGTTTTCGGTTAACCAAAATTTTCAAATTTTTCAAAAACCGGTTTTCGGTTTTAAAAAATTTTCGAAACCGGTTAACCGGTTTAAGCCGGTTTTGTAAAATAGGTACAAAATTGCTCATAATTGATAAATATTCGATGAAAAATGTGCGGAAAGGGGTAAATTAAGTAAAACGACTTCGTTATAATATAATTATCTCATAATATCCCTGTTATTTGATATTCAACCTCGAAGTGGGGACAGTAATATTAAGGCTGAAATTGTGTTCTAAAAATTGTAATAACTCTTACATATATAAAATTTGTACCAAAAGAATTAGGTTTGCATTTTATTAAGTCTGGATTTTTCCTCATGTGTTGAGAACCTCAAATAATTGTGCCGGAATCAAACATATATTTTATTATCGTTACCCTTTACAACCTTAAATTCAACAAGTTCTTAGTTTACTGTACTAAATTAAAAGGGTATGAGTAACGCCATTAAAACTATCTTGGGATATTAAGTATTCGCAGTTTTTTCATAGATCGTTCAGTGTAACTAGATTGGCACAACTATACATTTTACGCAAAATATTTTTCAAATTTAAAGGTATCAGCAGTGGGATTCTGGAATTCATTTTTTAATTTACCGACAAAAATCAGTAAAATTAAAACGCAAAGTTATGAATGAAAAGTTTTAATTACATTTGACAGCACTCTTGACATCGGTAGGCCTTAACGACTACTACATTTTGGTCGCTGTTACTTACCGAAATTATAAGCATTATAATTTCACCGATTTTAGTCGGTAACTCGAACAGAATTCCCCTACTGATAGTTACAACTCTACCCGTACCTTGTGGCAGTTAAGATTAGTTTACTTTCGAGAATAAAATTTCAATTTAATAATAAAAATAGTTCTATTTTTTTAAAACCGGTTAACCGACACAATTAACCGGTTTTTTCGGTTAACCGAAAATTAAGTTTTTGGCGAAAACCGGTTTCGGTTTTGTAACTTAAAACCGGGTAACCGGGTAACCGGTTAAACGGTTTAGGTTTTGGACACCCTACGTCTACTGTTCTAATTTGAACAAATATTGGAAATTCCAACGTGTTCTCTTTGATTTTCGGCAATCTTTCGTGTGGACAACTTTGACTGTGCCGTCGGAACACAGTGACTCGTTTTAATTTTAATTTAAAACAAATCATATTGTTAAATCCTATCCAAAAACCAATCTCAGATAAAAGCAAAAATTCCTCTGTGTGCTAATAAACCAAGCAAAATAAAAAATGAACCATACAAAGTAAAAGAAGTGACAATGAATTCTAAATCGAAAATCGTTTACTTTTCTGGGTTATTCTCCACAATCAAACAGAAGAACACCAACAAAATTTTTGCAATATGTCCAAGGTATTGTTCATTTAGTTAAATGTAATGGGGGTTCTAATCAAGTGAGTGGGATTTTGTGTGTCGATATTTTTAATAAACTTTATTCCATGTATAAAGATTGATATTGTTAACACGATAAAGAGATCGGTGCACCTATTTTTTTAAGACGTATGTTTTTGTGGTAAATCTTTCTTTATTTTTCTTTCTTTATTTCATTTAAATCCCAACTTCTTATAATCTATCAGCTGTGATGATCTTCAAAGACAAAATTTTCTTGGGGTTCATTTTTCTCTTTCTACTGTTGCATTCTTCTACATTCTAAAATCAAGATAAGCTCATGTTCACTAATCAACAATACAAACTCCTTTCAACACCGGTGGAGAATTGTTTCACGCCGCATCAATAGAACAAAATGAACAGCAGTCGTAGCAAAGCATTCGCGCTTTATAAAGGAAACAACAAACATTGATTTCGAGATTGTGGCAAAGGTATAGCAGTATTCGAAATGAATTGATATTAAAGTAATTTCTTGACATATTGCTGCTCGAAAGGTATTGTTCAGATGTCACCATTAACTACCTGCCTGCCTCCGAATGGTTGAATATATTTGGGATTAGCATTTTTGTGGGATGATTTCAACGATTGTTAATCGCTGTTGTTTTTTTTTTTTTGTGTGTTTCTTTGCCGGTGACAAAGCGACTTTGGGAATTTGTGTTTTTGGTAAATTAAAACGCTATAAAAATTCCAGAAAAAATCACATAACAGAAAATGCATTTGATATTCAATACTTTGTTTATTATATCGATTAGTGTGATTTTGAGGAAATGCTAGTTTTATATCGTTTATGATTTTTTCTTCTTCGAACAAAAGTGATAAAATTAGTTGATAAAACATGTGACAATGGGATGATTTGCTCCCGTTTTTCATTCGATAGATTGTAACACTCAATACAGGCGTACATTGCTACTGTTCTGTTCAAATGTAACCTACATATTCAGATTTTTATACTCTCCACCATATAATAGGGAGCAGGGATGGAAAATTAAAAATTTCAAAAAGTACTAAAATGGTACTTTTTTCATTGGAAATGTACTTTTTTATTATTTTTTAAGAAAAATTTAAAAATATATTATTCAGAAAAAAAAAACAACAAAGCCTTATATCTTTGATATCTGAAGAATGTTGCAGAATCGTATATATTTATATACCATCCTAGAGGGTATAACTAACTTTGTCAGACCCTATGAAGTATATAACAATGTCCGCCCGTCTGTTGAAATCATGATAAATACATCTCGCAATTTTTAAGATGGAGCTTGTAAATTTTGTACAGAAGTTTCAATTAGGATGTTTGGTGTTGAAAAAGGGCCGGTCCACGTTCTGATATAGTCCTCATACAACGGTACCTCCAGGTTTTCGGTAGTTTGAAGTTTTGATTCATATTATCATACCACACTTGTTAAAATTTGGTATTTAATCTTCGTTGGGGCCACAAAACTCTCCTCCAGAAATTTGTCAGTGCTGATCACAGAACGATAGCACCCGATTTTCGGTATTTTTATAGTTTTGGCTTGATTATCCCATTGAAATGACTCAAATTAGGTATTTTTTATTCGATATGGTATAAAACATTCCTATAGCATAGAACTGATAAACTACACTGTGCAACAAAATGGAGCTCGAGGTCTGGGGGGTGGAAAATTCCTTTTGGGGGTGAAAGCCCTTGATGAGTATATTCAGAACCCCAAAGGGCAGATCCGCCGTGAGTCGAACTTTTGAGTTATGGCGTGATGAATTTTTCACTGGATACCCTATAAGCCATCAGAAGCTAGCGGCATATCTTTGTTCGCAGTTATTTTAGCTTATTTTTAAGAAGACATGTCTTCAGTCAAATCTAATGAGGATCTTTTTCGTAGAACATGTCGACCTTCTAACTCGCTTCCTTCAATGTCCTTTTCGTCCTTTATTTTAAGAGCCGCTATAAAAGTACCACAATATGACGTTTTTCAGCTTCGAAAAATTCTGCAAAAATGTCGGCCATAAAATTTTAGGTACGGCTCTCATTGACAACAAATCGATTTTGTCTCGTTTTCGTGGTCGTTTTGTGCATTTACCCTGTTTTTGTTCAGAAAAAGACTATATTTTGTTTTTTGTATATTCGTTGCAGAACATAAAAAAACACAAAACACAGTTTTTTCTGAGCAAACAGGGGTAAATGTAAAAAATAACTATGAAAACGCGACAAAATCGATTTGTTGTCAATGAGAGCCGTACCTAAAATTTTCTGGCCGACATTTTTGCAGAATATTTCGAAGCTGAAAAACGTCATATTTTGGTACTTTTATAGCGGCTCTTAAAATAAAGGACGAAAAGGACATTGAAGGAAGCGAGTTAGAAGGTCGACATGTTCTACGAAAAAGATCCTCATTAGATTTGACTGAAGACATGTCATCTTAAAAATAAGCTAAAATAACTGCGAACAAAGATATACCGCTAGCTTCTGATGGCGTATAGGGTATCCAGTGAAAAATTCATCACGCCATAACTCAAAAGTTCGACTCACGGCGGATCTGCCCTTTGGGGTTCTGAATATACTCATCAAGGGCTTTCACCCCCACAAGGAATTTTCCACCCCCCAAAATTTTGGTTCACAGTGCTATCGATAGTTTTGAACGCTGTCGTAAAGCTTTGTTTATATTGAACTCTAAACAAATTTTTTAAATTTTTTATAAAATTTTTAATTATTCGCAACACATAACCCAAAAACATGTTTTAGTGGCCGATGTACACATTGTTTTACGTCAGCAATCAAAACGATAGTCGGACTATCGATAGTTTGCCAGCATTCATATAGCCCCCATAAAAGAGGTATTTCAGGTTCTCGTGTTGGAAGGTACTAAGAAAGTGGGATTTTTTTAGTTTCACATACCAATGTTCAACGTTGTACGTGAAATGGTACTGAATTAGCCGGGGGGTAGGGGTACTTCGGTACTTTTTATAGTGAAATGGTACTGAAGAAAGTACTATTCTACTGAATTTTCCATCCCTGATAGGGAGTATAATAAGTTTTTCATTGTGTTTGTAACTCCTAGAAATTATGATTTTAGATCCCATACATACACACATTTGTTCACACAGCATCCCCAAAAAGAGAAGTCTCTCTCTAATATCAATGAGTGTGTGCAGACTCATTAAGGAATTTTGAAGGCATTAGTCCGATTGGAACACCGAATCGGATGTAATTTGACACTTGGTGTTTTCAGAGGTATGAAAACATTTTCACCAAAAAAAGAAAAAAATCCTTTATAGGGTATAACTCTCCTTTAACGGTACTACCCGCCTATTTAATCTCTGCCATTCACAATTGCACTTCATGAATCTATAAATATCCGCCACAAAGTCATCAGCCACATTGCCCATATGGACTGTATTACATTATTTATTATTTATTCGGCCGAGACGAACTATTTATATCCTCGACCATAAAATATTCGCAACTAAAATCGAATAATTAGTTTCCATTCCTGGTCACAATTATTGTGGGAGATGTTTTTTTGTCCACGGTTAAACCAAATACCTAAATTAGGCCAGAACATGTATCTTAAATGTCTTCAATAGATGTGGAAATTTTGAAACTATTAGAAGCTTAAATGTCAAATTACAGCTAGTTGGGATAAAAAAATGTGGTTAAAATCCTCAAAATACCGAAGATCGGGAGGTACCCTTATATGGCGTGTATACCAAAACATGGGCCTATACTGAAAATGTTAGTGGAGAAGCATTATGACCACCAAGAACTTCAAATGTCAAATGAAAGGTTGTTCGGTCAAAAAATGTGGATAAAATCATGAAAATACCGAAAATGGTTATCATACCAAAACTTGGACCCATATTGACAAATTTTGATTTAGAAGTTTTGCGATCACTGGGAACCTCAACTGTCAAATTATTGCTAGTACGGTTTAAAATTGTAGCTAAAGTCCGGTAGGTACCTTTGTATGAGGACTATACCAAAACATGGACCTACATACATTGACAATTATTGGTGGAGAAGTGTTGTGATATAGGGCCTATACCAAAACGTGGGCCGATATAACCCATTTTGCCACCCACCTGCCTTGGAAACAAAAACAGCTTGGTGCAAAAATATAGCATTATGGCTCAATTATTGTGAACGCTAGAGTGATACAACAGACGGACAGGATTAGATCGACTTATAGTTTTATCCTGATCAAGAATATATAGGGTCGCAAACGATTATTTCAATGCGTTACAAACTGAAAAACAAGCTTAATATACCATCTATACTGTGTTGGAGAGTAAAAAAATCAAGAATTCCCCCTACATCCAGTTCTATGTGTCGGATTGACCCGAGAATCATCACATTGGCCAGAAGTGACCACACCAGGACCTACAATTTCGTATTCGTCTTTTTTTATTTTGAGAGTAATATGTCCCATACTGGCTGCTCCGCATTCACCTGGTTCGTGCCTAGATTGAAAGTAACACCGGTCCACGTTCACAATAGATCGGTGAAAGTGAAATATAACGAATGTCATAATTGGTAACATTTTAAGAATTATTGGTCTTCCTGAAGGAGTCCAGTGCAGACTTATCTCGACTTAAAATAGTCAAGTGTGGAACCGTCGAGATAGAATTGATGAATCTGTATATTCCGACAAATAACATCGTTATTTTCCCGACATCAGGTTGTTCATATGAGATTGTAACGTGCATCATGAGCTAATACATGACATCCAAGGACATGACCAGAGAGCCATAGATCTGACAGATCATATTATTTACACTGTAAATGAGGACGAACCAACCAGGATTAGATGAGACTGCTTTACGTAAATATATGTCGTGTCATCTGGTCTGACCAATGACGAGACTTGGCAGCCTATCAAACCTTTTAGGTTGGATCATTTTCCTTACCTCATCTCCATCAATAATCTAATCCATCTGATGTTCGGACAGCAGAGAGGAATTTCCAAATCATTATCACGGCTGCAACCGCTCTCAATATTCCTTCTGGTCGAACACGTACAATAGAACCTTATTTCCCAGCTGAAACGCCGGATTAGCGAATTAGCGTGATGAGCTTCTCCGCACGATCCCTAGGAACCCCATAGTCAAAGGGCTGACATTGAAGTCAATAAGAGCATATAAAGTGCTGCAATATTGGAACCAGTAGTAGTAATCGGACAAGGTTTATGTTGTTAACGGAAAGGAAGATCGGACTTCTGTAATATTTTACGACGTATGTAATTGTGACAGCACCAATGATGTGCGCTGTTTCTTTTGGCCAACAATTTATTGAACACCCAGAGAGTAATTGGGCGAAGAGAAGTCTTTTGCATCGTTTGGGATATTTATCAGCAGAGGAACAACCACGACAGATTACGATGGGTGATGTTGTAGATTTTAACCGAGGCGCAAAATCATCCAATGTCCTTGCACCTGACACGGTTTTAATAGAAATTTTAAAGCAAATGGATCAACAAGGTGTAGAGCATCTGAGCAAAGTCTTGTTCTCAGGCACCCTAATAGTTCCAGAAGCCTGGAAAGTGGGTAAGATGGTCCTGCATTTTATGTCAGCCAACAATGCCGGCAAAGATGAATCATACAATCTGAATTCACATTTTTTCTTTTGGGGCGTTACTCCTCTTCAGCATCAGAGCGTGCTCTCCAATTGTGGATAATCAACATGGATTCCGGAATTAGCATAGTACCACAACAACAATGCACGTTGAATTCCGGAACAGGAAGTCCAAACACCATAGAATGAAGCAGGAAATTCCCCACGGAGGTGTGATATCTCCGGAACTGGTTGATCTCTAGATCAACTCAATTCGATAATTATGTACGTACGTTGTTGATTATACGCTCATTGCGTCATATCCTACGCTGATAACATTTGTGTCAGGCTCCCCAACTCAAATAGATATTTACGTACGTTGATGATTATACGCTCATTGGGTCATGTCCTACGTTGATAGCATTTGTGTCACGCTCCCTGCCTCCTTGATATGCCCATAACTGTTTCCATCTTCCTCATTTTGCACTTCCTCCACAGCTCATGGCGTCAGGTCCTGTCATTTGTGTCAATGATATAGACATGTCTATATAATTGATCTTGTTGAGTTCTTCCAAGCTAGGAATCTGAAATAATGGGCCATAAATTAACCCACATAAAGCCACTGGTCGTTTAAACGCCGCAAAAAATGGTTGCAAGGATTGACGTAAAACTCTGATATTTTCGCAAATTTTTGTGTTTTTTTTTTGCATTATACTGTAGTATTGGCTGTTATCTGTCATTCCGTGCTTACAAAGCCTCATTTGGTCCATGCATTTCCACGCAATTGGTTTAAAACGTAAGCAATTAAAAAATCGACTTTTGATCAAAAATTTAAATGTGCGATAAAAATTTAATCATAAATGTTACATTCGTATAAAATCAGTGATTTGTTAGAAATCTAGGAACAAAACAATCAAAAACCAATGGATTGGCATCTAAGAATAGACCTTTATTACCCTACAAAGTTTTCGACACTTTTAAAAGAGGGCAGTAAAACTATACGTTTTAGCGAAAAAAAATATTTTTTAAAAAATGCTTAAAAGGTCTCAAGAATATCATTTTTATACAAAACTAGAAAACCCTGGGCCGTCGTAATGAGTTTTAATGACAACTTTTTTATCGACTTTATGCTTGAAAATTCAAGAATAGGTATTTTCTACCTCACTTCTGCGGTCTATTGTCAAATCGAGAAGGATTGTTTGTCTGTAACCTTTCTTTTCTCTTACGGACTTTGTCGGATTTTTTCGCCAATTTATGCTTTTTAGGATTTATTATCGTCCATGTCCCTGTCTTTATTTTAAAGGTTAAAAAGTGGTTAAATCGAATTCTCCCGCTTATTGAGACTTATATGTTTTAGCTTTTCATGGCTAATGGACCGTTGAACCTCACCATTCAAGTAAATTTGTAAATATATAGTTCTTCTTGATCGGGGGCGCAACCACCGTTGTCTCGAAAACTAAATGCAACCCGATGCACTCATAAGTTTAGCAAATGTAGCGATTATAAAATAATAGGCCCAGAAATTCGTCAACAAATATATAGCATTTTGGACCACGGGACATTCCTGAACATTTTCTGAATATTAGGTTCAGTAGTTTTGGAAAAATAATGTTTTGAAAAGAGTGGGCGTGGTCATCAGTTTTCAAGATATAACATATTAAAAAAAAGTAGGCCTGGTCCGGTATTTTGGCTCCAAATACATACATATGTACCTAGGGTGCACACAACTTCATTGCCTACCAAAATGTATGCTGAAACCGATATAATCATACATTTGGCTTATATATAGCGTTTAACAGAAAGGCATGGGGAAGGTACCCCATCTCTTCCGAAATTCATAACATATACATAACAACGGCAAACATTGAGCTTTTGCCGCAAATTTTATGGAAATCCCTTCAGTAGTATTGGAGTTATGACATATTAAAAAAACATGAGTGGTCGGGCCTATAGGCCCTAAAGAAGTACCTAGATTGTAGATTAATCCGTAAATTTTTAATCCGATACATGCATATTTTTTGCAAATATAACGTTTTTTAAAAATATCGCATAGGGGAGGTACCCGCTCCCTCTGGAATTCAATAAAATATGTAACCTGTTTTCGGGGTGCGTGGTAAACTTTTCTTTCCAAAAAACCTAAGTTGGGTTATGACAGCATTTGATTTTTATTCATAAAGGTAAGGCGTATTTTTAAATATGCCCCCTTCAAAATTCAAGAAAATATGCCTGTACATTCCCTGACATTTTCAGTAAAATCGGTACAGTAGTTTTGTAGATGTAACATATTTTAAAAAGTGGGTGTGGTCAAGTCCTTGGATCCTAAAAAAGTGGGTAAGGTCTTCCGAAATAGATACATTCGTAATTATTGTAAATATAACATTTTTAAAAAAGTAGGGTATAGGGGAAGTACCCCGCCCCTTCCGAAATTCAACTGAATTTGTAGCCTATTTTAAGCCATCCTTGTACATTCCCTGGCAATTTCAGGAAAATCGGTTCAGTAGTTTTTGTAGAAATGATAAAAATTGAAAATTGAAAAAAGTGGGAGTACATTTTCTTTGCATAAAAAAATATCGAAATCGGTCCAGCCGTTCTCAACTGATGCCATGACCAACGAACGACATTTAATTTTTATTTTTAAATTTTTAAAAGTTTAGACAAATCGCGATTTCCTTGAAAATCCCTTCAGTAGTTTTGTAGATATAACGTAATTAGAAAGTGAGCGTGGTCGGATCTTAAGTCCCAAAATAAGTACGTAAGGTTGGAGACACAATCGCCATTGACTCGCAAATAAATTCCGAAACCGATACATTCGTATTTGTTGCAAATATTGAATTTTTACAAAAATATGGCATAGGGGAAGTACCCGCCCGATCCGAAAGTCAAAAAATATGTAGCCTGTTTCTATCGGGGACCAACCCTGTACATTCGCTGAAAGTTTCAGGAAAATCGATTCAGTAGTTTCGTAGATATAACATATTTAAAAAAGTGGGCGTTGTCTGGTCTTAATGCCCCAAATAAGCACGTAAGGTCGGAGACACAATCGCCATTGACTCGGAAATCAATTTTCAAAGCGATACATTTGTAATTGTTGCAAACATTGCATTTTGACAAAAATAGGGCATAGGGGGGGGGGTACCCCGCCCGATCCGAAATTCAATCAAATGTGTAGCCTATTTCAACAGGGGCCATCACTCTACGTTCCCTGAAAATTTCAAGAAAATCTATTGAGTAGTTTCGTAGATATAACATATTTATAAAAGTGGAAAAGTGGGCGTGGCCAATTTTTCTTTGCATAAAAACCTAAACTGGACTATGACTAACATTTCCACAAAAAATTATCCAAATCGCTCCAGCCGTTTTCAACTGATTCAATTACCAACAAACAACAATTGAGTTTTATATATAAAGATTTTAAGTTTCTTTCAAAAAAATTCTAGGCGCTAAGTAAGTTAATCAGCCACATTGTCCACATGGACTTACCCAAACGGTCCTCGGTTCATATTCCATTGCTGATATAAGTCGTCCGCGCGATTTGATTAATATGTATAAAAGTCTTCCGGTTCAGAATGATAGCATTTGATGAACTGCTTATTTCTGTTTATTTTGTCCCATATTGGTTTAACTTTCATTAAACGGTACAGCCCCACCTAAAAATGTTCCCCGGTTACTACTCCTACTCATTTCAATGTTAAGCCCATGAAAACTATTTCATGGTCCAAAACATAGTTACCATAACATGAAATCTCATTGTAAATAGAAAATATTGTATTTATGTGGTAAGCCTAATTGGCAAAACCCATTAACATCACCAATATGAATGTAAAAACGTCTCATTCCACATCAAAACTTAATTTACAACTATGAAACACAAGTTCATTGTCGCCTAACTAACTTAATAATGGAAAATTTATTTACAATGTTAGAATTTTGTTTTGAAACAACTCCCATGCCAAGAGTGCCTGTAATAGAATCCTGAAGCATTAAATGAAATAACAATAAAACAGGACTCACATGAAAACTATTAGAGGAAAACAAGTGTCCTTTTTGTGGTCTTGTTGAGACGACATTTGTTCACGCCACATCAAATATCCTTTTCCTCTTCCCCCAACCACTCACATGTGACCACATACGGATACACACACATGGTGGAAGTTGGTATGGCTATGAGGGGGGATGTTGTCAGATGTGATGTGCTGTCTTGAAAATCCTATATGATTGAGTGAGTAAGTGTGTGCTGTGATAGGACTTCTTTTGTTCAACATTCGTATAAATAATGAAAATCTAATGACTTCAAACATTTATAAACTTCAACACAATCGACCAACACATACTTATCCATGTTGAATATGTAGCATGGAGCTGGAGCAGAGCTTTTGAATGACAAATGAATTTCGAAATTTTGCACCCCTCTTGTCTCGGCATTGTTGTAACATTACAACCCTCATGACCTTCTGTCGTTGTTTTTTCGTCGTCATCTTTACTTGGTGTTGATGCAACAACGTTGCCAGCTTTTAAACAATACATACACAAGTACAACTAATCCTCAATGTATTAACTTTAAAAGCATTTTGAATCCTTAAAATACACGATTAAATTGTATTTATAAAACGCCCACTTTTACAACCTACTATTGCTTCTGCTGCTGTCATTTCACTTACAACATGGCCCATTATGTGGCTATGTTCTGTCTTGCCAGTAACATTGAAACCCATATCCGGTTTAAATGAAAGTTTTTACTATTTCAAAAAGACAGGGAGCGAATGTGAGTGGTAGTTGAGAAATTTAGTGTCATAAAGAATCCTTAAATACTGAACCAATTACTTAAAACGTTTGTGTTCCTTTGTGTGGCTATGATTGTTCCATCTTGTTGACATGGCAGACAAATGGCAAACAAATTTGCATATTTCTTTATACAATTCATTTCAGAATGACAAATAGAAATATTTTCAGTCGCTTCGTGGAGGAAAGAGCGACAGAGTCCTTTATCCCTGTTATTTTCATGGGAAATTGAATAAGTTTCTATAAGCCTACATCATAATATTTCTTAGCAATTTTAATAAATAAACAAGTAAAAATTCGTTAAGTTTGGCCGGGCCGGACTTTCATATACCCTCCAACACGAGTTGTATTGAAGAAAAATGAAAGTACTAAACTTCTTCATCTTTGTTTTGTATTAACAATATTTTTGTATTTATTTTAAGGTCCGAAGAAATTACATGGAACCCACGAAATACAAAAAAAGGGGTGTACCGTCACTTCGGCACTATGCTAAATTGTGATCTATAACTGCAATTCTTTGTAGGAATGTTTTATACCCCTAGCGAAAACTAAATCACGGTGGACATTAACTAACTTTAAATGAAAGGTGCTTACTAGGGTTATGACTTTTTTACAACCTCATATCCCTGTATCATAGCGTGATGAGTTTTGCCATAAGATTACATAAAATCTTAATTATAAGGTGATTCGGTGGAAAAACCTCACGCACAAAATGATTTTAAAATTTGAATTTACCAAAATTATGGACAATTTTTTGAAGTCACTGAAAACAGATATATAATTTAAAATAAACTTTAGAGCCACATGATATAATTAAAATGACATAAAATTTATTTCTCACTATTTTTCTTCAATTCTGAGAATCGTAAAAATGTCGTAAACGCTTTTATTCAAAAATATAATTTTTTAACAAAAAACTTTAAATTTTTTCAAAGTGACTTTTTTCCCGACTTTTTTAATATTTGAATGAAATAAACGTTATTATAGTTATTAGTAGGATTATATTTATTCATTCGTGCAACAAAAAATAATTTTTTGAAAAAAAAAAAATTTCATTTCATATCGACACCTCCAAATAATAGTATGCTAAGTCTAAAAAGTGAGTTTTGCAGGAGAAGCTCTCAAAGTGTGGACATTTTTTTGAACTTCAGTACTATGCTAAGTCAATATTTGTTTATAACTTTTGTTCGGATTGTCCGATTATTACCAAAATTTGACAGAATTTAAGTTAAAGGACGTTCGACACCTCCAAATAATAGTTTGCTAATTCTGAGCAGTGAGTTTTGCAGGACAAGCTCTAAAAGTTTTGAAATTTCTTTGACCTTCAGTACTATGCTAAGTAAATATTTGTTTATAACTTTTGTTCGGATTGTCCGATTATTACCAAAATTTGACAGAATTTAAGTTAAAGGACGTTAAATATAAAAATGTAAAGAACTTGAAAACATGCTAAGTCGACTTAGCATACTATTGTTTGGAGGCGTCGATATATTTTTTCAAAATATTATTTTTTTAAAATCGATTTGTGCGTGAACTTTTTTTATATTTCAATGGAATAAACGATAGCATAGTGATTAATAGGCAAAAGTTCATTCATCCCTGCTACAGGAAATCATTTTTGAGGAAAAATGTCAAAAAGTCATAACCCTAGTGCTTACACCTGGAAAGTTTTTGCGGTTTCTAAATTTACAATGTTCATAGATGAGAAAAATCACAAAACAAAAAAATCGCCGGACCGCTTCTTAAATAAATCGCGGTCGAAGTTTACATTTTTGTTTTTTTTAGGTTTTCACGGTATATCGAAACGTGGACGTATACGGATAATCCTCTGCAGGATTGTTGTGTATTCCCAACGAAGAGTAAATACGGAATTTCCCCCATTTCGGCGCAATACTGAGGCTAAAACCTTAAAAATACTTAAAATCGGGCGGTTCCGTTCTATATACCTGTACTGAAAAATTTCTGGGGAAACGTATTTTGGCCTAAATAACAAATTTCTGCTATTTCGGTGTGATAATGAGGTTAAAACCTTGAAAATACTGAAAACCGATCGGGCGATGCTATTCTATGGAGGCTATATTAAAACTTGGACCTGTACAAACAAACTTCCTGCGAAAAAGTTTTGTATACCCAACGAAGACTAGAGAACAATTTCAAAAAGTGGAAAAAATTTGGGTGACTTTGGGGATGGAAGATACCAAGGAACGGTCCTGACCGGTTTCAACATGGCAAAGTCCAGTATTTATCTTGGTCCCTCTTTAATCGCAAGTGGACACTGACCTCCCCGTGGTGTCACCTGGGAAACTGCCTTTAACACCCGATAAAGGTAGTGAGCTAACATGTGACATGAAAAAACGAAAGAAAATAAAAACAAACCCCTCTAAAGTTGACGAACCTCGCAAACGTTTTAAGGGCCATGATCTGCGAATCTGCACCTGGAACGTTCGCACTCTTTATAGAGAAGGTGCAGTCTTCGCATTGACAGACGTACTTGAAAAGTACAAAGCCGATATTACTACCATACAGGAAATAAGATGGATTGGGAAAGGCGTCACAACAACACCTAAAAGTGACTGTATTATAGACACTGTATTATAGCTGCCATGACGTAAAGCATGAGTTTGGTTGCGGATTTGTAATTAGTCGGAGACTAAAACATTTGATATCCAGCTTCACCCCAGTGAATGAAAGACTTGCTGCAATTCGAATAAAAGCAAAATTCTTCAACATCAGCTTTATTTGCGCTCCTGCTCCCACTGAAGAAAAGGACGAACAGACCAAAGATATATTTTAGGAGGACCAAAGATATTTAATCTGGTAACAGATACATGTAGCGTGCTCATTTTTCCAATCTGCTGGTATCCAATAGTAGCGAAGACGATGATACTACAGATCCAATCCCAGAAGATCGTATAGAATGTATACCGCCCGGCAAAGATGAGGTAAAAACAGCAATCAACCGACTAAAGAGTAATAAAGCAGCAAGAGCCGATGTCTTACCAGCCGAGCTGTTTAAAACCGGTGTATAGGTGTATGTATCAGCTAGTCAGCAACATCTGGCAGGAAGAACGCGTACCCGACGATTGGAACCTGAGCATCCTATGTCCCTTCCAAAAGAAAGGATATAAGACTGTATGCTCCAACTATAGGGGCATAAGTCTTCTCCCTATTGCCTATAAGATAGTGTCAGGGATATTGTGCGAACGACTAAAGCCTATGGTTAACGGAATAATTGGACCATGCCAACGTGGCTTTAGACCTGGCAAGTCCACCACTGACCAGATATTTACCCTGCGGCAAATCATGGAGAAGACCCAAGAGATGCAGATCGACACATATTACCTTTTTGTCGATTATAAAGCAGCATTTGACAGTCCCCTGAAAACATATGTGTTCTTCAAACAACATTAAGAAAGTATATAGTAAAAAAAGTGTTAATTTAAAAAAAAAAACGCTAAAAAACAAATTTATTAATGAAAAAAGTTAAATATCTGTTGAAGTTTTTTATTTATTTTTGTTAAACTTTTTGACATTGATTTGACATAACCGCATCTACCTTAGTAAATGTACGATTTGTGGCGCGAATAGGTTTTCATAGTTAGATTTTTTCATTCACGAGCAAATACTCGATTGAATCGAATGTCGTTATTTGGCCCCTGTACTGACAAATTTGTGGAGAATGTTTAGAAGCCCCAAGGAAGACCAAATAAAAATGTCAGCAATTTCGATATTATAATAAGGCCAAAGCCTTGAAAATATCGGCAATGAGGAGGTACCGTTCTGTGGAGGGTATATCGAAACGTGGACCTGTACAGGTCATTCTCTGCCGACAATTGAGACCTTTCTGGGCGAAAGAGAGACTAGATACTAAATTTCAGCCATTTCGGTGTGATAATGAGTCTGGAACCATAAAAATACAGAAAATCGGCAGATATCGTTCTACAGTGGGTATACCAAAACGTAGACCTGTAGAAATTTCTATATCGGTTAGATCATGCAGTAAAATCCTTGTAAATCGGGCGTACCGTTGTACCGTTCTTTCTGGTAGAATGTTTTGTAGCGCAAGCGAAGACTAAATGAAAATATCGGTTGAATAATGCAGTTAAAACCCTAAAAATTACCAAAATCTGAGAGAACCGATCTTTCGACACTATATCAAAACATTGAGCTGCTCCGACAAATTTCTTAAGAAATATTTTGCAGCCCAAGCGGAGACTAAATACCAAATGACAGTCATTTCGTGACATTGTTTTGTGAAAATATTTTCATACCTATGGAAAGACAAAATGCAAACTTACCATTCGCTGGTCAAATGGGACTAATACCTTCAAAATTCCTTGAGTAGACTCGTCTCGTTATATACAGCCCTATATAATAAAGGCTATACCAAAACGTGGTAAAAAAATTTGATAGAAATGTTTTTTTAGCTTCAGGATACCCAAACTAACAAATTGCAACCGATTTGATGATCAAATGGGTATAATGTCTTCGAAGATCCTTATGCTGAGGCGCCGCGTTGTATGTGGTGTTATATGGGGGATATACCAAAGCGTGGACCTATATAAATAATTTTTGGTAGAATTATTCTTTGGCCTCTGGAAACAAAAAATACCAAATTACAACGAAATCGGTGGTCAAATGGCACTAATACGTTCAAGAGGGCGGATGCGTTAATACCTTCAAAATCCTTTAAAGCACCGCCGAGTTATTTTGTACGGGGGATATACCAAAACATAGACCATTTTCAATACAACAGATTTCCGCAAAAACTTATCCATACAAAGACATTGGAAATTCAATCTTTCTATGCAAAAGATGTTTCTTAAAGTTCGTCCTTTTTTGACATCGCTCATTTACTCAAAGGATGGCATAACTAAAAAAAGGACATTTGAGTTAGCAATTTCTATATTTGCTTCAATTTCTACTTTATCTTGTGTCAAATTTACAAGTTGATATCTCAAAAACTCAACGCGTTACAGCTTATTTTCTAGGAGTTTGGCATAAATCATCAAAAAAGTTATTTGGGTTTATGAAGTCCTAAACCACCTCAGATCATGCTTGATTTTGCACAGCAATTTTGCGCTTATATCTGGCTAGATCTTTACAAAAGATGGTCCAAGTAGCTATTTTATTTTTGTGTAATAACCTTTTTAAGTTAGGGAAGTCAAATATCAATCCGCAACTTAAAACACGTTTTTCTCGAAACTTCTCTTTTTGAGATGTGTCACTCTTTGAGTAAATGAGCGACATGATTATAGGAAAAAACAACTCTGAAGTAGAAAAAAATTGCTTAATGATGTGTTGAATGGCAAATGCATAGAAAATAAAATTTGGAACATTTTGTAATTGTTCGTATGTTTTCAACATCAAACAAAACTTGTGGTTACTTGTAAAGTTTGTAAATTTTCTTTATGAAAAACAGAAACAACTGACGATTACAGAATAAAAGACAAACGGTACAAAATAAATACATTAAGAACATGCAACATAACAACAACACAGTCCACTACACCGACGAAACATTTAACCTTTGGTGGTACATGTTACACATTTTAACAGCAACATGTTTGCCATAACCCTATGTAGTATTTGTATATCATTGTACGGGGTTTTTTACTACAAGCCACAACTATATGAACGTCCTTCCCTGATCTCATCCCAGTCGGAATTTATCATCGTTCTTCATCCTTTTGTGGTAGAATTAAGGGAGTCTTTTTGGATTTGACTTTTTAGGTGAATGGAATTGTAACAAAACTGCTGCATAATTGTTATTCAGCTTCGGGGTCTTGTTGAAAATGTACCTATTGTGGGGGAGGTAAAGATACCAAACAACAAACAAGCAGACCTTGTAAAATTGGGATGTTGCAAAAATGTTTAACATTCGTAACATTAATAACAATAACAACAACTACAGGAAAATATCTGTTGTTGCAATTCGATGTTGGTCGTCTGCCATTCATATGGACGGACAGAGAGACTTGCGGTTATTTCTTTTTTGTTCCATGGTTACTGTGGTGAACTGGTATGTATGTTGCATATTGTGTTCTTATTATCATATTCCATTCATCCGCAAAATTATACAAGACAGTCCATGTTACACCCCCTTTAACCATTCGAACCGTAACACCACATTGTGGTTACTGGGACTTTGTTTTTTGTATAAAAATTTGTTTGTGTGGGTGTTTCAGTAATGATTAAATTTGTCAAAATAAATTAAAATAATTATATATAGTTAAAAGATATTATTATGTTTGGATTCTCCTTGTAATCTAACTTATAATATACTAGAAAAGTACCCGCTACTTCGTATGCGGAAAGGATATACAAAACAAATAAAAAATATATAATATAGAACGGTGAACATTGAAAATTTTTTTACTAATACCTATTTTAATTGATATTTATTTTCATGTAAGTACTATTCGTACCATTCGTACTATTCCTCACGCCTACACATCAAGAGCCAGCCATAATTGTTGAGATATTTTAGTTGGGTGCTCAGCGCCAAGACGGCTTAACCCTCCAACCGCGATCCTCATTTCCAGCTCTATCTGTTCCCCCAAAACCATTTATAGTACTATTTAGTACTTTACATATAAATACGAACCTCCTCCTAATATTTCAAAATTTACACAATAACAAATTTTACCATATAGTACAATTCATATATTTATGGTACATATTTCCTAAATCTGAAGTTATTACCAAATAACAACAGTAATCTTATTTCTAACTCTCACGAATCCAGGTCTATATATAGTCCAATATAAAATTGTACCATGCATTGAACCATCTTCGTACCCCTAAGACTACCAAATCCTAATTGTACCAAATTTAGTACTTTTTGTAAACATAAGTACGAATTTCCAAAACAAACTCCAACAGTAATCTCAATTCCAAATTTCAAGATTGCAGCTCTAGCCGTTCGCTCAAATCCAAATTGTACCAAATTTGGTACCAATTAGTACTTTTCGCACCCATAACCAAAAAGTTTCAAAACTACCTCAATCCTACACTTCAACAGGTATTTTAATTCCAAATTTGAGGATTGCAGCTGCATCATATCACCGAAATCCAAATTGTACCAAATTTAGTACTTTTCGTACCCATAAGTACAAATTTTTAAAACTACATCAGTGCTAAGTGCAAACAATAAGCTTAATTCCGAATTGCAGGATTCCAGATATATCCGATCACTCAAATCCAAATTTGGTACCATTTAGTACTATTCGTATCAACACTCCAACTTCAATTTTAATTCCGAATTTCACGATTCTAAATGTATCCTCTCACTGAAATCCAAATTGTACCAAACTTAGTACCATTTAGTTTACTTTTCCTACTCAAAACTAAAAATGTCCAAAACTTTATCAATCCTACACACCAACTGTACTCCTTATTCCAAATCTGGGGATTCCAGCTATATTTGTTCACCCAAATCCAAATTGTGGTACCATTTAGTACTATTCGTACCCATGAGTACGAATTTCCACAACTACCTCAATCCTACACGACAACAGTAATCTTAATTCCAAATTTCAGGATTACAGCTGCATCCGATCACCGTAATCCAAATTGTACAACATTTGTTACCATTTAGTACTTTTCGTATCCAAAGTACGAATTTCTAAACCTACCTCTATCAACACTCCAACAGCACTTTTAATTCCGAATTTCAAGATTCCAAATGTATCCTATCGATGAAATCCGAATTGTACCAAATTTAGTACCATTTAGTACTTTTCCTACCCATAATTAAAAATTTCCTATACTTAATCAATCCTACACTCGAACAGTACTCCTTATTCCAAATCTCGGGATTCATCCGATCACCGTAATCCAAATTGTACAAAATTTGGTACCATTTAGTACTTTTCGTATCCAAAGTACGAATTTCTAAACCTACCTCCTATCAATGAAATCCGAATTGTACCAAATTTAGTACCATTTAGTACTTTTCCTACCCATAATTAAAAATTTCAAAAACTTCATCAATCCTACACACCAACAGTAATCATTATTCCGAATCTCGGGATTCCAACTATATCCGTTCACCCAATTCCAAATTGTGCCAGATTTGGTACCATTTCATACATTTCGTACCCATAAGTACAAATTTTCAAAAAGACCTCAGTGCTACGTTCAAACAATAAGCTTAATTCCGAATTTCTGGATTCCAGATGCATCCGATAACTCAAATCCAAATTTGGTACCATTTAGTACTATTCGTATCCAAAGTACGAACTTCCAAACCTACCTCTATCAACGCTCCAACAGCACTTTTAATTCCGAATTTCACGATTCCAAATGTATCCTATCAATGAAATCCAAATTGTACCAAATTTAGTACCATTTAGTACTTTTCCTACCCATAATTAAAAATTTCCGAAACTTTATCAATCCTACACCCCAACAGTACTCCTTATTCCAAATCTCGCGATTCCAGCAATATCCGTTCACCCAAATCCAAATTGTACCAAATTTGATACTATTTAGTACTATTCGTACCCATGAGTACGAACTTCCACAATTACCTCAACCCTACACGCCAACAGTAATCTTAATTTCAAATTTCAGGATTCCAGCTGCATCCGATCACCGTAATCCAAATTGTACCAAATTTAGTACCATTTAGTACTTTTTGTTCCCATAGGTCCGAATTTCCAATACTCCAACAGTAATCTTAATTTCGAATTTAAGGATTCCAAATGTATCCGATCACCCAAACCAAATTGTACCAAATTTGGTACCATTTAGTACTTTTCGTAGCCATAAGCACGAATTTTCAAAAGTATCCCAATCCCACACTCCAATAGTAATCATAATTTAAAATTTCACTATTCCTGCTCTATCCGATCAGTCAAATCCAAGTTGTACAAGATTTGGTACCATTTAGTACTTTTCGTACCCATAACCCATAACAAAATTTCCAAAACTATCTCAATCCTACACTCCAACAGAAATCTTATTTCCAAATTTCAGAAATCCAGCTATATCCGTTCACCCAAATCCAAATTATACAAAATTTAGTACCATTCAGTACTTTTTGTACCCACAAGTACGAATTTAGTACTTTTCGTAGCCATAAGTACGAATTTAAAAAAGTATCCCAATCCCGCACTCCAATGGTAATCTTAATTCCAAATTTCACTATTCCAGCTCTATCCGATCACTTAAATTCATATTGTAACAAATTTGGTACCCTTTAGTACTTTTCGTACCCAAAAGTACGAATTTCCAAAATACCTCTAGCCTACACTCCGACAGTAATCCTAATTCTAAATTTCAGGATTCCAGCTCCATCCGTTCCCACAAATCCAAATTGTACCTTATATGATACTATTTAGTACCTTTCGTACCCATATGTACGAATTTCGAAAACTACCTCCATATCTCAAACCTACATTCCAACAGTACTAGTAATTCCAAATTTCAGAATTCCAACTTTATCGGTTCGACCAAATTCAAATTGTACCAAATTTAGTACCATTTAGTACTATTCGTACACATGAGTACACATTTTCAAAACCACCTCCTTACATCAACTCGTCTTCTAAACCTTGATTTTCATTCCAAATTTCAAGATTTTAGCTCTATCTGTTCACGTAATACCAAATGGTACTAAATTTAGTAACTTTTAGTACTATATATATATTACTATATTATATTATTATAGTTTGAATTTCCAAAAATCCAGCCTTATCTGACACCTTCGGACCAAGAGTTACCCTCACCCAAAATTTCAAGATTCTAGCTCCAGCCGTTTAGCCTGGGCGTTGATTATGAATCAGTCAGTCAGTGAGTCATCATTACTGAACTCTTTTATAAGTATAGATGTATATCAAATTCCCCAGGGTATATCATGTTGCTCGAAACCGAATTCCTCCGTAACGGCTGGACACACATTTACACAGTTTCTTACTAAAAAGGGGATTTTTGGTTTCCAGAAATTAAAAACATCTGTACCAAAAATGGTTTATATTGGTCCACGTTTTGGTAAAGTCGAGCCATATAACGCGACACTTTATGATATTTTGAAGGTATTAGTCGCATTTGACCACTGAATTGCTTGTAATTTGGGATTTTGTGTTTACAGATTTCTCAGACTTTTTTACCAAAAGTTGTTGACATATGCTGGTCCACGTTTTGGAATAGCCCTAATAAAACGAATCCGCCCTGTTTCAGATATTTTAAAAATTTTATCGACGGTTTCGTCTCAAATTAGATGTAATTTGACATTTAGCTTTCAAAGTGGTCATAAAACTTCACTACCAAAAATTGCAGGCATACATAGGTCCACATTTAGTACCCACCAAAATTTCGGATCCGTTAGTCATTATGTAACCTATTACAAAGTAATGTGTCAAGGAAAAACTACTTACTTATGACCTGTTTCACTAAGACGATACGAATTCAAATTCGATCGAACTACTATCTTTGTAATAAATTTAATTTGATTGAAAAATCGAATGCGTCAAATATTTTTCAACAAACAGAAGTTTGGTAGTAAATTCGAATCGTCTTAGTAAAACAGGTCATTAGTAATGATTACGGTGCCACAGTGCGTGTGTTTCAGACTACAAATCCTATATAAAATAACTAGTTATTCAGTGCGACATGCCCTTGTTAAAGTAGTGGATTAGAAGGGAGCTTTGTAAGTAGTTACTACTACCAAAATGTACGATAGAAAAGTACTATAAAATTTATTTTATTTGGTAATGATTTTTTTTTGCCGGGTATGGCCTCATATAACAGTACAACCCGATTTCAGGTATTTTGAGAATTTTACATGTATATTTTTAAACCACATTTGATGTAATTGGTATTAGGGTTTCCAGTAGTCACTACAAATTGCGGACATTGGTACTTTCGCAAAAGAAAGAAAACTTATTATTTCAGTTTAGTTTAGAATATTCCATGGTGGAGTGTAGAAAAAGTTCGACCCGGTCGAACTTAACGTTGTTTTACTTGTTATATTTATTTTGTAAATCCGGTTTAAAACTCATAGTCTCATAGTCTATAGCCTCTATATATGTACCTGTACCTACGAATATTAGGTATTTTGATGATTTTAGCTGTATTTTTAGTCCGAACTAGCTGTTATTTGAGGTTCCAAGGTATCACACAACTCCTCCACCAACATTTGTTATAGCGCACATATAACCGTAACTCCCGTTTTCAGTACTTTAGGGGGTTTTTGCTACATTTTTTGACCAAACTACCTTAAATTTGCATTTGAGGTTGCCACTGGTCACAAATCTTCTACATAAAAAACGAGTAAAAGAGGGCTATAATCGAACGGGGCCGATTATATGACACCACTTCCCCAGAACAATAGTTTTCCGGCGGAATTTATGTATATGATTGCGAATACTCCCTTGTTCCTTGTTGTGGAAATATATGTATGTATGATTGCGACACGTTATATAATTTTCATTATTTCGTAATGGACAGATGTACAGTTTCGGCTACATATACATACATTAGGTTTATGACTTTTTTGCAATTTTTGTAAATATCAAAAATACCACCGCATAGCCGTGCGGAGCATGAAAAACTACTATGAAATACGGTATCATTTTTTCTCTATCGCGGAAAAAGTTTCCGCACCAAATGCATTGAAGTTCAGTAATGCATTATTTAATTTTATTTAAAACTAGCTGAACTCGGTGCGCTTTGCTACCCCGACTTAGATAAAATATAATGCAATGCTTTTTTAATATTTTAACGTATAAATATAGGAGATATGAAGGCGTTCTCTACCCATTCAGGGCTGTTTTGGGGCTACTATGTATGTTTCAGGAGGTAACCCTCCTCCTAAAGCCTTTTCGACTATAAGTATTCCTACGGTAGTTATATACTCTTACAATATTAATTTCTCTTTATTTGTACAGATTGGATTTGGAGTGAATAAAATTAAGAATAGAACCAGGTTTGAGAACCTTAGGTTTGAGGATAGTTGTAATTTATTTTATAAATGGGACTTATTATTTCCAGGTCATATACATATTAACATATTGTGATATCTGAAATTACTCTTAGGATAACTCCCACTCGTATTCAAAATTTTTACTCAAATAATGATTTAGTTATATCATATTAAAACATTATTCTTAAGAAGTCTTTCAAAGATATAATATTTGATTCTGTAGCCTTCGTCAATTCCTTCTCAACTATAAGTACTCGTACTTGTGTATATAATGATGAATTCTAATTTCATTCAAATTAGACATATGTAACAAAAACATGAAAATATATATGGGAGCTATATTCCGATCTGAACAGATCTCGATATCATTTTGCACATTTATTTTTACACCAAATCCCGTCTCGCATTCCAAATTGCAATGAAATTTAACATACATAACGTGTTTGGTGCACAAAATGCAAGAAATCGGCCGAAAATATTTATGTGGGAGCTATATCCAAATATGAACCGATTTCGATATAATTGGCACATTTTGTTTCTAGACCAAATTCCGTTACACATTCCAAATTTCAGCGAAATTGGACATATATAGCGTGTTTGGTCCATCCAATGCGGAAAATCGGCCGAATATATATATGGGAGCTACATCCAAATCTGAACCGATTTCGATATAATTTGGCACATGTATTTCTAGACCAAGTTCAGTCACACTTTCCAAATTTTATTGAAATTGGATATCAATAGCGTGTTTGGTGCCTCAAATACATGAAATTGGCAGAAAATATACGTAGGAGCTATATCCAAATCTGAACCGATTTCGATATAAATTGGCACATATATTTCTAGGCCAATATCCATCACACATTTTAAATTTCATATAGCGTGTTTGGTGCATAAAATAAGGAAATCGGCCGAAAATATATGTATATGGGAGCTATATCCAAATCTGAACCAATCTCCATATAATTTGGCACGTTTATTTCCAGACCAAGTTCCGTCACACATTTCAAATTTCATTGAAGTTGGACATAAATAGCATGTTTGGTACATAAAATAAGGAAATCGGCCGAAAATATATGTATGTGGGAGCTATATCCAAATCTGAACCGATTTAAATATAATTTGGTAAATTTATTTCTACATCAAATTCTGTCACACATACAAAATTTGGAGATTGTATCTGTAATAGTTCTAAAGATATTTGCATACAAATTCTACATTTTCTGGAGGTACCTCCGGTTTTGATGCTATATCTCCAGATCAACACGAAATTTCAAAAAATGATATAGCCTATTTTCATTCCAGGCCATGTAGCAATGTACCCTAAAAATTTCAGTAAGATCTGTTCAGCGGTTATCGAGTCTATAAGGCACAAACAAATTTAAATTTTATATATATATAGATAGGCCAATTCTATCACACATTCCAAATGTCATTGAAATCGGACATATATAGCGTGTTTGGTACATCAAATACTTGAAATCAGACGAAGATATATGTGGGAGCTATATCCAAATCTGAACCGATTTTGATGTATAATGGAACATATAGTTATAGACCAAATTCCGTCACACATTCCAAATTTCATTGAAATCGGACATGTATGTATAGCGTGTTTGGTACCCCAAATACTTGAAATCGGACGAAAATATATATGGGAGCTATATCCAAATCTGAACCGATTTCGATATAGTTTGGTACATTTACTTATAGGCCAAATTCCGTCACACATTCCAAATTTCATTAGAATCGGACATATATAGCGTGTTTGATACATCAAATACTTGAAATCGGACGAAAATATATATGGGAGCTATATCCAAATCTGAACTTATTTCGATATATTTCGGAACATTTAGTGATAGGCCAAATTTCGTCCCACATTCCAAATTTCATTGAAATCGGACATATGTAGCGTGTTTGGTATATCAAATACTTGAAATCGGACGAAAATATATATGGGATCTATATCCAAATCTGAACCGATTTCGTTATAGTTTGGTACATTTTGTTATAAACCACGTTCCGTCACGCATTCCAAATTTCATGGAAATCGGACATATATAGCGTGTTTGGTACATCAAATACATGAAATCGGAATCGAAAATATATATGGGAGCTATATCCAAATCTGGACCGATTTCGATATATTTTGGCACATTTATTTTTAGGCTAAAATCCATCACACATTTCAAATTTGGAGTCTGTATCTGTAACCGTTCTCTAGATATTTGCATACAAAGTTTAAAATTTTTGGAGGTACCTACGATTCTGATGCTATATCTCCGGATCAGAGCGGAATTTCGAAACTTTTTATAGCCTATGTTACTTTCAGGCGATGTAGTAATATACCCTGAAAATTTCAGCAAGATCGGTTAAGCGGTTTTTGAGTCTATAAATTTCAAACAAACAAACAAACATTTTTCTATTTTATATATATAGATAATGGCATATACGCTTTTCGTAATAACTTATTAATAGATTTAATCTAATTTAAAATCACTATCAAGCCATTCTGGACCAATTTGTTGTCCAATCGCGATATTTCAAGCATTTAATGCACCTTTGACAATATTGCAATTTTTAGTTTTTCTCTAAAAACTCGTGAATTTTATGTTTATATTTTTTTGTACCTATCGGGAAAGAGAATATGTGGTCATTTGCAACGAATTAGCCAAAGTTACGGACTGTTTTTAAAGACTTTGCCTGTGAGAATCGTATTTGTTTTCTATAAATATTTATTCTATATTCTATACATATTTACACCTAGGAAGTTTTTGCGGATTCTGAAATCAAAGTTCACATTAATAGGGTGTTTTAGGTTTTCACGATTTTGCTTGGAAACCGCAAGTCCTATTGAAATGAGAATAGAGCATATGTTGTAACTGTGAAAATTCTCTACAAGATTGACCTTTATGACTTTTTCCGTAGTTTTACCAATTTTGAGATATAGAAGTTGAAACTGGGACAATGAACTGACTGTATCGCCTCCTTACAAAACAATGTCATGCACGATGCTTACACCTCGAAAGATTTTGCAGATTCTGTATCTACAATGTTCATAGATGAGAGATGAGGGATTCTGAAATAAATCGGGGTAAATGGTCACATTTTTAGGGGTTTTTAGGTTTTCCGGATTTTGCTTGGAAACCGCAAGTCCTAAATGGGACTAAAGAAAATATTATAGCAGTGAAAATTGTCTACAACATTTTTAGGTTCCATTTCAATAGGGCCTGCGGTTTCCATGCAAAGTCCTGAAAACCTAACAACCCCTAAAAATGAGAACTTTTACCGCGATTTATTTAAATTCTTTCGATTCTTTCTTGTTTTTCGATTTTTCACAGCTATGAACATGGCTGTTTCAGAATCTGCAAAAACTTCCCAGGTGTAAGCGGTTTTCATTTAAAGTTAGTCAAGGCGCAATGTACATGGCATTGTTTTATAAGGATGTGATACAGTCAGTGCATTGCCACAATTTGAACTTCTATATCTCAAAAAAGGTAAAATCTACGAAAATATCATAAAGGTCAATCTTGTAGAGAATTTTTACAGCCTTAACATTTGCTCTAATCCCATTTCAATAGGACTTGCGGTTTTCAAGCAAAACCCTAAAAATGTGAACATTGACCGCGATTTATTTAAAAATCAATTCGTCAATTTTTTGTTTTTTTTTGATTTTTTTTCATCTATGGATTGTAGATTCAGAATCTGCAAAAAACTGCTCAGATGTAAGAACCTTCCATATAAAGTTGGTTCAGGTGCACCGTGATGTTAGACAGTAATTCCTTTATCAAACTGCTACATTGATATAATTTGCATCAAGAAATAGGTCAAGAGTTGGTTTTCAACTTTAGTTTCGTAAGTTGTCCGAATATGCCTGCAGAATTTAAATTACTGATTAAAAAATAAATTTGGATATTTTCCCACAAAATGTATGGCCAATTTTACCAAAACTATTATCTCGTGAAAACATTTGTCAGTATTGAACTATAACTGCGATCTCTAGCGTGATTCAGCTTACATTACCCACAATTAAAACTGAGTGATACCTGAATATCTAGACTGTCACTCTGTTATCTGACCACGTACATCAACATAATTAGCCTCAATGGAAAGGTCAAGTATTCCTCTTCTAAATATAACTTACATTGGTTTACCATAGTTTCCAGGAATAAATATATAGTCATTAACAATTAACAGTTTTAACTAACAATTTTAGCAATTTTCACAAAAGTTCTGGTCAATTTAATCCGCTAAATATTATCTGATCATTACAGTTGTGCCAAAGGAACTATATGGCACTTCGCTGTTCCAATGGCCCACATTTTGTATGAACAAACTGCGTATACCTAATATCACACGTTACATTTTATGATGTTACTCATACGTTTCGGAACTAGTACAATGAACTAGATTACCCAACTCTATTGATCATCACGTTAAATTGCAAGCTACTTCTCTGTCGTAAACCCAAACCGTACATAAAATTTCGGGCCGATCAGACTGAGGTTCGCAGTTACCGCAATCCTTCTCCACCAAAAATTGTCAAAATAGATCCTTGTTTTGGTATATGCCTCATATTACGGTACGTTCCGATTTTAGGTATTTTGCGGATGTTCGCTACATTTCTTGACCAAACTATCTATAATTTGACATTTGATGTTCCCAGTGGTCAAACAACCTTTTTTACCGAATACTGTAGTTATAGGTCAATGTTTTGGTATACATTGTCCTTGTATAATAGCACCGCCCGGCCTCACGTATTTTGAAGTTTTTAAGCGGGCCGAACTAGCTAAATTTAGGTATTTTACCAATTGACAAATAAATTCTACACCTAAAATTGTGGGCATTGGTCCACGTTTTGTTATAGCTTCCATATGGCGATGCCGCCCATATTCAGGTATTTTTATACACTCAGCATTTATGCTAACGAGGGTATATCACCAATATTTTTGAAAATTTAACATAGCTGAAGCCAAGGTTTACCCTTTTAGAACACGCGACTCGTGATTGTATATTATACAAATTAAATACTTTTGGATAAAATGCAATGTTTTTGGACGTGGCAAAAAATATTGGCCTTAAAAGATAATTTGCGAGGAAGCTGTGGCTATATTTATGTTAAAAAATTGGTGAAAATGGGTTGAGCCACCATGTCTTTTTTTGTTATCTCTCTATTTGTGACTAAACCACACTTCTCTCGAGTTTCCTGTCAAAGTAAAAGCAGAAGCAAACTAAATGAGGATCATCTCACTAATGTATTACTTTTCAACATTTCGTCTGCTTCTACCATTAAATGATGCTGACATTTTGAAGCCAGATTTACAGTGTTTTTTGAAATTAATTTCATTCCGCAAACAGGTTTTTATAAAAACCATATATAGGATTGTAGTACTTGCGATTCTGAGTTATTTGATAGGAATATTGTGAATGTAGTCTGCACAGCTTCATAGAAATCGGCATCCAAATGCGAAAATTTTGTGCGAACATTTTTCAAAAAATCATATTTTTCGGGCCTAATTTTAACAATTGTTATTCGATTTCTTCGTACTTGATTGCACATTTTAGTTTTTTACGTTCCTGATCCAATAAATCATTCCCCGTGAAAATCCATCTACTAAAACGCGAGTTACAAAAAATTCCAAGTAGAAAAATCGCTAAAATTGTTTTTGGAAATATCGCGTATTTTATGGCGTTTTCTGCGGTTCGTTTCCACTGCAATGAAACAACTAGTACAGCATCTTCGTTTTAGCGGAAACAGAGATTTGAAAACTTCACTTAAGAGGGAGCTACATTAATTTTATCTCAAAAAATAGTGTGTGATGCTACATCCACGGTTGTTGATTGATCGCCTTGAAATAGATATATATCGATATAGATTTTCATGGTGAACACTGAAATCGGATGCGGACAAAAATTTTATGCACTTTGCGCAAATTAGCGATATTTTATAGGTTTTTTAGTGCTAAGATGCAGCCGATGCTACAAATTAGCCTCCAAATTAAATTTCGAAAAATATATACAAATTAAAAGATATGGTCTGGATATGATTTTGATAATTACGCGATTTCCACGTATTTTAAAATGCATATAAATTAAATTGGGTTATTTGACCTCCGTTTCCATTTCAGAAGCTTTGAGATATATCCTCCTCAACCCAATTACCTTCTCTAATGGGAAAGCTTTAATATGAGTGTCAATAAAGCAAAATCCGTCTATTTTATTGGGAGATTTAATCAAAACGAAGGAAATATTCCTATAGATTTTTCCAATATTTTCTACTACATAATGCACGTGAAAAAATATTTTGTCAAATAAAAAATTATTTTTTGACCAAAATATGTGCTTATTTTGGCTGTAACATCAAAACTATAACACCAATTTGTACGATTGTAGTCTCATTTGATTCGCCGTGAAGTTTAGATCCACAAAAAATTTTATTTTATGTAATTTTATGACCACTAAATTGGCATTTATTTTGAAAAAAGTTGACTTATATGCAATAATTTATCAATTTTATGTACATTCCGCGAATTCTGTGTAACATTTTGCAGGTATTATACAATCTACTCGCTTAAGTCACTTCGAGAGAACTTTTTTGTAACAATGGTGCTGATTAAAATAATTAGCGTTTTTATAATATTTTCTTTCTTAAAAAGCGAAATAAAAGCGCCATATCTTTTGTCCGCAACAACCAAAAATTGGCTCGCAACCAGATTCGTACTGGCAATTTTTTTCTTAACCTACATATCAAAAATCGTTGATGTAGCGCGAAAAAAAATTATCCTTTTTTTCTGAAATGGAATATGAAATAATTGACAATATTCCTGATATACACTTTCATACGGGTAAATGTGCCTCATCAAAATAATGGTTTTAGACCCCAGTATTTTTGGACGAAATGTGTTTCAGACAATTTGGAGTCGATTTTGCCATGTCCGTCCGTCTGTCTGGCTGGCTGGTGCGTAATATTTTGTTCAAACTTAGTTTAAGTTCGAAGATGGATTATATCGATCCACTCCTTCCGATACCTCCCAAACAAATGTTCGAAAATGTTAGGAAAATTTGTGCGCACGATAACTCCTGAAGGGAGAAACCGATTTGATCCATACTTTGCACATCGTAAAATTTCTACCAGGCTTAGGTGAGGTTCTAATATGGACGCAATGGGTCCACTCCTTCGGGTACCCCCCACACAAAAATTCGGAAAAGTGCAGTTTAGGACATGTTTTCGAATCGCTTCGATTTTTATTGTAGCAACTTGTATTCACTGCTCCCATACGACGGTACAAATTTCATCAGGGGCAAGTCCACACTTCCTGAGAACATAGCCTGAAAGGTGAAAAAAAACCTATGACACCTTGTGTTGTGGCTGGACATCAAGATAAATTTCGAACGGTTCTGCCGAGTCGGTCCAAAATTTGGCCTTCGTAATATTTTGTCCAAACTTAATTTAAGTTCGAAGATAAACCATATCATTACACTCCTTCAGGTACAATTCTTGAAGGGAGTGACCGATTTGGTGTATACTTTACACATCCTTACATCTCTACTAGACATATTTAAGTTTCAAATATGGATTATATTTGTCCACTCCTTCGGGTACCATCCACACAAAATGGCGGATATGTTCACCTTAAGGCCTGCTCTCGAATCACTTTCATTTTTGATGAAGCAACTTGCATTCGCTGCCTCAATTACGACGATACTTCTTGAGAAACCATCCCGAAAGGTGTAAACAACCACTATGGCACCATATGTAGTTGCTGAAGAGCACGGTAACTCTCGAACTACTTAACCGATTTGGTCCGAAATATGGCCTTCGTCATATTTTCCCCATACTCAGTTTCAGTTCGAAGATGGGCAATACCGGTCCACAACTTCCAGTACTTCCCCCCAATATTTAAAAAATGTCACTAAAATGGTATGCATGATATCTCTTGAACGGGGCAACCAATTTTGTCCACACATTGGATCTACTAATATTTTGTTCAATTTAAGTTTAACTTCTGAAATGACCCATATCGATCATCTTGTGTCTAAGTGCAGTTTAGCATCTGTTCGAAGATCCTTTGGAAACGTATAACGATGCTGTTCGTTTTGGTCCTGTTTACAACGATATCATGTTTTCCGTGGGTAAGTCCATACTCCAGTCCAGGCTGAGGGCAAAGCTGACTGATACTTTTTTACTTGTTCAGTTTTTATTTACATTTTCGGCCTAAATTGGCCGTAAATTGTACAAATGTAAGTCCATATTTATATTAGGCGATTTTCCTTGTGGCAATTGTTAGTTTGTCGGTGAGAAACGATGTTGAGAGGCAAATAGCTACCATATTCCTCACCCCTCTCTCCATCAAACTGACAATTGCCGCAAGGTAAATTGCCTAATGTAAATATGGACTATCAGTAACTAGTTCCACTTTAGACCCCTCACATTGCAATCAACTGTAAACTTTAACATGGGGATGTCGTCGGAGGTAACTAATTGACTCCCGTAGGTGGATTTGTACTCGTTCCCAGTTTACAGTTACATATGTATACGTTGTAATTTTCCTCTCTTCTGTTGTTGTTTAAAAAAGTGGTGGATTTTATATGAAAGTAAATAGTCGAAACTGACGCCCCGTCGCACACTGGTCGAAACCAATGATCTAGCGGCGCAAAAGTCAAAAAATCGAACTATAAACATTGTATCGATTACAAACACTTTGCAGACAAAGATTTGTTCCATAGAGTGCATCTTGTAAACTTAGCCGAACTTAGGTCCGATTATTTTTTGGGGAATGAAATTGGACTCTCTGGATACTGAATAACCACATTCGGGCTGCAAATATTTGCAAATCTTTTGATGACTGCACTTTTAAAATAAGGGATTTTGCATGAAATTCATACAAATTTAGCTGTGCATTTGTATGGGAGCTAACATAAATCCGTATTGAAAATGTTTTGTAAGAAGATTTTATACGCAGTGAGAACACGGAATGCAAAATTACAGCCAAGTTGGTTTAAAAATGTGGTCATGGTATTCAAAATACTTTAAATTGGGAGGTACGCTTACATGGTGGCTATATCAAAACGTGCACCTATGTCCATAATTTTTGGTGGAAATATTTTGTGACTACTAGGAACCCTAAGTACCAAATTACAGCTAACTTGCTACGAAATTGTGGCTTAAATCGTCAAAATACCGAAAATCGGAAGGTACCGTTATATGGGGGCTATACCAAAACATTACCCGATATTGTTCATATTTGGCCCATTATTACCCACAGGTACAAACTGAGTTTGTGCAAAATTTCAGTGACGTATCTCTATTCGTTTGCAAGTTATTAATTTCGCGCCGCTAGATCAGTGCTTTCGACCACCGTGCGTCGCTTTCTTGGGGATAAAAAAGGTGTTTATTGGTTCCCTTCGCATTACTGGGAGGACGATTTTGCAATAGTACGGCTTAGAACTAGTTCTGGACTAATTTTATTGCGACAATTGGAATTTCCATTGCTAGCCAGACTTTCTCTTTTTATTTTGACACCAGGGGCCTAATTACGATATTCGATTCGAACGAGTATTTGCTCGTGAATGAAAAAATCGAATTATGAAAACCTATTCGTGCCACCAACTATACATTTACTAAGGTAGATGCATTAGCAATCTGTTACAACAATGTCAAAAACTAACTAATGATTTTTTTCAATCGGTTCAGCAAAGTCCCGCAGGGAAATGTCTCGACGACCTGAGTCGATCGGGCTATATTTGTCCGTCCGTCTGCCCATCTAAACCAGGCATGACCAAAAAGAGAACGGAGAAAATGTGAATGTATTCAAAATATTGGCAACTATAACAGTGTGTTAGTAAGTTTGTATTCACGCAAACAAAATCAAAACATTTGTTCTCTTTTGTACGCTCTTTCTGTGCATTCGGGTCGTGTGCGTGTAAATTGCCGAAAATCATCGGCACCGCCGTGCCAAAAGTGACCATGCTTGATCTAAACCTTGTAATCACGTTACTGTCGCAATTTTGATCGGATCGTCACAAAATGTTGGATGTTGATGGGGGTCCCGAATGCGAAAAATCTATTGATTTTGGTGATGGTCTGATAATATTCAGGGGTCCGAATGGGCAAAAAATTTTTTGGAGAAAAATTCAACTTCATATTAATAATTTTTATAATTGGTCCACTAACATCCCCGAAGTGACAAGGGAGACTTCTCTCATATCAATGAGTGCAACCCGATTCATATTTGCTCAATGACGGTACCTACAGTTTATCGCCGAGCGGCGTGTCTTAAGACACCACTTATAGAGAAGATTTTCATGGCTGAAATACTCAGGAGATATCGCCAACATTACAGAGCGAAGAAAATACCATATTTTAAATTGTAAACAGCAAAGATATCACAATAGTGGTCAATCCAGCCCAGCTTTTCATTTTTGCGATTTGTAATGTCGAATATCACAGATTTGGTTAGAGATCTTCCACAAGCAAAGTCTGACTATGAAAGTTGAAAAATCCACCTTTACAAAATAGGTTGGCATAGGTGGTCAAACAACGGAAATATCGCAAAAGTCGGTAATGCATTTCATTTTTTTAATCACGATATAGATCGCAGCTTTGATCGGATCGTCACGACATTTTGAAAGTTGATGCAGGTCCCATAGAGGAAGAAGCCTATTGATATTGCTGATGGTCGGAAAATATTCAAGGGTCGGAATGGGCTAAAAACTCATGTCGGGAAAAGTTTTTATACCCGCCACCATAATATGGAGGGTATAATTAAATTTGTCATTCCGTGTGTAACACATCGAAATATTCATCGGAGACGCTGTAAAGTATATATATATTCTTGAGCATGGGTAAAATTTTAAGTCGATATAAGCATGTCCGTCTGTCCGTCCGTCTGTTGAAATCAAGATGCAGCTCGCAAGTTTTAAGATAAAGCTTTGTAATTTGGTGTAGGAGTAAAAATTACTCTTAAAATGTTTGCTATTGCAAATGGGATATATGGGTCCACGTTTTGATATAGCCCCCATAGAACGCTACCTTTCGATTTTCGGTATTTCGAAGGTATTAGCTTCATTATCACACCGAAATGGTTGACATTTGGTACTTAGTCTTCGTTGGGGGTATGAAACTTTCCCCCAGAATTTTGTTGGTACAGGTCCATGCCTTAAGACAGCCCACATAGAACTGTACCACCCGATGTTCGATATTTTGAAGGTTTTAGCTTAGCCTTGGTTGGGGGTATAAAATGTCCCCCAGAAGTTTTTTGGTATGGATCCATATAGCCCCCAAAGAACGGTCCCTCCCGATTTCCGGTATTTTGAAGCTTGTGGCCTCAATATCCCTCTGAAATTGTTAAAATTTGGTCCTCATTTGAGGTATAAAACTTTCCATATGAAATTTGTCGGTATAGGTCCACGCCTTCATATAGCCGCCATAGAATGGTACCTCCCGATTTTCGGTATTTTGAAGGTTGTGGTCACAACAACCCAACGAAATGACTGAATGGTTTGGTATTTAGTCTACGTTAGAAAAACCCTTTCCGACAGTAGCCTTTCCTTACTTTTTTTTTAAATTCATTCTACACTTCAATACATCGTTTACGAATAAACCCCAAAACACAACCAGTGGTGGTGTTGATCGATAATTGTTATTATTTTTTTAAAGACCACCAGCGTTTTCAATATGACAAAACAACATTCTTGTAGTTCTTTATTTTCCTTTAAGTTATTGATGTTATTTGATTTGATAACACAACAATTAATTGTATATAAAACAATTGGCCCAAAGGTGCAAACACACAACATCGACCATGAATGGTCGATCGATCGTATTGCAATAGGCTCGAAGCAAAACAACGAAACAGAACACCTTACTATCATCCCAAAAACAAACAACAAAAATCTAAAACTGCTGATAAACAGAAATTTGAGAAATAGAAATCAATGAATTTTGCTTTGTGATTCGTCTTTTTTTGTGTTTTTGTTACAAAAATTAATTGTAATGTTTAATTCCCACAAGAAAAACATAAAAAATGAGGGTAACCAAGGCTGTAAAGAAAACAGAAACACCTAACGTGTACACTTACACGCTTATAAATAGACAGAGGAAAACAGGACAATAATGCCTGTGGATTTGAATGAATCAAACAAAAAATCTTTAGAAACACACATGTTTTGTGATTCCAATATTTCTTGGTAGTATTATTGGGAGTCGAAACATACAAAGGACAGTGAATGTGTACTTATTGTTGTTTATGTGTGTGAGCAATGGAGATAGATCGTTTGTCATTTTAGTGTTTACATTCCGTGTACTTGACTCAAAATGACAAAACAAAAATTTTAATTCATGAATGACCACTACTTTGTCACTTAACATGTAAACATGATTTGTAAAATGTTTTAAAGATTCCATAATGTCTTAGAATATGTTAGAGTGCAGTACAGTGTGTGGTCATGACGTTGGAGAAAAAATTTTTCTATTTTTTTCATATTGAGGCGAAGGTCATGTATAGTGATATTTATACCCTACACCACTATGTGGGGAGGGTATTATAAGTTGGTTTTGGCCAAAAAGTTTGTAACGCATCGAAATAATGGTCGCAGACCCATACTTATATATACCAAAATGAATGTCTCGACGAGCTGAGTCGATCTGGCTATGTGTGTCCGTCCGTCTGCCCGTCTGTCCATCTAAACCTTGTAATCACGCTACAGGTCGCAATTTTGATCGGATCGTCACGAAATTTTGCATGTTGATAGGGGTCCCGGAGGGGAAGAAGCCTATTGATTTTGGTGATGGTCGGATAATATTTAGGGATCGGAAAGGGCAAAAAACTTAGGTGGATAAAATGACAACGTTTTTTTCCAAAGTGAATATCTCAGTTTCTATATGGGGTATACCAAAAGCAAAACATGACAATGAAAGTAGAAAATATCACCTTTCTAATGATGTAAAGCAGGTGCTCGTACGTGATCAAACAACGAAGATATCACAATAGAAGCAAATAAAACCCCAATTTTCATTTTTGCGATTTTAATTATATTGACGAATATCACAGCTTTGGTTGAAAACTTTCCAAAAGCAAAGTCTGACTCTGAAAGTAGAAGATCCCCTCTTTACAATGATGCAAACTAGGTCGGCGTTGGTAACCAAATAACGGAGATATCGCAATAGTCGGTAATACATCCCATTTTTCTATTTTTTTGGAAATCACGCTACAGGTCGCAATTTTGATCGGATCGTCACGAAGATTTGAGGGTTAATGGGGGTCTCATAGATGAAGAAGGCTATTGATTTTGGTGATGATCGGATAATAATTAGGGGTCGGACTGGGCAAACACTTATTTGGAGAAAAGTCTACATTTTATTTTAAAGCCAATATCTCTGTTTCTTTAAGAGGTATATCTAAAGCAAAACCTGACAAGGAAAGTAGAAAATATCACCTTTACAAGGTTGTAAAGCGTGTTGTCGTAGGTGATCAAATAGCAGAGGTATGGCAATAGTCGATAATGCATCCCATTTTCCGATTTTTTTGTAATCACGCTATAGGTCGCAATTTTGATCGGATCGTCACGAAATTTTGGGGGTTAATGGGAGTCCCAAAGAGAAAGAAGCCTATTGATTTTGATGATGGTCGGATAATATTCAGGGGTCGGAATGGGCAAACACTTATTTGGAGAAAGGTCAACGTTTTATTTCAAAGCCAATATCTCTGTTTCTTTAAGAGGTATATCTAAAGCAAAACCTGACAAGGAAAGTAGAAAATATCACCTTTACAAGGATGTAAAGCAGGTTGTCGTAGGTGCTCAAACAACAGAGATATCGCAATAGTAGATAATGCATCCCATTTTCCGATTTTTTTGTAATCACGCTACAGGTCGCAATTTTGATTGGATAGTCACGAATTTTTTGGGAGTTGATGCGGGTCCCACAGAGGAAGAAGCCTATTTAGTTTGGTGATGGTCGGATAATATTCAGGAGTCGGACTAAGCGAAAAGCTTATGTGGAGAAAAGTCAACGTTTTTTATGCGAATATCTGCGCTTCTGGTTGGAGTATTCCAAAAGGAATACCCGTCAATGGAAGAAGAAAAGATCTCGTTTATATTGATGCAAAGTATGTTGGCGTAAGTGAGCAAACCGAGATATTGCAAAATTCAGTAATATACCCAATATTTTCATTTTTTGTAATCACGCTACAAGTTGGAATTTTGATCGGATAGTGACAAAATTTTTTGGGGGTAGATGGGGGCCCCACAATGGAAGAAGCCTATTGATTTTGGTGATAGTCGGATAATATTTAGGGGTCGGAATGGGGAAAAAGTCATTTGGAGACAAATTCAAAGTTTTATTCTTTGTGAATATATCGGCTTCTAGTAGGGGTATTCCAACGGCAAAGCCTGTCAATGGAAGAAGAAAATATTACCTTTACATTGGTGTAAAGCAGGTTGGCGAAGGTGGTCAAACAAGGGAGATACCACAATAGTCGGTAATGCATCCAATTGTTCCATTTTTTGCAATCAAGCTACAGGTCGTAATTTTGATCGGAAGGTCACGAAATTTTGGTTGTTTATAGGGGTCCCAGAGAGAAAGAGGCATATTATTTTTGGTGGTAGTCGGATTATATTCCCTAAAAGAAATGTTTACCAGTGAAAAGTTTATGCACAGGGGTAGTGGTGTAGGGTATCACATGGTCGGCCCCGTCCCGACTATAGCCTTTTCTCACTTGTTTTATTTAATTCTCTTTTGAGTTGAGCTGATATGACCTAAGAGGTACATTGAAAAATTAGGAGTCTACTGAAGTCACACACATCCTACCATAATGCTACGTTGCACAGGTAGTTAAGTCCGATCATCAGGCATATTAGGATGTAATCTGTCATTGTCAGCGGTTCTATCACCATTCTTTCCCAGATTCCCTAAATCTTGGTTATGGTTCGTACGACGAAGCTCATCACGCTCATTTGCTAGTCCCGTCGTTTCCGCTGTGAAATTTGTCCTGATTTCGGGTATTCGACCCGGAAGGTTATCTAAGCTACACGAGGATCTGAGGAAATGGGGAGTAAATTCTCTGAACCCTTTCCAAATAGCTATTCCAGGGTTCAGAAAAGCAAGGCAGTCAGTGGTTATGAAGTCTGGTGTACTGTTAAAGGATACGATGGTCGGAAATTGGTCTGATACAAGTGAAATGAAGAGTTTCCAGGACACGTCGTTTATCAGAACATGTGATATCTGGCGAGCTGTGGCAATCTTCTCTTATACTCGCAGGAGCGTCTTCGTTCACCGTGCAAAGTGAGGAGCTATCAATTTGCTCGGCCAGTACTATACCCCTCTGATCACTGCGAAGGGCTGAATGCCAAAGCCCATGATAAGCATTGAAGTCCCCTAGAACCAGACGGTTATTGCCCTCTAAACGTACTAGACGTATTTCCTTCCGCAAAAAGTTGTAACTATCGCAACGTTGCTACAAATAACGGTGTGTTTGTTTCAAAAAGCCCCTAATTTAGCTTTTTTTACGCAAATTGGAATTGAATTACAGGACGATACATTTTCGGGCTCTAAACAACAACGTGTGGTGTTAAGTGCTGCCTTTGTTGTTTAAGAGACTTCGGGGGTGTCTTATATTCCGAAGACGAAGTAGGAGACACAATGGGAGATGATTTGGCACAGTCCCATCAGCAATATAACTCCTATCGCAGCAGTGCTGGGGGCGGCTGAGACCAGATCAGCCTCGGAAGTGCATCCATCTGGCAAACGGACCCGATCCATGGCTCGCGGTTCTTCTGTATACCGGGATATATTGACGCTCCCGTGGTGAAAAATGTACATGTACACAAACACATAATTGTTGTGGTTACTCACCCTGGTCGAATATTTTTCCGATACCAAGTGTGGCTGGACGAAGTAAGTTTCAAACAAACATCTGTCTGCCCGGCCGTCTGGAGCATACTATAACCCTCGAACGGATCAACCAATTTGGTCCATAATTTGGTTCTCGTAATATTTTGTCTAAACTTAAATCAAGTTCGAGGATAGGTCGTATCGGTCCACTCCATCGGACATCTCCCTCACAAATTAAAACAATTTTCAAAACCCTGCAGATTAGGGACATGTTTATGATCGTTTTAAAATTGTTACAACAGTTCATTGCGGATCATATTACAATAGTTTAATTTTTATCGGGGAAAAATCCATACTGACTGAGATAATTACCCTGAAGTTGTAAAAAAAACTGTAGCTATTAAAGGGAGTAATTGATTTTGTTTAATCTTTACACATCGTAACGGTTCTTCCAAACTTACGTCAAATTCGAAGATGGACTATATCGGTACACTTCTTCCTGTACATCCCCCATATAAACTGTGTTTACTTATTTTCATTATGTCACAGTCTGAGGGTAGCTGAGAGTCTCTGTCGGCAAAGCCGACTAATACTCTTTTACTTGTTAACTTTAATACCTATCCTGACACAATTATGTGGCTGGTTACTGTACCCTTTCCTTTTTATTTTAATTGTATACAAAGTGTAATATGAACTGTTAATCAATATTTGCTTGTATTCTTTGTCGCCAAGCAGTAAAAAACGACACATGAGACGAAATCACTAAAAATTGTTGTTCTTCGAATACAATAACACTAATACGTACACATAACATAACACATTAACAAGTCAAGTGTTTTCGTTTTTTCTTCTCCTTCTTCTTCTCAAACACTTTTCACACAATGAATGTCGTGCTATTTGTTTAATGAAACAAAGTACTTACTTCCATGAGTTTGCAATTATGCCCAACTAATGATTGTTCTTTTCAACAAAAAGACTCACTTTGTTATTACAAGGAAACACCCAAAAAATAAAAAGGAATACAAAAAACCCAGAATTGTATTCATTGAAACACGAATCTTCTTCCATGGTGGTCCAGTTATGATTTTCATATTTCTTGGTTTCGTATTGCTTTGTTTTAGTTGTTGTGATGCTCATATGTCCTCCTTTTTCCCTTATAACTCAAGTATCAATTATCTGAATATGTTTTACATATGGACTCGTATGTATGTTGCTAGGTATTTGTTCGAATATTCGTGGGTAACCACGTAAACTGAAGACAATGCTGCAAATATTCAATGTTTTATTGCTTGGTTTACATTTCAGATCCTGAGAAAAAACCTGGCTTTGTTGGAAAACTTAAAGAGCACGTTTTTCTGTTATGTGACCATAGCTAATGATTATGGTCAATAAATATTCACGAGACTGTGCTCCATACTTGCGGATTATGATCTTGTTTTTTATTATTTCATTTTTTTATTTGTCAAAGGTTTGAGTTTCTTATTGACCACGAAAGTATATATTTCGTTGTACGCCCTTCAATCCGCTAGATGTAAACGTAATATCATTTGCTAATCATATGTGGGATAACACAGTTCCAAAACTCGAACAGGTATGATACCAGGTCAGGAAGTCAGTAATGTGAATTGAGGCGCTCAGCGCCAAAACGGCCTAACCCACATTTTCAAAAAAATCAGACTGACTATGCTGATCGAACCGGAACCTTTTGTAATATATACTAAAAAATCCTCAATTGCATAGGTTAACCATATGTTATTCTACATGCCGAAAACTGTTTGTCCTTTACCGAAAGTTTAAAAAAATGTGGACGCCAAAATGGCCTAAGCCACATAGGCAAAATCAAATACTGGAAATAAAAAAATACGTGTGGGTAAGGACAAAAACGCATGTTACGTTTTAGTCAGCAGTATATTTAAAAAATAATATAAAAATAAATTTTCGAGAAGAATTTGTAAGTAAAAACCAAAGGTTAAATAATAAAGTTGACTAACGCCCTGTCGTCAATGTAGAATGTAAGAAGTTATCAATGTGGTGGCCAAAACCGTAACATAAGATTGAACACTATTTGCACATACATGGTCAATAATTCGACCTTCTCAGTGGAACGGCTAGACCACAAATTTTTAGTGTCTGGCCATTCATGCCTACCATGCGATCAAGACTTTGGTCTCATTGAAAAGTAAAAAAATATTATAAGGGCATTTTACGATTCCAAAATGCGAAGCCATTTATAATTCAATACAAATATTCAAATGACATAAATGTTTTATTTCAGGAAGTTGATGTTTAAAAAAGGAACTGCAGCAAGTACCTAAATTTTGAATTGGAACCGCTTTATCCGGGAGGAAGATTCATTGAAGTTGCAAAGTTTAAGGATTTACAGAAACTCGTGCATTTTATAATAATTTAAAAACAAATTCGAGAGGCGACGATGAAGATATCCAGGAAGAAGACAAATAATTATTATTAATATGTATCAATTAAGACGCTCACAGTTATTTTTATTATTCATCTGAAGAGCTTTTGTCGTTTTAATAAATGGAGACAAAATGGCCTAACCCTCAGTTCCTATCAATATATTTTCTTAAATGGATGCCAAAACGGCTTAAGCCACTTTAATTATACCCTACACCACTATGTGGGGAGGGTATTATAAGTTGGTTTTGGCCAAAAAGTTTGTAACGCATCGAAATAATGGTCGTAGACCCATACTTATATATATCAAAATGAATGTCTCGACGAGCTGAGTCGATCTGGCTATGTGTGTCCGTCCATCAGTCCGTCCGTCCGTCCGTCTGTCCGTCTGTCCATCTAAACCTTGTAATCACGCTACAGGCCGCAATTTTGATAGGATCGTCACGAAATTTTGGATGTTGATGGGGGTCCCGGAGGGGAAGAAGCCTATTGATTTTGGGGATGGTCGGATAATATTTAGGGGTCGGAAAGGGCAAAAAACTTAGGTGGATAAATAGCCAATATCTCAGCTTCTATATGGGGTATACCAAAAGCAAAACCTGACAATGAAAGCAGAAAATATCACCTTTCTAATGATGTAAAGTGATCGTAGGTGATCAAACAACAAAGATATCGCAATAGTAGCAAATAAAACCCCAATTTTCATTTTTGCGATTTTAATTATATTGACAAATATCACAGCTTTGGTTGAAAATTTTCCAAAAGCAAAGCCTGACTATGAAAGTAGAAGATCCCGTCTTTACAATGATGCAAACTAGGTCGGCGTAGGTAACCAAATAACGGAGATATCGCAATAGTCGGTAATACATCCCATTTTTCTATTTTTTTGGAAATCACGCTACAGGTCGCAATATTGATCGGATCGTCACGAAAATTTCAGGGTTAATGGGGGTCTCACAGATTAAGAAGCATATTGATTTTGGTGATGGTCGGATAATATTTAGGGGTCGAAATGGGCAAACACTTATTTGGAGAAAAGTCAACATTTTATTTCAAAGCCAATATCTCTGTTTCTTTAAGAGGTATATCAAAAGCAAAACCTGGCAAGGAAAGTAGAAAATATCACCTTTACAACGATGTAAATTAGGTTGTCATAGGTGGTCAAACAACAGAGATATCGCAATAGTCGGTAATGTATCCCATTTTCCGATTTGTTTGTAATCACGCTACAGGTCGCAATTTTAATCGGATCGTCACGAATTTTTTGGGAGTTGATGCTGGTCCCACATAGGAAGAAGCCTATTGATTTTGGTGATAGCCGGATAATATTTAGGGGTCGGAATGGGGAAAAACTCATTTGTAGACAAATTCAAAGTTTTATTCTTTGTGAATATATTGGCTTCTTGTAGGGGTATTCCAACGACAAAGCCTGTCAATGGAAGAAGAAAATATTACCTTTACATTTGTGTAAAGCAGGTTGGCGAAGATGGTCAAACAAGGGAGATACCAAAATAGTCGGTAATGCATCCTATTCTTCCATTTTTTTGCAATCAAGCTACAGGTCGTAATTTTGATCGGATGGTCACGAAATTTTGGTTGCTTATGGGGGTCCCAGAGACAAAAAGGCATATTATTTTTGGTGGTAGTCGGTTTATATTCCCTAAAAGAAATATATACCAGTGAAAAGCTTATGCACAGAGGTAGTGGTGTAGGGTATCACATGGTCGGCCCCGTCCCGACTATAGCCTTTGCTCACTTGTTTTTTTTATTAACTTTTTAAAACAGTCTTTATCTATGTAATCTAGTACCTAATGATTGACCTAAAACAAATACTACAACTAATATGTATTTATGATTAATGACAAAATTATAAAAATGTTTTAAAAACTTGTTTTCTTTCAACTTCGTTTTTCTCAGAATCATTTCTATGTGGGTTAGGCCGTTTTGGCGCTGAGCGCCTCAATTCAGCTTAATATCCAGTTTCGAAGATACTTGAGCTAATTGTCATAATTACCCAGTAAACTATGTTTGCCGAGTTCTTTCCAATTCGGACAGAATCTCGATACAGTGAACTTTCACAAAAAAACTGTTTTTTTCGGAGACCCTATATATATGGAGATTTCTGAGTGAAATCGGTAACTTTTCCAAAATGAAGTTTTTGATTTCTTTAGTTTTTGATCCTGCTTATCAGCAAAACATTTTAGTATATTTTCAGATTTTATTGACTAAAGGTTCCAGAGATATCGCGCCTTGAAAAATTCGAATTCTATATGCGAAGAAATACTAATAACTTCTTTAATATTGGCCCAAATAGAAATATTCATGTTTTGAATTTTTTATGTCTAACAAAAAATAGAAAATAATTTTGCACAGTGAGATTGAAAGCAATTTCCTCGGTTTATAATTTAAATAAATTTTTATCAATTATTGTACTCTTAGATTTTCTTGATTTTTTTGTATTAAACTAGGTATAATTATAAAAGATTTAAGTTCTATTTGGTAGTGGAATTCAAATAAATACTATTTTTTCCATTTTTTTTAAATGATTCAATAAAGTATTTTCTTCTCCACTGGCTAGACAATATCCAAGTATGGACGGGAATTCGGGATTCTGGAAGACTTTTAAGTGATGCTAGAGACAGAGATGCCTTTGCAGAGATCCTAAAAAATATGTGAAATTATAAAATCCTAAGCAAATAATGATTTTTTGTAATATTGTTTTGGTCGCCTATAATTCGAAAACCGAATTGGCAAATAAAGAAGAAAAAAAATATACCACTGTACCAAATATGTTATTTTACCAAAAAAAAAAAATAATAATAATATGTCGATTACGAAATACATATCGCAAACGTTTTTGGATCAATTGATTGTTTATAATACATTTTGGAATAATGGTTTCATATCCCGCATATTCTTGGAGAAGATCTTCTAAGAGATTTACTGCTCATCTCATTGAAGGCTCACTAATCTTTTCCTATACCGGCCCATTTCGGTCGACTCCTTCGGGAACTTACCACACAAAATTCGGATAAAGTGAAGTTTCAGAGGTTGTTCTAGTGGCCTGATTTACAACGGTACAATATTTTCCGGAGTGAGATAATTACCCAAAAGCTCCAAAACCATGCAGGCACATACTAAAATTTCTTCGAGTCATTTATGTTTAGTTACTAAAAATGTTTGGTATATGTCAATGATTTGGTATAGCCCTCATTAAGGTACCTGCATATTTTAAAGCAAACTCGTGATATAAAATCAATATACATATTTTATATACGGCGGAATTATTGTGTTAGGTTGGTTTTTTTCTTTGTTTTTTTTTTTTTTTTTTTTTTTTTTTTTTTTGTCAATAACTTGTGTTATATCTTTGTTGGACTTCTAAGAAAGACCCTTTGGTACTTTTAAAGAAATCGGATTAAAGGCCAACTGGGCTTTTATAGAAGTGATTCTACTAGACTTCTTGCTAAAAGTTTGAATATTCTTTAACATGATCTTCCTGCCAATGTTTTAAAGACACCCTATCGCTATGAGTGAATTTTGGTCTTTTGAAGGACTTTTGAAAAACCAAGCTTCTTTTATGAGAAAGTCTGCCTTAGAGCATGTGTTCATCTGTAGGTTAGGTTAGGTTTAAGGATGTGCAGCCCTCTATTATAATAGGTGACTGCTTCACTCGGAGACCATTGCACACTGGTCCCAACCTGCGACAAAAATCGAAAAAATTGATATCAGCAAATCTCTGCGACAATTCAGCAATTTGTCTCTAAACATATCATATTTTAATATTCCAGCACTGTTTTTGTAATTTATAACCGTATTTAACAAAACAAAACAGAAAAAGTTGACATTTACGTATGATATTTTAAGAACTTTAAAAACATCAGTAAATTTGTGACTTCTTACAAGGCAAGTAACTCAAAATTGAAAGGATAAAATTATTTTTTTCGAAATGGAAGTTTTAGTACAAGGTTTTCTAAATACTTTTACATAAAAATTTGTACACATTATTCCCATAAAATGTGCTAGAAATCACATTTTGTATAATACTTTTTTGTGGATTTTTTTCCAAGTCCAAAAAATTGAAGTTGAGTTTTACTAACTTCGCCATCCTTCGCCACTCTCCAAATTTTTTTAAGAATGTTCGAAATAGTGTCAAGTTTACAAAAAAAAAAAAAAAAAAAAAATTGTTCCAGCTGCATATATTTGCATTTCCGTGTGTGACATTAAAAATACTGACGATGCCCCTGGTCGTTTCAGTGAATATGCCGTAATACAGTACTCTCAGTTTCTTCTTTGTTTTGTGTTTTAATTGTTTGTTTTGGTTTTTTTTCTTTAAAGATTTAGACATTTTTGTTTTGGGATCTACCTATGAGTGTATTTTTTACATTATATTATATAATATATTTTTGATATATGTATGATGCTACATATAACATGAAAAAAAAGTAAAAATGTAAAGTTCGGCCGCACCGAACTTTATTATATCCCCTACCTCAAATGGAATAATATGTTTCCTTTCCTGTCCACGATACCAGTCGGAGATGTTTTTTGACCACTAAGAACTCCAAATAGCAAATTACAACCAATTCGAACCGAAATTGTAGATATAAACCTCAAAATAACAGAAATAGGGAGGTACCGTAATATGAGGGCTATACCGAGACCTGGACCTAAGACCACAATTTTTGGCGCAGAAGGTTTTTGATCATTGAGAACTCCAAATGGCAAATTACAACCAATTCGGGCCGAAAATGTTTATAAAATCTTCAAAATACCTGAAATCGGGAAGTACCGTAATATGAGGGCTATACCGAAACCTGGACCTAAGACCACAATTTTTGGCGCAGACGATTTTTGATCATTGAGAACTCCAAATGGCAAATTACAACCAATTCGGGCCAAAAATATTGAAACAATCTTCAAAATACCTGAAATCGGGAGGTACCGTAATATGAGAGCTATGCCGAAACCTGGACCTAAGACCACAATTTTTTGCGCACAAGGTTTTTGGCCATTGGGAACCCCAATTACCAATGTACAGCCAATTAGGGCCGAAAATGTAGATAAGAGCTTCAAAATACCTGAAATCGGTTGGTACCGCTACATGGGGGCTATAGGAAAGACTGGACCCATATTGCTGATTTTTTGGCTAAAGTATTTTTTACTTATTTTTAGCATATACTGAAAAAATCAGATCGATCCGACGATTATAAATATTTTTGTCGCACCTTCCCATACAAGTGGGACCACTGTGCATTGGTCCATTGTGTTCATCCTGTATAGGCTGTTTTGAGATGCTGAAAATGATGATTTAAAGATGATGGTGTATTGCTTAGATGTTTGAAGATGAAGGAGATGATAGAGTGTTGATAGAGGAGAAGAGATGATGGTGAGTGTAGGAGGCGTATCTGGAAAAGTGAAAAAGAATTTTTTTATTAAGAGTTGCTAGTGATCTTTGCCATGTCATACTAGATGTCTGGCAAAGTTGAGTTCATCTGTAAGAAAACCTACTTGACTTTTTGTCTCCCTATGAAAGGACCTATTTGCATGCTATGAGATATCCTGTTGAAGATATTAAATTAATTTTCGATTTAATACGATGTATGGGTTCAGGTGTGTTGGGTATTTTTAAGCATTTTCGATTGTCTGTTCTGCCTAGCCTAACTTAATGTATTATTTTGAGGTGGTAGGCAAAGGATACTTTCCACATCAGATACTAACTTTGTCATTCCGTTTGTAACACATCCGAAATATTCGTCGGAAACTTTATAAAGTATAGAGATGTCTGCCTCTCTGTCCACCTGCTGTTGAAATCAGGATAGAGCTCGCATCGTTTATGATAGAGCCATATAAATTGGTACAGAAGTTTACATTATCTTAAGATGTTGGGTATTCAAAAATGGAGTGAGCCGAAATTCGATGCTGATTAATGTTTGGACAAAATATTACGACGTGCAAAGTTTGGATCCAATTGCTTAGTCCCTTCGAGAGTTATCGTGCGCACCATTTTAGAGGAATTTTTTAACTTTTATGAGGACCTTAGAAGTGGGCCGATATGGCCAGTCTTCGAACTTAACCTATGTTTGGACAAAATAGTAAGAAACCCAAATTTTAGATCAAATCGGTTATTCCGCTGCGGTTCAGCCAGCCGGACCGACAGATAGACACAAGGACATGACTAAATCTACTCCAAATTGTCTGAAGCGGATTACGGTCAAACATACCTGGGGTCTAAAACCTTATTTAGCCTAAAAGCTGAATGTATTAAAGGTTAAATGATCAGACCTAACATAAACCAGTTATATAAGGCCGATTGTATCGATGGTCATCGATATTTTTAATGAAAATATGAATCAAATGTTGCGAATATCGATAGCTTCTCTAGGGTGAAAAGTAGAGTTGTATCAATCTAGTCATTTGATTTTTTGTTGTCACCGATAGTTAACTTCTATATGGCATTCGATCAAAATGTTGGAAGGTGTAGGCGTGGCGTGCTCCTAAAGACGAAATACGTTTCCCAATTTTGGAAAAAATGTAATTTTTGTAATTTCTTAAACAGCTATTTCTCAGAAACTGTTACAGATATTGTGTTCATTGTTTTAGGGTGTTGATTAGGGTCCCGGAGGGGAAGAAGCCTATTGGTGATGGTCGGATAATATTCAGGGGTCGGAATGGGCAAAAAACTTATTTTATTTCAAAGCAAATATCTTCGCATCTATAAGGGGTATATCAAAAGCAATAAAAAAGCTAATGGAAGTAGAAAAGTTCACCTTCACAATGTTTAATTCTTGGTGAATATATCGGCTTCTAATAGGAGTATTCCAACGGCAGGGCCTGTCAATGGAAGGAGAAAATATTACCTTTAAATTGGTGTAAAGTAAGTTGGCGAAGCTGGTGAAACAAGGGAGATACCACAATAGTCGAAAATGCATTCAATTCTTCAATTTTTTGCAATCATGCTACAGGTCGCAATTTTGATCTGATGGTCACGAAATTTTGGTTGCTTATGGGGGTCCCAGAGAGAAAGAGGCATATTATGTTTGGTGGTGGTAAAAAAATGTTTACCAGTGAAAAGCTTATGCACAGGGGTAGTGGTGTAGGGTATCATATCGACACCTCCAAATAATAGTATGCTAAGTCTAAAAAGTGAGTTTTGCAGGAGAAGCTCTCAAAGTTTGGAAATTTTTTTGAACTTGGGTACTATGCTAAGTCAATATTTGTTTATAACTTCTGTTCGGATTGACCGATCATTACCAAAATTTCACAGAATTTAATTTAAAGAACGTTCGACACCTCCAAATAATAGTTTGCTAATTCTGAAAAGCGAGTTTTGCAGGACAAGCTCTTAAAGTTTGAAAATTTCTTTGACCTTCAGTACTATGCTAAGTCAATATTTGTTTATAACTTCTGTTCGGATTGTCCGATCATTACCAAAATTTTACAGAATTTAAGTAAAAGGACGTTAAATATAAAAATGTAAAGAACTTGAAAACATGCTAAGTCGACTTAGCATACTATTGTTTGGAGGCGTCGATATGGTAATATTGCTCACTTGTTTCGACTTAACCTATTTTATCAGGACTTAGCTAAAATATTTGCTTTTTTTTTGTAAAGTCCAAATATGGGCTTCGTAGTCTCAAACAATACTGTGAGTAGGATTTGCAGTCTATGAGTCGTAGTTTGTATCGCCCGACTCCTGATAAAAACGTTTTCTTTTATTCTTTATGTAATTTTCTGAATTTTTTAGTTGGCTTGCACGGACCTTTTCACTTCTGGTAAAATAACAATGTTTTGGTGTTTTTCTGACATAAAAGAATATTTGTGTCAATTCTCTTTAATAAGGTAAAAACAAAATAAAAGAATATTGTTTTCTTACAATATCCAGCTTTGAAAAAAGAAACCGTAGATAATTTTTGATTGGAAATATTCGATACAACTCTAATCTGCCCTCGCGAATTCGAGTTATTCTTCTTTTTGGATGCATTTATTTCAATTAATTAATTGATAGTATACAAATAATATTTTTGAGATGGATCTTCTTATCAGAATTAGTCCTCGTGGTTATAAATGTGTTCAATTGAAAACCTAATAAGGCAAAATAATAGAACACTTTTTAATGTGACTGAAGTTTATGAGTGATATCTGGATATGTACTTTAAAGAAGAGCAAACATTAAAACACTATTCGAAATATTCGCGAATGCAGTCCTTGTATTCAAACTTGGATATATGTTGACCATTTGTTTGCTCATTATAGACGATATTTTAAAAATTTGGCTAATAGCTTCGAAATCTGTTGGAGAATTTCGTTAAAAACTTCAAAATACCAGGCGGAACTTTTGTTAGGGTACTATAGCTAACGTGGTCTGATATTGTTAATTTTCAATTCTAAACATCCAAGGACTCTGTTCCAAATTTCAAACTTGTATCTAAAATATTGTGAAATCTCACTATTGAATTTATATACATTGCGTTCATATTCCATAAAAATCAACAAAAACCCCTTTAAATAGCTTTACGAACAGCTGCACAACATTTTTACTTTCATGATTTTTGGTGAAGGTGGGCCCCCCGAAATGAAATCCTGCGTACGTCCCTGAAATGAATGACTAATTTTACTCCAAACACATGATGCAAAATATAATAAAACTTCAAAACTTCATCTCTTGTATAATTCAGAAAAAATGGAGGCTGAAAAAAATTTTGCAGGGGGTTCTATTCAAGTGAGCGGCAGTGTATGAAAATATCTCTATCCGTTCAAAAGTTACAGAGTTTTGACAAGGAAATAACGATTCTGAACGACTGTGCAGCGTAGTGATAATTGTCCACGTCGTTTTCACGAAAACAATTTGGAACTAGGATAGTGAACTAGGAACTAGATAGCCCAACTCTAGTGAAAAGCTAATCAGCTTATGGAATAAATGTCTGCATCGACCCAACCAATGAAGTCCTCGGTGCAAAGCAAATCTATCAACAACAAAATCGGAAATAGAAACTGTGGGAATATAAAGGTTATCAAGTCTGTAGCTTTCAGTTATTGGGGAGCAATTCATAAAAATTACCTTCTATTGGACAGATAAACTACGCATAGAGAAGATGTTTGTGTTCAAGAAAGCGGGTGAGATTTACACAAGTCGACTACCTAGGTCGAGCCGGGTCCGAAGAATAGCACTACTGAGAACACCTGTCCGACTTGTGGTCGTAGACCATATGATACTCAACCAAACCCAACTTCATTTAGAATCCCAAGAACTTCAACTTTTCATTCAAAACTGTGTGTTTTAATTTGACCGATTTTATCGGTAACAAAAAAATGCCCTAGAGAATCTCACTACAGAGGGACTTCAACCGAACATAATTTGTAGGAACTGATACAACAACAACTTCTTGCCTATCCTATAATATTTCCCATACTCAGAATTTCTTAAGGCTTATAAATCAATATCAACAACCTTAACTTACCTTAATATAAGAAATTTCTCTTTTTCTCTGTTCAATCTAATCTTTTTTTTTTTTTTTTGAAATATCTACTTATCAACAAGATCTTGCCGACTTCCTGGCGTTCCATATTCCATGCGATTCATCGCGATGAAATGATGTACAAATAAATATTTTATGCAAATATGAAATATTTACATGGTGATCTCAAGAAAAAGTGTGTGCAAGATTACAATTCCAATATTTCGATGATTTTTATGCATCGGTTTTAGTTGTGTTGTTGCTATTGTATTGTTTTTTCTTTTGTTGTTGTTCTTAGTAGTGTTGCAAACAAAGATACGATAAACAACAAGACAACAACATAACACAGGCTAACAAAAGTCAAAACATCAACAGATATCGAACAACAACACTAGCAACAACGCGAACATACTATACAACAACAACATTTAGTCAAAGACCCAGGAGGTCTCAACCGACCGTTGTTCAATCGGTGTATTTGAGTTTTTGTTTTTTTTTGCCGATCTCTTTAGCGATACTTGCTGGTTGGTTGCTTACTTGGATGGCTGGCTCTCTGACTCAATGAATGTTTTGTTAGAACAGTTGTGCCAAAATATTTTACTAAGTTATTTTTTGTTAGTTTAAACAAATGAACCGCTAAAAGATCAGTTGAATTGTTACTGTATGATCGGCTTTTTGTACTACACAACGAACCTATTCGTACTTGTTGTTGCATTGTTGCAGCACCAACAAGCAAAACATCGAACTTAGCCAGTTATCAGCATGATACGGGTTGTGATATTACCACTGAAAACAAAAACCCCCAAACGATCGACCCATACCAATTGCTTACTGAGGGAACACCATGTTTCGCTGCAAACCCAGTTGGTGTTACTTTTGCCCACAACAAAAAAGTATTTGTGTTTCTGAGTTCTGTTTTATTTTTTCTTCAGCTGCCGGAGAAGATTCGGCGACAAAAAAGACGCACTTATCCCCAAACTAAGAGAAAAAAGAATAGAAATAAAGTTCCGATCGTTTGTAACGATTGCAACAGCTGAACAGAGTATTTCCAAAATTTAACAACTCCAATAACAGACAAAATAGCAACAACATGACCGCAACAATCACGGCGCATGCTGGAGGTATAGGAAAAAAGTTTAATTTTAAAAACACGAGGCTGGTTGTCAAAGAAAAACATTACCGCAGTACTTAGTATTTAATAATAATTTTAAATGACAAAAGTTCTTCAGAAACTGATGTTGAATATACATATCGTCGTTCTCATGCTTAAGTGTTCCATACGCCATTTTTGACTTTTTGAGATATACATAGGTGGTTTCCAGGGTTTTCGCGTATGTTCTTTCTGAATTTTTGCTCGGTTTTTTCCTATCTGCTCTAGTTTTCGAGATATCCACCTTTCAGCCCGAAAGCTTAAGTTCATTATACCCTACGGCACTATGTGGAAAGGGTATTATAAGTTTGTTTTGGTAAAAACTCATGTAACACCGCGAAATATTCGTCGGAGACCCCCAATGTGGTATACCAATCTTCATATCTCGACGAGATAAAGCGATTTTGAGATGTGTGTCCGTCCGTCTGTCCATTATAAATTGTAATCAAACTCCAGGCCGCAATTATGGACCGATCGTCACGAAATTTTGCATGGAGGTCGGGTTCGGACCAGAATAGATCCCTATTTTTGTTGGAGATGATCGTGAAATATTTAGCGGGTGAAATTGACCAAAAACATAATTTTTTCCAATTTTGTAGCGGCTCTGTAGGTCGCAATAATAGTCCGATCAACGAAATTTTAAATATGGTAAGAGTATATGACAAAGAAGTAGCTTGCAATTTGAGATGCCGATCAGATAATATTTAGAGGGTTAGAGGACCAGAACTTTTGTGTGAAAATTGTGAAAAATTTTAATATACAGCTTATATCTTTGTTCCTGAAAGACACATTCTTCTGACCTTTGCACTGATGTCGATTACGTTGATGTACATGATCAGATATCAGAGCTACAGCCTAATATATCCAGTTTTTTGTTTGTAGTGTAGTAATTAACACTCTACGAGAGAGGTCGCAATTATAGGTCAATAGTCACGAAATTTTGCTTGAGGTAAGAGTTTAGGTAGAATAAAATGCCTATAATTTAGCATGATGATGTGATATTATTTAGCGCGTGACATAGACCATTACTTTTTATGAAAAATATACAAATTTTTTTGTTGGTCCATATTTTAATTCTTGGAGGGCGTATATCGGCAAAGGAGCTTACGTATGGAAAAATAACTACTGACGTTTCCCCTTATGCTAATTGCAATAATGTGTCTGCTAGATAACGGCCTACTGCCTAATATATAATGGGTTTTGTGTAGAGAACCACAATATCCTCCCATACTACAAATTGTCTCTATCATGACAGAGAATTTTTCAGTACAGTTGTCCAACTGGATTTTTTTATACAAATATTGCAGCATCGGGTCGCTTCGCCAACTATTTTATACCCTCAGCCTTTAGGGTAAAGGGTATATATTCAAAATACGACCAAAGATGTGCCTCATCGAAATAATGGTTTTTAGACCCCAAGTATGTTTGGACGAAATTCGTTTCAGAAAATTTGGAGTCGATTTAGCCCTGTCCATTCATCTGTCTCTCTTACTGTCTAGCTGGCTGGTGCGCACGATAACTCTTGAACGGATCAACCGATTCGAACCAAATTTTACACTTCGTAATATTTTGCCCAAGCTTAGTTTAATCACGAATATGGTCTATATCGGTTCACTCCTTTGGGCACCTCCTCCACAAAAGTTCAAAAATTTGTCTGAAAAATTGCGTGAACGATAATTGTCGAAGTGAGCAATCGATTTGGTCCAAACTTTCCATATATTATTCCTTCCATACAGGGACGTAGCCAGGATTTCATTTCGGGGGGGGGGGGGGGGCCCACCTGACCAAAATTTTGAAAGTTCATGTTAGCGAAAATGTCTTATTTAGCAAAGATGTAAACCTTATTTTAGACTTATTCTACTGATGAAATAATTTTAATTACTATTTTTTAATTCCGATGGCATAAGACTTCTTGGCCAATTTTACCTTGTTTTTAGAACTTTTTTGACAATATGTCACAGTTAATATATGGTCAAAACAATGAATATATTAATAATCCCATATATTTTTGGGCGTATCATTTATCAAATAATTCACAACTACAGTGAATGTTATGAAATTCAGTGATATCACTTCGGTAAGACCAAAAGAAAGTGAATACAATGGAAAACCTTAGAAATATCATAACATTTAATTTTTTAACATTATAATCTTCAAAAATATGCAAAAATCCGATATTTACTTATCACAAAGAATTTCTGAAGGACAAGAACTAATGCTGAGCAATAGTTAGTCTATTCATCAAGAAATTCTAGCACCTAATCGCGGTTATGTAAATGACAAATTCTACGGCAAAATCGTACATCTGTTGATAGACTAATTTTGGCGTCCAATCGTTTGACTTCACTTATAGAAATTCTTGATCTTCTCATAAATTTATCAGGAACAAGAGAAACTCTGGAATCCAGACTTAACTTCTTTTAAAATGAAATTATGTCGCGCAATCCAAGGTCTATACATGTATACATTCTTTTAGCAAAAATCAATAAACACAATTTTTCCCAATCTACATTTTTTATACTCTCAGCCTTTAGCCAAAATGTGCCTCATCGAAATAATGGCTTTAGGGCCAAAGTGTGTTTGGAAGAAATCTGTTTCAGAAAACTTGGAGTCAACTTAGCTATGTCCGTTCGTCTGGGTAGCCACATTGACAGCACGATAATTCTCAAACAGATCAACCGATTCGGTCCAAAATTTGGCCTTCGTGATATTTTGATCAACTTCGAAGATGGGTCATATCGATCTACTCTTCCGGCAAACTTCCGCAGAGTATGTCAAATAATTTCAGCGAAGTGCAGTTTAAGTCCTCCTGGTTTAAGCTTAAGACCTCAATGGTCATGGCTTCACTTCCTTTATGCTCATAATTTAGTTATAAGTAAAAATATGAAATTAATAAATTAAGAAATAAAAAAACTCTCTGGAAACGCTTTGCTTTTTTTGCAACAAGTGTTCTCGGTCCAAACTTTGTTTATCGCAATATTTCAGCGAGCCTTATATACAAATTTCGAAGATGGTGCTTTTCGGTCTACTTCTTCTCGTATTTCCCCCCAAATTTCAAGAATTTTAGCTAAAGTGTTATGCGAGAGTTTTCTTGAACAGAGCAACAGATTTGGTCCAAACTTTGGATTTAGTAATATTTTTTCCAAACTTAGTTTTTGCTCGAAAATGGGCCATACTGGGGTACCTCCCTCACAAACCTTGAAAATAGTTGTTTAAGTGCAGTTTAAGATCTATTTGAGGATCTTTAGAAATTTTTACTGAAGGTATTCCTTGTGTTTAGAGCGGTATTATGTTTTTTGTGGGCAAGTCCATATTTCCTGAGTCAAAAGGTGAAAATTATACTGTGGCGAACTGAAATGACTGGTGGGCGCAATATCTTTTAAAAGGAATGACTCCCAAAATAAGATCTACTTCCAAAATGAACTACGTCGATCCGTCCATTTCTCCATACCTCCTCCGCAACACTTGTGATCATACGTCCGAAAATAGCTAAAAATTTCTGAAAATCTCCTAATGCTTAGTTTTTGGGTTTAAGGATTTTGGCTGTGTATCCTCTATTCGATCTGTCTATAGATGAATGTTTCAATTCACACAGGTTCAGGGTACATTCCACACTGGTCCCAACCTGCGACAAAAATCGAAAAATCGATATCAGCAAATCTCTGCGACAATTCAGCAAATTATCTCTAAACATATTATATTTTAATATTCCAGCACTGTTTTTGTAATTTATAACGGTATTTAACAAGACAAAACAGAAGAAGTTGACATTTACATATGTTCTCTTAAAAACTTTAGAAACATCAGTAAGGTTGTGACATCTTAAGGGGAGTACACATTATCATTCAAAACTGACAGTCAACGTACTTTTAGGACAATTTTCGGGCAAATAACAACTTTTATTTAGCTAAAAGCGTTTGAAATACAATATTTACGGTATTATTTAGAGATTACAAAAGAAATTTTTCAGTTAGGCTTTGATATTCACGAAATAGACCTCGTTGACTGTCAGTTTTGCTTGTCAATGTGTACTATACTTTACAATGCAAGTAACTCAAAATTGAAAGGATGAAATAATTTTTTTCGAAATGGAAGTTTGAGTACACGGTTTTCTAATTACTTTTGCATAAAATTTTGTACACATTATTCGCATAAAATGTGCTAGAAATCACATTTTTTATAATACTTTTTTGTGGATTTTTGTTTCCAAGTCCTAAAAATTGAAGTAGAGTTTTACTAACTTCGCCATCTTTCGCCACTCTCCAAATTTTTTGAAGAATGTTCGAAATAGTGTCAAGTTTACAAAAAATTTGGTTCCAGCTGCATATATTTGCGCTTCCGTGCGTGACATTAAAAATACTGACGATGCCTCTGGTCGTTTCAGTGAATATGCCGTATTACTGTATGCTCAGTTTCTTCTTTGTTTTGCGTTTTAATTGTTTGTTTTGAGTTTTTTCTTTAATAATTTAGACATTTTTGTTTTGGGAAATACTTATGAGTGTATAAAATGAAAAACAAGAAAAAATGTAAAGTTCGGTCGCACCGAACTTTATTATATCCCCTACCATGAAATATTCTGACCTCAAATGGAATAATTTGTTTCCTTTCCTGTCCACGATACCAGTCGGAGACGTTTTTTGACCACTAAAAGCTCCGAATAGCAAATTAAAACCAATTTGAACCGAAAATGTAGATAAAAACTTCAAAATAAAATTAAATAGGGAGGTACCCTAATATGAGGGCTATACCGAAACCTGGACCTAAGACCACAATTTTTGGCGCAGAAGGTTGTTGATCATTGAGAACTCCAAATTGCAAATTACAACCAATTCGGGCCGAAAATGTTGATAAAATCTTCAAAATACCTGAAATCGGGAGGTACCGTAATATGAGGGCTATACCGAAACCTGGACCTAAGCGCACAATTTTTGGCGCAGAAGGTTTTTGACCATTGCGAACCCCAATTACCAAAGTACAGCCAATTAGGGCCGAAAAGGTAGATAAAAGCTTTAAAATACCTGAAATCGGGTGGTATCGCTACATGGGGGCTATAGGAAAAACTGGACCCATATTGATGACTTTTTGGCTAAAGTATTTTTTACTTATTTTTAGCATATACTGAAAAAATCAGATTGATCCGACGATTATAAATATTTTTGTCGCACCTTCCCATACAAGTGGGACCACTGTGCATTCCTGTCCGCAAAGTCGAGTGGTACTTGTTGAGATTTTGACGAAGAAGAACCTGTTTCCGATCAGTTTTTAGATTTCGTTTGTCGTCACAGGGTCCTTTACCGAAGGAGGAAAAATTAACATTTCTAGAAATGTGCATCCATTGAAAGTACTTCCCAAAATACAATTGCTGTGGGTTTTTATGACGTTTTCTTCTGGTTTTATTCAAAGAGTAATCGACAGAAAAATTTCTAAAGATGAAATTCATTGTAATTTTAAAATATTGGAAATAATATGAAATAAATCATCAATATATATAAAGTAGAAGAATGTTTGTACGTTTGTTTGCTTGAAGCTTATGGACTCAAAAACCACTGAACCGATCTTCCTGAAATTTTCAGAGTATATTACTACATGGCCTGAAGGTAACATAGACTATAAAAATTTCTGAAATTGCGCGTTGATCTGGAGATATAGCATCGGATGTACCTCCAAAAATTTTAGATTTTTTATGCTAATATCTATAGAATGGTAACAGATAATGTCTCCAAATTTTGGATGTGTGCAGGAATTTGGTCTAGAAATAAATTTGCCAAATCATATTGAAATCGGTTCAGATTTGGATATTGCGCCTATATATATTTTTGGCCGATTTCATGTATTTTATGCATTAAACACGCTATGTATGTCCAATTTCAATGAAATTTGGAATGTGTGACGGAATTAGGTCTAGAAATAAATATTTCAAATTATATTGAAATCGGTTCAGATTTGGATATAGCTCCCATATATATTTTCGTCCGATTTCATGTATTTGATGCACCAAACATGCTTTATATACCCGATTTTAATGAAAGTTGCAACGAGTGACGAAAATTGGCCTACAAATAAATTTTTCAAAATATATTTTACCTTATTCGGGGAAGCGAAGCGCACCGGGTTCAGCTAGTAAAATGTAAACTTGACCTCAAGTTCAACAATCTTGATTTTATTAACATTCGAAAGGTCGAACAAAACATAAAAATTCGACAGAAAAATCCTTCTGTCCAATAGAAATTTACGCCACTGCGGTGGAACAGAAATTTTATCATAAAAAATGGTTGATATACATAGTTTTTTATTGCAAATTTCAAACATAATAAAGAATTTGTAATTATTATGAATTTCAAAACAGTTCATTATAAAAACATGTTAGAGAAAATATACAAACACTTAAAACCACAAAGATTAAGCAATGGTTTTACATTTTATTGTTGAATTGCTCTTATAAAAAATATCAAAAACAAAATATCGCAAAAATGTTTTTTCTTGATGTTGTTTATAAGCCAAAGTATTGGACCTAATATGTTACAAACGTTCAATAAATACAAATAAACGAATTGTTCCGAACTTAGTAACACTTACAGTCAGCCTAAAATTCCGATTAAACGCTTAAACAACACCTTAAAACTTAACAAGAACTATGCATAAAATTGCTCAAAAAGCCTAACTTGTTCATTATTTTTATATTTTCAAATATGTTGGACAAATTTCCACCTCAGTAATGCTGGCGATATTTCCTGAGTATTACAACTATGAAAAACTTCTCTACAAGTTGTGTCTTAGGACACGCCGTTCGGACTGGGCAATAAACAGTAGGTCACATATAATTGAGCCAATATGAATCGGCGTGCACTCATTGATAAGAGAGAAGTCTCCCTCGTCCCTTCGGGGATGTTGTGGGAACATATGTATGTTGGACAATAAGTATACCAATGTAGTTAAATAATTCTCTGTAATGCTTCAAACTACTTTACATATTTCTTGAACAATTTAAAACAGTTTAAAATTTTACTCAAAAATTTAAAAATGTGTAAAATATGCTAATATCTTATGGGAACTAAATTCATTTCGGGGGGGGCCCAGGCCCCCCGGGCCCCCCTGGCTACGTCGGTGCTTCCATATATTAATCGGGTAAGACTTAATCAGTCCACACCTTCGAGTACCTCCCTCACAAAATTCGGAAAAGTGAAATTTAAGAGTCCTCTCGAATCGCTTTGAATTTTTTCAGCAGATTGACCTTGCGGTCCCCTTTGCGATGGTACAATTGCAATGGCAATTCCATACTTCCTGAGATTATAGCCGAAAAGCTCCGAGAAACCCTGAAAAACAAAAAACCTAACTAAAATGACAAATCCGCAGGATAACTCTCAAGGGGATTTTCTGATTGGTCCAAACTTTGCACATCCTATTATTGTAGAGAAGTTCTTCATGGCTGAAATACTCAGGAAATATCGCCAACATTACTAAGGGGTATTTTGACATCGTTGAAAATTTGATGTGGCCAGATCTGGGAATCGAAACCGGACATTCAGCGTACAAGGCGGTTGCACATAGCTAATTCCTAGAGGTTGTGGTCGGCCCCGTCCGACTATAGCCTTTGCTTACTTGTTTTTTGCAAGCAAAAGTAGAATTCTATAACAATCGAGATATAATTGAACATTTTACGTCTTCTTTATAAGTCCCACAAGTCTTCTGTCAGTAGACCTACTAGTCTTCTCACAAAGGTCTACTGGTTTTTATACCCTACACCACTATGTGAGGAGGGTATTATAAGTTGGTTTTGGCCAAAAAGTTTGTAACGCATCGAAATAATGGTCGTAGACCCATACTTATATATACCAAAATGAATGTCTCGGCGAGCTGAGTCGATCTGGCTATGTGTGTCCGTCCGTCCGTCTGTCCATCTAAACCTTGTAATCACGCTACAGGTCGCAATTTTGATCGGATCGTCACGAAATTTTAGATGTTGATGGGGGTCTCGGAGGGGAAGAAGCCTATTGATTTTGGTGATGGTCGGATAATATTTAGGGGTCGGAAAGGGCAAACAACTTAGGTGGATAAAAAGACAACGTTTTTTTCCAAAGCGAATATCTCAGCTTCTGTATGGGGTACACCAAAAACGACGAAGATATCACAATAGTAGCAAATAAAACCCCAATTTTCATTTTTGCGATTTTAATTATATTGACGAATATCACAGCTTTGGTTGAAATTTTTCCAAAAGCAAAGCCTGACTATGAAAGTAGAAGATCCCGTCTTTACAATAGTGGAAACTAGGTCGGTGTAGGTAACCAAATAACGGAGATATCGGAATAGTCGGTAATACATCCATTTTTTCTATTTTTTTTGGAAATCACGCTACAGATAGCAATTTTCATCGAATCGTCACGAAAATTTGAGGGTTAATGGGGGTCTCACAGATGAAGAAGCCTATTGATTTTTGTGATGGTCGTATAATATTTAGGGGTCGGAATGGGCAAACACTTATTTGGAGAAAAGTCAACATTTTATTTCAAAGCTAATATCTCCGTTTCTTTAAGAGGTATATCTAAAGCAAAACCTGGCAAGGAAAGTAGAAAATATCACCTTTACAACGATGTTAAGTAGGTTGTCGTAGGTGGTCAAATAGCAGAGATATGGCAATAGTCGATAATGCATCCCATTTTCTGATTTTTTTGTAATCACGCTACAGGTCGCAATTTTGGTCGGATCGTCACGAAATTTTATGTGTTAATGGAGGTACCAAAGAGAAAGAAGCCTATTGATTTTGATGATGGACGGATAATATTCAGGGGTCGGAATGGGCAAACACTTATTTGGAGAAAAGTCAACATTTTATTTCAAAGCCAATATCTCTGTTCCTTTAAGAGGTATATCTAAAGCGAAACCTGGCAAGGAAAGTAGAAAATATAACCTTTACAACGATGTTAAGTAGGTTGCCGTAGGTGGTCAAATAGCAGAGATATGGCAATAGTCGGTAACTCATCCCATTTTCCAATTTGTTTGTAATCACGCTACAGGTCGCAATTTTGATCGGATCGTCACGAATTTTTTGGGAGTGGATGCGGGTCCCACAGAGGAAGAAGCCTATTTAGTTTGGTGATGGTCGGATAATATTCAGGAGTCGGAATAAGCGAAAAGCTTATGTGGAGAAAATCCAACGTTTTTTTTCTTATGCGAATATATCCGCTTCTGGTTGGAGTATTCCAAAAGGAATACCCGTCAATGGAAGAAGAAAAGATCTCGTTTATATTGATGCAAAGTATGTTGGCGTAAGTGAGCAAGCCGAGATATTGCAAAATTCAATAATATACCCAATTTTTCCATTTTTTGTAATCACGCTACAAGTTGGAATTTTGATCGGATAGGGCCAAAATTATGGGGGTAGATGGGAGCCCCACACAAGAAGAAGCCTATTGATTTTGGTGATAGACGGATAATATTTAGGGGTCGGAATGGGGAAAAACTTATTTGGAGACAAATTCAAAGTTTTATTCTCTGTGAATATAGCGGCTTCCAGTAGGGTATTCCAACGGCAAAGCCTGTCAATGGAAGAAGAAAATATTACCTTTACATTGGTGTAAAGCAGGTTGGCGAAGGTGGTCAAACTTATGAGATACCACAATAGTCGGTAATGCATCCAATTCTTCCATTTTTTGCAATCAAGCTACAGGTCGTAATTTTGATCGGATGGTTACAAAATTTTGGTTGCTTATGGGGGTCCTAGAGAGAAAGAGGCAAATTATTTTTGGTGGTAGTCGGATTATATTCCCTTAAAGAAATGTTTACCAGTCAAAAGCTTATGCACAGGGGTAGTGGTGTAGGGTATCACATGGTCGGCCCCGTCCCGACTATAGCCTTTGCTCACTTGTTTCATCTTGTCTTTTGTGATAAATCATCCTTGTCTTCTATTAAAGGACCTGTTGGACTCCGTCGAAAGACATTGTGGTCTCTTCGGATATCCTAGTGATTACACTGTGACACCAAATGGAAGTCAAGGTAAAGGAGTGAAAAATTCCCTTTGGGAATGAATGCCAATATTGAGTATATTAAGTAATCCAAAGGATCCCATAGCTGATATTTCTGAGTTATTACGTAATGATTTTTTTGATTGGCCCCAATAACGCCTGAAAAAAATGCTTTATAACTTTGTTTGACGATATTATTTCATCATTTTGAGATGGCATTACATTTCGTATAAGTTATTACCTATGTATGAAATACGGATGGTTATTATGATTATGCTTTTTTACCAGCTGATATTCCTGTATCATATTCTGAAGAGCTTTAACATAAGATTAGATAAAATCTTTATTATAAGATGATTCCAAAAAATCTAGTAAGTATTTAGAAACTCGTCGATCGAGTTAATTTTTCAAATTTTTTTGCCAGCTTTATGATCGAAATCGTCAGTTTTTTAAACCAAAATTCAAATTTTGACTTTTTCTGTCCACCATTTCAGTAAACTCAAAAACTTGTTACAAAATGGATCGATATGGGAATAGATTTGTGAATATATGACAAACAGTTTATTAGTTTTTGATCTAGAGTTGGCACCACAAAACGCTTTTAAATAAACTGGTTTTCGTAGACGAAGATTTGTCAAAAAAAATCACATATATTTTTCAACAAACAATTCAGATAGCATATTAAGTTATACTCTTTCAAATAAAGAACACATCTACCAAAAAAAATGTCGAAGTTTCGTAAGTTTCACGAAAAATGGCTTTTTAACTGGGGGTCATCATTAAGACTCTAAAAGCATTGTAAAATTTTAGCTTACATCCATTTTAAAACCTGTCAGAATTGCTTATAATTTTGTCGGCATGCAGTTTTTTTATTTGTATTGCCCTTAATTTTCACATATTTTGAAGGCGTGGGGAAAAGTTCCTTCCAGAATATACTAGGGAAAAAGATAAAACTGACAAAAACTTTCTAAGTTGTATTTTGTTGCTATTTGTCAATATAAGATTGAGTAAAAATAATATAAAGATGAATGTTACTTCATATTTATGTTCTGTAGTTGAGTATTAATGAACATTCTAACGAATACGTTAGGAAAAACAAACAGATTAGCCTATATGGACCCAAATATAGGAAAAAGTTAAACATTTGTCCACATTTTATTCAGTTTTAGTGGTATAGGAATATACCCTCGGAGCCGGAGTCGTGAAAAAACTGGCGTGGGGTCGGAGTCGAGCCAAAAATACCTCGACTCCGAAACCCTGCTCATGAGTGTGCTCCGTACAGCATCCTAGTAATTTGAGTCTAACATCTGCAAAAATATATTTTGACAAATCCGCGTACTAATTCGTTAGAATACTTTATACGCGATTATAATATTTGCAAAATCGTGTGTCATGAATTACAGACAAACGCGGGTAATATGGGTCTTTTACCAAAAATAGAATGTGGAGGCACATCCGCGGTTCTTGAAGAATCTCTTTGAAATTGGTGCATTTTGAAGTATTATAGAACGGTGCTACTGAAATCGGATGCGCACCAAATTCGTATGCATATTGCGCGACTTTTGCCCATTTTATTGCATTGTGTGATGCAACTGACGGCACACTTTGGCCGCAGAGTGAAACATCGAAATATGCATAGATATTGAAAGAGATTGATTCGCTGTTTCCAAAATCGGATGAGCATCAACTGATTTTAACTAATTCGCAAGTAATATGCTTCTTATGTTTCATATAATTTGAATGATTGTAATTTCAATATTACTCTTAATTTCTTATCGTTATAGATGATCATAGTAAGCGACTAAGCTTTCGTGATTGTAAGCCATATTTCTTAGCGAAATAGTTGGAAAACTCTCAAATATTTTTTTCTAAGTTTTCTAATCAAACCAAAAAATATACAGTTAGGCAACAAATGTATTGCAAAAACGAAAATTGTAGAAAATTTGATTTTAATTATACGTTTATGTCAACAAATTATGTAAAAACTATACGGTATTTTGTTCAAATCTCTTGCTATTGGTCCTCAAAACAATATTCTGTCAAAATATGCAAAGTTTATTTGCGATTTAAAAACAATACGGTCAAAAATAGGTATTACCTACTACTTGGTGGTGACACAAATTACCAAATCGATGGTTTCTTGGAGAATTGCCAAAGGTGTGTTCCTTAATGAGTTGTCTATCCACTTAATGAGCTTAGTTAACTAAAAATTACGTCTCGGCATGTTACACTCTAAGGGTACTGTGTCCCCAATTTATAGTAAATCTCGATCTTTCGTTGGAGGATCATTTTCCAGTTTTTTCTTAAAATGGACCCAAGGGTTGATACCAGGATTTTGGATCGAGGTATTTATCAGTTTAGTGTTGTTATATTACACAGAAAAAAATAATTACTGCATTTCAGGAATAGTGTTCATAAAGTCTTGCCAAGGTTCAAACTTCTGCATTTCATGAACGCCTTTCATAAAGCAAGAAAAAAATACTGGTTTTTTCTGTGAGATTGAAAAAACAATTTTGGCGAGTTGTTGTTTTTGTTATTATTGACTAACAACCACCAACAACAACACCACCAACCAAACCAGAGACAAATGTTGCTACTTTTATGAATTCTTTTATTTTGATTTTCACTGTAGTTGTTGTCGTCTTGTGAACATAGCAGTACAATACGAACCATATGTACATACATGCTAAGTCGATAAGCACTAGGTTGAGATATTAGATGTTACCTTTATATTAAAGAAATTAAAAATTTGTAGTAGCGAACTATACAGCCAAACACTTTGTTTTTTCGACACCAAACGCACTGTAGTTGTTTGGTTTTCAGCTAACTAACAACAAAATTGTTGCTACCTACAGGTATGTTGTTGTGGTGTGTATGCGTGTCGTGTGGTTTGTGGATATAGTGACTATATATTATAGCAGCATCCGGCAAAAAGGGGCACACGTGCCCTTGATGAGAATAACAACAGAACAACCACCACTCAGTCTTCGTTCAGAAGTCAATGAAGAAGGTTCTGTTGTCGCTTGTTTCAAAGATTTTTAATTTTAGCAATGCATTAACGCACACGCTGTTTGTGGAGAGAGCGAGAGAGAGAGTCGTATGCGTGAGGCCGCAAAAAATGCGTTTGTATTGGTGCCGATACCTGTATTATAGTCTCAATGTGAAGGTGAGACGATGGTGGGGGTTGTGTTGTGGTTTGTCGATACATTGTCAATACGATGGTGAGACGACGAGGCCATTCAAAAGAAAACGAGAACAAAGTTGAGAGTATTTACCAACCAAGAGAGGAAATATGAGAGAAAATAGTGGAATATAAGGAAAAATAGGAAAATGATTTTGTATCTTATGAAAATCTTCCCTTTTTTTAAAAAAATTTGGCTTTCGGATGGAAATAACAAACTGCACATGTATCTTATGTGAGGTACATGTACAGTATGAAAAAACTACATCACGAACGAAAATATGTACATTATAATCACACAGTAAAGGTCAAAGTTTTGGTATAGATTTAAGCTTTTTTATGATTTTAGTTATATTTTTATACCGATTATACCGAATTGGTTGTTAATTGGATTTTTTCATTTTATTCCTACTTCGAAAGCTTTTTGTCAATTGTGTAAAAAGAGTTTGCTATTGTGTGTTGTCAGAGGATACAAAAGCTCAATTCGGAAAATTGTAAATATTGGTCCTTATTTTGGAAAGAGCAACGATCATCTAAGCTCTGTTAAACGGTTTTGCTACATTTTCCTTCTGTAGTGGATGTATCTTGGTATTTTGGAAACTCAATGTGTAAAAAGCCTCCACACAGAAAATCATTAGTATTAAGGAATAAGCCTAATCAAAGACGTAGAGTTTAGTACTTTCCTTAACTAAAGGAAACTAATTGTTCATATTTCCATCAATACAGTTCATAGATATGAAAAGTTCGGCCAGGCCGAACTTAATGCCGTTCTTATTTATTGATTTTTATTGGCCATAGAATAATCAGTGTGACATGCCCTAATTTAAATAATGGATTAGTAAGTAGATACGATAACCAAAATGTTCTAAAAAAACCTGTTATTTGCTTATGTAATTTTCAGGTGGGCAGTTTCCTCTGGTGCAAGAACTCAACAAGATAAATGATATAGGCAAGTAGCCTTACTTCATAAAATTTCAAATAGGAAAATTCTGATATTCTTACATTGAGTTTAGTTTGTCACATTTTAACATATTTAATATATCTAATGTAAAATCAACAAAACCTATAAGAATTGCTCTATTTGAATTTTTGAAAAATATGCAAAATCCGATGTCTAGTAATAACGAATGAAATTTTTTTATAAATGTTCCATTTTGTACAACTTTTTCCAAAACTGATCATACACCCTGCTATTCGATTTGGATAAATAAGAAAAAACAACAACTTTACAATGTTCACAAATTTTTGAATATCATTTTGTGATATTCGCTCTCATGTCGTTTATGATGTTTATGATGTTTGCCAACATATTCTACGAAATCAGTTTCAAAAATCAATGCACAAAGTTTTGGTGCAGCAACAACAACAAAAATCAAGCTTAAACATCCTCATCATAAAGTATTTTTTTCGGATTTGTTTGGTGTATACGAATGTTTACACGAATCATATTTTGGTTACAGGTACATTGTTGACTACCCTCTGCTGAACCGATCAACGGACAAAACGACAAGCAGACAAAAGTCTGTGGAATATCGATACCATTGCTGATAACTTTAATTCTTCATGGTCTGTCTCTAGGTTGAATTGACTCGATTCCATTCATATTTTTCAGATGTTACGGCTGCTGATGGTGGTGGTGGTGGCTGGATGCATCTCAGTTGGAGGGAAATTTCACAATGCTTAAATTTGGATATTACTCTTGGATGGATTTCCATTTCGTTTGTGGCCAGGTGAACTTGCAAATGTCATCCCCCGCAGTTAAGATGCTCTATGATCTCTGCCAAATGTTGTTGGTTGTTTTGTGTTTCGTTTTGTTTCCTAGTCGACTAAAAATGTTTGCAGTCGGAGCTTTTTAGAGCATTTGTTTCGGTCTGGCTTGAGAATTTGTTAAGAAGAAATGTTCACATTTTACCATGCTCTTCAGGGGTTCGGTAGTGTAGTGACTTTTGACAACCAACAAAAAGGAAATACAACTGCTAACCCTAATTTATGGTCAAGTTCAATGGGAAATATTGTGTTCAAAAATTGAAATTTGCATAAAATAAGATGTTATTTTTGAAATATATTTAATAATAAATTTAAAATAACATGGCCCAGGTGTAAAATACTGATCATAACACATAAAAGTGCAGAGGAGTGTAAGAGGCATAGTTATTTGTTTTCCATCATTTCATATTCAAGCTAATTTTAATCCAGAAAAAAATTTTAAAATGTTGGCAAAGTCATAAACATAAACTGAACTATACTTCGTTTGCACGACACAACAAGCTACAGATAACAGACATTGAAAACAGATCCAACAGGCGTGGTTTAGGTTGCAGCTAAGTCATGAGCAAAAAATATTCAGGAAAGCAATTCTCAAAGCTCTACTTTCCTTTTATGAGTGCACGCAAATTGTACTAACCACAAAAAATATTAGTCAAATGTTCCGATTTTTGCCGCAGAGTTGCCAGATGTTGTACCAAAAATTTGACATTCATTTTTTTGTCCAATGGCTGGAACCATCGTGCACTGTAAAAACAAAATTGCGTTTGAAAGAGAAAAAGTTCGATGAAGGAATGAAGCCACTCCACAGCCGATATGTCTGATGAGCCGCTAAACCAACGGAGAAACCGGCCAAATAGTGGTGGTTGTGTGGGTTCGAATCTTCGTCTTTCCTTTTTCACTTGCAAAAATCATCGATCATTACGCTCGACTCGAACGAGAAATTAATTAAAATTAATATTAAAACAAGTAAGAAAAGTCTATAGTCGGACGGAGCCGACCATGGGATACCCTATACCACTATCCCTGGACAATCGCTCTCCACGGAACTTCTTTTCAATGATTGTGAAAATTTAATTATCAAATATCAGAGATGTAATGTATAATACTTATGACCAAAAGCAAAAAGTTATCTAGGATGAAAAAGACATTTTTGTAGCAGGAAAGGAAAATTTAGTTCACACAAACTAAAATGTAATGAAACCCACTTATGTAGTACTACTACTTCCGTTGTTTAACCGCTACGTTATTAAAATTTTTACCAATTTCACACAAAAGTTTCAGTCCATTTAACCCGCTAAGTATTATCTGATCTTCACGTTGGTTTGTACGCTTCTTCTTCATCATAAACTCAAACTTTGTTTAAAATTTTGCGGGTTATTATTTTGACCTACAGAGCCGCTACAAAATTGGTTAAAATTTTGTTTTTGGTCCATTTCATCCCCAGAACATTTCACGATCATCACAAAAAACTAATCATTTCTATTCTGGCCCGAAACCAACCTCCTTAAAAAATTCGTTACAATCGGTCGGTCCATAATTGAGGCCTTAAGCTTGTTTACAATTTTTAATGGACGGACACACATTGCTAAATCGCTTTATCTCGTCGAAATATGAATTTTGACATACCAAATAAGGGGTCTAGGACGAATATTTCGTGGTGTTACATAAACTTTTGGAGAGACAATATGTAGCATGTGATAAAAATGTGGTTCTCTACACAGAACCCAATATATATTAGGCAGTAGGCCCTTTATCTAGCAAACACTTTATTGCAATTTACATCAGAGGAAAGGTCAGTAGTTTTTTTCCCATATGTAGGCTACTTTGCGAAATATATATGTCCTCAAGGAATTAAAATATCGACCAAAAATAAAATTTTTAGATTTTTCATACAAAAGTAATGGTCCATTTCACCCGCTAAAGAATATCAGATCATCATTCAAAATTGTAGGCATCTTTTTCGACCTATGCTCTTACCCGGTGCAAAATTTCGTGACTATCTATATATATAAAGTAGAAAAATGTTTGTACGTTTGTTTGTTTGTTTATTTGTTTGTTTGAAGTTTATGGACTCAAAAACCGCTAAACCGATCTTCCTCAAATTTTCAGAGTATATCACTACATGGCCTGAAAGTAACATAGGCTATAAAATGTTTTGAAATTCCGCGTTGATCCGGAGATATAGCATCAGAATCGGAGGTACCTCCAAAAATTTAGATGTTGTATGCAAATATCTATAGAATGGTATCTTTTACCTTCTCCAAATTTTAGATGTATGAATGAATTTGGTCTAGAAATACATTTGCCAAGTTAAATTGAAATCGGCTCAGATTTGGATATAGCTCCCGTATATATTTTCGTCCGATTTCATGTATTTGATGCACCAAACACGCTATATACCCCCGATTTTAATGAAATTTGGAAGAAAATTGGCCTACAAACAAATGTGTCAAACTATATTATACCTTAGTCGGGGTAGCGAAGCGCACTGGGTTCAGCTAGTTGATGTATAATTGCGACTTCCAGCGAGTTTATTATTACACTACAAACAAATAACGGAATATATTAGGCTGTAACTCTGTTATCTGATCATGCACACCAACATAATTGGCATCAATTGAAAGGTCAAGCGTTCCACTTTCAAGTATATCTCACTTGTCCGGAATGTCACTTCCAGGAATTAAGATATAAGCTGTATATTAAAAGTTTTCACAATTTACACACAAAAGTTTTGGTCCATTTAAACCTCTAAATATTATCCGATCGCCATCTCAAATTGCAAGCTTCTCCTTTGTGATATGCTCTTACCTTATTTAAAATTACACGTTGATCGGACTATTATTGAGACCTACAGATCCGCTAGAAAATTGTATAAATATTATGTTTTTGGTCCATTTCACCCGCTAAATATTTCACGATCATCACCAATAAGAATAGGGATCTAATCTGATCTGAACCCGACCTCCATACAAAATTTCGTGACGATCGGTCCATAATTGCGGCCTGGAGCGTGTTTACAATTTATAATGGACAGACGGACGGACGGACGGACGGACGGACTGACGGACGGACACACATCTCAAAATCGCTTTATCTCGTCGAGATATGAAGATTGGTATACCACATTGGGGGTCTCCGACGAATATTTCGCGGTGTTACATGAATTTTTACCAAAACAAACTTATAATACCCTTTTCCACATTGTGGTATAGGGTATAATGATCTTCGCCCTAATAAGCAAAATTCGGAAGAACTTTTCATACCCTCCCCCATAAAATATCTAAACTAAAATGGAATAATTAGTTTCCACCACGGATACCTCTAATGGCTAAATTACGTCAGGGAAGTAAGAAAATGCGTTATGTTCGGTCGGGTCGAAGTTGTTATAAACTCCACTCTTCATCTACGTTAAGTCAAATTCCTTGGAGGAGAATAATAATTTAACTGATGATAATCACTTTATACTAAAAATTTCCTGTGTGAAAGTTTTCTACCCACAGTGAGTACGGTTCGATGGTGGCTATATGAACCCCTATACCCAAAAATTTCTGGTTGAAAAATGTGTACCACCAACGAAGACTAAACACAAAATTTCATCCATTTCGTTGGGGTATTGAGGCCACAACTTTCAAAATGTCGGAAATCGGAAGGTATCGTTCTCTGGCAGCTATGTGAAGACATGGAGCCAAATTTCAGGTGGAAAATCTTATAAATCCCAACGAAGACTAAATACCAAATTTCAGCCATTTCGGCGGGATATTGAGGCTACAACCTTCAAAATACCGAAAGTCGAGAAGTACCGTTCTATGAAGGCTATATGAAGACCTGTAGGCCTATTTTGTAACTTTTAGCAACTATCGATATTGTTTAAATTTCTTTTGTTATTGTAACAAAAACAAAACAAACAAAAGAAATTGGTGTAAAATAGACAATGAGTAAAGTTGTTAAAAAGTTACAGAATAGGCCTACTCGAAAATCTAGAAGCACCGTTCTGTGGGGGCTATATAAAGTCGTGGACCTATGACGACAAATTTAAGTCTAAATACCAAATTTCAGCCATTTCGGTGGGATATTGAGGCCACAACCTTCAAAATACCGAAAGTCGGGAGGTACAGTTCTATGGGGGCTATTTCAAAACGAGCACCGATGTAGCCCAATACCAAAAATACTCCTAGAACCTTCTATAAAAAAATTTTAAAGTTCTATCATGGCTATTTCGACTTAAAATGTTATACTGATCAGGAATATATACTTTATAGGGTCTCCGACGAATATTTCGATGTGATACAAACGGAATGACAAATTTAATTATACCATCTATATTATGGTGCAGGGTATAAAAATATATCCAAGTGTGATAGCCAAGATTTGATGGAGAAGTTTTGTGACCACTGTGAACCTCAGACTAAAAATTTAGCTAACATCATTTAAATATCCAATATCGGGATGTACCGTTAATGGGGGGCTATACCAAAACATGGACCTATTTCCAACATTTTTGGTAAGAAAGTTTCGTGACTGCAGGTACCGTCAAATATCAAATGACGGATAGTTCAGTTAACAAATGTTGCTAAATAAAATCAGCTGAGCCAAGCTGGAGTTTGAAACCATGTCGTTGAAAAAAAAAAAAACAAGAAGAAGGTGTCATGAAAGCACAACTAAATGGGCAAATACCCATTGTTGTTGTAAAAAGCAAAAAATGCATTTGAAAGAATAAAAGTTCGATGACAGAGAAGCAGCACCACAGTCAATATGTCTGAAGAGCCTCTGCCAAAGACAAAACATGCATGTCATATAGTGTTGGTTGTTCGTTTGTTTGGTTCGAATCTTCGGCTTTCCTTTTCTCATGCATAATTGGTCATTAAGCTCGATTTCAACAATAAATTAATTAATTAAATGTTGCTAAAATTCTTTAAATACCGAAAATCGGGAGGTACCGTTGAAGGGGCTACCAAAACATTGGCCGTTATAGCCTTTTTGGAATGTTTTTAACTCTATTATTTTGGACACTACAATGATCACACTTTACGGACGGGCGGACGCACTGTGGGCGAAATTCAAATCTAGCGGGGAAAAAGTCCGAAAACTAAGTAAGACCTAAGTAAAAATCATTAATGCAGTATTTTACCAAACATACTGGTAGACCTAAAAATAACAATCAGTATTGCATTTAACGGTTATTGGCCGTTATAACGGTACATTTTCTGGGAGTTTTTTTTCAAGTGATAAAATCGACTTTTTTTGATAACTTGTATGTTTACTAATAATATGGAGAAATGAAAATAAACATGTCGATAATTTAATTTTTTCAGATAGATTGGAAGCAGTTTTTATTAAAAAAATGATTATACTAGTATTTGATGTTGTAAATATTCTGAAGAAAATGTTTGAACATTTGTATGAAATTTTTTCTACTTAGAGCATTTTGAGTAAAGTGCAACTTATGGGAAACACACGGAAACACTATCGGACTTTTTTAATATCAAATTACATACTCCAAAGTATCTACTCCCAAATTTTGGTCTGCCTTTTTTTTGCCTTTTTTCATGTTATCAACTATTTTATAAATCCATTTTTACATGAAAATGCGTAATTTAAAGTGGCGCATTTGTGTGGCGGATATACCAAAAAGTGAACCCAAGTGAATAATGTTTGGTGTGTAGATGTTTTGTCTATTAAAAACACGAAAACCAAATTTACAGCCATTTCCGTTGGAAAATGTTGCTTAAACCTTCTGAATTCTGGAAATCGGAAGATACGTATATATGGGTACTATATCAAATCGTGGATCTAGGTCGAACATTTTTGGTATGGAGATTTTGTGTGTACTTAGAACCCAAAATACCAAAGTACATCCAATTTGGTTGGAAAATATGAAGAATACCTTCAAAATACCTAAAATTTCGGGGCTAGACCAAAACGTGGACTTATGACACCCATTATGGGAACTAATGTCACATACCCGCTTAAGACCCTAAATACCAAAATACAGCAAAATTCACAGTGAAATGTGGTCCACACACCCAAAATACCATATGTGCAGAGGTACCGTTACCAGGACGATATGATTTAACGGTGAGCTATATTCGCCATACTACGTGTAATCATACCTATACAAATAAGTAACATCTGTACCAAATTATAGCCGCTTAGCTCAATTAGTTTAGGAGTTATTAATTTTTCCCCGCTAGATTTAGATTTCGCCCACAGTGGGACGTGCCTAGATCGTCTCAGAATGTTATGCTGATCAAGAATGTGTTACAAACGATGGTGGAGTGTATAAAAATCCTTCATGATGCAGATGCCAATATGCATGGGATCTTAAGATAAAATAATCTGAAACGAGTCCTACAACTACACTTCTTTACATTCAGTGAATCTGAGACCCTTATTTCTAATTAAAATCATCTAAAGCCCGGCATCCAAAGGAAATAATTTGTACTCATTGAAGAGAAGCTTAATGCCACTGGTTTGGTACAAATTTGCCCTTATGTATCTGTTGCAGACGTTTTTAAATGCCTGTTGATTTCGTCCCTGGATGAGTACATCCAACAGGTTACCTACTACACAGAAACAAATAATTACTGCATTTCAGGATTAGTGTTCATAAAGTCTTGCCAAGGTTCAAATTTCTGCATTTCATGAACGCCTTTCATAATGCAAAAAAAAATACTGTTTTTTCTGAGAGATTGAAAAAAAAAAACAATTTTGGCGAGTGTTGCTTTTGTTTTTATACCCTATACCACAATGTGGAAAAGGGTATTATAAGTTTGTTTTGGTAAAAATTCATGTAACACCGCGAAATATTCGTCGGAGACCCCCAATGTGGTATACCAATCTTCATATCTCGACGAGATAAAGCGATTTTGAGATGTGTGTCTGTCCGTCCGTCCGCCCGTCCGTCCGTCTGTCCATTATAAATTGTAAACACGCTCCAGGCCGCAATTATGGACCGATCGTCACGAAATTTTGTATGGAGGTCGGGTTCAGATCAGAATAGATCCCTATTCTTATTGGTGATGATCGAGAAATATTAAGCGGGTGAAATGGACCAAAAACAAAATTTTTATCCGATTTTGTAGCGGCTCTGTATGTCGCAATTATAGTCCGATCGCCTCGAAATTTTAAATAATGTAAGATTATATGACAAAGAAGAAGCTTGCAATTTGAGATGGTGATCGGATGATGTTTAGAGGGTCAAATGGACCACAACTTCTGTGTGAAAATTGTGAAAATTTTTAATATACCGGTAATATCTTTATTCCTGGACCACACATTCCGCCCACATAAATAATATTTGGAAGGACAACTCTTGCCCTTTTAATTAATGTCAATTATGTTGATTTATGTGGTCAGATAACAGAGTTACAGCCTAATATATCGAGTGTTTTGCTTGTAATGTAATCAAAAGCATACTAGAGGTCGCAATTATAGATCAATGGGTGAAATGAACCATTACTTTTGTATGAAAAATATACAAATTTTATTTTTGGTCCATATTTTTATTCCTGTATGGCATATACCGGCAAAGTAGCCTACATATGGAAAAATAAATACTGATATTTCTCCTGATGCAAATTGCCGTAATGTGTCTGCTAGATAACGGGCCTACTTCCTAATATAATGGGTTTTGTGTGGAGAACCACAATTTCCTCTCATACTACAAATTGTTTCAATCATGACAGAGAAATTTTCAGTTCAGTTGTCGCCACCTATTTTATACCCTCAGGTTAATACAAAATATACAAAATACGACCAAAGATGTGCCCATCGAAAAAGTATGATTGGAAGAAATTCGTTTCAAACAGTTTGGAGTCGGTTTAGCCCTGTCCGTTCAACTGTCTCTCTTACTGTCTAGCTGGTGGTGCGTACGATAACTCCCGAACGGATCTACCGATTCGAACCAAATTTTGCACTTCGTAATTTTTTGCCCAAACTTAGTTTAATTTCGAATATGGGCTATATCGGTTCACTCCTTCGGGCAACTCTCCCACAAAATTTCAAAATTTTTCTTAAAAATTGTGTGAATGATAACTCTCGAATCCCGAAATCGATTTGGTCCAAACTTTCATATATTATTATTCCTTCCAGATATAGATCGGGTGAGACTATATCGGTCCACACCTTCTAGTAACTCCCACACAATGTTTGGAAAAGTTAAATTTAAGAGTCCTATCGAATCGTTTTGATTTTTTCAGCAGATTTTCCTTGCGGACCTCTTTACGATGGTACAATTGCAATGGCAAGTCTGTACCTCCAGAGATTATGGCCGAAAAGGTCCAAGAAATCCTGAAAAACAAACAAAAAACTAACTAAAATGGCAAATCCGCAAGATAACTCTCAAGGGGATTTTCTGATTGGTCCAAACTTTGCACATTCTATTATTTCATCCAGTAATGTATCAGGTTGGAACATGGACTATATCGGTCCCGTCCTTCGTCCTTTTGATGATGATCTGATATTATTTAGCGGGTGCAATGGACCATTACTTTTGTATGCTAAATAAAAACATTTTATTTTTGGTCCATATTTGAATCCCTGGAGGCCATATACCGGCAAAGTCGACTATATAAGAAACATTAACTACCGATCTTTCCTCTGATGAAAATTGCAATAATATGTGTGCTTGGTAACGGACCTACTACCTAAGATATAATGAGTTTTGTGAAGAGAACCACATCTTCCTCCCATGCTACAAATTTTCTCTATCATGACAGACAAATTCTCAGTTCTTACAAATTGCGTGTTACCCTATCATATTACCTGTCCAATTGTTCAAAATTTAAAGATGTAGCAGAAATTGCTAAACAACGCCAATTTTCAAATTTAAGAATATTTCTTAAAATGTACTGTATATAATTGTTCCACAAACATCCCAGTAGGGTCAAGGGAGTCTTCTCTCATATCAATGAGAGCACCCCGATTAATATCAGCTCAATGATATGTAGACAGCGGAATTTTATGCAACACCTATTTTTGTAAAATTTGCATATTTTTGGCTTCTAATTAAATTCCAATCAAAAAATATCACATATGCAAAAATATGCGAAATGTATAAATTATGCATATACAAATATTATTTTTGCATATGGAAAATTTCTGTATTTCCCATATTTTCGTATGCTACATATATTTCAATAATAATTTCAATAATTCTGTTTGAAATTCACTTCAGACAAGTCAATAAAATAGAGAAATCTGTAACCAGAGCCACAATCTTCAAAATATCGAACATGAGGAGCCTTTGTTGTATGGGAGCTATATGAACGCCTAGACCCATACCGACAAATTTCAGATGGAAAGTTTAATACCCCCAATGAAGACTTAATACCAAATTTTAGCCAATTCGGAGGGATATTGAGACCATAACCTTCAAAGTACAGAAAATCGGTAGGTTCTGATTATGGGAGCTATATGAAGACGTGGACATACAACGACAAATTTCAGGTGGAAAGTTTTTTTTTTACCTCCAACGAAGACTGAATACAAAATATCAGCTACTTCAGTTTGATATTGAGGCCACAACCTTCAAAATACCGGGTACCGGGAGGTACGGTTCTATGGGAGCTATAAGAAGACCTGGACCTATACCGATAAATTTCAGGTCGAAAATTGCGATGAACGAATACTTAATAACTCTACTATCAGCCAATTCGATGGGATATTTAGGGCACAAAGTCTTCCATATGGTTTAGCAAATAAAAAACTAGGTCCAGACTAAATGTCCGTTCTAAAATTACTTATTGGCGCCACCATAGTACAATTGTTTGCACACCCGCATTGCACGCTGAAGGTCGGGCGTTCGATTCCCGGCCAGTAAACATCAAATTTCCAACAATGGCAAAATACCCCTCAGTAAAGTTGGCGACATTTTCTGAGTATTTCAACCATCTACGCAACTACAGGTGGTGTTTTAAGACATGCCTTTCGGACTCGGTGATAAACAGTAGGCCCCATACTATTGCTGTAATATGAATCGTGGTGCACACCCTGTCCCTTCTGGGATGTTTGTGGAACAATTATTATATTGCTATTTAAACTTAATGTGATAAGGTTGCAGACTCCAAAAATTTATTTCTTAAAATAAGCTTGTTTGTCCAAAAGAAACTTTGATTTGCTGAAAGCTAACTCGCAGGGTAGTGGTGTAGGGTATCGTATGGTCGGCCCTGTCCGACTATAGCCTTTGCTTACTTGTTTTTTTACTAACAAAGAACTCACAAACAAAAAGCCACACACCACCAGTCACAAAGCAGAGACAAATGTTGCTGCTTCTTATTAATGCTTTTATGTTATATTATTGTAATTTACCGTTTCTTCTAATGAATTTTCAGTACTGTAGTTGTTATCGTCTTGTGAGCATAGCAGAACAATACGAACCTTATGCACACACATGTTAAGTCTATCAGCACTAGGTTGAGATATTAGATGTTGGCTTTATATTAAAAAAATCAAATATTTGTAGTTGCAAGCTATTTTACACAGCCAAACACTTTGTTTTTTCGACACCAAACGCGCTGTAGTTGTTTGGTTTGTCAGTTAACTAACAAAATTTTTGCGACCTACAGTGGTAGTTTAGGTACGTTAACGTTAACAATTGTTGTGGTGTGTATGTGTGTGGTGTAGTTTGTTGATATTGTTGTGTTGTGGTTTGTTGATACATTGTCAATACGATGCACATAGGTTTCAAACTGAAAATTTTTGGCCAAAACCCTATTTTTGAAATTTTAATTTTTTTTTGCACAGAATAATAAAAAACACCTCAAGTCGTCTGAAAATAATTAGTTTTCGTAAATAACGTTAGTATTCGTTGATTGGCGCAGTACCAAAGTTGACACTTTTTTATGTAAAAATAAAACAGTCTTTGTGCTGTAAAATATACAATTTTTGTTGTATTGCGTCGCTGCATAAATATACAGAAGTGAGACCAAAGTTATTATGAATCGGGAAGCTGTTAATGAGTACTTTCATAATATTTACAAAAAGGGCGATGAAATTTGTAAAATTAGCGTAATAAAATCAATTTTTATATATATTAAAAATTATTTTTTTACAAGTATTTTTAAAATATATTTAAACTTTTAAAAAAATGTCCAAGTTTGTCCACCTCCAAATTGATTTTGGAAGATAGCTGGGGGTCTGAACTAATAAATTGAGAAATAAATTCTTGCTCAAATTTGCCACAGTTAAAATAAAGTGGATTTTTCTATTTTAAGATGGGAGCATTTTTTGTAAATACCTGTTGTGACTGTACGTAGTATCCAATTGAAATAGAGCGGTAATACCTACATCTATCAACCGATTTTTCTTAAAATTCATATTTAAGGGTTTCAGAGTGTAGAAAACAATTATGTGTAAGTTTTTTGAAAATAGGTCCATTTTTTGTCATAGCCCCCACATAAAAGTACCGTCCAATTTTAGATATTTTGTGAACTTTAGCGACACTTTATGACCGATTCGGCTGAAATTTGGTATTTCGACCTCTTGGAAGATATGAATCCTTCGTACCAAAAATTGTTAACATAGGTCAATGTTTTGGTTTAGACCCCACACAACGGGACCACCCTGTTCAACAAATTTTGGCAGTTTTTGGTCATTTTGGTCGATAAAACGTAAGAATTGCTGTTTGTACACATTTATTAAAAATAATAATTAATTTCAATACAAAATGGACGTTGAAATAGTTTTGGCCAGAAAATTTGGATTTGGGACCATTGTGCGATGGTGAGACGACGAGACCATTCAAAAGAAAACGAGAACAAAGTTGAGAGCATTTACCAAACAAGAGAGGAAATATGAGAGCAAGTAGAGGAATATAGGGAAAAATAGGAAAGTGATTTTGCATCTCATTAAAATCTTATATATTTTTGAAAAAATCGTGGCTTTCGGATGGATATAAGAAACTGCACATGTATCTCATGTGAGGTACCTATACAGTATGAAAAAACTACATCACGAACGAAAATATGTAAAAATTCTTGAAATATGTTTTTCTGTGTACAAAAGAATATAACGGTTACTATCCTAATTTCATCAGACAGACGTAGCTTGTTAAATCAATCCAGAGTTTTCTGGTAATTCAGAATATCCTAAAAATGTAGGTAAATTCGTATTTGTTAATCCGCCAAGACAGAGAATTGCCTACATTCAAATCATTAAAATGTTCGAAACTTAGAAAAAAAAGCGTTTCCAGGTACGTTTTAATTGAAGACACTATTAGTGAGTTTTGTTTCCTATAGGTTGGGTTTTATACAATCTCATATTAGTGACATAGACGAAAAAATGTTCTGTATTGTAGAATTTATTACAAATTCTTTGCCAAGTCATCAAACATAACAAATAAGTAGGTACATATATTTTCCCAGGCTTCAAGGATAATAAACAACCAGATTTCAGTTCAATTCACTTCACTTCTGCTAGGGGATCATTAACACAGATTGCACAGTTTTTCAAAATAACGATGTGGAAAATTGTTGATAATAAGACACAATTTTATTATGCCACTGCTACAGGCAGTGCTACCAACACCACGCAATAAGGCACACAAGGATAGCTGAGAGGAAGGACGGACATTATAACAACCTTCTGGTTATTGCCTCAATTTCAAGGGTGGCAAATAATCATAAAGACTTAATTTGATTATAATATTTTATGTATGCCATAATCAAGAACTGGGAACAAGGGTGGTTCGGTTGAATTACACACAAACTCTGTATATTATCCTTGTCGTCATCAGCATCCTTGAGGTTGTTTTTCCATGCCAATATGCAAAAATTATGAAAAAAGAAAACTGAAATTTCGTTTATTTTCTATAAAGCGAAGTTTTTCGTCACTGATTTCGAAGAGTGTTAACACAAAACCCACAAAATTTAATGCCTGAAATACTGAAGGCAACAGCGTAACGGAAAATGCTACTGAGAGGGTGGTTTGTATACAGAGTATGAGTGTAATCAGCATCCTCCCCTTTATTGCTAATAGATACATTTGAGGATAAACAAATAAAAGTCATTTAGATACATTATCACAAGTACCACATACACACACACGCACACCACACTGACTTACCCTCTTCCCAAGTCAGTTAGTCATTTAGCATTAGGATGATGATGATTATCATTATCGTCATCATCGCCACTGTCGACATAAGCTAAAACAGCACTATCAGTATCATCAAATTTAATTTAATTTTCCTCACCAAACAAAAAGTCTTGATCCCTCTTCCCCCTTTTTATTTCCATCGAAATCTTATTTTTTCTCATCCCTTGTTGGAACTTTGTAACCTTTTTTTTGATTTGTTTTCAACCGAAGTACAATATAAAGATAAACATCGCTAAGAAATCTAACCTTATGCTTGTCAGATAATTGAAATCACTATCTTATTTAGAGGCAAACTCGCAGAAAGGGAAAACAATGGAAGGAATTGAATGTCCAACTACAACTATCCAACCAACAACAAGGACAACCAAAAATGTTTAACACTGACAGTAGTTCCCGTTTGACAGATAAGATTTCGAACAATGACCAGTTAGCACTATCGGCAAATCCTGTTGGAAAATGAAAGACAGTTGGTATTTCATTGCTGAGATTTAGTGTGGGGTATTGGATGAAAGGGTCAGATTGACATGAAAATCCAATACAAGCACACTTATCGACTTTTGTAAGTGTTTTGTCTTCGTCCTTAAGATGGTTGGCGATATTAAAAATTAATAAAAGGTCAATTTTACTCAAGGATGGAGATGGGGAAAACTGCCGAGTGGTTGACCATTCGTTGTAACCTAAGAAAAGTTTTATTAAAAAAATTTGTTTTGCCAAAAACTTCTTGTTAGACTTGCTGGCCATTTCCATTAGGTAACATCTTCTAAGAAGAACTTGTAAGTGTCGGATTTCTTATAAGATTGGCATGTACGAAAATTGCTTTATTTCCCTTGTTAGGATTCCAACTAGTTTCATGAATTATTACTTTTCGCATTGAAAATGTCATGGTCATAATGAAAACGGACATTGTGTATGATAGTATTGAGGAACGAAAAAACGATGTCTTACTATCCACAATAAGAAAATATCACAAATTGTCTTAACGGAGCTAGATTGACTTCGATAGCCAAGACATTTTTTTTTATTTCCTTAAAGTAGTCAAAAACTGTGAGCGGGCACTGGGACTTTTTTAACATTTAGGTGCTAAAATTGGAAAATCGCCGATCTTCATGATTTATTATTATTGATTTTAAAATGTGATTAAAAATTTTGCGAAAAATGACAAAAGCAATAAGAATAGAAATAAAAATAACGGCTCTCAAAAGTTTCATATGAGAAATAATATGTTTTTAGGGTAGGTAGCTAACGGAACTATGTATTACATTATTATTAATTCTTGATAATTAATTGATTTTTAATGTAACAAGTAAGTTTTATTGCACTGTGCGTGAACATTTTTTTGGTTGATAAAAAATCTCTAAAAACAGGGAGTAGAATCAATAAAGAAAATATTAAATGTAGTGCAAAACAAGTAAGAACGGCGTTAAGTTCGGTCGGGCCGAACTTGTTATACCCTCCACCACGAGTTGTATTGAAGTAAAATTAAATAATTAGTTTCTTTCGTGTATGAAGAGCACTTAATACTAAATTTCAGCAATTTCGGTAAAACAATGTGAGGCACCGTTCTACGGGTGCTATTTCAAAACGTCGATTCATACCGACAAATACCAAATTTCCTATATTTCGGTAAGAGAATGTAGCTAAAACTTAAAAAATACCGAAAATCAAGAAGTGCGCTTCTATGGGGATATAGGAAGTGCTGGATATATATGGTAACATGGGGCGCCTTCGCCACGTTTTTGTTCAATATGTTCTCTCTTGGTAAAAATATTAGCATATCTTGATTATAAGTTTTCATATATAAATGTTTATAATTTTATTTTTTATGGGACATTCTCCAACGGACTCTAAAAGTGTAATTTACCATACTTTTTCTTTAAATATCGACATTATGCGGAACATGTTTCTATTGAATAATCAAAAATCATTTTAAAATTCACAAAAAAAAAAACAGATTCTACTTAATTGAACTAGGAAACTTGAATTTAGGTACAAAAATCATAACATTACTCAAGATATGTTTAGGATAATATTTGATTTTAACTTCATATAATAGTGTGGTGTATCTGTGGCATAAAGAATTTAAAAATAAACATGACAAATTTCTAACATTAACCCACCACACCCCTACCATGGCGTAGGTGCCGCACCCCTTACATACGAGTATTTCATAATATTAATATATTGACATTTGTAATTATCTTTTTTTCATAAGAATAACTGGGATTTATATTCTTCAGTAGTTGTCTTCTAACGGTATAAAATATGTTTTTAAATTACAAAAAGTAAATAAGATATCGCAAAACATACCTTCCATAATTATTTTTCCCAATACCCTAAAAACACAAAACCGCCTGCGTCCGCTATCATACCTATGACACAACTACCAACTTTTGGGAGATGATTGATCTTCATTAAACTCATAATTTTGCTTTTAACGAATTTTTACTAACACTTATAGTTTACGATAAAACCGGCGCTGGCGTAGCCGATCCAGTGGCGGAGGTGCCCCATGTTACCATACTGATAATACTCATCTGAAATATTTTATAACCCCTTGGAAGACTAAATAACGAATTTCAGTCATTTCGATGGGATATTGAAGTCACAACCTTCAGTATAACGAAAATCGGGAGGCACGGTTCTAAGGGGGCTACGTGGACCTATACAGACGAATTCTAGTCGGAAATGGGGGCAATATGAAGGCGTGGACCTGTACAGATAAATTTCTGTGTAACAGGTTTATATCACCAACGAAGACTTAATACCAAATTGCAGCCATTTTGGTGGAATATTAAAGTCACAACCTTCAAAACTCCGAAAATCAGGAGGTACCTTTCCATGGGGCCTATATAAAGTCGTGGACCTATACCTAACAATTTAAAGGGGAAGTTTGAGTACCCCCAACGTAGTCTAAATACCAAATTTCAGCAATTTCGGAGGAATTTTGAGGCCACAACGTTCAAAATACCGAAAATCTGGAAGTACCGTTTTATGGGGGCTATATGAAGGCGTGGACCTATACCGACAAATTTAAAGAGGAAAGTTGAGTACCCCCAAAGATGTATAAATACCAAATTTCTGCTATTTCGGAGTAATATTTAGGCTACAACTTCAAAATACCGATAATCGGAAGGTACCATTCTTTAAGGGGCTACATGAAGGCGTAGGCCTATACCGACAAATTTAAAGGGGGAAATTTTATACCCACAACAAAGGTAGTTTACCAAATTTCAGCCATTTCGGTGGAATATTGAGGCCGCAACCTTCAAAATACCGAAAATCGGGAGGTACCGTTCTATAGGGGATATATGAAGGCGTGGACCGATACTGACAAAATTCTGGGGGAAAGTTTTATACCCCCAACGAAGAATAAGTACTAAATTTCAACCATTTCGGTGTGATAATGAAGCTAAAACCTTCAAAATACTGAAAATCGGGTGGTGCCGTTCTATGGGTGCTATATCCAGGCGTACACCGATACCGACAAAATTCTGGGGACAAATTTTTATACCCTCAAACAAAGACTTTATACCAAATTTCAGCCATTTCGGAGGAATATTGAGGTCACAACTTTCAAAATACCGAAAATCGGGAAGTACCGTTCTATAGGTGCTATATGAAGGCGTGGACCTATACCGACAAATTTAAAGAGGAAAGTTGAGTAACCCCAAAGATGTATAAATACCAAATTTCTGCTAATTCGGAGTAATATTTAGGCTACAACTTCAAAATACCGAAAATCGGAAGGTACCATTCTTTAAGGGGCTACATGAAGGCGTAGGCCTATACCGACAAATTTAAAGGGGGAAATTTTATACCCACAACAAAGGTAGTTTACCAAATTTCAGCCATTTCGGTGGAATATTGAGGCCGCAACCTTCAAAATACCGAAAATCGGGAGGTACCGTTCTATAGGGGATATATGAAGGCGTGGACCGATACTGACAAAATTCTGGGGGAAAGTTTTATACCCCCAAAGAAGACTAAGTACTAAATTTCAACCATTTCGGTGTGATAATGAAGCTAAAACCTTCAAAATACTGAAAATCGGGTGGTGCCGTTCTATGGGTGCTATATCCAGGCGTACACCGATACCGACAAAATTCTGGGGACAAATTTTTATACCCTCAAAGAAGACTATGTACCAAATTTCAGCCATTTCGGTGTGATAATGAGGCCAAAACTTTCAACATACCGAAAATCGGATGGTACCGTTCTATGGGGGCTATATGAAGGCGTGGATCGATATAGCCCATTTGCAATGCCAAACATCTTAGGAGTAATATAAACTTCTATACCAAATTACAGACGGACGGACAGACGGGCATGGTTAGATTGACTTAGAATTTTACCCTGATCAAGAATATATATATGGGGATTTCTGAGTGAAATCGGACACTTTTTCTAGATGAGGTTTTTGATTTCCGTTATTTTTGCTGTGGTGATGCTGCTGATTAACAAAAAATGTTAGTATATTTTCAGATTTTTTTTGACTAATGGTTCCAGAGATATCGCGCCTTGAAAAAGTCAAATTTTGTAAAAACTACATGCAAAGAAATACTCATAACTTCTTTAATATTGGTTCAAATGAAAAAATCCTTTTTTGTATGTTTTGTTGTTTTATCAGCTATTAAACAGAAAATAGCAAAAAAAATTGCACAGTGGGCTTGGATGCTATTTTCGCGATTTAATATTTAAAATCAATTTTTAAAGATGTTCGACCCCTTCGATTTTCTTTAATTTTTTTGTATTAAACTACGTTCAATTACAAATATTTTAACTCCTATATGGTAATGGGATTCGGACGATTACTATTTTTTCTGAATTTTTTTAAAATTTGTCAATTCAATTTTTCCTTTATACCTTTGTCCAAAATTTATTATTTTATTAAAAAAATTAAAAGTTTCATTTATAAATATTTGTTTTGATTTTATATTTATGAATTTATCTCAAAAATCTTAAAAACTGCGTCATTTTTCGATTTTGAAAATGCATCAGCGAAAATTCCATTAAAGCCCACTGTACATTTTTTTTCTATTTTTTATGATAAATATATAATACTAGCTGAACCCGGTGCGCTTTGCTGCCCCGACTACGATAAAATATAATGGAATGCCATAATTATATTAACGTTTTTAATATTTTAACGAATAAATATAGGAGATATGAAGGCGTTATATACCTCTTCAGGATTGTTATGGAGCTACTATGGTATTTTTGTATGTTTCAGGAGGTAACACTCCTCCGAAAGCCTTTCCGCCAATAAGTATTCCTAATGATTTAGATATATCATAATAAAACATAAATCTTAAGAAGTCTCTCAAAGATATGATACTTAATAGCAGTATCCGTGGTCAATTCCTTTCCAACTATAAGTTCTTGTGTATATAACGATGAGTTCTACTGACTGCTAAGTCTTCAAAATTTCATTGAAATTGAACATATGTACCAAAAACATGCCGAAAATATATATGGGAGCTATATTCAAATCTGAACCGATTTCGATATAATTTGTCCCATTTATTTCTAGAACGAATGCCGTCACGCTTTCCAAATTTCAGTGAAATTGGACATATATAGTGTGTCCAAATCTGAACCGGTCTCGATATAATTTGGCACATTTGCTTTTGGAACAAATTCCGTCAGACATCCCAAATTTCAGCGACATTGGACACATATAGCTTATTTGATGCATCAAATACACAAAATCGGCCGAAAATATATGTAGGAGCAATATCTAAATCTGAACCGATTTCGATATAATTTGGGACATTTATGTCTAGACCAAATCCCGTTTGTTTTCTTTCGTTTTTTCATAGTATGCTGGGGAGGGTTACTAACCCGACGCCCAAACCCAAGTTTTTAACTTTCTTATGGGAGAACGCGCGGCACATGTTAGCTCACTACCTTTAACGGGTGTTAAAGGCAGGTGACACCACGGGGAGGTCAGTGTCCACTTGAGATGAAAGAGGGACCAAGATAAATCCTGGGCTATGCCATGTAAAAACCGGTCAGGACCGTTGCTTGGTATCTTCCATCCCCTACGTCACCCAAATCCCGTTACCCATTCTAAATTTCAGCGAAATTAGACATATATAGCGAGTTTGGTGCATAAAATACAGGAAATCGGCCGAAAATATATACAGGAGCTATATCCAAATCTGAACCGATTTCGATATAATTTGGCACATTTATTTCTAGACCAAGTTCTGTAACACATTCCAAATTTCAGCGAAATTGGACATATATAGCGTTCTTGGTGCATAAAAAACAAGAAATCGGCCGAAAATATATATGGGAGCTACATTCAAGTCTGAACCGATCTCGATATAATTTAGCACATTTATTTCTAGAACGAATTCCGTCAGACCCTCCAAATTTCAACGAAATTGGACATATATAGCGTGTTTGGTGCATCAAATGTCGAAAATCGGCCGAAAATATATCAAAATCTGAACCGATTTCGATAAAATTTGGCTCATGTATTTCTAGACCAAGTTCAGTCACACACTCCAAATTTTATTCAAATTGGATATAAATAGCGTGTTTGGTGCTTCAAATACATGAAATCGGCAGAAAATATATATAGGAGCTATATCCAAATCTGAACCGATTTCGATATAATTCGGCACATTTATGTCTAGACCAAATTCCGTTACAGCTATATCCAAATCTGAACCGATTTCGATATAATTCGGCACATTTATGTCTAGACCAAATTCCGTTACACATTCCAAATTTCAATGAAATTGGACATATATAGCGTGTTTGGTGCATCAAATGCGGAAAATCGGCCGAAAATATATATGGAAGCTATATCAAAATCTGAACCGATTTCGATTTAAAATTTGGCTCATGTATTTCTAGACCAAGTTCAGTCACACACTCCAAATTTTATTCAAATTGGATATAAATAGCGTGTTTGGTGCCTCAAATACATGAAATCGGCAGAAAATATATATAGGAGCTATATCCAAATCTGAACCGATTTCGATTTAAATTGGCACATATATTTCTAGGCCAATATCCATCACACATTCTAAATTTCAGCGAAATTGGACATATATAGCGTGTTTGGTGCATAAAATAAGGAAATCGGCCGAAAATATATGTATATGGGGACTATATCCAAATTTAAACCAATCTCGTTATAATTTGGCACATTTATTTTTAGAACAAATGCCGTCAGACATTTAAAATTTCTCGAAATTGGACATATATAGCGTGTTTGGTACATAAAATAAGGAAGTCGGCCGAAAATATATGTGTATGGGAGCTATATCCAAATCTTAACCGATTTTGATATAATTTGGCACGTTTATTTCCAGACCAAGTTCCGTCACACATTCCAAATTTCATTGAAATTGGACATAAATAGCATATGTGGTACATAAAATAAAGAAATCGGCCGAAAATATATGTATGTGGGAGCTATATCCAAATCTGATCCGATGTGAATATAATTTGGTAAATTTATTTCTACATCAAATTCCGTCACACATACAAAATTTGAAGGCTGTATCTGTAATAGTTCTAAAGATATTTGCATACAAAATCTAAATTTTGGAGGTACCTCCGGTTTTGATGCTATATCTCCAGATCCACGCGAAATTTCAAAAAATTATATAGCCTATTTTCATTCCAGGCCATGTAGCAATGTACCCTAAAAATTTCAGTAAGATCTGTTCAGCTGTTTTCGAGTCCATAAGGCACAAACAAACAAACAAACAAACGTACAAACAAATTTCAATTTTATATATATAGATAGAAGATATAATGGTAAATATGTACTCTTAGCTTCAAAAATACAGGTAATTCAAATTTTGGACAAAGGTATTAAGGAAAATTTGTATTGACAAATTTTAAAAAATTCAGAAATAAAAATAGGTAAAAAAAACTTTTTAAGTTAAACGGTTTTATGTTAAACATACATTGCAATGTTTAAGATAAATGTACTAAAAACCAAAAAATAATAAAATAGATACAGTCGTGGGAATTATAAACATATGCATAGACTAGACTAAAATAAAACCGTGGGGCACGTCAATTGTCTACAAATTATCGACTTAATGTGCGATAGAAGAATCGTTTAATTCGTCGTTCGGCAGTTGGCCCACAGACGGTGAGGAAATTACTTACTATTTACTCGCTCACCACTATGAAACCCTAAAACTCGCTTATAATCGAGCTTGCTAGCTTGTTTCCTCATTCTAGCCCTACTTATCACACGTCCATCGTTGTCGGTTGAACAACTGCCTAATTATAGAGTAACATTACAAAACAAACATTTTAATCAACGATTGTAGACAATTGACGTACTCCACGGTTTTATTTTAGTCTAGTCTATGCATATGTTTATAATTCCCACGACTGTATCTATTTTAATATTTTTTGGTTTTTAATACATTTATCTTAAACATTGCAATGTATGTTTAACATAAAACCGTTTAACTTAAAAAGTTGTTTTACCTATTTTTATTTTCTAGTTTTTAGTTTTTATTTCGCATTCTGGTTAATTAATTTAGTGCTTCATTATTGCAAGGTTTCTTGCCCGTTAGTTTATTGCAGTCCAACTGTACCGCTAAAGACGTACCGCTAACGACGTATCATTTTTAACCACCCTAACGCCACACAGTCCTCAACACGATAAAAAATCTTGACTTGGGTGGTGGATTCAGGCTGGATTAATCCGATACCTAATTTACAGATTCAATTTCTAAATTTAAATCTTAATTATACGCCATTTAGTGGCTGCGCCCATCTTAAATATTGAGGTTGTTTAGTGCACTGTATTCTTCTTGTCAAGCCCTTTTATTTGATACCCATATTGGTGGGATTGATAAAAAAATTTTATCAGCCATTTGGTAGCGGCGGCCATCTTAGATTTCAATTTTGCATAGTAAATTGTATTCTACTTGTAGAGACCTTTCATTTGATACCCATGTTGATGGGATTGATAAAACCTAAGTTATCCGCCATTTTGTAGAGGCCGCCATCTTGGATTTTAATTTTATATATTACATTGTATTCTACTGGTTGAGCACTTTCATTTGATACCCATATTGATGGGATTGATAAAACCTACGTTATCCGCCATTTTGGATTTAAATTTTTTATAGTATATTGTATTCTGCTTGTTGAGCCCTTTCATTTGATACCCATATTGATGGGATTGATAAAACCTACGTTATCCGCCATTTTGTAGCGGCCGCCATCTTGGATTTCAATTTTTATAGTATATTGTATTCTGCTTGTTGAGCCCTTTCATTTGATACCCATATTGATGGGATTGATAAAACCTACGTTATACGCCATTTTGTAGCGGCCGCCATCTTGGATTTCAATTTTTTATAGTATATTGTATTCTGCTTGTTGAGCCCTTTCATTTGATACCCATATTGATGGGATTGATAAGACCTACGTTATCCGCCATTTTGTAGCGGCCGCCATCTTGGATTTCAATTTTTTATAGTGTATTGTATTCTGCTTGTTGAGCCCTTTCATTTGATACCCATATTGATGGGATTGATAAGACCTACGTTATCCGCCATTTTGTAGCGGCCGCCATCTTGGATTTCAAATTTTTATAGTATATTGTATTCTGCTTGTTGAGCCCTTTCATTTGATATCCATATTGATGGGATTGATAAAACCTACGTTATCCGCCATTTTGTAGCGGCGGCCATCTTGAATTTATAATGATAATGAATAAACATAATTGTATTGTCACCAAAATCCAAAGTGTATACAAAATTTCAGATTAATCGGTTGACAGGAAGAGGGTGAAATTTGAATTACTAAATTTGACCCAAGAATAAATAATAAAACAAACGGGGTGAGCTAAATAAAACCATTTAAAAATCGTCCGAATCCCATTACCATATAGGACTTAAAATTTTTGTAATTGAACATAGTTTAATACAAAAAAAAAATTTAAAGAAAATCGAAGGGGTCGAACATCTTTAAAAATTGATTTTAAATATTAAATCGCGAAAATAGCATCCAAGCCCTCTGTTCAAATTTTTGTGCTACTTTCTATTTAATAGCTGATAAAACAACAAAACATACAAAATAAGATTTTTTTCTTTTGGACCAATATTAAAGAAGTTATGAGTATTTCTTTGCATGTAGTTTTTACAAAAGTTGACTTTTTCAAGGCGCGATATCTCTGGAACCATTAGTCAAAAAAAATCTGAAAATATACTAAAATGTTTTGTTAATCAGCAGCATCAACACAGCAAAAAATAACGGAAATCAAAAACATCATCTTGAAAAAGTGTCCGATTTCACTCAGAAATCCCCATATGTACTTTATAGGGTCTCCGATGAATAATATTTGATGTGTTACAAGCGGAATGACAAATTTAATTATACCCTCCATAATATGGTGGAGAGTATAAAAAGTGCGCGACATGGTGCAACTGTGTTATTTTGCCAAAAATAATTGTCGAGACAACTTGATTGGTAAGGATGTTGACTACGCAAAATTAAACAATTTGGTATGATTGTCTAAGTCTGGAGTATTAATTACCCAAATGGTTTTACTTTGCTTATTCTTAACATGAAATTGTGTGATCGATCCATTCAGTTAACTTACACTCATCGTGAATGCACATTGGAAAATAAAAGTGTCCATTTTAAGTACTTTAAAGTAGAATTACGTCATCAGACCAACTAAAGGGAGCTTCATGTTGTATCTCAAAATGCGTGAGGTGTCCAAGGCTATAGTTCACTGAAAATATAGATTTCAAATGAAAATACCATAATATAGTTCTTTACAAAATTTAGGCTAAATATTTTTGAAAATTTAACATAGTTGAAACAAAGGTTTGCTTTTCTATTACTGGTGGTATCTATATATATAAAATTGAAATTTGTTTGTCTGTCTGTTTGTTTGTTTGTGCCTTATAGACTCGAAAACCGCTGAACAGATCTTACTGAAATATTTAGGGTACATTGCTACATGGCCTGGAATGAAAATAGGCTATATCATTTTTTGAAATTTCGCGTTGATCTGGAGATATAACATCAAAACCGGAGGTACCTCCAAAAAATTTAGATTTTGTATGCAAATATCTTTAGAACTGTTACAGATACAATCTCCAAATTTTGTATGCGTGACGGAATTTGATGTAGAAATAAATTTACCGAATTATAATCAGATCGGTTCAGATTTGGATATAGCTCCCACATACATATATTTTCGGCCGATTTCTTTATTTTATGTACCAAACATGCTATTTATGTCCAATTTCGATGAAATTTGGAATGTATGACGGAACTTGGTCTGGAAATAAACGTGCCAAGTTATATCAAAATCGGTTCAGATTTGGATATAGCTCCCATACACATATATTTTCGGCCGATTTCCTTATTTTATGCACAAAACACGCTATATATGTCCAATTTCGCTGAAATTTTGAATTTCTCACGGAATTTGTTCTAGAAATAAATGTGCTAACTTATATAGAGATCGGTGCAGATTTGAATATAGCTCCCATATATATTTTCGGCCGATTTCCTGTATTTTACGCACCAAGCACGCTATATATATCCAATTTCGCTGAAATTTGGAATGTGTTACAGAACTTGGTCTAGAAATAAATGTAACAAATTATATAGAAATCGGTTCAGATTTGGATATAGCTCCTGTATATATTTTCGGCCGATTTCCTGTATTTTAAGAACCAAACTCGCTATTTATGTCCAATTTCGGTGAAATTTGGAATGCGTAACGGGATTTGGTCTAGACATAAATGTGCCAAATCATATCGAAATCGGTTCAGATTTGGATATTGCTCCTATCTATATTTTAGGCCGATTTTCTGTATTTGATGCTCTAAACACGCTATATGTGTCCAATGTCGCTGAAATTTGGGATGTCTGACGGAATTTGTTCCAAATATAAATGTGCCAAATTATATCGAGACCGGTTCAGATTTGGACACACTACATATGTCCAATTTCACTGAAATTTGGAAAGCGTGACGCAATTCGTTCTAGAAATAAATGGGACAAATTATACCGAAATCGGTTCAGATTAGAATATAGCTCCCATATAAATTTTTTTTGCCTGATTTTTGTATTTTATGCACAAAATGTGAACATGAGACGGGATTTGGTCTAAAAAAAAATTTGACAAATTATATCGAGAGCGGTTCATATAGGAATATAGGTACCCATATATATTTTTGGTCGATTTCATGTTTTTGTTACGTATGTTCAATTTCAATGAAATTTTGAAGACTTAGCAGTCAGTAAAAGTCATTATTATTTACAGAAGTACTTATAGTCGGGAAGGAATTGACCAAGGCTACAGCTATTAAGTATCATGTCTTTGAGAGACTTCTTAAGATTTATGTTTTATTATGATATATCTAAATCATTAGGAATACTTATAGGCGGAAAGGCTTTCGGAGGAGTGTTACCTCCTGCAACATACCAAAATACCATACTAGCTCCATAACAACCCTGAATAGGTATATAACGCCTTCATATCTCCTATATTTATTCGTTAAAATATTAAAAACATTAAAATAATTCTGCCATTCCATTATATTTTATCGTAGTCGGGGCAGCAAAGCGCACCGGGTTCAGCTAGTATTATATAAAATTAATTAATTTTGGATAAAATGAAATGTTTTTAGACTTGACAAAAAATATTGGCTATATTAACGTTTAACAAGTAAGCAAAGGCTATAGTCGGACGGGGCCGACCATATGAAACCCTGCACCACAACCTGTAGGAATTAGCTATGTGCAACCGCCTTGCACGCTGAATGTTCGGGTTCGATTCCCATCAAATTGTCTACGGTGACAAAATACGCCTTAGTAATATTGGCGGTATTTCCTGAGTATTTCAGCGATGAAAAACGTCTCTACAAGTGGCAACTTAGGACACACCGTTCGGACTCGGCGATAAAAACTAGGTCATATATCAATAGTTTAATATAAATCCATTGATATAAGAGAAGCCTTCCTTGTCTGTACTGGGATGTTTGTGGAAAAATATATAAATTATACATTTCTAAAAAATATTCGAAAATTGGAAAATTCACATTGATTAGCCCCTCCTGGAATCTATAGGTAACGTAATATGGGGCTAACTTCTGAGTTTTGGAAAAGTTTGAGAATTATTTTTTCAGATTTGTAATTTTAGTTGGAGCCGGCAGGGTTTCAGGGCTTCAAAATACCGAAAATCTGGAGGTACCGTTCTATGGGGGCTATATAAAGGCGTAGACCCGGTTTTGCGTTACAAAACCGAAACCGATGAAAAATCGGCGTATACGTTATACCGCACGTTAGTTTTTATGAAGTACTCATACATTTTGGAACTAATGCAGTGAAGTAGGAACTAGAGCTATAGTAGCTACAATTTAAAACGAATGTTTGGTCCAACTTAGTCATTATTCAAATAGCCCCCGAGTTTTTAATAATTTCCCGATAATTTGAGATTGGCAAAGTAAGACGAAGAATCCGAACATAATAACACGTAAACTCAATTCTTTTGGTACTCAATTTTATATTTGTAAGGGCTTTTACTATCCTTGGGGCAGAATTTTGGTCTTAATTTTGCTGTCCCCACTTCGAGGTTTATTGTCAAATAACAAGGATATTATGAGATAATTATATAATAACGAAGTCGTTATACTTAATTTACCCCTTGCCGCACATTTTAATCAAATATATATCAATTATGAGCAAATTTATATGTATTTAACAAAACCGTTTTAAATCGGTTAACCGGTTTTGAAAATTTTTGAAAACCTAAAACAAGTTTTTGAAAAAATTGAAAATGTCGGTTAACCGAAAACCGTTTTGTTTGGAAAAACCGGTATTTTGGACACCCTAATCGAACTATTGTTGCGACCTACAGAGCCGCTACAAAATTGGATAAAAATTATGTTTTTGGCCCATTTCAACCGCTAAATATTTCACGATCATCTCCTACAAAAATAGGGATTTATTCTGGTCTGAACCCGACTTCCATGCAAAATTTCGTGACGATCGGTCCAAATTGCGGCCTGGAGTTTGATTACAATTTATAATGGACAGACGGACGGACAGACACACATCTCAAAATCGCTTTATCTCGTCGAGATATGAAGATTGGTATACCACATTGGGGGTCTTCGACGATTATTACGCAGTGTTACATGAATTTTTAGCAAAACAAACTTATAATACCCTTTGCACATAGTGGTGTAGGGTATAAAAATGGATAAAAATGGGTTGAAGCCACCGTGTCTTTTTTTTGTTCTCTCTCGATTTGTGATTAAACCAAACTTTTCACGATATTCCTGTCAAAGTAAATGTAGAAGCCATCTAAATAAGGGTCGTCTCTCCAATGTATAACTTTGGAAAATTTGATCTGCGTCTACCATTAAATGATGCCGACATTTTGAAGGCAAATTTTATGTGTTTTTTGAAATGTTCTTCTAATTTTGTTCCGCAAAAAGGGTTTCAAAAAATCATATATATGACTGTAGAACTCGCGATTCTGAGTTATTTGATATATTTGTAGTGAACGTAGACTACACACTACACAGCTGCACAGAAATCTTTATCCAAATACGAACATTTTGTGCTAAAAATTTTACTAAAAATCTTATTTTTCAATTGTCATTCGATTTACTCGTACTTGATTGCAAATTTTAGATTTTTACGTTGTAGGTCTTCTAAATCATTATTCGTGATAATCCATCTACTAAAACGAGAGATAAAGTGCATATAAATTAAAACGGTTTATTTGAAATCTATTTTCGTTTAAGAAGCATATATATAGCCGTTCAGTCATATATATAGCCGTTCTATGGGGGCTATATCTAAAGATCGACCAATATAGTATAGTAGTAGAGTAATAGAAACTTCTCTACCAAATTTTAAAGCTCTATCTTAAAAATTGCGAGCAGAACCTTGATTTTAAAAGAAATACGAACATGCTTATAGCGAGTTAGGTTCTCCGACAAATATTTCGACAAACTGAATGGCAAATTTAATTATACCCTTTATATTATGGTGGAGGGTGTAAAGAGGTTCCGCACAAACCACTTTCAAATTATATACACTCCATGTCAGTAGAATAGAACACCTAAAATTTTGTTATATTGGCTTATTTTTCCCGAAGCGAATGAATCTACGTTTTTAATTTTGTAGGGATTTAAAGTCGATAATGTTCCATATCAAACACATGAAAAATTATGTTTCTAGTTCTTCGCGAAATTATTTTCTGGTCATTTTGCCGATAGTACTATGGAAAATAGGCATTTATTTTTGGTCATCAGGATAGAACAGTTACTTTATTTTCGCGAATTTTTCAGATATTAACGCCGAATTTTCTTTCAGTCGATAAAGCAAGGCTTTCTAATCATTTTTCACCAAAGAAAACCTATAAATTATTTCGCGGACACCGAAATAACTGCGTTAAAGGGTTTAAATTGACAGATATTGGAAACATCCCGGAATATCAATAGGAGTCGCGCAATTATATCATATTTCTTCACAATAAGATAGAATATGACCAGACAACCTCGACGGATACAATCGAGTGTTTCGGATGCTGATAAGATGGAATATTTTCAAAATATTTATGAAAAAGTTCAAAATTTCTTTAAAAATCATGATGATTTGTTCAATAAAATGGTTTTATCGCGACTATGTCTTCCATTTAATGGTTTGGAAATATGCTCCAGATTTAGAGGAGAATATTCTGATATGAAAATAACAGCTATTTTAATACACTGAGGGAAATTTTAGCACATTTTTCAAATTGAACACACCCTTTGGATTTTGAATTGTATATTTGTTCTTATTTCGGTGTCCGCGACTGTTCTCAACAGTGTTATGCTCCAATATAAATGGACCAGGTTATGCTCTCCACACCGGATTTTACGAATTAGTAGTTTTTATTAACTGAAATCGCAAATGTAAAAGCCCCGTTTTCGCGGGAAAACACAGTCATGGAAATTGAGGTTTTAGGTTTCGTACGTTGTTTTAAAAAGTACTAAAATTTCCCTCAGTGTATTAAAATAACGGTTGTTTTCGTATCAGATTATCTTCCTCCAAATCTGGAGCATATTTCCAAACCTTTGAACGGCAGACTTGTTCGCGGAAAAACCATTTTATTGAACAAATCATCATGATTTTTAAAGAAATTTTGAACTTTTTCATAAATATTTTGAAAATATTCCATCTTATCAGCATCCGAAGCACTCGATTGTATCCGTCGAGGTTGTCTGTGTAATATTCTATCTTATTGTGAAGAAATATGACAACACTGCGCGACTCCTATTGATATTCCGAGATGTTTCCAATATCTGTCAATTTAAACCCTTTAACGCTGTTATTTCGGTGTCCGCGGAATAATATATAGGTTTTCTTTGGTGAAAAATGATGTGAAAGTCTTTCTTTATTGACTGAAAGAAAATTCGGCGTTAATATCTCAAAAATTCGCGAAAATAAAGTGACTGTTCTATCCTGATGACCAAAAATAAATGCCTATTTTTCATAGTACTATCGGAAAAAAGATCACAAAATCATTTCGCGAAGAGCTAAAAACATAATTTTTTATATGGTTCATACGGAACATCATAGACTTTACATCCCCACAAGACTGAAAACGCAGATTCATTCGTTTTGGGATAAATAAGCTAACATTAACAAAAATGTAGGTGTTCTATTCTATTGACGTGGAGTGTATGTGTGATAAAATACTAAGAAATTATTTCCTCTGGCACGAATGAATGACCTTTTGTCTATTAAATACTAACATAATTTTTAATACTTTTTAATATAAAAGGACACGTACAAACCACTATTAATTTATATGATATATAAAATGAAGTTATATATAATATAAAATTATATATATAAGGATATGAGGATTAAATTAGTGAGAAACATACGGTTATGCAATTTCGGTTATGTAGTGCGACCCCAAAGCAGCGTCAGGCACCATACTTTTCTATTGCATACTTTACGGGGTGTCATTGTGTGAGTGCAGTCATGCACACGTCTTTACGGAAAAGTTGACTACAACTCTCTTTCCTATACAAAACCCAAAAAAAGCATTCTCTTCTTGTGCACCATTGTGTGAGTGCATGCCTTTTCAATGGGTTGAATTGTGTGCGTGGAGAGAGCAACGTTAAATGAGGGCACGTGGGCGCGCTCTCACCTGACGCTGCCCTAAAGCTTACTTTCAGTTATATATCTGCTTAACAGTGTGGCCATTTTAGCATTTTGACAGCTAAATTTAGCATTATTTTTTGTATTTAGCCGCAAAATTTCCATTTATCATTTAGCATATTATTTAGAATTTTTCAATTTATTTATTTTAGCATTATTTTATTCGCAAAATCTCAAGTATGTCAATACTTTTTTTATAAAAATCTGATAATTTTTAATTGTCAAAAGAAGAAAATTAGTTACAAAAACAGGGGGTTAAAGGAATGAAATTGTGAAAAGCAAATTGAAATAACACATTGAAAAACGTAAAGTTTGGACGGGCCGAACTTTTTATATCATCCGCCGTGATATATTGTGAACTAATAGGGATTAATAAGATTTTTTCTTTTTGTTCCAAAAGTATCAAAGTTTTTTAGGTGGAACTGTTTTTTGACCACCGGAAACGACATATGTCTAAAAATTCAGTCAGATAAAAACTTATAACTACCTGAAATCGGCCGCACCTTTATATGGGGGTATGTAGTGTAGGTTATATACACAATTTTTCATGGAAAGTTTTTAGATGCTGGAATCTATAAATACCAAATGACATGCAATTTTGCCAGAAAATGTGGATAAAAACAAAGACAGGAATTTAGTGGTCTCGTTCTATGGGGCCATACCGAAATGTTTATCGTTGAAAGTTTAACAACTTTTAATGCAGAAGTTTGTTGACAATTCTAAAGGTTAAATTATAGATAATTCGGTCTAAAAATGTGGCTATTTCAAAATGTGGACGCTATGTCCATAATTTTTGGAGGTGAAGCTTTTGGAACCTTAAATCCCAAATCATAGTTAATTCGGCCTGAACATGAAGCCAAAAATAGCAATCGGCCGGTATCTTTATATGGGGGCTATACCCAAACATAGACCGATATAGTCCACCTTCGAACTTAACCTGCCTGCAAACAAATGACGCATCTTTCTAAAATGCCAGTGTCCTCTCTCAATTTTTTGGATGCTAGAGTGATTACCACATGCATAAATCGACTAAGAATTTTGTCTTGATCAGGAATGTATATACTTTACAGGGTCGCGAATGATTATTTCAATGCGTAACAAACGTAAACACAAACTTAATATACCCTTCATACTATGATGGAGTGTATATTTCCTTTAAAAAAATCATTTTTAAATTTAGCATTATTTTTGGCATTTTATTATTTATTTTAGCATTTTTTAGCATTATTTTAAAGCTGATTTAGCTGCAAAACTTTTTTAGATCTGGTCACACTGCTGCTTAAAGAACAAAGGAGCGTAAATTTCAATGTAAAACACATTGAAGTATATGCTCACTTGCTCTCAGTAAGCGCTCACTGGCTATCTCTAACAGTTTTTCGGCAAATCACACACACACGACCCGAAAGCAAAGAAAGAGCGTGCATGACAGAGCAAACCGGTTTACAAAATAGTTAGTTATAAATGTATTATTCTACAACTAACTACACATTGGTTGAAAAATCATCTATAGATCAACCAGATTGAATTGCATTACTTTTCAACTAGTTATTAACCAGTTGGAAAATAGTCGGTTACAAAGCAATTTTTCTACAACCAACTATAAACTATTTGAAAAGTCATCTAGAGATCAACCAGTTAAAAAAGTTGAATGTTCAATAGTGTGTTTACGACGCAAAAAATTCTCATATACACTTTCGTAATTATTTCGATATAAATGCAACATACAATTACACTGTGATACAAAATGGAAATCAAAGTCTGGGGGGTGGAAAATTCCTTTTGGAGATGAAAGACCTTGATGAGTATACTAAGAACCCAAAAGGAAATTTTCGCCATAGGTCAAGTTTTTGAGATATCGCGCGATGAAGTTTTTGATTTTTTCCCTATAACACATGGGAAAGTAGCTCCATATCTCTGTTTGGCGTTGTTGTAGCTTCGTTTTGAGGTGACATGTCTTCAGTCAAATCAATTGGCGAATCTTTTTGTAGAACATTTCATTCTTCTAACTCAATTCCTTTCATGTCCTTTTCGTCCTTTATTTCTTGAACCGTAGTGAAAGTACCACAAGATGAGATTTTTCAGCATCCAAATATTCTACAAAAATGTTGCTCAGAAGATTTTAGATACGGTTCTCTTTGAAGACTAATCGATTTTGTCCCGTTTTCATTGTCATTTTTGATATTTATTCGGACTTGGTTCAGAACTAAACTTTGTTTTGTTTTTCTGTATATTCGTTATTGGTTATGTATAGGTATGTAGACATAGCAATTGGTTATTGCTTATGTAGACATCTGGGGTGCTTCAGAAATATTTACCACAAATAGATCTTGTAATGATGAACACGATAATAACAAATTTTCTTGGATGATAGATCCGGTTATCTCAGTTTTGAACCGGATATTCCGACATTAAAGCCGATATTTGAACCGGTTTTAAGTAACCGATTAAACTTATATGTATACCATTAAAAAGCTTATAGAGTTGTCAATCAAATTTAATTAATTCGCTTATGAAAAATTTGCTACTTGCAGTTCTAGAACAAAAAAACCGTTTTATTAAACCGATTTTAAGGAAAAATATCAGTACACGCTTATATGGAGATCAAAGGCTGGGGGGTGAAAAATTCTTTTTGGCGATGAATGTCGATGAAGATAATATGATGAGCTCGGAAGGACAGTTTTGCCAAGCTAGTTTTGATAGACTCGACATACCAAAAGAGGAAGAACAAGGGAACATAACTGAGAAACAAATGGTGTAAAAATTAAAAAGTCAAAGATAAAATCAAATGAGAGAATTAAAAAAAAAAATAAAAAATTAAAATATAAATAAAATATAATAAATAAAAAATACTTTTTTCTCTCTCCCTTTAAGACAAAAACAACATTTTTAAACTGACTATAAAAAGTCAAAAAATAGTTAGATATAAATTAGTTAAAAATAGTTGGTTTATAACCAGTTAAAAGTAATGCAGAGATGGACAATTGTCCACGGCCTAGATCATCCCCATGTTAAAATAGTTAGTTGGCGTAATGGGAAATAATCGAAAAATAACCACTTGTGGTTATTTTTAAACTAGTTATAAATTATTTTTAAACTAATTTATTTCCCCGCAGGGTAGCGTGCATACAAAGTTACTAATACACTGTCATAAATTGCCAATGTTTTTAATACATTCACATTTTTGTCTTCGCTCTTCTTGGTCGGCACTGATATACACCACCGGAAACGACATATGTCTAAAAATTCAGTCAGATAAAAACTTATAACTACCTGAAATCGGCCGCACCTTTATATGGCGGTATGTAGTGTAGGTTATATACACAATTTTTCATGGAAAGTTTTTAGATGCTGTCCATAATTTTTGGACAGTTTTTAATACATTTCACATTTTTGTCTTCGCTCTTCTTGGTCGGCACTGATATACACCAATGGTGCCAAGAAGAGAATGCTATTTTGGGTTTTTGTATGAGAAAGGGAGTTGTAGTTAACTTTTTCGTAAAGACGCGTGCATCGCTGATATACACACATTTATAAATAACACTGTGCAAAATTTTAAGGTGATCTTGTGCAAACAATTCGAACTGATGATTTTTTGAAATTACAGACCCCAACGACAAGAAACCCTAGATGGGGTTTGTTGTGTCAGATCCAGCTCGGATTTTATGGCCCCATCTAAACCTGGTAAAATATTGAGTTTTGCAAGAAATTCAGGGCTATATCTCTGAATCCAATGCGAATTTTCTTCTGACTTCTGAAGCAAATTTGTAGTTAAGAACAAGAATAAAATATTTGGAGAAATAATGAACTCGAAAAACTACATTTATTGCCTCCAATTTCAAAATATATGCAAAAATTCCACAATTTTTATACATTTCGCACCGTATTTCCAAAACCGTTAATTTTTTCTGAATATTTTCTTTTGGAAAAATATTCTCTGGAATGTAATACACAACTCTTCAGAACATGTCATTGTTGTAGAATGCCTCTATGCCGTTGTTTTCAGTACATTTTTCAACGACGATTTAATAAAAATGTCAATAATGTAGTGAAATCCGAAATGCGAGAATAAACTGTTGGTGTGAACGGTGTTTGAAATACGTGTTGTAAAAGATATGATACAAAGTACCGCTGAAACAACATGAAGTAAGCATTTTAGAGTTTCAGAATGTTCTAAAGAATTGTTGAGAACATTATTTGGAAGATTTGTGCAAAAGGTTACTTGGTTCAACTCCCAATAGTTTAGCCGATACTGACCAGAATTTCAGCAATTATGTAAAATTTTCTATATTTTATAGATTTTGATGCCCTAGATGGAGTTTTTCTAATGTGGTCTGTTTAAAAGATAAGTTCTACTAGTTCAGGGCTACAATATTGCCGAAGACAACAAAGCCAAATTCCTAATCGTTTCTGAGATAAAGACCCGATAAATGCAAAAAAGTGTCATTTTAGCCCGGTTTAGATGCGGCCATAAAATACGAACTGGATCTGACAGGACAAAACCCTACTAGGGTTTTTGTAGTCTAAATATGTACTATCAAAAAATGCATACTAGAAGTTGTTTGCATTTTCAGTGTTGCATAGTGTAATAGTGGTTTATGGAAATAAGCAACAACAGAGACATACGTACATACAAATTTTCAAAGAAATACATAACAGACTTTAATAAAAGAAAAACGAAATGAAATAATTTATAAAAAGTTAAAATTTTAAAAAGAAATAAATATATAGAAAAATCTATTTTTCTTTTAAGACGGAGATCTATACCGACAAATTTAAGTTCGACACTTTTATACCCTCAAGGAAGACTAAATACAAAATGTTGTTCATATCGGTGGGATATTAAGGCCACAACCTTGAATATATCGAAAATCGGGAGGTACCGTTCTATGGGGGCTATACGAAGACGTGGTCCTGTACCCACAAATTGTAGGTGGAAAGTTGTATATCCCCAACGAAGACTTAATACCAAATTTTAGACATTTCGGTGGGATACTTAGGCCACATATGGTTTTGCATATTTGCTCATTTTATGCAAATATGTCCAAATATGCAAGATATGCAAAATATGCAAAAATTTCTGGGCCTAGTTCGTTTTATTTTGTGATAAAACGAGTTTCTGTCTAATCAAATTTTCTCTACGACCATCCTAACCATATATGCATTTGCATAGGATTCCGCTGTCTAGTTATCATGGTGCAAAATCCATGATTGGCTTTTCCACCATTCTGTGCGTTTTTAGGAACTGCTTCTCGCAAACCGGGTATAACATCAAGGTATTGCTCTTTATTGACCGTACGGTCTTGTGGCAAGAATTCATGATGCAGCACGCCATTATAGTCCAAGAAAATAAGAAATTTTTGCACATTTTGACATATAAAAACAAGTAAAAACTATCAGTCGGCTTTGCCGACAGAGATATACCCTCAGCCTTTGTGCATTGAAACACATTTTTTCCAAAAAATTATGTTTTTTTTTCAAAATTTTGGGCTTATGAACCGACAAAAATATGGATTGGATTAAAGCCCAAAAATTTGCGGGGGATATCTATAGGTATGGCTTTTGTACAACTTTTGTAAACAGGACCACTTGGAAAATCTCTAAAAATTTCCAAAGGATCCTCGAACAGACCATAAACCACACAAAAATGTTGAATATTTGAACATAAATTAAGTTTGGACCAAATCGGTTGATACTTTTATGAGATATCGCGCATGCCATTTTAGCGAATATTTTCGAACTTTTGTGGGGGAGGTACCGGAAGGAGTGGGCCTATAAGCACAACACCTTCGCATTTCATTTAATATTTAAAGTAATATTACGATCACAATATTCGGTTCGAGCTCTCCAGCCACCAAATATGGTGCCATAGGGGTTTTTACACTTTTAAGACTGTTTTCTCAAGAAGTATGGACTTGCCCCTGAAGAAAGCTTTTACCGTCGTACTTGAGGCATCGAGTGCAAGTTGTTTCAACAAAAACCAAAGTAATTCGAGAGTGAACTTTTTTTTTGTGTGGGAGGTACCCGAAGGAGTGGACAAATACAGTCCATATTAGAACCTGATATATATCTGGTAGATATATTAGAATGTGCAAAGTGTGGACTAAATCGGTCACTCCCTTCAATAGTTATCGTGCGCACAATTTTTCCGAATATTTTTGAACTTTTGTGGGGGAGGTACCTGAAGGAGTGGACCGATATACCTTATCTTCGAACTTAAACTATGTTTGCACAAAATATTACGAAGGCCATATTTTGGACCGACTCGGCAGATCCGTTCGAGAGTTATCTTGCGTTGCAATCACCACACACGGTGTCAAAGGGGTTTTTTGCATATTTCAGGCTATTTTCTCCGGATGTACGGACTTGGCCCTGATGAAACTTGTAACGTCGTGTGGGGGGCAGTGAATATAAGTTGCTACAACAAAAATCAGAGCGATTCGAGAGCTGGTCCTAAACTGAACTTGTTCGACATTTTGCGTGGGAGATACCCGAAGGAGTGGACCGATTGAGTCCATATTGGAACCTCATCTAAGTCTGGTAGAAACTTCACGATGTGCAAAGTATGGACCAAATCGGTTACTCCCTTCAAGAGATATCGTTTGCACATATTTTCCGAACCTTTTCGAACTTTTGTGGGGGAGGTACCGGAAGGAGTGGACCGATATAACCCATCTTCGAACTTAAACTAAATTTGGACAAAATATTTTGGACCGAATCCGTTAATCCGTTCGAGAGTTATCGTGCGTTCCAGCCAGACAGACCAACAGACGGACATGGCTAAATCAACTCCAAATTGTCTGAAACACATTTCGTCCAAACATACTTAGGGTCTAAAACGACTATTTCGATGAGGCACATTTTGCCCGTATGAAAGTGTATATACCCTCGTTAGCATAAATGCTGAGGGTATAATGAGTATAAGCAAAACCATATTCAAGGATTTATGGCCTAAGTATTCCACCGAAATGTCTGAAATTTAGTATTAGGTCTTCGTTGGGGTTATAAAACATTCCACTTGACATTTTCCGCAAAGGTCCACGACTTCATTTAGCGCCCACAGAACGGTACCTGCCGATTTTCGGTATTTTTTGGTGTTTAGTCTTCCTTGGAGGTAAAAAATTTTCGTCCGGAAATTTGTAGGTATAGGTCCACGTCTTCATATAGCTCCCATAGAACAGTACCTCCCGATTTTCGGTATTTTGAAGGTTGCGGCCTTAATGTACCACCGAAATGACTGAAATTTGGTATTTAATCTTCGTTGGGGGTATAAAACTTTCCGCTGTCTAGTTATGACATAACTATAACGTCATAAGGCCATATCAATCAGCTGGTTGAACCAAACCTATGGAAATCAATGTATTCGAATATTATTATACATAATGCCATAGCCATTCGAGTTGAGCTGTTTAGGCCTAATTTTTCAGTGTATATCTTAGGTCTAAACATCTCAACTCGAAATGCAATTTATTTGATGCATTATTTTAAATAGTAAATAGTAAAAAATCGAAGAACGCACCAAAATACTACTAGCTATTTTATTTGTCAACATCAAACTGACAATCCAAAGAGGCTGCTATTACCAACATATATAACAGACAAGTGTACTAACCTAACAGAAAAAAACTATAATCGAACATACGTAACTTACTATATTTGAAATTTGATCAGACCTCGTAGACATGTATTTCTTTGACATTACATTAAAAATCCCTTTTTATCATTAAATTAATTTTCGGTCTATTTCCACCAAATATATGCTTTGTCTTAAAAGTGCAATTAAAATGCTTGTAAGACAAATAAAAAAGACTATCGAATATTTTTCATCCATTAAATGGTATCCTTGGGCTATAATAATGTGTAATTTTAGTATTTTTCTGCATATTATTGATTTCCTTTCTCATATTTCAGTCTTAGTTGAAACGAATTTCTATTTCGTCAAATGTCGAAAATGTATACAGCCGTAAGGCAGACAATACACAAATAGAAAACATTCTTCGCCGTCAAAACTTACGGTCTTAAGGCCATGTTCTTGTCTGTGCTTTTTCTGTTTCTTTTGTTGCTGAAATAGAATAACAATATCAATGACAAAGTGTTGATGTTAAAGGAGGCACAAAGATCCTGATAAATATTAAATAAAGACTTTTTCACCCTTGCTACCGAGAAGAGACATACTACCAACTTGTCAAAAAATGCATATTTCTGTTTTTGTTTTTTTGCTACTTCTGCTGCCGATATCCGGCAAGTGACACTTTTGCTCCTTGTTGTAATTAATTTTCCCAAATATAAAAAACACATCATCAACATACACAACACGCTTTTCGCCACCAGACATTTTTGCACCATCAACTGTGCCTCGTGTGGTGGCTCTTGATCCCATTCTACTTTTCAAGCTATCGTCAATGGGAAGTGGGAAAACTTTAACTCTTCAAACAAAGACAAATCCATCTTCAAGGATAACAAAACACCCTGAACGAATTTGAAACGTATGTATCAATTTCGAACGGTGTGAAGTTCAGTCAACCTCTTTTTCCTGCCCCTTGTGCCATAGCACTTCAAACACACACACATACCCATCCAAACCCCCTGCCGTGAAGGTAATTCATCTGATGCGGTTATAAATTTCACTCATATTTCTTTAGCCATTTGAGTTGAAAGACACCAAAAGAGACCATCATTTGCAGTGACTAGGAAGAGGAAGAAGATACATTGTTGTGGCCAAAGTAGGTGTGTCAGACGCCCTCTTTTCTCCCACTACTCTGACCAAAATAAAACAAATATAGCCAATGTACGCGTCAACGCTGCAATTATTAATCCTTATGTCTGTATGTGCGTGTGCGTCTTGTACTCCGGGAATGGGTGGTGTCATTGCCTCCAGTCGGTAACAAACAATATGTCCTTGTTGGGCACGTGCTTCCTGTAAACGTAAGCGAATCAATTCCATAGAATGAAAAGAATTTTTATGTTGTTACCACTGCTATGTATTGTAACAAAAAAACATAATGTGCTACTCATTAAATGCGTGCGAATTCTTTAATGTCACGGGAAAAATTATAGAAATGCCCAAAGCTGTTGTTTTGCTCAATGTTGTTCTGTTCATCCTTTCCCTGTTCAAATCCTTCATTATTATTGACAAGATTTTTGTGCAAATTCGCTTCTTTGCTTCTTGTGTTGTTTTTGAAATTATTGAGGTGGTTGTATGACATTTTAGCGCAACTAATTGAAAAGTGTGTCCCACGTTTGTTAGTAATAATGAACAAAAAAATTTATGGTTTTATTTTAAAGGTGTATTTGTGTACAAGGAATCATTAGTTTAATTATAAATAACCGTGAATGTGAGAAAATGTAGTGTCAAAAGTATTTTTCATACAAAATATAAGTAAAATATATTTATATGTTGAGCTGATGATATTTTAGCAAGTAGGAATGTATCCGTCAGCTGTGCCGAAAGAGATATAGCCTAAGCCTAAAGAGATATAGCCTAATACTTCTGACGCTTATACGGTTTTTTGAGTTTTTGGGCCAATTTCTCAGGAAATCTGCTGAAAAAAATTTCAAAACGATTCGAGAAGAGCTCTTAAACATCTCTTTTTCCGAATTTAGTGTGGGAGGTACCCAAAGAAGTCCAACAATACAGTGCATATTCCAACCAGATCTATGCCTGAAAGTAATACCTTTGTTTCTCTGCTTTTTAAATGGTAAAAGTGGTAAAATAGAAAACTGTCATAATTGCTCAAAATTGCTCTCTCATGACCAGTTTTATCAGAAAAGTAAAGGAACGAAAAAATGGTACACCTATTTCAGATGTAATTAGTATTATTTTAATTGTAATTCGAGAATTCTATTTGTAATTCGTAACATTTCATTTGTAATTCGAGAATGTTACGAATTACAACAAAAATGTTTCGAATTACATCTGAAAAACGTGTACATCTGGTAGCAATGTCAAAAATAAAAAGTCACTTTTTTGTCATCGTTTGCTTTTTAAATGGTTTTATTTAGCTCACCCCGTTTGTTTTATTTATTCTTGGGTCAAATTTAGTAATTCAAATTTCACCCTCTTCCTGTCAACCGATTAATCTGAAATTTTGTATACACTTTGGATTTTGGTGACAATACAATTATGTTTATTCATTATCATTATAAATTCAAGATGGCCGCCGCTACAAAATGGCGGATAATTTATGTTTTATTAATCCCATAAATATGGGTATCAAATGAAAGGGCTCAACAAGCAGAATACAATATACTATAAAAAATTGAAATCCAAGATGGCGGCCGCTACAAAATGGCGGATAACGTAGGTTTTATCAATCCCATCAATATGGGTATCAAATGAAAGGGCTCAACAAGCAGAATACAATATACTATATATAATTGTTCCGCAAACATCCCAGATGGGACAAGGGAGACTTCTCTCATATCAATGAGTGCACCCCGATTCATATTAGCTCAATGATATGGGACCTACTGTTTATTGCCGAGTCCGAACGGCGTGTCCTAAGACACCACTTGTAGAGAAGTTTTTCAAGGCTGAAATACTCAGGAAATGTCGCCAACATCACTGAGGGGTATTTTGCCACCGCTGAAAATTTGATGTTGCCTGGCCTGGGAATCGAACCCACGATCTTTAGCGTGCAAGGCGGGTGTGCACACCATTGCACCACGGTGACACCCAATTATATATACACCAATATACTATAAAAAATTGAAATCCAAGATGGCGGCCGCTACAAAATGGCGGATAACGTAGGTTTTATCAATCCCATCAATATGGGTATCAAATGAAAGTGCTCAACCAGTAGAATACAATGTACTATATAAAATTAAAATCCAAGATGGCGGCCTCTACAAAATGGCGAATAACTTAGGTTTTATCAATCCCATCAACATGGGTATCAAATGAAAGGTCTCAACAAGTAGATTACAATTTACTATGCAAAATTGAAATCCAAGATGACCGCCGCTACCAAATGGCTGATAACAATTTTTTTTATCAATCCTACCAATATGGGTATCAAATAAAAGGGCTTGACAAGAAGAATACAGTGCACTATACAGTACATCTTATACACCCGAAAGCCATACAGTTTCCAGCTAAGTACAATTACGGGACGGCTGAAAGAAGAATGTTGGCTTTAATACTACTATCATGGGCTTCTACAATACATAAAATGCAGGGCAGCACTATGGATCGCGAAGTCGTATACTTAGGTGCGAAACTGTTTGAAGAAGGTCAAGCCTACGTGGCTCTTAGTAGAGTAAGATCTTCGCAGGGACTACGTATAGAGGAGTTGGACTGCAATAAACTAACGGGCAAGAAAACTTGCAATAATGAAGCACTAAATGAATTAAACAGAATGCGAAATAAAAACTAAAAACTAGAATATAAAAATAGGTAAAAAAACTTTTTAAATTAAACGGTTTTATGTTAAACATACATTGCAATGTTTAAGATAAATGTACTAAAAACCAAAAAATAATAAAATAGATACAGTCGTGGGAATTATAAACATATGCATTGACTAGACTAAAATAAAACCGTGGGGCACGTCAATTGTCTACAATCGTTGATTAAAATGTTCGTTTTGTAATGTTACACTATAATTAGGCAGTTGTTCAGAATGTGCAAACAAGCTAGCAAGCTCGATTATAAGCGAGTTTTAGGGTTTCATAGTGGTGAGCGAGTAGTACTTTGTCGATTAAAGACAAACTACGAGCAGTGAAACGATTCCTCGCCAGCCAGCAGTGTGAATGTCCAACGACAAACTAGTTGAAACATCTCTTTTATTTACATGGAGTGTATAACTATTGGAATTTCCATGAGCAAGAAAATAGTAAGTAATTTCCTCACCGTCTGGGGGCCAACTGCCTAACGACGAATTAAACGATTCTTCTATCGCACATTAAGTCGATAATTTGTAGACAATTGACGTGCCCCACGGTTTTATTTTAGTCTAGTCTATCCATATGTTTATAATTCCCACGACTGTATCTATTTTATTATTTTTTGGTTTTTAGTACATTTATCTTAAACATTGCAATGTATGTTTAACATAAAACCGTTTAACTTAAAAAGTTTTTTTACCTATTTTTATTTCTTCTGTTTTTGTTAATTTTTTCTTCATTGTCAAATAACACTGTGCAACACTGAAAGTGCAAACAACTTCTAATGGACATTTTCCGAAAGTACATACTGAGGCTACAAAAACCCTAATTGGGTTTCTTGTTGTTAGATCGGGTTTGGATTTCATAGCCTTAACTAAACCTGGCTAAAACTCATCTCACTCTATCTCAGAAACTTAAACGAATTCTTCTTCGCGGTCTTCAGCAACATTATAGCCTTAAAGTAGAAGAACATACGTGTCATACGAAATAACAAGGAAAAACTGCATCTAGCGCATCAAAATCGATAAAATATATCGAAGTTTACATAATTTCTGGAATTATGGAATTAGACTATTGGGAGTTAAACAAAGTAACCTTTCGCAAAAAATGCCAAACAAAGTGCTCAGCAATTTTTCAGAACGTTCTGAAACTCTCAAATACTTATATACTTATAATAAATACTCTGTTCCAGAACATGCAAGAAGCTACTATTTTTTTACTACGATGACATTTTTTCCTTTATGTTTAGGCAAAGGTATCGGACGGAGTAGACCGATATGGTCCATTTTCGAACTTAAACTAAGTTTGGACAAAATATTACAAATGATAAATTGTGGAACCGACCGGTTGCTTCGTTTGAGAGTTATCGTATTCACCAGCCAGCATGACGACAGGCGGACGGACGTTGCTCAATCGACTCCAAATTGCCTGACTGACAGATTTCGTCCAAATATACTTGGGGTCGTATCAATGTGTATATTTCTTATTGAAATCGGATACTTTTTCAAAAAGTTTTTTTGATTTCCTTTATTTTTATTTGTGGCGATGCTGCTCACCAGCAAAATATTTCAGTTGACTTTCAGATTTTTTTTTTTTTTTTTGACTAACTTTTCCGGATATATCAGGCCTTGAAAATGTCGAATTCTTTAAGAACTATGTGCAAAGAAATACTCATAACTTTTTATAACCTACAGTGTAGGTCCTATTATATTGTTTGTGGCCAAAAAGTTTGTAACGCATCGAAATAATGGTCGTAGACCCATACTTATATATACCAAAATGAATGTCTGGACGAGCTGAGTCGATCTGTCTGTGTGAGTCACTCCGTCCGTCTGTCTGTCCATCACGCTACAGGTCGCAATTTTGGTGATGTTCGAATAATATTTCAGGGTCGTAATATACAAAGTAGAGAGAAAGTCAACGTTTTATTTCAAAGCTAATATCTCCGCTTTTATTAGGAGTATATCAAAACCTGGCAACGAAAGTACAAAATATCACCCTTCTAACGATGCAAAGTTGGTTGGAGTAGGTGACCAAATAACGCAGATATCGCAATAGTCGGTAATACATCCCATTTTTCATTTGTTTTTAATCACGCTACAGGTCGCAATTTTGATCAGATCGTCACGAAATTTGGAGGGCTAATGGGTCCCATAGAGGATGGCCGGATAATATTCAAGAATCGGAATGGGCAAAAATCTTATGTGGACAAAAATTCAAAGTTTTATTCTTATGCGAATATCTCCGTTTTTAGTAGTGTATTCCAAAAGTAAAACCCGTTAATGGAAAAGAGAAATATCAACTTTGTTATGATTAGACAGCGGAATTTTATGCAACCCCTATTTTTGGTCCGATTCGTGAAAAATTTTGGGACTGGGCATATTTTTGGATTCTGATTAAAGTGCAATCGAAACATATGACATATGTAAAATTCATGCATTTTACATATTTTCTTATGCAACAAATATTTCATTAATAGGTACAAAAATGTTTGAGTGTACAATTTCTCTGTTTAAAATTCTCTTCAGACAAGTCAATAAAATAGGGAAATGTATAACCACTGCCACAACCTTAAAAATACCGAAAATCGGGAGGTATCGTTCTATGGGGACCATATGAAGCCCTGAACCTAAACCGACAAATTTTAGGTGGACAGTTTTTAACCCCCATGGAAGAAGCCACAACTTTCAGAATACTGAAAATCGAGAGGTACCCTTCTATAGGGTCTATATGAAGACGTGGACCTATACCGACTAATTTCAGTTGGAAAAACAAACAAAGACTATATGCCAAACTTCAGTCATTTCGGTGGGATATTGAGCCCACAACCTTCAAAATACCGAAAATCGGGAGGTACGATTCTATGAGGGCTACATGAAGACGTGGACCTATACTGACAAATTTCAAGAGGAAAGTTTTATACCCCCAACGAAGACTAAATGCCAAATTTCAGTTATTTCGGTGGGATATTGAGGGCACAACTTTCAAAATACCGATAATTATTATTTATTATTATTTATTAATAGATTTATACTTGTTACAAAGAGTTTTACACTAAAAATTTGCATTCTATAATAGGCTAGCAAAATGCTGTAAGCCATTTTAATTTACAGATTAATATATTTAGTATAAAATACGATCAGAGTTTTTTTTTTTTTTTTTTTTTAATTCATTTAAGTAACAATATTTTATACGATTTTGTTTCTAATTAAATTCATTTAATATTAGACTTCTATATTTTATACAAGTTTCCATATATTTATATAGTGATACATAATTTAGGCCATTCAATATCCTACATACTTCAGTTAATGTTAGAGTACTTCTACCGAAATACGCAGTTCTATATTCTTTGTATACCGGACAGATACCAATAAAATGCAGTGTATCTTCAGGCACGTTCAAGTTACACACTGAGCATATGACGTTACTGTCGTTACTAAAGCATCTTGCATTTAGATTTAGTAACCCACACCTCGCTTTCAGAACTAAACTACTCGCTCGTGCAGATAGCTGTGTAATATAGAGCGGATTAAGATCGTAGTTTAATAGATAGTATAAGTCATGATGTTGGGAGTTTGTAGCGCTTATGCGAAAATCTCGTTTGTCTTTGATATTGTGTAATTCAATTATTTCTTTCGAGAAATAACATATAGGTAAACTTTCATTCGGTGGGGTATAATGTAGAGAAGAGCATATATTAGACCAATCCTTTGCCCAAAATATTCCTTGTCGAATAATCTCCTCTGCTAATATCCGCGGTAGTCTATGAGAGTTTAAATTTAGAACTTTATTGATATAATCAAAATGCAATTTTAATGTTGAAACATATAAGGTATTCAAGCCTGTTTCGATGTGTAGCACGTAATTCGGAGTGTTATCTGGAAGAAGTAAAATTCTCTTTATAAAAAAACGAAAAAGCTTCTCTACTTCTTCATACCGTTTATAACCCCAAACCTGGGCACTGTAAAACAATATAGATTTCGAACAAGCATCGAATATTTTCAATTTATTCGCATATGATATTTTAGAGTTAGAAAGGTATTTTGACCAGGTAGAGTTGATTGCTATCTTTGAAGCAGAAAGTTTCTGTTTCATATGTCTGTTGAAAGAGAGGTTGTAGGTTAAATCAACGCCAAGATATTTGTAACTATTGACAATTTCAATCTCATCCTCACCAAAATACCATTTAAGATTACGGGATATCCTAGAACTTTTGCGAAATACCATAATTTTCGATTTAGAGAGATTAACATTTAGACTCCATAATGAGCAATAATTACGTAGGGCATCAATCATTTCTTGTAACACATCTGAAGAGTTAGATAATATGACAATGTCATCAGCATATAAAAGTATTTTTATATTAGTGTTGGCAACATCTATACCTCCGGGGAGAAAATCAGGTAGGTCATTTAAGTATAATGAGAATAATAAGGGACTTAGAATGCAGCCTTGCCTAACACCAGACTCAGCGGGAAAGAAAGATGAAAAGTTACTTCCGTCCCAGATCCTACTTTCAGTATTTTCATAAAGGTTCTGTAAAATTCGGACTATTTTAGACGACAAACCCATGTTAGAAAGTTTGTAAAACATGCTGTTTCTGGGAATTAAATCGAATGCGGAGGAGAAATCTACGAAGAAGGCATATGTACGATTGTTTTTCTCGTTGTTAAGGCTTATTATATTTGTTAGGTTGAAAATATTATCAACCGTGGAATATTCTTTGCGAAATCCAGCTTGAAATTCGTTTAAGATATTGTTCCGTGAGGTCCAATCTGATAACCTGTTGAGCAGTATATTGCAGAAAATTTTACATAATGTATTTATGAGGGATAATCCTCTATAATTAGTGACAACTGTTGGGTCGCCTTTTTTAAATAAAGGTATAAGAATTGATCTTTTGAATGATATTGGAATTGTCTCGCGAAGGAATATTTTATTAAATAAATCTATTAAATAGACGTGAAAACAATGAGGTGCATATCTGTAGAATTCGTAAGAAATTCCATCTTCACCAGGTGATTTTTTAGGCTTTAGCCTTTTTAGAACGTTGGTCAACTCCCAATATTCGAATGGTGAATCCAAAAATACATCTATCCTGTAGGGCATAGACCAACATATCGTGTTAGTATTGGTTCTGTTTAATAATAAAGTGCCAAAATGTTCTAAAAAGTCATTAGCGCCAAGACCTGCACTGGCTGTGTGGCTTTGATTCTTTAATGACTTCGACAAGTCCCACCACTCTTTGCTACATGTCACGGAGTCTAATTTCTTTATGTTGTTATTATAATACTCTAACTTCTTGAGGCTGCAGGCTTTTTGAAAGATTGTTCGTGAAGAATAGTACCTGATTCTGTTTGTTAAGCAATGGTTTTTTCGGTATTCTTTAAGGTTTCTGCGCATAGTTGCTCGAAGTCTGTAACATCTCCAATCGAACCACTTCTGTTTAGGTTCAAAATATTTACGTTTGTGTTGTTTTGCATTAGCAAGTTTTATATTACTTGTTAGCATATTTACCATATCTTCCACAGTTGTATTATTTTGAATCGCTTGGGCATTACAGAGTGCAGTTAGATTTTGTTGGTATTGTGATTTTAATTTATCTTTCCAGTAAAGTTTTTCTAAGGGTTTCTGAGGTTGCCTATTAACCATACAAATAGGAATCTTCATAGCGAGACAAAGTGGCATATGATCTGAGAATGGTTCGTACCCAACCTTGAAGTTATCGATATATTTAAGAAAATCAAATGAACAAAAACAGTAATCTATTACAGAACTACCCATAACCCCACAAAAAGTGTACTCCCCATTCTCATCCCCCACTGTCCTGCCATTAACGACAATTCCACCCACATCTTCAATCAGGTTTAACAATTTTCTACCTTGCGAATTTATTGTTTTATCCTTAGATGTTCTAAGTTCTTGGATGAGGGGAAAATCCCCCACGATGTTTTTATCTAATATTTGCTCTTCCCCAATACGAGCATTGAAATCCCCAATAATACAATAACTATTAGGATTAAGATTCTTCAAAAACGCTTCAAACTTTTCAGCATCATTCTTCCAGTTTGTACAATTTAGATAACAGGGAATAAAGTAAAACAGATTGTTATTAAAAGTTGCACACAACAATACATTGTCATAGATATTTGTAAATTTCAATTTATATTTGTTTTTTAATTCCCGTTTAAAACCAAATAGACAACCTCCACGTGCACGACCAGCTCTATGTATTTTTTCAGCATCAATCCACTGAACGCAATAGTTTTTAAAATAAGGTGTGAAATTGGCTTGTTTATTGCACACAACGTGTGTTTCAAATAAGAAAAACATGTCAAACTTATTGAGGTATGTTAAAAAATTTCCAAAATTTAAAGATTTTTCGAGATTAGCAACATTATAGGATATTAAATGGCAGAAATCATATTGCTATTGTGTATTATTATTATTGTAATTTCTGTCTTTAAAAGTAATTTCATAGGAACGGTCGCAATCAGAAAGGACATCAGTTAAAAATTTAGCATCATGCTCAGATTGGGCGTTTATTTTTCCATTTGACCAGGTGTACTTTTTGTCATTAATAAACACGCAGAATTCGCCAAGATGAATCTTCAGCTCTTTCTTATGCGTTATGGTTTTGACTATTTGCCGGAGGTGAAAACGAGTGTTTTGTTCTTCTTGAGTATAATCTTTCTGAACGAATATTTTTTGGCATATAAATGTTCTTTTTGCAGCTAAAACGGTTTGCACTTGACCAGAAGTGTCTAACGTAAAAAGAATGGACTTCCCCGATGCCAATACTCTGGAATGGGATATCTCAATGTGGGAATTTATCGCAATTTTGCAGATATCTAGGAATTTGCTTTTTGCCGTGTGAGGATCAGTGCAGTTCAAACCGTTTACTACTATATTTGTTGACCTAGTTTTGCGGTCTATAAATTCTAGCCGGTTTGATAATTTTTTAATATCCTCTTTCAGTTTATAATTTTCCTCCTTTAGTTCCTCAATTTCTGCTCTGAGCACGGTTATGTCTTCTTTTTTTGCCACATCTTTTAGTTTGTCATCCAAAACCTCAGACAATTTGTTCCAGGAAAATACATCTGGTTGAGAGTTAACAGCCATCTTTTGTATCGAGAAGTGTTTTTTCGGGGTACCCTCTACTTGGTCTGGTGAGGTCGATAACAGCGTTCTTTTACTCATCAACGGACAAATATGTGTGTAGTGTGAACGGAGTGTTAGATTCTGTGTATAGTTATCGTTATCGGTCTGACTATAATCGATAATGTTGTATCAGCTGTTAACCGCAAGTTTGTTAGAGCAGTACCAGCATTTGTTTACTTTTTATTTTGTTGTGTTGGTGTTGAATATAATCGTTCCAGTAATTTTTGTGTAATTTTCATAGAAAATTAATTTTAAAAATGCAAAAAAACAGCTCACCAGTGGCCAAAATATTGTAAACTTTATATTCCAAGTATGCAGGAAGTGAGAGTTAAAAAGAACAAATACAACACAGTATGTATAAGTGATCGGTCTGTGCTTTGTTTACAAAAAAGACTAAGCGGCTTAAAAACACGTCCGTCTGCTTTCAACTTTATTTATGGGTACCGATAATCGGGAGGTACGGTTCTATGGGGACCTATACCGACAAATTTCATGTGGAACGTTTTATACCCCCAACGAAGACTAAATGCCAAATTTCAGTCATTTCGGTGGGATATTGTGGTCACAACCTTCAAAATACCGAAAATCGGGAGGTACGGTTCTATAGGGGATATAACTTTATGCCCTTAAGTATAAAATGTTTCGTTTATTCGCTATACATAAAAACATGAATATACAACTAACCACCAAATTTGTACCAATAATTAATTATACGAGTATTCTGAAAACCTCAAGGTACCACGTGAACCGCACGCGTTTTATTATAGTATGTAAAACACAAGATTTTTTGTTATTGTATAGTCTATTGTATTTTGTTGTCTGAAATAAGTAGTAAGTGTTGATTGTGGTTGGTCATTTGCTATGATTGGCAACATCTTGTCATAATTCATTTAGACAATACTTTTAAATCAAATGCAGCCACAGACTCCATTTCAAATGCAGGAGATAACCTCACAACATTTAACCAAGGAATCGCATTAGAAAGCAGCAGCAGCAGCTCGAATGCGTTAATGTTCGGTATCTGTTGTTAATGTTTAATTTATGATAATTTTTTGGCACTAAAATCTCAGCGACATTTTAAACAGCGAAAGTGCCAAAAATACTAAATAGATGTTGAAATCTTTTGATGACAATGAGTGTTTTTAATTTCGATTGTCGTTTAAAACAAATGTAATTGTTAAGTAACCTGCAATAAATTTTTTTTATACCCTCCACCATATTACGGAGTTGTTTTGCATGTTTGTCCGCATCCGGTAATAATTTTAGCATCTAGACAATCTGAGATAGCATGCAACTTGGCACGTGGTGTTTTTAGTGTTCAAAAAACTTCTCCACCAAAAATGGTAGACATAGGTCCACCTTTTGAAATAGCGCATATACAATTGTAACGTCCGATTTCTGGTATTTTTAAATTTGCATCGACGTTTTCGGGGTCAAAAACCTTCTCCATCAAAAATTATGAACATAGGTCAAAAAACTTCTGCACTAAAAATTATGGACATATGCCCACTAGGGTTATGACTTTTTACAGTCTCCTATCCCTGTATCATAGCGTGATGAGTTTCTACATAAGATTGCATAAAATCTTAGTTATAAAGTGATTCGATAAAAAGCTTTTAAAGTTTTTATTTTTGACCATTTTTTAAGCCGCTTTAAGCAGATATTTAACTGAAAACAAGGTATTGGGGCGGACGACATAACCGTTGGTTTCTCCCTATTTTATTGTCGTATTATTACATATATCACTGTGCAACATTTTTAAGGTGATCTTGTGCAAACAATTCGAACTGAGGATTTTTTGAAAGTACAGACCCAAACGACAAGAAGCCCTAGTTGGGTTTTGTTGTGTCAGATCCAGCTCGGATTTTATGGCCCCATCTAAACATGGTTAAATATTGAGTTTTTAAAGAAATTCGGGGCTATATCTCTGAAACCAATGCGAATCTTTTTCTGACCTCTGAAGCAAATTTGTAGATAAGAACTAGAATAAAATATTTGAAGAAATAATTTTCATTTGGAAAAATATTCCCTGGAATGTAATACACAACTCTTCAGAACATGTCATTGTTGTAAAATGCCTCTGTGCCGTTGTTTTCAGTACATTTTTCAACGACGATTTAATAAAAATGTCAATTATGTAGTGAAATCCGAAATTCGAGAATAAACTGTTGGTGTGAACTGTGTTTGAAATACGTGTTGTAAAACATATGATGCAAACTGCCGCTGAAACAACATGAAGTAAGCATTTTAGAGTTTCAGAATGTTCTAAAGAATTGTTGAGAACTTTATTTGGAAGATTTTTGCAAAAGGGTACTTCGTTCAACTCCCAATAGTTTAGCCGATACTGACCAGAATTTCAGCAATTATGTAAAATTTTCTATATTTTACAGATTTTGATGACCTAGAGGAATTTTTCGTATGTGCTTTTTTTAAAATATAAGTTCCATAAAATCCGAACTGGATCTGACAGGACAAAACCCTACTAGGTTTTTTGTAGTCTAAATATGTACTTTCAAAAAATGCATACTAGAAGTTATTTGCATTTTCAGTGTTGCATAGTGTATGTATATCATTATTCCCTACACCACTATGTGGAAAGGGTATTACAAGTTTGTTTTGGTAAAAATTCATGTAACACCGCGAAATATTCGTCGGAGACCCCCAATGTTGTATACCAATCTTCATATCTCGACGAGATAAAGCGATTTTGAGATGTGTGTCCGTCCGTCTGTCCATTATAAATTGTAATCATTATGTATCGGCTCTGTAGGTCGCAATAATAGTCCGATCAACGCGAAATTAAATATGGTAAGAGTATATGACAAAGAAGTAGTTTGCAATTTGAAATGCCGATCAGATAATATTTATAGGGTTAAATGGACCAGAACTTTTGTGTGAAAATTGAGAAAAATTTTAATATACAGCTTATATCTTTGTTCCTGAAAGACACATTCTTCCCTCGTGAGTTATATTTGAAAGACGATCTGTTGATCTTTGTACTGATGTCGATTACGTTGATGTACGTGTTCAAATAACAGAGCTACAGCCTAATATATCCAGTTTTGTGTTTGTAGTGTAGTAACTAACACTCTAGAGGACATCATTATAGCTCGATAGTCACGAAATTTTGCACGAGGTAAGAGTTTAGGTACAAGAAAATGCCTATAATGTTGCATGATGATCTGATATAATTTAGTGGGCGCATGATGATCTGATATTATTTAGTGGGTGACATAGACCATTACTTTTGTATGAAAAATATACCAATTTTATTTCTGGTCCATATTTGAATTCCTAGAGGGCATATACCGGCAAAGTAGTCTACATATCGACGCCTCCAAACAATAGTATGCTAAGTCGACTTAGAATGTTTTCAAGTTCTTTACATTTTTATATTTAACGTCCTTTAACTTAAATTCTGTCAAATTTTGGTAATGATCGGACAATCCGAACAGAAGTTATAAACAAATATTTACTTAGCATAGTACTGAAGGTCAAAGAAATTTCCAAACTTTTAGAGCTTGTCCTGCAAAACTCGCTTCTCAGAATTAGCAAACTATTATTTGGAGGTGTCGAACATCCTTTAACTTAAACTCTGTCTAATTTTGGTAATCATCGGTCAATCCGAACAAAAGTTATAAACAAATATTGACTTAGCATAGAACTGAAGTTCAAAAAAATTTCCAAACTTTGAGAGCTTCTCCTGCAAAACTCACTTTTTAGACTTAGCATACTATTATTTGGAGGTGTCGATATGGAATAATTACTACTGACCTTTTCCCTGATGCAAATTGCAATAATGTGTCTGCTAGATAACGGGCCTACTATATAATGGGTTTTGTGTAGAGAACCACAATTTCCTCCCATGCTACAAATTGTCTCTATAATGACAGAGAAATTTTCAGTTCAGTTGTCAATTGGATTTTTTATACAAATATTGCAACATGGGGTCGCCTTGCCACTTATTTTATATTTCAGGATTTAGGGTAAAGGGGATACAAACAAAATACGACCAAAGATGTGTCTCATCGAAATATTTGTTTTAGACCCCAAGTATGTTTGGACGATATTCGTTTTAGACAATTTGGAGTCTATTTAGCCCTGTCCGTTCATCTGTCTCTCTTAATGTCTAGCTGGCTGGTGCGCACGATAAACCTCGAACGGATCTACTGATTAGAACCAAATTGTATACATTGTAATATTTTGCCCAAACTTTGCTTAAGTTCGAATGTAGGCTTTGTTGGTCCACACCTCCCCCAAAAAAGTTCAAAATTGTTTTTGAAAAAGTGTGTGAACGATAGTGAGCAATCGATTTCCATATATTATTATTCCTTCCAGATATAGATCGGATAAGACTATATCGGTCCACACCTTAGGGTACCCTCCACACAAAATTCGGAAAAGGGACATTTAAGAGTCCTTTCGAATTGTTTTGAATTTTTTTCAGCAGATTGTACTTGTGCCGCAAATCCGCTGGATAACTCTCAATGGAATTTTCTGATTGGTCGAAACTTTACACATCGTATTATTTCATCCAGTCTTGTACTTACTTACTTACTTAGTTGGCCCATTACAGAACATTTGTTCCATAGACCGAACTAAGAAAATATCTCCATTCATCTCTGTTTTTCGCTTGACTTTTTGGAATACGGCGCCTTTTCATTTCTTCATCTACTTGTATGCTCCGTCGAAGCTTAGGCCTGCCGATTCTGCGTGCACCGCCATGTGGCATGTATTCATACGCCTTTTTAGCGGGTTCATCATCGCTCATTCTCATGATATGGCCTAGCCAACGCAATCGTTGCATCTCGATACGTTTAACTATATTCATATCTTTGTATAGCTGATATAGCTCGTGGTTCATACGACGTCGATATTCACCGTCAACGCAAATCTGCCCGTCGATCTTTCGAAGAATTTTCCTCTCAAACACACCAAGCACTGTCTTATCTGCTTGCGCAAGTACCCATGATTCGGAGCCATAAATTAGCACGTGTAGTATCAGCGTTTTGTATAGTATTATTTTTGTTTGACGAGATGTGGCTTTCTTTTTTAAACTGCTTACTTAAACCAAAGTAGCATCTGTTAGCCAATACAATTCTTCTTTTTATTTCACAACTGATGTCGTTTGTTGTGTCTACGGAGGTGCCGAGGTAGACAAAGTCTTTTACTACCTCAATATTATAGGAACCAACTTCCACAGTCGGTCCGAGCTCAATGGACGCATTGCGCGTCGGCACCATCAACTTGGTGTTCTCACCGTTTACCGCCAGACCCACTTTAGCAGATTCTCCTTCGACCTTTATAAAGGTATCAGTTACTTCTTTTACTGATCGGCTCATGATGTCTATATCATCAGCATAAGCAAGTAACATGTGACTTTTGGTGTAGATTGTGCCATTTCTTTTGACATTTGCATCTCGTATTACCTTTTCCAGCAAAATGTTGAATAGGTCACACGAAAGGCTGTCTCCTTGTCTGAAACCTCTTTTGGTACAAAATTCTTCGGAAAGGTTCTTTCCAATTTTAACTGAGGACCTAGTATCAGTTAAAGTCATCTTACAAAGCCGGATGAGCTTTGCGGGGATACCAAATTCAGACATTGCATGGAATACCTTTGATCGGAGGCGACTGTCGAATGCTGCTTTATAATCGACAAAAAGGTGATATGTGTCGATCTGCATCTCTTGGGTCTTCTCTAGGATTTGCCGCAGGGTAAATATCTGGTCAATGGTGGACTTGCCAGGTCTAAAGCCACATTGGTATGGTCCAATTTTTTCGTTGACCATTGGCTTTAGTCGTTCGCACAATATCCCTGACACTATCTTATAGGCAATAGGAAGAAGACTTATGCCCCTATAGTTGGAGCATACAGTCTTATCTCCTTTCTTGTGGACGGGACATAGGATGCTCAGGTTCCAATCGTCGGGTACACGTTCTTCCTGCCAGATGGTGCTAACCAGCTGATGCATACACCTTATCAGCGCTTCGCCTCCGGTTTTAAACAGCTCGGCTGGTAAGCCATCGGCTCCTGCTGCTTTATTATTCTTCAGCCGGTTGATTGCTGTTTTTACCTCATCTTGGCCGGGCGGTATAAATTCTATACCATCTTCTGGGATTGGATCTGTGGCATCATCATCTTCGCTACTATTGGATACCAGCAGATTGGAGAAATGTTCCTTCCATATCCTGATCACGCTATCTGTATCTGTTACCAGATTACCTTGCTGGTCTCTACAGGAGGATGTGCCTGTACCAAAGCCATCTGTTTGATGTTTCACTCTTTGGTAGAATTTTCGGACTTCATTCTGGCTCCTGTACATCTCGATTTTTTCACACTCCCGCTTTTCCATTTCTCTCTTTTTCTTGCGCTCTGAGCACGCTATCTGTATCTGTTACCAGATTACCTTGCTGGTCTCTACAGGAGGATGTGCCTGTACCAAAGCCATCTGTTTGATGTTTCACTCTTTGGTAGAATTTTCGGACTTCATTCTGGCTCCTGTACATCTCGATTTTTTCACACTCCCGCTTTTCCATTTCTCTCTTTTTCTTGCGGAAAAGACGTTTCTCTTCTCTCCTTTTCTCCCGATATCTATCTCGTGAGCTACGCGTTGCTACTGATTGTAAAGTAGCTCTATATGCCGCATTTTTCTCTTCGGTAGCAGCACGACACTCCTGGTCATACCATGAATTCCTTTGTGGAGGTATCTGGAATCCAAGTATGGATTTTGCGGCTGTTTGCATGGATTGGGCAATATTTTGCCATTGTGTTGTTATGTTATCGGGACAAGGAGTGATCGCGTTAAGCAATTGGGCTAGTTGAGTGGAATATGCTGTGGCTATCTGTTGTGTTTGCAGCCTATCGATGTCCAACTTCCGCGTTGTGTCTGTTCGTGCTTTATTTGCAACGTTTAGACGGGTACGTACCTTTGCTGAAACAAGGTAGTGGTCCGAATCAATGACTGCGCCTCGGAACGATCGTACATCCACACGCTGGATGAATGTGTTCCATCTATCACAACATGATCAATTTGATTACTTGTTCTTTGATCTGGAGACAGCCAGGTGCCCTTATGAATATCGAGATGATTAAATCTGGTAATGCTAACTACCATGTTTTTTTGCAGCTGCAAAGTCTATCAGCCTCATACCATTGTCAGATGTTTCATTTCCCGACTGTTGGGCCAAAGATATTCTCCTTTCCAATTTTGGCATTAAAATCGCCTAGAATGATTTTAATGTCATGGGCAGAGCAACGGTCATATGTTTCTTCTAAGCGCTCGTAAAATATATCTTTGGTCTGTTCGTCCTTTTCTTCAGCGGGAGCATGAGCGCAAATAAAGCTGATGATGAAGAATTTTGCTTTAAGTTGAATTGCAGCGAGTCTTTCATTCACTGGGGTGAAGCTGGAGACCAGATGTTTTATCCTCCGACCAACTACAAATCCGCAACCAAACTCATGCTTTGTGTCATGGCAGCTATAATACTGTGCGTCACCTTTAGGTGTTGTTGTGACTCCTTTCCCAATCCATCGTATTTCCTGTATGGCAGTAATGTCGGCCTTGTACTTTTCAAGTACATTTGCCAATGCGTAAACTGCACCTTCTCTATGAAGACTGAGAACATTCCAGGTGCAGATTCGCAGATCATGGTCCTTGAAACGTTTGCGGGGTTCGTCAACTTTAGAGGGGTTTCTTTTTCTTTTCTTTCGTTTTTTCATAGTAGGCTGTTCTTTCTAGGGGAGGGTTACTAACCCGACGCCCAAACCCAAGTTTTTAACGTTCTTATGGGTGAACGCGCGGCACATGTTAGCTCACTACCTTTAACGGGTGTTAAAGGCAGTTCCCCAGGTGACACCACGGGGAGGTCAGTGTCCACTTGAGATGAAAGAGGGACCAAGATAAATCCTGGGCTTGCCATGTTAAAACCGGTCAGGACCGTTGCTTGGTATCTTCCATCCCCTACGTCACCCAGTCTTGTATCAGGTTGGAGTATGGACTATATCGTTACGTTCTTCGAGTAACTCCCACACAAAATTTGGGAAAATGCAGTTTGAGGACCCGTATCGGATCTATTTGATTTTTTTTTTTTTGAAAAAGGTTCTTTTCACGGTTCCTATTCTGGTCATAATTCTTGAGATAATAGTCCAGAAGCTCCAAAAACCCCTGCCGGCTCCAACTAAAATTACAAATCTGAAAAAATAATTCTCAAAGTTTTCCAAAACTCAGAAGTTTGCTTACTAAAATTGATTTGGTGTAGCCCAATATTAGGATACCTACAGATTCCACGTATTTTTAAGCAAACTCGTGTTACAAAATAAATAAATTTGTATATCACCGTTAGCGCATCTTCTTTGCTGTGCAATTGAATATGAATAATTTTGAATTTCTATTCATTGTTAGTTATTTCTACCGGTATAAAATATATTTTAGATATCACAATATATGCCCACAATGAACTATTTTCGAAGCATATGTGAGGTACAAATACACAATTTTGGACGATAAATCTTCAATAAACTAGCAATTCTCCAATTATCAAATATACCAAATTGCATGGTATATAATATTTATTTACTTAGGTGTATTCCAAAAAGTACCTCATATTCAAAGGCTATTTGAAGCTAATCAATGTGAATTTTCCAATTTTCGAATATATTTCAGAAATGTATAATTTATATACATATATTTTTCCACAAACATACCAGTAAAGACAAGGGAGGCTTCTCTTATATCAATGGATTCATATTAAGTTATTGATAAGTGTCCTAGTTTTTATCGCCGAGTCCGAACGGCGTGTCCTAAGTTGCCCCCCGTAGAGACGTTTTTCATGGCTGAAATACTCAGGAAATATCGCCAACATTACTAAGTGATATTTTGCCAACCTTGACAATTTGATGGGAATCGAACCCGGACATTCAGCGTGCAAAGCGGTTGCACATAGCTAATTCCTACAGGTTGTGGTGTAGGGTATCACATGGTCGGCCCCGTCCGACTATAGTCTTTGCTTACATGCTTTATATTATGTATAACATTATTTCATATATCATAAAAAATTAAAAGTGGTTTGTGCTTTTCAATATTTATGTGAAATAAAAGTTATTTAAGTCATTAATAGGCAAAAGGTCATTCATTCGTGCAACAGGAAATAATTTTTGAGACATTCTTTTCATTTCATAGTATATTTTCAAAAAAAAATCAAAGTGGTTTGTTCGGAACCTTTTTTATAATAAAATGGAATGAATGTTATTTTAGGCATTATTAGGCAACTACAGGAAATCACTACAGGAAATCATTTTTGAGAAAAAATGTCAAAAAGTAACAATGGCCACATTTAGTATGGCCCCCTATAACGGTACAACTCGTTTTACAGGATATAGCCTCAATATAAAGGTATCGACCGGGAATTGCGAAGTTGTAATATGCATTTGTGGCCCACATTTTATGTAATTGGCAGTGGTTAGTCAAATTGTGGATAATATATTTCATGGTTGAGTGTAGAAAAAATCCGACCAAGTCGTGCTTAATAATTTTTTCTTATCGCTTGTAACTCACCGAAATATTCGTCGAAGCCTTATAAAGTGTATATATTCTTGATCAGCATAAAATTCTAAGTCGATATAACCATGTCCGTCTCTCTTCTGTCCGACAGTCTATTGAAATCAAGATACAGCTCGTAATATTTAAGCTAGAGCTTTTCAATTTGGTACAGAAGTTTCTATTACTACTGGGATGTTCGGTCTTGAATATGGGCTATATCGGTCCACATTTCGATATGGCTGAAATGTTGCCGTTAGTTTTCTTTCGGGTTATAAAACTTTCCGCCAGCAGTTTGTCGGCCCCACAGAACGCCAGTTGCAATTTTTTCCGTATTTTGAAACAAAAATGGATGAAATATAGCCCTCGATGGGTTTGAAAAATATTGCAGAAGAGAATTTTAAGTCCACGTTTTTATATAGCCACAATAGGAGGATCTCTCCCGATTTTCGGGGATTTGAAGGTTGAGGCCTCATTATCCAAATGAAATGAATGAAAATTTGACATTTATTCATTCCACCTAAAATGTTTCGGTCTTCATGTAGCCTCCATGGTACAGTTTCTCAATATCATGCCGAAATAGTAGCTGACATTCGGTATTTATTCTTTGTAGAGGGTAAAAAACTCTTTATCTGTGGGGACCTTTCTAGGACCACGTCTTCATATAGCCCTCATAGAAAAGTTTCAGCGTCATTATCAAATCGAAGTGGATGAAATTTAGTGTTTAGTCTTATTATTCCAGAAAAGAATTTGCATTAGGTTCATATGTTCACATAGCTTCCATAGGAGAGTAACTCCCGATATTCGGAATTTGAAAGGTTGGGCCTCAGTATCCAATCGAAATTTGACATTTGGTCTTCGTTGAGGGTATAAAACATTCCACCTGAAATTTGTTTGTTTTTTGTATTCCCCGAAGGCAGAAAACTTCCTCGCAAAAGAACTATCCGTATACATATGTGTATCCAGGTATTGGCTAGCCCCCCATTAGCCGGTATTGCCCAATTTTATGAATTTCTATGTTTTTTTTGTCAAATTATCGAAGTGAGATTTTTGTAATTTGGTATTGCGTGTTCTCAGAGGATACAAAAGTTCAATTCCGAAAATTCTAAATAATGGTCCATGTCTTGGAAAGAACAACGATGACGCCTAACGTGAGGTCTTTTAAAGGGGTTTGGTACATTTTTGTATTGAAGTGGATGTTACTTGGTATTTTGAAGTCTCTCCCTGTACGCAGAAAATTACGCTGTGCTACAAAAGTCGAAAAAATGCAGGGGTTCTAATGCATCAATTTGGTTTTGTTGGAGTCCATGGAAGACGAAAATACCGATGTTTTTTCCAGATCACCGAAGTGATTTTACAACCGTAGCTATAGAATAAATGATGGATTTTCTTTTGTTGAAAGGGTAAAATCATACCTTTGAAATAAGCTATCCGTTAATAAATGTAGTGCTTGAAGTGTAAAAAAAACACAAAAAACAGAAAAATTATTTTCATCGGGCTCTATGCCGCGTAGAATACACCAAACAGTATAATTATTCTACTGGGCTTCGAAAATTATAAAAATCTGATTTCATTAGTTTTTCTCATTTAAAAATAAATTAGTTACACAGTTTTTTGTGTGGTTATCACAAAAATTTAGGTAGGATATTGAAATTTTGGAAAGGTACGTCTTTTGTTTGCGAGCATGTCGTGTTCGAAGATGGATTATATCGGTCCTCGTTTTGGTACACCCCGCATACAACGGCACCGCCCGGCTTCAGGTATTTCTACAAAAGAAGGGATTCGCAAGTAGCCATTTACCACAAAGCTATGCAATATCTTTTAATAACAAAAATTCCGAATGATGAAAGAAAGAACTACTAAAAAACATACATAGGTAGTTTCGTTGAAAAAAATGTGAAAAATTAGTTTTTTGGTCTGCACAACTGGGGATAACCACCTAATAAAATCCGGCCGAACTGAAAGGTTGTTACTAGTTTTTATTATTTTTGTACTATGTGGAGCAATTTTTAAAAAGAAAACCCAGACATTTGTTCCCAATTACACTGTGCAATATTTTTAAGGTAATCTTGTGCAAACAAATTGAGCTGAGGATTTTTTGAAAGTTCAGAACAAAACGACAAAAACCCTAGCAATTCTAGGCTATATCTCTGAAACCTATGTGAATCCTCATTTGATCTCTAAAGCGAATTTGTAAATAAGGACAATAATAAAATATTTGGGGAAATAATAAACTCGAAAAACTACATTTATTGCCTCAAATTTTATAAAATATCGAAAATTTCCATAATTTGTATACATTTCGCACCGTATCTCCAAACCGTTATTTTTTTCTTAATGCTTTCTTTTGGACAAATATTCGATGGAATGTAATACACAACTCTTCAGAACATCTCATTATTGTAAAAAAACGTTGTTTTGAGTATATTTTATAAATATGTCAAAATACGACGATTTAATAAATATGCCAAAACACGAAATGCGAGAATATACAGTTGGTGTGAACTGTGTTTGAAATACGTGTTGTAAATACCGTTGAAAAAACATGAAGTAGGCATTTTAGAGTTTCGGAATGTCCCTAGGAATTGCTGAGAACATAATTTCGAAGAGTTTCACTAAAGGTTACTTGATTCAACTCACAAGAACCCATAAATAGAAAAAACTGTAGTTTTAGCCGGGTTTAGATTAGGCTATATAATCCGACATGGATCTGACAGGAAAAACCTCTACTAGAAGTTTTTTTACATTTGCAGTGTTGCATAGTGTTATCAGCCATTTTTAATAAATTAATACAGAAACACGTTCGTTTTCTTGGTTCGAAAACATTACCTTGACAAAATGTGTATTTTATATTAAACGTACATAATATTCCTCTACGAAAAATATCCCAAATGATATAGGGTATCATATCGTTGGCACAAACCGATTTCTATAATTTTCTTGCTGAGTTTCCTTTCGGTTTGCCATTTGCGTTACATGTCCTGACATTTGTTGCCATTAACAAAAGTCCATTAGTTTGACAACAATATAGTAAGACATGATTGCATCGATAATATCGCCATCATTATTTTAAGCATTTTTCTTTCCATTTGAACATATTGCTTTCGTAGATAACCATCTTTGCAGCGGCAACAATGCAAACACTCACGCACGTACCCCCGTTCAAACGGCTATGTAAATATACGTACGTACCTCAAGCGATACGCACTTTCTTAAAAGCGCGTGAAATTCCATTACCAAACACGTTAGCTGGCAGGATGGCATTTCATCTCAAATATTATCGGGGCCTTAAATCAATTGTGGAGATTATAAAATTGTTAATTATATATCATGGCACAATTACCATGGTAGTGGCATCGTAAAATTTTGAATATGTTATGTCAAAACTTACTTTATGTTGTTGGGTAAATTACTACAAAAATATATTTTTTTTAAAGGAATTTGGCACTTCTTATTTCATTTCTTGGTATAGGGGTATATGATAATTGGGTAATTCCTTTGTTTTGGTTCAACAATGTTTACTATTCGACAAACTATCTATCATCACTCTGTTGACCTACCTCGACTATATTTAAATAACCGAAACATTTAGTTTTCTTTCATATAATTTTGTCACAGGCCTTATGTCCTCTAACACAACACCGCTCCTGTTAAATTTTAAAATGAAATTCATTTTTCTTTTCTTCGCTTGATTATTCATTTATTTACATAGATCGTTAAAACGATCGATTGATCACATTTAACGCAAATTGCATATCGCGTGATTACACCAAAGAAAATAAATATTGTGTGGCTGGATTATTGCTAGACGCTTAAAACATGTAAGGCTAGAGAGAAACCCTGTCTGTATCATTGACAAACGTAAAAAGTGCGAGAGTGGTCTTCAGCGTTTCGCATGTCTTTTATTTCGAAGCCACATAAACAAAGTTTCTTGTTGGCGACCGAATTGCCGACCACATTAAATGACATTTTGTTAAGAGAACAGAAACAAAAAATAATTCGCTTTCAATTTTGTTTGTGGTTGGTGTCTGTAAGCCGCTAACATTTGGTTTTACAGGCAATACGACATGCGCCAAATGCCACCAATGCTTATATTCATCACATCGTCGTATCTTCTGTTTCGGCAAAACAGTTAAAGTGGCTGGTTATATCGTTATGGCTGTGTGGCGTGCCATGATGATTTCGATGCTTGTCACAGTTGTCGATATGCAAACGATGCCACTGACACTAGTTCCGTTTCTTACAAATGTATTTCTTAATTGTGTGTCTGTCTAGCGGCCTATCAGTTCTTTGTGGCATTTGGTACCTCCACCTTTGTGTTTTTCTGTTCGATCTTTCATCGGTTCTGCCATTTTATATTGTTGCTATTGTGTTAAGAACGCATATATATATCGTAAAGAAATGAAAATCAAAATTTACATAAACATGTTTTTTAAATTTTCACCGAACAGTTTTATTTCATCCATGTTTTCTTGTACTTCATTTGATTTGCCAAGCGGTTGGTTTGTGATATCGTGTTATCGTTCTTTATGTAAACTGCATTTCGCTTGTCTGAGAATAAAATGACATTAAAAAAGTAAAATAGAATGAAACATACAACTTTTTAAATCCACCAAAGTAGGTCCCTCCCATAAATAAAATACATATTTCCTCGAGCGGTACCGTAATTTCAATGAGAGTCCGACCAACCATGGGTGGCTATAGCTAATCTGTTAAAATGTCTGGTCAAGGCCTCTTAAGTACTTAACTGTTCGGTGACGCTATCGCATATCAGTTAATGTAATCTTACAAAGTCGTATGAGCATTGCGGAAATACCAAATTAGGATTTGGTTTGGAATATTTATGAGGTATTGGGGAAGGGTAATCGAGTCGACAAAAAGATGGTAGAGAAGATCTGAAACTTTTGGTGCTTGCTTTTCCGTTTCTCTTTTTTTTCAGGATATACCATTCTCCTCTTTTTTTATATCTGACCCGTGTGATATGCATTGCTGCTGACTGCACAGTAGCCCTGTATCACATTTGTTCCTTCATTATTAGCACCACACTTCTGGTCGTACCATGACATTTTTGGTGTAGGCTTCTGGTACCCAAGTGCGGGTGTTGTTATTTTACTACATTTTATCTAGATGAGGAGTGTTTTCAATACATAAAGGAGTTAAGTTTGTTGTGACTTTCTTTTGTGATTTCCGATGTCTTATTGCACTATATTCGGTATGTTAAATCGGATGCGCCTACTGCACAGTCGATGCGCCCAACGACATAAACCGAACAATTCAAGTCACCATTTTAAAAATTTAAAGATGCAAATCGCTTCTAAACTTTCCAAATTTTTCGAAACTCAACTTATTTTTGCAATTTTTCGTGGTTCTTAAGAAGAAAAAGGCTTTCAAACATAACTAATTCTGGATAAAAAAATTATTTAAAATGAGGGAAATTATAAAAAAAATGAGAAAAAATGGTTATATTATAAGTCCGTTTGTGAAACAAAGGGCCTTTATTCACGCTTTAACTTAAGTTTAATCTTTTAGTAGTTTGCCTAAGCTTGATTTTTCTACTTATAACAATTCCTCTAAATTGCAAGGCTTCCCATATAGAGTGTCGGACATAACTAAAGCACCTCCTCAGTACTTTTTTAAAAATTAAAATTTTTTTAAGAAAACAAAGTTATAAACTTATTTTTTATTTTTCTTTTTATTTATTTATATCTTTATTATTAGAAACACACAAAAATAAGGAATTCAGAATTTAAGAAACAAAAGTTAAAATTAAAGAAAAAAGCTTTTTAGGTCGGAAATATAAGCGGACAAAACTAAAGCACCCCCCAAATTGAGGTACAACAAAAACTATTGAAATCAATATTTCGTTGTGTATCCTCTATTCTGAATGACTCAAGCACATCATTTAGGCATAGAGGATACCAAATTAATAATTACTGCAGGCGATATTGATTCCCAGGCTATTTTTGCGGCTTCAAATAAATCATCTTTGGTTTTGCAATTTAACCATTTCCACCAAGTCCCAATTGAGAGCTTACATAAGAGGATTGGGCAGCCCAACGGAGAACTTCTGTCGAATTGTTTTGAATCACTCCTTAACCACTTTCAATACATGTTTTGGCTCGTTGTCTTCCTGGAATGTTCATTTATGTGGCATCTCTTCTTCAGCATAAGGCAACATCACGCCTTTTAATACGTAACAATATTTTAAACCATCCACATTTCCCTTATTTTATGATTTTTTTCAATCCTAGGGGCAATGAATTTGTCCAATCCATTGCCCCTAGAAAATATTCCAGCCCATTATGTCCCGCCTCCATGGTTTACAGTGCTTTTGCAATATTGAGGCTTAAACCATTGCCCATTAGGTTAACGCCTTATGACATGTGAATATTTTAAATTAAACTTAAATTCATAAATAAAAAGAAAAATAAAAAACGTATAACTTTGATTTCTTAAAAAAAATTATCATATTAAAACAAATGTACTGTGTTTTTTTGGCTGGTTGTAATATTGAGCAGATTAAAAATATTTAATATAGATGTATGGATTTCCTTAAAGTTGTAGTTACATTCAAAGCATATGCAAGAATCGTAGATCCGCACTGAACATTCGTGAAAGAAAAATAAAAGGTTTTGGGGGCATACACTTTAATAAATCTTGTTTGGGACACCCTAACGATGCAAAACGCCAGAACGTGGAAATTTTTCCCGCAATCACAACAGATGGCCACAGCATACCCAACTTAACTGGTCCAATTTCTTAATCAAAGAATTCCTCGTCCCGATAACATATCAGCAGAATGGGAAATAATTACCTACACCATGCAAACAGCCGCAAAATCTATACTTAGATATCAAGGAACCAATGATATGACCCGGAGAGTTGTACTGCTCCCGAAGAGAAAAATGCGGCATTAGAATGGTTTTAACTCGAAGGGAAGAAACCGATGTCAGATTATTTTTAGGCTGTTAGATTTTAAAAGTTTGAGCACAATTGGAAGATGTTAAGACGTGCGACAGGGGTATCGAAGATTCCCTAGTAATTGGTATGGGACCAAAGGTGAATTTTTACGAAATTTCTCTGAAGGCCAAATTTATTTAAAATCGATGAGAAATATTTACAAGTTCATGGGGAGAAAAAAGAGGAAAAACTTCTTTTCCGCAGAAAAAAGAGAGAAATGGAAAAGCGGGAGCCAGAATGAAACATCAAACTGATGGCTTTGGTAGATGCACATCCTCCTGTAGATACCAGGATGATAATTTGGTAACAGGTACAGATGGCGTGCTTAGAATATGGTGAGATCATTCTTCCGAACTGTATCCAATACTAGGGAAGATGACGAAGATAACACAGATGCAGTCACAGAAGATGGTTTTAAATGTAAACCGCCCGGCCAAGATGAGGTAAAGATAGTAATAAATTGGCTGAAGAATAACACTATGCAACAATGAAAATGCAAACAACTTCTAGTATGCATTTTTTTAAAGTACATATTTAGACTACAAAAACGCTAGTAGGGTTTTGTCCTCTCAGATCCAGTTCGAATGTTATGGCGTCATCTAAACCGGGCTAAATCTACACTTTTTTGCATTTATCTGGCCATTATCTCAGTAACGAATAGGAATTTGGCCTTGCTGTCTTTAGCAATATTGTAGCCCTAAACTAGTAGAACATATATTTAAAAAAAAAACCACATAAGAAAAACCCCATCTAGGGCATCAAAATCTATAAAACATAGAAAATTTTACATAATTGCTAAAATTCTGGTCAGTATCGGCTAAACTATTGGGAGTTGAACCAAGTAACCTTTTGCAAAAATCTTGCTTATAAAGTTCTCATCAATTCTTTAGAACATTCTGAAACTCTAAAATGCTTACTACATGTTGTTTTAGCGGTATTTTGCATCATATCTTTTACAAAAAGTATTTCAAACACAGTTCACACCAACAGTTTATTCTCGCATTTCGGATTTGACTACAATATTGACATTTTTAATAAATCGTCGTTGAAAAATGTACTGAAAACAACGGAATAGAGGCATTTTGCAACAATGACATGTTCTGAAGAGGAATATTTTTCCAAAAGAAAATATTCATAAAAAATAACGGTTTTGGAGATATGGTGCGAAATGTATAAAAATTGTGGAATTTTTGCATATATTTTGAAATTTGAGGCAATAAATGTAGTTTTTTGAGTTCACTATTTCCCAAATATTTTATTCTTTTCCTTATCTACAAATTTGCTTCAGAGGTCAGAAGAAGTTTCGCTTCAGAGATATAGCCCCGAATTTCTTGAAAAACTCAATATTTAACCATGTTTAGATGGGGCCATAAAATCCGAGCTGGATCTGACACAAAAAACCCAACTATGGTTTCTTGTCGTTTGGGTCTGTACTTTCAAAAAATCCTCAGTTCGAATTGTTTGCACAAGATCACCTCAAAAATGTTGCACAGTGTAATAAGGCAGCAGGAGCCGATGGCTTACCAGACGATCTGTTCAAAACCGAAGGCGACACTCTTATAAGGCGTATGTTAGCACCATATGGCAAAAAAGAACGCGTACCCGGCGATTGTACCCAGAGCATCTTGTGTCCCGTCCAATAGAAAAATATAAGACTTGTTAATAAGATAATGTCAGAGATGGTTTGCGAACCACTAAAGCCTAAATGTGCTGGCGAAACCTTCGACTAATCCTGGAAAAGACTCAAGAGATGAAGATCGACACTTATCATATATTTGTCGATTAGAATAGCCCTCGCCAGACCCTACGTTCAAAGGTATTCCAAGTCATGCCTGAATTTGGTATCTCCGCAGAGCTCATTTGGCTTTGTAAGATGGCTTGAATTGAGACCCGGTCCCCAGTTAAAATAGGAAAGATCCTCTCCGAACAGTTTAGTACCATCAGATGTTTCAGACAAGGAGACAGCCTTTCGTGTAATCTCTTCAAAATCCTGATGGAAAAAGTTACACGTGGTGCAAACGTCAAAAGAAATTGCACAATTTACACCAATAGTCACATGTTACATGCGTATGCTGGCTATGTTGACATTATTGATCGATCAGTAAAATTAGTATCTTATGCCTCTAAGAAGGTCGAAGGAAATCTGCTGTGTCAACAGAAATAAGACCAACTGTGGAACTTGAGGTACCCAGCAAAATTTATTTGAAGTTGTTCCTTGTGAAGTAGTGATTGAATAGCTTTTTTTGAAGCAGTCCATGTAGAATCATGAAAAATGTATTCCGTTCTTCACATTTTGACAATGTCCGATTTGAATCCATCTCATAAAATTATCAAATTTTAGCAACGTTTACATTTGTAATAACTTTTTTTCAAATGAAATACTTATACTTGTAATCTGACGTTTGAGATTCTTAGTGGTCCCAAAACTTATTTAACAAAAATTTTCAACATAAGTCCATGTTTTGGTCAGCTCCCATGCAACATATATATTTTGACCGAATTACGTTTATTTCTACCTTTGAGGTTTCCAGTGATCACAAAACTTCTGCAGTAAAAAACGTAGACATGGGTCTACGTTGTGGTATAGCCCCCATATAACGGTACCGCCATTGGGACCACTTTCAAGTTTTTAGCTAAGGTATTTTTGGGGTTCGCAGTGGTCAAAAAACTCCGGCACCTATAATTGGTTTTTTCGTAACAGAAAGAAAATTAATTATTCCATTAAAGTTCTGAATACTTCCTGGTGGGTATAAAAAGTTCAGGCCGGCCGAACTTAACGCTTTTTTACATGTTACTTATTCTTATTTTCAAATAAAAACTTTAGTTATTTGCTACACACGGTGCGCCTTAACAAACTTTAAATAAACGGTGCTTACACCTGGGAAGTTTTTGCGAATTGCGAATATACAATGTTCACGGTCAAAGTTCGCATTTTTAGGTTTTTTTTTAGGTTTTCACGATATTGCTTAGAAACCGCAAGTCCTGTCGAAACGACATTAAAAAAAATGTTGTGGCAGTAAACATGCTCTACATGATTGGCTTACTTACTTATTTAGCTGGCCCATTACAGAACATTTGTTCCATAGATTGAACTAAGAAAAGATCTCCAATTCTCTCTGTTTATTCAACTTTCTGGAATACCGCGCCTTGTCGTCTCTTCATCCAATTGTTTGCGCCATCTATTCTATGTCCTGCCAATTCTGCGTGCACCGCCATGTGGCTCGAATTTATACGGCTTTTTAGCGGGTTCATCATCGCTCATCCTTATTATATGGCCTAGCCAACGCAATCGCTGCATCTCGACACGTTTAACTATATTGATGTCGTTGTATAGTAGATACAGATCGTGGTTCATACGACGTCGATATTCACCGTCAACGCAGATTGGTCCGTAGATCTTTCGAAGAATTTTTCTTTCAAACACGCCAATCACTGCCTTATCTGCTTGCGCGAGTACCCAGACTTCGGAACCATACATCAGCACAGGTAGTATCAGTGTTTTGTAAAGCGTTATTTTTGTTTGAGGAGTTGTGGCTTTGTTTTTGAAGTGCTTACTTAAGCCAAAGTAGCATCTGTTGGCCAATACAATTCTCCTTTTTATTTCACAACTGATGTCGTTTGTTGTGTTTCCGGCGGTGCCGAGGTATACGAAGTCTTTTACTACCTCAAAATTATAGGAACCAACTACAACAGTTGGCCCGATCTCAATGGACACATTGCCGTTGACACCATCAACTTTGTCTTCTCGCCGCTTACCGCCAGACCCACTTTAGCAGATTCTCCTTCGACATTCATAAAGGTATCGGTTATTTCTTTTACTGATCGTCCCATGATGTCTATATCATCAGCATAAGCAATTAACATGTGGGTATTTGTGTAGATTGTGCCACTTCTTTTGACGTTTGCCTCTCGTATAACCTTTTAAGTAAAGTAGCCCTATATGCCGCATTTTTCTCTTCGGTAGCAGCACGACACTCCTGGTCATACCATGGATTCTTTGGTGGAGGTCTCTGGTATCCAAGTACTGATTTTGCGGCTGTTTGCATGGAGTGGGCAATGTTTTGTCATTGTCCTGATATGTTATCGGGACGAGGAGTGCTTTGATTAAGCAGTTGGGCCAGCTGAGTGGAATATGTTGTGGCTATCTGTTGTGAATGCAGCTTACCGATGTCCAACTTCCGTGTTGTGTCTGTTCGCACTTTGTTTGCTACGTTTAATCTGGTACGTACCTTTGCTGCAACAAGGTAGTGGTCCGAGTCTATGTTTGCACTTCGGAACGATCGTACATCCAACACGCTTGATGTATGTCTTCCATCTATCACAACGTGATCAATTTGATTTCTTGTTCTTTGATCTGGCGACAGCCAGGTGTCCCTTTGAATATCGAGATGCTTTAATCTGGTACTGCTAACCAGCATGTTTCTTGCAGCTGCATAGTTATCAGCCTTATACCATTGTCAGATGTTTCACTGTGGAGACTGAATTTCCCGACTGTTGGGCCAAAGATATTCTCTTTTCCAATTTTGGCATTAAAATCGCCTAGTATAATTTTAATATCATGGGCATGGCAACTGTCAAAAGTTTTTTCTAAGCGCTTGTAAAATATACCTTTGGTCTGTTCGTCCTTGTCTTCAAAGAATGCGTGAGCGCAAATAATGCTGATGTTGAAGAATTTTGCTTTTAGTCTAATTGCAGCGAGTCTTTCATTCACTGGGGTGAAACTGGAGACCAGATGTTTTAACCTCCGACTAACTACAAATCCGCAACCGAACTCATGCTTTGTGTCAAGGCAGCTATAATACAGGGCGTCACCGTTAGGTGTTGTTGGGACGCCTTTCCCGTTCCATCGTATTTCCTGTATGGCAGTAATGTCGGCCTTGTACTTTTCAAGTACATCTGTCAATGGGCAAACTGCACCTTCTCTATAAAGAGTGCGAACATTCCAGGTGTAGATTTGCAGATCATGGTCCTTAAAACGTTAGCGGGGTTCGTTTCTTTTCTTTCGTTTTTTATAGTAGGTTCTTTTTTCTAGGGGAGTGTTACTAACCCGACGCCCAAACCCAAGTCTTTAACGTTCTTATGGGTAAACGCGCGGCACATGTTAGCTCACTACCTTTAACAGGTGTTAAAGGCAGTTGGGGGCAATGGGGAGGTCAGTGTCCTCTTGAGATGAAAGAGGGACCAAGATAAATCCTCGGCTTTGGCGTGTTAAAGCCGTCAGGACCGTTCCTTGGTATCTTCCATCCCCTACAAGATTGACATTAATTGTATTTTCGTAGGTTTTACCATTTTTGAGATATAGAAGTTCAAATTGGGAAAATGTACTGACTGTATCGCCTTCTTATAAAACAATGTCATGAAGAGTGCACCATAACTAACCTTAAATGAAAACCGCTTACACCTGGGAAGTTTTTTTTGGACTCTGAAACAGCAATGTTTATAGATGCTAAAAATCCAAAAACAAGATAAAATCGCTGAAGGGATTTTTAAATAAATCGCGGTCAAAGTTCTCATTTTTAGGTTTATTTTAGATTTTTAGGAGTTTGCTTGGAAAGGGCAAGTCGTATCAAAATGGGACTAAAAAAATTTTTTAGAGGATATTTACTGCTACACCATTTTCTTTAGTCCCATTTCGATATGACTTTTCGCTTCCAAGCAAACTCCTGAAAAACTAAAAATAAACCTAAAAATGAGAATTTTACCGCGATTTATTTAAAAATCCGTCCAGCGATTTTTTCTTGTTTTTGGATTTTTCTCATCTATGAACATTGCTGTTTCAGAAAAAAAACTTCCCAGATGTAAGCGGTTTTCATTTAAAGTTAGTTAAGGTGCACACATGACATTGTTTTATAAGGAGGCGATACAGACAGTACATTGTCCCAATTTAAACTTCTATATCTCAAAAATGGTAAAACCTACGAAAATACCATTAAGGCCAATCTTGTAGAGAATTTTCACTGCTACAACATTTTCTCTATTATTATTTCGATAGAGCTTGCGGTTTCCAAGCAAAATAGTCCTACAATATGAACTTTGACCGGGATTTATTTTAAAATCCACCCTGGGATTTTTTGATTTCTGATTTTTCTCATCTATGAATATTGTAGTTTCAGAATCCGCAAAAACATCCCAGGTGTAAGCACCTTTAATTTAGAATTAGTTAAGGCACACCGAGTACAAGCTCGTATTTCCAAATATTAAGTCGCAAAATACCAAAAAACTTGTAACATCAATTTTTACAACAGTTTTTCTGATTTTAACATTATAATTTATTTATTCTAGATATTCTGAAATATCCGATAATCTATATTGTAACTAAAAATAATGCTGTTTTTTTAATAAAATTATTGAAACAAGATTTTATTTGATGTCGGATTGATTCAAGTTAAATTTCCTTTTAGTACTACAGGAATTGCTTTAATCTCTTACAGTCATAGGCTGAAAGTATATAACTGTCGGCTAAACCGATTTCTTCTTTTTTACTTATTTTTATTTACATTGGATTAACACATGTCACCAGCATTTTTACGTTTCTATGAATGCACCAACTGTTTGTTATAAGATAAACAAATGTATTACAATTAAGATTAGTACTTTATTTTTCTTTATGACTATGAGTGACCCCTCATAATTTAGTACCTACAAAACATCCTAAACTACAACATTTGCCTGTTTATTTTCGTTACTTGTCGTCTCCTTAGACATGTACATGCTCTTAGATATGTACCTAAAATGCAGCGGGCAACGACAGCTGTCAATCGAAATGTCCTACCCTACTGACTGACGTCAGTTTGACCATCATTTGGCATGTATGTTGCCTTTAAAGATAATCTCACAACGTTGCTCTTATTTTTTAGTTTGTAAGTGAGTTTTTTTAATTAAAGTACTAAATTTAATTCACATATACATATCTCAGTTAATGCCAGTATAAATGCTTCCTTTCCTCTGTTAACATGACAACATCACTCACTTACTCATCACTCACCACACAAAGCCTGTAATTGTGTTTATTTAAAACTTCATTTTCACATGAATTAATAATAACAACAAATACTTTGGTAAAAACAATATTTCCAACTCTCTTTTGTTGTCATTGGCCGGACATCAATGGGAAAATGTTTATTAAATATTTACTAACAATGAACAGCAATAATGATTGACTACACATTTCAGTTGACCTCCATCATGTTGTTGCAACACTAAACAGTGGTCCATGTATGATGTTGATGTCCACTAGCAGCAAATATGATCTTATGATGAACCCTTTAAGTGATTTGAATCTGGGAAATGGTGAAACCAACTGATATGGGGGACAAACATACAGTATGCCATTTTTGCGTATGCTTTTGTTTTCTTTGCCTTTTTTTCTTCTGAAAAGACATCATCAACAGTTCACAATAACAAACACTTTGATTGTTTGATGACAAATATGGACATAGTACACATCTTGGTGTTCACAGTATAGTGTAGCTGTTTCGGTTGATGCTTGTTGATATGTACATATGTATAGTAATGTTAATAATAAATGGCTGAATTGTCCATTATTAAGATAAGAAATAGTTTTATTCAGAAACATATTTCATTGATTTGTTTTTTTATTACAGTAATGATAAAATTTCAAATTTAAATAGTTTCACACCTAATGACTTTTTTCTTCTTGAAATCATTTCTTTAAACCAATCGTTTGTGCCTCAGCTTGTACATCACTGTCCATCACCGAAGAAATTAAACGAAAATCCCAGTTAATTATTTTGCACTTCGTCTATGTTTATAGTCGTCAGTCTTGTGGACAATATCGAGGCGGAGTATCAATTCAATATTATTGACAATGATTTGAAGGCAAATTAAGAAATGTTTATTTCTGTTAAACTCTTTTATTTCAAACAACAAATACATATTTATGTACAACCACAACAACAGAAGTTACCAAGAATAAGCCATTAAACACCATCAACAGAAATTCAAATCCATTAATTTTTTCATTGTTCCCTGGCATTTCAAAAAGATTTCTGAGAAACATTTTGGTCACCCTAAAATAAACTTTCGACGACAAGATTTTGGAAGCCTTTTTATCTTAATGGTAACCGAGGATCGATGTGAACGAGGTGTTGTTGAACAAACGATTTCACATTCAACAAATATTTGTGTCAGTAATATTATTGTTATTGCTATTGTTGTTTATAGACATTGACAAGAGTAGAGATATACTGATTTGATATTTCATTTTAATTTGTGACAAAATAAATAAATAATGCTGAAAGAAGAAATTTCTGTATGAACACATAGCTAAACAAATTTACAATCGGTTTTCGGTGGAGCTTATTGCCTATAAGTTTGGATTATGCTAGGCATGTTTGTAACTTATGTATTTTAGTGGCTGTGACAACACATGATTTTGAACATTTCAGCGAAGTTTTGGTTGTCAGTACGTTCATATTTAAATATTCTTTTTTAAATGTGAATAGTTATGGTGAAAACTTTATCAGTTGTAGAACAAGTCCATAATTATGAAAGTCATAAGTTGTTTGCCGAATCGTTTGAAATTTTCTAACCATCTTGCATGCATCTGGCCACTCATTCCTACAATGCGATCAAGATTTTAGTCTCATTGAAAAGGAATAAATATTATTCGGACATTTTTACGCCTTATGATTGGAATTGTGTAGTCATTATGGCAAACAGAGAACCATTTCAAATGGAATGATGGTGGCAGGTTATATTAAAATCATATATTTAATAGGGAGACTAGTGACAAAAAGAAAAGTCTTCCAGACAACTCTTCGAAATGTTTATGGCTTAGGATTCAGTGGATTTGATTCCAAAATGTATAGCTATTTATAATTCACTACAAATATTCAAATAACATAGATATTTTATTTCAAAATATTCATTATACCCTCAGCATTTATGCTAACGAGGGTATATCACGAATATTGTCAATTATTTCATATTCCATTTCAGAAAAAAAGGAAAAATTTTTTCGCGCTACATCAACGATTTTTGATATGTAGGTTAAGAAAAAAATTCCCAGTACGAATCTGGTCGCAAGCCAATTTTTGGTTGTTGCGGACAAAAGTTATGGCGGTTTTATTTCGCTTTTTAGGATAGAAAATATTAAAAAACGCTAATTATTTTAATGAGCACAATTGTTACAAAAAAGTTCTCTCGAAGTGACTTCAGCGAGTAGATTGCATAATACCTGCAAAATGTTACACAGAATTCGCGGAATGTACATAAAATTGATAAATTATTGAAGGTAAGTTAACTTTTTTTCAAAATTAAGGCCCATTTAGTGATCATAAAATTACTTAAACATTTGCTGTGGATCAAATCATCACGGCGAATCAAATGAGACTACAAACATACAGATTGGTGTTATAGTTTCGATGTTACAACCAAAATAAGCACATATTTTGGTCAAAAAAAAAAACAATTTTTTGTTTGAAAAAATATATTTTCTCATGCAAATGTTGCAAAAATCTATAGGAATACTTCCATCATTTTGCTTAAATCTCCCAATAAAATAGACGGATTTCACTTTATTGACATTCATATTAAAGCTTTCCCATTAGGAAAGGTAATTGAGTTGATGGGGATATATCTCAAAGCTTCTGAAATGGAAATACATGTCAAATAACCCATTTTAATTTATATGCATTTTAAAATACGTGTAAATCGCGTAATTATCAAAATCATTTTGTCCGCATGTGATTTTCATACAGCAAGACCATATCTATTATGTTGTATATATTTTTCTATATATAATTTTGATGCTAAGATGTAGCATCGGCTGCATCTTAGCATTAAAAAACCTATAAAATATCGCTAATTTACGCAAAGTGCATACAATTTTTGTCCGCATCCGATTTCAGTGTCCATCATGAAAATCTACATCTATATATATCTATTTCAAGGCGATCAATAAAGAACCGTGGATGTAGCATCACACACTATTTTTTGGGATAAAGTGAATGTAGCTTCCTTATCAGTGAAGTTTTCAAATATTTGTTTCAGCTAAAACGAAGATGCTGCACTAGTTTTTCCATTGCAGTGGAAACGATTCGCAGAAAACGCGATAAAATACGCCATATTTTCAAAAACAATTTTAGGTGATTTTTCTACTTTGGAATTTCTCGTAACTCCCGTTTTAGTAGATGGATTTTGACGAGAAATTTATTGGATCCGGAACGTAAGAAACTAAAATGTGCAATGGAGTACGAGGTATTCTAGAGACAATTGCAAATATTAGACCCGAAAAATATGATTTTTAGAAAAATGTTCGCACAAAATGTCTGCCTTTGGATGCAGATTTTTATGAAGCTGTGCAGACTACATTCACAATATACGTATCAAATAACTCAGAATCACAAGTAATACAATCCTATATATGATTTTTTGAAAAACCTGTTTGCGGAATGAAATTAGTAGAAAATTTCAAAAAACACTGTAAATCTGGCTTCAAAATTTCAGCATCATTTAATGGTTGAAGCAGTTCAAATTTTGAAAATTAATACATTAGTGAGATGATCCTTATTTAGTTTGCTTCTACTTTTACTTTGACAGGAAAATCGAGAGAAGTGTGGTTTACTCAAAAATCTAGAGAAAACAAAAAAAGACATTTTGGCTTCAACCCATTTTTACTCATTTTTTAACGTAAATATTGCCACAGCTTCCATGTAAATTATATTTTAAGGGCAATATTTTTTGCCACGTCCAAAAACATTTCAATTTATCCAAAAATATTTTATTTGTACAATATACAATCACAAGTCGCGTGTTCTAAAAGGGTAAACCTTGGATTCAGCTATGTTAAATTTTCAAAAATATTGGTGATATACACTTTCATACGGGCAAAATGTGCCTCATCGAAATAATGGTTTTAGACCCCAAGTATGTTTGGACGAAATGTATTTCAGACAATTTAGAGTCGATTGAGCAATGTCCGTCCGTCTGTCTACCTGTCGGTCTGGCTGGCTGGAGCGCACGATAACTCTCGAACGGATGCACCGATTTGGTTCAAATTTTGGCTTTCGTAATATTTTGCCCAAACTTAGTTAAAGTTCGAAGATGGGCTATATCGGTCGACTCCTTCCGGTACCTCCCCCACAAAAGTTCGAAAATGTTCGGAAAATTTGTGCGCACGATAACTCTTGAAGGGAGTAACTGATTTGGCCCATACTTTGCCCATCGTAAAGTGTGTACCAGACTTAGATAATTTTTCAATATGGACTCAATCGGCCCACTCCTTCGGGTACCTCCCACACAAAATTTCGGAAAAGTTCAGTTTAGGGCCATCTCTCGCATCGCTTTGATTTTACTTTAAGCAACTTGTATTCACTGCCCCCCATACGACGGTACAAGTTTCCTTAGGGGCAAGTCCATACATCCCGAGAAAACAGCCTGAAAGTTGCAAAAACCCCCTATGACACCGTGTGAGGTGGTTGGAACGCAAGATGACTCTCGAACGGATCTGCCGATTCGTTCCAAAATTTGGACTTCGTAATATTTTGCTCAAACATAATCTAAGTTCGAAGATAGGTCATATCGGTCCACTCCCTCAGGTACCTCCCCCACAATAGTTCAAAAATGTTCGGAAAATTTTTTCGTATGGTAACTCTTGAAGGGAGTGGCCGAATTGGCCCATACTTTACACATCCTAATATATCTACTCGATATAGATCAGGTTCAAATATGGATTATATTTGTCCACTGCATCCGGTGGGAAAAAATTGTTTCAATTTATACAGGCTGTGGGGATATCTCTGTCAGCATAGCCGACTGATACTCTTTTACTTGTTTTATAGTAATTTAAAAACAAATCCGGGAGCCGAAAAAGAAGATATTCTGGTAGAAGACCAACAATTATTATTAATTATATGTATTATTTAAAACTCAAAAAAAAAAAATTATTATATATCTGAAGATATTTTGTATGTTTTAAAAAATTGATTCAAAATGGCCTAACCCTCAGTCCCTATCAATAAAGTTTTTTAATGGATTCCAAAATGGCCTAAGCCACTTTATTTTTTTTATTAACCGCTTAAAACAGTCTTTGTCTAAATTAATTAATACCTTATGATTAACATAAAACAAATATTACAACAAATATTTATTTACTATTAATAAAAAAATGATAAAAATATTTTAAAAACGTATTTTATTTTCACTTTGTTTTTCTCAGAACCATTTTTTTGGGCTTAGGCCGTTTTGGCGCTAAGTGCCTCAATTGTCGGACGGCGATAATTTTCAGCGGATTAAAATTTATTTTGTAAACTAATTTTCACCATCAAATAATGTGGAGGTACGAGCGGAACTAGAAAAGTTTCTGGCCTAATAATGAAAACGCGAATATTTATCATCGGAAATAGTTTTATTGTTTTTCAAAAAATACTCTAGCATGATTTATAAACTTTTCATGCGCTCAAACCAACTGTTGATGCACACATTCCATTCCGATTGAGACACCTCCAAAACATGTTTTTTGAACGCTCCAGCAGCATATTCTTGCGATGAAAATCGTTGACCACGCCTATTTCCTTCATATGCGGGAATCAAATGATGTCACCGGGTTCCAAGTCAGGGCTGTACGGCTGGTGACCCATCAATTCCACGTTTTGTCCGGTCAAAAATACGTTCATTTGAATCGATGTGTGAGGGCTCACATTGTCATGGTGCACAATGATTCATCTTCTCTTCTTCGTTTTTCGAATATTTCAGGCAAACAAATTGTAGTGGACCACTCGGGATGAACCGTCCTACGTTCCTCAAACCGTATAGTAGCCGCAGGGTCAATTTGGCCGAAGAAACAGGCGACCATTTGCTTTGAAGTGCTTCTTCCATGAACAACTTCCATTGGATTTGGCTCGCCCTCGAAGGCACACATGGTCGATTGCTTATCTGTTTCGGGCCGTTTCGTTTCGCCGTCTGTAACGAACTTCTAAACTTCGTTTGAAGCACAGCGATCGTTTTTATTCACAATAACTTTGCTTAAATCGACAAGATCATCTTTTAACGATTGTCAAATTGTGCTGGATATAACGAGAGAAACCCATTTTTATGCGGCCAGGTGTTCATCCAATATAAAATATTAGTTGGTGGAAGAAATGACCAAGGATGCCTCCATTTGACGGTATAAAAAAGGGCGATCTTGCATTATCCTTTCACGCACGGCTTAATTTTTTGGTGACACAACGGCCTTTTTGCACGACACCAACGGCCTTCGTTTTTAACGAGTGTCGGACACGATTGAATTCATTAAACCGCAAGGATAACCTACTGAAACAAATTTCAAAAAGGTCCGAGAGGAGCTCTTAAACTTCACTTTATTTAAATTTTATGTAGGAGGTACCCGAAGGAGTGGACCGATATTGTTCATATTCCAACCTGACAGATGACTGGATGAAATAATACGATGTGCAAAGTTTGCACCAATCAGAAACTCCGTGAGAGAATTATCTTGCGAATTTGCCATTTTGCCGTCAGGGAGCTTTTAGGTCAATATCTCAGGAAGTATGGACTTGCGCAAGAAAAAAATTGTACCGTCGTAAAGGACGCAGCAAGGACAACCTACTGAAACAAATTTCAAAACGATAGGAGAGTAGCTCTTAAACTTCATTTTATCAGAATTTTGTGTGGCAGGTACCCGAAGGAGTGGACCGATATATTCCATTTTCGAACCCGATCTATATCTCGAAAAAATAACACTGTGCAACAAAATGGAGGTGAAAGTCTGGGGCATGGAATATTCCTCTTGGGGAAGAAAGGTCTTGGTGAGTATATTAAGAACTCCGAAGGACAGATCCGCTGTGAGTCGAACTTTCGCGTTATGGCGTGCTGAAGTTGTTGCTAGAGACCCTGTAAGCCACCAGGAATTATCGTTATATCTTTGTTCACTGTTGTTTTAGCTTATTTTTGAGATGACATGCCTGCAGTCAAATTGTATGAGGATTATTTTCGTAGAGCACTTCGACCTTCTAACTCGCTTCCCTCAATGTCCTTTTCGTCCTTTATTTTGAGAGCAGCTATAAAAGTACCACAAGATGACGTTTTTCAGCTTCGAAATGTTCTGCAATCCCCTTGTGTACGTGTGTGATTGAATAGTGTGTGGCACTCCTTCAATCCATATTCCAAAAATGATACATTTTCCTCCAAAACAGGACTTTTAGTTGAAGAACATACAAAAACACAGTTTTTTTCTGAGCAAACAGGGGTAAATGTCAAAAATGACTATGAAACCGCGAAAAAATCGCTTAGTTGTCAATGAGAGCCGTACCTAATTTTCTGAGCGATATTTTTGCAGAACATTTCGAATGTCCTTTTCGTCCTTTATTTTGAGAGCAGCTATAAAAGTACCACAAGATGACGTTTTTCAGCTTCGAAATGTTATGCAATCCCCTTGTGTACGTGTGTGATTGAATAGTGTGTGGCACTCCTTCAATCCATATTCCAAACTTTTAGTTGAAGAACATACAAAAACACAGTTTATTTCTGAGCAAACAGGGGTAAATGTCAAAAATGACTATGAAACCGCGAAAAAATCGCTTAGTTGTCAATGAGAGCCGTACCTAATTTTCTGAGCGATATTTTTGCAGAACATTTCGAAGAAAAACGTCATCTTGTGGTACTTTATAGCGGCTCTTAAAATAAAGGACGAAAGGGACATTGAAGGAAGCGAGTTAGAAGGTCGAAGTGCTCTACGAAAATAATCCTCATACGATTTGACTGCAGACATGTCATCTCAAAAATAAACTAAAACAACAGTGAACAAAGATATAACGATAATTCCTGACAGCTTCCAGGGTCTCTAGCAAAAACTTCATCACGCCATAACGCGGAAGTTCGACTTACGGCGGATCTGTCCTTTGAGATTCTTAATATACTCACCAAGGACTTTCATCTCCAAAAGGAATTATCTCTGCCCCAAAATTTGTGTTCACAGTGTAATAATACGTTTTGGAAAATTTGGTCCAAATCGATTGCTGCCTTCGAGAGTTATCGTTCACACCATTTTACAGAAAAAAATTTGAACTTTATGGCCCATCTTCGAACTTAAACTAAGTTAAGACAAAATACCGAAAATTTGGTACAGAAGTTTTTATTACTTGCATGATGGTTGGTATTGAAAATGGGATATATCGGTCCACGTTTTGATCTAGCCCCCATAGAACGGTACCTCCCGATTTTCGGTATTTTTAAGGTTTTAGCTTCATTATCCTACCGTAATCTAAGTTAAGACAAAATACCGAAAATTTGGCTCGAATAGATTGATCCGTTCGAGAATTATCGTGCACACGAACCAGACAGACGGACATGGATAAATCGATCCCAAATTGTATGAACCGAATTTCGTCCAAACATACTTGGGGTTTAAAGCGTCATTTCGATGAGGCACACGTTTGGTCGTATCAAAGTCCGTCCGTCAGTCCGTCCGTCTGTCTGTTGAAATCAAGATACAGCTCGCAATTTTAAAGATAGAGAGTCAATATTTGGTACAGAAGTTTTTATTACTTGCAGGATGGTTGGTATTGAAAATGGGATATATCGGTCCTCGTTTTAATCTAGCCCCCATAGAACGGTACCTCCCGATTTTCGGTATTTTTAAGGTTTCAGCTTCATTATCCTACCAAAATGGCTGAAATTTGGTACGTAGTCTTCTTTAGAGGTATAAAACTTTCCCCCAGAATTTTGTCGGTATCGGTCCACGCCTTCATATAGCCCCCCCCCCCCCCCCAATTTCATCAAAATCGGACGTATATAGCGTGTTTGGTGCAGCAAATACGTGAAATCTGGCGAAAATACATATGGGAGCTATATCCAAATCTGAACCGATTTTCACCAAAAGCAATAGCGTTCTTCCTATGGCTAAAAAAGTTGTAGTCCCCAATTTTCAGCTGAATCGGACAAAAAATGCGACCTGTATGTTGCGAACAAAAATACATAGGCAGACAGACGGACGGACGGACACGCATAAATCGACTCAGAAAGTGATTATATGTATATCCCCAAAAGGAACTGTGGGTCTATTTCGTTTCCTTTTGTATGTTACATACAAATGCACAAAGACATAATACCCCTTACCACTGTGTGGTGTAGGGTATAAAGAGAAATATATAGAAACGTTCAACTACGTTTCTCCTTAGTTGTGAAATAAAACAAATTTTCAAAGTTGACATCATTAGTGGGGAATCGGCATATGGAATCAAATGATTATGTACTAAATAAATATGGATATACCATATTTCAAATATACATATCGGCCTTTTTGTACAAAATTTACTTCTGTTGAACCTGAGGTATGGGGTATTGTATCTCGCGAATTGTTGTAATATACCATAACTTTTGAACGCATTTAGGTAAAATATACTGTTTTAGCACGATTCACCGATGGATTTCTTAAAATTATAATTTGAGCGGAAACTGTGGTCATATTAATGTAAAACAAGTAAAAAGTCGTTAAGTTCGGCCGTGCCGAACTTTTTATACCCTCCACCATAAAATAGTCTTAATTAAAATGGAATAATTAGAGTCCTTTTACAATTTTAGGTGGAACAACTTTTCGACAATGGTTAGAATCCTACTGCCTCCCACTATTGCTTAAGTTACACTGTGAACACAAATGTTGGGACAGAGATAATTCCTTTTGGAGATGAAAGCCCTTGGTGTGTGTATATTAAAACCCCGAAGGACAGATGCGCCGTGATTCGAACTTCCGCGTTATGGCGTGATGAAGCTTTTGCAAGAGACCCTGTAAGCCATCATGAATTAGCATTATATCTTTGTTTGTTGTTTTTGTAGAGCACTTAAGCAACAGTGAACAAAGATATAACGCTAATTCCTGATGGCCCACAGGGTCTCTAACAAAAATTTCATCACGCCATAACGCGGAAGTTCGACTCACGGCGGATCTGTCCTCCGGGGTTCATAATATACTCACCAAGGTCTTTCTTCCCCTAGAGGAATTTTCCGTGCAACAGACGTTCACCTCCATTTTGTTGCACAGTGTTATCTGATCTAATCTAAAAAAATGTGTTCAGCTAGGGGAAAGGTACCACCTACGGGGCTATATCAAAGAGTCAACCTATCTTTAAATTTTTTGGCGGAAAAGTTTTATAGCTGCAGGGAACTTCAAGAGTCAAATTGAGGGTAGTTTCATCAAAACAATGTAGACCCTCAAAAATGGACCCATGTTGACGAATTTTAGTGAAGAAATTTCGTGACCACTGAAAATTCCCGAAAATCGGGAGGTACAGTTATATGGGGGGATATACCAAAACATGGACCTATATTGACGATTATTTTTGAATAGACAAATTTGTACCGAAAATTCTTAAAATACCGATCATTACAGCTAGTTCGGTTAAAAATTGCAGCTAAAATTCTTAAAATACCGTAAATGGGGAGATACCGTTATATGGGAGCTATACCAAAACATGGACCTATGTAGACGATGTTTCGTTGGAGATGTTTTATGACCACTGAGAACTTCAAATGTCAAATTACAGCTATTTCAGTTAAAAACTGTAGCTAAAATTCTCAAAATACCGAAAATTGGGAGGTACCGTTATATGGGGGCTATACCAAAACATGAACCTATGTTGACGATGTTTGGTGGAGATATTTCATGACCACTGAGAACCTCAAATGTCAAATTGCAGATATTTCGGTTACAAATTGTGGTTAAAATTCTCAAAATACCAAAAATCGGGAGGTACCGTTATATGGGGGCTATACCAAAACATGGACCTATGTTGACGATGCTTGGTGGAGATGTTTCATGACCACTGAGAACCTCAAATGGCAAATTACAGCTAGTTCGGTTAAGAATTGTAGCTAAAATTCTCAAAATACCGAAAATCGGGAGGTACCGTTATATGGGGGCTATACCAAAACATGGACCTATGTTGACGATGTTTCGTGGAGATATTTCATGACCACTGAGAACCTCAAATGTCAAATTGCAGATATTTCGGTTACAAATTGTGGTTAAAATTCTCAAAATACCCAAAATCGGGAGGTACCGTTATATGGGGGCTATACCAAAAGATGGACCTATGTTGACGATGTTTGGTGGAGATGTTTCATGACCACTGAGAACCTCAAATGGCAAATTGCAGCTAATTCGGTTAAAAATTGTAGCTAAAATTCTCAAAATACCGAAAATCGGGAGGTACCGTTATATGGGGGCTATACCAAAACATGGACCTATGTTGACGATGTTTCGTGGAGATATTTCATGACCACTGAGAACCTCAAATGTCAAATTGCAGATAGTTCGGTTAAAAATTGTGGCTAAAATTCTCAAAATACCGAAAATCGGGAGGTACCGTTATATGGGGACTATACCAAAACATGGACCTATGCCCATATCCTTTGGTATATAAGTTTGTTGATCACTAGGAACCCTAAATCCCAAATTATAGCTAATTCGGTCTGCAAATGAGGCGAAGAACGTCAAAATACCTCAAATCCGGAGGTACCGTTATATGGGGGCTATACCAAAAAGTGGACCGATATAGCCCATCTTCGAACTTGACCTGCCTATGGAAAAAAGACCCTCGGGTGCAAAATTTCAGCACTCTATCTCAATTATTGCGGACGCTAGAGTGATTACAACAGACGGACAGACAGACGGACATGGCTAGATCGTCTTAGAATTTTATCCTGATCAAGAATATATATACTTTATATGGTCGCAAATGATTAGTTCGATGTGTTACAAACAGAATGACAAACTTAATATACCCTCCATACTATGGTGGAGGGTATAAAAATAGAAAAAAATCGTTGAAGGAAACGAGTTTTTTTAAGTCAGTTTTCAATTAGTGGCTTTACAATACAATGTAGAGTATAATGTTCAAAGAAGATGTTAAAGAATACACTTCAGAGATGAAGTTTCTAATGTATGATTTTTTAATATAACCACCGCATCAATCTCAAACGGATGCTGACATTTTGAAGACTGAAAAATTGGGTTTTTTGAATTTTTGCTCTAATCGGAACGCGCAACTGTACTCGTTTAAAAACTGATTATTAGATTGTAGTACTCGCGATTACGCATTTTTTGATGTATAACTAGGGCGTGTAGCCTTCAAAGGTTCACAACAATCTCAGCTTAAAGTCGAAATTTTTGTGCGTATTTTTTTTAAAAAACCAGTTTTTTGGATTCAGAACTTACAAATGCCTTTCGATTTCAGTGGAAACTAGAGTTTGGGAATTCCCGACTTTTTTTCATTCCCGGGAAATCGGGAATGAAAATTTCTCATTCCCGGGAACCCGGGAATTCCCGGGACTATGGTAAATCGAATTCGTGGGGCATAGACGTGACAGAGAGTAAGCAAACATGAAATACCTACTCCCTTTATGTGTAGTTGTGTCATTAGTTATCTCTTTGGAACAATATTAATAGCAATAGGGTCAAAAAGCAATAGCAAACATCTTAAACGACGTTGTGCCAAAATCTTGAAAGAACCAATAAATCATATATGACATATGACAGCTGTTCAAGAATATCTATATGTATGCCGTCAAAATCCAATTATTCCTGACTAATTAGCGGAGGTTATATAAAATATCTTTTTCCAACTACCATCCTAGCAAAGCTTCCTTGATATCAAAAGTCAACGATATCGTATGTTCTTCTTATGGTTCGAAATGTGTGTTGATCATATAACAAATCCGTTTATAACGAATTTTTACACGGGTGACCTTTTGAGTACACGGCTTCGCAATGGCAACACGGTGGCATCAATGATATAGAGTCGTACTTATATGAACATTACATACCATTGTTATTACTGGTTTCTAATCCTAATATGCTATATTTGCCACTTACACAATATACAGTGTTTTATATTGCAAACAATAATTTTGGAGAAAACAACAATTCGAATGGATCACAGCTTTTATATCTTAGCAAATTAATATTCTTCAAGAATGCCACCAATAAAAATTTAGACAAGAACAACCGGGATAAACTAAAAATTAAGAATTATGTGAGGTTATACAGACTTCGAAATCCAGAAAAAACACCAATTATCGAGAGGGCCAATACATACATATTTTATACGAATTATGGCGATTTTTCCAATGGGCCCGCAATTACGAATCATCGGGGCACGAAATATTTCCAACATTAAATAACTATAAGGCAAATAATATATGACTTATACATGAAAATACAAATACCCGTATTCCCGGGAATTTCAAAAAATTTTCCCGGGAAATCCCGTTCAAAAAATTTCGGGAATTCCCGGGAAATCCCGGGCCGGGAATTCCCGACCAGAAACTCTAGTGGAAACCCGCGTGAATTTAGTTTGTTTACGTTCTGAATTTAACAAGCCTTTGCGCGTCTAAATCCATCCACTAGATCGGCGGATCGGGGGATCGGCCCCTCAAATTTCGAAAATAGGCAAAAAATATTTTTGAAAATATCGCGTATTTAGACGCGTTTTAGATGTGTGATTCCTACTTAGATAAATAGAGCGAAACGCATATTTAAAATGTGCGAAAACAGATATTGAAAAACGTTCGCGAATCCGGAGATATAATAGATTTTTTCTAAAAACTGAGTGCGATGCTACATCCACGGTTCTTGATGGATCGCATTGAAATGACATAGGATGATGTATTTTTTAATGGTGATCATTGAAATCGGATGCGCATAAAATGCAAATGTACTTCGTGGAAATTATGGGCATTTTACTGTTTTTTGCACCCTAACATGCAACTGATGCTACATCGTGGTCGTCAAATGGAATTTCACAAAGTGTATATCAAATAAGAGGGATTGATTCGCTGTTTTGGAAAATCGGATGCGCATCATGTCATTTTCACTATTACGCGGTTTATATGCGTTTCAAATGTTGTAATATTCAATATAACATTATTTTAATGTTATGCCACAATTGCAATTCCTTGTGATTTAATATAATGTTCTAAAAATATTCGCCAATAGGAAAACTATAAGTGAAAAAGTTGTTGCAACGGAATATCTTCATTATTGCGTGAAATTTGGACGAAAATGACGAAGAACTCAATCATTTTTTCTTCAACATTTCCTATAAAACCATAAAAAAAAATAAAATTAGAATAACATAATTTTTATTTTTTTCGTCACATTTTCATTGTATTTTGCAAATAACACGAATACTATAGCTCCAAACTTCACGACTTAGGTTTCATTTTATTCCTCACAATGTCTGGATGCTGCTATAATTTTTTTATATATTTTTTTGTAAGTATAAGCGCTATTGTTTCAAAAATATGTTTGTAAATACGTGAAATTATTTAATAAATTTAATTTTTCGCGAATCCATTGAAACTTTTTGATTTTTTTTTTTGCATATTCTCAAAGGGTGCGAATTCAGTTAACGACAATTGGATATAACAGCTTACTATATTAAGCCGCGATTTTTTTAGAATTTTTTCTAATTAGCATAACTAAAAGGGTCATATCTTTTGCGCGCAACAATCAAAGTTGGTAACGAAAACAGATTTGGATCACGATTTTTTTCTTAATCTATGTACCAAAAATCATAGATGTAGTATCAAAATTTTTTTTTGATTTTTTTTGAAATGGAAAAGACGATTTTAGACATTTTTGCTGATATGTATGTAATTACCAATATTAAATGCGATTTCTTCTTTGTTGTCGGTATCGGTCCACGCCTTCATATAGCCCCCATAGAACGGTACCTCCCGATTTTCGGTACTTTGAAGGTTTTAGCTTCATTATCACACCGAAATGGCTGAAATTTGGTACTTAGTCTACGTGGGTGGTATACAACTTTCCCGCAGAACCATGTCTTCATATAGCCCCCATAGAACGGTACCTCCCGATTTTCGGTATTTTGAAGGTTTTAGCTTCATTATCAATCACACAGAAAAGGCTGAAATTTGATACTTAGTCTACGTTGGTGGTATAAAACTTTCCCCCAGAATTTTGTCGGTACCGGTCCATGCCTTCATATAGCCCCCATAGAACGGTACCTCCCGATTTTCGGTATTTTCAACGTTGTGGCCCCAATATTCCATCGAAATGGCTGAAATTTGGTATTTAGACTTCGTTGGTGCACGCAGAAAAAACGGCCTCTCTAACATATGTCCCAAACATATTTTGCAGCAAACAAATATATGTTTGCAACAGTCCCAAACATAACATATGTTTGGGTCCTGCAAACAAATATATGTTTGGTTGCAAACAAATTATATATTTGGGTGCAAACAAATTTATGTTTGGGTGCAAACAATTTGAATGTTTGGGTGCAAACAATTTAAATGTTTGGGTGCAAACAAATACGAACCCAAAAGCCACAAAAAAAAAAAACAAACACATGCACCAGTGGGCGATTACTGAGAGCAAGGGAGCGTAAATTTCAATGTAAAACACTTTGATATCTCTATAATATAATATACACACAAAAGGTGTTGTTTTTGTTTACTGAAAGGCACAACAACAACAGACACATAGGTACATACAAAATTCCAAAGAAATACATAACACACTTTAATAAAAGAAAAACTGATTGAAATAATTTGTAAATAGTCACACTTTTAAAAAGAAAAATATTTAGAAAGTTATAAAATATTCCAGAAGGGTATTATCAGTATATGTCCACGTCTTCCTATATCCCCATAGAAACCTACTTCTTGATTTTCGGTATTTTTTAAGTTTTAGCCACATTCTTTTACCGAAATATAGGAAATTTGGAATTTAGTCTTCTTTGAGTCTAAAAACTTTCCGTTAGAAATTTGTCGGTATAGATCGACGTTTTGAAATAGCCCCCATAGAACGGTGCCTCACATTGTTTTACCGAAATTGCTGGAATTTAGTATTAAGTCTTCTTCATACACGAAAGGAAACTAATTATTGCATTTTACTTCAATACAACTTGTGGTGGAGGGTATAACAAGTTCGGCCCGGCCGAACTTAACGCCGTTCTTATTTGTTTTCCTTATTTTTTCTTCGCATTTTTGCAAATAACATGGATATTATAGCTCTGAACTTCACGCCATAGGATTCATTTTATTTCTCCTGCTGTTATTTCGGGATGTTGTTGTAATTTGTTTTACATATTTTGTGTAAGCATAAGTGCTATCCTTTCAGAAATATATTTGCAAATACGCACAATTTTGTAATAAATTTGATTTTTCGCGAATCCATTGACATTTCAGGAGTATTTTAACTCTTTACGATGGTACAAATTCAGTTAACAGTAATAAGGCATAACAGCTTAAGTATGAAAATTACAACGGTCAAGGTTAGTTACAAAAAACTTTTTCTTTAACTATGTACCTAAAACCATTGGTGTACCATAAAAAAAAAACTTTTGAATTGAAAATAAATTATAGAGCCAAATGAGATAACCAAACTGATATAACATTTTTTTCTCACTAATTTTCTTTAATTCTGAAAATCATAAAAACGATTTTTTCAAAGGTAAAATTTTTTAACAAAAAAATAAAATTTTTTTCAAAGTGGTTCAATATTTGAATGAAATACACGTTATTTTAGTTACTAGCAGGCTTGAGTTTATTCATTCGTGCAACAGGAAGTCAGTTTTGAGAATTTGTTTTTTTCATTTCATACATTTAATTTTTTTTTTTTGAAATTGATTTGTGCGTGAACTTTGTTTATATTTCAATGGAATAAACGTTATGATTAATAGGCAAAATTTCATTCATCCATGCTACAGGATATCATTTTTGAGAAAAAATGTCCAAAAGTTATAGCCAGAATGACCACGTTTTTATATAGCCCCCATCGAATGGTACCTCACAATTTTCGATATTTTTTTAGCCACACTATTCTATCGAAATCACTGAAATTTGGTAGTAAGTATTCGATATTGGTATGAAACATGATTACAGAGAATTGTGGGTATAGCATTTGTTGGCAAATACTATTCTTGTTCGGCGGTGCCGAGGTAGACGAAGTCTTTAAACACCTCAAAATTGTGGGTAAAAACTTCTACAGTTGGTCCGGGTTCCGTGGACTTAATGCGAGTCGATTCCATCAACTTGGTCTTATCGCCGTTTACTACCAGACCCACTTTATATTATATTTAAGTATCAGTATAAATTAAAATTCATTGACTTTTTGTTGCTTATTTCTCGCTTAATTTCAGGTAAAATAATACTACAGGTACTACCTAATTAAAATGAAATTGTGCATTTCTTTATTCTTTCACATATATAAATTAATGCTTGTATAATGTCGTCGGCATAAGCAAGTAATATGAGGCTATTGGTGTATATTGTGCATTTCGTATAACCGTTTGCACTTCGTATAACCTTTACCAGCAGGATATTGAGAAGGTCATACGAAGGGGTTTCTCATTTTCTGAATCCTCTTTTGGTACTGAAATGTTCGGAAAGTTTCTTTCCTATTTTAACTAAGGACCGGGCATCAGTTAGAGTTATCTTAAAAAGGTGAACGAACTTTGCGGGGATACCGAATTCAGTATGGTTTGGAATACCTTTGAACGCAAGGAACTGTTGAATGCTACTCTATAATCGACAAAAATATGATAATTGTCGTTCTGTATCTCTTTGGTCTTCCCCAGGATTTGCCGCAAGGTAAATATCTGGTCAAGGGTGGATTTTCCAGGTCTAAAACCGCATTGGTATGACGCAACTACTCCTTTGACCAGAGACTTTAGTTGTTCGCACAATATCCTTCATACTATCTTTTAAGCAATAGGGAGCAGACTTATGCCCGAAACACAGTCGTATCTCCTTTTTGGAAAACGTTACACGCGATGCTCAGGTTCCAATCATCAGGTACGCGTTCTCCCTGTTTCGGACATTGAACAACTCGGCTGGTAAGCCATCGCCTCCGCCTCAGTATTTTCGGACTTCATTCTGGCTCCTGTAAATATCCATTTCTTCTCACTCTCGTTTTACGATTTGTCTTTTTTAGGGAAAAAGGCTTTTATCCGAATACCTCTCCCGGTACTCGTTGCTACTAAGGTAGAGTAGTCCTATATTATGCATACATCTCTTCTGTCACTCCTGGTCGTATTATTGTGTCAGATCCAGCTTGGATTTTATGGCCCCATCTAAACATGGTTAAATATTGAATTTTACAGCAATTCTAGGCTATATCTCTGAAACCTATGTGAATCTTCATCTGACCTCTGAAGCAAATTTGTAGATAAGGGAAAGAATAAAATATTTGGAGAAATAATGAACCCGAAAAATTACATTTATTGCCTCAAATTTCATAAAATATAGAAAATTTCCATAATTTGTATACATTTCGCAGCATCTCTCCAAAATTAATTAATTAATTTAATTTTTTCTGAATATTTTCTTTTGGAAAAATATTCGCTGGAATGTAGTACACAACTCTTCAGAACATTCCATTATTGTAAAATGCCTCTATCACTTCGTTTTCAGTAAATTTTTCAACGACGATTTAATAAGTTTGTCAATAATGTGGTGAAATCCGAAATGCGAGAATAAACTGTTGGTGTGACTGCGTTTGAAATACATGTTCAAAAATATATAATGCAAAATAGCGCTGAAACAAAATGAAGTAAACAATTTAGAGTTTCAGAATGTTCTGAAGAATTGCTGAGAACTTTATTTGGAAGGTTTTTGCAGGAGGTTACTTGGTTCAACTCCCAATAATTTAGCCGATACTGTACAATAATGTACAATTTTCTATATTTTATCGATTTTCATGTCCTAGATGGAGCTTTTCTTATGTGGTCTGTTCAAAGATAAGGTCTGCTAGTATATGGCTACAATATTGCCAAAGACAGCAAGGCTAAATTCCTTATTGTTTCTGAGATAAAGGTCCGATAAATGCAAAAAACTGTAGTTTTAGCCCGCTTTAGATGAGGCTATAAAATCCGAACTGGATCTCATAGGACAAAACCCTACTAGGGTTTTTGTAGTCTCAATATGTACTTTCAAAAAATGCATACTAAAAGTTGTTAGAATTTTCAGTGTTGCTTAGTGAATTTGGTATTTCGTATCCGTTGGGGGTACAAAACTTTCCACATAAATTTTTTAGGTAAATGTCCACGCTTTCATAGTGCCCTTATAGAACGGTACATCCCGATTTTCGGTATTTTGAAGGTTTGTGACCACAACCTTCAAAATACAGGATTGTGACGTCAATATCAGCGAAATGACTGAAATTTGTTATTTATTCTTCCATGGGGTTATAAAAAAACGTCAAACATAGAAGCGTACCTCTTGATTTTCGGTATTTTGAAGGTTTTAGTTACATTATCTTACTGAAATTTCGGAAGTTTGATATTTTGTCTTCTTCTAGTCTAAAAACTTTACGCCAGAAATTTGTCCGGGTAGATCGAAGTTTTGGTATAGCCCCCAAAGAGCGGTACCTCCCGAATTTCGGTATTTTGAAATTCCTGAAATTTGGAATTTGTTCCATTTTACTTCAATACAACTCGTGGTGAAGGGTATAACAAGTTCGGCCCGTCCGAACTGAACGTCGTTCTTACTTGTTGTTTTATCAGATGCCCTAATGAATGACGAGATGATTAAAAACCACTACGTTTTTGCCGTTGCTAAGTATATTAGCCTCATTCCATTGTCAGACGATTTACTGTAGAGACTAAATTTCCCAACTGTTGAGCCAAGATATTATTCTTCGAATTGCATGGTATTTGATCAGTTTCTTTAAACTGATGTTGCCTGAAGTCTTTGGTATCACATTTCTTTTCAAAAAGCCTCAATTACCAAACCGCCAGATACTATAAAATATTCGCTTCTGTTGTCATTCGCATTATTTTGAGGTAGATTTCAAACAAATGTGCTAACAAATCATTTCATTAAATCAATGTTAACGTAATATTGTCGCTATAATCACCATAAAGGTGCCAGAAAAAGAAGAAAACAAAATGCTATTGGTCCCAAATAACAGGGAATGCCAGAAAACCCGAAAAAAGGAATAAAACACCGAAAACACATAATGTAATTATTGCCATTATAGACCCTATTAATTATTGTTTAAATAAGGGGTTAATTAAATTATAGTGGGTTAACGAATACACACCCCAACGCCCGAATGAAACCCTCCATGCCAGAAAAAGGACAAAGAAGTTTTGTAATTTTTCCACTTGGTCGCCAGCCGGTCCGAATTTCAATTAAAAATCACAAGAAATAATTGAACATAAAAAAGACATTAAACCAATGTTTTTTAAGTTTCTTTTTCCGCAGTTTTAGGGCATTGTTAGCGGGTGGGGTGTGTATTCGTTCGAAGGACTCATTATACAAAATTGCGTTGTTTTCTTGGCGAAGTGTATTGAATTGGCCCCAGGAACCCTTTCGTTTTATTGCTTGCAGGTTAAGGGAAGTGGAAAAATGCCATTGTATGCGTATTTCAAATCGTAAATGACCCCACCAAAAGAAGGGTGGTTGCTTAAATAGATGCTTTATGGGTTGATTCTTGATTCCATTTCTTAACAGCTTGTAGGTTGTTCCTTGCACTACTAACTAAACATTTCGGCGTTTCCTTTTCAATTCCATGATGTTCGCCTTAAAATTACCACAAGTTTAAAATATTTCATTCGTAGCATTAACTGTTGTTGTTGTTGATTTTTTCCAGGATGGAGGATAATTTTCTTAATAAATTTTATTTTGTCCGCTCTTTTTTTGTTGATTTTGTTTTGGATTGCTAATGCCTGAAGCCTAGAAATGTTGTTAATATTTAATGGGCCTCTACATTTTCTTTTAATTCTTTTATGGGCTCTTTTTAGTGACCAAAATTACCCCAAAAAAATTAAAAAACAAAAACTTGAAATTCATAAATAATGGTTAAATGTTTTGTACTTCATTCACCACATTAATGGTGTTCACTTCAATGAATTACAGTAATGGCTAGATGAACGTCGTTGAAAAAAGGGGAATACTTCATACATCAGTAGAAGTATGTATATATACACGTCGAGTTTAATGATTGCAAAAGTTCAATATTGTTAGAGTTTTATGAATTTTGATTGATTGATTACTTCAAAGATTCTTAATTGTTCTTGAATTAGTGGAAAATGTATGTAAGATGAATTAACCTTTAGAATTTTCCATTTTATACACTTGAATAGAGCAACCTCAAACTTTACTTCTCTATAACGTAGCAGTTGGGGATAGACGAATTACTACATTTTAGGGTGAAAATTCCTTATAGATAGGCCGTGCCGAAACGGTTTAATTTGACCTACATAAATGAAATCAAACGAACAAACGTGTGTATTAGAGTTAAAACTTTTAAAAAATATCGCCACATTGCCGTGTAGAGCATGGAAAAATATTAAGGAAAGCAATCATAGCAAATCCTGGTTGAAATTGAAAATAATATTCAAACCGCGATGATTAGAGTCTTTTTAAACATAAATAAATCATATATATATATATATAATATATATATATATATATATATATATATATATATCAGGAAAAATTTGTAAAATTGTCTTTTCCAATTTTTTGATACTACATCAATGATTTTTGGTACATAGATTAAGAAAAAAAGCAGCATTCCAAATCTGTTTTCGTTACCAACTTTGATCGTTGCGCGCAAAAGATATGACCGTTTTAATTATGATAATTAAAAAAAAAATTCTAAAAAACCGCAGCTTAATATAGTTAGCTGTTATATCCTATTATCGTTAACTGAATTCGTAACCTTTGCGATGATGCAAAAAATAATCGCAAAGCCTCAATATATTCGCGAAAAATCAAATTTGTTAAATAATTTCACGTATCTTCTCTTCTTTATTTGCCCATCCGTGTTTCGGATATATGCGATCATATAATAATTACAGATTATTTGTTGATTTACAATTTTTCTTATGTTTAACACAAATGGATTTTTATAAATATAGATATCTGTTTTTGGCGACATTCAATAAACTTCTTTCATTTTGATGTCATGTCAGAATATTTTTCAGCCAATAAACTTCTTTTCTTCCTATATTTTTGAAACAGTAGCGCTCATACTTACGAAAAATATATAAAAAATTATAACAGCATCCAGACATTTTGAGCAATAAAATGAAACCTAAGTTGTGAAGGTTGGAGCTATAGTATTCATGTTATTTGCAAAAATACGATGAAAATATTACGAAAAAATTAAAATCATATTATTCTAATTTTATTTTTTATAGTTTTATAGGAAAAGTTGGAGAAAAAATTTTTGAGTTCTTTGGCACTTTCGTCAAGATTTCACGCAATAATGATGATATTCCGTTGTAACAAATTTTTCGCTTATAGTTTTCCTATTGGATAATATTATTAGAACCTTATATTAAATCACAAGGAATTCCAATTGTGGCATAACGTTGATTGAATATTACAACATTTGAGACGCATATAAACCGCGTAATTATGAAAATGACATGATGCGCATCCGATTTTCCAACACAGCGAATCAATCCCTCTTTTTTGATGTACAGTTTGTCAAATTCTATTTGGCGGCCACGATGTAGCATCTGCTGCATATTAGAGTGCAAAATACAGTAAAATGGTCATAATTGCCGCGAAGTTCATTTACATTTTATGCGCATCCGATTTCAATAATCACCATTAAAAAATACATCATTCTATGCCGTTTCAATGCGATCCATCAAGAACCGTTGATGTAGCATCGCACTCAATTTTTAGAAAAAATCTATTATATCTCTGGATTTACGAGAGTTTTTAAATATTTGTTTTCGCGCAGTTTAAACACGCGTATCGATCTGTATATTTAAGTAGAACTGACACATCCAAAACGCGTTTTAATATGCGATATTTTCAAAATAATTTTTTGCAAATTTTTGAAATTTGAGGGGTATCATATCCGCCGATCTAGTGGGTGGATTATTACGCGTCGTGGCTTGTTAGATTTAGTACGTAAAAAAACTAAATTTACGCGGGTTTCCACTGAAACCGAATGACGTTTGTAAATTTTAAACCAAAAAAATAGGTTTTTGAGTAAAATTTACGCAAAAAAATTTCGTGTTTGGGCGCAGATTACTGTGATCCTGTGAGGGCTACACCCTTATGTTATACATTAAAAAATGCAAAATCGCGAGTACTACAATCAAATAATAAGCTTTTAGGGAAATCTAGTTGCGCGGCCCGATTAGAGAAAAAATTCAAAAAACCCCATTTTTCAGTCTTCAAAATGTCAGCATCCGTTTGAGGTAGATACAGTGGATATATTAAAAAATCATACATTAGAAACTTCAACTCTGAAGTGTACTCTTTAACCTCTCCTTTGAGCATTAAGCTCTACATTGTGTTGTAAAACCACTAATTGGAAAATAACATAATGAAACTCGTTTGCTTCAACGATTTTTTCCGATTTTTTTACATTAGTACGACCACAGCTTCCGCTCAAATTATTATTTTAAGAAACCCCTCGGTGAATCGGGCTACAACAGTTTATTTTACCGAAATGCGGTCAAAAGTTATGGTATAGTAAAACTGATCGCGAGTTACAATACCCCATACCTCAGTTTCAACATAAGTTAATTTTCTACAAAAAGCTTGATATACATATAATTTGTTATTCAAAAATTTAAATTCAAAAATTTTACAAAGAAAAAATTATCCAAAGGCTTTAAGATATGGGTGTCGGTGCATAACCTTTTTTCACCGAGTCGAACAAAAAACTCATTTTCGTTATCAGGACAATTTTACGCGCGTGGTACTGGTGTAGTTTTTTTGTGTGTATATGAATGAACACAAATTGAATTTTTATTTAGAAGTGATTTTCATTTATTTTTATACCCTCACCATATATGCTAACGAGGGTATACACACTTTCATACGGGCAAAATGTGCCTCATCGAAATAATGATTTCACACCCTAAATATGTTTGGACGAAATCCGTTTTAGAAAATTTTGAGTCGATTTAGTGCAGTCTGTCTGTCTCGTCAAACGATATGGTCGAAAATTCGACCTTGAAGGGAATGACCGATTTGGTCAATACTTTGCACATCGTGAAATTTCTACCAGACTTAGAAGAGGTTCCAATATGGACTGGACGGATTGAGTCCCTATTGGAACCTCCTTCGGAAAAGTTCAGTTTAGGACCTTCTCTCGAATCGCTTTGATTTCTGTTGAAGCAAATTGCTTTCCTGCTTCAAGTACGACGGTAAAAGTTTTTTGAGGGGCAAGTCCATACTTCTTAAAAAAACAGCCCGAAAGGTGTAAAAACCCCCTAACGGCACCAAATGTAGTGTAGATTTGTACTTTTAAGCTCTTTTTGCTGATCGCTCTTTTTTGTTCAGTTCTTTTCAACGAACTAGGTTGCTCTGTTAGTTCAGTAGTTCAATCGTTCGTCGAAAAGCTCTGTCAGTCAGCTGTCTTTTCGTTCTATCGTTCCCGGCTCTGACTCGTTCGCTTGCAAGTTCGATCATTTGTATACAAAAACATGTATACATACATATGTATGTATACCGAAAAGGAACAAACATCAGAAGAATATTTAAAAGAACTCAGCAACTAAAATAGGCTTGGTCTAATTAAAAAGCTATAGCAAATTTGTAATTATTTCAGTTTAAAAATAAATAAAAAATATTAAAATTACGATGAATAAAGTTGTGTTTTTATATGTGTAAAATACAAAATTTAAACAAAACTATTACCTTTACGAAGTCATCAGTTAACTTTGACGATGGCGCCACTTATGATATTGTGAACGACGTGCTGAATCGTTCGTTCTTTAATCGTTCCTTCTTTGATCGTTCTTTTATCTCTCGGTCAGTGACCAGTGAACTACTGAACTATATCGACTCTTTTCAATGAATCTTTCAATTGGACTAGTTCGTTCGTGAACTATACAACTCCAATGTAGTGGCTGGAGAGCATGATAACTCTCCAGCTGATCAACCGATTTGGTACAAAATTTGGCCTTCGTCATATTTTGTAAAAACTAATTTTCAGTTTTAAGATGGGCAATACCGGTCGACGACTTCCGGTACTTCCCCCTAATATTTAAAAATGTAACTAAAATAACACTGTGCAACATATTTAAGGTAATCTTGTGCAAACAATTTGATCTGAGGATTTTTTGAAAGTACAGACCCCAAGGACAAAAAAGCCTAGTTGGGTTTTGTTGTGTTAGATCCAGCTTGGATTTTATGGCCCCATATAAACATGGTTTAATATTGACTTTTCAAAGCTATTCTGGGCTATATCTCTGAAACCTATGTGAATCTTCATCTGACTTCTGAAGTAAATTTGTAGATAAGGGCAAGAATAAAATTTTTGGGGAAATAATGAACTCGGAAACTACATTTATTCCCTCAAATATTATAAAATATCGAAAATTTCCATAATTTGTATATATTCGCACCACATCTCCAAAACCGTTAATTTTTCATTAATATCGTCTTTTAAAAAATATTCGCTGGAATGTAATACACAACTCATCAGAACATGTCATTGTTGTAAAATGCCTCTATCACGTTGTTTTCAGTACATTTTCAACGACAATTTAATAAATATGTCAATAATGTGGTTAAATCTGAAATGCGAGAATAAACTGTTGGTGTAAACTGTGTTTGAACATGCTGATGGAGTTTTTCTTATATGGTCTGTTCAACAGATAAATTCTAATATTTAGGGCTTCAATATTGCTAAGAGTAGCAAGGCCAAATCCCTGTTCGTTTCTGAAATAAAGGCCCGATAAATGCAAACTATTTAGTTGTAGCACGGTTTAGTTGTTTTCAGTACATTTTCAACGACAATTTAATAAATATGTCAATAATGTGGTTAAATCTGAAATGCGAGAATAAACTGTTGGTGTAAACTGTGTTTGAACATGCTGATGGAGTTTTTCTTATATGGTCTGTTCAACAGATAAATTCTAATATTTAGGGCTTCAATATTGCTAAGAGTAGCAAGGCCAAATCCCTGTTCGTTTCTGAAATAAAGGCCCGATAAATGCAAACTATTTAGTTGTAGCACGGTTTAGATGAGTCCATAAAATCCGAACTGAATTTGAAAGGACAAAACCCAAGTAGGGTTCTTGTCGTTTCGGATCGTAAAGTATGCGGATGATTTTACGATCCTGGCGTTAGGTACCTTCGAGGATAACATCTGTGAGAGATTGAACTCCTATTTAACCGATCTTACCACCTTTTTCTACGCGAAGAATATGTAGATTTCCGTGGTCGAAGGTAGCAGAATTTTGACCACAAACTAGCCCAAAATTGTAGGGGTCACATTCGACACTACATTCAAGTCGTGCGCGCACGCCACACAGTGTTGCCTCGTGGACAAAAATCAAAAATTGTGATGTTAACTTTTACATATGTTCATGATTTTTTCTTACAGTAAACACATCCCATACAACGAATCTGAAAGAATTTTGTCGATATGTGCATCCATAATGAAGTTATAGCCCATGAAATATGAAAAATATTTCCCAGGTAATCTAAAGCGGTAATCATATGAAAATTAGACAATTTTTAAAATAACATTTTCTGAAAAGTTTTTTGATAAAATTAAAAGTTTTGGATGGGGATTTGATGGGTGGGCTATAAATATAAAATTTTAGTACAAAAAGTTGACATCAACTGCACGTGGGCAATGTACCGTTATCAAGAAATCAAAATTAAAATCTGATAAAAAAATTCAAATTCTTATTATTTAGTAGAGCAGATCTTTTGATTGCCACCTATTGACACCTCGGCTCTTGTTTTCCGTTAATTGGACATCTCTTCCAAATAAAAATGTTCAAAAACTTTCTGCCCATTAGCCACTGCCGATTTTGCCACAACTTGTTCAATTTTGATCGGATAGCGTTCAAATTTAGTACGTGTTATTTTCTTAGGCCCCTGAATAGCTACACCGATTTTCACAAAAATCGGTTCAGATTTGGATATAACCCCCATATACAGTCTGTCGCAAAAGTTAGTATACACCGTTGAAACCAAAATGTATTAGGGATAAATATAACTATAACTTATTGAAAACAACAAACAATTAGTTTTATTTGATAGACAAGAAGGTTGTCTTCCGTAATAACAATTAAAAGTGCGCAATATTTGCATACATTAGCAAATGTACGGTTCGAATCCCAAAAAGACCAACATTTATGTCGCAAAAGTTAGTATACAGCGGAGAATCCTCGTGGAACTGTGTAAAAAATTCTTGATATTTTTTAACAAAATGAAACTAAATCTGTACTTAAGATCATAAGGAGTTTTTTAATTGGCTTTTATGGCAGTTATAGTACTTATAGTGACAAGTCCAACGTACTCTGGATCGTAAAATCCACAAAAATTGGTCATCTACAAATACAACAACTGTAGCGACAAAATTCCGGATGTTATGTCCTGTTTATGAATTCTAAAGCCATGAAATGCTCAGAAAAGCTATAAAGTTTCAATATGTGGTGATCTTGATCGAGTTTCGACTTGTCCTGTTTGAAAAAACGGGAATTTCTTGAAGGAAACCCATACTTTTGAGGCCATTCTCCTTTTGAAACATGTAATAATCCTTAATCCTTACACATAAGGACTTTCCTTTTGAGTTAATTTTCTAACAAATGCTGCCCCCTTTCATGTTCCCACCAAAAGTAGATAGTAGGAGAACCTCAAGGTCCGTTGTAAGCGCTACAGTTATACTGTCCTACCGGCCTTTTAGCAGTATCGGACATGCTTCTCGTGTCCCTAGTGTCTAATGTCCTACTTATGTCTAATGAACTACTTCTAACTGATCCATTTAGTTGTATTTTGGTCCTAAGTGAAGCGAACACAGCTTTTCAGAACGTTTTTGCACAATCCATGCGTTATAACAGCAGAGAAAGCTCTGTATTAAAATTTTAAATTAGCTATCATATCCTTCTGTGGTGGTGGAGTATCTCTGCGGGGTTACACCAGAATTTGAGGTTCTCCTACTATTTATTTTTGGTGGAATGTGAAAAGGGACTTAATTTGTGAGAAATTTAACTCAAAATGAAAGTCTTTATGTGTAAGGATTAAGGATTATTACATGTTTCAAAAGGACAATGGCCTCAAAAGTATGGGTTACCTTCAAGAAATTCCCGGTTTTTCAAACAGGACAAGTCGAAACTCGATCAAGATCACCCCATATTTAAACTATAGAGCTTCTCTGGGCATTTCATGGCTTTAGAATTCATAAACAGGACATAACATCCGGAATTTTGTCGCTACAGTTGTTGTATTTGTAGATGACCATTTTTTGTGGATTTTACGATCCAGAGTACGTTGGACTTGTCACTATAAGTACTATAACTGCCATTAAAGCCAATTAATATACTCCTTATGATCTTAAGTACAGATTTAGTTTCATTTTGTTCAAAAATATCAAGAATTTTTTACACAGTTCCACAAGGATTCTCCGTTGTATACTAATTTTTGCGACATAAATTTTGGTCTTTTTGGGATTCGAACCGTACATTTGCTAATGTATGCAAATATTGCGCACTTTTAATTGTTATTACGGAAGACAACCTTCTTGTCTATCAAATAAAACTAATTGTTTGTTGTTTTCAATAAGTTATAGTGATATTTATCCCTAATACATTTTGGTTACAACGGTGTGTACTAACTTTTGCGACAGACTGTATATCTATCACCGATTTTGCTATAACTCGGTCAATTTTAATCGAATAGCCTTAAAATTTTATGTGCGATATTTTCTTAGGCCAAAAATTTGTTCAGATTTGGATATAGCCCCCATATATATCTTCCCACGATTTTGCTATAATTCGCTCAATTTTTGATGAATAGCCTTCAAATTTAACATGGGATGTTCCTCAGGTCCCTGTTCAGTTTTGCCTTTGACCTAGGTTGATGAATGCACAAGTACTTATGAGGGCACAGGAATGAAAAAAAATCAACTTTGGTCCATATCGGTTCAGGTTTGAACATGGCTTCGATATATAATTTCGCCCGATGTCACTCAAGTACGGATAATTACGTCATATTTTCTTATTTAACCAATATCTCACATACATTGCGTGTTTAGTGAAAATATATATGAGAGCTATATCCAAATCTAAACCGATTTTTATCAAAATCGGGGAAACTAAAAAAAGGCCTTAAGAAAACATCCCATGTTAAATTTGAAGGCTATGTTTCAAAAATTGATCGATTTATAGCAAAATCGGGGAAAGATATATATATAGAGCCTATATCCTAATCTGTACCGATTTTTGCGAAATCAAATCAAAATCGGCAAAAATGAACAGAGGAAACATACCATGTTAAATTTAAAGGCTATTCATCAAAAACTGAGGGATTTATAGCAAAATCGCGGAAAGATATATATGGGAGCTATATCCAAATCTGAACTGATCGGTGAAACTACTCGGGGGCATAAGAAAATATCACATATAAAATTTGATGGCTATTCAATTAAAATTGACCGAGTTATAGCGAAATCGGGGAAAGATATATATGGGGACTATATACAAATCTGATGCGATTTTTGTGAGAATCGGTAGAGCTACTCATGAACCCAAGAAAATATTACATATTAAATTTGAAGGCTATTCGATCAAAATTGACCGAGTTATAGCAAAATCGGGGAAAGATATATATGGGGGCTATATCCAAATCTGAACCGATATGGACCAAAGTTGAAATTTTTCATTCCTATGCCCTTAGAAGTACTTGTGCAAAAATTCATCAACTTAGGTCAACTCCTTCTATTTTTGTCCACATTTGTATGAAGCGGCAACACTGTGCGCCACAGCTAGCTGCGATAAACTGAAAAGTAGGAACAAGATCCTCAAGTCCCTAGCCGGTAGCACTTGGGGTGCAAATAAAGAATTCTTCTTGACCACATATAAAGCGATAGGTCGGTATGTATTAAGCTATGCGGCTCCGGTTTGGTCTCCCGGATTATGTGATACGAATTAGAAAAAGATTCAAACCTGTCAGAATGCCGCCCTGAGAACAGCAACAGGGTGACTCCTCAAATCTACAATCAAACCTGTCAGAATGCAGCCCTGAGAACAGCAACAGGGTGACTCCTCAAATCTACAGTGGACATGAGGAGGCAAAGATTCTTCCAGTACAGCAACACAATGCGGTGCTTTCGTTGCAGTACTTGCTTGGGTGTTATCGTGAGAGCCATCCCAATCACCATCTGGTGGGTAGGCTCGACACATTCAGGCACATCAGCAACAACCCTAGATCAACAAGCATATGAAACAGGTTTAAATAGCATTCACACGGATGCAGTTGCTAAGACCATAAGCAAATATAAGCTTGTTCCTTTAAATTTTTAATGGTAAAAGCGGTAAAAGAGAAAACTGTCAAAATTGCTCTCTCATGAACAGTTTTACCAGAAAAGTAAAGGAATGAAAAAATGGTAGATCTGGTAGCAATGTCAAAAAGAAGCATACAAATACACTTTTCTTCTTTTATTTCACATTTTTTAATTTTGTTTTGTCAGCGTTCGCTTTTTATACCCTACACCACTACACTAATGGTCGTAGACCCATACTTACATATATATACCAAAATGAAGGTCTCGACGAGCCGTCCGTCTGTCCATCTAAACCTTGTAATCACACTACAGTTCGCAATTTTGATAGGATCGTCACCAAATTTTGGGTGTTGATGGTGGTCCCGGAGGGGAAGAAGGCTATTCATTTTGGTGATGGTCGGATAATATTTAGGGGTCGTAATGGGCAAAACACTTATTTGAAGAAAAGGTCAACGTTTCATTCAAAAGCAAATATCTCAGCCTCTATAAGGGGTATGCCAAGAGCAAAAAAACGACAACGAAAGTAGAAAATATCACCTTTCTTACGATGCAAAGGCCAAATAACGAAGATATCACAATAGTCAGTAATGCATCCCATTTTTCGCGAAATTTCGGTGGTTAATGAGGGTCCCGGATGGGAAGAAGACAACATGTTTTTGTGATGGCCAGATAATATTCAGGGGTCGGAATGGGCAAAAAACTTCTTTGGAGAAAACGTCAACGCTTTATTCAAAAGCAACTATCTCAGCCTCTATAAGGGGTATACCAAAAGCAAAACCTGACAATGAAAGTAAATAATATCTCCTTTCTAATGATGTAAAGTATGTTGTCGTACAACGAATACATCGCAATAGTCGCTAATGAAATCCAACTTTCATTTTTGCGATTTTAATTATAGTGACGAATATCACAGCTTTGGTTGGGGGCATCCAAAAGTAAAGTCTGACTATGAAAGTAGAATCCCGTCCTTGCAATGATGCAAAGTAGGTTGGCGTAGGTGGCCAAATAACGGAAATATCGCAATAGTCGGTAATACATACCATTTTTCCATTTTTTTTGGTCGAATCATCACGATATGTTGGGGGTTGATGGGGGTCCCATATAGGAATAAGCCTATTGATGATTATTTATAGACCGGAATGGGCAAAAAAACTTATGTGGGGAACATTTAGCGTTTTATTCATATGCGAAAATCTCCGCTCTTAGTAGGCATATTCCAAAAGGAAAGCCCGTCAATAGAAGAACACAAGATTTTTTTACATTGTTGCAAAATAGGTTGGCGTAGGTGGAGATATCGTAAAAATCGGTAATGCATCTCATTTTTCCATTTTTTGTAATTACGCTACAAGTCGCAATTTTGATAGTAAATAGGGATCACAGAAAGGAAGAAGCACATTGAGTTTGGTGATAGTCGGGTAATATGTGGAAAAAATTCCAAAAGAAAAGTCCGTCAATGTATGAGGAAATTATCACCTTTATTATTATGCAAAATAAGTTGGCGCATATCCCAATTACGTTTTTTTATATGAATATGACGAGTATCTCAGCTTTAGTTGGATGCGTTTTAACAATTATGCAATTTTATTTCCATGTCAGATATTTCTGCTTCTGTTGGACATATTGCAAGGAGAGAGCTTGATAATGAAACTGAACCATCTGAGCTTAAAATTAGTAAAAAATGTGGCATTTATGGTAAAATATTAGGTCTGTTCGATAACTCAAAAGTTTGTACAAGTTTGTACCAACTTTTACAAAATGCTGTTCGATAACAAACTTGTTCAGTTAAAGAGAAATGAGAAGTATTTGCAAGAACTTACAAGTACTTTTTACTTGCGAAGTTATCGAACAAGCCTATTATAATATTTTGAAGTTTTTCTTTAATGACAAATACTTCTGCTTCTATTTGGTGTATTAAAGATTTATCCAGAAGACCAGCAAAGCTTTCACTCAGTACCAAGTAGATGTCGGCAGAAGTCGAATATAAAATTAAATATTAATTATTTTGGTTCAGTTCGCCTTAAGTTATTTGGTATAAAACCAGAAAGGAGAAAGCTTCAGTATCTCCCTAAAAAATATTTACGAGTGAAAAGCTCATGCACGGGGGTAGTGGTGTAGGGTATCACATAGTCGTCCCCGTCCCGACTATAGCCTTTTCTCACTTGTTTTCTTCCGTTTTTGTTCATTTTATTCTTCATTGTCAAATAATCGACAAGCAAATGTCGAAAAATCAGTTCTACCATTTCTTTACCCAAAGAATTTTGTCTGGTAGCCTGTGGTAGAAGAGAAAGGCATTTTGGGACCCTCTACTCTCTCTTAAAAATTGCTTCCAGTTTTACCACTTTTTGGAATTAAGGAACGTTTTGCTGGTTAAAAATGGTAACAAATGGTAAAAATAGTAACCTGAGGTAAGTAAAGGAACACAACTGTAGTGTGAATAAAGTCCTCGGAGTACATCCGCCATCTATAGCAGCTGAGTAGAGTCAGCTGCCACAACAAACCAGAGTAGTTTTGGTTCAACTACGCTCGGGATATTGCAGTCGCCCGTGCAAGACATTTGCCCGGTATGCGACATGGGCCGGCACGACACAAACCACCTTTTCAACTGTCCCGACAAAACTTATCATAACTAAATTTGGAATTTTACTAAAATATCGTTAAACTATTTGAAATTTTTGAGAGAAAAATCTATGAACGAATCAAAGTAAATGGATATTGACGTCATTGGAGTGTGTGTATAAAGCATAGCCGACCAAGAAGAGGGCACACAACCCTGTCGGACTTTTATTAACCAGTTCATCAAATGATTGATAATAGATCGATAATTTTTAAACTGACTAAAAACTGGCTGAAAAGTTATCTAGAGATGAACCACTTTGAACAGAAAAAATTTTCGGCAATTGTCCATGTCTAGATAACTTTTCGACCAATAAAAAGTTAGTCGAAAAGTTATCTAGAGATTAACCACTCTGAAAACAGAAACATGTACCGTCTGCAAAGTATTTGTGTTTGTCGAAGAAATTAGGCACGAATGTATAAATAATTCGCACTTGCTTTTTCTTAATATTCTTCGTATAAATGCAGCATCCAGTTATAGAATACAGTGTTGATGGACTGAACATATTCGTACATATTACTCGTATTATTCTGGAATTAAAAAGGAACACAAAGGAAATATACAAATTTTCCCCATCTTCTCTCTAACAAAAAGAGAGAGAAAAAGAGAGGGAGAGAGAGAATATGAAAAGTCAAAAATAAAAAACACACAGAAACAAAAATTGTTTTTTTTTTTTCACATTATGTTTTAAACTGACTAAAAATAGGCAAAAAAAAGTTAGTTTATTATCAGTCGAAAAGTTATCTGGCGTTGGACAATACTGACTACTCAGGCGCTCATCGCCTTGTAAAATTAGTCAGTTGGCATAAGGCAAAATTATCGATAAAATGCCACTTATGTTTAAAAAAAAACCAACCTTAAGTGAGCTTTAAATTGGCCACAGTCCCTACAGGGAAGGAACACAAAGGAAATATACAAATTTGCCCCATCTTCTCTCTAACAAAAAGAGAGAGACAAAGAGAGGGAGAGAGAGAATATGAAAAGTCAAAAATAAAAAACACACAGAAACAAAAATTGTTTTTTTTCACATTATGTTTTAAACTGACTAAAAATAGGCAAAAAAAAGTTAGTTTATTATCAGTCGAAAAGTTATCTGGCGTTGGACAATACTGACTACTCAGGCGCTCATCGCCTTGTAAAATTAGTCAGTTGGCATAAGGCAAAATTATCGATAAAATGCCACTTATGTTTAAAAAAAACCAACCTTAAGTGAGCTTTAAATTGGCCACAGTCCCTACAGGGAATATCAAAGCACGACATTGGTATAAAGGTGCTACCGAATGAAAGTAGTTGAAAAACAAACATTCACACAAAAGCTGGAGGCAAATTCTTCGAATTAAGTAGAACACCTCAAAGTTAGGTGTTGCAAATCGACGGTCTATCTTAATTTCTTTAATCATGCAAAACGATCTAAAGTATGTCACTATTCATAGCTGCTCGCCATTTTTCTAAGTTTTCAACCCCATGTGCGGTCTTAAGCAGTGTCCTATTTCATTTGAATAGCGGTCAACAACAAAGTGATTTTCTTACAAAGCCTCCCCATTGTTTATTTGTTTATTATTGTAGTCATAAATTTGTCAAGTTTATGTGGATAATATATTTAAGACAAACATAACAAAAATTTAACGATTGAATAATTATTACCAACAATTTATGGTTTCACCAAACAAAATAAAAATGGTGAATACTTAATATGGTGTGTGATAGCAGCAATTCAAATAGATACTGTCCGTCGTCGTATGTAGACAACCAACAACCCAGTATGGCACTCATGAATCATAGAAATTTTATGGACCACACACACGTTTATGTTTGTGTGTATTATCCACCCTTAGCCACAAGGACCAACAAAAATGCCCAATGGTCATTCAAAGAGAAATTAGAAAATTTATGATAGAAACGATTGTGGCTAAAATATTTTATTTGAAATATATATTTGTTGGTATAATAATTAAATAAATGCCGTTATGCCACACACCACTGCCACCAAACACACAGACTCGCACCCACATGGTTTCACTTCAATGCGTTGAGTTTATTAGTTTCCGCTTCCATACGCTTCTTTCAGAATGAAGCCAATTTTTATCCCTTAATCTGAAAAGGTATGGATTGAGGAATAAAATAAAGATTTCATTGAATACTTATTATGCCTCTCTCGTTTCATGTATACGACAAACGGACGTGTTCAATCAAAATATTTTGTTTGGTTAGCCAAATTATAGAACGAGCAGGATTTTTATAACAAGTGAAAGTGGTCAAATGAAATCTATATTTCTCCCATTCCGCCTGCTTGTGTATATGTGTGGTGAGTGAATAACACCTTATACAAAATATTTGTACAAAATGGATGGACAAAGAGAAAACTCGTAAAACATATTTTTATGGCTTTGATTAAAGATATTCCAACTTCACCCAAGATTTCCTCCTCATTCAAGGACTAAACCACCAACCATTAGAGAAAGTGTGCCGTAAACAAATGAAATAAAATGCCAACATTTTTATGACTTCATAATTAAGTAGACCGCTTCAAAAGCTATAAGGTGTTGAAGTGATTTCATAAAACCTGACAAGAATTGTTAAGTATCTCCATAATCCTCCCCCGACACGAGGGGGAAAAGGCAACGGAGGACGTCATTCACACTTCATTCGACCGCCTGACGATCATCATGCCAACATATGTCATTCGTTGTAAATTAACCTCTGTTTTTTCGAATGTCTGGTGTTGTTTAAAAAATGTTTCTTTTGAACTTAAAATCTAGACAAGAAATGCTATAATTAATCATAGACAATGATCTTTTTTGTAGTCTTTGAAAGAGGGAAATGAAAACCATTGATCTTTGATGATCTCTTAAGACTAATTGTGTGTAGATGTCAGGCAACAATCTGTCACTTTGACAAATACTTATGTCAACATGCTCTTAAAAAATGAACAGATGACAAAACATTTGCGTTGAGATGATAAGTGTGCTTGCCTGCTACCTTGCACATGTGGAAGGACTACAATGATCGGAAGAAGCAAATATGTCAACAATCGGAATAGAAATACTGTATATAATTACATACAAAAATTAAAAATAAAAAATCTCAAGTAAAGACTTTCTAATAAGAATGTTAAAAGTTTTCTACTAATTTAAACGTCATCCTGTAACACTTAAAAACCTTCTAGGCTAGGCAACACACAGTGTCGCCAGGAGTCATTTGACATTTTTTGAAAAGTTTGACCGATTTTAGCCTAATCGTACTCAGGACAGTTTGACATACGACCATGTGTTGGTTTGTTTACAGTGGCTTGATTGAGACACCTCAAAAACATTGTTTTTTAACGCTTTTACAGCATCTACTGGCGAGGAAAATCGTTGACGACGTCTTTTTTCGTGATGTTCTGCAATCAGACGAAATCATTGGATCCCCAGTCAGGGCTGTATGGAGGATGTGCCATCAATTCCACGTTTTGTCCGGTTAAGCAGGCGCTGGTTTTAATCGAAGTGTGAGAGCTCGCATTGTCATGATGTAGAATGATTCGTTTTCTCATGTTCGTTTTTCGAATTTCTCCGGAGACTTCAGGCAAACAAAATGTAGTGTACCACTCAGAATTAACCGTCCTACATTTCCCAAGCCGTATAGTCGCCACACGGTCAGTATTGCCGAAGAAACAGGCGACCATTTGCTTCGAAGGTCTTCTTCCATGAATAGCTTTCGTTGGATTTGGATCGCTTTAGAAGACCCACACGGTCGATTCCTGCCTTGTTTTGAGCTCCTAAGCATAGATCCAAGATTTGTCGTCTGTGGCGATCTTATAAATGTTTTTTGGAGCATACGGGCAAAATGTGCCTCATCGAAATCATGGTTTTAGACCCCAAGTATGTTTGGAAGAAATCCGTTTCATATAATTTGGAGTTAATTTAGCCCTTTCCGTCCGTCTGTCTGGCTGGCTGCAGCGCACCATAACTCTCGTACGGATCAACCAATTCGGTCCAAAATTTGGCTTTCGTAATATTTTGTCCAGACTTAGTTTAAGTTCGAAGATGGGTTATATCGGTCCACTCCTTCCGGTACCTCCCCCATAAAAGTTCGAAAATGTTCGGAATATGTCGATTCGGTTCAAAATTTGGCTTTCGCAATATTTTGTCCATATTTGTCAAAAATTTCAGAAAAGTCGAGTTTAGGAAATGCTTTCAAATCGTTTTGATTTAGGTTTTATCAACTTGTATTCACTGTCCTCTATACGTCGGCTCAAGTTTCTTCGGCGGCAAGTCCATACTTCCTAAGAAAATAGCCTGAAAGATGCAAAGAAACCCCTATGACACCGTGTGTAGTGGTTGGAGCGCAAGACACTTTCGAACTGCCGATTCGGTCCAAAATTTGACATTCGTAATATTTTGTCCAAATTTAGTTTCAGTTCGAAGATGGGCAATTCCGGTCCACAGCTTCCGGTATTTCGCCCCAATATTTAAACAAGTAAGCAAAGGCTATAGTCGGACAGGGCCGATCATACGATACCCTACACCACTACCCTGCGAGTTAGCTTTCAGCAAATCAATGTTTCTTTTAGACAAATAAGCTCATTGTAAGAAATAAATTTTTGGAGTCTGGAACCTTATCACATTAAGTTTAAATAACAATATAATAATTGTTCCACAAACATCACAGAAGGGACAGGGCGGGCACCACGATTCATATTACAGCAATAGTATGGGGCCTACTGTTTATCGCCGAGTCCGAAAGGCATGTCTTAAAACACCACCTGTAGAGAAGTTGTACATGGTTGAAATACTCAGAAAATGTCGGCCGGGAATCGAACGCCCGACCTTCAGCGTGCAACGAAGGTGTGCAAACAATTGTACCATGGTGGCACCAATAAGTAATTTTAGAACGGACATTTAGTCTGGACCTAATTTTTTGCATATTTTGACATATTTGCTAAACCATATGCAAGACTTTGTGCCCTAAATATCCCATCGAATTGGCTGAAAGTTTGTATTAACTATTCGTTCATCACAATTTTCGACCTGAAATTTATCTGTATAGGTCCAGGTCTTCATATAGCTCCCATAGAACCGTACCTCCCGATACCTGGTATTTTGAAGGTTGTGGCCTCAATATCAAACTGAAATGGCTGAAATTTTTTATTCAGTCTTCGTTGGAGGTAAAAAAAACATTCCACCTGAAATTTGTCGTTATATGTCCACGTCTTCATATACATAGCTCCCATAACCAGAACCTACCGATTTCCTGTACTTTGAAGGTTATGATCTCAATATCCCTCCGAATTGGCTAAAATTTGGTATTAAGTCTTCATTGGGGGTATTAAACTTTCCATCTGAAATTTTTCGGTATAGGTCTAGGCGTTCATATAGCTCCCATACAACGAAAGCTCCCCATTTTCGACATTTTGAAGATTGTGGCTCTGGTTACAGATTTCTCTATTCTATTGACTTGTCTGAAGTGAATTTCAAACAGCAAAATGTACACATAAACATTTTACATAAATATATGTAGCATACGAAAATATGTGAAATACAGAAATTTTCCATATGCAAAAATAATATTTGCATATGCATAATTTATACATTTATACATATTTTTGTATATGTGATATATTTCGATTGGAATTTATTTAGAAGCCAAAAATATGCAAATTTTACAAAAATAGGTGTTGCATAAAATTCCGCTGTCTACATATAATTGAGATGATATTAATCGGGGTGCTCTCATTGATATGAAAAAAGGCGCCCTTGTCCCTACTGGGATGTTTGTGGAAAAATTATATATAGTACATTTTAAGAAATATTCTTAAATCTGAAAATTGGCGTTGTTTAGCAATTACTGCTACATCTTAAAATTTTGAACAATTGGACAGGTAATATGATAGGGTTCCACGCAATTTGTAAGAACTGGGAATTTGTCTGTCATGATAGAGAAAATTTGTAGCATGGGAGGAAGATGTGGCTCTTTTCACAAAACTCATTATATCTTAGGTAGTAGGTCCGCTACCAAGCACACATATTATTGGAATTTTCATTAGAGGAAAGACCGGTAGTTAATTTTTCATATATAGGCGACTTTGCTGGTATATGGCCTCCAGGGATTCAAATATGGACCAAAAACAAAATGTTTTTATTTAGCATACAAAAGTAATGGTCCATTGCACCCGCTAAATAATATCAGATCATCATCAAAAATTGTAGGCATCTTCTTCGACCTAAACCCCTACCTCGTGCAAAATTTCGTGACTATTGATCTATAATTGCGACCTCTAGTATGCTTTTGATTACATTACAAGCAAACCACTGGATATATTAGGCTGTAACTCTGTTATCTGACCACATAAATCAACATAATTGGCATTAATTGAAAGGGCAAGAGTTGTCCTTCCAAATATTATTTATGTGGGCGGAATGTGTGGTCCAGGAATAAAGATATTACCGGTATATTAAAAATTTTCACAATTTTCACAAAAAAGTTGTGGTCCATTTAACCCTCTAAACATCATTCGATCACCATCTCAAATTGCAAGCTTCTTCTTTGTCATATAATCGTACATTATTTAAAATTTCGAGGCGATCGGACTATAATTGCGACATACAGAGCCGCTACAAAATCGGATAAAAATTTTGTTTTTGGTCCATTTCACCCGCTTAATATTTCCCGATCATCACCAATAAGAATAGGGATCTATTCTGATCTGAACCCGACCTCCATACAAAATTTCGTGACGATCGGTCCATAATTGCGGCCTGGAGCGTGTTTACAATTTATAATGGACAGACGGACGGACGGACGGACGGACGGACGGACAGACACACATCTCAAAATCGCTTTATCTCGTCGAGATATGAAGATTGGTATACCACATTGGGGGTCTCCGACGAATATTTCGCGGTGTTACATGAATTTTTACCAAAACAAACTTATAATACCCTTTTCCACTTTGTGGTATAGGGTATAAAAATTTAACTAAAATGGTATGCACCATTTCTCTTAAACCAATTTGGGCCAAACTTTGGATCACCTAATATTTTGTCAAAGTTAATTTAACTTCTAAAATGACCCATATAAGTCCTCTCCTTAGGGTAACCTCTCCCCACCCCCCTCTAAAAAATGTCAACATTTGTGCCTAAGTGCAGTTTACTGTCAGTTCGAAGATCCTTTTTCCACTTCCATAATGGGTCAAGTCCGCCCATTCGTTTAAGTACCTCCTTTACTTTAATCCTAATCCACATTTTTATCGGCACACTCAAACGTCCACCAAGGGCCTCAAAATACTCAAAAGACTCTAAATATACTCGATCTTTCTGTAGATGAACGTTTAAATTCACATAGGCTGAGAGTATATCTGAGTCGGCAAACTGATACTTTTTTGCTTGTTTTATTCACAATTTCTTTGCACCAATCCACAAGAGCCATCTTGTGAGCGATTGGACAATTTTGCTGGATCTTGCGAGAAAAATCCATTTTTGCGGCCAGTTGTTCATGCAATATCAAATATTAGCTGGTGGAAGAAATACATAAGGATCCCTCTATGTCACGGTATATTACATGGCGATCCTGTATTATCCGCTCACGAACCGCTTAATTATACCCTACACCACCTTGTGGTAAGGGGTATTATGTCTTTGTGCATTAGTTTGTAACATGCAAGAGGAAAAGAGATAGACCCATAGTTCCTTTTAGGGATATACATAGAATCACTTTCTGAGTCAATTTACGCATGTCCGTCTGTCTGTCCGTCTGACCGTCTCTCCGTCTGTCCATTTTTTTTTTGTAAACAAAGTACAGGTCGCATTTGTTGTCCGATTCGCATGAAAATTAGGGAAGATAGTTTTTTTGGCCAAAGGACGAACGCTATTTATTTTGGTAAAAATCGGTTCAGATTTGGATATAGCCCCCGACTCAAGGCATTTGGTGCACGAAACACGCTACATATGTCCGATTTCAATGAAATTTGGAATGTGTGACGGAATTTAGTCTAGAAATAAGTGTACCAAATTATATAGAGATCGGTTCAGATTTGGGTATAGCCCCCATATATATTTTCGCCCGATTTAAGGAATTTGGTGCACGAAACACGATATATATGCCCGATTTCAATTAAATTTGGAATGTGCGACGGTATTTAGTCTAGAAATAAGTGTGCCAAATTATATAGAAATCGGTTCAAATTTGGCTATAGCTCCTATATATATTCTCGGGCGATTTTTGGTATTTGATGCACGAAACGCGCTATATATGTACGATTTCAATAAAATTTGGAATGTTTGCCGGGATTTGGCCTAGAAATAAGTGTGCCAAATTATATCGAAATCGGTTCAGATTTGGATATAGCTCTCATATATATTTTAGGCAGATTTGAGGTATTTGATGCACGAAACACGCTATATTTGTCCGATTTCAATGAAAAATGAAACGCGTGACGGCGTTTGCCAAATCATGTCAAAATCGGTTCAGATTTGGATATACCTTCCATATATATTTTCGACCGATTTGAGGTATTTGATGCACGAAACACGCTATATATGTCCAATTTTGATGAAATTTGGACTATGTGACGGAATTTGGTCTACAAATAAATGTGAAAAATTATATCGAAATCTGTTTTGATTTGGATTTAGCTGCCATATATATATATATATATATATATATATATATATATATATATATATATATATATATATATATATATATATATATATATATATATATATTTTACATATTCACAGTGGTGTAGGTTATTATATAGTCGGCCCCGCCCGACTTTGATCCTTTCCTTACTGGTTTTAGTTTGACGAGATGTGGCTTTGCTTTTAAACTGTTTACGTAAGCCATCGGCTCCCGCTGTTTTATTATTCTTTAGCCGGTTTATTGCTGAATTTACCTCATCTTGGCTGGGCGGTATACATTCAATACCAACTTTTGGAATTGGATCTGTAGTATTGGATACCAACATTTTGTAGAAATGCTCTTTCCGTATGCTGAACAAACTGTCTGTCAGTTTGATGTTTCACTCTTTGGTAGAATTTTCAGACTTCATTCTGGTTCCTGTACATCTCGACTTTTTCACACTCCCTCTTTTCCATTACTATCTTTTTACCAGTGGAGAAACGTTGCGCTACGCGTTGCTACGGATTGTAGAGTAGGCCTATATGCCGCATTTTTCTCTTCGGTAGCAGCACGATACTCCTGGTCATACCATGGACTCTTTGGTGTAGGTCTCTGGTAACCAAGTAATTAGTTTGCGGCTGTTTGCATGGAGTTAGCAATACTTTGTCATTGTGCGGATATGTTGGACCAGTTAAGTGGAATATGCTGTGGTCATCTGTTGTGATTGCAGCTTACCGATGTCCAACTTTCGTGTTGTGTCTGTTCGTACTTTATTCGCTACGTTTAACCGGGTACGTACCTTTGCTGCAATAAGGCGGTGGTCCGAGTCAATGTTTGCTCCTCGGAACGTACGTACATGAATGTACGATGAATGTTTTCCCTTTATTACAACGTGATCAATTGGATTTCATGTTTTCTACTGTGGCGATAGCCAGGTGCCCTTTTGAATGTTTTTATACCCTCCAACTTAGTATGGAGGGTATATTAACTTTTTTTTTTCGTTTGTATATATTCTTGATCAGGATAAAATTCTGAGTCTATCTATATGCATGTCCGTCCGTCTGTGGTAATCACTCTAGCATCCACAATAACGATAACTCTCAAGTTTCGGTATTTTGAGCATTTAGCCACAATTTGACATTTGAGGTTCTCAGTAGTCGCGAAACTTCTCCACCAAGAATCGTCAACCTAGGTTAATTTTTTGGTATAGCCCCCATATAAGTGTACTTCCCTATTTATGGTATTTTAGGGATTTTAGCCACAATTTTTAACCGAACTAGCTGTAATTTCAAATTTGAGGTTCTCGGTGGCCAAGAAACTTCTCCCCCAAAAATCATCAACATAGGTCCATGTTTTGATATCGCCCCTTTATAACGGTACTTTCCAATGTTCGGTATTTTTAGGATTTTAGCTACAATTTTTAACCGACCTACCTGCAATTTGACATTTTATGTTCTCAGTGATCTCGAAAGTTGTTCACTAAAAATCGTCAACATTGTCGACATTTGAGGTTCTCGGTGGCCACGAAACTTCTCCATCAAAAAACGTCAAAATATGTAGGTCAATGATTTGGTATAGCCCCCATATAAAGGTACCTCCCGATTTTCGGTATTTTGAGGATTGTAGCTATAATTTTTAACAAAATTACCTGTAATTTGACATTTGGGGTTCTCTGTGGTCACAAAACTTCTTCACTATAAATCGTCAACATATGCCCATGTTTTGGTATAGCTCCCATATAACGGTACCTCCCAATTTTCGGTATTTTGAGGATTTTAGCTACAATTTTTAACCGAACTTGCTGTAAATTCACATTTGAAGTGCTCTGTGCTCATGAAAATTATCCATCTAAAATTGTGAAAGGAGTCTAATTATTCAATTTTAATAATGACTGTTTTTGGCGGAGGGTATAGAAAATTCGGCCCGGCCGAACTTAACGACTGTTTATTTATTTAGTTTCTTTTTTTTTTTTTTTGCCTCATACCATTGTCAGATGTTTCACGTTGGAGATTGAATTTCCCAACTCTTGGACCAAAGATATTCTATTTTCCAATTTCGGCATTAAAATCGCCTAGAATAATTTCAATGCCACGGGCAGAGTAACGGTCATAAGTTTTTTCTAAGCGCTCGTAAAATATATCTTTGGTCTGTTCTTCTTCTTGTCTTCAGTGGGAGCATCAGCGCAAATAAAGCTGATGTTGAAGAATTTTGCTTTCAATCGAATTGTAGCAAGTCTTTCTTCATTCACTGAGGTGAAGGTGGAGACCAGATGTTTTAACATCCGCCGAACTACAAATACGCAACCAAACTCATGCTTTATATCATGTCAGTGCGCCAAGTTTAGGTGTGGTTATGACGCTTTTCCCATTCCATCGTATTTCCTATATGGCTGGAATGTGAGCCTTGTAACTTTCAAATACATCTGCCAATGCAAAAACTGCAGGTTTTCTAAAAAGAGTGCAAACATTCCAGGGTCAGATTTGCCTTAAAACGTTTGCACAGTTCGTCAACTTTAGAGGAGTTTGTTTTTCTTTTCTTTTGTTTTTTTCTAGGGCTAGGTTACTAATCCGACGCTCGGCACGTGTTAGCTCACTACCTTTAACGGGTATGGCCAGACAAAACGGCACCTTCCGAATTTCGGTAAATTAAACATTTTTGTTGACTGAACTAACTGGTATTTGACAGTTGAGATTTCCCGTAGTCACAAAATTTATTCATCAAAATGTTCAACTTCGGTCCATGTTTTGGTATAACCCCTATATAACGGTACTTCGATTTTCAATATACTGAGGGTTTTAAGGATGGACAGCTTTCGGTTATTTCGAAGTATTTGAGTTAAGGTTGTTGAAATCCTTGCATTTTTGGTATAAGTATAGTGTTTTTGGCAACTATACTGACAAGAATTTGGGGAATATTTGTTTGTGTCTTTTTCGAAAATCGTTCAAAAACTACTTTAAGAGGTGAATACATTCATATTTTCGTACTATGTTGTTATCTCTTTTCTAATTTTAACCATATTGAACGTTACAGCTAAAATTAGCATTTCAAAGACTATGCAATTTCATAAGCACTAAACTTCAATATTATTTGACATTTTTTGTGTTGACTATTGTCAAAATGTTTGACAAGTCACCTGTAATGTTTTGATATTAACCGCAAGGTGCGGTAAATTGTCTTTTTATGTTAAATCGTACGAATGAATATGTTTGTCTTTCGTTTGCATTTCCTTCAATTCTTCTGCCAATGATAATGAGAAACGCCTTGATGAGACATGTGGAGGATTGCATGATTTTTAAATCAATCATGAAGACAAAAAAAAAATGAAAATAAAAAGGCAAACCATGAAATAGATATATTAACGCAACAAATGAATAATTACCCCGAAGACTGTGGGTTCCTCCAGTATTTGAAGAATTTATGTGAGCGGGACTAAAGTGGAAGTGGGGATGTCAATATCATTTGATTGGTAGTGGCGGTGGTGTTGGTGCTAGTGAAGTGTTGGCGTCTTCTGCTCTAGCGGCGACGTTTGTCCAAAGTCTCAAACGTCAAATCTGTATGCAAACAACGTCATCATGTCATGTGTCAATTTTAAGTTTTTTAATGCCATTGGATGGGCGACTAGACGAGCCAAACGCTGGAACCCATAGACCCCAATATAATACCAATATTTAGATGGATCAGTCAGTGTCATTCGCTTGGATTTGTATACGTATGTATCTTTATTGTTGGCCGCAGTAATATCTTTTCGATGGATTTGACTGTCGCAACATTGGCTGTCACATTTAGCAAAACGCTTTGAGTGTTTAATCACTTGAAAATAGGTGTTGACAACATGTCATTGTGTCAGCACAGCAAGCGGCAAATGTTTGTTATTGGAAATCAATTGTTGCTGCTAAAATGCCAACGACATACACCGACCGATACATATGATGAGAGCAAAATGAAACTATTTCAACAATGCATATTTTAATTTGGTTCTTCTTTTTGCGAGAAAAATGCCAATATTTATGTTTTAACATATATGTATATGTCCTTGCATACAAAAGTCCAATGGATCATTCATTATTTGTCAAGTTTGTCCCTAAATCTTGTCCGATCATCACCAATTCTATTCTTCGTTACTTTATCTCTCAAAAAAAATCCCCCTTTTACCAAATAGTTCAGCCCCATTTCAATTTTACTCAATGATATTCGACTTTTACGTTATTTCTTTGCCAATTTTTGTCAAACGTTATATCACGTTGCACCACTTTCCACTTTCTCTGAAGTGGCGAACAAAGATCTTTTGAGGAACAAAACATCGCTAAACCTTGTAAGAGGATAAGAAAATCAAATGTCGCGAGTAAACCTCGTCAAGACCATATGGAGGAGAGATCATTTGACAGAGAGTCACATAGTGAGCTCGGACATGAAAATTGTGAGCCCGACGGCAGAAATTTACGGACTGGCCGAGGACTCAGAAAATAAGTGTAGGACCTTGCAGAAGAGGAAGGGGAGGCAGGTGTTAAGCCAAAATCCACTGAATGAACGAGCGGTGCTATGGGGTTATCGACACTTATAGAGTCCGGCAAACTACCCAAACGCCACTATCATGCCATCAACAAATGGTCAATGACAAAATATTAGAACACATACTCCTAGGGTGTGGACCAACAAAAAAAGCAGCAGTGAGATAAAGGGGGACCTCTCAATGTTCCCGGGGAGGTAATCAATAGTTTTGCAACCCCTTGGGAAGGTGACAAATTGAAATTGCTGAGGAGGGAAGGACAATTGGCCAAAGCGGCGGTATGGGCGGAAATGCTCGAAGTTTTTGGTAAACAAAACGAGACTTTGGAAGTGAAGAGATGGGAAATCATCCACAGTAAGGAGAAAGAGGATGACTCTCTTTGTAGTGGGACTTGACGATCTCTCATTAGCAGTAAGCTTCTTATATGGAATGAGAAGGATCGGAGAGGAGGATGATGTACAACAAAACAGCCAAGAGGTTAAACCACCGAACAATACGCAAGAGGGAGCCGAAAACACCAACGACATCCAAGAACGCCGCTTTATGGAGAAGCTATAATTGAGGTCATGAATAAAATGACTAACGGTAATACATCAAGACCTCGCTTGGGTCGTTATATTCCAAAAAAAAAAAAAACGACTCAAAGTGAAACGACGCAAAACGAATTAAGATTTTCTGTGGAATGTCATGTGAAGTTCGTAAATAGGTTCCATGGTAAAAACACTATTTTTTCTTATGCCCACAATTTTTCGTTGGACAACTAGTAACCCTTAAAGCCAAATAATAGCTAATTTGATCTAATTCGGCTGGAAAATGTAACTAAAACAGTCAGTATATCGGGCAGTAACGTTAAGAGCTGGCAAACTATCGATAGTCCGACTATCGTTTTGGTTGCTGTCGTAAAACAAAAAAAAAAATACCAATTATACAAAAAATACAATAAGTTTTGAAGAGAGCTTTAGAACAGCGATAAAAATTAGTTGGACTATCGATAGTTTGCCAGCTCTGGTAACGTTAAATGAGGCTATACCAGACGTGGGTCGATGAAACCTATCTTCGAACTTGATCTAAGTTCAGACCAAATATATATGTACAAAATTTGAGCCCTCTATCTCAAATCGTTCGGAAGATAGCGTGACTTCAACAAACGGTCGGACAAAACGGACTATGGTGGAGGCTAAACAAACAAAGACACTCGCAAAGTGAAACAACGCAAAGCGAGGTTTTGGTCCATACATTTTGGCTAAATTCAGGAACATTTGGACATTGAAAATCGATCGACGTATAGCATAAATTGTTATTAACTGAACAATGACACAACTTCGAAAACAACGCAAAGTGAAACGACGCAAAACGAGGTCTTGGTGTACACATTTTGGATTAATTCAGGAGCATTTGGACCGGTCTCCAGACTGAACCATATAAATTATAATTTTTTTACGCTAATACGGATAAAGTAAACAGGTATCGAACTACTAATACGAGGGTTGCACGAAATCTACCTGGACTAGGCAACACCGCTTATTGCCAGGCGCCATTTGAAACATTTTTGGATAGTTTGACAGTTTTTAGCCTAGACTTACTGAGGACAGTTTGTCGTGCGACTATGTTATGTGTTGTTTTCAGTGAAATATAGGACAGTTAATTCTGAGTGGTACACTATAACTTGTTTGTCTGAAGTCTCCTGAGAAGTTCGGAAAACGAACAGAGAAGAAAAATCATTTTGCATCATGACAATGTGGGCTCTCACACATCGATTCAAACCAGCGCTGTTTGACCGGACAAAACGCGGAATTGATTGGTCATCAGTCGTACAGCCCTAATTGGGGATCCAATGACTTCATTTGATTCCAGCACATTCCACTTATGTAGCAATACTTACTCTGACCACATTTCGTGGGGCCTGAAGGGTGCCCCTGAAAGGAATGACAGGGAGAATTTGCAACAAGGTAAAGAACTTAGCAAACGCAACTCCTGGAAACTATTTTTGAACAGGTAGACAGCGTAAACGCCATCTCAAAAATTAATAAACACGTTATCCAAAACCCATACAAAAACCGAGGTAATGGTTAATGAAATGGGAGAAAAGATGAAAACAATCGGAAAATCCTTAGGGCTGTTGATGAAGAACACTACGGCTAACACAGTGTGTACGTATCAGAAGAAGCATTACAATTGACCACTCGATGTTCAAATGTGCAATCATAAGTTTCTCACAATACGAAGCAACGGGACCAGATCCGATCTTACCGGCCCTACTTCCGAAGGAAGTGGACTATATATGGTCCAATGGTTTCATAGCCTGACAAGGGTAGACTTTATTTCCAAAACCGGCAAGTTACGTAATACCAAAATCTTATTGTCCAAAAACTTTAACCTAATTTTACTCAAGATAAGGGAACGTACGGTCGACACCATGATAAAGAGTGACATTTCCAGCGATATGCTTTACGTTAAAGGCAGATCTGGGGAAACCATATTGCACGAGGTAGTACACCACATAGAAAGAACTTTCGAAAGCAAATTGTACACACTTGCGGTCTGCATCGACATACATATAATGTGCTTTCAACAACGTCCTTATCCAATACTTAAACGAGTTTCAGGTTGACCGGTCTTTGAAGAACTGGTAAACCATATGCTAAACAATAGTTGGACAATCTGCGTGCAACATAATAACATAAGAATAACAGACAACATAAAAATAACATAAAGTTGGCCACGGAAAACCACCGTTACTATGGGTTACTACAATTAATAGTCTATTAAGAAGCTTAACTGACGAGGTATTTGAACTATGCAAACGACTTGTAATACCACTGAGGGAAAAGAATCCAAATGTGTTTTGTAGGTTCTTTAAATAGCTTGTAACAGGGTCAGACCGGGAGATCTAAATTTTAACCCGCAAAATAGAAATTTTTCTATTCATGGAAAACAAAAATGGAATCTGTCGTAACATTTCTAGAACAAGGTAGGACAATTAGATGGAAATACCATATCCAGAAAGGGCTAATAAAGCCAACATATTATGTTGGTATTCATGTTGAAGGCAATATGCCCAAAATGGGGATTTAATCCTATGATTCTACACTGGTTATATAGAAGCATAATTACACCGATCCTAACATACGCAGCAGTGGTTTATTGGATAGCTAATTACAAAAAAAAAAAAAAAATAAATAAATAAAAACAACGTAAAATACTGCAAGTTATCCAAACAATGTGTTGTTTCATTATAAGCGGGCCAATGAGGACTACCCCAACTAGGGATTAAGAGACAATTTTGTTTGTCCATCCCATAGCAATTCAAGTAAGGTAGGAAGTAACATCGCAGCTATAATGTTTAAGTCGATGAACGAGTGGATCAAAACAGACCACCAAAACACACTACGGGTCACTGACCGTATACCTGAACAAGTGAAGTCGCTTTATGTGAAGTTTTAATACCGGACAAAGAAATGTGGATCGATGGAACCCTAGCACAGGAATGCCCGCTGGAAGCAGCGGCTTTACATATGTGGCTGTGCTTGGTGGAGAACAATCGGAAACAAATATCTGCCTCCGACGGCGGTTTATAAATGATACTTTAGGCGGAAGTTCTTAGGTTTTTCGGGTCGCTGGTTTCATTTTTCATATTTTTTAACTCTCATATAGTCATTAAAGGGGACTTATTGGTCCCTTCTCCTATAAAATGTGTTCGTATCAGATCAGAATATTCTACAAATTTGTTCGCAAATAATTTTTGTATAGGTCCTGGAATATACCAAAACTCTATATCTTTCATAAACTCCACAAATATGAAAAATTAAAAACACATTTTAGGGTTTAGGTCGTTCTTTATGTGAGTTTTGGAAAAATTGTCATACAAAATATTATTTTAGAAGAATTACGTTAAAGACAAAAATGTTCTCCGCTATATTTCACTATTAGCCACCAATGAAATGAAATCTCTATTTGCATTACATACCATGGAAATGTCGGTATCAATTTTGCCAAAATTCAAGAAACTAGAATAGGGGTGCAAGCTTCTGTCATTTCTATAGTTTTGGAAATATTTGAGGTAAGATTACTTGGAATCCTTACAACTTTACTGACAGGAATGCGAGGAATATTTTGAACCTCGTGTGAGTCAGAAAAGGTGTCTTTGGTGATCGTGTCAGATCAAAATATTCTAGAAATTTATTCGCCATAAACATTTTACTATAGGCCTTAGAATACATCAAAACTCTAAATTATACCCAAATGCCATGTAGTGGTCCTATACTATTTTCCGACATGCCGAATCAAGGAAAATCTGTACATATCTGCAAGACAAAATGTGACATAAAAAAACGAAAAGTGCAAATATGTGCAGGCTGTTTCGATGGAAATTGTTGAAAAAATCTTCCGTTTTTATTATTTATTATGAAAACTGACCTTGAAAAAATCAACAAAATACTGACATCAATTATTAAAAACGCGCACTGCATAGGCGACACTGAACATTTTAAATTCGTTTCACATACCTTTCATTACAACTACAAAACTAAAATATTTAAAAACCATTGTTTATTTTGGATATTACAGTTCTTTAACAAACTACATAAATATTGAGCAAAAATAAAAATAGGGTCACTTTGACCTGCTTAATAAACAAGAAACACTATCTGACAGTATTCAGTGTAAATTGATATACTATATTTCTTATTTTTGGCCAGGTTTTCCGGAAATTGGGCCACTGTACGGTGTTTGGTAAGCGAAGTCGTTAACTACCTCAAAATAATAACTACCAGCTTCCACAGTTGGTCGAAATTCTATGGACGCATTTCGCGTCGATACAATCAGCTTGGTCTTGTCGCCGTTTACTACCAGACCCAATTTGGCAGATTCTAATTCAACCTTCTTAAAGGTATCAGTTCTACGAAGGTCACTAAAAAACCTCTTGGCCTAGGCAACACGCAGTGTCGCCAGGCGTCATTTGACATTTTTTCGGAAAGTTTGATAGTTGTTAGCCTAAGAGTACTCAGGACAGTTTGACATATGTCCATGTGTTGGGTTTTGAACGTTTTTACAGTATCTTCTGGCGACTGCTGCTATTTTTCGGGTTCATATGCATAGTTCCATGATTCGTCACCTGGATCCATCTTATAAAAGTCTTGTAAAGCGCCGCGATCGTATTTTTTCGAAATTTCATGCACCGGTCGACAGGGATCCAACGAGAAAAGCCCCATTTTTGCCGCCAAGTGTTCATGCAATATCAAATGTTAGTTGGTGGAATAAATTCCTTTTCAGATCGACGCATGATGTCAATATCGTCAGCATAAGCAAGTAACATGTGGCTATTGATGTATATTTTGTCGAAATTTCATGCACCGGTCGACAGGGGATCCAACGAGAAAAGCCCCATTTTTGCCGCCAAGTGTTCATGCAATATCAAATGTTAGTTGGTGGAATAAATGCCCAAGGATGCCTTTATCTTACGGTATATAGCACTGCGTTCTTGCATTATCCGTTCACACGCAGCTTATTTTTTTCTGGCACAATGGCCGTTTTTGGACGATCCTCACGAACTTCGTTGTTTTTTGGTGTCGGCCACGATTGAATTCATTTAACCAGTTTTTCATTGTGATATAGGATGGTCCTTTATCGACATACAAAGATTTAATTTGATCGATGCACTCTTGCCGTGATTATTCACGTCGGAAATGTTCACAAGTAAATTCCAGTTTTTTGCAAAGTATTTTTTTCAAGTCACTGTAAACAGATCAACACATTGTCGAATGTGAAACTGTTCTCTTAGGCTTAAAACTGTCAAACTTAAAAAAGTCAAATGAAGCCTGGCGACACTGCGTGTTGTCTAGGCTAGAAGGCTTCTAATAATCAACAAAAAAATGGTAAGTGTCGATCGGCACCTTTTGGGTCTTATTCAGGATTGGCCGCAGGGTTAATATCTAGTCAATGGTGGATTTGCTAGGTCTAAAGCCGCATTGGTATGGCCCAATTATTTCATTGGCCATAGGCTTTAGTTGTTCACACAATATCCCTGATTCTATCTTATAGGCAATAGGGAGCAGACGTATGCCCCTGTAGTTAGAGCACACATTCTTATCTTCGCACAGCAGGGCTACTCTGGCTTAAGTGTATGTCCATAAGACATGTGGCTATTTTGTATCGACCCTCTTCTCAGCCTATCCTCGCTTTCAATATACATGGATGAATCGAGTGTGCAAGAGGGATACGGTGACGTTGCCGGTACATAAGTATATATATTTCTAGCGAAAGTCGCCGGGATAAGAAAGACTCCTCTCATTACAATGAGTGTACCAAAGTGTAAACAAAGCCTGTGAAAATTGAAGATCCCATCTTTACAATGATGCAAACTAGATCTGCGTAGGTAACCAAATAACGGAGATATCGCAATATTCGGTAATACATCCCATTTTTCCATTTTTTTTTTTGGAAATCACGCTACAGATCGCAATTTTGATCGGATCGTCACGAAAATTTGAGGGTTAATGGGGGTCTCACAGATTAAGAAGCCTATTAATTTTGGTGATGGTCGGATAATATTTAGGGGTCGGAATGGGCAAACACTTATTTGGAGAAAAGTCAACATTTTATTTCAAAGCCAATATTTCTGTTTCTTTAAGAGCTATATCAAAAGCAAAACCTGGCAAGGAAAGAAGAAAATATCACCTTTACAACAATGCAAAGTAGGTTGTCCTAGCTGCTCAAACAACAGAGATATCGCAATAGTCGGTAATGCATCCCATTTTACGATTTGTTTGTAATCACGCTGCAGGTCGCAATTTTGATCGGATCGTCACGAATTTTTTGGGAGTTGATGCGGGTCCCACAGAGGAAGAAGCCTATTAAGTTTGGTGATGGTCGGATAATATTCAGGAGTCGGAATAAGCGAAAAGCGTATGTGGAGAAAAGTCAACGTCTTTATACCCTACACCACTATGTGGGGAGGGTATTATAAGTTGGTTTTGGCCAAAAAGTTTGTAACGCATCGAAATAATGGTCTTAGACCCATACTTATATATACCAAAATGAATGTCTCGACGAGCTAAGTCGATCTGGATGTTGATGGGGGTCACGGAGGGGAAGAAGCCTATTGATTTTGGCGATGGTCGGATAATATTTAGGGGTTGGAATGGGCAAAAAACTTCGTCACGAAAATTTGAGGGTTAATGGGGGTCTCACAGATTAAGAAGCCTATTGATTTTGGTGATGGTCGGATAATATTTAGGGGTCGGAATGGGCAAACACTTATTTGGATAAAAGTCAACATTTTATTTCAAAGCCAATATTTCTGTTTCTTTAAGAGCTATATCAAAAGCAAAACCTGGCAAGGAAAGAAGAAAATATCACCTTTACAACGATGCAAAGTAGGTTGTCCTAGCTGCTCAAACAACAGAGATATCGCAATAGTCGTTAATGCATCCCATTTTACGATTTGTTTGTAATCACGCTGCAGGTCGCAATTTTGATCGGATTGTCACGAATTTTTTGGGAGTTGATGCGGGTCCCACAGAGGAAGAAGCCTATTAAGTTTGGTGATGGTCGGATAATATTCAGGAGTCGGAATAAGCGAAAAGCGTATGTGGAGAAAAGTCAACGTCTTTATACCCTACACCACTATGTGGGGAGGGTATTATAAGTTGGTTTTGGCCAAAAAGTTTGTAACGCATCGAAATAATGGTCTTAGACCCATACTTATATATACCAAAATGAATGTCTCGACGAGCTAAGTCGATCTGGATGTTGATGGGGGTCACGGAGGGGAAGAAGCCTATTGATTTTGGCGATGGTCTGATAATATTTAGGGGTTGGAATGGGCAAAAAACTTATGTGGATAAAAAGACAATGTTTTTTCCAAACGAATATCTCAGCTCCTATAAGGGGTATACCAAAACCAAAACCTGACAATGAAAGTAGAAAATATCACCTTTCTAATGATGTTAGATCAAACAACGAAGATATCACAATAGTCGCAAATAAAACCCAACTTTTCATTTTTGCGATTTTAATTATAATGACGAATATCACAGCTTTGGTTCGGGACCTTTTTAAAAGCAAGGCCTGACTATGAAAGTAGAATATCCCATCTTTACAATGATGCAAACTAGGTCGGCGTAGGTGACCAAGTAACGGAGATATCGCAATTTTTTTGGAAATCACGCTACAGGTAGCAATTTTGATCGGATCATCACGAAATTTCGAGGGTTAATGGAGGACTCTCAGAGGAAGAAGCCTATTGATTTTTGATGGTCGGATAATATTTAGGGGTCGGAATGAGCAAAAAGTTTATTTGGAGAAAAAGTAAACTTTTTGTTCCAAAGCAAATATCTTAGCGTCTATACAAAAAGCAAAACCTGGCAATGAAAGTAGAAAATATCACCTTTACAACGATGTAACGTAGGTTGCCGTAGGTGGTCAAACAACGAAGATATCGCAATAGTCGCTAGTAGATCCCAACTTTTCATTTTTGCGATTTTAATAATAATGACGGATATCACACCTTTTGTTGGGGACCTTCTAAAAGCATCCCTTTTTTCCACTTTTTCTGCAATCACACTACAGGTCGGAATTTTGATCGGATCATCACGAAAGAAAGATTATGCACAGAGGTAGTGGTGTAGGGTGTCACATAGTCTGCCCCGTACCGACTATAGCCTTTTCTCAATTGTTTATGTCTATTATGGTGATATCTGTAATGTCTTTGTTTCTCTGGCCAAATATAACATTTTGGAAGCAAAATATTCTAAAAGTACGACCCTGCAAATCTATATAAATAAAAATCAAATATCGTTCGTTGTTATGGCATCAGATGATAACAGCTGGAGGGATTTTGATAATTCTTTTTTGAAATGTTCGTAATAACACAACTTAGGTTTCTATACAACGAAAATTTAACCACGCCCACTTTTACGCCCACTTTTATCAATTTTAATCTTTTCTACAAACAGTACGGAACTGATTTTCCTGAAATTGTCATGGAATGTATAGGGATGACCCCCGGTAATAATAGGCGACATATTTAGTTGAATTTCCATTTCCTATACCCTACTTCTTTAAAAATGCTATATCTATATAAATAAAAATCAAATGTCGTTCGTTGGTAATAGCATCTGTTGACAACCCGACCTAGGTTTATATGCAAAAAAAAAACTTGACCACGCCCACATTTTTAATTTTCAGTTTTAATTTTTCTACAAAAACTACTGAACTGATTTTACTGAAATTGTCAGGGAATGTACAGCGATGGGCCCCCGAAAAATTTACGAATAAATCCAGAATCTATGTGCCTCTTTTGGGCCTAAAGATCACGCCTACTATTTTAAACATGTTATATCACCAAAATACTGAACCGATTTCCATGAAATTTGAAGCAAATGCTCTAGGCCTGCGGTGGCAATGCATTCTTTATGAATTTCAGAGGGGGTGGGGTACCTTCCCATGCATTTCTTTTAAATGCTATATGTACATGCCAAACTTATGATTTTGGAGACAACAGGGTTGTGTCTCCGACTTTAGGTACATATTTGGTGCCAAAATACCGGACCACCATCCACGTTTTTGAATATGTGATATTTTTTGAAAAGTGATGACCACTCCCACTCCTTTAAACACATTTTTTTCAAAACTACTTAACCTAATTTCATGAAATTTGCGGAAAATGTTCAGGAAAGTTCCGTTTTTTTTCAAAAGTACTGACCTAATTTCATGAAATTTTCGGAAAATGTTCAGGAAAGTCCCGTGGTACAAAATCCATACATATAAAGTAGAAAAATGTTCGTACGTTTGTTTGTTTGAAGCTTATGGACTCATAAACCGCTTAACCAATCTTCCAGAAAATTTCAGAGTATATCACTCACTACATGGCATGAAAGTAACATAAGCTATTAAAATTTCTGAAATTCCGCGTTGATCCGGAGATATAGCATCAGAATTGGATGTACCTCCAAAAAATTTAGTTTTTTTATGCAAATATCTATAGAATGTTAACAGATAATGTCTTTAAATTTTGGATGTTTCAAGGAATTTGTTCTAGAAATATTGAAATTGAAATCGGTTCAGATTTGGATATAGCTCCCATATATATTTTCTGCCGATTTTATGCACTAAACACGCTATGTATGTCTAATTTCAAAGAAATTTGGAATGTGTGACGGAATTGGGTCTAGAAATAAAATCGCCAAATTATGTTGATATGGGTTCAGATTTGGATATAGCTTCCATATATATTTTCGACCGATTTCATGTATTTGATGCACATACATATATACCCGATTTGAATGCAAGTGGGAATGTGTGAAAAAAAAGTTGGCCTACAAATAAATATATCAAAATATATTTTACCTTTTTCGGGGTAGCGAAGCTCACAGAGTTCAGCTAGTGCTATATATTTGTTGATGAATCTCGGGGGCCTATTGTTATAAAATGGCTATTTTTGCGAAACTTATGAATGCATCGGTTTGCAAATTAATTTTTGAGACAACGGTAATTGCGCCCCCGATCGAATGTTCTTTCTTGGTTTCTCGAAAACTAACAAACCAATTTTCATGCGATTTTGTGGAATCACGTTGGCATGAATTTTGAAAGTGGCACTCTTTTAAGAAAAACGATATATTTACCAATTTCCTTAAACGGTGAAGTTCAACGGTTCATCAGCCATGAAAAACTAAAAACATATAAGTCTCAATAAGATGGAGAGTTCGACTTTAACATTTTTTAACTTTTATAATTAGATCGCTTTAGATAAAAATAGGGTACTTGGGCGATAATAAATCCCAACCAGCAGCAATGGGCGAAAAAATCCAACAAAGCCTGTAAGAGAAAAGAAAGATTACAAACAAAATATGTTGATAAATTTTAAAGCCTCAATGAATAACACGGTTTGACAATGGACCCGAAGAAATGAGGAAGAAAATACCTATTTTTTGATTTGTAAAGCATAAACTCCATAAAAAGTTGCCATTAAAACTCAATACGACGGACCACGCAACGCAGACCATTTTATCAGCAACCAATTTTTATACCCTCAGCATTTATGCTAACGAGGGTATATCGGCCTTTTTGTAGAAAATTTACTTATGTTGAAACTGAGGTATGGGGTATTGTAACTCGCGAATGCTTGTAATACACCATAACTTTTGAACGCATTTAGGTAAAATAAACTGTTTTAGCACGATTCACCGATGGATTTCTTAAAATTATAATTTGAGCGGAAGCTGTGGTCAAATTAATGTAAAAAAATAGGAAAAAATCGTTGAAGGAAACGATAAGTAAATTTTCAATTAGTGGCTTTACAATACAATGTAGAGTATAATGTTCAAAGAAGAAGTTAAAGAATACACTTCAAAGATGAAGATTCTAATGTATAATTTTCTAATATAACCACTGCATCAATCTCAAACGGATGCTGACATTTTGAAGACTGAAAAATTGGGTTTTTTGAATTTTTGCTCTATTCGGGACGCGCAATGTACTCGTTTAAAAATTGGTTATGAGATTGTAGTACTCGCGATTACGCATTTTTTGATGTATAACTGGGCGTGTAGCCTTCAAAGGTTCGCAACAATCTCAGCTTAAAGTCGAAATGTTTGTGCGTAAATTTTTATTTTTATGAACTTAGTTTTTTTACGTTCTGAATCTAATAAGCCATGACGCGTCCAAATCCGTCCACTAGATCGGCGGATATGATACCCCTCAAATTTCGAAAATCTGCAAAAAATGTTTTTGAAAATAGCGCGCATTGCAACGCGTTTTTACTGTAATAAATGGAGCTATATGCCTGTTTAAAATGTGCGAAAACTTATACTTCAAAACTATCGCTAATCCGGAGATACAATTGATTTTTTCTAAAAATTAAGTGCGATGCTACATCCACGGTTCTTAATGGATCGCAATGAAACGACATCAAATGATGTATTTTTTAAAGGTTATCAGGGAAATCGGATGCGCATAAAATGTAAATGAACTTCGTGGAAATTATGACCAACTAACTGTATTCTGCGCCCCAATATGCAACAGACGCTACATCGTGGCCGCCAAATAGAATTTCACAAACTGTACACCAAATAAAAGGGACTGATTCGCTGTGTTGGAAAATCGGATGCGCATCATGTCATTTTCACTATTACGCGGTTTATATGCGTTTCAAATGTTGTAATATTCAATATAACATTATTTTAATGTTATGCCACAATTGGAATTCCTTGTGATTTAATATAATGTTCTAAAAATATTCGCCAATAGGAAAGCTATAAGCGAAAAATGTGTTGCAACGGAATATCTTCATTATTGCGTGAAATTTTGACGAAAATGACGAAGAACTCAAACATTTTTCCTTCAACCTTTCCTATAAAACCATAAAAAAATAAAATTATAATAACATTATTCTTATTTTTTTCGTCATATTTTCTATGTATTTTTGCAAATAACATGAATACTATAGCTCCAAACTTCACGACTTAGGTTTCATTTTATTCCTCACAATGTCTGGATGCTGCTATAATTTTTTTATACCCTCCACCATATGGAGGGTTTAATTAAATTTGTCATTCCGTTTGTAACACTCGAAATATTCGTCGGAGACCCTATAAAGGATAAAAGGATAAATTTTTTTCGCGCTACATCAACGATTTTTGATATGTAGGTTAAGAAAAAAAATTCCCAGAACGAATCTGGTCGCGAGCCAATTTTTGGTTGTTGCGGACAAAAAATATGGCGCTTTTATTTCGCTTTTTAAGAAAGAAAATATTATAAAAACGCTAATTATTTTAATGAGCAGAATTGTTACAAAAAAGTTCTCTCGAAGTGACTTAAGCGAGTAGATTGCATAATACCTGCACAATGTTACACAGAATTCGCGGAATGTACATAACATTGATAAATTATTGAATATAAGTCAATTTTTTCAAAATTAAGGCCCATTTAGTGGTCATAAAATTACATAAAAATTTGTTGTGGATCAAAACTTTACGGCGAATTAAATGAGACTACAATCATACAGATTGGTGTTATAGTTTCGATGTTACAGCCAAAATAAGCACATATTTTGGTCAGAAAAATAATTTTTGTTTGAAAAAATATTTTTCACATGCATTATGTAGTAGAAAATATTGTAAAAATCTATAGGAAGAAAAACTACCAAATTTGAGTGTGTATTTCAAATTTGTTTTTTGTTTTGAAGCAAAAGCAAATGAAATAATATTTCAAAAACTAAAGTTTGGGTGTCTTTCATGCGCACACATTTTCGTTTCGAAATACATAAACTGGGGGTTGATCTCCCAATAAAATAGACGGATTTTGTTTGTTGACATTCATATTAAATCTTTCCCATTAGGGAAGGTAATTGGGTTTATGAGGATATATCTCAAAGCTTCTGAAATGAAAATAGAGGTCAAATAACCCATTTTAATTTATATGCATTATAAAATACGTGTAAATCGCGTAATTATCAAAATCATTTTGTCCGCATGTGATTTTCATGTACAGCAAGACCATATCTATTAAGTTGTATATATTTTTCGAAATATAATTTGGACTCTAAGATGTAGCATCGGCTGCATCTTAGCATTAAAAAACCTATAAAATATCGCTAATTTGCACAAAGTGCATACAATTGTTGTCCGCATCCGATTTCAGTGTCCACCATGAAAATCTATATCGATATACATATATCTATTTGAAGACGATCAATCAAGAACCGTGGTACATCACACACTATTTTTTGGGATAAAATTAATGTAGCTTCCTTATCAGTGAAGTTTTCAAATCTCTGTTTCCGCTAAAACGAAGATGCTGCACTAGTTTTTTCTTTGCAATGGAAACCATCCGCAGAAAACGCGATAAAATACGCGATATTTTCAAAAACAATTTTAGGTGATTTTTCTACTTTGGAATTTCTCGTAATTCGCGTTTTTCACGGGGAATGATTTATTGGATCCTGAACGTAAAAAACTAAAATGTGCAATAGAGTACGAGGAAATCGAATGACAATTCTAAAAATTAGGCCCGAAAAACATGATTTTTAGAAAAATGTTCGCACAAAATTTTCGTATTTGGATGCAGATTTCTGTGAAGCTGTGAAGACTACATTCACGAAACATATATCAAATAGTTCAGAATCGCGAGATCTTCAATCCTATATATGATTTTTAAAAAACCTGTTTGCGGAATGAAATTAGAAGAAAATGTCAAAAAACACTGTAAATCTGGATTCAAAATGTCAGCACCATTTAATGGTAGAAGCCAGGGTTTCGGAGTCGGAGTCGGAGTCTACGAGTCGGAGTCGAGCAATTTTGCTGGAGTCGGAGTCGGAGTCTGAGTCGAAAAAAATAAATCGACTCCGACTCCGGGCAAAAATTTTTCCACGTTATAGAAATATAACATTCAATTTGGAACAAGAACATTTTTTTTAAATCATCATACATATATTTGAAAAGAAAGGTATAAGAAAACATACACTCCAAGTCAGTAGAATAGAACACCTAAATTTTTGTTAATGTTAGCTTATTTATCCCAAAACGAATGAATCTGCGTTTTTAATCTTGTGGGGATTTAAAGTCTATGATGTTCCGTATCAAACACAGAAAAAATATTTTTCTAGCTCTTCGCGAAATGATTTTCTGATCAATTTTCCGATAGTACTATAAAAAATAGGCATTTATTTTTGGTCATCAGGATAGAACAGTCACTTGATTTTCGAGAATTTTTGATATATTAACGCCAAATTTTCTTTCAGTCGATAAAGCAGGGCTTTCTAATCATTTTCAGCAAAGAAAACCTATAAATTATTCCGCGGACACCGAAATAACAGCGTTAAAGGGTTTAAATTGACAGATATTTGAAACATCTCAAAGTATCAATAGGAGTAGAGCAGTTATGTCATATTTCTTCACAATAAGATAGAATATGACACAGACAACCTCGACGGATACAATCGAGTGCTTTGGATGCTGATAAGATGGAACATTTTCAAAATAATTATGAAAAACCTCAAAATTTCTTATTAAAACCATGATGTTTTGATCAATTAAATGGTTTTTCCGCGAACAAGTCTGCCGTTTAAAGGCATGGAAATATGCTCCGGATTTAGAGGAACATAATCTGATATGAAAACAGCCGCTATTTTAATACACTGAGTGAAATTTTAGCACAATTTTCAAATTGTACACACCCTTTGGACTTTGAATTTTATATGTGTTCTTATTTCGGTGTCCGCGACTGTTCTCAACAGCGGTATGCTTCAATATAAATGGGCCAGGTTATGCTCTCCATACCGGATTTTACGAATTAGTAGTTGTTTAACTGAACTCGCAAATGTAAAAGCCCCGTTTTCGCGGGAAAACACACTCATGGAAATTGAGGTTTTAGGTTTCGTATGTTGTTTTAAAAAGTACTACAATTTCCCTCAGTGTATTAAAATAGCGGCTGTTTTCATATCAGATTATTTTCCTCTAAATCCGGAGCACGGCAGACTTGTTCGCGGAAAAACCATTTAATTGATCAAAACATCATGGTTTTAATAAGAAATTTTGAGGTTTTTCATAATTATTTTGAAAATGTTCAATTTTATCAGCATCCAAAGCACTCGATTGTATCCGTCGAGGTTGTCTGTGTCATATTCTATCTTATTGTGAAGAAATATGACATAACTGCGCTTCTCCTATTGATACTCCGAGATGTTTCAAATATCTGTCAATTTAAACCCTTTAACGCTATTATTTCGGTGCTCGCGGAATAATTTATAGGTTTTCTTTGCTGAAAAATGATTAGAAAGCCCTGCTTTATCGACTGAAAGAAAATTTGGCGTTAATATCTCAAAAATTTGCGAAAATCAAGTGACTGTTCTATCCTGATGACCAAAAATAAATGCCTATTTTTCATAGTACTATCGGAAAATTGATCAGAAAATCATTTCGCGAAGAGCTAGAAAAATATTTTTTTCTGTGTTTGATACGGAACATCATAGACTTTAAATTCCCACAAGATTAAAAACGCAGATTCATTCGTTTTGGGATAAATAAGCTAACATTAACAAAAATTTAGGTGTTCTATTTTACTGACGTGGAGTGTATGTATATTCAAACGGTATATTATACTAAGTTAAAGGACCATTCACAGGATATTTACTATCCTCTGAAGTGTAGTCTATTCAACCCTATTTTGTTGATTCAATTGATTCCTTACAGTTTTGCAAACAAGAGTAAAGTTCTATGACAACAGAATTTAGATTGGACCTTTAACCTCTTTCGTCAGAAGTCTTAGTGGTCTTCTCACAAAGGTCTATTGGTATTCTCATCTTCTTTTTTTGATGAGTCATCCTTGTCTTCTATTAAAGACATTATGGTCTCTATGGAAATCTTACTGAATACCCTGTGACACAAAATGGAAGTCAAGAAAGCCCGAATTGAGAGCCCCAAATGATCTCATAGCTGGAATTTCTGAGTTATGACATATTGTATTTTTTGATCGACCCCCATCAATCATTGAGATATTGTTTCATAATGTTTAGATGACATGTTTTCAGTTAAATAGAATGAGGAACCTTTCTCTCGAATATGCTGTCCTTCTAGCTCAGTTCCTTCCACGTCCTTCTTGTTCTTGAACTCAAAAAGTAAAACAAAATGAAATTTTTTACAAAAACGTTCCACCGAAAATTATATTTAGGTTCCCTTATCCAAGTATTCGATATTGTCATGTTTTCAAAGCCCTTTAACAGTTTTACCCGTTACTTTCTCAAAAAACCCGTATGTTTATGTATTTCGGTAAATTTCCCAAAATTTATTAACTATATATGAAATTCGGATGGTTACGCCTCTGAATTAGAGCATCATAAATTCGTTGTTGGTCAACGACAGATTCATCTCGCCATATCTCAGAAGTCTGACAAACGGCGAGTCTTTCTTCTAGGATTCATTATATACTCAATGAGGGCTTTAGATGCAGACATTCAAATAACCGGATCCGCCCGCCAGCATGCACGAAATTCAATTAAATACATAATCATAATGTTTTCATAAGAAAGTATCGGGTAAAAGTGATAAAGGACAATGAAAGCATGAAAACATATCGATTTCTCGTCCTACATAACATTTTCCTAGCAAGTGGTTTATTAGTTTTCAAGCTAGAATTGGCACCGTAAAATGTTTTAATAAAAACAGGGTTTCGTAGACGGCCTCAAAACTTCGTAATATTATTCTATTTTAGATGAAGAAAAAAATCTGCCAATAAGTTACGTAGTTTTCTCGAAAAAAAAACATGAAAAATGGCTTTTATTGAGCTTTATAATGGGGGTCTCCTTTTAATGCTAAGCACACTAAAATGTTGGCTTTCATCCGATCTGAAACTCGGTCATGAATTGTTTATATTTTTTATTGCATGTAGTCCTTATGAAAGTTTAAAGATTTTCTCACGCGGAAGAATTCCGACGAGAATATACTTTTGCAAAAAAAGGAAAACCGACAAAACCTTTCTAACTTTGCTTTTTTTCAATGTAATATTCGAATGCATTCCAATGAATGCCCTTTCCAATGAATATGTAACGAAAAACTAACGCATTAGCCTATATAGGCCAATATATAGGAAAATGATACAAATTTGTGAACATTTTATTCATTTTTAGTGGTATAGGAATTCAGGAATTCACACTCGGAGTCGACCCGGAGTCTGAGTCGGAGTCGGAGTCGGAGTCGTGAAAAAAACTCGTCTGGAGTCGGAGTCGGAGTCGAGCCAAAAATACCTCGACTCCGAAACCCTGGTAGAAGCAGTTCAAATTTTGAAAAGTAATACATTAGTGAGATGGTCCTTATTTAGTTTGCTTCTACTTTTACTTTGGCAGGAAAATCGAGAGAAGTGTGGTTTACTCACAAATCGAGAGAAAACAAAAAAAGACATGTTGGCTTCAACCAATTTTTACACATTTTTTTAACATAAACATAGCCACAGCTTCCACGCAAATTATCTTTTGAGGCCAATATTTTTTGCCAAGTCTAAAAACATTTCATTTTATCCAAAAATATTTAATTTGTATAATATACAATCACAAGTCGCGTGTTCTAAAAGGGTAAACCTTGGCTTCAGCTATGTTAAATTTTCAAAAATTTGGTGATATATATTATTGATCAGCATAAAATTCTATGTCGATTTGACCATTATCCGTCTGTCTGTCTGATAAAATCAAGATACAACTCGCAATTTTAAAGATAGGATGGTTGGTATTGAAAATGGGATATATCGGTCCACGTTTTGATATTGCCCCAATAGAACGGTACCTCCCGATTTTCGGTATTTTTAAGGTTTTAGCTTCATTATCCTATCAAAATGGCTAAAATTTGGTACGTAGTCTTCCAAGGGGGTATAAAACTTTCCCCCAGAAATTTTTCGGTATCGGTTTACACCTTCATATAGCACCATAGAACGGTACCTCCCGATTTTCGGTATTTTGAAGGTTTTTGGCTGCGTTGGTGGTATAAAACTTATAGAACGGTACCTTCCGATTTTCGTAATACTGAAGATTGTGACGTCAATATCCAACCGAAATGGCTGAAATTCGTTATTTCGTCTTCTGAGAGTTATAAAATATTCCAGAAGAGTATTATCAGTATATATCCACGTCTTTCTATATCTCCATAGAAGCGTACTTCTTGATTTTCGGTATTTTTTAAGTTTTAGCCACATTCTCTTACCGAAATATAGGAAATTTAATATTTAGTCTTCTTTGAGCCTAAAAACTTTCCGTCAGAAATTTGTCGGTATAGATCGACGTTTTGAAATAGCCCCCATAGAATGGTGCCTCACATTGTTTTACCGAAATTGCTGAAATTTAGTATTAACAGCGTGTTTTTGTAAAAAGTTTTTGCCCATTCGTTCGTCAATTTCATGAACGAAGACACAATTTGGTTTTCATAGCGATTGACGTTTGTATTCGTGTGATAAACAAATGAAAGCTTTTTATTTTCGTATTTTTTGGTTTTCGTAACAAAATCAGACGAACGAATACGTCAAAAATAAACGAATGGAAAAGACCCATCGTTTCGAATGAAAATTAAATAATTTGAGTAATAGGTGACACAAAACATATGAAAACTGATGGGGAATGCAATTTTATTTATTTCCATAGAACCACTCGAGTATATGTACATCCGTTTCTTCATATTATCACAATATTTTTTGGACAAATTTGTTTACATTTTTTTCTTATATTTTGTTTGTCATCTGTTTATCGGGGTTGCCATCAAGTAACACATTTTACGTGCAGATGCCTATGCAAAATTCACAAAATAAGTATCATGGAAACCCTGAAATATAAAAGCTTTTATGAAATAGACGAAAGCTTTCAGAAAAAAAAGAATGGTTCGTAAAATTTTACAAGAACCAAATTTTGAACGTATACGTTTTAGTACGAACGGTTCGTGTGACAGGCAAGCATTTTTACAAAAACACCCTGTAAGTCTTCTTTATACACTAAAAGAAACTAATTATTCCATTTTACTTCAATACAACTTGTGGTGGAGGGTAAAACAAGTTCGGCCCGGCCGAACTTAAAGCCGTTCTTACTTGTTTATATTTTTTTTGTAAGTATAAGCGCTATTATTTCAAAAATATGTTTGTAAATACGTAAAATTATTTAACAAATTTAATTTTTCGACGAACAATGATTTGGAATGACGATTTTTTCTTAATCTATGTACCAAAAATCATAGATGTAGTATCAAAATTTTTTTTTTGATTTTTTTAAAGTGGAAAAGACGATTTTAGACATTTTTGCTGATATACACTTTCACTTTCTTACAATGCAAAATTGCATTGTATGCACGCCCGCCTTGCACGCAGAAGGTCAGTGCTTCGATTCCCCGGCCAGGCAACATCAAACATTTTTCAACGGTGGAAAAATACCCCTCAGTAATGTTGGCGACATTTCCTGAGCATTTCAGCCTTGAAAAACTTCTCTACAAGTGGTGTCTTAAGGCACGCCGTTCGGACTCGGCGATAAACAGTAGGTCCCATATCATTGAGCTTAATATGAATCGGGGTGCACTCATTGATATGAGAGAAGTCTCCCTTGTCCCGAATGGGATGTTGTGGAACAATGTTTTTTTTGTTTTACTTGCAAAATGTGCCTCATCGAAATAATGGTTTTAGACCCCAAGTATGTTTGGACGAAATGTGTTTAAGACAATTTGGAGTCGATTTATCAATGTCCGTCCGTCTGTCTGGCTGGTGCGGACGATAACTCTCGAACGGATAAACCGATTTGGTACAAAATTTGGCTTTCCCAATATTTTGTCCAAACTTAATTTTAGTTCGACGACGGGTTATATCGGTCCACTCCTTCAGGTACCTCCCCCACAAAAGTTCGAAAATGTTCGGAAAATTTGTGCGCACGACATCTCTTCAAGGGAGTAAGCGATTTGGTCCAAAGTTTGCATATCGTGAAATTTCTACCAAGCTTACGAAAACCAACTGAAATGACAAGTGGGCGCGATATCTATCGAAAAGATATGACTCTTAAAAATAAGATCCACTTCTCTAATGCAATATGTCGGTACATTCCCTCCTCCGCAAAATTTGTGAACTTTAATCCTAATCCATATTTTTGTCGGCAAATTCAAATGTGCCACAAAATTCAGAAAAGACTCTAAATACATTCGATCTGTCCGTAGATGAAATGTCCAATTCACATAGGCTGAGAGTATATTTCTGTTGGCAAAGCCGACTGATACTTTTTTACTTGTTCTTATCCCTTTCTAATACCGCTTCAGGTCGAAAACAATAGCCAAAGGTTTACCCTGGAATCCGCTGTGATTATTTTGGAGCCTTACATGCTTTTAAGTTTAATGTTCACTACCTCTAATACACTTGGAACTCATTTCTTACATGAAGTATCAAACATAAAAAGAACAGATTTGCAAACCGCGATAAAGAAAACTATTTGAAGAATTTTTAAATGTGATCAACAACATCTACTTTGAGAAAAAAAAAAAAACAAACAAGCAAACAACACGAACAATGTTCCTTTGATTTTGAAAACCACACAACAATGGTATGAGAATTGACAATACAAAGCAATTCATTAACATTTCGATGACACACAAAAGGAACAAAATTTTTGCTGTTTTGCATGAGAACCTAAGAAATTGGTTCAATTTTGGGGACATCAACAATGGATGTGTGCGCATCATTTAAATAAACTATTGGGATACTATTGTGTGTGTTCCCTATTAATCAGCGTTATTCATACAGTAGTTTGCGTTATATCCAATTTATATGTGTTAAATACTAACCACAATCAATATTTATACACTACACCTAATAAGGAAGTAATATTCGTCGGAGATCCGATGAAATGAAGCGATTTAGCGAAGTGTCTCCGTCGGTCCATCCATCCCTTAAAAATTGTAAAAATGTAGTATGAAGGTTGAGTCACGGTAGTAAAATATTTTAGAAGAGCATATTATAAATTGATGACATAATTTACCTACAATTTTTGGGGAGACAATCATTCAAAGCTGTTATTGAGAGTTTTAAAATTGTCTGCTCTTCGTAGAATATTTCAAATTTTATTTTAAAATCTTCGCTTCTGTTACATTTAGGATAATTTTTTAACATGAACAAATAAATAAATTGTTCTGGTATTAAAAAAAAAACATAAAATACATAAGTTTCATTATGGTCCTGTCCAAGTTTTTTATTCCACAAACATCATGTTTTCCAAACCTTTTAAATCTTAACACAACCTGTTCATCAATACTAACTTTTATGTAGTTAACAATACAAATGTGGATCGATTGGCGGAAGGGCACTCCCTCCTGCACCAGCACATATTGGCCATCATTGTATAATCTTTTTAACATAACCATATCGGTATAAGCTCCTCCTATCTGACCATATTTATGATTCGATCACCCATAAATATCAAAAGTAGGTACAGGCAATACGTTTCGGAACATGCTGTTGTAATTGTTGTGGTATTGTCTTAAAAAGGGTAAGCGAGTATCTGCAACAATGCCATTATGGAGTATTAAAACCAAATTAAGAATTGTTAAGCAGCCATTAAAAGCTCAAACATGTCTTAGGTTTCACAAAATGCTGCCAACCAAAGACAACCGATGAAAAGGCGAAACAAAATAAAAAAACAATAACAACAAAACAATGCCAACAAGTAAAAACGCTTAAAACGTTAATTCTTTTCGATATTTATCGACCAAGTAGAGTATGTGTTCTAATCATTCTTTCAATATATTTATCCATGTATGTTTTGTACCAAAAGCTTGTGACACAGTGATTTTATTGTTCATAAGTTGCCACCGTGGTACAATGGTTAGTACCGGAAGTTGTGGACCGGTATTGCCCATCTTCGAACTGAAACTAAGGTTGGACAAAATATGACGAAGGCCAAATTGTAGACCAAATCGGTTGATCAGTTCGAGAATTACCACGCTCTCCAGCCACTGCATATGATGCCATATGAGTTTTTACACCTTTCTGGCTGTTTGAAAGTATAGACTTGCTCCTGAAAAAACCTTTACCGTCGTATTTGAGACAGCGAATGCAAGTTGTTTCAACAAAAATCAAAGTGATTCGAGAGCAGGTCTTAAAGTGAACTTTTCCGAAATTTTGAGTGGGAGGCATCCAAAGGAATGGACAAATATAGTCCATTTACGAACCTGATCTATATTTGGTTGATATATTAGGTTGTGTATAGTGTGGACCAAATGGGTCGCTACCTCCAAGAATGATCGTGCGCACAATTTTTCCGAACATTTTTGAACTTTTGTGGGTGAGGTACCAGAAGGAGTAGACCGATATAGCTTATATTCACACTTAAACTAAGTTTGGACAAACTATTATGAAATTTTAGACCGAATCGGCAGATCCGTTCGAGAATAATCTTGCGCTCCAAACACTACAAACAGTGCCATAGGACGTAAGGGCTTGCCCTGATTAAACTTGAACTGGAAAAAACTTGCTTCAACAAAAATCAAATCGATTCGAGAGCTGGTCCTAAACTGCTCTCGACATTTTGTGTGGGAAGTACCAGATGGGGTGAAATTGGAACCTCATATTAGTATGGTAGAAATATCACAATGAGCAAAGTATAGACCAAATCGGTTACTACCTTCAAGAGTTATCGTGCGCACAAATTTTCCGAACATTTTCAAACTTTAGTAGATGAAAGGAGTGGCCTTCCGGTACCTATCCTACTAAAGATACAACATTTGTTTCTTGTAATATTTCATTCAGACATGGATCAGGTTCGAATAGTGACTATTGCGGTCCATTTCTTTGGGTACCATTCACACAAAATTTCAACTTATGAGTTAAGCATACGTTATGGCCAAAACTTTGTACATCGTAAAATTTCTTCATGTTGTCTACATAGGACAACATATCCTTTAGCTTGGATGCTACCTCGGCGCATGACAGCTTACTTCCTGTAACTGGTTATAGATTGTTTCCAAGACATCAAAATGGTGAGATTAGGGTCCACTTTACAATCATTATAATGATATATTCTATCTAATATTCGTTACACAAAAATTATCGCAGCTGCCGTATTGGACAACTACTTCACACGTAGACCTTATGCTTCATTGTGTATGAGGGATTCGTCTTTTTTGATTGAGGTTATATCGATAACCTCCCCTCTGGTTCTAATTTTGAAAGGTATACTCATTTCCCCTGTTACATCGTATCGTAGCTGCCCCAGTGGAAGTGGTGAACATTGACATCACATTCTAGACGGAACCTGATCTATCCTTGCCCAAAGTGCAGCTTCTCCTCACGAGTCCGGAGATACTCCTGTCCATGGGTGTCTATGGACGCCCTAATGACAAGACCCCCATTATCCGGACTGTGGCTGACGAGCTTCCAGGAGCTAGTCTGGAGATTGGGGTTTTGCCTGCCGAGTATTGTCAGTATTCGTGCAGGGCCCACTGCTGGCGGTGGTACCCATTCTGACAGTACTCTTCTGCTGGGAATCTGCTTCATACTAACTGTCGACAATTGGCAACCCTCCCAGAGTTGACCAAGGCCGGCTATTGTGTTGACAAGGAAATCCAATGATTCCTTGTTTTCACAGTATATGACCTTAATGCCCCTGTATGGAGCTGCACTTCCGAACAGGGTATGTTTGGGTGGTTCCCCCTCGCCAGCAAACACAATCTCGCTCAGCAACCGACTGTCACTGATCTTGCTATCTGAATCAGATCTATTGATTACTGCTACCCGGAGTTCATCCGGTACCATCGGTCACGTCATTGCTTCCGATTTTTGTCGTTGGTGTTTGTGTCCTTCCTGATCTCAGGGCGGACAGAGGAAGTAGATGGTTTGGAGTTCTGGCTCGGGTTAGGTCTCTTGGCCTTGGGATGTGGATCCTTCGTTGATATATAACCCTATGCACCGATTTTTTCGGTGAAGTTGGATTGATGTTAGTAGAAGCCACACACCCAGTTGCGAGTCGCGCTTCCCAGCCCTCTGCTTTCCTGATTCGGACTTTACCTCCTTATCCCCCAATTCCGACGACTTTGAATGCTGCTCAGTTTCTGTGGAGCAGCCCTTTGTCGAGGTTGTTGGCTTCAAGGGCGCCGGGTCGAACCACCATCATACCTTTTGTGGGTTGTGGGAGTCGATGATGGTGTTGTGTTCGGTTTAGGCTCCTCGTTCAATTTGATGAGGGAGAGCTTGCCAACTTGGGGACTTCTCTTGGCTAGGTGAGGATGGTTCTTCTCAAACTTGCTCACCACCTTGAGGTTAATCTTTATTCATTTAAACTCCCTCATCAAAATGGACGAGGGTTCTCTGCCAACGTACTTCCTGAGGTAGTGCATAGCCCTACGGTACGACCTCTTTGCCTTAGCTAGCAGACGTACATTGCTGTCTGAGCTGGTGGGAGCCGTTTTGGCCATGGTGCTGGTCGAGGTTCCTTCCTCAGTGGCTTTCTGCTTCTGCAGAATAATAAGTCTCTCGGCCACGGCCGATGAACAGTGCTCCCGGTCTGAAGATTATCCTGGATCAACAGGTGTTGAAGTCTCCATTTGGGCCGAGACCAGTTCATTGGCGGCTTCTATCGAGGTCGTCGTCCGATAAACTGTCCTCGGCCCCAGTAGAGACCCCACTCTGACTTAGACACAGGGTCAGTGTCCGTTCCAGAAGGGCAAGTAGTTGTCTACTTTATTACAATTGACATAATTTGCTAGTGTATATTTTCATTATGTACCACTGTTAATTAAATACTTGGCGGAAAAGCAAATCGCTGGCTGGCTATGATTGTCTCTGCTCAGATCAGTCTGCTGGTTGCAACTCCTATAAATAAGTAAGCACTTAATTGCTTACAAGCATTCAAGAAATTATACAATTTTTCCTCATGTCGTTTTTTGTTGCCGTTTGGTTGTTGTTGCAACAAATGTTTCTGGAAATTTTACAAAGATATTTACAACAACTACAACAGTAAGCGTTATTGCAACTATGAATGCTGCTGCTGTTGCTGCAGCAACAACAGAAATAGCGGCATTACATCCTCTCCTGCATGTTATACAGTAAAAGACGACCAACGGTGCTGATAGAGAAGCACGGGGCCGAACGGAAAGATCGAACGTTAAATGTAAAGAGATAAATGAAAACTTGTTTATCATGTCGACACGTATCTTTAAATGCGGTAAAATGCTCCTGCGATATTGCAACGCAATGTTAACTAACGACAATCGGCATCATGAACAGCACCAGCACCATCAAAATACATTCATACATAGCTGGCAAAGATTGCTGGTGTTGTTGTAAAGTCCGTTGTTCTGGAGTGTCGTCGTGTGTATTGCTGGTTGTAGCTACAACATTCATTTCGTCGATATGACTTACAAACTGGCCACTCCTTGCTTGCCAACCAGCCAGCCTGCCAGCAACATGCCCAAATGAGTTTGGACAGAGTGAACAACGTTAAATGGTTGGTTGCGTTTAATTCTGTCTAGGCACTCTTGGTTTGTATCTTTCTGCCGTTTTGACTATGGGAATGATGATGACGATGTACGACATTTGGTGTCTCCCGTTTGTTGAGCCCATAGCTCTGAGCAAAGTCACACTGATGTTGGTTATGTTGGATGATGCTGAAGTGTGTATGCGTTTGCTTAGCTCAAATGTTGTTGTCTATGACGATTAAGCAGCGACTAAACATGGAAAATTGTTGTAATTGAAGCCGACTTATCGCTCGATATTACCGCCTTAGCGTATTTGTTACGTTGTATTGTAACGTTCATATGTTTTCAACTTTTTTTTGTTTAAACGCACCTTATCAGCTTTACAACAAGCGAAACGCCAACATGTTGTTGTTGGTTGTGTGGACTAGCCTTAACTTTTTTGGAGAAACATAAGACGACAAACATATTTTTAAAGGTGTACGAATAAATGTTGCATTTTAATGGTGCTGTATATTTGATTTTTTCAACATTGCCATAGATGAAATATTTACAGTGGGGATTGGATATGATAAATACTAAAGATTTGATAATTGGGAGTTAGCACATCAATGTTGTTCATGAGATAAAAATATAAATTTTTTGGGTAACGAAATTTCTGAATTTCGAAGAGTTTGATACACATAAACCCACATTACAGACGATTGGAAGGAAGTATATGAAAGTTTAAGTTGATTGGAATTTATATATTTTACCTTCATTCCGCTTGGTATGTGCAGGAAAGGTGCGCGGATATAATTCTGATGAATGATTTGAAACTTCTTCTCATTTTATGTTCAGAATTATGTTTATTAAACGTATGCGGACATATTTCTTTAAAAAAAATGTGGACAGAAAGGGAAGAATTAGTAGCTGGTTTTTGTTCCAGCTGCATGCATATATCAACTTTTAATTTTAATTAATAACTCTCTCATAAATCGGAAAAAGTTTGGTTGCTATGCCCTATAAAAAATGCGGACATACAAAAATTTATGTCACGGCACCTTACTTAAACAAACCGAAGTACATATTTTATCAAGTACTTCGGCCGGGCCGAAAAGTGGAATACTCTAAGTGAAGAATATCACTTGCATTTAAACCAGGTTTAATACCAATGAAATATCGATGTTTTCTACTCATACAGAATCTGAAATGCCATGTTACAGCCATTCCATTTGGACGAAGCGTGTGCAACATTCAAAATACGTAAAATCTGGAGGTACCTTTACATGGGGTAACTAAAATTTCTGTTACATAATGCAGCTAAAACCTGCAAAATACCGCAAAACATTTCAAATATCGAAAATTGGGAGGTACAATCTGTGGGGGCTATTCCAAATCATGGACATATATTAATTTCTGGGGGAACGTTTTGATGCCCCACGGTTGCATAATGTGGAAACAACTTTTAAAATGCTGAATATCGGGCGGTAACGTTCTATGAGCTCTATATCAAATCGTGAGTTATACTGAAACAGTTCTGGGGAAAAGTTTGTAGTGTCAAAGAAGACTGAATACAAAATGTGAACCATTTCGGTTCACAATATGCCTGAAATCGGGATATACCGTTCTATGTGGGGTACGTCAAAACGTGGACCTATGCTGAAAAATGTCTGTGGGAAAAGTTTGCAGCCTCAAAGAAAACTAAAAACCGAATTTCAGCAGATAATGTGGAATTTCTGTTAGATAATGTGGATTAAACCTTTAAAGTACCGAAAGTCGGGGTACGTTAAAATGTAGACCTATAATGAACACATTCAGAAAGAAAGTTTTGCAGCACCAATGAAGATTTTATTCCGCATTTTAGCCATTTCGGTTAGATGATGTGGGTAAAACCTTTGAAATATCGAATACCGGGTGTTGTCGTTCCATATGGTCTATATGAAGACGTAGATATCAAACATCCTAGGAATAATATAAAACTCTGTACCGAATTATAAAGCTCTATCGAGCTGTATATTGATTTCAACCGACGGGCAGACAGACGGATACAGTTATATCAACTAGAATTTGATGCTGATCAAGAATATACATATATATTTTATAGGGTTCCCGACGAATATTTCGATGTGTTACAAACAGAATGACAAAGTGAATTATACCCTCAATATTATGGTATATTTTTTACCAATGCTAATCCCGCGCCGGCATAGAAAAGAACCCCGTGTCATGGATCTGTCCCGTTGTCAGATTCGCATCCACCACGTGTCATCTTCGGTGCTCTGACCTTATGCGCCTCCAGGACTACCATGATAAGAGCAGCTTGCTGTGCCAGAACATCTCCCAGCGTGTCTTCAACTCTGTACCCAACAACAACAACAAACGCAACATCATACACCCTTTATTGTTTTTCAGCACCCCGGAAATGCATCGTTCCTCCAATTTAATTTTCGCTTTTGTTTGGAGGGCAATAACCCTCTGGAGCTAGGGGACTTCAATGATCATCATAAGCTTTGGCATTCCATCCCAGGCAATGGCCAGAGGTGTTCATGGCTGACCGAGCAAATTTATAGCTCTACATGGTGCACGGTGAACGAAGATAACAGACGATTGTCACAGCTTGCCGTACATCACTTCTGTGGTTCCCGATCTGATAAATGAAGTTCCCAGGCAACCCGTCATTTCCCTTGGCTCAGACCACTTCTCTATCATCGTCTCCGTTAACAGACCACCGACTTCATAAATTCTGATCTCCGTACTTTTAGCCATGGAAAAGCCGAGAATTTTCCAATCACCGCTTCAGATAGCTGCCCATTCCCTAAAATCCTTGGTTGGCTTAGAGAATTTTTCGGTATATCATCATAGCAGCAACCGCTCTCTAAATACCTCCTGGTCGAATACCCGAAATTGGATAACATTTTCTAGCAGATGCGACGGGATTAGCTAATAAACATGATGATCTTTATCGCATGAAAACTCAAGAGTTAGGGAACTTACTCTTGAAGTCAACAGGTTAGCAGCCAAGCATAAGGGGAAAATGTGGCTAGAACACCTGCAGCAATGCGACATTTGTACAGGATTAAGTAAATTGTGGGCAACTGTTGAAACGCTCTTGAAAACGGGATGATTGATGGCAATGGTGGGACAGTCACATATTCGAAGAGGAGTGTGTGTTATTTGAGCTTGCAATTCATAGAACCCGGAGAGTGATAGGGCGTAAGGGAGTGTTCTATGTCGTATAAGAGAACGTACTACCACAAGTTATCCAGATGTCATCGAACCGCGAAATCATGGGCCAACAAAAATCTAAGTGGTAGTTCTTAAGCAATTCGATGAACCCGGAGAATTTGAAAAAAATGTCGTTCGCCACCCATATTATGCCAGAAGCATTGAAAGGTGGTTACTGGCGCCAGCAGAGAAGAATCGCACAGGTCGATCTCCCTCCTCTCGCCAGTAGCGAAAATTCTAGAGTCAGAAGTCCACCATCACCATGCATTCCGGAAAATGTACAAAAGCGGACAAGCCGCACGTGTTCATTACATATCACGGTGGTGACGAAGTTTTTTGGAAATTTATTCACACTCGACCCTAGTGCATAGCAAGAGCTTACAAACGGGAGCACATGTTTTTATTTTTTTGTTTGGTTTGTAACTTTCGTGCTTACAAATTTACTAACACACTGTCATAAGTTTCCAAGTCTTCATTTGCTGTCAAATTTTTTTGCGCGAAATATCCTCGAAAGCCAGAGGAAAAGGTAAAATATTCTTCGCCAAGCTAAAATAAAGATGTTGCGCACATATGTACATATGTATATACTTTATAGAAGCAAAATATTTGTTATTTATTTTTGATTAGAAATTTTTTTGACAGCAAATGAAGACGTCAGTTGGTATTATTGTATCACCTTCTTTCTTGCATCATGGTTTTGAGTACATTAAATTTTTTGTATGCTTTCTTCTAGGTCACCAATGGATCAAACACAGGCCTTTGTAACCGTTAATCATGCCAATCCGTTCATTGAGAACATTGAGAAGACTTTCCTTCAGCCGTACTTGAAACCATAGAGTAAAACACGGATTTGACAGTTTTTCCATCTGAGGAATATGAAAATATTCGCAGCTAATTCTACTACCACACTGTTCACCCCCTGGACGGCTGAAATGCTTTGGAAGTGTAACAAACCCGAAACATATGCCAAAATAGTATAGGTTTGTGGTTGGACCTACTGAGGCTATAAAAAAGTGCATCAAAATAGTCTCAATCAATTTTATTTCCAAATCCTGTCTTATTCACACAAATAAAAATTTTACCCACTGTATGTATTCGTTCCTTTCTCTAACGGAATTGCCTTTACCATTTGCTGTGACACTCACATTCTATGCGGTTATCGAATTTTTATGGCCAATGTTTACTTTTGGTCAAGTTTATCATATTTTCCCCCATAACAGCAGTTTTGGTCATCCATTCTATCGAACAACAACAACAAAGATTTAGTTTCTAATATCTCATGCTTTAAACGTAAATGTAAGAATTTTTCAAGATAGTCATAACATACACGGAAAATACAGGCAAACAAATCGTTCTTGGACCTCTTTCGCTACAGATCTTGTTTTGTTTTATATATTTATTATGGTTTATTTTCACTACCAATTGGTAGTTGTTATTTTTTTTTTTTGCTGTTCATACACTGTTGTCGCAGTTTAGAATGTAGTATACTGTGACAATTTCCTTGATATGTCTTTAGAAAAGACTGAAGACCCATATGCAGCTCATCGATCAATATGGAAAGATGAAAGAAAAGTCGAACTAGCAGTAGAAAACCGCACTGACAGTTTTTGTGATTTTGATGCAAAATTGTTGCAGCTTGAGAAATTTGTCAAATTATGTTGGGACAGTTTTTGTTGCTGTACCAAAGCAAATATGTTCGTTTGTGTATTATTTCAGTTATCAGGTTCTGGTTCCTCTGTATCCAGACTCAAGAATTCTGCAACCTGGACTTGTTGCGACCATGAAAATCTCTCCTGACGTGCCTGGGCGGAGGAAGCCTATCCATTAAATCGTGACAGAGATGCTCACTGCGATAGCAACAACCAGGTACTGCATCGACAACATCTTTTTGTGTTGACGCACCGATAAAATATTCGTCTCCTCATGAAGATAGTCCACTGGTGTCATGAGGAGGCTCCCTGTTGCTGTCCTCAGGGCGGCATTCTGACAAATTTCAATCTTCTTCTACTGCGTAGTGCTAAGCTTTGCAGACCACGCCTATTGCCACAGACCGGCCTATTGCATTGTAGGTGGTCAAAAAGTTTCTTTGTCAGCTCCCCAAGCGACTTGAGCACCTTGTTCCTACTTCTGATCTTATCGCAAATAGCTGTGGCTTGCGCGGACGAACGTTACACCCAATATTTTGGGGTAGTTAGTGGTCGGAATCAGTGCACCATCGACTAATATGTTCAGTGGGAGCCTCATTTCTGCCGTCCATGTGGTGAACAGTGTGGCAGTGGATTTATCGGATGTTTTCATATTCCTCAGATGGAAGAATTTCACTAGGTCAGCTATGTAGACATTTAACTGATCACATATGTCATCGACGATAGGACCCGACGCCAAATCGTACAATCATCTGCATACATAACGATGCCGTCTGGAGGGTGCGGAATTTCAGAAAGGTAGAGGTTAAACAGTTCCGGAGATATGGAGAACTTACACTACGGGTTTTGGACTACTTGTCCCTAAATTCCACAAACGACTGGCGTCCGCACATATAGTTGATTACGCAACGTTTCAAACATGGCTGGAGAGTAGTCTTCTCTATATCCTCGAACAGCTTGGCATAGTTGACGGTATCGAAAGCCTTTGATAGATCAAGAGCCACCATGACTGTTCGGTCGCACGGCCTTTTCTGGTTTAGCCCTCTACTGATATGTGTGGATATCGTGTCTAATGCTGTTGTAGTACTATGCATTTTCTGAAATCCATGTTTATGTTGGGCAACTGGGAAACACCTTCTCATCGTGGGGAGGAGTAGTGCCTCTAGGATCTTTGCTACTGGCGCCCTAATTCTTAGGCCTTCAGGGTTCGTACGACAAAGCTCATCACGCTCATTTGCTAGACCCGTCGCCTCTGCTGGGAAATTTGGTCTTATTTCGGGTATTCGACAAGCAGGTATGTATGTAGCGAGCGGCTGCTGCAGTGATGATGTCCCGGAAAGTTCTCTCAGCTACCCGAGGATCTTAAGGGGTGGGCAATTCTCTGAAGCGGTAATTGGTAAATTCTCTGAAACCTTGCCAATCAGCTTTCCCCTGGTTCAGGAAAGTACGGCGTTCAGAGGTTATGAAATCGGGTGGTCTGTTTACGGAGACTATAATAGGGAGGTGGTCTGAGCTAAGAGAAATGACGGATTGGCAGGATACGTCATTTATCAGACCTGGTGCCACAATGGTGATATCTAGCGAGCTGAGGCGGTTTCCTCTAATCCTCGTAGGAGCGTCTTTATTCACCGTTCAAAAGGTCGAGCTATCAATCTGCTCGGACAGTAGGGTCAACTGGTCAATTTCCATGAAACATTACAGTGCACATAGGTTTCAATCAGGAAATTTTTGGCCAAAACCCTATTTTTGAAGTTTCGAAATTTTAATTTTTTTTGCACAGAATAATAAAAAACACATCAAGTAATCTGAAAATAATTAGTTTTTGTAAATAACGTTAGTATTCGTTGATTGGCGCAGTCCCAAATTGACACTTTTTTATGTAAAAATAAAACAGACTTTGTGCTGTAAAATATACAATTTTTGTTGTATTGCGTCGCTGCAATACAACCAAAGTTATTATGAATCGGGAAGCTGTTAATGAGTACTTTCATAATGTTTACAAAAAGAACGATGAAATTTGTAAAATTAGCGTAATAAGATCAATGTTTTTATATATATTAAAAATTATTTTTTACAAATATTTTTTAAAAATACTTAAACTTTTAAAAAAATGTCCAAATATGTCCACCTCCAAATAGAATTTGAAAGATAGCAGGGGGTCTGTACTAATAAATTCAGAAGTCAAATCGTGCTCAAATTTGCCACAGTTAAAATAAAGTGAATTTTTCTATTTTAAGATGGGAGAATTTTTTGTAAATACGTGTTGTGACTGTACGTAGTATCCAACTGAAATAGAACGGTAATTCCCACATCTATCAACCGATTTTCCTTAAAATTCATATTTAAGGGTTTCAGAGTGTAGAAAACAAGTATATATAATTTTTTTGAAAATAAGTCCATTTTTGTCATAGCCCCCACATAATAGTACTGTCCGATTTTAGATATTTTGTGGATTTTAGCGACACTTTATGAATGATTCGGCTGAAATTTGGTATTTTGACCTCTTGGAAGATATGAATCCTTCGTACCAAAAATTATTAACATAGGTCAATATTTTAGTTTAGTCCCCACACAACGGGACCACCCTGTTCAACAAATTTTGGCAGTTTTTGGTCATTTTGGTCGATAAAACGTAAGAATTGCTGTTTGTACACATTTATTATAAATAATAATTAATTTCAATGCAAAATGGACGTTGAAATAGTTTTGGCCAGAAAATTTGGATTTGGGACCATTGTGCAGTGATAAGATTTATACAGGGATAATAAGAAAGCATGATTATCAATAGGCCTTCTCATCCAATGTTTTATTTCATAAGGTCCTTGCTTGTGAACGTTCTGCGTGGGATATGTTTTTCTCACAACCTGTAGTGCGTGTTAGTATGTGAAAGATGAAAAAGTTAATTTTTAATGCCAATGAAAAATGTTTGCTAAGATCGTCCCATTCGTCACCTCGAAATCATCGATGTAAAATTATGAGCATACACGTCGGAATTTGGAACTTTTGCCAAAATCAAAAAATACAGCCTACTCAATCACAATGATTCCGAGTGGAGGTTTGGGTGTAAGTTATCAACATTTTCTATTCTTTATATTTCGTGCATTATTTGTATTTATTAATGTGGTGAAGATTTTAAATTTCTCATAAGTTACGACTAAAAATTTGGTATTTTACAATTAATATATCATACGTCCGATTGTGGATGTTATAACCATTCGATCGATTTCAAGCAAACAAAACCATTTTGTGGTACCACACAGCGTATTGAAAAGTCAAATGCAACAACGAAAATTAAATCGAATGTTTCAAAATACAAAAGCCCATACCATGCATCGATAAATTTTTGCCATTGCACACAGGCCAAATACGAAAAGAAAAACTTGTTGTTCAATCAATTTGCCAAAGACGAGGTGACATGACTAAAATAGATTCGAACAAAAATCTCAACAACCACAAATGTGCCAAAAGGGGAGCAATAACAACAAAAACAGCAGTATTTGTTGCAACAAACTAAAATCATGTAATTACACAACCCATCTTGTAGTTGCTGTATGTAAAACACACCACAGAACAATACACGAGGTATGTTGATTGTACACATTTACATACGTACTATGTCTGCTCATCCTGTCCGTCCGGCCCGCAAATCTATAGAATGTACCATTGAACGGTCATGTAATCGGCAAATGCAATTTTGTATTTTTACAACGAGGTACATAGTTAATTAAAATACCTTCAAGTGATTTATTTTTGGGGTCTCGAAATGTGAATCGAAAGACAAGAACAAAAAAATAGAGGACGACGAGAGAAGCAAAATGACTTTTTGAAAATAAAAGAAAAAACATCAAAGATATATAATTACGCCATGAAATGCATTTAAATCGATATTTTAATTTGCTAAAGATTTTTTCAAATTAATTGTATTGCAATACCGCAGGGTAAATATCTTGTTTATAGCATATCGCAATAATCATGCCAAATAAACCGTTTATTATATCAAAATGAACGAGCAGCGTCCATGATCTATGTAGCTCTATTACACAAGGTTGAAATTTAAGGATTTAGCCAAGAAGCAAAGATAGTATTATGGTTCAAAAAAAAAAAAAAAAAAAAAAAAAGACAAGTGACAAAGACTATAGCCGGAACGGGGCCGAATATGTGATACCTACACAACGGAATCAAATCTTGGGACTGGACATATTTATGGCAAAATTATGCAAAATGCGTAAATTTTGCATATGTAAAAAATAATATGTGCATATGCAAAATTTATGGATTTTTACACATTTTCTTATGCAACAAATATTTCAATAATAGGCACAAAGTGTTTGTATGTACAATTTTTCTTTTTAAAATTCTGTTCAGACCAGTCAATAAAATAGCGAAATGTATAACCACAGCCACAACCATCAAAATACCGAAAATCGGGAGGTATCGTTCTATGTGGGCTATATGAAGGCCTTTACATAAACTGAAAAGTTTTAGGTGGAACGTTTTTTTATCCCCAAGGAAGACGTAATACCGAAATTAAGCCATTTCGGAGGGTTATTGAAGCCACAACCTTCAAAATACCCGGAATCGGGAGGTAGCGTTCTATGGGGACTATATAAAGACGTGGATCTATACCGACAAATTTCAGGTGGAAAGTCTTATACCCCCAAGAAAACTTAATACCAAATTTCAGCCATTTCAGAGAGATATTGGGGCCACAACCTTCAAAATACCGGAACTCGGGTGGTACAGTTATATGGGGGCTATATGAAACCGTGGATCTATATCGACAAATTTCAAGTGGAAAGATTTATACCCCCACGGAAGACTTAATACCAAATTTCAGCCATTTCGGAGGGATTATGAGGCCACAACCTTCAAATACCAGAAATCCGGAGTTACCGTTCTACGGGGGCTATATGAAGACGTGGACCTATACCGAGAAATTTCAGGTGGAATGTTTTATACCCCCAACGAAGACTAAACGCAAAATTTCAGTCATTGCGTTGGGATATGAGGCCACAACTTTCAAAATACCGGACATCGGGAGGTGCCGTTCTATGGGGGCTATAGGAAGACGTGGATCTACACCGACAAATTTCAGGTGGAAAATTTTATACCCCCAACGAAGACTTAATACAAAATTTCAGGCATTTCGGTGTGATGTTGAGGCCATAACCTTCAAAATATCGGAAATCGGGAGGTAACGTTCTATGGGGGCTATATGAAGACGTGGACCTATGAGGACAAATTTCATGTGTAAAGTTTCATACCCCCAACGAAGATTTAATACCAAATTTCAGCCACATCTGTGGGATATTCACGCCACAGATCCTTGCATATGTTTTTGCATATGCTCATTTTATGCAAATACGTAAAAATAAGTCAAAATATGCACGATATGCAAAAATTTCTGGGCCTAATTCGTTTTAGTTTGTGATAAAACGAGTTTCTGTCTAATCAGATTTTCTCTACGACCATCCTAACCATATATGAATTTTCATAGGATTCCGCTGTCTTGTGACACCCTACTCCCCTACCGCTGTTCTTAAGCTTACTAATGTTTTCACTCTCCCTGAATTGAAGGTTAGCTGAACCAAAATAATTTCGGGCTAATTGAACCAAAATAATCAATAATTTTATATTTGACCATTGTCGACAATCTACTGATTGAAATCATTGCATAAGAGAAGCAGAGGTATTTGTCATTATAATAAATACATCAAAATATTAAAGTTGGGATAGCGTAGCGCATTTTGCAGTAACTCTGATATCAATGGCAAAATATTTGGTATTAACATCAAGCTCAGATGGTCTAGTTTCACTATCTACCCTTATAATATGTATGTTCAACAGAAGCATAGATATCCGCATTGTAAATAAAATTTCACAAATTGGAAATTGTAGTAGTATTTTACCACTTTTGGTAACGCAATTGGGATCAATTTAAAGCTCCGAATGGATATTAGTCATTACAATTCAAGTAGAAAAATGTACGTGAGGCTACTTTGCGTTATTGCAAAGGTGATCTTTTCTTCTTCCATTTATAGACTTTGCCTTTAAAATACCCCTATTAGAAACGGAGAATATTAGCATAAGAATAGAAGGTTGACATTTTCTCCACATTAGTTTTTGTTCAATGTGACGTTTTATAAAGATGAGATTATCTACATTCATCGCCAGACTCTGGTTTTGGAAGACCGACAGACAAAACTGTTATGTTCGTCATTACAATTGAAATACCAAAGATGAAGATTTGAATTTGACCAGGGACTATTGTGATATCTCTGTTGTTTGACCACCTGCACCAAACTACTTTGCATCGTTGTAAAGGTGAAGTTTTCCACTTTCATTATGAGGCTATGCTTTTGGAATACTATTATTAGAATTGGAGATATTCGCATTAGACTTTTCCTCTACAAAATATTTTTGCCATTCCGACCCAATACTCACCAAAATCAATCGGCTTCTGTCCGTCTAGTACCACCATCAACCCCCAACATTTCGTGACGATCTGATCAAAATTGCGACCTGTAAACGATAAAAATATGATAGGTGACGATCAGAATCTCTTGGATATTTTCCTAGGATTTTCCGCCGGTAAATATCTGGCCAATGGTGGATTTGCCAGATCTAAGACCGCATTGGTGTGGCCCAAATATTTCGTTAACCATAGTCTTTAGTCGTTCGCACAATATCCTACACACGTGGATCTATGCGGACAATTTCCAGGTGTAAAGTTTCATACCCCCTACGAAGACTTAGTACCAAATTTCAACCATTTTGGTGGGACATTCGGGCCACAAAACCTTGCATATGCTCAATTTATGCACATATGTAATAATATGTCAAAGTATGCACGATATGCAAAATATGCAAACATTTCTGGGCCCAATCCTGGGAAGACGACAGACATTAGGTTGACTTGATAGTAAAAGGCTTTAAAAATACTTCACAACTGCGAAATTGTAAATACCGTAATATCTAACGATAGGAGAGGAATTGAAAATTATATTTTTGTTTACACGCAGAAAAATTTATGTTAGAAATATGTTTGGATCCAAACAAATATATGTTTGGGACCGGTTGCAAACAAATATATGTTTGGATCCAAACATAATATGTTTGGGTCCAAACAAATATATGTTTGCAACATTTTGTAACATATCTCAATTTGATATGTTTGGGTAAAACATATTTTTTATGTTAGAACATTTTTTTCATGGATGGAGAGAGGATGTTTGTCAACGAGAGTAATAACAGTGCTCTCGCTGCTGTGGAATGTTGCTTTAGAATAAACAGTTGATTGTATTGTATAATAGAAGACGTAGAATCGAAGAAGGGGGCTTTGGTGGCATGTATGCTTCAAACTCGTGTGTTTCTTGTTTTGTTTTTGAGGTAATTTACACGAGGAAACAATGTTTCCTCAAAAACGTGTGTTCCGCTTTGATTCTCATTCTTAATTGCATTTTCAGGGTTGCGCTGTTTAACAAGCGTACCTTTTGAACGGTAGACGTACGTTTTTAGATAAAGTTACCAAAAATGATTATCTACCTATTGCACGTGAATATTCAAAAAACAATTCTTTGGAAAAAAAAACAAGTAAAAAGAAAGGGTTAATAATATAAATAACCATTCATGAAAAATTCCGTAAAAAGTATTGACACATGAGGGTAAAAAATATCTGTATTACCTGTCGTAAATTGTTAAAAATGGGTATCAATTCATGAAGTAGGGAAATACCTTACTATAACAATTAAAAGAAACATTTTTTTACAACACAAAATAAATAAATTATTATTTATTTCTTGCAAATATCCATCCTAAAGTGCCTTTTGTACGTTTTTGTACAATCATTTCTACATTTGTTCCCAACACTGACTAATTTTGAGAATGAGAATCAAAACGGAACACACGTTTTAGAGGAAATAAGGAAACATTGTTTCCTCGTGTAAATGAGCTCTTTGTTAACCAACGAAGAAGAAAAGAAGAAATGATATGAATTATATTTTTTTTCTTTCTTCAGTGTTTTAGTTGCCTTTGTAGAGTCAAGACGGTAAAGTGAGTGAATAAATCAGTGTTTTGTCTTTTCTTAAAGAAATTGTGCTTTTTAGAAATTAAATGTCCAATACATTTTATAATTGAATCGGAAAGTTGAATGGAATTATTTTATTGGACAAAGAAGACATCGCATTTAATATTGGTAATTACATACATACTTATGTATATTTGAAATATGGCATATCCATATTTATTTATTACATTACATAATCATTTGATTCTAGATGCCGATTCCCCGCTGATGATTTCAACTATGAGGACAATTTTTTTATTTCACAACTAAAGAGAAGCGTTCAACTACGTTTCTATATATTTTTCCTTTTTAAAAGTGTGACTATTTACAAATTATTTCAATCAGTTTTTCTTTTATTAAAGGGTGTGTATTTCTTTGGAATTTTGTATGTACCTATGTGTTTATTGTTCTTTTGCCTTTTAATAAAAAACCACAACATTTGTGTGTATACCTATGTAAAATAATTATATGTGCAAACTAATATTATGATATTTAGTGCCGAAAACAAAATATATTTCCAATATTCTTTTTACATTGTAGTTAGTGCTTACGATTGCTTTTAAAATATAAAAGAAAATTGCGTTCTTATTAATTTCATATTAAAGAAAAATAATATATAAAAAAATTTTCATAGAAAATATTTATATGTGCAATAACGAACATTTTTAAAAAATGCATAATAATGAACAAAATTGATGTACATTTAACATGATATTGTATTGCCCTTGTAGATTAGGACTTGTTGTAGCCTTCGTGTCATAGAACCGACTAGGTTTCTTAAGGTGTTAGTCGTGATATACTCCCATTCCGCCAATAATGCACATTTCAATTCTTTGAGCGTCGTGCACTCCTTTGACTTCGCGAAAACTTTGGCAGATAGTCCCGATGGTCTTCACTGTGTTTGTGGCCATGAGTTACAGCTGGCCACTCCAATAACGGTACATTTCGTGCTTTTAAAAACTCCTTTGTAGGTCGAACAGGGTGATTCGGGACAATATCCTGCTGGAAAGTCTAATTATATCCGTACAGTTCTCCAGCAAAATTTATTAAGTTGTTCTCTAACAACTCAACATATGTTTCGGCATTTATTTTTGTCGGAACAAAACTTAAATTATTCTTTCGTCCAGCTCTGAATGCAGCGCATACCATAAGAGATCCTCCGCGAAAAATTCCCAATTCTCAAATAAATTCTAACGGTATTATATTTCAATTTTTTCTACATTTTGCTTATGTCCTGTCAATTTTTGCTTAGTGGTAATATCTTCCTTGGATTTAAATTGTAATCCCGTTAGTTGGGACATTCGATTTTAACTTACAAGCCAATAAAAAATAATTATATGAGAATTATAAAACATTCGCGTCTGTCACGTCATAAAGGGAACACTTAACATCGACGAAAGTTTACTTTAAGTTTTGTTCCGACAAAGATGAGTGCCGAAACATAAATTTAGTTGATAGAGAACAACTTAATAGATTTTGCTCGAGAAATGTACGGATATAATAGGACTTTCCAGCAAGATATTGCCCCGAATCACCCTGTTTGACCTACAAAGGAGTTTTTAAATGCACGAAATGTACCGTTATAGTAGTGGCCAGCTGTAACTCATGGCCACAAACACATTGAAGATCTTCGGGGCATACTATCTGCCAAAGTTTTCGCGAAGTCAAAGGAGTGCACGACGCTGAAAGAATTGAAATGTGCATTATTGGCGAAATGGGAGTATATCACCACTAACACCTTAAGAAACCTAGTCGGTTCTATGACACGAAGGCCACAGCAAGTCTTAATCCACAAGGGTAATACAATATCATGTTAAATGTACATCAATTTTGTTCATTATTATGCATTTTTTAAAAATGTTCGTTATTGCACATATAAATATTTTCTATGAAAATTTTTTTATAAATTATTTTTCTTTAATATGAAATTAATAAGAACGCAATTTTCTTTTATATTTTAAAAGCAGTCGTAAGCACTAACTACAATGTAAAAAGAATATTGGAAATATATTTTGTTTTCGACAATAAATATCACAATATTAGTTTGCACATATAATTATTTTACATAGGTACTATAGAGATAGACACTGAGCTCTTACTGAGAGCAAGCGAGCACACATTTTAAAGTGTTTTACATTGAATTTTACGCTCCCTTGCTCTCAGTAAGCGCCCACTGGTACATGTGTTTGTTTTTTTTGTGCCTTTTGGGTTTGTATTTTTTTGCACCCAAACATATAAAATGTTTGCACCCAAACATAAAATTGTTTCCACCCAAACATATCTTTGTTTGCACCCAAACATAAAATTGTTTCCACCCAAACATATCTTTGTTTGTACCCAAACATATATATCTTTGCACCCAAACATAAATATCTTTGCACCCAAACATATATATGTTTGCACCCAAACATATATTTGTTTCCACCCAAACATATATTTGTTTGCAGACCCAAACATATATTATGTTTGGGACTGTTGCAAACATATATATGTTTACTGCAAAATATGTTTGGGACATATGTTAGAGAGGCCGATTTTTTTTGCGTGTACATGTAGTGTATATAGTAGCCGCTATTTCCAATATGTAACATGCTTCACATATGCGTTGTAACGGTACTTTTTACTCACTTTATGAAAAAATGTCAAAATATTGGCATGTTTTAATGGTTCACCAGAACCTGGAATGTTCGCACTCTTTATAGAGAAGGTGCAGTCTTCGCATTGGCAGACGTACGTACAAGGCCGATATTACTGCCATAAAGGAAATACGATGAATTGGGAAAGGCGTCACAACAACACGTAAAGGTGACGCACTGTATTATAGCTGTCATGACATAAAGTTTGGTTGCGGATTTGTAGTTGGTCGGAGGCTTAAACAACTGGTCTCCAGCTTCACACCAGTCAATAAAAGACTTGCTACAATTCGAATAAAAGCAAAATTCTTCAACATCAGCTTTATTTGCGCTCATGCTCCAACTAAAGACAAGGACGACCAGACCAAAGATATATTTTACGAGCGCTTAGAAGAAACATATGACCGTTGCCATGCCCATGACATTAAAATCATTCTAGGTGATTTTAATGCCAAAATTGGAAAGGAGAATATCTTTGGCCCAACAGTCGGAAAATTCAGTCTCCACAGTGAAACATCGGACAATATACATATTTTTTTGCCCAATATTTGTTGGAAAGGGACACTCACGGCCTTTATTTTTAATTGTAAGTACTTTTTTGTAAAATTTGTCCACATCTAACAAAGGATTTGTGCAAATTCTTATGGTAATTCCATCCTAGTGAAGTATTAAAACATGCCAATATTTTGACATTTTTTCATAAATCGAGTAAAATGTACCTTTATAAAGCATATGTGAAACATGTTAGGCATTGAAAATATCGCGTTCTATATATTATACATGTACACACAAATATAATTTTCAATTCTTCTGCTATCGTTAGATATAACGTTATTTGTAGGCAAAATTGGTCAGATGAACAGGAGTGTATACAAGTTTTCAAACTCAGCCTTTGTCTCGCACAACATCTAATATGCCTGATGAGCTGAATTAAACCACCAGCGAAACGATAGTAGCATATTGGTTGGATGTGTGTGGACTTAGCTTGATATCACTTTTTCAATACAATTTCCTTAGGTACGATAGCTCAATTAATTCAATTAAATAAAACTCTATTTCGTTTTATTTTGTGATAAAACGAGTTTCTGTCTAATCACCTAACCATATATGCATTTGCATAGGATTCCGCTGTCTATTAATAACGAATTTTTCGTTCTTCCTCGGCGGAGGTCTATGGTATGTAAGTATGGATTTTGCGGCTGTTTGCATGGAGTGGGCAATATTTTGCCTCTGTGTTGACAAAGTTTATGGGTGTTAAAGACAACACCCATGTAACACCATGGGGAGTTCAGTGTCCAGTTGAGAAGAAAAGGGAACCAACATAAGTCCTGGGCTTCGCCATGTTAAAGCCGGTCAGGGCTGTTGCTTGGTATCTTCCATCCCCTACGTCTGAACAAATTTGTGAAATCAATCAAACAGGATTTGCTGGCTCATTCGAGGAGATTGATATTTTTAACGTCCCAACACAACAGACTAATTATGCACGTAACGGGCCTTTAATGAGTACACCTACCAATTTTAAACGACATAGAGAGGGGTCTGATACCTTGCATTGACTTGAGTACTTCAACAACTGTTAAACCATTTACTAAGTAAAATGCAAATGCAAATTTCCATTGCATTTGTCTACGAAAATAAATTCTTAGAAAAACCAAAACACACATGCCTATTTATATACATTGAGAGTTTTGACAAACAAATATTTGTCATTGCAACATATTCTTGGTAACGTTTACTGTTGCATACGACAACCTTCCTTCTGAAGGTGTTAATGTGTAATTTTCGACTAGGAAACCCTTGGAGTCATGTGTCAATATAAAGAAAACCCTAAGAAATTATCGAATAAACAGTCTTAAATAGGCAAACAGTCATTACTTAATATTAGCCATGGTCTATGAGCTGTCATGCATTGTGATTGAAGGCCTATGTACATGACTATGTACACTACAAAAAATATTGACTAGCAAAAAGTTACGATGATTTAAATGTTATTTTAAAATACCGCCGTAACTAAGGATTGTTTAATGTACAATGATATAAAAACCAAGGACTACGGATTTTGTGGAAAAAAGGCTATACCAAAACTTAATAAATTCATGATTTTGAATTTTCATTTAAGTGTAGCTCAAAATCCACAGAAACATTTCCAAGCTTGTTCTCATATGATAATCCCCAACGAAGTACGGACGAATGACGACGACTGGATGGTTATTTGGACACTTGGCTAGTTTCGATTGGTAGGCCGGCCGGCTTTGGTGTTGTGCTTCTGCTTACTTGGATGATGAGTGGTTGATGTTAGTGTCCAACATGTCAACCATCAATCTGACACTTAACAACGCATCCGAAAAAGGAACATTAACAATTCTGAAGAACCAAGCAGTTGTCGGCTGGGTCTGTGACCAAAGTGTCAGTTAGTGTGTCTTCCCTGGGCATTCGCTTGTTATTTGTTCATCCATCCATTCGTTCGTTCCTCTTGTGTGATTATTATGGCCAAAGTCTCCGCATGTGGCAAGCAATTATGCACTTCAGTGGTGTTGCATTTTATTTGTTTGTTCACTTCAGCATTAAATGGACATACTCATAAGTGTAGGAAAATGTTTTTTGGAACAACGCAAGACAACATGTTGAGTCAGTCCAAGTGTTACTACACCCTGTGCATCACCACATAATCCTAACACACGTAATGTGACCATAGTGACCACCAGTGTCCGATGTCCATAATAGACCACATCAATATATGCACCAAATGAGCAAGACATTTTGTTGTCTCAGTCAACAAATAGTTTGAGGAAAGAGTTTAGACCAAATAACGACACTCTATGAATTCTGGGAAGACATCTTCACGCCTAATGCCATTTAATGGGCGTATGGATGATGATAATGTGTCTACATTGCAACTGCATGCCGAAATGGTAGTAGTTGTGGTTTTTCTAACTGCATTGTGGTGCATGCGGAAAACAATTTCCTACGAACTGTCCGAACGAATATATTAGATTTTTCTCATATTAATGCATGTGTTTTTTAGCTCAGTAACACTTTAGTTAAATTTACCGATTATTTCGCCTATGAAAAACGTATCTAAAGGTGGTATTGTATTATGTTCGACACGTATTCCGACTCACCGATAAAGTGAATGACCCATATACATATATCATTGAGCTCAAATAGGATCGGGCTGACCTCATTAATATGAGACAATATCACAAAATTTATATTATGATGAGGCATCTTGAAGTTTTCATGGTCTAAATATGTTTCCTTTTTATAGGCTAACCTATTTTACCACGGTGCAAAATGTATACGGTGTGATGGTGATAATGCTAGTACAAATATTGTGTGTTGGCAGTTAGTGGTTACAGTCAACGTTTATACCAACATGTAGTTGTGATAGAGGTAGGTAGCCATGGTAGTAGTTGACTTGTGTTTGAGTTCTACATAATAACTGCATGTTTCTCAAATTAACCGGGTGCAACAGTGACAAGGAACATATTCGTTGTACCCATACATGTATTGTCCACTGAGTAGTGGCAGCAGTGACCACTCCTTATTGTCGTTTCAAAACAGACAAGTGCTAGACGCACTACTACTATCACACCGGTTAGTTGTGGCAAATAGGACACACATTGATAGATGTTCCACCTCAGTATGATGGATATATTCCTAAGGATCTACCATTGAAGTAAACTTTTCTAAGTTCAAAGTTTTTTTTTATAAAATGCATCAATTTAATTATATATTTTTTGTTTATTTTTCAACACTTTGTTGAGACTGATTACCACAGGAAGGCCATTATAAGTTTTGATTTTGATCACAAATAATTAACGAAATTTGTCGTCTTGAAATGGAGAAAAAGGGGCGAATGGTTTGAATATAAAATTTGCTTTAGCCGTTTTTACTACTCCTACAATGTTTGGTATTGAAAATGGGTCACATCGGTTCACGTTTTGATTTTCGGTATTTTAAAGGTTTTATTCCATTATCACTCCAAAATAGCTGAAAATTTTTATTTAGTCTTCATTGATGGATGAGGTACTGCAATTATATATAAAATGATAGTATCGTTCTTTTACTACCAATTCCATGGAATCGTTCAATGCTAATAGAGGTTATCCTTTTATAAATTACAGTGTATGGATAATATAATAAGGGAGAAGTACACAAATGGGCAGAGTTGAGCTGCTAGTATAGAATATCTATCAAATTCAAATTCAGAGTACATATATAAATATTTGTTGATCGGTATTTCCTTGGAATCATTCAAAGTTTTTAGAGGTTCTCCCCATAGCAATTGTTAGAAAAATATAACGCGGCACTATAGGTAATTTGGTCTGTTTCTGAGGCAAAAATTAATAACGGTGGACTTATGGGCCTTTTAAAAATGTTTAATGATTCATATACAATAGTAGACTAAAACAAAGAACTATACAGTAAAATTCGGTTATAGCGCACATCGGTTATAAGAAACTATGTTTATAACGAACAAAGGTTTTTTTTCCCATAGAATTTTCTGTAAGATTTGCATAAAACTGGTTAAAATGTCCACGCTTATAACGAAAAAAAACTCACCCTCCCTAGTAAAATTTCTTTTTGTTTTTAAAATTTCCTTCACCAAACTATAAAATAAAGAAAAAAATAGAAAACCCAAAAAAATTCAAGAAGTATGGACTTGCTCTTGAAAAAACTTTTATCGACGTAATTGAGTGGAAATAAGTTTTTTTTAACTACGCTCAAAGTGATTCGAGAGCAGGCTTTAAATTGAAATTATCAGAAATTTTGTATGGGAAGTATCCGAAGGAGTGGAAAAATATAGTCCATATTCGAACCTTATCTATAGCTGGTGTATATATTAGGATGTGTAAATTATGGGCCAAATCGGTCACTCCCTTCAAGAATTATTGTGCGCACGATTTTTCCGAGCATTTTTGAACTTTTGTGGGAGAGGTACCTGAAGGAGTGGACCGATATGGCTTATCTTTGAACTTAAACTGAGTTTGGGCAAAATAATACGAAGGCCAAATTTTTTTAGAGAGTTATCTTGAGCTTCAACCATTACACACGGTGTCACAGGGGTTTTTTTCTTTTGCACCTTTAAGGCTATTTTCTTGTACCGTTGAATGGGGGCAGTGAATAAAAGTTGCTACAATAAAAATCAAAGCGATTCGAGAGCAGGTCTAAATCGGTAAGTCCCTTCAAAAGTTATCGTTTGCACAATTTTTTAACATTTTCTAACATTTGTTAGGGGGGTAGGAGTGAACCGATATAACCCATATTCGAATTTAAACAAAGGTTGGGCAAAATAATGGATGATCCAACTAGAGGTACTTTTTTCAATAGCCTTTTTTTCACGGATCCCGTATGAGTCGTGTCCCGTGGTCATGTTATTTTCGTTTAGTATTGTTTGACATTTAATCATGGAAAAGCTTACACCTGAAAAATGTTTACTATGGGCTCTTGAAAACTTCCAAGAAGATCCGACGTTTTCGAAGATTTTTTTCAGTGATGAGGCCCATATCTGTCTTATTGGGTATGTAAATAAGCAAAATTGCCGTATTCTGGACGAAGAGCAACCTAAAGTGATTCAAGAACCAGCACTTCATCCAGAAAAAACAACGATTTGGTGTGGTTTGGGGCCGGTGGAATAATTCTTCTTCAAAATTGATGCCATTGAGGACGTAACCGTCAATGGGACCGTTATCGTGCCATGATAAGTGACAATTGGATACCTGAAATTGAAGCTCGTAATCTCGGCGACATTTAGTTTCAACAAAACTGCGCCACTTGCCACACGTCGTATCAATCAATCGATTTATTGAAAGAACGTTTCGGTGAACAGGTTTTGGGCCACTCGATTGGCCACCAAGGTCGTCTTGTATCACATCGTTAGACTTTTTCTGTGGGGCTATGTAAAGTCAAAAGTGTATGCAGACTAAGTCGCTTCGATTCCGGTCTAGGAGGAAAACATCAGATGCCCCATTCTCCAGTTACAAGTCGAAATGCTTGAATGAGTCATTGAAAATTGGACTAAACGGATGGACCATCTGAGACGCGGCCAAAATTTTATAGACATAATTTATAAAAAATAAATATCAAAAAACGTTCTTTCATATGATAATAAACATTCCCCATTCAATTTGAATTTTCTGTGTTTGTTTCGTTAAAGAATGTAGGAACCTCTAAACGGATCACCCTTTATTACGAAAGCCAAATTTTGGACCGAATCGGTTCATCCGTTCCAGAGTTATCGTACGCTTCAGCCAGCCAAACAGACAGACAGACGGACATGGCTAAATTACGGACAAGAAGTAAGTTTTCCAAATTTTATTAAAATCGGTTCAGATTTCGATATAGCTCCCATATACATATACGTTCGCCCAATTTGAGTTATTTGGTGCACCAAACACACAAATTCTGTCCAATTTCGATGAAATTTGGAAAATGTAACCGATTTTGGCCTAGAAATAAATTTGTTAAATTGAATTAAAATCGGTTCAGATTTGGATATAGCTCCCACATATACATATTTTCGACCAATTTCAAATATTTGACCAAACACAAAATCTTATCTAGAAAAAAATTTCTCCAAATTATGTACATATATTTAAATCGTGGTGGTGTAGAGTATCATATAGTCGGCCCCGACCGACTTTGATCCTTCCATTACAGTTTTTTCTTTTTTTTTTTTTGCAAATTGATTTTTTTCAAGTCATTATAGAAAACCCAGCACATGGTCGTACGTAAAACCTTACTGAGTACGTTTAGGCTGTAAACTGTCAAACTTTCCAAAGGAAATGTCAAATGACGCCTGGAAACACAAACACCAGCAGCTTTTCCAGAAGCCCTATTATGTACATATTTTTAAGAAATCAAGAGCAATCATTAAATTTGGATGGAAAAATCTCATGTATTTAATTTTTGTATGTGTGAATATTGTTTAAGCGAACTTTGTGAATTTTTGGAACTTAAATTATTTAGCAGATGCCTGATGTTTTAACCTTGATATAAATCTTAGAGTTTTCCCAACGTCAACATGTTATGAAGGCGTATATAGTTTTTACAAAATTAAATTTTGACCGAAAGTTTATGCCCAAAGGTTATGGTGTAGATTATCACACGGTTGGCCCCGTCCTATTATAGTGTTTTCTTACATTTTACAATGGTACTGCTAATAATATCCATCATTCAGTTTTTCCACTTCGTAAAACAATATTTAATAAAACCACTTAACATCAACTACAAGCTCATAATTGCTTCTATTCATTTTAAAGTCACATAAAATTGTATCAAAAAGCTCAAATTGAAATAAATTTGATTTATAACCTCACTTTGGGCATATAACGCACACATTTCTCTGTCTCTGCACATTCTAGTAATTTAGTAAGATCTTTCGATACAGGTTCTCAGTTGGTTGGTTATCCATAAGGTGATGGGATGATATCGTTGTTGTTTTTTTAGGTTACTCACCTGACTGCTTTACACTTTGTCCAGTTTGCTTTGCATGTTATCGAAAACGAACATTTCTTATCCATGAATGGTATAAACGTTGTTTGTGGACAAGAAGCCGTTTTTACAATGGTCATAAACAGAAACAAAACATAAATTTATAGTGTTCTTAGCTTTTATTAACAACCATATAAAAAATCGACCAACGGCAAAAACAAAACACGACATTACAAACACACACATACCCATACATGCATGCAAAAATGCTCGTAACATCGATAAAACGATGTCTACCAATGTATTCTACTTAAGAAAACACGGTCTAAAACAAGTGGTCTACCAGTAATATCCTGCTGCCATAAAAATGAGTATTTGCACAGTGGATAGTGAGCTTTAGATTCGAAATATATATGTTTTTTATACCCTCCACCATAAGATGGGGTGTATATTAAGTTTGTCATTCCGTTTGTAACTACTCGAAATAATCATTGCAGTCGAAACTATATATTCTTGATCAGCGTGCAATTCTACATCGATATAGCCATGTCCGTCCGTCTGTGGAAATCACTCTAGCGTCTGAACGGATTGAAGCAGATGAATGAAATTTTGGTAGAATCTATTATATGTACGTAGGACTTTTGGTATTGAAAGTGGGCTATGTAGGTCCACGTTTTCGCATAGCCCCCACACGCGTCGTCGTTTTTAGGAATTTTTAAGATATTTATCCCATTTTACCACCGAATTGGTTGTAATTTGGTATTTTGCGTTTCCAGAGAATTAAAAAACATTTCTACCAAAGTTTGTTTATATAGGTCCACGTTTTTGTAAAGCCCCCATATAACGCCCCATATATAGTACGAGTCAATGTATGTATTAGTCTCATTTGACCACAGAATCGGTTGTAACTTTGTATTTTGTGTTTCCAGAGGCTAAGAAACATTTCTACCATAAAATGACGATATCTCCCGATTTTCGGTATTTTGTAGGTTTTAGCCCCATTACCAAACCGAAATGGCTAAAATTTGGTATTTACTTTTTGTTGGGGGTATAAAACTTTCCCCCAAAAATTTGTAGGTATAGTTCCACGCCTTCATATAGCCCCCATAGAACGGTTCCTCCCGATTTTCGATATTTTGAAGGTTGTGGCCACATAAATCCACCGAAATGGCTGAAATTTGGTATTTGGTCTTCATTTGGGGTACTAAACGTTCCATATGAAATTTGTTGGTATAGGCCCACGCTTTTATATAGCCCCCAAAGAGTTTACCTCCCGATTTTCGGTGTTTGGAAGTAGGGTGTCCAAAACCGAAACCGGTTAACCGGTTACCCGGTTTTGAGTTACAAAACCGAAACCGGTTTTCGCCAAAAACGTAATTTTCGGTTAACCGAAAAAACCGGTTAATTGTGTCGGTTAACCGGTTTTAAAAAATATTAATATTTTTATTATTAAATTGAAATTTTATTCTTGAAAGTAAACCAATCTTAACTGTCACAAGGTACGGGCAGAGTTGTAATTATCAGTAGGGGAATTCTGTTCGAGTTACCGACTAAAATCGGTGAAATTATAATGCTTATAATTTCTGCAAGCAACAGCGACCAAAATGTAGTAGTCGTTAAGGCCTACCGATGTCAAGAGTGCTGTCAAATGTAATTAAAACTTTTCATTCATAACTTTGCGTTTTAATTTTACCGATTTTTGTCGGTAAATGAAAAAATGGATTCCATAATCCCACTGCTGATACCTTTAAATTTGAAAAATATTTTGCGTAAAATGTTTAGTTGTGCCAATCTAGTTACATTGAACGATCTATGAAAAACTGCGAATACTTAATATCCCAAGGTAGTTTGAATGGCGTTACTCATACGGTTTTAAATTAGTACAGTAAACTAAGAACTTGCCGAATTTAAGGTTGTAAAGGGTAACGATAATAAAATACATGTTTGATTCCGGCACAATAATTTGAGGTTCTCAACACATGAGGGAGAATCCAGACTTAATAAAATGCAAACCTAATTCTTTTGGTACACAATTTATTATATGTAAGGGTTATTACAATTTTTAGAACACAATTTCAGTCTTAATTTTACTGTCCCCACTTCGAGGTTGAATATCAAATAACAGGGATATTATGAGATAATTATATTATAACGAAGTCGTTTTACTTAATTTACCCCTTTCCGCACATTTTTCATCAAATATTTATCAATTATGAGCAATTTTGTACCTATTTTACAAAACCGGTTTAAACCGGTTAACCGGTTCTGAAAATTTTTTAAAACCGAAAACCGGTTTTAGAAAATTTTGAAAATTTCGGTTAACCGGAAACCGTTTTGTTTGGAAAAACCGGTTTTTTGGACACCCTATTTGGAAGGTTGTGGCCTCAATATTCCTCAGAAATGGCTGATATTTCGTATTTAGCCTCCGTATATAGTCGGGTATAAAACTTTCCTCTAGAAATTTGTCGGTACAGGTCCACGTCTTAGTATAGCCCCATAGAACGGTAATTCCCTATTTGCGGTATTTTGAAGATTGTGACTTCAATATCCCACCGAAATGACTGAAATGTTGTATTTTAAAGGTTGTGGCCTCAATATTCCACCGGAATGGCTGAAATTTGTTATTTAGTCTTCGTTTGGGGTATACTACTTTCCACCTGAAATTTGTCGGTATAGGATATCTCCAAGCTAGCTTTATTATCCTACCTAAATGGCTGAAATTTGATATTTCGTCCTCCTTTGGGATGCAAAACTTTCTCCCAGATATTAATCGGTATCGGTCCATATTTTGATGTACACCCATGGAAAGGTACATCCTTATTTTCGGTATTTTGAAGGGGTTAGCCTTATCATAACACCGAAATGGCTAAAATTTGGTACATAGTCTTCGTTGAGGGTATAAAACTGAACCTGAAATTGGTCGGTCGTCTTCATCCCATAGAACGGTACCGCCCGATTTTCGGTATTTTAAAGGTTTTAGTCTCATTATTCCACCGAAGTGGCTGAAATTTGGTATTTAATCTTTTTCTGGGCTACAAAAATTTCCCTCAGAATTTTGTCGGTATACGTCCACGTTTTGATGTACACCCCCATAGAACGGTATATCCCAATATTCGGTAAATTGAAGGATTTAGCCTCATTATAACACCGAAATGGCTGCAAGTTGGTACTTAGTCTTCGTTGAGGGTATACAACTTTCCACCTGAAATTTGTCGGTATAGGTCCATGTCTTCATATAGCCCCCATAGAACGGTACCTCGCGATTTTCGGTATTTTGACGGTTGCTGCCCAATATCTCATCGAAATGACTGACATTTGGTAGTTAGTCTTCGTTCCCCACGGAAATAGCTGATATTTGGTATTAAGTTTTTGATAGGGGTATGAAATATTCCACCCGAAATGTGCCGGTATAGGTCGACGTTCTCAAATAGCCCCCATTGGAACGTACTTCCCGATTAAAGGTATTTTGAAAGTTGTGGCCTCAATATACCACCGATATGACTGAAATTTAGTATTTAAACTGCCATGAGCATATAAAATATTGCAGAAGAGAATTATCAGTATAAGCCATTTTCTTCAAATAACCCCCATAGAAGCGTACTTCCCGATTTTCCGTATTTTGAAGGTTGTGTCATCAATATCCCATAGAAACGGATGATATTTAGTAGTCCGTTGGTGGTATAAAGCTATCCACCTGAAATTTTCCGGTATTGTTCCATGTTTTTATATAGCCCCCATAGAAAGGTCCCTCCCAATTTTCGGTATTTTGAAAGTTTTAGCCACATTATTCAACGGGAATAACTGAATTTTGATATTTAGTCTTCGCTAGTGTTACGAAACTTCCCTCCAGAAATTTATCGGTACAGGTCAACGTTTTATACAGCCTCCATAGAACGGTGCCCCCGATGTTGCTAACTATCCAAATGATCCTTTCTTCCCCATACGTGTATCTGAACCACAGTTCAATAAGAAAAACATTAGTTCAATGTCATTCTCCCTTCCCCTTTTACAGTTTCCATATTTCTAAGATCCTCCGTCGTTTCTTTCTTTGTTTAAGAATTCCTTCTCATTGAAATGGCGGCTTGAAACCTTTAATGATATTCGGCATCAGATGATTATGAATGCAAATGAGTCGCAACGACAAAATGGATCCCGAAAAATTGTGTTTTAGACCACAACAAGAAAAGCGAAAACAACAACAACAAAAGCAGCAATGCCATGCAATGTAAAGCAAGCTGTCCATTCAGATGAAAGGGATTCCATGTCGAACCTGAAATTAAGTGCAATCATTAGTTGATCGTTTTGTTGTTGTTGTTGTTGCTGATGTCTTCTGTGGCAATTCATTTGGCAACGATCCTGGTATATGTATATATGGTTGTATGCACCTCGTTTGTGGTATAAGTATGCAAAGTGTGGCCATTATAGCAGCAAGTGACTTTTGTAGAAATCGTAGTTGTTGTAGTCCTTTGATTTGTATTATTTCTTCTTCCTCACAGCACTTGGTTGTGGCGGCCTAAGATGAAAGGTAAAGATTTGTTTTCTTTCTCCACAGCACTCGCTTAAATGAGATTCAAAAGACATCTTTGAAAATGTAATCAATTTAAGATCTTTTAGGGTCTATAAACATTGATATACACAAGAGATAAGTGGAATTTCCATTATTGTCCATTCTGTGATTTTCCATTAATGTGATTTTTTAGTTTTTTGTTTGCATTCTTGTTGGCGACATTAAAGTAAAATCATTAATAAAATTATATATATTTCTCTAGTCGAATTATCTCATAGTTGTAATACAAGTTTGAAAGTGTAGTTTTAGATCTAAAACCATAATTCTGATGAATTGACAATTGTATGAGGAAATCAAGGAAATCAAATCACAACTACAGCTCCGGAAAATAATGAAAAACTTACCGCCAAATGCTTCATGTCAACATTAACACATATCGTCCCGAGAAAATTTTTTTATTTATTTTTTAAGAAAAAATGAATGCTTTTTTAAGGTAATTAGGACAAACGGATATCAAAAATATACTCAAAAAATTTCAGATTTTTCGTTTTCCCTGAAAATGGTGTTCGACATTTCGAAATTAGCTTAGCCTATATGTGTAGAAGTAAAACAAAATTTGATTTATTTGCTGATTTATTTTTCTCATTTTTCAATGTAGAAATGGTTGAAGAGTGATATTAAATCTTCTTTGGGCCTACAAAACTTTTCCCGGAAATGTTTTCCATCTGTGGGATATTGACGTCACCGCATTCAGAGTTACGAAAATCGGGCGGAATTGCTATATGGGCGAAACTGTTCTACATAGATCGATGAATTTTTTCAAACATTCGTTGTATCCGGAAATCGCATGCGCATCAAGTGATTTTGAGGATTTCGCGATGTACACGCATTTCAAAATGAAAATTACTCGATACTCAATAATAATACTGAATTAAAACTCAACATTATAGCCCATTTAAAGAAAACCAAAATTTAATTCAACTTTCTCCATATCTTCCGCTAGATTTTATGATTTTTTGCGTGAAATTTAACTAAATTACAGGAATAACTCCGACCTATTTTTCCTACAATTTCTCCAACTAACTCAAAAAATAAATTTGGAAAAATATTTTCTCTTACAAAAATCTTATAAATTTCCTCAATACATATGTATATATTTTTGTTTTTGCTATAATATGCAAACCGCTAAACAAATTTGTATAGGTTTGGTTTCATTTGAATCTTCGCGATGTTTAGATTACGTGCATATTTTTTAAATATTTTTAAGATGCATTAACAGCTTGAAATTTATTAAAACAAGTTGCAAACAGCCGATTTTTTAAATTCTTTCTTAATTTCCCGAAAATTTACAACTTTTTCACTAAAGTTATAGGACCTCAGTAAATATATAGTAGTAGGAAGCCATAAATTAACAATGTTTCTCGATATAATGAATAGCGTTTTTATAAGATTTTTTCTTATAATCAGAATTGAAACGACCAAAACGTTTGCGCGCAATAACCAAAATTAATGTATCGAACAGATTTGAGAAGGGAATTTTTTCTCAATCCATGTACAAAAAATCTTTCATGTAGCTTCAAAAAAAGTTTAATTTTTTTCAAACGGAATATTAACAAATTTTTACTTTTCCTCCACTTCGACACGTTTTTGTTCAAAATGTTCTTATGTCGACATCATTAAAGTTTTTCCAAATATTATTTTTGGTAAAAATATTAGCATGTCTTGACTATAAGTGTTGATATATAAATGATTATAATTTTGTTTTTAAAATATTATTTTTGGGAATTTACAAAATGTCTAAAAAGTGGCGAAGGACATATATCAACGGACTCTAAAACTGGCATTTACCATGCTTCCTCCCCAAATATCAACATTATGCATAAAATGAACATGTTTTCTATTTAATAATCAAAAATGATTCTAAAATGTACAAAAATAAACATATTCTAGCCGTTAATTGAAGTAGTTACTTTGAATTAAGTCATAAAAATGGAATTTTTGCCAAATTAGATAGGTTTAGCACAATATTTGATTTTAACTTCACATTATTGTGTGATATATCATTAGCATAAAGAATTTAAGTTAAACCTGACATATTTCTCACAATAACCCACAACACCCCTATCATGGTGTAGCCACCCCTCCCCCTACATAGTTCATAATATGAATATATTGACATTTATAATTACTTTTATCATGCAAATTATTTGGATTTATATTCTTCAATAGTTTTCTATTAACGGTATAAAGTACAAGTGGGAGCTGAAAGATCTTCGTTAAACTCACAATTTTCCCTTTAACGGCATTTCTGTAGCAGTTATAATTATCAAGAAAATCGGTGCTGGCGAAGGCGCCTCAGTGGCGAAGCCGCCCCATGTTATCATAAATGTATATAAAAACAAGTAGTGTTAGTTACTACGCTTATAACGCAAGAACCGCTGAAATTATTTTGACAATTCGCACCAATTCCAAACGTTCTCATGGCAGAAAAGATAAAACTTAAAAAATCGGAAAATCTCAGAAAATTTGCAAAAAATATTTTTTTAATTTTTTTTACAAATTTCTATCAAGCTTTTGAGTTTAGGGTATTCGTCACATTTTTGGTCAGTGTTTTGGCGAAAATTGTATATGCAATTTTTGAAAGTCGTACAGAATTTTTTATTTACAATCAATTTGATTTTCATTGTATTTACATTGCGTTTATTGTATCCATAGGCTTTTTAACACAATTAAAAGCGCACATTTGTTTTATCTAATATATTTATATTATCAGTGGGGATGGTATGAAGATTCCCCATCCTACAAAGGCAAATACAAAACACATCATACGAAAATCATATTGCATCATATTTTCAGCTTCGAAATGTTCTGCAAAAATGTCGCTCAGAAAATTTTAGGTGCGGCTTTCATTGACAACTAATCGATTTTGTCACGTTTTCATAGTCTTTTTTTGACATTTATCTCTGTTTGCTCAGAAAAAACTGTATTTTTTGTTTTTGTATGTTCTGTAACGAATATACAAAAACCAAAATATAGTCTTTTTCTGAACAAAAACAAGGTAAATTCACAAAACGACCACGTAAACGCGACAAAATCGATTAGTGTTCAGAACATTCCGAAGCTCAAAAACGTCATCTTGTGGTACTTTTTTAGAGGTTCTTAAAATAAGGTCGAAGTGCTCTACGAAAATAATCCTCATTCGATTTGACTGAAGACATGTAATCTCAAAAATAAGCTAAAAGAACAGCAAACAAAGATATAACGCTAATTCCTGATGGCTTACAGGGTCTCTAGCAAAAACTTCATCACGCCATAACGCGGAAGTTCGACTCATGGCGGATCTGTCCTTCGGGGTTCTTAATATTCTCGTCAAGGCCTTTCTTTCCCAAGAGGAAAGACTTTCAACTCCATTTTATTGCACAGTGTTATTTGAAAAATCAAAATCGTTTGGAGCTAGTTTTAAACCGTAAGTAAAAAACATATTCAAAAGAACAACGTAAAAACGGTGTCGGCGGTGAATATATGTGTGGTATGAAATTTGTGTGTTTACCAGCAATACACTGATATTAGTAGAGAGCGGGATGATAATTACTGAGATTTAACGAAAAAATGGTCATATATATAGAAAATGTGTGGTATTCAAAATTGAAAGAAAGGGCAGAAATTGGAGGGTAAACACAAATACACTGTGCAACATTTTTAAGGTGATCTTGTGCAATAAATTCGAACTGAGGATTTTTTGAAAGTACAGACCCAAACGACAAGAAACCCTAGTTGGGTTTCGTTGTGTCAGATCCAGCTCGGATTTTATGGCCCCGTCTAAACATGGTTAAATATTGAGTTTTTAAAGAATTTCGGGGCTATATCTCTGAAACCAATGCGAATATTCTAAGGACAAGAATAAAATGTTTGGCGAAATAATGAACTCGAAAAACTACATTTATTGCCTCAAATTTCAAAATATTTGCAAAAATTCCACAATTTTTATACATATCTCCAAAACCGTTAATTTTTTCTGAATATTTTCTTTTGGAAAAATATTCCCTGGAATGTAATACACAATTCTTCAGAACATGTCATTGTTGTAAAATGCCTTTATGCCGTTGTTTTCAGTACATTTTCCAACGACTATTTAATAAAATTGTCAATAACACTGTGAACCGAAATTTTGGGGGGTGGAAAATTCCTATTGGAGATGAAAGCCCTTGGTGAGTATATACAGAACCCCGAAGGACAGATTCGCCGTGAGTCGAACTTTCGCGATATGGCGTGATGAAGTTTTTGCTAAAGACCCTGTAAGCCATCAGGAATTAGCGTTATAACTTTGTTCACTGTTGGTTTAGCTTATTTTTGAGATGACATGTCTTCAGTTAAATCGAATGAGGATTATTTTCGTAGAACACTTCGACCTTCTAACTCGCTTCCTTCAATGTCCTTTTCGTCCTTTATTTTAAGTGCCGCTATAAAAGTACCACAAGATGACGTTTTTCGGCTTCGAAATGTTCTGCAAAAATGTCGGCCAGAAAATTTTAGGTACGGCTCCCATTGACAACAAATCGATTTTGTAGAGTTTTCGTGGTCGTTTTATGCATTTACCCTGTTTTTGTTCAGAAAAAGAATATATTTTGTTTTTTGTATATTCGTTACAGAACTTACAAAAACACAAAACATAGTTTTTTTCTGAGCAAACAGGGGTAAATGCACAAAACGACCACGAAAACTCTACAAAATCGATTTGTTGTCAATGAGAGCCGTACCTAAAATTTTCTGGCCGACATTTTTGCAGAACATTTCGAAGCTGAAAAACGTCATCTTGTGGTACTTTTATAGCGACTCTTAAAATAAAGGACGAAAAGGACATTGAAGGAAGCGAGTTTGGAGGTCGAAGTGCTCTACGAAAAAAATTCTCATTCGATTTAACTGAAGACATGTCATCTCAAAAATAAGCTAAAGCAACAGTGAACAAAGTTATAACGCTAATTCCTGATGGCTTACAGGGTCTTTAGCAAAAACTTCATCACGCCATATCGCGAAAGTTCGACTCACGGCGAATCTGTCCTTCGGGGTTCTGTATATACTCACCAAGGGCTTTCATCTCCAATAAGAATTTTCCACCCCCCAGACTTTGAGCTCCATTTTGTTGCACAGTGTAATGCACAGTGGATCCACCCATTGGCCAAAAATAAAAAAATTAATTTCAAAATTTTGGTACAACATCTGGCATCTCCGACAGCTATGACATGGACCTTTTTAAAAATATATTAGTTTTGGTTTCATTCGAACGCGATCTTCTTAAGAATAGTTTCAAAAGTCGGAACATTTGACTAATATTTTTTGTTGTGAGTACAACCTATATTTTAAGTTCAAGTAAATATATTCAAAATATCGCGAAACTAATACGTATAGCAAAATATTATAAATGGATTTTGAAGGAGGATGCAATAGCTTAATTTTCATTAAAAAATAGTGTTTTAGCGTGTTGTGGAATTCTAGTTAGCTGCATATTTTCTTAGTATATTTTGCAATGCCAATTCGATCATATACTTAAATTTGGCCTAAGGTTTTAGTCATGATGCCCACCAGTGCCCACCTCGGGAATAATTTTCCAAAGTAGGTCATGGGTTTAAAATTATTCAGTATTAAAATCAGCTGCCATCTAGTGCCAGACAATAAATGCTGGGTCGCTGACTAAAGCTGTCTAAGAATAGGGTTTGTATGGATATATTAGCGTATAACTCTGTTATCTGACCACGTACATTAACATAATTGGCATCAGTGGCAAGATGCAGAAATCTTCTTCCAAATTTGTCTTACGTTGGCGGTACGTGCTTTCCAGGAAGAACGCTATAAGATTTATATTAAAAATTTTACCAATTTTTAGACAAAAATTTTGATTTTTTTTAATCCGCTAAATTTGTTGGATTTTATGTTGTTTAGGGTATAATTTTGTTTCCCAAAGCCTATTTTTGCATCATAAGATAATCGGGACCTTTGTTCATGTCATTTTGTATTAACAGCATAAAACAATTCTTACCATATACCCCCACCAGAGGGGAAAGGGGGAGAATGTTACGCTCGTGGTTTCTTAAAACACTCTTCGCAGCAGCACAAAGCTGTAACCGGCGCATTGGCTTGATTTTTACACTCTAAATAGTTTTGGCCACTTTCTCCATACAAGTGGATCCACTGTGTAATATAGTGGAATCCGAATTGCGAGAATTAACTGCTGGTGTTGGTGTTGATATGATGCAAAATACCGCTGAAACAACATGAAGCAAGCATTTTATAGTTTCAGAATGTTCTGAAGAACTATTTAGAATAAAATTTCGAATATATTTGTGAAAGGTTACTTGGTTCAACTCCCAATAGTTTAGCTGATATTGACCAGAATTACAGCAATTATGTAAAATTTTATATATTTTATCGATTTTGATGCCCTAGATGAAATTTTACTTATGTAGTCTGTTCAGAAGATAAGTTCTATAAGCTTAGGGCTACAATATTGCCAAAAACAACAAAGCCAAATTCCTAATCGTTTCTGAGATAAAGGCCCGATAAATGCAAAAAACTGTAGTTTTAGCCTGGTTTAGATGAGGCCATAAAATCCAAACTGGATCTGACAGGATAAAACCCTACTAGGGTTTTTGTAGTCTCAATATGTACTTTTCAAAAATGCATACTAGAAGTTGTTTGCATTTTCAGTGTTGCATAGTGTTATCACAGTAGCCTATACCGCTAGATTCATTGTATACTGTTATACACAAGAATCACATAATTTTGCATCGAACATTCAAAAATATGTATACACATTTGTACTTACAGCAGTTAATGCATGGATATTATGGATAGTAACGCGTGCTAACTGATGTCCAAAAATCTTATTTAGAGTGGATAAACGATCTATGGGTCAATTTAATTTGTATGCCAACTCCTTCATTGACGTTTTGACATTGAATTTACATTCCATATATTTTGCGGATTAAAATCTTACGCGTCGAACGCACAATACAAATATAATTCGGGATATCACATTCAACAGTGTCATAAAATGTACCAGACGAATAATGGAAGTAGTCACTTGACAACGATTAGAACCTTGTGTTCAAATTGGGTATGTAATCCTTGAAAGATGTTACGATCACAGGACATACCTTAAAAATTTAAATAATTTCCATTTACTTTTCCACTTTACTTAAAAAAATTAAACCCACAGAGATCGTATTATTTCGACATAACAAATACATACATACATTCCTGAAAAGTTATCACAACTCATTAAAACAATGATTCGATCTCCGACGTTCCAAAATTTATATCAACAATTGCTTGAATAAAATATTACATAATATGGGAAAAATATAGATTTTTCAGAATATTTTTAATTTACACAACAAAATGTAGTATTTGCTAAAAAAATGTATTAGACATGTTTTTTACTCTGGAGTATTACCCCAAATGGCTTCACTTCATACTACGCTCCATTACAAAGATTGATGTTTACAAAACGAACTGATAGCCTTGCAACATTTGCTGTTTCTACCAATATCGTGATTTCATCTCGGCGAAGGCAATTTACAATTGGTTTCTTCAAGGTTTTAAATATTATATTTTTGGTGAAAAGTGGTCGTTTTTCAAGTATCGAGTATACAAAAAAGTTTTTAAATCACCATAAATAGTTCAAACCAAAAAATTATTTCCCATTGAACACGGGTATTCTATTTACATTAAGATTGAACAAAAATTGCCATATTAAATGCCTAACATACTGCGAGACGAAGTTCTTCGGTCCCTCTAGTATAGATATAAATCTTAAAAATTTTAATATTGCTATAGAACCTATATTGTGTGATCAAATATATTTAATCGAATGAAAATAAATGGGAGCTACATATATCCAAAACAGAACCGGTTTCCATATAGCTTGGCAAACTTATTTAAAGGACAAACTCGTTCAAAAATAAAATTTCGTCAAAATCGGACAAAATAAGCGTGATTGGTGCACCAAACACCACAAATCGGGTGAATAAATATATGGGAGCTATATCCAAATTTGAGGCGAAAGTATATATGGGAGCTTTATCCAAATATGAACCGATTTTTCCACAATAAATAGTGTTTGTCCTTTGGCCAAAAAAATTATCTTCTCCAATTTTAATTTGAATCGGACAATAAATGCGACCTGTTCTTTGATTACAAAAATACATGGACAGACGGACGAACATGCATAAATCGACTCAGAAAGTGTTTATCTCGTTTCCTTATGCATGTTACATACAAATACACCTTACCACAGTGTGGTCCCTGCCAACATTTTTTCAATTTTTGGAAGATGGTTCGCTTAGATTAATCTTCTGTGATTCCCCACGGCGATCATTGGGTGATTGTTTACATTTTTTTCTTAAATTTTTCAAATGATCGCCTTTGGGAATCACAGAAGACTCTTCTGGAAGAGCAACAGATGATTGTTACTAAAATTTTTGATTTTGTTGCATATAATTCTCATATACACTTTCTTCAGAACTTTGATATAAATGACACGTACAATATTATGAGTATTGACAAACCACACATGTCCAGGTTTTGCAAAGTTTAACCAAAAGACAACATATTGACTGAGGAAACAGTACTGAGTACACAGTGCCTATAACAAATAACCACAACATAAAGGAATAATTAAAAACCATAACAAAACAGAAAAGAAAAGAAAAGCAGAAAACAAAACAACAAATAAAAGAAACAAAAAAACAATTGTTCTATTCTTTTTTTAATTTTTCTTTACATGTTGATCTTCTGAAGATCTTCCAGATGATTAATCTGCGATTCTTCCTCGCGATTCGCTTCCCGGACACAGTTACTTTATGTCGGCGATTCGCAGGTTATCATTAGGCGCGCTCTTCCGCGATTAAATTGATCTTCCCCGCGAATCGCAGATTATCTTTAAGCGATTAAACATTTGAAAAAATGTTTGCAGGGGTGTAGGGTATACAAATATGTTGGTATCCAAGAAACTGCACTGTTGTCAAATAATGAACACAATTACCATGGATGAGGAAGACGAAGAAGTTATGGAAGATGTTGTTCCCCCGATGGAAATAACTTTGAAGCTCGAAGCTTTGGTTCTATAAGCAGAAAAGGAGATAGAACATCAACGGCAGTGCCAGACTGATGGAAATGTTTGTCCCAGTGAGAAGAAAACTAAAGATGAAGCCAATGATGAAGAAATTTTATTGGACATTGAACTTCCACCACTTCCCAATGGTAAATTACACTCTGATGAATTTAAAACCTTCCCTACCTGGCGGTAGCAAATGCCGTGTAATGAGATGCCTTAACATTGAAACCAAGTACAGTCCACTGAAACGCATAGGAGGTGCATACAACAGAGACTTGCTGCAGAGAATACAATGCGATACATCCAAGATGAAGAGGTTGGAGAAACGCAAAGAGAGAAGCAGGGAGAATTCCGGCTAAAGGATGTATTATGTATTTCACTATCATGTTATAATGGATATAGAATGTTAGAGTATCTTAAAATGCTTCGCAAGGGATCTATCTGTTTTATGTTTAAATAAAAATTGTATTTGTCATACCTTTGCGAGTGGCTAGGTCTATCTCGCTTCCTTTTGCATGTTACACCACAGTGTGGTGTAGGGTATGAATATCACTTTAACACTTAAGGTGCGACTTGCTGCAGCTGATGTCAATTGAAATTACAAAAAAAAACTCTTTCTTTTTTAAGAATTTATACATTAAATAGCGGAACTCACAACTATTTTGCTGTTGATGCCAGGGTTTCGGAGTCGAGGTATTTTTGGGTCGACTCCGACTCCAGACCATTTTTTTCACGACTCCGACTCCGAGAGTGAATTCATATACCGCTAAAAATTAATAAAATGTGCACAAATTTTCAACTTTTTCGTATATTGGGGCCCATATAGGCTAATTAACCGTTCGAATATAATTCTTAACTACAGAACATAAATATGAAGTTAAGTTCATATCTATATTGTTTCTACTGAATCTTACATTGGAAAATAGGAACAAAATACAGGTTAGAAATTATTTGTAGGTTTTACCGTTTTTTGCACGAGAATATTCTGGAAGGAACTTTTCTTCGTGAGAAAATATCTCTTGGGTCAGACATTGAAAATATAACATGAACATTTTTTATCTTTTAGGAGAGAGCGAGAGAGAGAGATGAGGTGAAGGAGATCCCTTTCTACCTTCTTAAGCATAAGCTCAAAACATTTTCATGAACATGTTCATAGTCCGGCACAAGACTATGTGAAAATGATGAGGCAATACAAATAATCGAACTACAGTGGGCACCATCATTCCAAAATGTCATTATGAGAAACCCCCGTTTCAAACTTCGATGTTACATACAAATCAGAACGAATTTTCTATTTTAACGCTCATATCTCACCTAATTTTTGTCAGATCGACTATAAATTTTTTCAACATATTTTAAAATAACACTGTGTCTAATTTTTTGAGTCATGTTTTATTAACCATATTCTGACTCCACAGTGTGATAGAACACCAAAAATGAGAAGACATGTGTCTCGCCGTTTTTCCCTATCTCATCAACTTTCGCGGTTATAGGCCTCCAAAGGTTTGAGGCTTTGATGTAAAAAGGGTCATTTAGTCAGGACTATATCTTCGAAACCGTTAGGAAATTTGAATTAATCTCAGAGGCAAAGTTGTAGCAAACAACCAACTACAAAAATGTACCTCAGATCTCAATAAGCATCTTTCTAGAATATACGAACTCTGTAGAAACGGATCTTAGTGGCTTCTGCTCCATAGAAACTAAACCGTTAAAAATTCACGAAAACAATCAACCACAATAGTGTAGCAAAGGCATCAATAAACAACTTTCTGGAACATGAGAAATGTCTATGAACGGTTCTTAATGGTAAAAATAGGAAAACACTTTTGAAAATATTCAATTTTTACACTTTCTTCTCCGATTCTGGTCCACAGATACCTAATCGCTCAAAAATTAAGGATACCGTCAACCATTTCTGTGTACCTAAGATTTCAATAAACAACTTTTTAGAACATATAAAGATTCTTTTAGACAAAAGCTACAACTTTGCCTCTGAGATTAATTCAAATTTCCTAACGGTTTAGAAGATATAGTCCTGACTAAATGACCCTTTTTACAACAAAGCCTCAAACCTTTGGAGGCCTATAACCGCGAAAGTTGATGAGATACGAAAAAACGGCGAGACACGTGGCCTCTCTTTTTTGGCCTTCTATCACGCTGCGGTGTCAGAATAATTTTCGTGTTGCACAGTATAAACAAATAAAAAATGTTCGATTTTGTAAAATTTGTAAGAGGACATAACCCCTTAAAATCGATCGATGAATTATTAGATGTTGATGTCCTTACATAAATTTTCTGAGAAACATTTCAGTAGATTTTTCATGTAGAAAATCTGATCTTTTGTTTATTTTTCAGTTTAAGACTAAAAAGGACATGGATGGAACTCACAAAAGCAAAGTGAGAAGATCAGTAGATTTTTGTGAGAAGACCAGTAAATCTTGTGAGAGAAGACTTGAAGGGGTTATATAAAAGACGTAAATGAACAATTATAATTCGATTGTCATAGAACATTTTTTTTGTTCGCAACGAAAATAAAGGATCAACTGGATCAAAAATATTCTGGACATGCACTTTTTAATCAAAGTAGAGATGAAAAGACTAGACTTCAAAGACCAGTAAATATCTTGTGAATCGTTCTCTAAATTTGTATAATATACCGGTTGTTTAATTGGTGTTCCGAATTTATTGTTATGCTTTTAATATTGTAGAAAAAATTTCCCGGAGTCGAGTTATTTTTGTATACCCTCAGCCTTTAGGCTAAAGAGGGTATATCTCGAACGGATCAAACGATTCGGTTCAAATTTTGGGTATCGAAATATTTTGTCCATATTTGATTTAAGTTCGAAGATGGGCCATATAGGTCCATTCCTTCAGGTACCTCCCCCACAAATGTTCAAAAATGTTCGCAAAACTTATGCGCACGATAACTGTCGAAGGGAGTAACCGAATTGAACCAAACTTTGCATATGCCTCTACTCATACATCAGGTTCTAATATGGATTATATCGGTCCACTCCTTCAGGTACCTCCCACACAAAATTTGAAATAAGTGCAGTTTAGTGACACCTCACGAATCGTTATGAAATTGTTTGTAACAGGAAGTTCGTGTTGCCCCCGTTACGTAATTTTTTTTTTCGAGGGAAAGTCCATACTTCCCGGGATAATGGCGCATAACCTCAAAAAAACGCTGCACTATGTCGCGAGTTCAAATAAACGGTGGCCAAATATAAAAGGAGTTGGCGTTGGCATATAAATTTTGGTATAAATACTTATAGTTCACTGACAATGTCGAGAACAAAAAATTTGGAAGGTCGGTCCACGTTTTGGGATAGTCCCCATGCAACGGTACTTCTTAATGTTTCGGTATTTTGAATATTTTAGCTAAACTTATCAACCAAATTGGTTATATTTTGAGATGTGGTGTTTTCACTTTACAAAAAACTTTTACGATAAAAATTATGGACATAGGTCCACGTTTTGATATAGACCCCATATAAAGGTACCTCCCCATTTTCGGAATTTTGAAGATTTTACATATGTTTCACGCCCAAATACGCCGAAATTTTGCATTGAGGGTTCCCAATGGACCAAAAAACTTTTCTGATAAATATTATGTACATGGGTCCACGTTTTGATATAGCTCCAATAGAACGGTATCGCCAGATTTTCGGTATTTTCAAGATTTTAGCCACATTAAACAACCAATGTAGCTGATATTTGGTATTCGCCAGGTCTTGCGAAATATTTTTACAGAGAATTGTTGGTATTGATTCACGTTTTGATATAACCCCCGTGGAACGGTACCGCCCAATTTTCGGGTTTTTAAGGTTTAACCCACATTATCCACCCAAAATTACAGAAATTTAGTGCTCAGTCTTTATATATTTTTGTGAGTTTATTGAACACATCAAAATTTTGTCTTCAAATAAGAGAATTTTCCTTAAAAATTTTTTTTTGACCGATTAATGGTCAATAAACGGCACATTTTTTGTTAAAAATCGAAATTTTGACTTTGTATTCTTTTCCTTGACGGTGTATACTTTTTAGGGGGCAAGTCCATACTTTTTGAGATAATGGCCCTGGAGCTCCAAAAAATCTGCCGGCACTAACTAAGCTTGGCCATCGACATATTTTGTCCAAACTTGGTTTAATTTCTAAAATAGCCCATATCGGTCCACTCCTTAGGATACCTCCCCCACAAAAGTTCAACATTTGTGTTCAAGCGCAGTTTAGAGTCTGTTCGGAGATCCTTTGCTTCCTGCCATACTGGTCCAACAGGTGTACGATAGCCCACTGAAATGACTAGTGGGCGCGATATCTATCGAAAAGATATGGCTCTCAAAATAAGATCCACTTCCGTAATACACTATGTCGGTCCATTCCCTCCTCCGCAAAACTTGTGTCCAAATGTCCAAAAAGTGTCACGAAATTCTGAAAAGATCCTAAATACTTTCGATCTGTCCGTAGATGAAAGTTCCAATTCACATAGGCTGAGGATATATCTCTGTCGGTAAAGCCGACTGATACTTTTTTACTTGTTCGACTCAGGCTCCAACTCCAACAAAATAGCTCGACTCCGACTCCGAAATCCTGGTTGATACAGCCGTTACCTTTCAGGCGTTGAAAATCTTTGCCCTCACTGCAGACAAGGACCGCACGACAAAGACCAATCTATATCTTTGGATTAATTAGGGTAAAACGAGACAGCCAATCTATTACAATAACTATTTTGATGATTTACTGCAATAATTGACTACGAAAAAAATCTTCATTTAGGGCTATATTTAAATATTCTGCTCTGGCTAGTTCGACTGTTTATTTGTTGCCAACAAGTCCCTTATGACCTGGGATCCATTTAAGATCTACTCTAATTGTACTTTATACTTTCAAAATACGTCACATATTTCGGTTGTAGTAAAATCCCTCAGAACAACTTTCCTATAAGAAGTGTCGTAATATGTTTGATACACCGTTAGTTATTGGTCGTAACGCGAAGCCATACCATTATGCTTGAAATTAATCCGGGTGGTAATAATTAGAAGACACACCATGACCTTACTGCTAGACATACATAGCACATGTTCCTACAACGTCCTCCTTACTGCTATGTTCATAGGAAAAAATTACTTTTTTTTATCCACCATGGTCAAACTTTAATGAATGCTCACAATGGGTAAAATCCATGTTGAAGACTCATTCTTGTTCGATATATTTTCATTTTTAAATAAAACAATTTTTTGGTGCTTCTTAAATATTGCACTATTTTTCATTCTTTTTGAATTCAAAAATACTTATCTTTTTTAAAATACTCCAAGTTATTCGGCCAAAGTAAAGAATTGACACAAAAAAGGAAACGATGTTCATTTCCGTTCTAAAAACATTGAAATCCAATTTGAGACAATAAAAAAACGTAACGCTTCTGAATACATTTTGGAATTCTATTGAAACAATGATAACCCGTACAGACAGAAGCACATCATACCCAAATGCTGGCAGGATACGTTGAAAAAGATAAAAAACCAAGAAACATGTTAAAAATGCAACACGAACTTTAATTTAATAATGGCCGATACTTCTTCAAAAATCAGCGCCACCAACAAAAGCCCAACCACAATGCAACAAAACAAAAAAAAAAACAGGGATTCACAAGGAGTAGCACAGTAGCGATGACAATCCCAACGAGATACAGAGATAACTTGCAACGAGTCATTGGAGAAAAGAATTACTGCAACATCTACTGGTTGTTTGAAAATTCAGCTACTAGCTGGGTTGTCTCCTGGATGCTAAACGACGAAAAAACGAAAAGAAAAAACGTCGCGCCATCGTGTCATCATCAAACGTGGAAACCAATGGCGCTGCAAATGATTGACAACATGTGAGCCAACAAACAGGCAAAACCGACCCCAACATATTTTGGTGGTTGTGCTGCCTGATGAGGACGATTGTCGTGGTGGCGTTGGTTGCAGCACTACTATTGTTTTAGATATTGCACCACAGATCGGCAGCCACACAATAAGACTTGGTGGCCAATGCAATTGCGCCAGCAATGTCATAGCAACAGTACCACGCCAGGAAGGACTTTAAAGTGAATTGAATACAATGATAATAACAAGAACAACAGCAATAAAACAACTGCTAAACAATGATGGCGCCCCCTCTATATTGCAAGACAGCCCAGATATATAACAAAGAAAAACTTTTGCGATACGGAATATGTGACATAGAGGTGGAGTAAAATACCACCATTATCATCAACATTTCGCTATATCTCACATCCCCATCATGAGGTATCATGACAAACAACACCAGTAGCAAACTAAGCCCCAAACAATAGCAACAACATCAGTAAAATTGGAATAAATACATAACAACGAATTTAAAAAAAAAAGAAAAAAAACTGAAGAAATAAATGCATTTCAAAGTTGCAATCAAAAAATACCATTGTTTTTTGTTTTATTTTTCTTTGTCATAGCTTCTATAAAACAGCAACAAGGCAATCCCATCACACACGAATTGAAACGGAAGCTATCAAAAAACACAGTGATTTGTGTTATGTTTATACCCTCAGCATTTATGATAACGAGGGTACATATATACATTTTCATATTTGCAAAATGTGCCTCATCGAAATAATGGTTTTAGACCACAAGTATGTTTGGAGGAAATGTGTTTCAGACAATTTGGAGTTGATTTAGCCATGTCCGTCCGTCTGTTGAACTGTCTGGCTGGAGCGCACGATAACTCTCGAACGGATCAATCGATTCGGTCCAAAATTTGGCTTTCGTAATATTTTGTCCAAATTTAGTTTAAGTTCTAAGATGGGTAATATCGGTCCACTCCTTCCGGTACCTTCCCCACAAAAGTTCGTAAATGTTCGAAAAATGTGTGCGCACGATAACTCTTGAAGGAAGTAATCGATTTGTTCCATACTTTACACATCGTAAAATTTCCACTAGACTTACATGAGGTTCAAATATGGACTCAATCGGTGCACTCCTTCGGGTACCACCCACAGAACATTTCGGAAAAGTTCAGTTTAGGACCTGCTCTCAAATCGGTTTGATTTTTGCTGTAGCAACTTGTATTCACTGCCCCCCTTAAGAAGGTATAAGTTTCATCAGGGGCAAGTCCATACTTTCTGAGAAAATAGCCTGAAAGGTACAAAAACCCCTATGACGCCATGTGTGGTGGTTGGAGCGCAAGATAACTCTCGAACGGATCTGCCGATTCGGTCCAAAATGTGGCATTCGTAATGTTTTTTGCAAACTTAGTATAAGTTCGAAGATAACCCAGGTTCGAATATGGACTATATTTGTCCACTCCTTCGGGTACCTCCTTCATTTTTGTGTGGTTCGAGGATTTTTACCGAAGGTTTTCCTATTGGCCCTGTTTACAGCAATATTATGTTTTTCGTTGGCTAGTTTGACTGATACTTTTTTACTTGTTTTATTTAAATTTTAATTCTTATTTTTAACAAAATATAATATAATTTGGGACATTGTAAGGATCATGATCTGCGAATCTGCAGATCACACATTAAGTCCAGTCAAAATAGACACGCACGCGTATTAGGGACAAATTGCAAAACTTCCTACAGAGCTGCATTTGGTGGAAAGCTAGGGTTTGTCATTAGAAGTAACGTCCTAAAAGTCCCCATCGATCCCATGTTTGCAAACGAAGTTATTCAGGGTCAAATTAATTTTTTGCAGGCCTTATTCAGTTTTTTAATGGTTTTTAAAAACCGTAAGACCTTTCAGAAATCCACTAAAGTAAAAGTTGTAGGCTTACAAATTTGTCTACAAGAGTAGACCGTATGACGTTTAAGAAGGGATTACCATTCTTGAGACAATGTGATATAAGTGTCAGATTTCACATACGAAGAAGTAACCCACGTAACAACATCATGGGGCGGACCGGTTAAAATAACAACGCCATGTGTTAGGTATTTCCACAAGCTTTCAGTAATAGGTTTAGTAGAACCGAGTCTTACCCGCCGCCCGTGAAATTTATACTTTTCCGTAATAAGCGCAACAAGCCCTACCTTGTGACAAAAATTCAAAAAAAAAAAAAACGGAGAGTTTTCGTTGGAGTCGTTCCAGTTGGGCTTACGATTACACACGTGGCTTTAATTGGCTAATTTTGCACAATATTATTCTAACATAGAATAATTCTACTAGGGACTCACCGATTTTATATGCATTTTTTAAAGAAAGGTATAATGCGATCTTCAAGGGAACATATATTTTTTGGGAGGACAGAACCAGTTAACCCGGTTATTTTAGCCGGTTCGACTGCACATGATGTCTTTTTTGGAACCGCTCTATATCAAGAATGGTTCCTTCTAGGAAAAAAATTATAACGACCAAACATGTAGAGAACTTTTCTGTCTAAAATATTTGCTCTAGTCACTTTTTGATTAGACCCACCGTTTTCAAGGAAAAATTCAAACACCTAAAAAATTTCTAATTTTGACCTTTGACATGGGATTGATGGGCTAATTGAGCCGATATTACTGTCATATGGGAAATACCAAGGATTGGGAAAAGGATATCAACAACATCTAAAGGTAACGCACTTCATTAAGCCATTAGTTTGGTTGCGGATTCACATTTAGTCAGAGTTTAAAATGTTTGATTTCCAGCTTCACCCCAGTACACAGTGGCCAGTTTCCCAAAAATCCGACCAAAAATAGCTCATTTACTCACATATCGCTCATTTACTCAAAGAGTGACACATCTCAAAAAATCAAGTTTCGACAAAAACGCGTTTTAATGTGGCGAGTGAAATTTAACTTCCCAACTTAAAATGATTATTACACAAAAACTGAAATGAGTATTTGGACCATATTTTGCAAACAAGTGGAATGGGGCAGATAGAATTCGCAGCGGCGAACAACATGGTAGTGAGCAGTAGAAGTTTAAGGCATCTCGACATTCATAAGGGTCATGGATGCCTCCAGATAAAAAAACAAGAAATCAAATTGATCAACTTGCGATAGATGGAAGACATTCATCGATCGTGGTTGATGGTACATTAGGGTGGTTTCAAAAAATCGTTGTCGGATTTTTTATGCGGCAACCCCCTTAAGTGATTAATTTTGTTACATTTTAAGATTGCCAAAGTTTGAACACAATCGAAATATGTTAACACGTGGCACTGGAGCCTAAGGGGTAGTTTACACTATCTGTCAATGTCATATGACACGAAATAAAAACATTCCATATCTACCCACGCAGGCAATGTGGAGACGTAATTTTAAAATTTCATGAATATGACATTTACATATAGTCTAAACTACCCCTAAGTTTCCATGGTAATCTGTATGATTTTTACCAGTTCATTTCTGTGGCTTAATAAGTAATCCTAGAATTTTTTTTGAAAATCAGGTCAGATTTTATTATTAGATTTATATAATGCCCGCGTAAACTTTGAGGCCCCAGTGACGCGTGGTAACATATTTCGTTTGTGCCCAACTAATGCGAATAGGAACTTCCAAGAATTAGTTTTCATTTCCGATATACGCCCTAGATTAATTCGCAGAAGAAGCTTTGAAAACAATTTAAATTTTTATATAAGGAGACATTTTTGATTTGAGGGTATTATGATATTTACCCCCAGACCATGGGAAAACTGGTAGGAGATGGCAACCCTGTTAGGATAACAAATGCATAACATATGTTTGGGTCCAGCAAACAGATACATACATATATGTTTGGGTGTGTGCTGTCTTTTGTGTGTAGAGGCGCAGCTAACAACGCGTTTTTCTCGAAATTACATTTTTTAAATGTTTTATTTAAGCTTTGCAAAATTTTTCAACAAACATTTCAAAACCTTGATCACTTATCCCCTTAATTCACTGTGCAACACACATAAAATAAAAAAATACGAATAATAAAATGTATTGAGCAAACACCACTATTAAACCAATATTCCATCCATCTACTACTGTATTAAGGATATCGTCACAAGGAAATGTCTGACGTTTCCTCTTTGTTTTTCTTTTTGTTCCTATAAAACTTTACACAAGTGTGAGTGTTGTGTCCAACATTAATGTCCGTCTGTTAACTTTTTTGTCATTGAATAGAAGAAACATTATGTTGACGGTGACAGTTGCTTGTTGACGTGTGCAATTTAAACGGTGATAACAATCGCTGCACAATGACAAACCTGGAGCAATAACGCTTTCTGCAGCAATGGCTCAAATACAGTAGTCAGCAGCTTAGCAATACAAGAGTACAATAAACATATAAGATACAATTGAATAGTTTAAAGCAGGCTAAGATTTGCTTAAAAATAAACTATTTTATTCCATTCTTTGGCCACCAACCTTATGAAGTTTTCATTTGTTAAACAGATTTTCATTTCAAAAGAAAAATAAATTTGTATTACTTCGGTGCAGTTTCTCATAAGTATGGCGATTACGTTTTTAAATATTCTTCAACAAATACCTTACTTGGGCATATTAGGAATTTTTCTGTTCTACACCACTCCTATATATATGGTAACATGGGGCGCCTTCGCCACGTTTTTGTTCAATATGTTCTCATATCGACATCATTAAAGTTTTTCCAAATATTATTTTTGGTAAGAATATTAGCATGTCTTCACTACAAGTTTTGATATACAAAAGATTATAATTTTGTTTTTTAAATAATATTTTTGAGAATTTACAAAATGTCTAAAAAGTGGCGAAGCCTCCCCACCCATGGGGTAGCTTCGCCATCGACATAGGACATATATCAACGGACTCTAAAACTGGCATTTACCATACTTCCTCCTCAAATATCAACATTATGCATAAAAGGAACATGTTTTCTATTAATTAATCAAAAATGAAGTAGGTTCCTCGAATTTAGGCATAAAAATGAAATGTTTGCCAAATTAGATAGGTCTAGCACAATATTTGATTTGAACTTCACATTATAGCGTGGTATATCAATAGCATAAACAATTTAAGTTAAACCTGACATATTTCTCACATTAACCCACAACAACCCTATCATGGCGTAGCCGCCCCACCCCCTACATAGTTCATAATATGAATATATTGACATTTATAATTACTTTTATCATGCAAATTATTTGGATTTATATTCATCAGTAGTTGTCTATTAACGGTATAAAATATAATTTTCATATCACAAAAGGTATACAAGATATCACAAAATATACCTACCATGAATATTTTTCGCAATACCCCAAAAACATGAAACCGCGTGCATGAGCAAGCATATATTTGATAGAAATGCCAATTTTTGGGAGATGAAAGATCTTCGTTAAACTCACAATTTTCTCTTTAACGGCATTTCTGTAGCAGTTATAATTATCAAGAAAATCGGCGCTGGCGAAGGCGCCCCAGTGGCGAAGCCGCCCCATGTTACCATATATTTAAACTGTTTTTTTTTAAGTTCGATTTTCGTGTGTAACGCATAAATAATCCTTTGCTGCCATAAAAACAATATATATTTTTGATCAGGATAAAATTCTGAGTCGATCTAGCCATGCCCATGCACCATTGTCTTTTTTCCACAGGAATTTCAAGTTCGAAGATGGGTTAAACCGGCACACGATTTTGTATAACCCCCACATAACGGTACCTCTTGATTTTCGGTATTTTCTAATTTGACATTTGAGGTTCTTAGTTTGTAACACATCGAAATATTCGTCGGAGACCCTATAAAGTATATATATTCTTGATCAGCGCAAATCAGGTACGTTTGTCAGTAGGTTGATATCAAGATACAGCTCGCAATTTTTTATAATTTGGTATAGAAGTTAAAATTACTGCTACTATGTTTGGTATTGAAAATGGTTCACGGTCCACGTTTTTATATAGCTACCATAGAGCGGTATTTTCCGATTTTCTGTATTTTGCCCTCAATATCTCACCGATATAGCTAAAGTTTGGTATGTAGCCTTCAATGGTGGCATAAAACATTCAAGGAGAGTTTTCAGTATGGGTCCACATTTTCATATAGCCCCCTTAGAAATGTGCCTAACGATTTTCAGTATTTTGAAAGCTGTGGCTTCAATATCATATAGCTCTCATAGAACGGTTTCGTGTTTTTTAAGGTTGTGCCTTACTAATCGACCGAAATGGGCCAAATTTGGCATGTAGTCTTCAATAGGGTATAAATTATTCCAAAAGAGAATTTTCAGTATAGGTCTACATTTTATATAGCCCCCATAGAAGAGTACCGCCCGATTTTCGGTACTTTGAAGGCCGTGACCTCAATCCAAAATGGCTGAAGTATGGAATTTAGTCTTCATAAGGGTACAAAACTTTCCACATTAAATTTTTCGGTATAGGTCCACGCCCTCATATAGCCCCCATAGAACGGTACATCCCGAGTTTTGGTACTTTGAGGGTTGCGGCCTCAAAATCGCACCGAAATTGCTGACATTTGGTATTTAGTCTACATTAGGGGTATGCAATTTTCCATCTGAAATTTGTCGGTATAATGCCACGCCTTGATATAGCCCCCATAGAGCGGTACATCCCGATATTCGGTATTTTGAAGGTTGCGGCCTCAATATTCCACCGAAATGGCTGAAATTTTGCATTTACTCTTCGTTGGAGATATACAACTTTCTACCTGAAATTTTTCGGTATAAGACCACGACATCATATCGACGCCTCCAAACAATAGTATGCTAAGTCGACTTAGCATGTTTTCAAGTTCTTTATATTTTTATATTTAACGTCCTTTAACTTAAATTCTGTCAAATTTTGGTAGTAATCGGACAATCCGAACAGAACTTATAAACAAATATTTACTTAGCATAGTACTGAAGGTCAAAGAAAATTCCAAACTTTTAGAGTTTGTCCTGCAAAACTCACTGTTCAGAATTAGCAAACTATTATTTGGAGTGGTCGAACGCCCTTTAACTTAAATTCTGTCAAATTTTGGTAATGATCGGTCAATCCGAACAGAAGTTATAAACAAATATTGACTTAGCATTGTACTGGAGTTCAAAAAAATGTCCACACTTTGAGAGCTTCTCCTGCAAAACTCACTTTTTAGACTTAGCATACTATTATTTGGAGGTGTCGATATAGCCCCCATAGAACGGTACCTCCCGATTTTTGATATTTTGAAGGTTGTGAGCTCAATATCCCACCGAAATCGTTTGATATTAGTATTTGTTGAAAATATAAAATGTTCCACCTGAAATTTGACCTTCATATAGACCCCATAGAACTGTACCTACCGATCTTCGGTATTTTGAAGGTTGTGACCTCAATATCCCACCCAAAAGGCTGAAGTTTGGTTTTGGTCTTCGTTAGGGGTATACAACTTTCCTACTGAAATTTGTCGGTATAGGTTCACGTCTTTATATAGCCTCCATAGAACGGTACCTCCACATTTTCGGTATTTTTAAGGTTATGGTCTTAATATACCACTGAGATGACTTGAATTTTTTATTTAGACCCGATTTTCGGTATTTTTCAGGGTGGTGGCCTCCATACCCTATCTAAATAGCTGAAGTTTGGTTTTAAGTCTTCGTTGGGGGTTTAAAACGTCCCACCTGAAATTTGTTGGCATATGTCCACGTCTTTATGTCGTCCCCTTTCAACCCTTTCACATTGTTCAACCAAAATGGTGTTTTGTCTTCGTTGGAGTTACAAAAAACTTCCTTGAGAAATTTCTCGTGATAGGTCAACGTTTTATACAGTCTCCCTAGAACGGTACTCCCAATTTTTGTTATTTTGAAAGTTTTAGTCACATTTTTCAACCAGAATAACTGAAATTTGGTATTTAGTCATGTGAGGGCTATTAAAGATTTTAGTCATATAGGACTCTTTCAGATTTTTTGAAAACATTAATCACATTTTTCTGGTCAATTGCTTGTTGGAATTTTATATTCCCAGAAAATAGGAAACTTACTCTAAAATATTATCCATATCCATAGTAATAGGAGGTAAACATTTCCTCCACATATCTTCAAAAACGAAAGCAAACTTATTGTTCTTATTTACTTCAATACAGTTCGTGGTGGAGGGTATGAAAACTTCGTCCCGGTCGTTCTTACCCCGTTTTGTTACTTGTTTAGGCTAAATTCAACAGGTAAACATAAATTTAACATATTTGAAGCCAAATGTGTGTTCGCGCCGGTCTACCAGCCAATTGCTAAAATTTTAGCAACGATTTATGCATATCCATTCGTAGATTTTTAAATATTAACTATATTTATTTTTATTTTCGCGAAAAATCAACAATTAATAAAAAATCTTGAAGTAAATCCAAATTATCCTGCCTGAGAAAAGTTAGTCCCGATTTACATTAGGGGAGTTCACTTGCGGCAATTTTTCTCGTTCCTTTTTAAACTTGCCTCTTGTGTTTTTAAAATGCAATTCTGTTCCGACAAGTTTTGTCTTCAAAACAATGAAAATAATGTCAAATACGAAAAATATAAAAGGCAGTGCCTGAAAATTGCCGGTACGAGAAATTTTTTTATTTCCATTCCCCTTACGTGTCTCTCCTACAAACAGGGACTTGTCGCAAGTAAACTTACCTAATCTAAATTGGGACTTAGAAAAATATATTTGGGAGTTTTCCAACTATTTCGCTAAAATCCCATACAGTAACACTAGGCAACTCTTCGGTTGCAGTCTGGCAACTCTTGCAGTCTAGCAACTCTTAGCCTCTAGCCAGGAGCTGGTAGCCAGCCAACTAAGTGTTGTCAGCTCCGCAAACAGCTCTGACTCACTTCAGCAACAAAATACACAAAAAGCAACGACTCTGTCCGTCACGAAAGATGGATAATCCATTGACTCCAACCGAAGAAAGAGAAGTTCGCCCGACGTTCGGAAGGCCCTGTTCCAAAAGGCAACGTTTATTCTCGGCAAGATAGCCACGAATGCTGCTAACGGTACAGTGCATGAACGGGATGAGGCGGACAAGCTCAAATACACAAAAATTGTTGAGGATTATGAGAAAGCCAAAATCGCACAAATCAACGATCGCCCATCTTCTTCCAAGCGAGGGCGTTCTCGGACGGAGGACACAAAGATGTTAAAACGCAACACTACAACCACATCTACAACAAAACGAGCCTTCAATGAAGTTGTTAAGGACAACATGTTGGTTGCCATTGCTAACAAAAAGGAGGGAAAGCTGTCCCTTATCACCACTGTGGAATGGGATACTGTAGAAACCAAATTGTCGGAACTTGTTATGGAACACGTTCTAGCAAACGAAGATTCTCCTGTACCCCATTTCGACTCTAGCGAGGTACATCATGGTTACAGGGTGATCAAATGTATGGATGAGTACTCGAAGGCATATCTAGAAAAAAGCATAGCTAAGTTTAGCGATGCTTGGGACGACATCGGCCTTAGGCTGATCCCGGCCCAAAAAATCCCGATGAGACCTCGTGGCAGAGTTTGGTTGCCCAAGATAGAGTGCGACGGAACCAAGCTGCTGAAATGTCTGGCGAAAATGAACAAAGATGTTCCGATGACAATAACAGCATGAGCTTAGTTCTATCAATTACTGAGACCGGAGTAGAGGCTCTCGAAAGATTGGGGAACAAGTTGCTCTTTGGCATAAGGGAAGCCATGGTCAAAATACTACGCCCACATGGCCCGAATGGAGAAGACGATGAGGTTGACATCGACAATGCCGCTAAGCTGCTTGACAACATGCAGCTAGAGGGCCATTCACATCTTTACACAATAAAAATGATGTTTAAGGTCGTGCAGATCAATCTGATGCACTCGAGAATTGCTTCAGGCAACCTGCTGATCCTTCTTGTTGAGGAGGATCTAGACATAGACATCATACAGGAGCCCTAGTAGTAAAAGGCTTGGATAACAGAGGTTACAAGACCATATACATGAAGGATAATGGTAAGCCTAGATCATGTTTAATTGTTTAGCACAGCGGACTTCACCGTTGCAAGAGTGGAACTGGAAAACGGTAAGCAGTTCCTTATTGCCTCTTGCTACATGGCCCACTCAAGGAAAGCTCCACCAAGCGAGGTCTCGAGCTTCATGGGGGCCATTCTACCACACGACACTATAATCATTGGTTGCGACGCTAACGCAAGACATACCCTGTGGGGCAGCACTGAAACAAACGACAGAGGTGAGTCAGTTTTAGATTTCATAAATATTAACAACCTCACAATATGCAGCAGAGGTACTAACCCAACTATTGTATTTCTAAGCTCCGTGAACTTTAGGGGGTGGCAGGAGGTCATCGATCTCACGCTAGTATCAGACAGACGACAAATTTATTATTTTATTATTTTATTCCACTCAACTAGCCCAATTGCTTAACGTGAGCACTCCTTGTCCCGATAACATAACAACACAATGGCAACATATTGCCCACTCCATGCAAACAGCCGCAAAATGCATACTTGGATTCCAGAGACCTCCACAAAGGAATTCATGGTATGACCAGGAGTGTCGTGCTGCTACCGAAGAGAAAAATGCGGCATATAGAGCTACTTTACAATCAGTAGCAACGCGTAGCGCACGAGAGAGATATCGGGAGATAAGGAGAGAAGAGAAACGGATTTTCCGAAAGAAAAAGAGAGAAATGGAAAAGCGGCAGTGTGAAAAAATCGAGATGTACAGGAGCCAGAATGAAGTCCGAAAATTCTACCAAAGAGTGAAACATCAAACAGATGGCTTTGGTACAGGCACATCCTCCTGTAGGGACCAGCAAGGTAATCTGGTAACAGATACAGATAGCGTGCTCAGGATATGGAAGGAACATTTCTCCAATCTGCTGTTATCCAATAGTAGCGAAGACGATGATACTACAGATCCAATCCCAGAAGATGGTATAGAATGTATACCGCCCGACCAAGATGAGGTAAAAACAGCATCAACCGGCTGAAGAATAATAAAGCAGCAGGAGCCGATGGCTTACCAGCCGAGCCGTTTAAAACCGGAGGCGACGCGCTGATTGGTGGATTTCATGTGTCCAGAATTTATATTCTTTATGACAAGAGCTACAACTTTGCCTCCATGAACAAATTAAAATTCTTCGCGGTTTAGAAGATATGCGCCTGCCATTGCATACTACACATATCGCAAAATGTTTGGGAGCCGCTGGGGCCTCAAACCCAAAGCAGTGTCATGGATGTACACCCGCATAATAAGACCAAAACTCACATATGGAGCACTAGTTTGGTGGCAAACAGTGGGAAAGACACAATTCAAATAAAACTATACAGCATACAAAGATCGGCATGCATCGGGGTGACAATGATGCATATACTGCCAATAGATCTACACATCAAAGCAACTGCGGCCTGCAATGCTGCAAGGCTACGTGCTCTAGGAACGTGGAGAAACAGAGCTTACGGACAATCCTGCGTGCTTCTCAAACTACCGGGAAAAATAGCAACTAATGCTGATTACTGCACACCTGCAATAACTTTTGATCTGCCTTTTAAAGTTAAATTTCCAAGCAGGAACGAATGGAAAAATAGAACTCCACTGACGGTTACGACATTATTGTATACACGGACGACTCTAATATGAATTATGGAGTCGGCTCTGGTGACTACTCGGAAGAAGTAAAACATATCTACATCCACAAAGCTACCTGAAGATTGCAGTATTTTTCAGGCGGAGATACTGGCTACAAAGGAAGTTTGTAATATACTTCTACAGCACCACTCACCAAACTCAATAGGAATTTTTGTCGACAGTCAAGCGGCGCTCCTAGCATTGAATGCAAACATTGTCACATCAAAGCTGGTGAAGGAATGTAAAGAACAACTTGCTAAGCTATGGCATCTGACCAGAGTAGTTCTTACTTGGATCCCAGGTCATAAGGGTCTTGTTGGTAACGAAAAAGCAGACGAACTAGCTAAAGCTGGCTCTGCCTCTAACGAACTACAAGGGCGTCAGTCGCAACACCAATGGGAGTAGTTAAAGGAGATATCTTCAAATACTATCTTTCACAAGCAGAGATCAGATGGGACAAGACTGATACATGCAAAATTTCAAAATATACATAGCCACACTACAACATCAAACGTACAAAGTTCCTGATTAGCCAAAATCGACGGAACCTGGCAAGACTAATTGCGGTGCTAACCGGTCACTGGGCCATTGGCAACCATGCGAAGTGGTTATACATTCAACACAATGACTACTGTCGCAGCTGCGGAAACGAAGAAGAAACATTTGAACATGTCCTCTGCTACTGCCCTGCACAATTGCAAAGAAGATTGAAAATTCTAGGACGACCGTTCCTACCTTAGGTCTGGGAGACCTTCTGAGGTTTCTCAATTCATCAGGCTGGATATAATTTACCAACATACTATAACGGAATAACAATCTCTACCTGAGTGGTGTGGTTTTCAAAGCGGTATATTTTAACATACTAATTGAGGCTATGATGATTATACCCACCACGTAAACCAACCAACCAACATTATGCAACACTGAAAATGCAAACAACTTCTAGTATGATTTTTTGAAAGTACGTATTGAGACTACAAAAACCCTAGTAGGGTTTTGTCCTGTCAGATCCAGTTCAGATTTTATGGCCGGGCTAAAACTACAGTTTTTTTGCATTTATCGGTCCTTTATCTCAGAAACGATTAGGAATTCGGCCTTACTATCGTTGACAATATTGTAGCCCTAAACTAATAGAACTTACCCTTTGAACAGACCACATAAGAAAAACTCCATCTAGGGCATCCAAATCGAAAAATATAGACAATTTTACATAAATACTAAAATTCTGATCAGAAAAAAAAGCCAAACTATTGGGAGTTAAACCAAGTAAACTTTTGCAAAAATATTGATAATAAAGTTCCCAGCAATTCTTCAAAACATTCTGGAACTCTAAAACAATAACTTCATGTAGTTCCAGCTGTATTTCGCATCATATCTTTTACAACACGTATTTCAACTCAGTTCACACCAACAGTTTATTCTCGCATTTCGGATTTCACCACATTATAGATATATTTATTAAATCGTCGTTAATAAGTATACTGAAAACAACGGGATAGATGCAATTAAGAACAATGGCATTTTCTGAAAAGTTGTGTATTACATTCCTGCGAATATTTTGTCGCAAAAAAACCATTAAGAAAAAAATTTACGGTTTTGGATATATGATGCGAAATGTATATGATGCGAAAGTGTAGTTTTTCGTGTTTATTATTCTGCAAATATTTTATTCTTGCCCATATCTATAAAATTGCTTTAGCGGTCAGATGAAGATTTACATAGGTTTCAGAGGTATAGCCCAGAATTGCTTTAAAAACCATGTTGGGCCATTAAGTCGAAGCTGGATCTGACGCATCAAAACCCAACAAGGGTTTTTGTCGTTTTGGTCTGTACTTTCAAAAAATCCTCAGATCAAGTTGTTTGCACATGATTACTTTAAAAATATTGCACAGTGTAATTATTGTATACTGCTAAAATTCATCAAGAAATATGGTTTACCATCGCGAAAGCTTAAATGTTTACTGTGATAACTTATAAGGATAGGGAATTAAGAGTATTATTTAACTTAAAATCATTCAAAAAGAAGTAAAAAAGTATCAGTCGACATTGCCGGCAGAGATATACCCTCAGCCTGTGTGGATTGAAATACTTTTTTTCCAAAAAAACTTACGTATTTAGGGGGTTTTCAAAACAAAATTAAAGCGCAAAAATTTGCGGGGATATCGATAGATAGGGCTTTTTTAAACTTAGTTTCGACAATATTTAGAGTAAAATTTTATCGAATATTTTCGAACTTTTGTGGGTGAGGTATCGGAAGGTCCACTCCTTCCACCTTCGAATTTCATCTAATATTCGAAGAAATATTACGATATCCAAAGTGTGGACGAACGCAGTATTCGGTTCGAGATCTCCAGTCACTACATGTGGTGCCATAAGGCGTTTTTAAACTTTCTGGCTTTTTTCTCAAGAAGTATGGATTTGCCCTAAAAGTCTGTTACTGTCGTAATTGAGGCAGCGAATGCAAGTTGCTTCAAACAAAAATCAAAGTGATCCGAGAGCAGGTCTTAAAGTGAAATTATCCAAAAATGTGTGTGGGAGGTACCCGACGGAGTAAACAAATATAGTCCATATTCGAATCTGACCTATACCTGGTAGATACATATATTAGGATGTGTAAAGTATGGACCAAATCTGTCACTCCCATCAAGAGTTATCGTACGCAGAATTTTTCCGAATATTTTTTAACTTTTGTAGGGGAGGCACCTGGAGGAGTGGTGGACCGATATGACTTATCTTCGAACTTAAACTAAGTTTGCGCAAAACATTACGAAGGCCACAAATTTTGGACCAAATCGGCTCATCCGTTAGAGAGTTATCGTGCGCACCAGTCAGCCAGACCGACAGACGGACGGACATTGCTAAATCAACTCCAAATTGTCCTAAACACATTTCGTCCAAACATATTTGGGGTCTTAAACCATTATTTCGATGAGGCACATTTTGCCCGTATGATACAATTTCCCTTTCTAGCCTAAAGGCTGAGGGTATAAATATGAAAATTAAAAAACCTGTTATTCGTGAATCAGTTGATGCGAATCCGCTTTTAGATACAGCGAATCAATCTCTTTCAGTATTTATGCATACTTCGATGTTTAACTCAGTGGCCGAAGTTGCAACACACAATGCAAAAAAGTTTAAAGTGGGTAAAAGTCGCGCAATGTGCATTTTGATGCGCATCCGATTTCAGTAGAACCCATCAAAAATACCTCAATATACAGCTACATCAAATAGATTCTTCAAGAATCGTTGATGTGCCTCCACATTCTATTTATGGGAAAAGACCCATATTAAATTTTATACGTTTTTTTAAGAAAATACAAGCATCAAATTTGGGCTTTTAGACTTCAGTTTCTAGGATGCTGTACGGAGCACACTCATGAAATATACATCAACCGACATAACATCACGAGTTCTATAATATTATTATGAGTTTTGAGTATTACCCTGTTGCGCGCCCGAATTAGTTAAAATTAAAAAAACACCGAAATTCCGGCTTCAAAATTTCAGCATCAATTTTAGGTAGATGCAGTGGATATATCGAAAAATCATACACAAGTATCATGTTACCAATGAAGTATTCTTTCAGACTTTCTTTGTTATTTATTTCTTTGTTGTTATGGGATCCCTCCTAAAACACTTCATAGTCCGGTCAAAATAGACATTGAAATAGCAAAAATTCCCACAAAGCTGAATTTTGGTGGAGAGCTAGAGTTTGCCATTAGAAGCAACGTCCTAAAAGTCCCCATCGATCCCATGTGTGCAAAAAAAATTATTCGGGGTCAAAGGTCAAATTTTAAGGGTTTTTTGGTTTTCGGATTTATTTTTTGATAACGGTTCATCTAATCAAAAAGTGACTTAAGTAAATATTGTAGACAGAAAAATTATCTACAAGTTTGACCTTTATAATGTTTTTCCTAGAAGGAACCATTCTTGAGATATAGCTGTTCTAAAAAACACATGATTTTTATGCACTTATAAGGGAAATATGCACATATTCAGACGAACCGGCTAAAATAAGCGAAGTAATCGGGTCTGTCCCCCAAAAATATATATATTTTCTTGAAGCGTGAGATTATAGCTATCTTCTAAAAAAAATTCCAACAAAATCGGAGCTTGTTTAGTAGAGTTATTCAATGTTAGAGCCATTTTATGCAAAAATAGCCCATTTAACCCACATGTGTAATCGAAAGCCCAAAGGAAACGACCCCAACGAAAACTCTCCGATTTTTTTTCAAGTTTTGTCCGAAGGTAAGGTTTGTTGCGATGATTACGGAAATGTATAATTTTCAACGGTTGCGGATCCGGTTCGCCGGTTATTCGACCCGAAAGGCCAAATTTAAAAACCGGGTTAGACCCGGATCTACTGAACCGATTCCTGCAAAGTGGATATCGTCTGAAAGCTTACGGAAGTATCTACCACATAGTGTCGTTACTTTAACCGGTTCGCCTCATAATGTACTTACGCGGCTAATTTTTTATTTGACCTTTAGATCGCGATATCTCGAAAATGGTTAGTATTTTTTTAGTATCATAAAGACCATTCTTGTAGACAATTATTGAATCTACAACTTTTACTTTAGCCGGCTTTTGCTAAGTCTTACCGTTTTTGAGAAAAATTAAAAAAACTGAATAATTCCTCCAAAAATGACCTTTGACCCCGAATAACTTGTTTTGCACACATGGGATCGATGGGGACTTTTAGGACGTTGCTTCTAATGGCTAACCCTAGCTCTCCACCAAAATTCAGCTTTGTGGGAATTTTTGCTATTTCCCCCTTATACGCATGTCTATTTTGACCGGACTATTCAGTCATACTAACACTTCAGTCATACTAACAGTTCTCGAATTCTGAAAGGGAGAAACTCCGAGTCATCGATTATAAAACATTTTTGGTTTTTACCATAAACCCTCGCTAGCATAAATGCTGAGGGTATAAAACCAACAATAAATTTTTTTAATGTCCAAACATAACGAAAATTTGGACAAAACTCGTAAAACATAGCTTTAAACTATACATCAAACACAAGGGATTCTAAAGAAATTATATTTTATAATTTCAGATTTCTTTTTCAGTTTTTCAGTTTCAGGGACTCATAGCGAAATTGATTTGGAACAATATCCCCAAGAAGTGAAGTCTTTTGGAAGATTTTTACTGTATGGAAACATGCAAAATTAAAACTAAACACTTTGAACAAATAATTTCTACCTTTAATATATAAATTTCTGGTGTTATTGTCATAAAAAGTATTTTACCCCCATAAGTAGTTTATTCTGAGATTTGTAGTGAAATTTTGTGTAGAACTTTTCAGCTATTAGTTTGTCTATTTGTCTAGAACTATGGTGAAATATTCGGATACGATTCGTTCACATTTTTAATGGGATTTAAAACGTTTTTCGAAAAAAGGACCAAGAAGACAACTTTAATGACTCGCCTGGGGTTAAATTTTGTAGCTAAAAGATTCATCGCATTTTTGACAACAAATTGTCAAAGACAGTATATGCATAAAATGCAAGGATTCAAGGAATCCTAACTCGAATATTACCAAAAATACACCGCCCATTTACGGTGCTTCCCGAAGTAAACATTAAAGCGCCGATACACATGTATTAATTTTATTCTTTTATAATCTGCCCGATTTTACCTGTAATCATTTTTTGTGTTGTAAAGTGTTATTAACATTATATTAATAATTAATATTTTAGTAAAGTGTTGAAGGTTTTTAGTTTAACAATCTAAAGAAAAGAAACAAAGCTTCCACAATATTATCTAAGAAAACTTAAAAATTATTACGTTTTATTATTACAAACTGAAGACAAATACTTTATATTTGTATTTATTTTTATTTGAAAAGTTTTAAAATTAATGAATGCGGCTTTTGTAACTGGTTGTTACTAACATAATTGTTATTTATTTCCGCCTTCGCCATGTTAATTTTTTCTTTATCATGGTCGGAGCATTAGTTGAAGATGTTGTTGAACAAGTAATCTTTGCATTTAAGCCCTTTTTGTAGAAAGACAAAGACATTCGACAATTGTTGAGGTTACATAGTACAACTTTGTGAAAAACTTTTGTCATATATTTTGTTAAGCCTAAGTCGGAGAGTATTTCCTTCTTTTTGCGTGTCATACTGAATTCAAAGAAATGTTGTCTTGTTGTACGACTGTATTTTTTGCGTCACTCCTATTTTTAAGATTCAATGGTTATGTTAATTAAAAAATTGTTGCATTTTGTACTAATGATATCAGTTTGTTTGTCCATGGTTACCAGTGGTGGTAACTTACCACAGCAATGTCATGTTGTGTGGTTTAATGAAGTTATGGATGCTGGAGTCAACAATTTAGTCATCTGTTGCCAGTAATTTAAATGCGAATATTTTGCAACTAAAATTATATCGTCTTTATTGTTTACAATTATTTGTTTTTCATTAAAAAATATTTACTTTACTTACTTTAACTAAGAATAGATTTCCAAACGCACCGATCTTCTTCTTTACTTATCCAATTTTGGATGCCATGGGTTTGTGATATCATATTCAAATTGGCATTTCCATCGAAGTTTTGGCCTTCACTTGTGGCATAACCGACATATTCATATGTCTTCGTGGCGGAAATATATTTATCTATCCTGATTACAGGGTCTAGCCAACGCAATCATTGTACTTTGATACGTTTTATTATATCGAATTCGATTGGCTACTACAGTTAATAGTTTATACGACGACGGTATTCACCGCCAATGCATATTGGCCCATAAATCTTTCGAAAATTTTTCTCTCAAACACAACAAAATTCTGCCTCATCTGCTTTCGTAAGTACCCATGCTTCGGATCCATACGTAAATACGGGTAGTATCCGTATCTGGTTGTCTGGTGTGATTTTTGTTTGACGAGAGGTGGTTTTGATTTTAGGCTGTTCACTTAGACCACTAATAGCATTTATTGGCCAATATTATTCTTTTTTATACCCTCCACCATAGTAACTAATCATTTGTAAAGTATATATATATTCTTGATCAGGATAAAATTCTAAGATGATCTAGCCATGTCCGTCTGTCTGTCCATCTGTTGTAATCACTCTAGCGTTCGCAATAATTGAGCTAGAAAGCTATATTTTTGCTTCCGAGTGTCTTTTTTTCCATAGGCAGGTCAAGTTCGAAGATGGCTATATCGGACCACTTTTTGGTATAGCACCCATATAACGGTACCTCCCGATTTCCGGTATTTTGAGGATTTGCTAAAATTGTTGACCGAACTACCTGTAATTTGACAGTTGAGGTTCCTAGTAATCACAAAATATCTCCACCGAAAACTGTCAACATAGGCCCATGTTTTGGTATAGACCGCATATAACGGTACCTCCCGATTTTCAGAATTTTGGGGATTTAAGCTACGTTTTTTGACCAAACTACCTGTATTTTCACGTTTGGTTCCCAGCGGTCACAAAATATTTCCACTAAAAACCGTCAGCATATGTTCATGTTTTGGTATAGTCCCCATATAACGGTACCTCCCGATTTTCGATATTTTGAGGATTTTAGCTACAATTTTTGACCGAACTACCTGTAATTTTGCAGTTAAGTTTCCTAGTAGTCACAAAACATCTCCACCGAAAACTGTCAACATAGGCCCATGTTTTGGTATATCCCCCATATAACGGTACCTTCTGATTTTCGGTATTTTGGGGATCTTATCTAAACTTTTTTTTTACCAAAATAACTGTAATTTCACGTTTAAGGTTCCCAGTGGTCATAAAATATCTCATCTAAAACCCGTCAACATAGCTCCATGTTTTCGTATAGCCGATTTTTGATATTTTGAGGATTTATCTAAAATTTTTCTCCAAACTAACTGTAATTTCACTTTTGGGGTTCCCAGTGCACATTGGGCCCAATGGCAGGTTTCTGAGGCAAAAAGTCTAGTTTTGAAGTCATATATTTGTATAAATTAGTATCGGGATTAGATTCTTAACACTTTGAGCCACTTAGAAACAAAATCATTTCAACCTGGCAACGCTTCGTGGTCACATACCGAGCTGTCAAAGATATTGCATGTTACTTTGTAAAATTTTATAAAAATTTATCCAACGAAGAACAAATTTGTTTCGCTCGGCAATTAAAAACCGCTGATTTAATAAACAGTTTTTTTAATGGATAAAACGTGTAAAGGTATATAAATTAATATTCTGATTAAGAAATAAAAGAAGTTAGATTTGGTAAGGAATATTTGAAGTAGACTTGTGGTGTATTTTTTGTGTAGTTCGTATTGTAGTTTAAATAGTTTTTGGAATAAAACTCGCGGTATTGCGGCGTATTGTCGAAACTATATATATCTGATAGAAGGTAATAGTGAGTACTATATGTGTAAAAAAATTTCATGTCCGTATGGATCCGAATACTTATAGAAAATTACTTACAGATAGCGTGACACTTAAAAATGTGGATATTTTAATTTATTAGATTGGGTTGGGACTGGACGATGCTCAATATGACACAAGTCGCCAAATTTTATAGTAATCTTATCCGAGTTACACCAAGCATTGAAATCTTCAATATTCTAGATCTTTAAATTTAATAACTGGTACTACAAACACCTACTAAATTTCAAGATCTTAACCTGTAATTATAAAGTTTTCAAATAACGGACGCAATCGCGGTTTTCTACTTCCAAAACATAAATTAATGATAGAGGTCACAATTACTATTGTTTTGTATACCAATGCGTCTAATAATCTCTGAGATTTCGCGTTTGGCTAAAACTTGTTGTGGGGGAGGTCCCCCACCCCCTCCATTTTTCGGTATAAAAAGTACCTTACGATCTATTCTCAGACCTTATGAATCTACAAACAAAATTTTATCAAATTCGGTCCAGCCATTTCAGAAGATTTATATTTCGAACATCATTGTATACCTGAAAAGGTTTCTATATATATGTAGATATATATCTGAACCGATCAGAGCCAAATTTTCAGGACCTGATTCTAACCTGAACAGGATTTACCATATCAAATTTTAAGGCGATCGGATGCAAATTGTGACCTTTGTGGGGCTTAAATATAAAATCGGATTAAATCGGATGAAACATATACATGCAAACTATATCTATATCTGAACCGATTCTTACCAAATTTTGCAGAAGTACTTTTATGCCCATTAAAAACATTGGAACGAAATTTGGTAGCTCTAGCTGCTTCCAGTGACTTGTTGCCTCAAAAACCTGTCATTGGGCCCAATGTGCAGTGGTAAAAAAACCTCTATTAACGTTACCTCCCGATTTTCGGTATTTTGGGGATATAATCTACGTTTTTTGACCAAACTACCTGTATTTTCACGTTTGGTTCCCAGTGGTCACAAAATATCTCCACTAAAAACCGTTCCTAGTAATCGCAAAACATCCCCACCTAAAACTGTCAACATAGGTCCATGTTTTGGTATAGCCCCCATATAACAGTACCTCCCGATTTTTGGTATTTTGGGGAATTTAGCTAAAAATTTTCACCGAACTACCTGTAATTTGACAGTTGATGTTCCCAGTGGTTATCAAACTCATTTTCTTTAGTCACATTTCGATAGGACTTGCGGTTTCCAAGCAAAATCGTCAAAACCTAAAAAACTCTTAAATATGTCAATTTGAATCGCGATTTATTTAAAAAGCGCTCCATCTTTTTTTTTTTGTTTTTTGATTTTTCTCATCTATGAACATTTTAGTTTCAGAATCCCCAAAAACTTCCCTGGTGTAAGCATCTTTCATTTAAATTTGGTTCAAGGACACCGTGCCTCTGTCTGACTGGTACGCACGATAATACTCGAACGAAAAACTAAAAACCCTTAAAATTTGACCTTTGACCCCGAATATTTTTTTTGCATACATGGGATCGATGGGGACTTTTAGGACGTTGCTTCTAATGGCAAACCCTAGCTCTCCACTAAAATTCAGCTATGTGGGAATTTTTGCTATTTCAATGTCTATTTTGTCTGGGCTAACAGTCGCTAACATAACATATGTTTGGATCCAACCTAATGGTCAAAATAATAACAGGGCACCTCTACACATCAGTCACCGTCATGCTGTTGAAAGTAACAGGTGTCCTACCTAGTCCGGTCAAAATAGACATGCGTATAAGGGGGAAATAGCAAAAATTCCCACAAAGCTGAATTTTGGTGGAGAGCTAGGGTTGGCCATTAGAAGCAACGTCCTAAAAGTCCCCATCGATCCCATGTGTGCAAAACAAGTTATTCGGGGTCAAAGGTCATTTTTGGAGGCATTATTCAGTTTTTTTAATTTTTCTCAAAAACGGTAATACATAGCAAAAGCCCGCTAAAGTAAAAGTTGTAGATTCAATAATTGTCTACAAGATTGGTCTTTATGATTCTTAAAAAAGACTTACCATTTTCGAGATATCTCGATCTAAAGGTCAAATAAAAAATTAGCCGCGTAAGTACATTATGAGGCGAACCGTTTAAAGTAACGACACTATGTGTTAGATACTTCCGTAAGCTTTCAAACGATACCCACTTTGCAGTAATCGGTTCAGTAGAACCGGGTCTAACCCGGTTTTTAAATTTGGCTTTTCGGGTCTAATAACCGGCGAACCGGATCCGCAACCGTTGAAAATTATACATTTCCGTAATCAGCGCAATAAACCCTACCTTCGGACAAAACTTGAAAAAAATCGGAGAGTTTTCGTTGGGGTCGTTCCCGTTGGGCATTCGATTATACATGTAGGTTAAATGGGCTATTTTTGCATAAAATGACTCTAACATTGAATAACTCTACTAAACACGCTCCGATTTTGTTGGAATTTTTTTTAGAAGATAGCTATAATTTCGCTCTTCAAGAAAATATATATTTTTTTGGGGGACAGGCCCGATTACTTCGTTTATTTTAGCCGGTTCGTCTGAATATGTGCATATTTCCCTTATAAGTGCGTAAAAATCATGTGTTTTTTAGAACAGCTATATCTCAAGAATGGTTCCTTTTAAGAAAAAAATTATAAGGGTCAAACTTGTAGATAATTTTTCTGTCTACAATATTTACTTTAGTCACTTTTTGATTAGATCAACCGTTTTCAAAAAATAAATCCGAAAACCTAAAAACCCTTAAATTTTGACCTTTGACCCCGAATAATTTTTTTTGCACACATGGGATCGATGGGGACTTTTGGGACGTTGCTTCTAATGGCAAACCCTAGCTCTCCACCAAAATTCAGCTTTGTGGGAATTTTTGCTATTTCAATGTCTATTTTTACCGGACTAACCTTTCCCAGATAAGAAAGTGATCTAACTGCATACAATTTACTCAATCTTTTAGCAATGTGTAATCTAGTCATTTTATCCCCCATGCTCACCTGTTGACTTCAAAGTAAATTTCCTAACTCTTTGTAGTCTTTAGGGATTGTACATCGAATTTCGAATATTCTATCATTAGGTAGATAGCAGGTAACCCAAAAAAATATCTTTAGCTACCCGAGGATCTCAGGGAGTCAGAAACGTTGATGGGTAAATTCTCTTGCCAATAAGCTTTTTCATGGTCCAGAAAACTACGACTGTTAGAAGCGAAATGAGGGGTTGCCTGGACACGTCATTTATAACTATGATAATGTCTAGCGAGCTAGGGCAATCTCCCCTTATCCTCTTTCACCATGCAAGATGTAGAGCTATTAATTTGCTGGGGCAGTTTGGAATGACAAAGCTCATGATGAACATTGAATTCTCCTAGCACCAGACGTCTTTTGCCCTCTAAAGGCATAATTATTACAGCCATATAACGTAGGGTAGAACTATGTACGAATTAGCATGATGCTTTAGACTTCGGCGAACATAAAATCTACAGTCAAACTCTGGCCTTTCTTAATGGTAGCTATGATATATCGCGTCACCTCCTATCGCATTCCCTCCCACGTCCTGTAAGCCAGTAAAATTGCAAAAAAAACTAAATATGCATTGAACAAATTGTAACTTCACATTTTAAATATAGGTTTAATGGTTTTTACCACGTGATAATGACATTATCTTTAGGAACAGTCTTCTCCGAATATTGAAACCCATACTGCCACTATATTGTGTTGGCCAAAGAATATAACTTTTTCGAAATTAAGAAGACTTCGTAAATATTCCTTCGCCCACTAAATATTTATTTTGTATACTTAATGAATAAAAATTAAAAAGATGTACCTATTACTTTCTTACAAAAAGACCATTTATATCAAGTAAAATTTTCCCCTTTTCTATTCGAAATGTAAGGTTTTAAATTGAATTACTCGACACACATTAATCTCTTTAGAAAACAAATTAATGTCATCGAACACCACCAGCCTCATCAAAGCGACAGCAATTTAGGTGTGTACATACAAATCCCTTTACGAAACATTTAAATCGTTTGAGAATTTGTTAATCTTGCCCGAAAACAGAAACTCACCGACACAAGGAGGCTAAACATCAAAAGAAAATCTTAATTGATTTTAATTTATTACTGCATGTCGATCATTCCATTCAATTTGAGATTTGAAAACAACAAAAAAAATAATCGAACTGAACCCAAAAATTAAAACTCTTCACTGTGACACTTTTTACTACCGTGGTAGCTGTGGTCCGTCGTAAGTAGTAGACTCAAAACCATAGCCAAAAACTTACAATGATTGATTTATGTGTCACTGCGTGTCCAGTTTCCATTCTAGATAAGTTTCAGATGCCTCTGTCCTGGTTTGAGAAGTAGCCACAAAACCTCGAGTACGCAATGTAGCAGCAGCAACAACAACATCAGCTACGGTAACGCAAACACAAAATTAGTGTTCATTGATAAGAGATGTTGTTACATGGCACACATAGCAAGAAAGTGAGGAAGATGAGGAGACAAAATGAGGCAACGGCAACAAAAATGTATAAAAATTATAACAAAAACCTGAGTTTTAATGAGACTCTGATAACAAATGAACGACTGAAGGTAAGACATGTAGCTGCTGTTGCTTTTGATGCTGATGATGAAGGAAGAATGAAGAAATGCAGTAGCAGCCTGTTTGGCTACCCCACCACAATGATGCAAGCAACATCAAACGTTGCGACAATCAGTTTTGTCTGTATGTTTTTCCTTTATAATCTATGTATTTGAAGACGTTTTTTTCTATGGGATACAGTGGTGTAAATATAATTGTTTTATGTGTCTACACATTTATAAATCTCTAGGATCTAAGATCTTAAATATAATGACCAGAGACGTATACGGGGGGTGGTTCAGGGGGCTAGAAAAATTTTCATAAAATTTTTAAACATTTTGCTTCCAAAAAATCATATTTGTTCTAGTGGGTCCACCCCACAACTCTCATGTATCTCCAGATTTAAAACAGAAACTTCCGGTAATTACACTCTCCAGCATATTTCTAGACCAAACTCCGTCACACATTCCAAATTTCATTGAAATCGGACATATATTGCGTGTTTGGTGCAGCAAATACGTAAAATCGGCCAAAAATATATTTGGAAGCTATATCCAAATCTGAACTGATTTCGATTAAATTTGGCATATCGATTGATCGGCAGTCAGGCATTATAAATTTCATCGAAATCGGACAAATGTAGCGTGTTTTGTCTATCAAATACGTGAAATCGACCGAAAATATATATGTGAGCTATATAAAAATCTGAACCGATTTTCAGACAAAAAAAATATGTTCCCCAATGTTCATCTGAATTGGATTATAAGTTCGACCTGTACGTTGCGAACAAAAACACATGGACAGACGGACGTTCGGATATGCACAAATCGACTCAGAAAGTGATTCTATGCATATACCCAAAAGGAACTATGGATCTATCTTGTTTTCTTTTCCGTGTTACATACAAATGCACAAAGACATAATACCCTTTACTACAATGTGGTGTAGATTATAAAAAACAAGTAAAAAAGTGTTAGGACCGTCCGGGCCGAACTTTTTTTACGCCCCATCATAAAATATTCTGAACTTTTATCCATGCTGATGCTGGATAGCCTTTTCTGATGTTGAGTAGGAGAAAAGTACATATCAGGAGCCTTTGCTTTTGGCGATAAAATATTAAAAGTAAAACACTAAACATATGAAAAAAGTGTTGTCACGGCGTGTTAGCGTTCAGAGCCAAAATCATAACTTCCGAACGCTGCGCGAAAATAGGGTTTGTCGTAGAAAATCATACATATTGAATGAGAAAAAAGCTCATCACTGTGAAAAAAGAACTTGCATTTGAGAAATGAAAAGTTCGATGACAGAAAAGCCACTCCACAGCCGATATGTCTGATGAGCTGCTGCCAATAGCGAAACATGTCACATGTTGCAAAAAATCAGTAAAACAGTCTTGTTGACAACTTCTCTGCCTTCAGTAGTGGAGTCACTCTGCCTTTCTTCAAACTTCGGGACAATGGCTATTGAAATATTGGTCCATTATCTCAGGATATGGACTTGTTCCCGAAAACTTCGTACCGTCGTAATAGGAAATTACGTGTTGGAGATATCTGAAGTGGTGGAACGATTTAACCCTGATCTATTTTACAAAGAAATATTGCGAAGCACAAAGTTTAGACGAAATCGGATACTCGGTTATCTTGCGCACCATTTTAGTGAACAATTTGGAGTGGGTCGATATGGTCCGGTTTTGAAATTAAACTATCTTTGATGAAACTATAAGGATGCACCTTCGAGAGTTATCGTGCGATCCAACCAGCCAGACAGACGATGCATGTTTGTCATGGTATAATAAAGTAGAGGTAGGCCAAGTATGAAAATCGCTGAAAAATACAACCCTGTAGCCATGACTTAAAACGTCAAATGACATGGAGCAATAATAAAGGTAGATGTATATGCATAGTCGGTTTTGCAAAAGCATATGAAATTTAGAACTTCACGGTTTATGTTAAAAGTACCAAATAGAGTAAAAAATAACAAGTAAAAACGGTGTTAAGTTCGGCCGGGCCGAACTTGTTATACCCTCCACCATAAGTTGTATTGAAGTAAAATGGTATAATTAGTTTCCTTTCGTGTATGAAGAAGACTTAATACTAAATTTCAGCAATTTCGGTAAAACAATGTGAGGCATCATTCTATATGGGCTATTTCAAAACGTCGATCTATACCGACAAATTTCTGACGGAAAGTTTTTAGGCTCAAAGAAGACTTAATACCAAATTTACTATATTTCGGTAAGAGAATGTGACTAAAACTTAAAAAATACCGAAAATCAGGAAGTACGCTTCTAATATTCTTCTGGAATATTTTATAACTCTTGGAAGACGAAATAACGAATTTCAGCCATTAAGGTTGGATATTGACGTCACAATCTTCAGTATTACGAAAATCGGGAGGTACCGTTCTATGGGGGCTATATGGAAACGTGGACCTATACCGACGAATGTTAGTCAGAAATGGGGCAATATGAATGCGTGGACCTGTACAGACATATTTCTGACGAACAGGTTTATATCACATTGAACACTAAATACCCAATTTGGTGGAATATTGAAGACACAACCTTCAAAATATGAAAAATCGGGAGGTACCTTTCCATGGGGGCTATATGAAGGCGTGGACTTATACCGACAAATTTAAAGGGGAGTTTGAGTACCCCCAACGAAGTCTAAATACCAAATTTCAGCCATTTCGGTGTGATAATGAAGCTAAAACCTTCAAAATACCGAAAATCGGGAGGAACCGTTCTATGGGGACTATATGAAGGTGTAGACCGATACCGACAAAATTCTGGGGGAAAGTTTTATACCCCTAAAGAAGATTACGTACCAAATTTCAGCCATTTTTAGGAAAGCTAAGGGAAAGTTTTATACCCCTAAAGAAGACTACTTACCAAATTTCAGCCATTTTGGTAGGATAATGAAGCTAAAATCTTCAAAATACCGAAAATCGGGAGGTACCGTTCTATGGCGGCTATATGAAGGTGTGGACCGATACCAACAAAATTCTGGCGCAAAGTTTTGTACCCCTAAAGAAGACTACGACCAAATTTCAGCCATTTTGGTAGGATAATGAAGCTAAAACCTTAAAAATACCGAAAATCGGGAGGTACCGTTCTATAGGGGCTATATGAAGGTGTGGACCGATACCAACAAAATTCTGGGGGAAAGTTTTTTACCCCTAAAGAAGACTACGTACCAAATTTCAGCCATTTTGGTAGGATAATGAAGCTAAAACCTTCAAAATACCGAAAATCGGGAGGTACCGTTCTATGGGGGCTATATGAAGGTGTGGACCGATACCAACAAAATTCTGGCGCAAAGTTTTGTACCCCTAAAGAAGACTACGTACCAAATTTCAGCCATTTTGGTAGGATAATGAAGCTAAAACCTTAAAAATACCGAAAATCGGGAGGTACCGTTCTATAGGGGCTATATGAAGGTGTGGACCGATACCAACAAAATTCTGGGGGAAAGCTTTTTACCTCTAAAGAAGACTACGTACCAAATTTCAGCCATTTTTGTAGGATAATGAAGCTAAAACCTTCAAAATACCGAAAATCGGGAGGTACCGTTCTATGGGGGCTATATGAAGGTGTGGACCGATACCAACAAAATTCTGGGGGAAAGTTGTATAACCCTAAAAAAGACTACGTACCAAATTTCAGCCATTTTGGTAGGATAATGAAGCTAAAATCTTCAAAATACCGAAAATCGGAAGGTACCGTTCTATGGGGGCTATATGAAGGTGTGGACCGATACCAACAAAATTCTGGCGCAAAGTTTTGTACCCCTAAAGAAGACTACGTACTAAATTTCAGCCATTTTGGTAGGATAATGAAGCTAAAACCTTAAAAATACCGAAAATCGGGAGGTACCGTTGTATAGGGGCTATATGAAGGTGTGGACCGATACCAACAAAATTCTGGGGGAAAGCTTTTTACCCCTAAAGAAGACTACGTACCAAATTTCAGCCATTTTGGTAGGATAATGAAGCTAAAACCTTCAAAATACCGAAAATCGGGAGGTACCGTTCTATGGGGGCTATATGAAGGTGTGGACCGATACCAACAAAATTCTGGGGGAAAGTTGTATAACCCTAAAAAAGACTACGTACCAAATTTCAGCCATTTTGGTAGGATAATGAAGCTAAAACCTTAAAAATACCGAAAATCGGGAGGTACCGTTCTATGGGGCCTATATGAAGGTGTGGACCGATACCGACAAAATTCTGGGGGAAAGTTTTATACCCCTAAAGAAGACTACGTACCAAATTTAAGCCATTTTGGTAGGATAATGAAGCTAAAAACTTAAAAATACCGAAAATCGGGAGGTACCGTTCTATGGGGGCTATATCAAAACGTGGACCGATATATCCCATTTTCAATACCAACCATCCTGCAAGTAATAAAAACTTCTGTACCAAATTTTGACTCTCTATCTTTAAAATTGCGAGCTGTATCTTGATTTCAACAGACAGACAGACGGACGGACTGACGGACGGACGGACGGACGGACAGACGGACATGGTCAAATCGACATAGAATTTTATGCTGATCAATAATATATATACTTTATAGGGTCTCCGACGAATATTTCGATGTGTTACAAACGGAATGACAAATTTAATTATACCCTCCATATGGTGGAGGGTATAAAAATCACTTCTGGAGCATAACTTACTCCAGAGTAATATTGCTAAATAAGTGTTCCAAAAATAGCAAAAGTTGTACCCAAAATTTAAGACAGTGGAAACAAAAATGTCATTGTCTTATCTTCTACTTGACAAGCTTGGCTGATCTAAAATCGTGATTGCTGGCATCCGATTTGGAGATACGTTGGCATTCTCGCTAAAACTTTTATAATATATGTAATTTTTCCGCTCCCGTACTTTTGAAACAAATGTCAATTAATATTTGACAAATCGTTCTTTAGCAAGTATTACTATGAAAAAAACAAACAATTTAATTTTGCCACGCGAATAAAAATTGTTTGTCCGTGTTTTCAATTTTAAGATATTAGCTTTGTTCCAGAACTAAAATGTTTTTACAATTTCTACCACTTTTACACATTTTACCCGAAAAAATGCTACTTCTCTTTAAACAAACATGGCGGCGAATGACGATCTCTTTAAAAACTTTCTATACGACAAATTTGGGCGAGTAAAAATAGTAGCATGAATGCCAGCGTATGATTGGCTGGTAGGCCGACTTTGACATTTGTTCCAGCTTTTTTGATGTTTTTTTTTTTTCCATTTTTGCGTTCCCGAACTTTTTGAAAAAACTTTTTTGTGAAAACAATTTTTCTCTCTTCCTCTCTTTTACAAGTTTTACTATTAAAAAAGTACTGGAACAAAGCTATTATATTAAGCAGAAGGTTTTTGTTGTAACAATTCACCAATGCATCTACCTTTATTAATGCATAATGTCAACAACAGTAAAAATGTCAACCCTGCTTTTGAGAGAATAGGCCATAATAAGAAAAAATTGTAATCAGCTGTTAGCTGTGGCCTACCTTGTATATTATTCTACCATGATGTTTGTATTGTCGTGTATATACCCTCGTTAGCCTAAAGGCTGATGATATAAAAAGGCTTTATCTGATTTGCGCCGAAATTTATATTTAAGATTCGAAAAAATATTATGATATGGAAAGTTCAAAAGTTGTAATGCGCTCCAGCCACTACAAATGGTGCCACAGGGGTTATTTTACAGCTTTTGGGCCATTATAGACTTGCACCAGAAAAAATTGTACCGTGGTGATGGAGGCAGCGAATATAAGTTGTTCCAAAAAATCAAAGCGATTCGAGAGCAGGTAGACTGAACCGATATAGTCCAAACTCGAACCTGATCTATGTCGGGTAGACCTAGAGGTCTAAACGTTAACCCGGAAAAAACAGAACTATGTCTTTTCGGGTAGACCTAGAGGTCTAAACGTTAACCCGGAAAAAACAGAACTATGTCTTTTCACTAGGAAAACGAAAATATGAGCTTTCGAAGACCCCGTTTTCCTAGGTAAGACAATAACCATTTCTCCAACAGTTAAGTATCTAGGAGTGATCCTGGACAGAAAACTGAAAAGGAAAGACCACATTCAGGAAGGGCTCATAAAGCCCACAGATGTTGGTCAACTTGCAGGAGAGTTATAGGCTCTAAATGGGGTTTCAATCCTAGAAAGGTACATTGGTTATACAGAAGCGTAATTAGACAATTTTAACCTACCCATCTGTAGTATGGTGGACAGCTGTGGACAAAAAATATAATGTGATTATATTACAAAAAGTCCAAAGAATGTGCTGCTTAAGTATTAGTGGGGCAATGAGGACTACACAAACTCGGGCTTTAGAGACAATTTTGTTTGTACACCCAATAGAAATTCAGGTAAGGTATGAAGCAGCCATCGCAGCTATAAGACTTAAGTAGATAAGCGAGTGGATCGGAAGAGACCACCAAGCATACGACCAAAATATTTCGAGGGTCACTGATCATATTGTATCAGATCGTATAACTGAAACAAGTGAATTGGTTTTGTGTGAAGTCTTAATACCGGACAGAGACTTGTGGATCGATGGAACCCTGGCACAGATGCCAGCTGGAAGCTGTGGATTTACAGATGGGGCTTTGCTAGGGAGGAAGGACGGGTCTGGGTCTCTTTATCGAAAACCAGGAAACGAGAATCTCCCTTCGACTGTCGGATCACAACACGATCCTACAGGCCGAAATTCGAGCGATTACCGAGTGTCTGAACTGGTTTTAGGCTAATACAAGGCCAACCAAAGTAAACATCCTAACGGATAGTAAAGCAGCAATTAATGCTATAACAAGCAAGATAATTAAATCAAAAACTGTCTTGCAATGTAAAAAGTCAATTAACGACTACTCCCATCATGGTTCGGTTAACATTATATGGGTACCAGGACATGAGAGGGTTAGGGGTTACGAGATAGCTAATTCCTTAGCAAAATATGCAAGGGAGCAAACTACAATAAACCTAGATAACGCTAAGCCATTTAAAGCTGCGCGTCTAGAGTTTAAGGTATGGGTAAAGAATGCTCATATATCCCCTTGGAATTCTGAAGAGAAGGGAGAAACACAAAAATCCTATGGGGGAACCCAGATGAGGACAAAAATAATTAAAAAGGCATTTGTTGACTAACAGGCATCCTTACGGGACACCTAGAGCTACAAGCGCATCTGCACAAAATAGGTTGTGCGGAAAGCAGCGTCTGCACATGCGGAGAAGACGACGAGACGTTGGAAGGCTATCTCTGCCATTGCCCAGATTTCGAGACGCGAGGAACCAATTTCTTGGTGACGATACTATACAAGATCTCAGCCAAATTAGGGCAAGCGAGTTCAAAAACTTTTCAACCTAACCTAACCGATGTGCAAAGTTTGGAACAAATCCGCTACTGCCTTCGAGAGTTGTCGTGTGCACTATTTAAGCGAAAAGTTTTCAATTTTTGTGGGGGATGTATCCGAAGTAGTGGGCCGCTTTTCCAACATGATCTAAGTTTGGACAACATATTAGGAAGGCCACATTTTGGACCAAATCGGTTAATCCTTCGAGAGTTATCGTGCGCTTTAACCAGCCAGACAGACGGACAGGTATAAATTGACACCAAATTGTCTGAAACGGATTAAGGATTATGAAATTAGATATCAACTTCGATAGAAACAAGGGCTGCAGTCGAAACTGTGCCGTGATATTCTATAACAATATCCCTTTTTCGCCAATTTTTTGAAAATAAATAGAAGTATGTAGCCGCGGTACAGTTCGTAGATCCCAGACGAGTTATATTCTCAAGCTTAAACATGGTTATGAGGTATCCATGATTCGTGTTAAATAAAAATTCCCGTGGCCATCACTAGAAAAATGCACACAACAACATAATTGGTACACCTCTTGTGTAGTTTCATCTTCCGACTGTTGCATTAACCATTTAAAAGGGAAATCTTAATATTGTGGTCATTTCAGCAGTCATATCGTCTCTACTGGAGTAGACTATACCTTTGGTTCTTTGACCACTACTTGCACGCAGATAAATGACTATGAAGGTAGTGCAAAAAGTAGCAAATTGCAGCCTGACTCGTGTATCCTTTTCAACATTTTCCCTTTATTAACCACTGTAATAATTGTTCCACAAACATCCCCGGAGGGACAAGGGAGACTTCTCTCATATCAATGAGTGCACCCAGATTCATATTAGCCCAATGATATGGAACCTACTGTTTATCGCCGAGTCCGAACGACGTGTCCTAAGACACCGCATGTAGAGAAGTTTTACAAGGCTGAAATACTCAGGAAATGTCGCCAACATTACTGAGGGGTATTTTGCCACCGTTGCAAAATGTTTAATGTTGCCTGGCCGGGGAATCGAACCCACGACCTTCAGCGTGCAAGGCGGGTGTGCATACCATTGCACTACCGTGGCACCCATTATTAACCACTGTTCTCGAACAAATAATCAGTTTTCGTTCTCTAAAGATCGCAATGTCGGCATTGATGGCCGTAACATGTGTCCTGTCCTTTTTGAAGAAATCATCAATAACATACGAAAATTTATAAGGCCGCGATTGGCAACATTAAAAAATGAATATTTATATGAGAGTAAGAAATACGACAGTAGTTAAGAAGAAGCAAATGAAAAAAATCCTCAAGGAGGTCCAAGCAAGGAGAACAAAATACAAATGGATTCAAAAAATACCGCCTGTGCCTGACGAACGAAAATGATAAGAGGACACAAATGAACTGAAACAAATGTCAGGCAGAAACTGCTGCAACAGCAGATGCGTCACAGTAACAGCCAGCCTAAAACTTGGAACTACAAAAATATGCCACAAACAACAGGTATTTCCCTCCCTTGTGGTCGGCCAGAACGATCATGTTGTTGATGATTATACCGACAGTAAGTCAATGAGGGACGACGATGATGTTAAGGATGGTCGGATAAATTGGGATGCATAAAAATTAAAAAGACATGAAAAAATAAAAAGATAACAGTAGTTGTAAGCAGAAGCAACAACAACAAACAACACCATCGTTTCGTATTCGAATTTAAAACAGAATTCTTAATGTTATTCACTGTTTCGGTTGTTGTTCTTGTTGCCACCACGTTTGGCGGTTAAGTTCGTTTCTTTCTTTTCGGTTTTAAATGAATTTTGACATTATGTTTGGACAAACAAATGATTGCACTTAGGCGGACAACATCACAGCAAAAGCCAACCAGCCATGTTGGAAACATAACTAACCGACTGTTGTCATCCCGTCCCAGCGGTATTCAGAGACATAGCGGCGCGTTCAATATGTCTGCATAGTGGTGTAATATGGTGGTTAATATTGTAAATTGATTTCATTTACATAAAGTGCATTTTGAAAAAGGGGCAGTGAAAAGGGGCATTATTGTTATAACCTCAGCTTTTAGGCTAATGATACGATGAAAATATGTCTCATGAAAATAATGGTTTTAGACCCCAAGTATGTTTGGACGAATTTGCTGTCAATATAACTCTGTCTATCTATCTGACTGTATGTCTGGCTGGAGCGCAAATTTGGTTCTCGTAATATTTTGTCCAAGCTTAAATCAGTTCAAAGATTTGCCATATCAGTCTACTCCCCAACAAAAGTTCACAATTTCTTCATACGATAACTCTCGAAGGTGGTAACCGATTGTGTCCAAACTTTGCACGTCGTAATATTTCCTTCAAGCATAGATCGGTCCAATCCTACCAGTACCCCCACACAAATTTTTAAAATTTCTGACATAAATGCAAATGGACTCCTGTCGAATCGTCATGTTTTTTGCAGTATGTTGTGCTCCAGGCCCCTTTATCGACGGTACAATTTTTTTGGCAACAAGTACGAAAATGTACAGTTTAAGGACATGTCTTGGATGGATTTGAAATTTTTTGCAGCATGTATTCCTCGCGGCTCTTATAAGACGGTACAATTTTTCGGAGGGAAACTGGGAAACAGTTTGTGGAGTACCCGAAAAAGTAATTGGGCGAATAGGAAAGTTTCACGTTTCATTGGAACTCTGCAAGCCGCAGATAAACCACCACAGGTCCCCAGTTCTGAAGCTGCAGAAGCCATTCGGAAATCAACGAAATCCATAGAAATTAGCCCAGACAGGATCTCCATGGTCATGACAAAAGAACTGTATGAACTATTTGTCGTTTGTCCACATAGTTCTCGAATATTGGACAGGATGGTCCCGCTATTGAAACATTGGAAAGATGCGAGTAAAGGAGAATTGAAAATGAGTTATATCTGTCCACGTTTTGATATAGCCCTCACAGAAAGGTACTTACCGATTTTCGGTATTATCTCATCGACATGGCTGAAATTTTACAACTACAAAACTACTATTACAAAACTTTCCCCCAGAAATTTGTCGATGCAGGTTCACGTTCTGATATAGTCTCATAGAATAGTACCTCCAAGATTTTTGGTATTAAAATGGTTTTAGCCTATTTATCTAACCAAAATAGCTGAATTTTTGAATTTAGTCTTCGTTACGCTTAAAACACCAATTCTGAAGAGAATTTTGTCTTCAATGTGGTTCCCATAGAACGGATCCTCCCGACTTTCGGTGTTTTTTTTTTTTTTTTGCTATAAAATATTTCTGCACAGAATTTTTTCATTAACATTATCCAACCGAAATGGCTGAAATCTGGTTTAAAAATAATTTATGGTGCTAGGTTGCGTAGTCTAGCCATTTTTGATTTGACCCCGACTTCGGTACGGTAGATTTTTGGAAGGATATGTCTTTTGTTTGCAGGCAGGTCCACGCTTGGGTATAGCCCCCATATAACTGTACCGCCTGATTTCTGGCATTTTGAACTGAATATGAGAGGGATGTGTCTTTTGTTTTCAGGCAGGTCAATTACAAAGATGGCCACTCTGTCGGTCCACTCGGTCCACTCTGGTATTTTGACATTTTTTGGTATATTTTCAGACCGACTTAATTAAATTTGGCATTTGGAGTTCTTTGTGGACATAAATCTTCGTTTTGGTATAGACCCCTTATGACGGTACCACTTGATTTCAGATATTTTGACGCTTCGGACCAAATTAGCTATACTTTTGTATGTAGGGTTTCTAAAGTTCAGAAAATGTATGTACCAAGAATAAGTCCAACTTTTGGTGTAGCCGCCACACCACCCGATTTAAAGTATTTGAATTAGATAACATTTGGCGCTATGGATTCTTTGTGATCAAAAAAAAACCTATCTACCGAAAACTTTGGACATAGGTCCGTATTTTGGAATTTATTATGAACATTTTCGGCCTAATTTGGCTGTTATTTGGCATTTATGGCTCCCTGTGGCCAACAAACTTCTCCGTCAAAAGTCGTGGACATAGGGCTACGTCAATATAACTGCAGGGGCCGATTTCAGAAATTTACGTATTTTTTGCTGACAGGATTAACTAAAATTAAGTACTAGGGGTTCTTAAGGGTCAAAAACCTTCTCTACCTAAAACTGTGGGCATTGCACAGTGTCCAATTTTACGAAAAACAAGTAAAAATCTTTAAGTTCGGCCGGGCCGAACTTTTTATACCCTCCACCATAAAATAGTCTTAATTAAAATGGAATAATTAGGGTCCTTTCACAATTTTAGGTGGAACAACTTTTCTATAATATATAGACTCCTACTGCCACCCACTATTGCTTAAAATACACTGTGAACACAAATGTTGGGGCAGAGATAATTCCTTTTTGAGATAAAAGCCCTTGGGGTGTGTATATTAAAAACCCCGAAGGACTGATGCGCCGTGAGTCGATGGCCCACAGGGTCTCTAACAAAAATTTCATCACGCCATAACGCGGAAGTTCGACTCACGGCGGATCTGTCCTTCGGGGTTCATAATATACTCACCAAGGACTTTCTTCCCCAAGAGGAATTTTCCGTGCCCCAGACTTTCACCTCCATTTTGTTCACAGTGTTATCTAATCTAATCTAAAAAAATGTGTTCAGCTAGGTGAAAGGTACCACCTACGGGGCTATATCAAAGAGTCAAATTATCTTTAAATTTTTTGGCGGAAAAGTTTTATAGCTGCAGGGAACTTCAAGATTCAAATTGAGGGTAGTTTCATCAAAACAATGTAGACACTCAAAAATGGACCCATGTTGGCGAATTTTAGTAAAGAAATTTCGTGACCACTGAAAATTCCCGAAAATCGGGAGGTACAGTTATATGGGGGGATATACCAAAACATGGACCTATACTGACGATTATTTTTGAATAGACAAAATTGTAGCTAAAATTCTCAAAATACCGATCATTACATATAGTTCGGTTAAAAATTGCAGCTAAAATTCTCAAAATACCGAAAATCGGGAGATACCTTTATATGGGGGCTGTACCAAAACATGAACCTATGTAGACGATGTTTCGTTGGAGATGTTTTATGACCACTGAGAACTTCAAATGTCAAATTACAGCTATTTCGGTTAAAAACTGTAGCTAAAATGCTCAAAATACCGAAAATCGGGAGGTACCGTTATATGGGGGCTATACCAAAACATGGACCTATGTTGACGATGTTTTTTGGAGATGTTTCATGACCATTGAGAACCTCAAATGGCAAATTACAGCTAGTTCGGTTAAATATTGTAGCTAAAATTTTCAAAATACCGAAAATCGGGAGGTACCGTTATATGGGGGCTATACCAAAACATGGACCTATGTTGACGATGTTTCGTGGAGATGTTTCATGACCACTGATAACCTCAAATGTCAAATTACAGCTAGTTCGGTTAAAAATTGTAACTAAAATGATCAAAATACCGAAAATCGGGAGGAACCGTTATATGGGGACTATACCAAAACATGGACCTATGCCCATATCCTTTGGGATATAAGTTTGTTGATCACTAGGAACCCCAAGTGCCAAATTATAGCTAACTCGGTCTGCAAATGTGGCGAAGAACGTCAAAATACCTCAAATCCGGAGGTACCGTTATATGGGGGCTATACGAAAGAGTGGACCGATATAGCCCATCTTCGAACTTGACCTGCCTATGGAAAAAAGACCCTCGGGTGCAAAATTTCAGCACTCTATCTCAATTATTGCGGACGCTAGAGTGATTACAACAGACGGACAGACGGACATGGCTAGATCGTCTTAGAATTTTATCCTGATCAAGAATATATATACTTTATAGGGTCGCAAATGATTAGTTCGATGTGTTACAAACGGAATGACAAACTTAATATACCCTCCATACTATGGTGGAGGGTATAAAAAGAATGGATTTTGACCTAACCTTGGGTTTTTATGTTTTTTTTTTGGTGGCTGGCTTCATTTTTCAGTTTATTTAACCCTCAGAAGGTTATTAAAGGGGTCTTTTTGGTCCCTTCTCCTATAAAATGTGATCGTATCAGATAAAAGTATTCTACAAATTTGTTCGCCATTAATTTTTACTATAGGTCCTACAATACACCAAAACTCCACATCTTACCTAAAACACTTAAAACACATTTTTTTAAAACATTAGCAACACATTTTAGGGTTAAGCTCGTACTTCATTTGAGTTTTGACAAAATTGTCATACAAAGCATTATTCTAGAAGAATGGTGTCAAAGACAAAAATGTTTTCCGCTGAATTTCACTCTAAGTCACCAAAAAAAAATGAAATCTCTATTTGCATTACTTACCAAGGAAATGTTGGTATCAATTGTTTCAAAAAACCAAGAAACCAAAATAGGGGTGCAAGTTTCTACAATTTCTACAGTTTTGGAAATATTTGAGTTAAGATTACTTGGAATCCTTGCACTTTAGGTATAAGGTATCTTTGGCAACTTTACTGACTAAAATCCGAGGAATATTTTTCTTAGAAAAATTAACCCTCGTGCGAGTCATTAAAGGGGTATTTTTGGTCCCTTTTTCCACAAATCGTTAAAATCTCCTATAAAATGTGATCGTATCAGATCAAAATATTCTAGAAATTTGTTTGCGATAAAATTTACTATAAGTCCTAGTATAAATCAAAACTCTAAATTTTACCTAAATGCCAGGAAGTTACCCTATACTATATACTGACATTCTGAATCAACGAAAATATGTACCATCGACAAAATATCACATAAAACGAAAAGTGCAAATATCTGCAGGATGTTTCGATGGAAATTGGTAAACAACTCTTCCCTTTTTTTTGAAATGATAAGGCGTACAGCCCAACTTGATCTCACTCACAACTATTTTCATAATTTATTTTAAAAATGGACCTTGAAAAAAATCAACAAATACGAACATCAATTTTTAAAGAACGCACACTTCAATGGCGAAACTGAACATCATAAATACGAAACTGAACATCATAAATACCTTTCATTACAATTAAATATAAATATATTTAAAACCCGTTGTTTATTTTGGATATTATCATAGTTTTATAAACCACTTAAATATTGAGACAACAATGCCCCAAATAGGGTCACTTTGACCTGCTATACCCGCTTATTAAACAAGAAACGTATATATTTTTTCATAACTACAGGCAATAGGATCCTTAAACAATAAAAATAAAAAAAAATTTCCCGATGTTTGGCCAGGTTTTTCGGAAAATTGGACACTGTGCATTGGTACTTTCGTAACAAAAATAAAACTAATTATTCCATATTATTTCAGAATATTTCATGGTGGAGGGGACAGAGAGTTCGCCCCGGCTGAAATTAACGCCGTTTTACTTGTACTAATATCACGATTTTTTTTCGAAGATGGTAAGCAACTCATATCTCTGTAGAAAATCAAACTAGTTAGGAATAACAGTTCACACTATCCACTTTTTAACAATTCCATTGAATTTTGTTATTTGTATACCCTTATGGTCTACGACCATTATTTCAATACGTTATATACCTTTTGGCCAAAACCAACTTATAATCCCCTCCCCACATACTGGTATAATTATCAGTATGAAGTGATTGTCATCAGTTAAGATATTATTCTCCTCCAAAGAATTATACTTACGTTGAGAAAGAGCTTAGTAGTTACTAATTGTTCATATATACTTCGATGCAGTGGTAGTGAGGGTATAAAAAGTTCTTAACGCCGTTCTTACTAGTTTTTAATTAAGATCACATCTTAAAAACTACTAACTCCCTTAAAATGTTTCCCAAAGCACTGTGCAACAAAAAGCACTTTAAATGCTTGTCATACATTCTGAGACAATGAAATCAATTTATGCTAAACATTGAATGAATTTCTGTTAATTAGATTTAATGATGTTCGCTAAGACCCGAGGAGGGGAAAAGTCGGCAAATACAAATGGAAATTAAAAAAATAAATTGTGACATATTAAATAAGTTAAAGTAACAGAAGATGTAATGAATTGTTTTGGTACATAGTACATACTCTTTTCATTCAGTACATACTCTTTTCTAAAAAAAACGTTACAATATTTGGCAAAAATTCTTCATTAGAAAAAATTAAAAAAAATGAATTTTCTCTCAGACGAAAAGTCGATAAAAGTTCGTTTTAATTTACTCATTCAGAATATTGCAGAATGCTACAGGGGACTTTTGTCATGCCATAACTCAACACGCAACCGTATCAAAGAAATTGTCTCACAAAAGTAAAATGGTGTCACATTTCCCGATATTAATAATAACAAAAGAAAAATGTTGCTAACGCAAACGGTGATGTGTATGATGGAAAAGATGGATATGACAGAACTAAATGCTGGCAATGGTTGTTGTTGTTTAGTATACCATTTTTTATTGCTACAAGTGTAGTATGTATTCCCCCGAGACATTCGATTGGAGGAGTGCGTGTTTTAGTTGTTTTTTTGTTTTCTTTTATCTTGCCATGACATTGCCTGGCCTAGCCTGTATGTCAACAAACCTACTAAAGTGTCTAAAATATCATCGACAACATTTTACACGGCAAATGTTGTTGTAATATAAAGTAGACAACATCTTCGCCAACAACATGAATAAACGCAACCAACTGCTGTTACCCTCATTCAAGTGTTGTTATTCACTGTCATCATGCCTTTGAGTTCAAAGTAATTTTTAGGGCCTATTTAAAGGCCTCCTAGTCGATGAGTATCTGATTAATGGGTTTTCGCAGTAAACGCCGCCGGTTTTACGGCGTTGACGTAGTTCAAGTCCACCATAGGTTAAGCTGGGCAGATTGTAACGAAATATTTTGCTTCCGGAGATAGTGCCAATATCACTCTGTGCAAATGTGGACCAAGGCCATTGTCATGGGAAGGCCATTGCCATGGGCAAAGTTTGCACTTGTACCAGAGAATAAGATCAAACAATGTTGGTAAGATTCTGCAACTTATCGACACCATCGAAACAGAGGTGAAAGCGTCCCCAGCCTTGGAGGTGTGCTTCTGTTAACAGTCTTTTTTTTCACGGAACTCTCACATATGCACGAATTAATGATCTTTGTTTTCAGGATATTATCAAGCCATTCTACTAGGGTACAGAAAACTCCTCCTCCTGTCTGCACAGTTGTGTATAAACAATATATTTCACACAATGAGGGATGTTGAGGGACCTGTGGATTCTCTAACCATAAGGACTACTATTCAATCACATATCCTGTAAAGAAGTCCCTACCAGTTTGGTGGAATAAACAATTAACGTACGTATTAGGATGCCTACAAGGTTAATTTTAATAAGTAAGTTAAGAGTGAAATCAAGAAACCTAAGCGGAGGACTTGGGCTAGTTTTAGTGAATCTATAGAGGTAGTTAATGAAACGGCTGGGATTCTGGAAATTAGGACAAAATCAGATTGCAATTATATCAGTATGCCTTAGGAGAGCTGGTTGAACACGTTGAGAAGGATATGGAGATTTCAAACATCACGTTGGTGGCCTTCTCTAAATAGGCAAAGTCTTCAATAGTGTGAAGCTTGGAGGAGGAGTTTTCTGTTCCATAGTAGATTGGATTGATGATATCCTGAAAACAAAGATCAATAATTCGAGCATATGTCAGAGTTGCTATCGGTAGAACTTTAATATAGAAATATCGTAAATTACCGGAATTGTAAGCATTTGAATTTTACCGATTTTTGTCGGTAACTCTTAAAATGAGTTAGAGAATCACACTACGGGGCTCTGAATTTTCCTTAGTCCGTTATCTTAGGATTTCTATGGGAACTCTTTATTAGTCCAAGATTTGGAAAAGTGTCATAATGTGATAACGCATCTCACATACCCTCCAATTATTTATATGACAGTCCTCCATGGTAATGTGGGGCATATCAATATCTCCCCCTCTTAATCTGTTCTAAAATATTGAAGTGTTACCCCTGTTAAATATTCTTATATTATTTTGTAGAATAAAGTGGGGTATGGAATCTCACCTCTGAGACTAGTGTCACTGCTTACCCAGTGGAAGTGGGTAGCATTTGCACCGCATCCAAAGATAACACAGCCTATGCGCCCCAGTTCGTCTAGCAGGACCTGTGTGAACTTGCCTGGTATGTAAGAGTCCTCATACGGCATGTGGATCGAGGACAGTATCAAGGGCGTTCTCTGTCCTCCCTCCATCCGTTCCGATTTGATGTCACCTTTACTATAATTAGACAGAAGAGTTAAATTAAGGTTATTATACCCTCCACCATAATATGGAGGGTTTAATTAAATTTGTCATTCCGTTTGTAATACATCGAAATATTCATCGGAGATCCTATAAATTGTATACAGTCTTGATCAGGGTAAAATTCTAAGTCGATATAACCATGTCCGTCAAGATACAGCTCACAATTTTTAAGATAGAGCTTTGTAATTTGGTATAGAAGTTTCTATTACTCGTAGGATATTTGGTATTGCAAATGGACTATATCGGTCCACGTTTTGACATAGCCCCAATAGAACTGTACCACCCGATTTCCAGTATTTTGAAGGTTATAGCCTCATCACACCGAAGTGGCTGGTATTTAGTCTTTGTTGGGGGTATAAAACTTTCCCCCAGAAATTTGTCGGTATACGTCCACGCCTTCAAATTGGCCCCATAGAACGATACCTCCAGATTTTCGGTATTGGATTGTGGGCACAACAATCCACCGAAATTTGGTATTTGGTCTTCATTTGGAGTATTAAGGGTCCATATGAAATTTGTCGGTATAGGTCACCGCCTTAGTACAGCCGCTATAGAACGGTAACCCTCTATATCCGTTATTTTCAAGGTTGTGGCCTCAATATTGCACCAAATTGGCTGAAATTTGGTATTTGTTCTTCATTTGGAGTATTAATGGTTCCATATGAAATTTGTCGGTATAGGTCCACGCCTTCATATAGCCCCATAGAACAGTACTTCCCGATTTTCGGTATTTTGAAGGTTGTGGCCACAGCAACCCACCGAAATGGCTGAAATTTTGTATTTAGTCGTTGTTGGAGGTAAAAACCTTTCTGACTGAAATTCGTCGGTATAGATCCACGTTTCATTAGCCCTCATAGAACGGTACCTCCAGATTTTCGTAATTCTGCAGGATGTGACGTCAATATCCCACCGAAAAACTGAAATTGGTTATTTAGTTTTCCATGGGGTTAAAAAATATTCCTATATCCCCCATAGAAGCATACCTCTTGAATTTGAGTCTAAAAACTTTCTGCCAGAAATCTGTAGGTATAGATCGACGTTTTGTTATAGTCCCTCTCCCGAATTTCGGTATTTTGAAGCTTAGCCACATTGTTTTACCGAACTCGCTGAAATTTGTATTTATTCTTCTTCACAAACGAAAGGAAACTAATTGTTCCATTTTACTTCAATTCGACTCGTGGTGGAGGGTATAACAAGTTCGGCCTGGCCGAACTTAACGCCGTTCTTACTTGTTATTAACTATACATGCTCCCACCTTGTCCCCATTCTAGGCGGAGAACATAGTATAGGTCTTGCCGCTTGACGATGTCTATGTTTAAGGTTGGGAGGGTTCACGAGTTCAGCAGCTGCAGCAGCTTAACAATGATGAAGAGTTTTCTGCACAAAGCTAAGCCTTTCTTCCTATTGGTACTGATTCCCTATTCTCGCAGCTAATTACCTTGGCTCCCTTGCCGTACACTGATTTAGTCAACCACGTCTGAGATGAAAATATCTCTAAGGTGGTTGTTTATGGAACAAAAAACGCCAAGTTGGCATCACCGCCATGATCCCATAGACACCTTCCCACCCTAATGTGAATTATTCTAGTTTGTTCGGGATAACAACCGCTTGCCAGGTTCGACCACCACGGCTCAATACGCCCTGGTCGACTCCGCTTACCTTTCCTTTGTTGATGTCCAAGCACTTAAAGGCATCATTGAAACTCATCTGCAAGAAAGAGTAAGAGAAATTTAGAAGAGAGCAGGGTAACGAGACACAATTTTTTTGTTTTCTTTTTTCATCGGGCAAGACATCGAAGGGAAATGACGGTTAGAGCAAGACCTATTCAGGACGAGGAAGGAGCACCAACTTGTGCTCGGGCCGCCTAATCACCATTAAGAGTCTTTATGTCTACGACTCGGACTCGGTCGTCCTGACCTAGATGCAATTTCACCTCACGCTCCAGACGCCATTCGTTTGGAGCCAGAGTGTCGCTAGGCAGAACCACAACGTCGTTTATTCGAAGGTCGTTTTGAGCCGTCTTCCATTTGGTGCGTTTATGGAGCTCTTTCAGATATTCAGACTTCCACCGTCTGCAGAACTCCTGGCAATCGCCTTCAACCGTCTCCAACGGTTCAGTAACGATGTCTTGGTCCCCACCTCCTCAGGCTCGGCTGGCGACAGCAGCGGCCTACCGAAATGCCCAGGAGTAAGGACACCGAGATTGTCTATGTTATCGGTCAGAGGGGTAAGAGGCCTGGAGTTTAAGCATGCCTCTATTTGGGCCAGGATAGTGGCGAGATCCTCGAAGGTGTGCATTATCTGCCCTGAGATCTTCTTCAGACGTTTTTTACAACTCTTCACCCCTGCCTCCCACAGTCCACCCATGTGTGGAGCTGCCGCAGGGATGAAATGCCAGTCTAGTTTTTGAAACCCGTATCAAGTAAGTGAATCGTCTTTTAATTCCGAGACAACTTTCATCAAATTGGTCCGGAGTTCTCCATGGGGCAACCACGCCTAGCAACAAAACGCGACATGGCTGCGATGAAGGCAGGGGTAGAGAGATCACTCACCGGCTCCAAGTGTATAGCCTTAGTGACGAAACAAAACGAACAAGCAAATGTACCCCTTTGAAATCCGACAGCCTCGGCCGCTAAAGTTCTTTATTTCTACCGGGCCAGCAAAATCGACTCCCGATGTGGAGAATGGGCGAGCAAAAGTAGTCCTCTCCGGAGGAAGAGCAGCCATTTGCTGCGTTTGTCGTCTCTTCTGAGCAAGAACACATTTTGTGCAGTTTCGATAGCGTGTTTTCACTAAGCTCTCCCCTCGTATGATCCAGCATTCAAGGCGAGTCGTAGCCAGAGTCATCTGGATGCCACCGTGGTTGGTTTGCCTGTGGATTTGATCAACGTAGAGGGCAGCGAATCTACTCCGATGAGCCAGAATAATAGGGAACCTTTCGTCGTATGATAGGGAGACGGTGGAACTTAAACGCGCATTGGCACGGATAAGATTGTCTTCATCCAAGAAGGGATTCAGGGACAGGAGTGGGCCACCAGGCTCTAGGCTTTGTTTCTTGGCGAGACAATCGTATTCCGAGGGGAAATGGATTCTCTGTGATAGAGACATCAAACGGTATCGAGCAAGACCGATCTCTTGTGACGATAATTTCGTACTATCTTAGCAGCTAGACCCCTTGGTCTTAGGATGCGTCCTACGAAGGAAGCGAAGCATGTATGCCACAAATGAATGGCAGCAACCAATTACAATCCCTTATGCGCCCACTGCGGCCTTTTTGATAATTGCTAGCCGGAGATCATCTGGTACAATTCGTCTCACAGTGTTGTCATAATGCTTCGGATGCTTTCTGCGAGGAGCTGAGCTTCGCGTTATCCTAGCTCGCCTTCGAGACCTACAAGGCTCACGGTGCGCCTTAACTAAATTTAAATTAAAGGTGCTTACACCTGGGAAGTTTTTGCGGATTCTGAAACTACAATGTTGATAGATGAGAAAAATCAAAAAAAAAAACAAAAAAATCGACGGAGGGATTTTCAAATAAATCGCGGTCAAAGTTCACATTTTTAGGCCTCTTTTCGGTTTTCACGATTTTGCTTTGAAACACGAGTCGTATCGTAATCGGACTAAAAATATTTTGTAGCAGTGACAATTCTCTACAAGATTGACCTTTGTGACTTTTACCTAATATTTACCATTTTTGAGATATTAAAGTCAAATTGGGACAATATAAAACAATGTCATGACTGCAATTTCCCAACTTAAGCTTATATATCTTAAAAATGGTACAACCTAAGAAAAACTCACACAAGCCAATCTTGTAGAGCATTTTTACAGCTATAAGATTTTCTCAGGACCCATATCGATAAGACTTGCCGTATTCATGCAAAAACGCGAAACCCTAACAAAACAAGTAAAAAAGTATCAGTCGGCTTTGCCGACAGAGATATACCCTCAGCCTGTGCAAATTAAAACACTTTTTTCACAAAAAACTTATGTATTTAGGGGGTTTCAAAATGTTGGTCGTATGAACCGACAAAAATTTTGATTAGGATTAAAGTTCAAAAATTTTGGGGAAAAGGTACTTAAAGGAATGGACCGACATAGACCATGGGGGTGTCATAGGGGGTTTTAACACCCTAAAGAAGTATGGACTTGCCCCTGAAACAACTTTTACCATCGTAATTGAGGCAGCGAATGTAAGTTGCTTCAACAAAAATCAAAGTGATTCAATAGCAGGTCTTAAAGTGAACTTATCCAAAATTTTATGTGGGAGGTACGGGATGGAGTGGACAAATATAGTCCATATTCGAACCTGATCTATATCTGGTAGATATTATGAGAATGTGTAAAGTAAGGAGCAAATCGGTCACTGCCATCAAGAGTTATCGAGCGCACAATTTTTCCGAATATTTTTGAACTTTTGTGGGGTAGGTACCTGAAGGAGTGGACCGATATGGCTTATCTACGAACTTAAAGTATGTTTGGAAACAATATTACGAAGGCAAAATTTTGGCCGGAATCGGCATTTCCGTTCGAGAATTATCTTGCGCTTCCACCCATAAACATGGTGTCATACGGTTTGTTTTTCAACTTTCAGGCTATTTTTTCAGGAAGTGTGGACTTGCCCCTGAAGAAACTTGTACCTTTGTATAGGGGACAATGAATACAATATGTTACAACAAAAACCAAGGCGATTCGAGAGCAGGTCCTAAACTAAACTTTTCCGAAATTTTGTGTGGGAGGTACCCGAAGGAGTGGACCGATTGAGTCCATATTGGAACCTCATCTAAGTTTGGTAGAAATTACACAATGTGCAAAGTATGGACCAAATCGGTTATTCCCTACAAGAGTTATCGTACGCACAAATTATCCGAACATTTTCGAACTTTTGTGGGGGAGGTACCGGAAGGAGTGGACCGATATAACCCATCTTTGAACTTGAACTAAGATTTGACAAAATATTACGAAAGCCAAATTTTGGACTGAATCGGCAGATCCGTTAGAGAGTTATCTTGCGCTCCAACCACTACACACGGTGTCATAGGGTTTTTTGTAACTTTCAGGCTATTTTCTCAGGAAGTATGGACTTGCCCCTAATAAAACTTACAGCGTCGCACAATGGTTCAGGAATCGATTTTCCTGGCCAAAAATCAAGACTTTTGTTTTGTCAAAGATATTTAATTTCTATATGGGATTCGATAGTAAACATATTGAAACTAAGGAAACCAAAAATTTAGGCCCAAATATTGGAAGGTGTGGGCGTGGCGTGCCCCTTAAGACGAGCATTTTCCCCATTTTTGGGAAATACGTCATTTTTGCAAATTTCTGGAGAAAGACGAAGCTATTTCTCTGAAACTGTAACAGTAATTGTGGTCATTGTTTTTGTATAAGGTAGGTAGGATTATGGTCTTAAAAAAAACGTTTTAGTAAATTACCGTAGCGTTTACACAACATGATCTATTTTATTTTTCCTCGGGTACTAAATTTTATAAAATTCCAAATTTAGTGGACTAGAACTTTTGTGGAAGAACATGGAATAAAGTTCTGTTTTCACAGAAAGATGCCCAAACGTCTCCTCTTCGAGCCCATATATACTTTTGTTCCCGTCCCGTTCCGTCCGTTTAACACTTTTTTCAATTTATTGAAATTACATGGGTAAAAATGTGTGTTTTTCTATACTGTTTCCATACGAATTACAGTTTTTTGACACAAATTACAACTTTTTTGAGTATATGAGTTTTTATACGAGTTATATAAGTTTTATTAAACCCAAGGAGAATTTTTTTAATTTTTGAAAAAATTTAATTTTTTTTGGTAAAAATTTTTTTTACAAATTTTTGAAAAAAAATTTTTTCGACATTTTTTCGATTTTTTTTTTTAGTTTTTTTTTGGTAATTATTTTTTTTATTTGTTGGTGTTTGACCATCTTTAATACATAGGAAGATATAAAAACCACAAAAACACTCATATTTTGATGAAAAATAGTTAAAAAACTCAAAAGTTTAACTTTGACCTTGAATTTCTCTGCAACTACCAGACCGAACTTGACCGCTTATAATTCGTCTGAAAGCTGAATGTGTTATCTGTCTTAAAAAATAATAATAAATATATCTCTATCCGTTCAGAAGTTACAGAATTTTGACCAGGAAAAAACGATTCTGAACCACTGTGAGGCGTACAGTCAGTCCATTGTCCCAATTTCAACTTCAATATCTCAAAAATGACAAATCCTAGAAAAAAGTTATAAGGGCCAATCCTGTAGAGAATTTTCATTGCTACAGCATTTATTTTAGTCCCATTACGATACGGCTCGTGGTTTCCAAGCAAAATCGTGAAAACCTAAAAGAATCCCAAAAATGTGAACTTTGACCGCGATTTATTTGAAAATCCCTCCGTCGATTTTTTTTTTTTTTTTGATTTTTCTCATCTATGAACATTGTAGTTTCAGAATCCGCAAAAACTTCCCAGGTGTGAGCACCTTTCATTTAAATTTAGTTAAGGCGCACCGTGGGCTTCGAAGAAGTTGCCCGTTATGCTCTCTTCCCTAAGAGTTACGAGGCGTTTTCCTCAATAAGATTGAGGAGTGCTCTGCTCTCTCTCTGTCGAGATTGTCGTTTAGTCCCGGCATGTCGTCCCTACCTTAGCTATAGTCCGTTTCTTTGTGGCACAAAAGCTTGAGCTGCTGGCAACAGTAGTGAAGGGATCGCTGTTAGTTTCCGTATTTGTATTAGTCAGGGGTTTTTATTAATAGTTTGTATATCAACGAGTTATTGATTTGTGCAGGGACTGAGGTTGATCGCGTCATAGCCTCCTTACTTGGCAACTAAGCCCACTACTCGTTGAGGCTTCGTTCAAAAACGGTTGAAATTTACTGCAAAGCTTTAAAAGCTTGTTATAGGTTCTGATATATGTAAATGCGGCTCGAGCCAGTGGTGTACTGTGGAATACTCAATTCAGCAGATTGGCTGGCGACAAGATTCCTACTCCTTTTTCAAGATGGTTTGGGACCAACTTCGGCGAACGAAGGAACTAAGGTAAGTCATGAAAATTGAAACCTCAAAACAGATCAAGTCAGTTGTTTCGTATCTTCCGCTCCTACCATATATCATTTCGTTGGGCCAAAACAAACTTATTTTAGCCTCTCCAAATTTTATACACCACTATTGAATGTCATTGAAAACGTCGGAATTAAATTATTTGGGATGATTTGATAATTCTCAATTTATTGTACCCAACAACAGTAGCACACAAAAATAAATAGGCCCTTATAGTTTCACCTGCGAATGTCAGCGGACATACACGCATACAATAACTACTTTTGAAATCAGCAGCAACAACAAACGATCATAAGTTTTGTCAGATAACAACTAACACGAGTTTTTACTTAAATACTTTTTCTCTTGTTTGTGACCTGTTGTAGGTTGTCGATGTTGTATTGCTATCGTGTGCGACAAAAGGGGTTACCATATTCACACAAAATACTATGAGCATAGCTAAATGGAAATTACATTTAAAGAAGCTTTATTTTACCTGAATACTTTGACCAATTCAAATTTTACATCATATTCAGAAATACCGACATTAGACAAAAGAGTGTTTGAGATCTGCTCAAATGAGTGTTTGAGATCTGCTCAAATTCTTGGAATTTCAAAATCAACAACATTGACAAAAGAATGTCAAACTTATAGGAGTGGCGATCTGCCAATCTATAACTATACTATACTGGAGATGGACTCAGGTGCACAACCAGCAGCAACACTAGTCCCCACTGGTTCTATATCGGCACATGCCGATAAAAAATTCAGAGTCAAAATGTAACAAAAACATGGAGCGGAGAATTTAAGACGAATGCTCTAATGACTATAATAGTAAGTTTAGATTTACGAAATCCACTCAATTTTAACTGGATTTCGTAAATGAAACCTAGTATTATGCCAAAGTAGTCGGAGATACGAAACATTATAAAAGTGATATGCGGTATCTCCGCAAATACGTGAGAAAAGGCCCTAATATGCAAACATAGAATAAAGTATTCTAAATCAGAACAAACTCAGATACATGAGGAAAGAAAAAATTTAAAGAAATTTTCCAAGTAGGTTTAGACGCGATCTTTTCCTTTCAGAAACTTAACTGCCTTAGGCATAAGTCTCTAATGACGAGCAAGAGAGTGTAGGAGGCAAAATTTGCAGCATAAAGCAAAGTGCTGGATTCTATTTCTGTTCCGATCTCTTATTCGAATCCGATATAAGCAGTAAGAAAATGATTAAAGCCGGACGGGACCGACTATATGATCTATTACACCACTGTCAAAATTTAAAATATCTATGGGAGCTACATTTAAAATATTTCTAGACTGAATTCCATCAAACAATGCACAAACAGCAACATATGTACGGTGCATCAAACACATGAAATCGGCCGAAGATTTATATCGGAACTATATCCAAATTTGAACCGAATTCGAATAATTTTGCACATTCATTTGTAGACCGAATTCGAAATTTCATTGATATCGGATATATATAGCGTGTTTGGTCCATCAAATACATGAAATTGGCCAAATATATATATGGGCGCTATATCCAAATCTGAACCGATTTCGATATAAATTGGCACATTTATTTCCGTCACACTTATAGCGTGTTTGGTGCATCAAATACCTCAAATTTGGCGAAAAATTATATGGGGGCTATAACCAAATCTGAACCGATTTTTACCAAAAGCAATAGCGTTCTTCCTATGGCTAAAAAATGCTCTTCTCCAATATTCAGCTGAGCCGGAAAAAATACATGAACAGACGGCAAACGGATGGACGGACATGCATAAATCGACTCTGAAAGTGATTCTAGTTATATCCATGAAAAGAACCATGGGTCTATCTCGCTTCCTTTTGTATGTTACATACAAATGCACAAAGATATAATACCCCTTACCACAGTGTGGTTTAGGGTATAAAAAGGGCAAAGAACTTATCCCAAAACCGTGGAAGATCTGCAAAGTTTGACCATTGCCGCCGGGGTATGTTTCGAAACCTGACTCAAACCCGAAAGGCAAGGTTAGGTTCACATGCTGTAAGCAGGTCCATCTGAGAAATAATCGTCATTTGAAAAAACGAGCCAATTCTAAAAACCAAAAACTGTAAAGCGTGCTCTGCCCTCCGCATGCCCACAGTCTTCGCCCAAGAAGTCATTGGTTTTTCAGACACTCAATCTATGAACCTTCTCCGCAGGCATCCTTGACCAGAAAGCGAACACCTCCTCAGGAAAAAACCCTTTCCGAAGATAATGGAAAAAATCATAAGAAACCTTATGAGTTGCATAATTCAATTGAACGATTCATAAAAAAAGGAGCGTATAAACGAAAGATTAACAAAATGTGATACATTTGTCCTACTCTAATTATAACAATGGTAAATCCGCCTGAGAATTGCTGAAATCACATCTCTTAAGATAAGAACGGTGGACAACATCACATACCGCGCCGAGAGACAAGGAAGGCTCAAACTGAAGGCGTCACCTGGAAGACCAAAAGTGGTGACCCCACGAATTGAAATAATAACGAACAACATACCCCAAAACTGTCTCAGAAAATTGGTTTTTCTATCTGAAAACGATTCTGGAGTAAGTGTGCCACTAGAAAACGTCAAAAAAGTGCTACATAACAGAAAGTATTCCTCACGAGTGGCTAGGAAAAAGTCATTACACTCCCAGCAAAATATAGAGAAGCGGTTCAGATTTGCTACAGAGAATATTTAACATCCTCTGGTGTACTGGGATGACGTTATATGTTCTGATGAGACGAAAATTATGTTGTATTTTCTCGATGGTTTCCAAAAAGTATTGCGAAAACCTCTTCTTGCGTGGAAAACAAAAATGTTATACATACCGTAAAGTTCCGAAAGCTGTCAGTTATGTATCCGGATTTTGGAGGAAACAATGACCAAAGGGGTTTATTTGGATGTTTTTAAAAATGATTTGGGTTGTTGACCCTGAAAATTCAAACAAATTGTAATATAAATACTACTAAGACAACGACCCTGTACATAAATCTTTTTTTTTTTTTTTGAGGACTTGGTTATTATACAACTGCACCAAAGTCATCGACACCCCAGGCCAAAATCTAGATGTTAACCCCATCAAAAATTAGTGGGTCCACCTGACGAAAAAAGTCGGGAAAAGTTCGCCCACTAATAATACCGACAGATTAAAATACATTAAAGAAGAATCGAAAAAATGCCATTGGAATATGTAATTACTGCCCGAGGTGGGCATACAAAATATTAGCATCAAGTTTTCCAGAGATTTGAGTTGTTTTCCAGAGAAATGAGTTGTTTTCCTTTTTGTTAATTTTAGGAAAGTTCTTGGTGGAATTTGGCTAATTTTTATACCCTCCACCATAGTATGGAGGGTATATTAAGTTTGTTTTTCTGTTTGTAACACATCGAACTAATCATAATAATTGAGCTAGAGCGCTATATTTTTCGAAGACCACTTTGGTATATAACGGTACCTTCCGATTTGCGGTATTTTTGGGATTTTAGCTACATTTTTGACTGAACTACATGTAATTTCACTATTGGGATTCCCAGTGGTAAAATAATATCTCCACTAATAACCGTCAACATGGGTCCATGTTTTCGTATAGCTCCCATATAACAATATATTTCGGTATTTTGAGGATTTTACCTAAAATTTTTGAACGAACTACCTGTAATTTGACGGTTGAGGTTTTTTGTAATCACAAAATATCTCCACTAAAAACTGTCACCATAGGTCCATGTTTTGGTATAGCCCCCATATAATGCAACCTGCCCATTTTCGGTATTTTTGACCAAACTATCTGTGATTCGAAAAACTGTCCACATAAATCCATGTGTTGGTAGAGCCCCCATATAACGGTATTCTACCGATTTTCGATCTTAGCTAAAATTTTTGACCCAAGTATCTGCAATTCGACATTTAAGTTTCCCAGTGGCCACAAAACTTCTCCACCGAAAACATAGGCTCACACTATTATTTAGCTCCATAGAAGGTTCCCGACCGATTGAATACATTTTTTTATGATTTTTGTACCTTATTTAGGTATCAGTGGTCACAAAATATCTCGGCCTAAAATTGTGGAGGGAAAGAAAATAGTTATTCCGTTTTACTTCAGAATATTTTATGGTGGAGGGTATAAAATGTTCTGCTCGGCCGAACTTAACACTTTTTTACTTTTTATTTTAGTTTATTAAAGATAAGAATTAAAATGTTTACAATTATATTTATTATGTTATTTATTAATAACAATAAAACGTTGTCTTATTTAGAATTTTGTAATAATTTTAGCTTTGCAATAATTTAGTTGACTAACTGTATATTTGGATGAATTTTTAAGATGTACATACATAGTTGCGCCAAAATCGGATATTATGTTCGAATTTAATCGTGCTCAACAGTATTTTTTGTTGGTGACGGCAGGATTTTTTACGAGCTTTTGGTTCATTTCCTCAGAAAGTGCGAAATTTTCATGTGAAGGATACACGAAGTAATGGTTTAATATAGTCCGTTTGGAACCCGATTTTTTGTCTGGAAGAAATATTATGAGGAACAAATTTTCCTTTTTCCGCGACAAACGTTAAACCTTTTGTGGAACCGGAGTGGAGATGCATCATCTTCTAACTTGATATAAATTTGGACAAAATATTACCAGACACACGGACATGGCTAATTCGACATAAAATTGTCTCAAACGGATTTCATCCAAACATACTTCGTCTAAACCAGGGATGCGGTTTTTTGCAAAGATAGTATACTCAGCGATCCCACTGAGTTGTCTTTGAATACGCTTTTCTTCCTCAGGCACACTGTACGTGAAAAAAAAATAAATAAACATCATTTGGTTGTTGCTTTTTCCACTCATACATTCACACATGTTTTCGTTTTGATTGTATTTTGTTGGTCTCCAATGGTCTAAACCAGCTTCAGGCAAGAGAGCGCCCACGTGCACTCAGTGAACTTTTCTCTCTCCACACACACAAGTCAACCAAATGAAAAAGCATGCACTCACACAATGACACCTTCAAAAGTATGCAATAGGTCTAAACCAGCATTAGGCAAGAGAGCGCCCACGAGCTCTCAGCGAACGCTTCTCTCTCCATACACACAATTGAACTAATTGAAAAAGCATGCACTAACACAATGACACCCGCAAAAGTATGCAATAGAAATATATGGTGCCTATCGCTGGTCTAAACCCATTATTTCGATTATCACAGCCGAGGGCGTAAAAATAGAGTCAGCCAGTTTCTTGAACTGCAAAGATTTTTTAAAGCATAAAACCAAGAGGCGTATCCACAATCTTCCTTAATTAAACTCTTACATTGAATGGTGGCAACTTGGCAACCCTCAATATAATAGTTGTTGATGTTATTTGTGCGTATACAGATTCAAAAAATGATAGTATATATTTCTTCATTCCTTTGAAAAGTAGTGAAATATTTTATAAAACTTTCAGCTACACTAGTATCCGGCAACAAACAGGGAAATGATGATAGGTAGTCAGCATTAACAGCAACTACAAAAAGAATGAATGAACAGCAGCACCAGCAACAAATGAACAACGATTCGATTCTTCTCAGTATTTTTAACAGTAGTAAAGATATAAATTACATACATAAATGTACTTAAACTTACATGTACCATTGTAGGCAACCACACCTCGCTTACTGGTGGCATGTCTGAACGCTCCTTACATGCTAGCGTACGTTTCAAGCGGTACTCATGTTACTTCTTTTTAAATATGTACGCATGTGGATTTATTTATGTATGAATGCCTTCATTATTGCTACCACTTTTTGCTCTTGTCACCATATGTTTGTGTTGCCTAATGTTGTTTTCGTGGATGTTGTCGTTAAAATAACTTAACATAAAGAGAAAACGGATCTGAATAGGTTTTGATAATCGAAAAACAGTAGCAAATATTTTATCATAATTTTTCGGACACATTGATTGATCACGACAATATGTATACGCGTGAACCATGTTACTTGCAAATAGGAAGTTTATATCAACAAATTTTTAAACTGAAATTTATTTAATTTATTGATCGGTGATCAATTCTTATCTATTTGCTTTGAAATACGACCAAATTTATTGTATGGTTAATGAGGACATTGACAAATAGAATTATAAATCCCACATATGTTTGGACAATGTAAATCTATTTAGTCACGTCAATCCGACTGTCTGTACGTTTGACTGTGCATTAAAATAATACTTGTATACTTAGATTAATTTCTAAAATGATCTATTAGCAGTCACTTAGTCCGTTGTTCTTTGTGCAAATCACTCTAGCGTCCGAACGATTTGAAGTATGTAGGTGGATCAAGTATTGGTCAAATGTATTGAAGGTTCGTAGAACTTTTGGCACAACAAAAAACGGACTTTATTGGTCCACGTATAGCATACATAAAACGCGACGTGTCGCTTTGTACCAAAAGCTGAATATATGTATGTCTCCACGTTTTAGGGTAGCCCCCTTAAGATAGAAGAATTTTGAAGATATTTACCCTCCGAATTGGTTGTAATTTGGAATTTTGTGTTTCCAGAGGTTAAAAATATTCTACCAAAAACTGTCTATAAAAGACCGCGTTTTGGTATAAGTCTCCTGTATAGCAACACCCCTATTTAAGGTATTTTGAGGGCCTTAGCCACATTTGACAAACGAATATGTTGTAACTTGCGATTCTGAGTTTTTAGATGTTAGAAAACATTTTATTAAAAACTCTCTGTATAGGTCTTCGTTTGGGGTATCCCCTACATAACACAAGGCGTCGCACAGTGCGGCAAGACTGGTCAAAAATCGAAAAATGTGATGTTAATTTTTATATATTTTTAAGTTTCTTTCTTATAGTAAATACATCAGATACGTCGAATTTGAAATAATTTTGTCGATATGTGCATCCATAACGAAGTTTTAGCTCTTTAAATATGAAAAATACTTCGCAGGTAAAAGCGATAATCATATGAAAATTAGACGACCACTAAAATAATTATTTCTGAAAATTTTGCTAAAAGTTTTAGATGGGGATTTGATGGTTTGGCTGGATGGTTTGATTATTGTTAATTGGAGAGTGTAAAAATATTCTCCCCATACCTACAACCTTCTGAGATATATCGGTTTAGATTTGGATATAGCCCGCATATATATCTTTTCCTTATTTTGCTACAACTCGTTCAAGTTTGATCGAAAAGCCTTCAAATTGTGTTATTTTCTCAGGCCCCTGAGTAGTATCACCCATTTTCGCAAAAATCGGTTCGGATTTGGATAGCCCCGTATATATCTTTTCCCGATTTTGCTGTAATTCGCTCAATTTTTGATGAATAGCCTTCAAATTTAAAATGGGATGTTTCCTTAGGCCCCTATTCAGTTTTAAAGGCTATTCGATCAAAATTGAATGAGTCGTAGCAAAATCGGGAAAAGAACCGACATGGACCAAAGTTGATATTTTTCATTCATGTGCCTTCATAAGTACTTGAGCAAAAATTCATCAACCTAGTTCAACGCCTTCAATTTTTGTCCACTTTTGTATGGAAGGGGCAACACTGTGCGTCGCGTTAAAGAATTTCGGACACCGTATTAGTTGTAATTTCGGATCTTGTGTCTCCAGAGGTTAGAAAATATTTTCACTAAAAACTGTCGATATTGTCACGTTTTGGTATAATGTCCATAGAACTGACGTTCTCCTCCTGATTTGCGGCATTTTTATACCCTCTACCATAATATGTAGGGTACAATTAAATTTGTCATTCCGTTCGTAAGACATCGAAATATTCATCGGAGACCCTATAAAGTATATATATTCTTGACCAGGGTAAAATTCTAAGCCGATATAACCATGTCCGTCTGCCCGTCTGTTGAAATCAAGATAGGATGTTTGGTATTGCAAATAGGCTATGTCTGTCCACGTTTTGATATACCCCCCATAGAACGGTACCGCCCGACTTTAGGTATTTTGAAGGTTTTAGCTTCATTATCACTCCGAAATTCTAGGGAAGCTTTGAGGCCCCAGTGGCACGTGTAAACATATTCCGATTGCGCTCAAACTTTGGCAATCTTAAAATCTAAAAAAATTAAACACTTTAGGGGGTTGCCGCATAAAAAATCAGACATCAGACCACTCTAGTGCCACATGTACGAACATTAAGGGCTATCTAACGCTCAAATGTGAACCTCCACCAATTCTTCGTAATTAGTTTTGTAGTCAGACACACCCGCTCTGTGCCAACATACTCATTACTTAGTTATGAGTAAAATAAGAAGTTTTGCCTTTTAAATTATTTTAGAAATTATTTTTCAGCCTACTGGAATGTAGTTTTATATGGCTCCGAAATTGTTGCTAGTTGACATATGATTTCAAAAATGATATTGTAATCTCAAAAAAGTAATAGATTGGCTGAGTCTGGAAATTGTTTCCTGTTCTATATCGGCTGTTACAGTTTTTGGTTTAAAGCGGTGCCACCGACTTTGAAAAACTCTCTGTAACAGACTGTGAATAAATATGTTTGAATTTCTCTTAGAGTAGAAAATGTATATAACATTTTCCATCGATGTACATAATTCTAACTAGAATTGTTTGCCCCTTTTTTAACACTTACACTACACTACTTATACAGTAGTCAAATTAACAATGCCATGACAAGAAATAGTTGAATGAAACAACGACATGAACACTTCACAATAATTAAAAAAAACGTTCAAGTCATTTCAAGGTATCGATCACAAAAGTTACTTCAAATAATGTTAATGAAATCTTGTACTCCACTATCAAATAACATCTGAATACCATTTAGGTAACAATCTAACAGCCTACCGAATCATGTTCCACAACGACTTGTAGAGTCAATTGTTTTGCCACCAACCATCCAACCCACAATCAATCTCATTTATTGTTAAACATGAGAAAATTATCAGTAATACAACAAAATAATGACAACGAGTTTTTCTTTAATTACGAGTAGATGGATGGATGATAGGTGATATTTTTGGTAGAAGAAGAAAAAAAGTACAATAAAGTGTCATGATACCCGGGAAAAATTATGATTTCTTGGAAAAATGTAATGAACGAAACTCTTATTGATTTAAAAACAAAAATAATAAAAACAATCAGCATACAAATGTCAAGAGTATATTGAAACGACAGTACAACCCTAACGACTAAACCCCGGCAAAACTCTTTACAGAGACAACACAATAAAAAAGGCTACACTGATCAAGTCAATTGAAATGAAATCACCCACTCCACATTCAGCATGAAAACAAAAACGTTACACACACATTGATCGTCGTGTGAGACGGATATATGGACAGATAGTCTTAACAAAATACAATTAATTTACATGATAACTGAGGAATCTCACATTGAGCTGATTACGCTACTGTATGGAAATTTTGATTCATTAAAATATTGCTATTATGAGACATTTCACGTGATTTTAACATTTATTAAAAAATAAGTAAAACGCGTTAGCTTCGGTCGGATCAAACTTTTTATTCCCTCTACCATGTAATATTCTGAAATAATATGGAATCTAAAGTTTTCAAAGTGGTTTGTGCGTGACCTTTTTTAATGCTTAAATGGAACAAACCTTATTTTAGTCATAAGTAGGCAAAATCTCCTTCATTCTTATTACAGAAAATCATTTTTGAGAAAATAGGACAAAAAGTCATAACCCTAGTCCGCCTTTGAACCCTAATGACAAATTACATTGAAACAACCTAAATCGGACGTATTAGTTTTGTGGGGCCTGCTCCAAAACGTGGTCCATAACATCCGGTTGAAAATTCAAATAAAAACTTGTAAATACCTGAAATCGGGGCGGACTGTATTATGGTGCTGTACCAAATTTTTAGTGGGGCGTTTTTGACTACTTTAAACACCAAATTCAGACAGATGGTGGCTGTACAGTTATATTCCGAAACGTCTACCTATGTCCACAAGTTTTTTGTTTGCTGGAGAAGTGTTTTGATCGCTGATGCCAAATTATTGTTACTTCGCTCTGACCTGCCGTATCGCTATATGGGGACTATGCCAAAACATGGACCTATGCACTTTTTCGTGGAGAAGCTTGACCATTTCGAACCTTAAATGTAGCTAAAAACGTCATAATAGCTGAAATAGGGTGGTACATTTTTACGAGGGTCACTAAAAAATCTTCTGGGCTAGGCAACACAGCGTATTGCCAGGCGTCATTTGTTTTTTGTAAAGTTTGACAGTTTTTAACCTCAGCGTACTCAGGACAGTTCCACATTCGACCAAATGTTGTAAAACGTTCAAACCTCAAAAACATGGTTGGAGGTGGCTCAATCAAGCCACTGTAAACAAAGCAACACATGATCGTATGTTAAACTCTTAGGCTGAAAACAGTCACACATTCCAAAAAACTGCGTGTTGCCTAGGCCAGAAGGTTTTTAGTGACCTTCGTATGGACCTATGTCCAGAAGTTTATGTGGAGAAGTTGTTTGGCGGCTAGTAACGCTGAATGTCAAATTATAGCTAATGTGCTTTGTAAAGCTACATCTATGTGTGTGAATTGAGAAATCAATTACCGGTGACACCGCCGGCTTCTGATTTTGTGCCTCATCGAAATAGCTTTTTTTGGACGTAAGAACTTGGCGATAATATTGAAACATTTTAGGAACTTATCATAACGATTGTGGACGTTACGAATAAATACTTACCTTTTGCTAATAAATTTGATTTGGATTATAGCGTAGAAGTGTTGAACTTTTGCGGGGTACCTGAAGGAATGGGCCAACAATTTTTGAAAGTTTATCTTGTGTTGGGAATAATTCCCTTCTTATTTTTTGCGCCCACCAGGCATTTCAGTTGATCACCGTAGGATTTAAAGTATATGTGAGGACGCATGGATTTACCTATGAAAACATAATAGCGCCGAAAAAAGGGTCACCAGGACTAACTTTGGTAAAAAATTCAAAACAATCTTTAGACAGCCCTCAAACTGCACTTAAGCGAGATTGGGGTACATTTCGCAATGTGCAATATAAGTTCGGTCAAATCGAAAACTCATTTAGTAACTTATCGTTTTCATCTGTCATTTTATTTAGTGTTGACCGGGTTTTTTTATTTTTATCAATATATCACGAAGTACGGACTTGCCAAGAAAAGAACTGTACCGTCGTAATAGGAAAGTTTATGAGAGAGGTACCTGAAGTAGTACTGGACCGATAGAGTCCATTTTTCATCCTGATGTATTTTTTAAGAAATATTGCAAAGTGCAAAGTTTTTCCAAATCGGAACATTTAAACGAAATTTTTTGTAATTGTTGTGGGGTAGGTTCCCGAATTTTCTTCGAACTTAAGCCACGTTTGGTGAAAATATTAGGATGTACAAAATTTGGACCAAATCGTTAGCCTAAAGGATGAAGGTAAAAAAAATCAACCCAAAAACGTCACAATACCTGGAATCTATAACAAAACATGATCCAATGCCCAACATTTTTAGTGGAGAAGTTTTTTTACCATCGTGCGGTAGCGTTATATGGGGCTGTACCAAAACGTCCCCAGGGGTAACTTAGGATTTTAGGAGATTTGAGCATTTTAGGTACATTTGTTGATCGAACTGTCTGTAATTTGACATTTGAGGTTCCCAGTGGCCAAAATTCTCATCAAAAATGGTCAACATAGGTCCAAACCTTGATGTAGCTCCCATGTAAAGGTAGCGCCCGATTGAAGACATTTTTATATACATCTCCTTACCTAATTTGTGCATTTGGAGCATCCGTGGCCGAAAGACTTCTCCACCCAAAAAATACTGACATGAAAGTAAATTAATTATTCTATTTTAGTTCAGAATATTTTATGATGGAGGGAATAAAAAGTTTTTAACTTAAACAATTTTTTAATTGTTTATAAGTTTATTTTCCAAAAAAATTTACTGTCTTTGGTATATAACCCCAGCAAAATGTTTGCCTTCAAAGATGCAGTTAAATCATACATACAAGTGATCTGGAAGTGCATCAAATTATGCATTTTCACTTATGACTTTTACAAGAGCATGACTACTGAAAGATGCACTCCATCAGCCCAAAATAAATAAAAAGAATTTATTGTTTGTGTAAAACAAGAATAATAAGAACTTTATTACATTAATACAAATTTTGAAACTTCTTCATTAAATTCAATCGCAGCTGAATTTGTTTCGTCCGCTCTCCATTTAATCCAAGCTGAAATGTTTTTGCTTCATCTGCTAAAGGGGTTCTTATATTGTCTTCCCATCTCCAGTTGAGATTTCGACAAGTACTCCAACAGCACTTCATTAGGAAGTTTTCTTTTCGTGAGTTACCGGAAAAATGTTCCCAACTTTTGGTTGTATTTTTTATTTTATATACAAATTTTAGAAATTGATGCACACTTTTTCTATCTTTGAAAAAATTCTGTAGTTGTAGGTATCTACAAATTGCCTTGCTTGCTAGGGATCACTAAGAAACTGCTTGTAAAATGTATCGAACGGAGTGCTTTTTTCACGACTCCCTTGAACTGCATCCGGATGAACTGCATCCAGATGCTGTTAAAATGTGAGGAAAAGACGTCATGCATTGGATCGCATCCGAATGCGGTTAAAATGTAAGGAATGGAGGGCCTCTTTCACGACTCCGTTTAAACTACATCAAAACATGCCGTAAAAGAACTATTCTACATTGCACTACTTCCAATTTATTTTGTTGGGACGTTGTCTGCTGGGTCCTCCATTGTAGCCTCCAACCTACCAAATTTGCGTTTTTTCTAAGAATTTTCAGTCGGTTGTAATTTTAAAAAGTGTTGTAAAATCATAATATGGGGACTAAACTTTAACGAAGAACTGTGATGAACACTTTTTTAAACTTATATAACGATTTTGCGTTAGAACTTAAATAAAATTCTTGAAAGGCGATTCTGTAACTAGTTAACAGCAGAATTACTGAAAATCATCTTTTTTATTGCCAATTGTTTTCAGTATGCGGCAGCCAAAACAATGTTCTCGTTATGACTTACCAACAGCAACAAATGCCAAAATTCCAATTTTTTTAGCGTTTGGTCATAGCTTGGTATTATGACCAAACGCTAAAAAAAATTGGAATTTTGGCAGTTTAATCAAATTGTTATCCACTGTGTAGTTCATTTTTTTCGTATACTGTTTTTTAAACATTTAATAAATTATTAAATAGATTAATTTCAATAAATATATTACAGCTTGAAAGCAGCCGCAGAAGGGTCACAATTAAGAAATCGTGGAGCCATATGCCAGCAACAGGCACAAATTAAATAACATTTTATAATAAACGTATAAACGTTGTATGAACATGATATTAATTTAATGCTTCCTGAAATTGAAATTGTCCATATATTTATAGAATGTCTCATATACAAAACAAGCATATCATTTTATTTTACCACAAAGATGGGTAATATTTTGGTAACACTCATATGCAAACACAAGCAGGGGCTTTACGCAAGCCCACAAGATCTTCATATTGAATATATGTATTGTAATGAATGAAATCAGTTCAAAAAATGACGAATCATTAATTTGATTATGACATTGTTAACAAATATACAAACACAAATGAGGTTGATGCGGAGTTTCGTTTTTCTGTTTCAGTGCTGACAATTTAAATACTACATCTTTTGTTAAAGAAGATTCGATGAAAATCCACAGCATAACCAACAAAAAACAAATAAGTTAACACAAGTACGGAAACAAAAACACAAACTCTCAATTATGTGAAACATTAATTAATCATACTTAAGGATTTCCTCTGTCTCCTTCAACGTCATTACAATCATCATTATCATATAAGCATTATTAAAAGTCAAAAGAGGAATCAGTATTCTGCCAAATCAACAGATACTCTTCATTTAAATCGTTCACAAAACAAAATGCTTATGCTTTTTTTTGTAGAAAATGATACGAAAGAATTGGTACTTTAAATGAAATGTTATTGTTTGAATCAAACAATTCAAAGATCATCACAATCGACTTCGGCCGGGGCAAACGTTCATACATTGAACGCAAGCAAAATGAAAGGAAATCATCGAAATATCTTTGACTTCGTTTTCAACATCATCACCATGATCCGCTTTATCCATTTCAACGCCTGTCTTTGACTAAATACACGATATTGACCTTTGTAACGTGCCTGACAGACGTTAAGATCTTTGCATCTTTTTGTTCATAAGAGTGGCTTTAATATGGGTTTCACGTTTCGTAGTTTTGAGTGTTCTACTTAAACCTGATGCCAACGATCACTACCATTTCAACTGATATTCGATCATTTTTCAATGATTAATAAAGTCAGCCCAAGGAAATAATGTCCTAAAGAAAAGTTTTTGTCTTGCCTTGTCTTAAAGCTACACTAATGACTTGTTAACATTAAGAAATTAATGATAAATTATTCGTAATGAACAGATTTGTAAAATATTCATATATAGTGGAATGGGGAACAGTAAAGGGTAAAGTGTCAATAAAAAGTTGTTGGTTGATGTGTAGTATAAAAAACCGTTTAAAATTCCTTCCAAAAGCATAGCATAGGTTAAGGAATTTATGATGGAGTTATAACATTTACCAAACTACATAATCTGGATATGTCCTTCATCTTAGCTACGAATTTTATCGCGTCACATTGGGTAGCTATGTAGTATAATATATAATTGTTCCAAAAACATCCCAGGCGGGACAAGGGAGACTTCTCTCATATCAATGAGTGCGCCCCGATTCATATTAGCTCAATGATATGGGACCTACAGTTTATTGCCGAGTCCGAACGGCGTGCCTTAAGACACCTTTTGTAGAGAAGTTTACATGGCTGAAATACCCAGGAAATGTCGCCAACATTACTGAGGGGTATTTTGCCACCGTTGACAATTTGATGTTGCCTGGACTGGGAATCGAACCCACGACCATCTACGTGGCAGGCGTGCATACCATTGCACCACGGTGGCACTCGGTGGATACATATGTACCTTCAAAAATACGCTGACATATGTATGTGGAAGTGGAGTTTGTAGCCATCTTTTGACATTTTTGTATTGCATTTTACAATAAAAGCTCCATATCGCACAGTGGCCAATATTACGAAAAACCTGGCCAAAACTCTAAAAATTAATTGGTCGCTAGTTTAATTTTTCATCTTTGTTTTAACCCTCAGACGGTCATTAAAGGGGTATCTTCTAATGTAAAATGTGATCGTAACAGATCAAAATATTCCTTGTACTTTACCCTGCGTTTACAAATGACAGTATTGGCAAGACAATAGCAAAAATACAAACCTTTTTCACAAATACATTTATAAATGCTTAAATATGTATAGAGAAAAGTATGAAGGTATTGGTGAAAATGGTTTGTAACTTTGCTATTGTCTTGCCAATACTGTCTGTGGGTAAACGCTTAGTTAGGTACTATATGGTATCTTTGGCAACTTTACTGCCAACAAGTAAAAAAGTATCAGTCGTCTTTGCTGACAGAGATATACCCTCAGTTTGTGTAAATTGGAACACTTTTTCACAAAAAAAACTTATGTATTTAGGATTAGTTCAAAAAGGTTGCGGAGGAGGTACTTAAAGAAATGGATCGACGTAAGTGGATCTTATATTGGGAGCCATATCTTTTATAAAGGTATCGCGGACATTAGTCGTTTTTGTTGGAACCAGTATGCCAGGAAGCATGGACTTGTCCACGGTAAACATAATATCGCTGTAAACAGGGCCACAACGAACAGCATCGGTATACGTTTCCAAAGGATCTTCTAACAGACCCTAAACTGCACTTAGACACAAATGTTGAACTTTTGTGGGGGAAGTACCCTAAGGAGAGGACCCTAAACTGCACTTAGACACAAATGTTGAACTTTTGTGGGGGAAGTACTCTAAGGAGAGGACCGATATGGGTCATTTTAGAAGTTAAACTAAATTTGAACAAAGTATTAGGGATCCAAACTTTGTACAAAATGGTTGCCCCGTTCAACAGATATCGTGCATACCATTTTAGTTACAATTTTGAAAGGGGGGGGGGGGTGTACCGGAAGTTGGGAACCAGTATTGTTCGGGAGTTTTCGTGCCACTACATATGGTGACATAGGGGGTTTCTACACATTTCGGGCTGTTTACTCAAGTTTGGACTTGCCTCTGAAAAAAAACATTTACCTCGTATTTGAAGCAGCGAATGCAAGTTGCTTCCACAAAAATCACAGTGATCCCAGAACAGGTCTTAAAGTGAGATTACCCGAAAATTTGTGCGAGAGTTACCCGAAGCAAAGGACAAATATAGTCCATATTCGAACCTGATCTATATCTGGTAGATATACTAGGATGTGTATAGTATGGACCAAATCTGTCCCTCCCTTCAAGAGTTATCATGCTCATAATTTGTCCGAACATTTTTGAACTTTTGTAGGTGAAGTACCTGAAGGAGTGGACTGAACTTAAACTAAGTTTGGACGAAATATTACGAAGGCTAAATTTTGGACCAAATCGGCAGATCCGTTCGAGAGTTGTTTTGAGCTCCAACCACTACACACGGTGTCATAGGGTTTTTTTTTTTTGAAACTTTCAGGCTATTTCCTCAGGAAGTATGGACTTGCCCCTGATGAACTATTATACCGTCATATGGAGGGCAGTGAATACAAGCTGTTACAACAAAAACCAACGCGATTCGAGAGCAGGTCCTAAACTGAACTATTCTGAAATATTATGTGTTAGGTCCCGAAGGAGTGGACCGATAGGGTCCATATTGGAACTTCATCTAAGTCTGTTAGAAATTTTTCGATGTGCAAAGTATGGACCAAATCGCTTACTCCCTTCAAGGGTTATCGTGCGCACAAATTGTCCGAACATTTTCGAACTTTTGTGGGGGATGTACCTGACGCAGTGGACCGATATGGCCCATCTTCGAACTTAAACTAAGTGTGGACAAAATATTACGAAGGCTACATTTTGGACCAAATCGGTTCATCCGTTCGAGAGTTATCGTACGCACCAGCTATACAGACGGACGGACATTGCTAAATCGACTTCAAATTGTCTGAACTTGGGGTCTAAAACCATTATTTCGATGAGGCACATTTTGTCCTAATGAAAGTGTATATATACACTCCCATAAATGCTGAGGGTGTAAAAATGCGAGGAATATTTTTCTTAAATTTTCCAAAATGGAAAAATTTAACATATTCTGACACCGCAGCGTGATAATAGGCTAAAAAGAGGAGACATGTGTCTCGGCGCCCAAAAATATATGCGATTATTAATATATTCATTGTTTTGAACATATATTAACTCTGATATATTGTCAAAAAAGTTCAAAAACAAGGGGAAATTGGCCGAGAAGTCTTACGCCATTTTACTTAAAAAATAATAATGAACATTATTTCATCAGTAATATAAGTATAAAAAAAAGGTTAACATGACTGCTAAATAAGAATTTTTCGCTAACCTGAACTATCAAAATCTTGGTTATGCTACGTTTCACTGGGCTAAGTCCTATCATCAGGTTTTCGTGGAGAAGTTTTTTTAGCAATAGGAACTCTGAATGCAAAATTATAACGAATTCGGTCTGAAAATGTAGTTAAAACGATAGCTGATATCGAGTGGTACCTTTATGTGGAATAGCTTCCAACCACTTCCAACCCGAAATACCAAACAATTTGGTCAGAAAATGTGGTTAAAACGTCAAGATACCTGAAATCGGGTGGCATCGGATGGCTATTCCAAAACGTGGATCTATGCCTACAATTTCTGACAGAGTCGTTTTTTGACCACTATGATCCTGAAATGTCAAATTATAGGCAATTCGATCTGATGTAGCTAAAAATGTTCAAATACTATAAATCGGATCACAATACTTCTCCACCAAAAATTTTCAACACATGTCCACACTTTCATATAGCCCCTATATAAAGGTACTGCCCGATTGACGACATTTTATATACATTTTGCTGACATTATTTGGTCATTTGTGGTATCCATGGCCGCTAAACTTCTACATTTGTGTACCGGAAAGGAAACTAATTATTCCATTTTACTTCAAAATATTTTATGGTTCCGCATATGGTCATCTGCAAGCCAATTAACTTCAAAGTATGTTGCCTAAATCTTGGGTCTTTAGGGTACGTATTCGAAACTCATCACCTTCATTTGCTAGTTTCGTCGTCTTTGGTCCAGTTTCGGGTATTCCATCAGGAGATAGGGAAGCAATCGGTTGCAGCTGTCGTAATGTCCCGAAAAATTCTCTCATCTATCAGAGAATTTGAGGGACTGGACAGCTGTAAAAATCGGTGATTTGTACATTTTTTGAACCCTTGCCAACCAGCTTTACCATGGTTGTGAATAGCCGGTCGGAAGTTATGAAATCGGGTGGTCTGTTAACAGAGACAATGATAGGAAGGTGGTCTGGCGAAATGACTGGTTGCCAGGGCACGTCATTAATCAGACCGGGTGGCACAAATGGTGATGTCTGGAAATCTGTGATCCATTTTTACCAAGTAAGAACGTCTTTGTACACTACGTAGGATGGAATGATGATCGTTCAAGTCCCCTTTCACCTGACAACAATAACGCAATCGGCGCGCAATTGTTCAGAATCCTTTTTCCTGGTCAAAACACTGTAACTTTTGAACAAATAGAGATATTTTCATATTTCGTGAACTTTGTTGCAGAGACCATTAAAATTTAATTGCAGGAACGATGCATTTCCGGGGCTGTGAAAAACAACATGTAGTGTAAAATCTTAGATTGGGGACACCGCGGGCGTATCTTGTATTCCGCCGACGATGACGATGAATCCGATAACATAATTCCCTACATCAATTTCATGTCACCGATGTTGACATGTGGTGGATGCGGATCTGGCAAACGGAACAGATCCATTACACGGGGTTCTTATCTATCATGGTGCGGACCAAACAAGCTCGGAGCAGGCATTTCGAGATATGTTTCCGCTAGAATGGTAAAAAATACACGCACGTAAACACATAATTGTTAAGTTGGCGGCCCCTGTAGTGGGATTCTCTAACGCTTTTTTTGGGTTGCCGACAAAAATCGGTAAAATTAAAATGGTTATAGTTTCGGTAATTAACGAAATTTGTAGTTCTACCGATAACACCAGTGTTGCCAAATTTCACTCATAATACTTTTATTTATTTTTTTATTTATTTATTTTATTGAGTGAAAGGCTACACAACAAGATAAAAATCTTATAATTACAGTGCAGGTTTATAAAAGTTATGAAATATCCTTCTTAACAAATAATAAGAACAATAGTATGAATGTAAAAGGCATAAAAACACAAATTAATTTTTATAAAACAATATTTTTAAGGAGGTACAGAATGAAAAAGTTTAATTTAATGGAGCAGTGTAATGTTTAACAAGTTTTTTCTTAAATGTGAACGCATTGCTGATTGTTTGTAGTTCATTTGGTAGAGCATTCCAAAGACGTATGGTATTAACGAAAAAGTGTTGCTCGAAAACGTGTCTTTGCAGTGTGACGGGAACTAAACGTTTGCCTCTTAGAGATCTGTTAAATTTTAATTTATCGTACAGATATTTGGGTTTCTTTTTCACTATAATTTTTTGGAGAAAAACTAAGGATCTGATATTAAGGAGAGTGTCGAAATTATAGCCATAGAGGGATTTTGCATATTGAGACACATGATCAATTCTTTTTAGCCCATATACGTATCGAATTATATTATTGAATGTTATATTTAATTTACGTCGACAAGATGAATCACAACCTGCAAAAAGTTCGCACCCGTAAATGAGACTTGGAACCAGGAAAGTTTTTGCAAGGAGTAATCGTATTTTAAATGGGGTAAAAGAGTGTGTGACCCACAAGGAACGCAATTTAGCATTTGTTTGACCTGCAAGCATATTTACGTGATTTGACTAAGTCAATGTATTGTTAAAAATAACACCAAGATTTTTTGCATTTGGGACAATGTTGATCTTTTCATTATTTATGAAAACATCAACATTTCTTACGCGAAAATTCTTGTTTTTATGGATAACTAAAAGTTTTGATTTTTGCGGATTCAACAACAATCCATTAGCCGTAGCCCACTTATAGACTCTGGATAGGTCTTCGTTAAGTTTAGTAACACAATCACTGATTTTATTAACTGGACAACTTATATAAAGTTGGACGTCATCAGCGTACATAATGGCTTTGCTATTGACTAATTGATGTGGAAGGTCATTTGCGTACAGCGAAAACAGGAGAGGTCCTAATATTGAGCCTTGAGGAACACCTTTGGGTAACGGCAACGGCTCCGATTTATCATTACCAACGTATACAGATTGCACCCTATTACTCAGATATGACTTAAGTAATCTTATAGCTGTTTGATTGAAATTGAAGAAACGTTTGAGCTTCATACACAAATTAAGATGATCAACCGAATCAAAGGCCTTGGAATGGTCTAAAAGTACAAGAAAACTGACCATATTATCATCTATCTCGCTCCTAATTGATTCTGTGATTTCGACCAATGCACTAACACAACTATTATCCGCACGAAAGCCCGTTTGTCTATCAGATAAGAGCATGTTATTGTTGAGGTAATCAAACATTTGCTTGTGTACAATTTTTTCAAATACTTTAGACAGATAGCTAAGAATTGAGATGGGTCGAAATTCAGAATTCGATTTTGGGATGGGTATTACTTTGGCATGTTTCCAAATTGTAGGGAAAATGCTACAACTCAGAATGGAGTTGAAGAGGTGTGTAACATATGGAAGGATGTAATGAAGAATAATCCGCATAAATTTTGGGTCGATGTCATCAATACCCACAGCATTGGATTTCACTAAATTGAAACTATCAAAAACTTCTTGATTATTCACGCATCTAAATTCAAAACCGCTATCTGTAATAATGTTTGCTATAGATCCGATACCATAAAAAGATGTGTCAATTCCTGAGGTAGGAATATTAACAAAGGCTTTATTTAGTTCATCAATATCCCCGTAGTAGCTCGAATTGGGCTTAGATTTCCCCACCCCAATGTCGTTAATGACTTTCCACTTGCTTCTCGAGTCTATGGCAGCGTTAAATTTAAATGAATAATACTCCAGTTTTGCTGATTTTATAGCACTATTGACTCTTCTCCTTGCTGTACGAAACTCTTCCTGAAGTTCAGGAGTACGAAATCGCTTCCATCGAGAGTATGTAAAGTCTCTTTCTTTAATATATCTTTTGATTGTGGGATTAAACCATGGTTTAGTATTTGGAACACATTTTTTCTTTTTGATAGGCACCGTTGCGTTATATATAAATGAAATATTGTCTTGCAAAAAACCGGCTTTTTGGTCAACAGATGTGAGATTGTAGATATGATTCCAATTAACTTCGTTGATCTTATTTTGTATATCAGTAAAGTTAAGGTTTCTGAAATCACGATAAAAAATATGTTGTACTTCTTTGTGTATACTGAAGTCATACGCAAGAAAAATGAGATCATGTTTAGAAAAACACGATGCGGAAATCTGGTCATTGAGTAAGACCTTGTTTTGATGGTTCACAAAGAATAGGTCTAATAGTGTGCTTGAGGTAGCTGAGAAATGAGTAGGGTTAGTACAGTTAGTTGCTGAAAGGCCTAAAGTAAACAATGTGTCCGTTAAAGTGGAGTCCACTTTTCATTCATAATTTTGCGTTTTAATTTTATCGATTTTTGTCCGTAACCAAAAAATGCGTTAGAGAATCCCACTACTGGTCGTAAATTCCGCTGAGTGCATAAAATGGTTTAAAAATGGGAAAGGTAAGCTACAGGTACCACTTGAAAAAATGTTTTCCTTAGATAAAATAATCAGAAAATGGCCTTGGTATATTGATTACAAAATTAACCACCGCAAAAATTGTGATTTTTTCTGTATCCAAATCATGGCTTGTTGTGTTCATATTAACGATTGCATCAATGCGTCTAACTCATAGTGTGTGACTGGCTTTAAATGATTTGTAAATGCTACAGTGTAGCGTCAAGAAATTTTCCTCTGGTTTTCAATCCTTGTTTAAACTTGTTCTAAACCTAGCTGCTGGCCCTTCATATTTTAGTTTTTTTTTTTTTTTTTAAAGGAATGACGTTCGATTATTCAGTTGTTCCAATCCGTATATTGATACTTCTGTAATGATACTTAGTTTTTTGAAATATTCTTTAGAAATCGGAATACTTTTGATTTGACAACATTGATTTCCTTCGAAGAAAATAACCGATGATGAATACGACATGCCTTCAATCAATACTGATTTGTATCAGTCGATTGTGTGGCATGTTAAATAGGACATAATTACAAATATGCTGATATCATGTTCAGAACATTAATAAATTCAGGATGCAACAGAGTGAAGTGACAAGTGTAACAAAGAATACTCAAATCATCCGAAGCAAAGAAAATCCATGATGACTACAAACAAGAGATTCTTCTTTTCTCGTATGTTGATGATTTCAATCAATCTTTCAACAGTGACTTCCAAGATAACTTGATTTTAACTCCTTATAAAAGTCATGTTATTAACTATGAAATAATGCACAACCAAATGTGGTTAACTACTGAACTAGCCGCCCCAACAAAATAGAACTAAATAATCGGACAACAAGGCTGGCAAGATTGGTAGTAGTAGAAACCTCAACATAAAGTTGGCCACAAGTAGCCATGTTTCTGGTCAACCGAATTTGACAAGGCGTGTAACAATGTCTTCATGCATTAAACACCCTCAAAACACAATGACCTGTCTGCCTCATTGAAACAACTCCACCCCGTTTCTTGGACCATCAGCAGTAACATTCATTTAGCAAGAGGTTGATTGCATGGTAAGATGCAGGAGTTTTTGTTGTTGTTGTGGTTGTCCGAGTCGTACAGACAAACTCCCCAAAGGGTTATTATGGTAGCAAACGTTCTATGAGGAAATATGTGTGGGTGTTATAAATTTGGTTAGCTGACAATGGGTGATGCTAAAGATGTAACTGAAAAGAATGAAAAATGTTGCGATGGCAACAACTACATTTTCAGTAGAAGAAATAACATTTTGTTGGCATATTAGACATGCACCACACACACACCCACATAACCCACAACCATTAACTAACTAGTCGTACTGGTCAAGACACTAAAGAACATCAGAACAAAGTTTTGCTGACGACCGTGTAAGGAATGGTAGTTGAGATTGGCTTCACCATGGCCATTATGGAAGCAGCACGGAAATGTGATGGGTTATAATAACAATTATAGAGTGTTAGTTTTCAATAGGTCTGGCAGAGTTTATTATAAAAATTTAGCTTATGAGGTAGAGATTGGAATAGTACTTGAAACGAACTTTTTATAGCCTCCACCATAAAATTATCTAACTAAAATTGAATAATTATTTTCCTCTACTATCCACAATTTTAGGAGGAGAAGTTTTGTGACCAATGGGAACCTCAAATTTCAAATAACAGATAGTTCGGTAAAGAAAGGTAGGTAAATTTTTAAAATACCTAAAATCGGGAAGTATCTTTTTATGCGGGCTGTAACAAAACATGGACCTATGCTGATAATTTATCTTGAAATTTTCTAACAACTACTGTTAATGTGGGTAATACTAAACTTGGGCCTACTTTGACAATTTCTGGTGTAGCTGCTTGGCGACCACGGTGAACCTCAAATGTCAAATGATCGTTATATCGGTACAAATGTATCTAAAATTCTCATAATACGGAAAATATGGAGGTAATGTTATGTGAGGGCTATTCCAAAGCATGTACCTATGCACAGTGGATCCACTTGTATGGAGAAAGTGGCCAAAAATATTTAGAGTGTAAAAAATAAGCCAATGCGCCGGTTTCAGCTTTGTGCTGCAGCGAAGAGTGTTTTAAGAAACCACGAGCGTGACATTCTCCCCCCTTTCCCCTCTGGAGGGGGTATACGGTAAAATTTGCTTTAGGCGGTTATTACAAAATTACATGAACAAAGGTCCCGATTATCTTATGATGCATAGGCTTAGGGAAACAAAACAATCTCCAAAACAACATAAAATCCAACCAATTTAGCGGATTCAAAAAATCAATATTTTTGTCTGAAAATTGGCAAAATTTTTAATATAGATCTGGAAGGCACCTACCGCCAACGTAAGACTAATTTGGAAGAAGATTTCTTCATCTTGCCACTGATGCTAATAACACTGTGCAACAAAATTCAATTTTTTTCAAAATGATGGGAAAAATCGAGTAGATTATGAAAATAGAGCTAAAAATATGAGACACGTGTATCGGCGTTTTAAAAGTTTACATCGGAAAGTAACCAAAATAGGCGGGGCAAGTTCCGCCCATTTTTAATTTTTTCGAAATATTCGAGTTAAGATATCTTTGAATCCTTGCATTTTAGGTATATAGTGTCTTTGGCAACTTTACAGAGCAATATGTGGGCAATATTTTTGTTAAAAATTTTAACCCTCATGCGGTTCATCAAAGGGGTCTTTTTTGTCCTTTTTTCAAAAATCTTCCAAAAACTCCTTAAAAATGTGATTGTATCAAATCCAAATATTCTACAAAATTGTTCGCCATAAAATTTTACTATAGGTCTCAGAATGCACCAAATCTGTAACTCTTGTCTAATCGCCAAGAATCTCTAAAAATGAAAAACACGTTTTAGGGTTAAAGTCGGACTTCATCTGAGTTTATTCAAAATTGTCCCACAAAACATAATTTTAGAGAGATGATGTCAAAGACAAAAATATTCTTCGTCAAATTTCACTATGAGTCACCAAAGAAATGAAATGTCTATTTACATTTTATAGCATGAAAATATCAGTATCAATTTTGCTGATCGGACCTTCCAACATTGCGTATTTTTAATACTTTCAACATAAATTCCGTAGTTAGGATAAGCCATTGGTTACTTATATTGCATGCGAAAATACATTAGAGGTCTACGGCTATGGTCCAGTGAAAATATAGGTGTCATATGGGCTCTCACATGCACAATTTGGTGTGGTCCAAAAAACTACAATGATGGGACTAACTCCTACTTTGGTGGTATTTTCGGAATAAACCTTAGAAATTGACATAAATGACTATATCGTAACAGGGTTCGTTATGGTCATTCATGATACAAATGCTAGTGTTAATTCCGTAAATGCCGCCAAAGTAGGAGTTAGTCCCATCATTGTAGTTTTTTGGACCACACCAAATTGTGCATGTGAGAGCCCATATGACACCTATATTTTCACTGGATAGCCGTAGACCTCTAATGTATTTTCGCATGCAATATAAGTAACCAATGGCTTATCCTAACTACGGAATTTAAGTTGAAAGTATTAAAAATACGCAATGTTGGAAGGTCCGATCTGGGTTTTTTATATTTTTCAAATATATATTCACCACAAATGTTTTTAAAGCTGTTTAAATTGAACCCACAATATCTTCTGTATGAATTTATAACGACAAACCATCAATAAGATATTTATATTTTTCAATCACAACGACAATCAGTATGAAAATTGGAAAATATGGCCCCAAAACCTATATATCAAAAACAAGTGCTGCTAAGAATGTTATATGTTATGGTTACAGATTTCTTTTATTCAGAGACTCATAATGAAATTTCATTTGGAACATTTCTTTTTTTAACAATTCTCCCAAAAAGTAAAGGATTTTGCTAGATTTTGATCCAGTATGGAATTATGTAAAATTAACAGTCCAAAATTAAAACATATAATTTCATCCTAATATATGTAAATTTGTAATCTAATTCTTTAAGGAAATAGTATACATAGATATATAGTTTATTTTGAAACTCATAGTGAAATTTTGTGTAGAATTTTTCATTCTCTGACACTTTTCACCTATAACCAAGTTTCATATTACTTCCATGTACCAACTCGAAAAAAGAAGGAAAAATTTTTCATCATTAAAATTGGGAAATATTTTCATGTTTTTTCAGCAAAATTGATACTGATATTTTCATGCTATAAAATGTAAATAGACATTTCATTTCTTTGGTGACCCATAGTGAAATTTGACGAAGAATATTTTTGTCTTTGACATCATCTCTCTAAAATTATGTTTTGTGGGACAATTTTGAATAAACTCAGATGAAGTCCGACTTTAACCCTAAAACGTGTTTTTCATTTTTAGAGATTCTTGGCGATTAGACAAGAGTTACAGATTTGGTGCATTCTGAGACCTATAGTAAAATTTTATGGCGAACAATTTTGTAGAATATTTGGATTTGATACAATCACATTTTTAAGGAGTTTTTGGAAGATTTTTGAAAAAAGGACAAAAAAGACCCCTTTGATGAACCGCATGAGGGTTAAAATTTTTAACAAAAATATTGCCCACATATTGCTCTGTAAAGTTGCCAAAGACACTATATACCTAAAATGCAAGGATTCAAAGATATCTTAACTCGAATATTTCGAAAAAATTAAAAATGGGCGGAACTTGCCCCGCCTATTTTGGTTACTTTCCGATGTAAACTTTTAAAACGCCGATACACGTGTCTCATATTTTTAGCTCTACTTTCATAATCTACTCGATTTTCCCCGTCATTTTTTTTGTTGTCGCACAGTGTAATGTTAATGTACGTAGTCAAATAACAGAGTTATACGCTAATATAGCCATAGAAACCCTATTATAGGGCAGCTTTAGTCAGCGACCCACCATTTATAGTCTGGCACTAAATGGCAGCTGATTTTAATACTGAATAATCTTAAACCCATGACCTACTTTGGAAAATTATTCCCGAGGTGAGCACTGGTTGGTATCATGACTAAAACCTTAGGTCAAATTTACCTTATTTCCACAACACGCTAAACACTATTTTTTAATGAAAATTAAGCTATTACCTCCTCCTTCAAAATCCACTATAATATTTTGGTATACGTATTAGTTTCGCGATATTTTGAATATATTTACTTGTACTTAAAATATACACAACAAAAAATATGGCAAATCGATAACTATCTGGCCTAATAATGAAAACGCTTATATTTACCATCAAACACGGTTTTATTGTTTTCTTAAGTAGTCTTTAGCAAGGCAAATTTATATAAGGTAAATGCATGAATTACAACAACTAACAAATTTACTAAAACAACATTGTTGTTATAAAAAATTTAATGTGAAAGAAAATAAGGAATAACGGGGTCGTTCTAAAAAAATCTCAGGAAAACATAAATACATTTTGAAAATCCTCTAAAATAGAACAAATTTGAATCAAAATATAAATGTAAATCATCCAGAACTCTCGTAGGTAATTTTTATTACACGTTTAGGATGCAAATCAGTGTTTTATAGTAGCAAATTTCAAGTTTCAAATTTCATGAGTTGACACTATTACATTTTGAAAACTAAATTTACAAAAAAGGTAAGAATACAGCTGATTGCACTTCTACCTTGTATAAATATGCCTTAGTCTTTAGCATGATTTATACACATTTTCGTGCGCTCAAACTTATTGGCGAAGTACTTTTTCCACTCCGATTGAGACACCTCCAAAACATGTATTTTGAACGCTTTTACACCAACTTCAGGCAACAAAAATCGTTGACCACGCCTTTTTCTTGATGTGCTGGAATCAAATGAAATCAATTGATCCCCAGTCAGGGCTGTACGGCGGATGACCCATCAATTCCACGTTTTGGTTGAATCGATGGTTTGAATCGATATGTGAGAGCCCACATTGTCATTATTCAGAATGATTTGTCTTCTCTTGTTGGTTTTTCGAATTTCTCAGGACACTTTAGGCAAACAAATTATAGTGCACCACTCAGAATTAACCGTCCTTTATTTCTCAAGCCATATTTTCGCCACACGGTCAGTTTTTCTGAAGAAACAGATAACCTTTTGCTTCGTAGTGTTTCTTACATGAACAACTTTCGTTTGATTTGGCTCGCTTTCGAAGACCCAAACGGCCGATTCCTGCTTTGTTTCAAGCTTCTACGCATAGATCCTAGATTCGTTGTCTGTGCTGATCTTATAAAGGTCGTTTGAAGCACCGCGATCGATTTTATGCGCACTTTCATTGAACCACTTCACAGGAGCCTTTTTTTGAGCGATTGTCCAATTTTGCTGGATCTAACGAAAAAAATCCATTTTTGCGGCCAGATGTTTATGCAATATCAAATGTTAGTTGGTAAAGAATTGCCCGAGGATCTCAAGGTATTTAACATGGCGATCTCGCATTATCCGTTCATGCACGGCATATTTTTATTTGGCAAAATGACCGATTTTGTGCGACCCTCACGACCTTCGTTTTTTGGCGAGTGCCGCCAACCAGTTTTTCATAGTCCTATAGGATGGTCCTTTATCGAAATACAAAGATTTAATTTGATCGATACGCTCATGCGGTAATTATCCACGTGGAAAGTCGTCAAGTCACTCTATACAACACATAACATGGTCGTACGACAAACTGTTCTGAGTAAGTCTAGGCTAAAAACTGTCAAACTTTCCAAAATAAAATCCTAATGGCGCCTGGCAATACGAGGTGTTGCCTAGGCCAGTTAGTCCTCGTATTGGCAATTTCGGGTAGAGAAGTTTTGCGACCACTGTGAACCTCAAATGTTCGGTTCAAAATTATAGCTAAGATCCTAAAAATACAGAAAATCGGGAGGTGCTGCTATATTGGGGATATTGCAAAATTTTGGTAGAGAAGTTTTTGACCACTGTAAACCTAAAAAGTTCGATTTAAAATTGTAGCTAAAGTCCTTAAAATATTGATAATCGGGTTATTGGTTATATCTTCGAACGTGACCAGCCTATGAAAAACGAGTTTTCGCAGTAAATGCTAGCGTCAGTGACTTCCCCCATCTGTGTATACTGTCACACCGTCTCGATCGTGATTCTCGGAGCCTAAAAGCCGTAATCGCAGCCTGAAACTGGATTATAATGTCGAAAGATTGATGATCCAGGTATACATTTGGGGCGGCCTGAGGAGTGCTTTTAATGGAACCAGTAATTAATATTAACTCAGTCCTTTGCACACTTAAAGTCCCAATGCAACTCCGCCCAAAACCAGAAGCCGTGAATTTTGCGTTTTAAGACCATTGTCATGGGTCCAGCTTGCCAGCTATACTAAAAACGTTGCAATAGGACTGACAGGATTGTACACTTATCAGCACTACACATCATCGGCATATGACACCACCTTTGACTTCACCCGGTCGAAATACACAAGAATTTTATTTATCACCAGAAGCCAGAGCAGAGGTGTGGTAACCCAGGGAGAACAATTTAGCCAAACTGCCCAACTGAAATGGCTGTCCGCAATCATTTTGAAACTCACAGTTTTTGACATTATACTTCTTTTCGAGTTTATATATTTTGCCTTTAACACCCGTTAAAGGTAGTGAGATAACATGTGCCGCGCGTTCACCCATAAGAACGTTAAAAACTTGGGTTTGGGCGTCGGGTTAGTTACCCTCCCCTAGAAAAAACAGCCTACTATGAAAAAACGAAAGAAAATAAAAACAAACCCCTCTAAAGTTGACGAACCCAGCAAACGTTTTAAGGACCATGATCTGCGAATCTGCACCTGGAATGTTCGCACTCTTTATAGAGAAGGTGCAGTTTACGCATTGGCAGATGTACTTGAAAAGTACAAGGCCGACATTACTGCCACACAGGAAATACGATGGAACGGGAAAGGCGTCACAACAACACCTAAAGGTAACGCACTGTATTGTAGCTCCCATGACACAAAGCATGAGTTTGGTTGCGGATTTGTAGTTGGTCGGAGGTTAAAACATCTGGTCTCCAGCTTCACCCCAGTGAATAAAAGACTTGCTACAATTCGAATAAAAGCAAAATTCTTCGACATCAGCTCTATTTGCGCTCATGCTCCCACTGAAGTTAAGGATGAACAGACCAAAGATATATTTTATGAGCGCTTAGAAGATACATATGACCGTTGTCCTGCCCATGACATTAAAATTATTCTAGGCGATTTTAATGCCAAAATTGGAAAGGAAAATATCATTGGCCCAACAGTCGGAAAATTCTGTCTCCACAATGAAATGGCATGAGTCTGACAGACTTCGCAGCGGCAAAAAACATGGTAGTTAGCAGCACCAGATTTAAACATCTCGACATCCATAAGGGCACCTGGCTGTATCCAGATCAGAAAACAAGAATTCAAATTGGACCAATACCTAGTTGCAGCAAAGATACGCACCCGGTTAAACGTAGCAAACAAAGTACGAACAGACACAACACGAAAGTTAAACATGGGTAAGCTGCAATCACAGCAGATAGCCACAGCCTATTCCACTCAACTAGCCCAATTGCTTAATGAGAACACTTCTTGTCCCGATAACATAACAACACAATGGCAAAATATTGCCCACTCCATGCAAACAGCCGCAAAATCCATACATGGATACCAGAAACCTCCACAGAGGAATTCATGGTGTGACCAGGAGTGTTGTCCTGCTACCGAAGAGAAAAATGCGGCATATAGAGCTACTTTACAATCAGTAGTAACGCGTAGCGCACCAGATAGATATCGGGAGAAAAGGAGAGAAGAGAAACGTCTTTTCCGCAAGAAAAAGAGAGAAATGGAAAAGCGGGAGTGTGAAAAAATCGAGATGTACAGGAACCAGAATGAAGTCCGGAAATTCTACCAAATAGTGAAACATCAAACAGGCGGCTTTGGTACAGGCACATCCTTCTGTAGAGACGTGCAAGGTAATCTGGTAACAGATACAGATAGCGTGCTCAGGATATGGAAGGAGCATTTTTCCAATCTGCTGGTATCCAATAGTAGCGAAGTCTACGAAGATACCACTGATCTAATCCCAGAAGATGGTATTGAATGTATACCACCCGGCCAAGATGAGGTAAAGACAGCAATAATCCGGCTGATAAGGCAGCAGGAGCTGACCAGCCCACTGTGGTCGAACTTGCAGGGGAAAAGCGGCCAAAAATACTTCCTGTGTAGATATCAATACGAAAATTTCAGTAAAGGCTAGTTTAGCAACACAAATAAAAAGAAGCAAATAAATTCAACATAGGTCGAACTTTAGGTATAGCCCCCCATAGAACGGTACCCCCTGATTTCTGGCACTTTGGGGGTCTTGATCACATCTTTCTATGAAATTGGCTGAAAATTGGCTATCGGTATCCCCTAGTGTTAGAAAACCTTCTTGCAAAAATTTTTTTGAATTGGGTCCACCATTTGATAGGGTCCCCATGTATTGGTACCGCCCGATTATCGGAATTTTGAAGGTTTTATAAAAAAAATTTTAATTAGAAATGGCCGAAATGCCACTAAATTTTTCCTAGAGGTAGGCAACCCCCAGAAAATTGTCGATTAATGTAGGTCGACCCTATGATGTTGTCCCCATAAATCGGTACCGCCCTATATCCGGTATTTTTGGGGTTCTAGCCGTAATAATCAATCAAAATTTCTGAATTTTCCAAATTATGCATTGAGGACCATATTTTGACGTATCCTTTATATAACTGAACCGCGCGGTATCTCTTCTATATACTTAAAAAGCTGAAATGTATCACCTGCACATTTGAAAAAAATGACAAAAAAAACACCCTGATTGGTACCCGTAGTATTTTGGAAACAATTTCCAAAGTTGCGGAAAGTTGCAGCTAATATTTTGAATATAAAATCAATAGACTACAACTTATCTTCTAAAAAAATGTCGTTGGGGGCAAAGAGGGGGAACATAACTAAAACTTTACAAGAAATTTATTATACTCAAGGAATGACATTACAAAAGGAATGACATTACATTAGAAAGACAACAGTCGCTCTTATTCCATAAATAAATATCCCTGAGGATGATTGTCGAAGACAATTGAAATATTGGAAATAAAATTTAATCAACCAAAATAAAACAACAATCTTTTTAATGACCTTCAGCCAAACTATCGCCAAACAAAAGTAATATTCAACAGGTCAACAATAATCAAAAACAACATTTTACTTTCACCTAACGTTTGCATTGAATTCACCTCTAAATCTAACCTGTTAAAATTTCTCTTTTTTGATGCTATTCTCAAAGAGCACAGTAAGAAGTAATCCATATCAAATTTATTTTAGAGAAATTTAGCATGTTAGGAGTAGATATGAACACATTTGGTACCAAAAATTATACTTTCATTATACCCTACACCACTATGTGGGGAGGGTATTATAAGTTGGTTTTGGCCAAAAAGTTTGTAACGCATCGAAATAATGGTCGTAGACCCATACTTATATATACCAAAATGAATGTCTCGACGAGCTGAGTCGATCTGGCTATGTGTGTCCGTCCGTCCGTCCGTCTGTCCATCTAAACCTTGTAATCACGCTACAGGTCGCAATTTTGATCGGATCGTCACGAAATTTTGGATGTTGATGGGGGGCCCGGAGGGGAAGAAGCCTATTGATTTTGGTGATGGTCGGATAATATTTAGGGGTAGGAATGGGCAAAAAAACGTATGTGGATAAAAAGACAACGTTTTTTTCCAAAGCGAATATCTCAGCTTCTATACGTGGTATACCAAAAGCAAAACCTGACAATTAAAGTAGAAAATATCGCCTTTCTAATGATGTAAAATAGGTTCTCGTAGGTGATCAAACAACGAAGATATCACACTAGTCGCAAATAAAACCCAACTTTTCATTTTTGCGATTTTAATTATAATGACGATTATCACAGCTTTGGTTGGGGACTTTCCAAAAGCAAAGCCTGACTATGAAAGTAAAAAATCCCATCATTACAATGATGTAAAGCAGGTTGGCGTAGGTATCCAAATAACGGAGATATCGCAATTGTCGGTAATACATCAATTTTTCCACTTTTTTGGAAATCACGCTACAGCTCGCAATTTTAATTTGATCGTCACGAAATTTTGGGTGATAATGGGCGGATATTATTAAGGGGTCGGAATTTGAAAAAAAATATTTGGAAAAAAGACCAACGTTTTATTTCAAAGTTAATATCTCCCTTCTGTAGGAGGTATATCGAAAGCAAAACCTGGCAAGGAAAGTAGAAAATATCACCTTTACAACGATGTGAAGTAGGTTGTCATAGGTGGTCAACAACAGAGATATCGCAATAGTCGGTAATGCATCCCTTTTTCCATTTTTGTCCAATCACACTACGAAATTTTGATCGGACCCTCACGAAATTTTGGGGGTTGATGGGGGTCTAACAGAGAAAGAAGCCTATTGATGGTTGGCATACATCCCACTTTTCCATTTTTTATTTGGGTTGAACTGTCGATGCACTTAAATGCGTTTCAAAAAAATTGACCTGTTTTAATGAAGACATTCAGAGCAAAGGCGCTAAGCTATCCCAATTTTAATATTTTGAATTTTATTAGCCAAAAGCTTATGAACGGGGGTAGTGGTGTAGGGTATTACATAGTCAGCCCCGACTATAGCCTTGGCTCACTTGTTTTTTTTTTAATTTTGACCAATAGCAGCGACCACTGTGCAGCCGAGCTGTTTAAAACCGGAGGCGACACGCTGATAAGGTGTATGCATCAGCTAGTTAGCTCCATCTGGCAGGAAGAACGCGTACCCGACGATTGGAACCTGAGCATCCTGTGTCCCGTCCATAAGAAAGGAGATAAGACTTTATGCTCCAACTATAGGGGCATAAGTCTTCTCCCTATCGCTTACAAGATAGTGTCAGCGATAGTGTGCGAACGATTAAAGCCCATGGTCAACGAAATAATTGGACCATACCAATGCGGCTTTAGACCTGGCAAGTCCTCCATTGATCAGATATTTACCCTGCAGCAAATCCTGGAGAAGACCCAAGAAATGCATATCGACACCTACCAGCTTTTTATCGATTATATAGCAGCCTTCGACAGCCCGCTACGTTGATGGTGTTGACGCGCAATGCATCCATTGAGATCGGACCAACTGTTGAAGTTGGTTCCTATAATTTTGAGGTAGTAAAAGACTTCGTATACCTCGGCAGCGCCGTAAATACAACAAACGACATCAGTTGTGAAAGAAAAAGAAGAATTGTATTGGCCAACAGATGCTAATTTGGCTCAAGTAAGCACTTCAAAAACAAAGCCAAAACTCGCCAAACACAAATAACGCTTTACAAAACACTGATACTACCCGTGCTGATGTATGGTTCCAGTGCTTAGCGTGTTTGAGAGAAAAAATATTGGAGAGATCTACGGACCAATCTGCTTTGACAGTGAATATCGGCGTCGTATTAACTGTATCTGCTATACAACGACATCAATATACATAGTTAAACGTATCGAGATGCAGCGATTGCGTTGTCTAGGCCATATAATAAGAGCGATAATGAACCCGCTAAAAAGGCATATAAATTCGAGCCACATTCGAGCCAAAGAATAGATGGCGCAAACAAGTGGATGAAGAGATGACAAGGCTCGGTATCCAGAAAGCGAAGCACTAAACAGAGAGAATTGGAGATCTTTTCTTATTTCGGTCTATGGAACAAATGTTCTGTAATGGGCCAGCTAAGTAAGTAAGTAATAATTTGTATAAGTCCACTTTCTGCAACCTACTTTGCTGAGGTTAATCGGTCCACATTTATGTTCATCTAGAGTAGCAACCAAGGTTCATGTAGTAAGGTAATCCAGAAGGCGAATAAAGGTTTTAGTGTTCATTTTCTGTCAGAATTTTTGTGCGAAGAATTTACCAAAGAAATAAAAAATATGTTTTGCCTGCAAATGAAGCCCTGAATACCGACGTGCGAATGAATTGATATGACAAACATAAGCCAGAAAAATATTTATAAAAAAATTTCCTTGAATAAATAATAATTCTTATAAACACATTCGGTTTCCAATTTTCATACACTATTCTGATGAATTTGCAAAACCAAATAATGAAAATATTCCCTTCCCCCAACTTTCTTAATAATATCTCATAACATGATACCACAGTTATGAACTTTTTTTGACAAATGATTTGTCAAACTGACTTTATATGACTTTTCATGAAAAATTACAACCTTATGTTATTTTCTCAAAAAGGCATTAACTTGAGTGTCATTCGAAACACACACATATGTATGTATGTATGTATGTATGAACACGTTAAATACCAACAAAGGTGTTAAGATATTTGTCTATGAAAACATAATAAGAATGACCTTTACTCTGTAAGGAATTGGGGGTTAGATACTTCGCACTGTCCACATTTTGAGACCACAAAGGGATCTGTTTACCACTGAAGCTTATTCTTGCTATTTTACATGGACACACCAATACGAGATGTTGTGCTTAAGAATTGTTGTGGTGTTGATATTATTAATTAAATGTGACTTCTTCATCTCTTTGTGGACCATTGTTACTTGCCATTGGTGTAGTTACCGGTAGTTTGTAAATGTTTGCACAAAACACCAAACTAAGTCCTGAACATTTATCATTTTCACTTGGCTCATGTTTACTTGACTAAGGAATCATGCCACCAACCAAGAAACCCACCTTGCCTTGACTTCTGGTAGGAAGAAACATGGATGATTGTTGTTATTACTAGGAATTCATGTATGAAAATATGTATAGAATAGTTTGGCCCGAAGGATGGTGCAGGAGAGAAGTTCATTTTGAAATGGGCCTTTTATGTTCACATTAATGTATTGCTTTGCAGCAGAAGGTCGTGAGTTCGATATTTCCAAAATGTGCATTAAAGTTTGTGTTTTGTTTGAAATAATACTAAAAGATACCAATGGCGTGCACGATACCTAATTTTGGCTCATTTGGTCAACGAAAAACCTACGAACCTTAAGTGCCAAATGATATGCAATTTTGGCTGATAATGTAGATGAAAACATAAAAATATTCGAAATCGGGGATACACCATAAACGTGGATCTATGTCCACTGTTTTTTGATCAATTCGAACCTTAAATACATACCAAATTATAGCTGATTCAGACAGAAAATATGTCTAAAAACGTCAAAATACCTGAATTCGGATAGTAACGTTGTACAGGGTATACTCCAAAACGCGAACCTATGCACACAATTTTCGGTGGTAAAGAGTTTTGACCATTTCAACCCTGAAACTATTGCTAAACACGTCAAAATGCCTGAAATCGATCGGTACCGTTATAAGGGGGCTATAACACAACGTAGCCTTATGTCAACAAATTTTAATGAATATGTTTGTGTTGTGCCGAAAATGTAGATAATAACTTCCCAATAACTGAAATCGGGCAGTAACGTTATATTTTTGGTGGAGGAGTTCAGACATTTAATGTAGATCATTGAAATAACTGAAATAGGGTGGTGGGTATTCTAAAATGTAGACCAATGTATGTCCATAATTTTGGTGGTTAAATGTTGTGGCCATTGAAAACTTTCCGTACCGAATTTTAGCTAATTCGGTCCGAAAATGTATCTAAAAAAGTGGTGGTACCGTTATATAACGAAACGATGTAGCCCATTTTCAAACTTGACCTGCCTGCAACCAATAGTCGCAATTTTCCAACATTTCAGCGTCCTATCTCAATTTTTGTGGATGCTAGAGTGATTACCACAGACGGACGGACATGTATAGATCGACTCAGAATTTTACCCTTATCGAGAATATATCTATTTATACACGCAGAAAAATATATGTGAGAAATATTTGGATCCAAACAAATTTATGTTTGAGACTGGTTGAAAACAAATATATGTTTGGATCCAAACATAATATGTCTGGGTCCAAACAAATATATGTTTGCAACATTTTGTAACATATCTCAATTTTATTTGTTTGGGTACCAACATATTTTATATGTTAGAACATATTTTTTTATGGATGGAAAGAGGATTTTTGCCAACGGGAGTAACAACAGGGTTCTCGCTGCTGCGGAATGCTGTTTTATAATAAAGAGCTGTGTGTATAGTGTAATAGGAGAAGCAGAAGCTATGGCTCTGTGTATGAGGCAAAACACGTGTGTTTCGTGCTTTGTTGTTGCTAACCAACGTAGCAAGCGAAGAGGAAAAGCAATACAATTTTTATTAACTATGTTGTTCTGTTTTCTTCAGTTTTCTAAATAAAATCGTTGAGTAAAGACGCTAAAGTGAGTGAATAAATCAGTGTTTTCTTAAAGAAATGGTGATTTTTTTGTAAATTAAATGCCCAATATATTTTATAATTGGACATTTTATAATTGAATCAAAAAGGTGAATGGAAATATTTTATTGGACAAGGAAGAAATCGCATTTAATATTGATAATTACATCAATACATTTTCATATACATACATATCGCTAATTTACTCAAAGAGTGGCATAACTCAAAAAATGAGTTTTCTGAGTTAGCAATTTCTATTTTTTCTACGACTTCTATTTTATCTTGAGTCAAACTTTCATGTTGATATCTCTAAAACTCAACGAGTTACAGCTCATTTACTAAAAGCTTGGCATAATTCAACAAAAATGTTCTTTGAGTTTATGAAGCACTAAAACACTTTAAATCATGCTTGATCTTGCACAGAAATTTAGCAATGATATCTGGTTAGCTGTGTGCAAAATATGGTCCAAATATTTATTTTAGTTTTTGTGTAATAATCTTTTTAAGTTGGGAAGTCAAATTTCAATCGCCAACTTAAAACGCGTTTTTCTCGAAACTGGATTTTTTGAGATGTGTCATTATTTGAGTAAATGAGCGATATGTATATTTGAAAAATGGATGTACCTATTTATTTCATTACATAATCATTTGATTCCTGACGCCGATTTTCCGATGAAGATTTCAACTTTGAGGACATTTTTTTTTTATTTCACAACTAAGGAGAAGCGTTCACAGACGTTTCTATGTATTTTTTTTTTTTCTTTTAAAAGTGTGACTTTTTATAATTATTCCATTTCGTTTTTCTTTTATTAAAGTCTCTTATGTATTTCATTGGAATTTTTTATGTAACTATTGGTCTGTTCCAGTACTGCAAGAATCTACTAATTTTTACTATTTTCTTCGATAACATAAAGGAGAAAATGTTATCGTAGTAAAAAGTAGTAGCTTCTTGCAGGTTCTGGAACAGAGCATATGTATGTATCTGTTGTTGCTTTTGTGTTTGGTATTTCTACACGCAGAAAAATTTATGTTAGAAATATGTTTATATCCAAGCAAATATATGTTTGGGACCGGTTGCAAACAAATATATGTTTGGATCCAAACATAATATGTTTGGGCCCAAAAAAATATTTTGTAACATATCTCAATTTGATATGTTTGGGTTAAACATATTTTTTATGTTAGAACATCTTTTTCATGGGTGGAGAGAGGATGTTTGTCAACGAGAGTAATAACAGTGCTCTCGCGGCTGCGGAATGCTGTTTTATAATAAAGAGTTGTGTGCATTGTATAATAGAAGACGTAGAAGCGAAGAAGGGGGCTTTGGTGCTTTGATGGCGTGTATGCGTCAAACTCGTGTGTTTCTTGTTTTGTTGTTGTTAATCAACGTAGCAGGCGAAGAGGATAAGAAGAAATTGTATGAATTATTTTGTTTTTTCTTTCTTCAGTGTTTTAGTTGCCAGCGTAGCGTCAAGACGGTAAAGTGAGTGAATAAATCAGTGTTTTGTGTTTTATAATTGAATCAAAAAATGTTGAATGGAATTATTTTATTGGACAAGGAAGAAATCGCATTTAATATTGGTAATTACATACATATGTATATTTGAAATATGGTATATCCATATTTATTTATTACATAATCATTTGATTCCAGATGCCGATTCCCCACTGATGATGTCAACTTTGAGTAAAATTTGTTTTATTTCACAACTAAGGAGAAGCGTTCAACTACCTTTCTATATATTTTCCTTTTTAAAAGTGTGACTATTTACAAATTATTTCAATCAGTTTTTCTTTTATTAAAGAGTGTTATGTATTTCTTTGGAATTTTGTATGTACCTATGTGTATGTTGTTGTTGTGCCTTTCAATAAACAAAAACACCCCCATTTGTGTGTATTTTATAGAGATATCAAGTGAGCTCTTACTGAGAGCAAGAGAGCATACATATCAAAGTGTTTTACATCAGAGTGAGGCAGAGAACATTTTTGGGTCTCTCTTGTGCTCTCAATGAGCGTAAATTTGTTGTTGTTCACAACGTGTTAGCATCTACACAGGCTGTGAGCGATAACAAAGTTACGCTCACTTAGAGCACATGGGCTCTCTTGTGAGTCACAATGCCTCCTCCTCTTTTACATTGAAATTTACGCTCCCTTGCTCTCAGTAATCGCCCACTGGTGTGTTTGTTTTTTTGTGGCTTTTGGGTTTGTATTTGTTTGCACCCAAACATATAATTTGTTTGCACCCAAACATATATTTGTTTGCAGGACCCAAACATATGTTATGTTTGGGACTGTTGCAAACATATATTTGTTTGCTGCAAAATATGTTTGGGACTTATGTTAGAGAGGCCTTTTTTCTGCGTGTATGCCTTTCAATAAACCACCATCATTTATGAATGTGTGTATATGATAGAAATAGCCAGTGAGCGCTTACTGAGAGCAAGTGAGCATACATTTCAATGTGTTTTACATTGAAATTTACGCTCCCTTGGTGCATGTGATTGTTTTTTGTTGTGGCTTTGGGTTTGTATTTATTTGCATCCAAACATATAATTTGTTTGCACCCAAACATATATTTGTTTGCAGGACCCAAACTTGTGTTATGTTTGAGACTGATTGCAAACAAATATACGTTTGCTGCAAAATATGTTTGGGACATATGTTAGGAGGCCTTTTTTCCTCCGTGTAGGATCGCAACTGATTATTTTAATGCGTTACAAAATGAAAAAAAAAAAAAACAAATTGAATATAAAAACAATATTAGGCCTCCTGAGGAACAATAAGGCAATGGTTTACCAGCCGATATGTTCAAACACAGAGGCCACACTCTGTCAAGGTGTATCCATCACCTAATTACCACCATCTAGCAGGGTGAACTCCATGATCGGTATTCCGTCCACAAAAATTGACATACGGTACTCATTACTTTGTAATGAGCAAAACAATTGTTTTTTTTTTTCTTGTAAATTTAACGAAGAAAATCCCACCTTTCAGTCTACTGGTAATAAATCAGATTACTTGCTTACTTTACATTGTAATAATTTACAATGGGATGGTCAAGGCTCCGATATAGAAAACAGTTTACCGATAGGATAAAAAAGGACGGAATGTTTGGGAAGCTACGCTTTGTTCAAAATTAGGGATAATCGTTTCCGTTTTGGACCTACTAAGTAAGTAATCTGACAGAAAATCGGACATCGTATTAACCGAAATCAATCCGAATTGCTAATATTGCGTTTGGATCTGCCTTTTATTATTATGTTCCAAATTCCAAAATTATATATTTCCATAGACATAAAGGCTTTGAATGATGCCAAAACAAGCTGATATTTTGCTTGATAGAGACAAACATTTCTGAAAAACTCCCTGAAGCCACAATCGACAGCTGATAAGTAATGGATAAAGAACAATCCCACTTCCGAATATAGACTTAATCCCGGACTCCAGATTTCGAAAAAAAAACATAAAGAAACAACAAAACTAATGAACGCAATCCACTTACTAGGAGAAAGTACTTTATTGACCTATTCGTCCCCCATATAACGGTACCTCCCGATTTTATATATTTGTAAGGCAATATCGTTCCGGCGTGGCTAAAATTTGCTACTTGCCTTCCGTGGAGGTATTAAGATGTTCACCAGAAACTTGTAGGCATCGGTCCATGTCTTCATATAGCCCCCATAGGACGGTCCCTCATATTTTCGATATTTTGAAGGTTCAGCCACATCATCTGTCGGAAATGGTTGAGATTTGGCATTTAGTCTTCCTTGGGGCTACAAAACATTTTCCCAGAAAATTTTCAGTGTTGGTTGACGTTTTAATATAGCCCCCATTGAACGGTACGTCCCTAAAAAAGTTGAAATTTTTTCTGTACAATGCAATATAGGTAATTTGGCCTGTTTTTGAGGCAAAAATTAATACCGGTGCACTATAGGTAATTTGCCCTGTTTTTGAGGCAAAAAGTCGATTTTGCAACTTTTAATAATAATATTTTTTTTGTTGGCATTGAAAAAAGAACATGTCAAAATTTATTAGTATGAATGATATTTTTCAAAATAGCGTCATTATCGCGGTTTAAATTGCAGTCAAAGTGAGAATTTCGAAAAAGAACTAAAAAAATATATATTGTAAGGCATATTTTAATGTACTTAAAACCGCGGAAAAATAAACCAAATATAAATATATATAAAATGGAATAGATTGGCAATTGCGAGAGGAATTTATTTCATATATAATATAGCTTAAACATTTTGGGTAGCGACCAAAAAACACAAAAAGTCAGAAATAAATATTTTATTTTTCTTAAACTCACTTCATATAGACTTATACTAAATTGGCCGTGTTTGGCCGTGATTTTGCCACCTAGAACACATTACTGAAAGTCTTCTGCATTGGTATTACTAGGTTTCAAAACCCGATTTTGCCCGTTTTTTGATATATATGAGATTTTATTAGGTTACTTCTCAATAAAAAGTCTTAAAATTGTGGAAGTTTAGTTTGAGGAAATAAATAATAAATTTACAAAATATTGTTGTTTACAATTTCATTACAAGTAAATAAGTAATGGCGACAAATTGTTCGGTATATCCGTGGTTTTCTATAAACTGTGCGGCAGTAGTAAGCTTTATGTTATCTCTCTATTACATATTAATGATTGATACGGTTTAAAGGAGTACTAAACTCGTCTTTATTAACGTATATTCAAAAAATATACAAAACTGTAGTAACAATTCGTTGGAAATCTACTCGCGGGACAAAATTTGTGTTACTTACTACCGTGGTCGTTTTCATCAGTTTGTTGTGTATAAAAAAACTAATGAAAATGGCATTGGAAAAAATAGCTTTGTTCGTTATATACGTAGTTGCTTATAACCGTTGTTCCTTATATCCGAATTTATCTGTAAAAATCTTTGTTTTATCTCACTTTTACACTTACATAATTTAAAAAGTTAAAAAATCCTTTAATTCCGCTGTTATTAATTTTTGTCTCAAAAACAGGGCAAATTACCTATAGTGCGGTGGACTTATGGGTTTTTTTATACATATTTAATGTTTTATATTCAAAAATAAGCTAAAACAAAGAATTACACAGTAGAATTCGGATATAGTGAAAATCGGTTTTAAGAAACTACGTTTACAACGAACAAAATGTTGTGTTCCCAAAGATTTTTTTAATATTTGTACACACATTCAACTTCACCCCGCGAGTAGAATTTCTTACAATATGTTAGGATTTACGGGCCGATTTTAATTTATGCACTGTTTTAAATATTTTGAAATATAATATTTAAAAGTAAGCTTTAATAAGAATATTACAGACGAACACGGTTTTAAAGGACTGCGGACGAACAAATTGTGTTGTTCCTACCCACTATTCTTATTTCAACTATTTTATTCATTCCAACCCAATCAAAGCGGTTAAAACCATAAAAACTTTATAATGAACTAAAATATTGATCCTCCAAAAAAATGTTATAAACATTGATATGTTTAAAATATTGATTCGCGAAGAGATCTTTATAAATATTATTATTTTTTAAAAGGACCACATAAACCGCGCAATCATGATCCCCAGGTAGAACGTATTACAGGTATAATTAACAAAAATGTTGACCACGACACACAGTGTTGCCGCGTGGACAAAAATCAAAAAATGTGACGTTAACTTTTACATATGTTTATGTTATTTTTCTTACGGTAAACAAATCCGATACAACGAATCTGAAAGAATTTTGTCGATATGTGCGTCCATAATGAAGTTATAGCTCTTTAAATATGAAAAATATTTCCCAGATAATCTAAAGCGATAATCATATGAAAATTAGAGGACATTTAAAATAACATTTTCTGAAAAGTTCGTTGATAATATTAAAAGTTTTTAATGGGGATTTGATGGGTGGGCTATAAATAAAAAATTTTAGTACAAAAAGTTGACATCAACTGCACATGGGCAAAGTACCGTTATCAAGAACTAAAAATTTATTTTTTTTAAAAAAAGTATAAATTCTTAATATTTCGTAGAGTATATCTTTTGATTGCCACCTATTGCCACCTTGGCTCTTGATTTCCGTTAATTGGACATCTCTTCCGAAGCGAAATGTGTAAAAACATTCTGCCCATCCCTGCAACCTTCTGAGATATATCGGTTCAGATTTTATATAGCCCCCATATATATCTTTTCCCGATTTTGCTACAGCTTGTTCAATTTTGATCGAATAGCCTTAAAGCTCTACCAATTTTCACAAAAATCGGTTCAGATATGGATATAGCCCCCATATACATATATCTTTCCCCGATTTTGCTATAACTCCGTCAATTTTAATCGGATAGCCTTCAAATTTGATATGTAATATTTTCTCTGAATAGGTTCACCGATTTTCGTAAAAATCGGTTCAGATTTGGATATAGCCCCCATATATATCTTTCCCCGATTTTACTATAATTCGCTCAATTTTTGATGAATATCCTTCAAATTTAACGTGGGAGGTTCCTCAGGCCCCTGTTTAGTTTTTCCGTTGACATAGGTTGATGAATGTTTTCACTAGAACTTATGAGGGCACATGAATGAAAAATATCAACTTTGGTCCATATCGGTTCAGGTTTGAATATGGCTTCCATATATAATTTCGCCCAATGTCACTCAATTACGTACAATTACGTCATATTTTCCTAATTTAATCGAATACATCAAATCGGGCGAAAAAATATATACGAGTAAGAGCTATATCCAAATCTAACCCGATTTTTGTCAAAATCGGTAAACTTAAAAAGGGCTTAAGAAAACATCCCATGATAAATTTGAAGGCTGTATATGGAGGCTATATCCAAATATGTACGAATTTTTGCGAAATTAAATCAAAATCGGTAAAACTGAACAGTGGCCAGATGTTAAATTTGAAGGCTATTCATCAAAAATTGAGCGATTTATAGTAAAATTGGGGAAAGATATATATAGGAGCTATATCCAAATCTGAACCGATTTTTTTTAAAATGGGTAGAGCTACTCAGGGTCCTAAGAAAATATTACATATTAAATTTGAAGGCTATTCGATCAAAATTGACCGAGTTATAGCAAAAGATATATATTGGGGCTATATCCAAATCTGAACCGATTTTTGTGAAAATCGGTAGAGCTACTCAGGGGCCTAAGAAAATATTACACATTAAATTTGAAGCCTATTCGGTCAAAATTGGCCGAGTTATAGCAAAATCGGGGAAAGATATATATGGGTGGTATATCCAAATCTATTCCTATGCCCTTACAAGTACTTGTGCAAAAATTCATCAACCTAGGTCAACTCCTTCTATTTTTGTCCACTTTTGTATGGAAGCGGCAACACTGTGCGACACCTCTGTACATTTTTTACAACACATGGTAAATATATTTCAAAGAAAATGTATTTTTAGTTCAAATCGGATGATTTTTGTGTTTAATATTTTCTTCACCAAATAAAAAATTAAAAAAATATTTTTTTCTGCAATGAGGGCAGCCTCAAAAAGGTCATATAACTCAAAAAACGCAAAAAATCGCACCTTGGTATATTATGTAGTTGATTCAGAACCCTATTCTGAAGATATTCCCGGTGTCAGCATTTCCGACAAAGTTGGACAATTTTGTAAAAGTCTATAATAAAAAACTATAATTTTGTTTTCTTAGGTTGTGTCCTATATGACGTTTTTTCCGCTGCAACAAACATTTTGAAGAAAATTATTTCTTAAAATAGAAAGTACACGCCTCCACCATTCCACTATAGGTAATTTGGACAGGTTTTTAGGCAAAAAGTCTAGTTTTGAACTTTAAATAACGCGAGTTTTCTATATTGATTCGAAGAAAGAACATGCCAAGTTCTATGCATGTGCAATTTGTTTTTAAAAATATTCAAAACTCGCGGTATAATTCGAAGTTAAAATCAAAATTTCGAAGACAAAATAAAAAAATGTTAGAAAAGATTAAAACTTAGAGCAGAATTTAAACGCAATTTGTAAGAGTTTGGTAATAATCAAATACAACGATATGATATTCAGTGGAATGGTGGCGGTGTGTACTTTCTGTTTTAAGAAATAATTTTCTTCAAAATGTTTGTTACAGCAGAAGAAATCGTCATATATGATACAACGTAAAAATGATTTTTTACAGAATTATAGTTTTATAGTATAGACTTTTACAAAATTGTCCACCTTTGTCCGAAAATCTGCCACCGGGAATATCTTCAGCAAAGGGTTATGAATCAACTACATAATTACCAAGGTGCGATTTTTTGTGTTTTTTAAGTTATATCACTTTCGGAAGATGCCCACCGTACAGAAACAATTTTTTTTTTAAATTTTTTGTTTGGTGAAGGAAATATTAAACACAAAAAAGCATCCGATTTGAACTAAAAAGACATTTTCTTTAAAGAAATATTCACCATGTGTTGTAAAAATGTACAGACGTGCTGTGGTCAACATTTTTATTAATTATAACCGTAACTAGGGATCATGATTGCGTGATTTATTTGGTCCTTTAAAAAAATATTATTTACTAGGAGACCCGGCGAACTTCGTCTCGCAGTTTGTTAGTTACAGAACTTGATGGCTTTGATTCAAACCTATAATACTATTATTGCTATCACCTTGTTCAGTGCAAATATTTCTTTGTTTTGAACTGTGTAGGATGATCTTTGAAGCAGATGCACATTAGATAATTGTACTTTCCGCAATTGTCAGTTTGAGAGGCAAAGTGTTTCTGTTTTCTTCGACTCTCTCTCCTATAAACTGACAATAGCTGTGAGAAAATTAGCAACTGTAAATTGGGACAAAGATATATTTTTTAAGCAAATAACACATTTTGCGATTAATAAAAATATTCGGTAGCATAGTTGAAGCAAAATAATATCATAACGCCCCTATTCGTTTCATAATCGATGGTTTTCTACAATCCACTGAACACGATATTTCACTCAAGTAATTGAATTCGTAGGAAGGAATGCGATCGTAGGAATTTGAATTTAATGCTGAATATAGTGCTTATTTAAATTTGCGTTTTAAGCAATTAACCTAATTTGAACAGAAAGATTCCATCGTTATCAGGTAACCACCATCGTCAGCTTTTTTTCTGACTTCTCTGTTTAACGTGATCTCCCGAATTCTGCTTGCATTGCAAGTTCGGAATTAGATGCAATGGCTCTGGCAACACGGACAAATGCGCTAATTGAATTTTGACTGAGACTGTACTATCCAGTACTTGGTACATTGATCCTTGTTTGCAGAGCTATTCTATAAGTTGACTGTTGTCGATTACTTGGTCACCCTATAGCTTTGTTCCTTTACTTTTTAAATGGTAAGGGTGGTAAAAGAGAAAAGTGTCAAAATTTCTCAAAATTGCTCTCTCATGAAAAATGGTAGATCTGGCAGTAATGTCAAAAACAAACATAAAAAATAAATTTTCGTCTTTTATTTCACAGTTTTTAATTTAGTTCTGTCAGTGTTCGACTTTTTCTTCTGTTTTTCGTCCATTTTCTTTTTCATTGTGAAATAATCGTCAAACAAAAGTCGAAAAATCAGTTCTGCCATTTTTTACCTGCAGAAATTTTACTGGTAGCCTGTGGTAGAAGAGAAAGCCATTTTCGCTCTCTCTCCACTCTCACTCTCTTAAAAATTGCTTCCAGTTTTGCCACTTTTCGGGGTGAAGGAACGCTTTGCAGGTTAAAAATGGTAACAAATGGTAACCTCAGGTAAGTAAAGGAACACAGCTTATATTTAATTTCGATGTAAATAACATAGTCAAATTAATATCACAATCTTATTAACGTTTAATAAGCATTTACCTACTTATGTTATAATATTTTCCAGATAATTCGACCAAAAAAAAAATCTCCAGTACCTCCGATTTATTGTTTTTTTATGTAATTCATGTATGTATTTGGTCATTTGTAATTGCCTTCCAGCTCTGCGGGAACTAAACTGATTGAATTCATACACCTTTTCAGTGCGGATATCATTTTTTAATATCATGACAGGATCTGAACAGTATCAATATATACATATCTGGTACAGCGTAAATTTTATACATCTTTCGAAGATGTTTTTACTTACAGGTTAACAGTATACATATATGCCACAACCTCACTTCCAATGAAATTACCTCGGAGCTCTTGATTTTCCAAATAACCCACAAATTTTGTGGATTTGTACTTTTTTTCTCAAAACTGTGGAAACCACTTTCGGCGTTCTTTTCAATCGGCATCTGACCGAAACCACCACTAATCTTTACAAACTTTAAACTAAGCCCTCTCCTTTTAACCATTTTTCGCTGTTAATTTCCTAAAAAGACGCTTGAAATAAATGAAAATCGATTTGATTGTGAATAAAAAATTCTATACAACTTTTAAAAATTGACAAAACAGAGGCGTACTGTCGGCAAAAACTGTCCAAATAAGTGTCAAGGTATACTCCAAACGCGAATCTCGATAGAAATTTGTGGATTTTTTTTTAGGTTTTATCCTTTTCTGCCATGAGACCATTCCGAATAGGTGCGAATTGTCAAAATCTGTTCAGCCGTTCTTGAGTTATAAGCGTAGTAACTAACATCATCCTTTTTTATATATATAGATAGATAAAGATCTTTTCGCGAATCAATATTTTAAACATACCAATGTTTATAAAAATCTTTTGGCGGATCAGTACTATAGTTCATTGTAACCGTTTTTCTTTTGTTTCAACCGCGTTCATTGGGTTGGAACGAATAAAATACGTAAAATGAGAATAGAGGGTAGGAAAAAGAAAATTTGTTCGTTATATCAGGCGTTCGTTATAAACGTGTTCGTCTGTAAAATTCTTATTAAAGCTTACTATTAAATATCATATGTTAAAATATTTGAAACAGTGCTTAAATTCGTCGCTATCCGCTTGTGCTTAAAAGCGGGCCTGAAAATCCTAACAAATTGTAAAAAATTTTGCTCGCGGCGTAACAATTTTTGTTTGTTATAATCGCGGTCGTTTTAAGAAGTTGAATGTGTGTACAAATATTATGAAAAATTCTTTGCAAACATACAACTTTGTTCCCTATAAACGTAGTTTCTTATAACCGATGTTCTCTATATTCGAATTTTACGGTGCAATTCTTTGTTTTATCTTACTTTTGCATATAAAGTATTAAAAATATATAAAAAAAGCCCACATATCCACCGTTATTAATATTTGCCTCAAAAACAGACCAAATTACCTATAGTGCGCTGTTCTAACTTGTTTTACTTTAGCAACAAAAGTTTTTAATAACTGTCTTTAATTTAACTGTAAAAAAATATTAAGGGCCCTTTTCATGCGATCATCTCTTCCTTCCACATCCGTCCATGTCATTGTTATGTAATGATATTGTGTGTTTGGCATAAGAAGGATATGTTAGTTATTCCTTATGTTAACAATGGTATTTCTCATGAGAATTTTAATCATTCCATATGAATAATGACCGCATTCAATAAGAATGGCATTCTTGTTTGGCTTGTGTGTGGACACACAAATAGATGGATTTCGATGGGGATGTGACTGTTGCTATGATACCCAACAGTCCATGTCCGTTTGTGTGTGTGTGAAGAAGGATGGTCCTCTTCTTGTGATGTGTTGTTATCACATCCATATCGTAATGATTGTTAAGGTGTTCCTATTGTCTATTTTGTGTGTTGGGACTAAAATATTCTCAACATTTGTGGAGATGAGTTATTCCAACAATTCATTGATATTAATAACAAGAGGTTGTGTGTATGTGTTTATCTAAGGATATTGTTCGTACTGGTCATTGTTTATCCTTTCTTTTCCTTTGCTTTATTCGATGATATGAAGTTAATCGATTAGGGGTTTTCAGGGATTTTCATTTGATATGATGTCTGCAATTCCCCCTTATATCCTTCTCTTTGTGTACAGCCTGTGGTATTTTGCAATGAATTATGTGTGAAAATGTATTTCTAATGAACTTTTGGCCCCAAACGATTAATTCCGTTTGTTTGGAAGTTTATGTGAGTTAATGTGTTTATTTTAGGCGTTTATTAGATTGTGTTTAACACCAAATAGTTTCTGTTCTTGCACAATTAACGTTATAAATAACTCTGGGACTTGGGGGTAGTGTCGTTTTGGAAAATTCTTAGGCATTTTATTGATATTTATTGCATTTTAATCATTATACCCTACACCACTATGTGGGGAGGGTATTATAAGTTGGTTTTGGCCAAAAAGTTTGTAACGCATCGAAATAATGGTCGTAGACCCATACTTATATATATCAAAATGAATGTCTCGACGAGCTGAGTTGATCTGGCTATGTGTGTCCGTCCGTCAGTCCGTCCGTCCGTCCGTCTGTCCGTCTGTCCATCTAAACCTTGTAATCACGCTACAGGCCGCAATTTTGATCGGATCGTCATGAAATTTTGGATGTTGATGGGGTTCCCGGAGGGGAAGAAGCCTATTGATTTTGGTGATGGTCGGATAATATTTAGGGGTTGGAAAGGGCAAAAAACTTAGGTGGATAAAAAGACAACGTTTTTTTCCAAAGCCAATATCTCAGCTTCTGTATAGGGTATACCAAAAGCGAAACCTGAAAATGAAAGCAGAAAATATCACCTTTCTAATGATGTAAAGTAGGTGCTCGTAGGTGATCGAACAACGAAGATATCGCAATAGTAGCAAATAAAACCCCAATTTTCATTTTTGCGATTTTAATTATATTGACAAATATCACAGCTTTTGTTGAAGAATTTCCAAAAGCAAAGCCTGACTATGAAAGTAGAAGATCCCGTCTTTACAATGATGCAAACTAGGGCGGCGTAGGTAACCAAATAACGGAGATATCGCAATAGTTGGTAATACATCCCATTTTTATATTTTTTTGGAAATCACGCTACAGGTCGCAATATTGATCGGATCGTCACGAAAATTTCAGGGTTAATAGGGGTCTCACAGATGAAGAAGCATATTGATTTTGGTGATGGTCGGATAATATTTAGGGGTCGGAATGGACAAACACTTATTTGGAGAAAATTCAACATTTTATTTCAAAGCCAATATCTCTGTTCCTTTAAGAGGTATATCAAAAGCAAAACCTGGAAAGGAAAGTAGAAAATATCACCTTTACAACGATGTAAATTAGGTTGTCATAGGTGGTCAAATAGCAGAGATATGGCAATAGTCGATAATGCATCCCATTTCCGATTTTTTTTAATCACGCCACAGGTCGCAATTTTGATCGGATCCTCACGAAAGTTTAGGGGTTAATGGGGGTCCCACAGAGGAAGAAGACTATTGATTTTGATGATGGTCGGATAATATTCAGCAGTCGGAATGGGCAAACACTTATTTGGAGAAAGATCAACGTTTTATTTCAAAGCCAATATCTCTGTTTCTTTAAGAGGTATATCAAAAGCAAAACATGGCAAGGAAAGTAGAAAATATCACCTTTACAACGATGTAAAGTATGTTGTCGTAGCTGCTCAAACAACAGATCTATCGCAATAGTCGGTAATGCATCCCATTTTCCGATTTGTTTGTAATCACGCTACAGGTCGCAATTTTAATCGGATTGTCACGAATTTTTTGGGAGTTGATGCGGGTCCCACATAGGAAGAAGCCTATTGATTTTGGTGATAACCGGATAATACTTAGGGGTCGGAATGGGGAAAAACTCATTTGGAGACAAATTCAAAGTTTTATTCTTTGTGAATATATTGGCTTCTAGTAGGGGTATTCCAACGACAAAGCCTGTCAATGGAAGAAGAAAATATTACCTTTACATTGGTGTAAAGCAGGTTGGCGAAGGTGGTCAAACAGGGGAGATACCACAATAGTCGGTAATGCATCCAATTCTTCCATTTTTTTGCAATCACGAAATTTTGGTTGCTTATGGGGGTCCCAGAGACAAAGAGGCATATTATTTTTGGTGGTAGTCGGTTTTTATTCCCTAAAAGAAATGTTTACCAGTGAAAAGCTTATGCACAGGGGTAGTGGTGTAGGGTATCACATGGTCGGCCCCGTCCCGACTATAGCCTTTGCTCACTTGTTTTAATTAAGAAATCGATTATCAGGCATTTGATTAGTAAACAATTACACGTAGCTGGAGAGAGTTATTTAGTGTTTTAGATGGTAAGTGGAAAGTAATGCTCCCACAAATCCTCTCATGCCATTGACGTGGACGAACTTTTGATTTATATTTATTTTAAACAGCAAATGCATGGGCTTGCCCAAGAAACCCTTTATGTTACACAGTACAACAAAAAAAAAACCTTCTTCAAAATGATCCGCGAACAGCCTGCTACACTAAAGGAACAAGTTTTTTGTCTACCCGACGATGTTGTGCTATACAGATATTTTTGGAACATGTGGTTCGTTTGGAAGAAATTTTAAGGTATGCTAAGTTTCGGACATTTCAGTCATTTAGTTGTTGCCAGTAGGGGTTTCAGAGCCCTTGGATTATCACCTCAAGAAGCGAGGACTTGCACCCAAAAAAAACCAACCGCAAAAAGCAACTAGAATCAAGTTCCACATACAAACAGTTTAAAATAAATTAATCAACTACAATTAACTTTAACTTTAAACCATTAACTTTAACTTTAAATGCAATACAAGTATCTAAAATATTGAAACATTGTATGTATATATGTATATAATGCAATGCAAATGGGAATAATGTGTACCCACTGAATACACTATTTACTTGTGGTGGCTGCTGGTTAAAGTTTGGTGTACATACTTGGAGTGATGGGTCTGCAAGTAAGTATTATGTAAAGACAATAGAATAAACCAAAAAAGAAATTGTACACAACCCAGCAAAAAAAAGTAAAATTTGGCAGTAGTAACTACTTAAAAATATACCTTAAAATCATTATTTTTACATGGGGATGTCATAGGAAGGAAGTACTTCCTTAAATATGTTTTTTAAGTACCTACTTAACCACATACCGGCAGTCGAAAAGAAGCTAAAAAGCATAGTTCTATTTTTAGAAAAAATTGAGGTGAAATTATATTCAAATTCAACACTACACATTTTTTGTTTTTTTCTTCTTCATTCGATACCTGCCAGTTTTGAACAAACGAACTTCTGATTTGTAGCCAAACACACTACACACTAGGCCACTCGCACGAACAACAAAGGTTGGTTTAAGTCATCCATGTACATCAGCATGTTTTTGTAATTTTGTAAACAAAAACAAGTGAGCAAAGGCTATAGTCGGGACGGGGCCGACCATGTGATACCCTACACCACTACCCCTGTGCATAAGCTTTTCACTGGTAAACATTTATTTTAGGGAACATAATCAGACTACCACCAAACATATGTTGGTTTTTAATAAAAAAATATGCCTTTTTCTCTCTGGGACCCCCATAAGCAACCAACATTTTGTGACCATCCGATCAAAATTTCCACCTGTAGAATGGAAGAATTGGATGTATTACCGACTATTGTGCTATATCCCTTGTTTGACCACCTTCGCCAACCTACTTTACACCAATGTACAGGTAATATTTTCTTCTTCCATTGACAAGCTTTGCCGTTGAAATAACCCTACTAGAAATCGATATATTCACAATGAATAAAATTTTGAATTTGTCTCCACATGAGTTTTTCCCCATTCCGATCCTTAAATATTATCCGACTATCACCAGAATCAATAAGCATCTTCCTCTGTGGGGCCCCCATCAACCCCAAAAATTCGTGACTCTCCGATCAAAATTCCAAACTGTAGCGTGATTACAAAAAATGGAAAAATTGGTTATATAATATTTTTTTATAATAATTTGCGATATCTCGGTTGTTTGCCCACTTACGCCAACATACTTTGCGTCAATGTAAAGGACATATTTTCTTCCTCCATTGGAAGGCTTTCCTTTTGGAATACTCCTACTAGAAGCGGAAATATTCTCATAAGAAAAAAAAACGTTGACTTTTCTCCACATAAGCTTTTCGCTTATTCCGACTCCTGAATACTATCCGACCATCACCAAAATAAATAGGCTTCTTTCTTCCTCTGTGGAACTCGCATAAAATTCCAAAAACTTCGTGACGATCCGATCAAAATTGCGACCTGTAGCGTGATTACAAAAAATCGGAAAATGGGATGCATTAACGACTATTGCGATATCTCTGTTGTTTGAGCAGCTACGACAACCTACTTTATATCATTGTAAAGGTGATATTTTCTACTTTCCTTGCCATGTTTTGCTTTTAATACACCTCTTAAATAAACAGAGATATTTGCTTTGAAATAAAACGTTGACCATTCTCCAAATAAGTTTTTGCCCATTCCGACCCCTTAATATTATCCGACCATCATTAAAATCAGTAGGCTTCTTCCTCTGTGGGACCCCCATTAACCCCCAAAATTTCGTGACGATCCGATCAAAATTGCGACCTGTAGCGTGATTACAAAAATATCGGAAAATGGGATGCATTATCGACTATTGCCATATCTCTGCTATTTGACCATCCACGACAACCTACTTTACATCGTTGTAAAGGTGATATTTTATACTTTCCTTGCCAGGTTTTGCTTTTGATATACCTCTTAAAGAAACAGAGATATTGGCTTTGAAATAAAATGTTGACTTTTCTCCAAATAAGTTCTTTGCCCATTCCGACCCCTAAATATTATCCGACCATTGCCAAAATCAATAGGCTTCTTCCTCTGTGAGACCCCCATCAACCCTCAAAATTTGGTGACGATTCGATCAAAATTGGGACCTGTAGCGTGATTTCCAAAAAATGGATAAATGGGATGTATTACCGACTATTGCGATATCTCCATTATTTGGTTACCTACGCCGACCTAGTTTACATCGTTGTAAAGACGGGATCTTCTACTTTCATAGTCAGGCTTTGCTTTTGGAAAGTTTCCAACCAAAGCTGTGATATTCGTCAATATAATTAAAATCGCAAAACTGAAAATTGGGGTTTTATTTGCTACTATTGTGATATCTTCGTTGTTTGATCACCTACGAGCACATACTTTACATCAGTAGAAAGGTGATATTTTCTGCTTTCATTGTCAGGTTTTGCTTTTGGTGTACCCCATGTAGAAGCTGAGATATTCGCTTTGGAAAAAAACGTTGTCTTTTTATCCACCTAAGTTTTTTGCCGTTTCCGACCCCTAAATATTATCCGACCATCACCAAAATCAATAGGCTTCTTCCCCTCCGGGACCCCCATCAACATCCAAAATTTCGTGACGATCCGATCAAAATTGCGACCTGTAGCTTGATTACAAGGTTTAGATGGACAGACGGACAGACGGACGGACGGACGGACTGACGGACGGACACACATAGCCAGATCGACTCAGCTCGTCGAGACATTCATTTTGATATATATAAGTATGGGTCTACGACCATTATTTCGATGCGTTACAAACCTTTTGGCCAAAACCAACTTATAATACCCTCCCCACATAGTGGTGTAGGGTATAAACACCCATGCCGACGCTGAGCTTTGAACACACAACTCTAGAATTTGTAGTCGGACACACTAGCTCTGTGCCACTATACTCATTACTTAGTAAGTAAGGAAGTAACTACTTATGTGTAAACTGTTATATATACTGCCTGATAATGCGGAGTGTAATGAGCACTCATTACCCGGTAATGCAAGAAGTAATGACATGTGCTTACCAAATTTTTGCTGGATATAATAGTAAATGTAAAATTAAAAAAATATGACTTTCAAATTTTGCAAAGATTCTTGATATTCTGTAAATAACGAGGATGATTGAAAAATGTGAGTTGTTCACATACTATACTACAAGTATAAAATGACAACTGGTGTGTACTAATTTACGGTTTGATTTTCTAAAAGGAAGCTCATTCGAGAAGCTTTTCTAACATTTTATACCCTACACCATAAATTAAATTGAAAACATATTTCAGCCATTACGGTTATAATGTGACGAAAACCATCAAAACTCCTACAAATTGGGATGTTTCGTTCTATGGGGGCTATATCAAAACATCAACCTGTACTGAACATTCTCTGTGGGAATATCGCATATTCCTAAAGATGACCAAATAACCATAAAATGTCAGCTATTTCAATTGGATATTGTGGCAAAATCCTTCAAAATGCCCAATATCGGGAGGAACCGTATATGGAGGCTATATCAAAACGTGGAATTATATCTACAGTAGAGGTGGGCGCGTGTCGTGCCGTGAGTAGTGCGTGTTCGTGCCTTCCCGAAAATCGCCGTGTTTGTGCGTGTCGTGCCGGAATAAATTTTTGGCCGTGCGTGATCGTATTTTTTTATTCTACACGATTTTGCACGACACGACTAAACACGACCTGCACTATGTGTCACGATCGTGCTAAATTTTTGGACTCCCTTTAGAAGTCGTGCAAGAGACCATACTAAACAAGAAAATCGAACAAGAATATAAAACCGACCAAAAAATTCACCAACAGTAGTTTTCCCAAATTTATTTTCTTTGTTTTTGTAGTCTGGTACTTTTTGCGTTTTGTTATGGAGAGGCCAGAACAAAAAGATGATGTTTGTTTGCACTTCTTTTGTTCATGAGAGAGAAGCAAATACAAAAACAACTCAGCGGGTTAACGCAATGTACTGTCCTTGAAAATCAATTGTTTATCTTGCTAAATTTGATATTGAAGACAAGTTGGGAAATTCTGTATTTGTAACCGACAATGGTTCCAACGTTGTTTGGGATTTTAAGAGATTTAAACGTATACCTTAGCTGGCCACAATTTGAGCTTAGTTATGGATGATGTTGTTGAATAACATCCTTCTTCGAATTGGGAAAACTGATTGACTGATCAAAAAAGCTTGCAAGATATTTTAAACACTCGGAGCTAAACAACAAATTGTCGAAGACGTTAAAACAAGATATAAGAACACGTTGAATGCTTGAGAGCATATACCAAGCCCAGAATGAGATTAAAAGTATATTGCAGGAAAATAATGAGTTGGATCGTATATCTGACTTAAAGCCAGAACCTCTATTGGGTTTTCTTAAAATATGCAAAGAGTGTTCCCAAAAATTAAGTTCGGAAAAATACCCTACTATGTACATTTTTGCTGTTTCATGAAAGATTTGTAAGCTTAAATGAAAGATTTGGAAGCAATGATTGTTTACATTGCTTAAACGCTTTGTACCTGCAATGTCACATCTTATACGGATGTTTTTATTTCCGCCGTTTAAGGAGATGATTTTTTTATTAGAAGAAAAAAGAAATGACGTAATAGCTAATATAAAAGCAATGCTACTTGATATACAAAGTGAGAACATAGAGTGTTCTAAGCTGAGCAGGAAATTAAAATGCCACATTTACACAAATTTTCAGAGTTTTGGATCCAAATTTGGCAAAAAGACGAAAATTGGATAAGTCTCTAATTTATAAAGAAATTGATACATATTTAGCGAGTGCCGTATTTAGCCAGACTGATGTTTTAAACTTTAGAAAGAGTCTAATCTAAAAATTTTAAAACAATTAGCCAGGAACATTTTGGCTATACCCGTCAGCTCAGCAACGAGCGAGAGATTTTTTTCCACATCTGGAAATAATGTTTTTAAATAAGAATATGTAAATATTAGTGAATACGTAATTTTGCAATATGTATATTTTAGAAGTATATATGAATATTTTTTGAACAAATAATTGTACAAATATATGAATATCTCTATTTTTGTAATTTCGTGCGTGAGTGTGCGTGTTCGTGCCTTCTCGAAAAACGCCGTGTTTGTGCGTAAAAGTGCATAAAAATTTTGGTCCGTGTTCGTGCCTAATTTCTTAGGCACGCGCCCATCTCTAATCTACAGTTCACTGAAAAAATGTTTTGTACCCCAACGAAGACTATACATATACAAAATTTAAGCCATTTTGGTGGCATCATGTGGCTGCAACCTTGGAAATACCGAAAATCTGGCGGTGCCATACTTAAACGTGGACATATGGAAACACAAAATGCCCAATGAACAATCAGATTAGTACCTTCAAAATTCTTTAAAACGTCGACGTCGCTTTGTATGGCGGCTATACCAAACATGGACCTATAGAGTCCATTTTCAATACAAATAATATGATCAAAAGTGTATTTGCCTACTTCAATCTGTTCGGACGTTACAGTGATTTCCGCAGACAGATATATTTACTATGTATATGTGTATTTCTGAGTGAAAGCGGACATTTTTTCAAAAAGTGATTTTTGATTTCCTTTATTTGTTGCAGTATTTTGTTTCCGATGTTTTTACTAATGGTTCCAGAGATATTGCGTCTTGAAAAGGTCGAATTCTGAATAAAACTATGTGCAAAGAAATATTCATAACGTTTTTAATATTCGTCCAAATTGAAAAAAATCTTTTTCGCTTTTTTGTTGTTTTATCAGCTATCTTATAAAAAATATTAAAAATTGCACAGTGGGTTTGGATGCAATTTTTGCGATTTAATATAAAACGATTTTCTTAAGTTTTGTTTGTATTAAACTACGAGCAATTACAAGAATTTAAAGTCCTAATTGGAAGTAGGATTGGAACGATTACTATTTTTTCTTAATTTTTTAAAATTTGTCAGTACAATTTGTCCTTTATATCAGTGTGAACATTTATTTTACAAAAAAGTAATAAAAAATCCATTAATTAACATGTGTTTTGTTGTGCTATTTGGGAATTTATATTAAACATCTTAAAAAGTGCTTCATTTTTCTATTTTGAAAATGGATTAGCAATTATTTTAACAGTCGGACAATAAACTAACTAAACGGATGATCAAATAACTAAAGCTCGGGAATTATCTGAATGCACGCAGAAAAAAAAGTCCGCAAACATATAATGAGTATGGATGCAAACATAAAATATGTTTGGATCAAAACATATTATATGTTTGCAACAGTCCCTAACATATGTTTGGATCGAAACATATGTTTTGTTATTACATATATTTTTATATTAGAACATATATATGTTTGCTGCAAAATACGTTAGAGAGACCGTTTTTTCCTCCGTGTGGGCATTCGAGCCGAATATCTACCAAATATTAAAGTGGAACACGTGGAAGGAAATATCAGAAGATTAAGAAGAACACGGCCAATGGATTTTGCCTAGATATACCGCTTATTCATTAGAGTATAATTATTGAATTATTTACTCACCACAAATGTCAACATATGCTAAATATTCATGTAAATATAGAATATTACTTGATGAGTCTTGAACTCAGTTGTAATAAAGGAAAAAAAAATTTTTTCAACACTGAAAATTTATGAAGTTTTTAAGATGCTTAAGATAATTTCCTAAATAAGAGAACAACACACATGTTAATAAATGTATTTTTTTATTTTTTTTTTTTTGGTAAAATAACAAATTTTTCTTACTGGTATAAAGGAAAAATTGCATTGAAAAATTTAAAAAGAAAATAAGAAAAGATAATAATCATTGGAATCCCATTACCAAATAAGACTTAAAATTTTTGTAATTAATCGTAGTTTAATACGAAAACATTTCAAGAAAATCGAAGAGTGCAGTCATTGTTAAAAATTGTTTAAAGGTTCATACACCTAAAGAAGAGTTAATACCAAATTTCAGCCATTTCGGTGGGACATTTAGACAACAAATTCTTGTATATATTTTTGCATTTGGTTTTGCATGTGCTCATTTTATGCAAATATGTAAAAATATGTCAAAACATGCAATATGCAAAATATATATATATATATTTTTGTCAAAATATGTCCACCGTTTTAGTGGATAGTATCGAACGCGGAAGAGTAAAAAAAAAACTAAATTCACGCGGGATTCAAAGAAAATTGAATGACTTGTAATTTTTAAATTTTACATGCAAAAATAGGGGTTTAAAAAAAATACTCATCAAATGTTGGCCTATTGACTTCAAGTACTGTAATCCTATTATCAGTTTTTAATATTATCATGTTACTCGTCTAGATTATTAAAAAATTCAAAAATCCTGAAATTTAGACTTCAAAATGTCATCATCAATTTCAGGTAGATGCAATGTATATTCGAAAAATCATACACAAGTATCATGTTGCCCATATAGTAGTCTTTAATTCTTCTTTTGGGCATAGTTCCGTGAAATGTAAGGCTAAGCCAGAAATCGGAGAGGAACATAAAAAACTTGTTGTTTGTATTAATGGCCGATATTATGACACCCCTCATTCATTTTAAAGAAATTCAGTCATATTATATAGAATATGTCAACAGTTCGCGAGTTCTGAAAGGGTGAAACTCGGATTAATCGATTTTAAAACTTTTTTAGGTTTTACTATATATGTATCTTCTTGATCAGGATAAAATTCTGAGTAAATAATCATCCATGTTGCTTCGAAAAAATATAAAATTTCTTTCAATTAAATATTAAAAAAATTGAATTTTAGCCTAAAGGGTATTATAAAAACTCAAAAATAAAGAATAGTAAGTCCAAAGACATAAAATTTTCTGCCGAATACGTTGGAATCTGATCAAACCAATTCACTGTAGGTAATTTGGACTGTTTTTAGTCCAAAAAAAAAAAAAAACAACGGTGGACTTATGGGACTAAATCAAAGAATTATGCAGTAGATTTCGGTTATAGCGAGCATCGGTTACGTTTATAACGAACAACGTTTTTTGTTCCCATTGAATTTTCCGTATGATTTGAACATACATCCAATTTCTTAAAAAGACCCCGAATACAACGCACAAAATATTTCATCCCGCTAGTAGGATTTCTTACAATTTGCGATGAATCGTATCATTATTCCAAAGAAATATATAATATTAAAATTATACGCTGAAATAAGTATTTTACAGACGAACACGTTTATAACGAAGGCCGGATATAACGAACAAATTTTGTTGTTCCTACCCCTATTCTTATTTTACCTATTTATACCCTACACCACTATGTGGTTTGTAACGCATCGAAATAATGGTCGTAGACACATATTTATATATACCAAAATTAATGTCTCGACGAGCTGAGTCGATCTGGCTATGTGTGTCCGTCCGTCCGTCCGTCTGTCCGTCTGTCCATCTAAACCTTGTAATCACGCTACAGGTCGCAATTTTGATCGGATCGTCACGAAATTTTGGGTGTTGATGAGGGTCCCGGAGGGGAAGAAACCTATTGATTTTGGTGATGGTCGGATAATGTTCAGGGGTCGGAATGGGCAAAAAACTTATGTGGATAAAAAGACAACGTATTTTTCCAAAGCGAATTTCTCAGCTCCTATATGGGGTATACCAAAAGCAAGACCTGAGAATAAAAGTACAAAATATCACCTTTCTAATGATGTAAAGTAAGTTCTCTTAGGTGATCAAACAACGGAGATATTGCAATAGTGGCAAATAAAACCCAAATTTTTATTCTTGCGATTTTAATTATAATGACGAATATCACAGCTTTGGTTAGGGACTTTTCAAAAGCAAAGCCTGACTATGAAAGTAGAAGATCCCATCTTTACAATGATGCAAACTAGGTCGGCATAGGTGGTCAAATAATAGAGATATCGCAATAGTCGGTAATACGTCCCATTTTTCCACTTTTTTGGAAATCACGCTACAGGTCGCAATTTTGATCGGATCGTCACGAAATTTCGAGGGTTAATGGGGGTCACACAGATGAAGAAGCCTATTGATTTTGGTGATGGTCGGATAATATTTAGGGTGCTAATGGGCAAAAAACTTATTTGGAGAAAAAGACAACGTTTTTTTCCTAAGCGAATATCTCAGCTTCAGTATGGGGTATACCAAAAGCAGAACCTGGCCATGAAAGTAGAAAATATCGCCTTTCTAATGATGTAAAGTAGGTTCTCGTAGGTGATCAAACAACGAATATATCGCAATAGTCGCTATTAGAACCCAACTTTTCATTTTTGCGATTTTAGTTATAATGACGCATATCACACCTTTGGTTGGGGACCATCTAAAAGCAAAGTCCGACTAAGAAAGTAGAAAATCTCATCTTTAAAATTATGCTAAGTAGGTTGGCGTAGGTGGTCAAATAATAGAGATATCGCAATAGTCGGTAATACGTCGGAATTTTGATCGGATCATCACGAAATTTTCTCACAGAGATAGAAGAATATTGATGTTGGTGATGTCGATAGTAGTCCAATATAAAATTAAATATTAATTATTTTGGTTCAGTTCGCCTTAAGTCATTTGGTATAAAAGCCAGATAGGTGAAAACTTTCGTATCTCCCTAAAAGAAATGTTTTCGATGAAAAGATTATGCACAGAGGTAGTGGTGTAGGGTATCACATAGTCGGCTCAGTACCGACTATCGCCATTTCTCACTTGTTTATTCTTTCCAACCCAATGAACGCGGCTAAAACTGAAACACGGCTATAACGAACTAAAATGTTGATCCGCCAAAAGATTCTTATAAACATTAAAACGTTAAGGGGTGACCCCCACTTGTAAATTTGAGAAAATCGAAAAAGTTGTTAATCACTTTTTTAAAGTAGAAGTAGCACTGAATATGCGGTAAAATGTTCAAGTCAATCTAGACAAACTTGCCTAATATATGAGCTTTGGAAAGGAACATTTATTACGTTTTTATGCAACATGGAAATTATAAACGTCTTTTTCTCGAAATGACATTTTAATATCGGTGTCATTAGCCCAGTCAAAATAGTCTGGGTATAGGGGGGAAATAGCAAAAATTTCCACAAAACTCGATTTTGATGGAGAGCTACGATTTACCATTAGAAGCAACGTCCAAATAGTCCCCATCGATCCAATGTGTGCAAAAAAGTTATTCGGGGTCAAAGGTCATTTTTGGAGGCATTATTCAGTTTCTTTAATTTTTTCTCAAACACGGTAAGGGTTAGCAAAAGCCAAGGGTTCAGTAGAATCGGGTCTAACACGGTTTTTAATTCTGGCCTTTCGGGTCGAATAACCGGCGAACCGGAACCACCGCCCATGAAAAATATATTTTTCCGTAACAAGCGCAACAAACCTAACTTCGAACAAAACTTCAAAAAAATCGAAGAGTTTTCGTTGGGGTCGTTCCCGTTGGACTTTCGATTACACATGTGGCCATTTAACCCACATAAAATTATTCTAACATGGAATAACTCTAAACTCTGAATATGTGGATATTTCCCTTATATGTGTATAAAAATTATGTGTTTTTTATAACAGCTATATATCAAACCTATAAAACCCTTAAAATTTGACCCCGAATAACTTTTTTTGCACACAAGGGATCGATGGGGACTTTTAGGACGTTGTTTATAATGGCAAACCGTAGCTCTCCAACAAAATTCAGCTTTGTGCGAATTTTTGCTATTTCAATGTCTATTTTGACTGGGCCACAACTCTTGCTCCAAAACTTAAGCACCGATTGCCATACAATTTTGTGGGGTTATCAACGACATCAAAATCTAGTCCTGCATTGCTCGACTTAATTTAAAAAACATGTTTTGCCTTATTTATTACCAGAAAACTTCATTTTTTAAGCCAAATATTGAAATTTTGAATTATTGCAAAATATAAAATTTTTTAAAAAAAAATCGATCGATGAAGGACTAGATCTTTATGTTCTAACTAAGGCAAACAAATATTTGGCGATCGGTTAATTAGTTTTTTGAACTAGAGTTGCAATCGCAAAACGATTTAAAAAACAGTGGTTTCGCGGACGTCCAATTGCCACAAAACCACTTAATATGTTTCACCAACAAAAATTCTGACACTAGATTAAGGTGTATTCTTTACGATGAAAATATCTAACAAAAAAAGTTTGTTACTTTTTTTGGGGAAAAAAAATATGAAAAATTGCTTTGGTTGCGCTTTAAAAATGTTGATTCACAAAGAGGTCTTCATAAACATTGTATGTTTGAAACGACCAAATAAATCGTGTAAACGGGACACCTATTTTCGTATTACAACTATAATTAAGAAAAATGTTGACCACGACACGTCTGTCCATTTTTACAACGCATGGTGAATATTCCTCTAAAGAAAATGTATTTTTATTTCAAAGCGGATGTTTTTTCTGTTTTTTTATTTCCATCACCAAACCAAAAACTAAAAAAAAATCTGCAGGGAGGGCACCTACAAAAACGGGACATAACTAAAAAAACGCAAAAAATCGCAACTTAGTATATTACGTAGTTGATTCTGAATATATTCCCTATGGTATAATTTCAGACAAATTGTAAAAGTCTAAAATATAAATGTATAATGTTGTAAAAAAATCCTATATGCCGATTTATTCCGAAGTAACAAACATTTTAAAGAAACTTAAATCTTAATATTGAAAGTACACACCGCGACCATTCTACTGAATATCGTATATATGTATGTATTTGGTTATTACTAAACTCTTACAAATTGGATACCAATTCTGCTCTGAGTTTTAATCCTTTTAAATTTAATATTTTATTTTGCCTTCGAAATTTTGATTTTGACTTTGTATTATAACGCGAGTTTTGAATATTTTTGAAAACAAATTGCATATCCTTATATTTTGAGGTGTTCTTTTTTCAAATCAACTTAGAAATCTCGCGTTATTAAAAGTGCACAAATCAGTTTTTGCCTAAAAACCTGTCCAAATTACCTATAGTGCAATTACAGGAATTGATGCCGAATTAACAAAAGAAGGATAAAATAGTTAATACAGCGCTAAATTTTTTTTTCCTTCTGAAAAATTCTAAAAATGGTCTATTTAAAAAAAATTCTAAATTATATCTCTTTCAAAGATTTCCAAAAATGTTAAAAAAAATATTTATCTATGATGTTTGCAAGCCGAAGTTCCGGTAGTTACTCTGGCACAGTAATTATTAGGTTTGGGCCTTATAACTGTTCGACTTTATGTCAGATCTACCCCTTCAATCTAATAATGAATTTTGAGTTTTAAATGATTTAAATTTCTTGTTGAACTAATTTCTTTAAATTTATACCCAAAAAAATTTTTTCCTAATTTTCAAATCTGTAATTAACAAAACGACTTTGCATTTTTATAACAACCATCGTTGTTTTGCTGACGAATGTAAATAATATAGTCCTGTCGTAATACTGAGCTTTATGCACAAACCCGTATTAAAAAACCAAAGAACCACAAAGTTTCTTAAATATTTACCAGCGGTTTTTGCAGCATACGGAGTGTCGTAGAAAACAATAGCACAGCTAAGGAAAGAAAACACGAAGAAGAACGAAAAAATCCTCCCTATCAACAGACATACAAACATCCTGATTCGAAATAAAAGAAAAGTGGCAGCAAAATAGCAAAGTTGAGAAAGAAAATAAAGCAAATCACAAACATGTAATAAATAATAAACACCTTTAAAATTTGATTGCATTAAATAAGAAACACAACAACACGGTGGCAGAGTGTGGGTGGGAGATGGACGCTGGTTTCAATATTGCCAGAGAAATAAAATATTCCACACGTATCGACAGAGACCCCATTTATTGCAACCGATAACAACTCAACTCAATACAATTCTCAGTTTTGTACGTCCTCCCTGTAACATAAAAAAAAACAATGAGACCTTTATTTTTTATTCTAACTCAAACGATTCTCAACGATTTGTAAATAGACAAACATTTGAAGGTGGAGCTTTTCTCGCTTTGTTAGATAATACAATGAAAGGCGCATGTCATCTCATGTATAGCTAAAAAATATAAATTTTATTCCACAAAAACTTTTTTCTCAGCTCTTTTTTTACTGCTCAATTGAATAAAACTCTCACGTACAATGCTAAATTATTGAATAACCTCAATTTTTAAGAAACGATGGTTTGCTGAGAGAAAATACTGACAGAGAGATTCCAACCTTTTCTAATATTTTATTATATGGCTGTGTATATTTTGTTATGGCCTCTCCAAAACCGGCAATTGTTGCTTTACCATTCACAACCATTAAGAAAAGCGGTTTGGGCCAACTAGGCGGAGTTAACTAGACGTCTGTTGAACAGTTAACAAGAACACACACACACTCAGTCGAAACGGTTAAGCAAGCTTGTATGTGTATGTTTCCCCTTCGAAACGGTTAACGAAGTATGTATATACCACAAATGTTCTCCTTCCAGTTCGTGTTAAAATTTCCCCTACACAATACGGAGCTATGCTTTTCAAACTATCAACTCCACAGGGAATGTTGACGATATGTTCTTTTTGGTGTTTCATTGATTTTGGCCAAGTGAAAGCAGCTAAGAAAAATCTTTTGGATTGCTGTTTTTGGGATTACATTTTTATTGCAATTTATCCTTATGCGGCGACGTTTAAGAATTTAGAAATTTCTTTTTCTCCTTACATTTGTTGATTTGTTTCTATTCTTTTGTAGTCTCAATTTTAAGGTCACATTGAGAGTCACCCAACGGTTGTTATTATTCTCGTTTTTTCCATTTTTGTAGACGGCTTGCGAATTTTGTCAAAGAGGAGAAAATTTTGTGAAAACCTTTCATGTTTTACAAATTTCAACGCTTTCATGTCTCAATTGTGTGTGGGTGCTTTGCGCTTTTCATTGTACTATTATCATTGTCAGCTTTGGTTTGGAAATAAAGAGGTAACCCAAAAAGTGAAATCCAACAAAATTCCATATCGATTTGTTAGGATTTGGTTGGTGTTTGTAATGGAAATTTAACATTTTCCGGAAAAAAATTTAAACACATGTTAAATTTTCAGCAGCGGTATTAAAGCACAAAGTTAGTGGTTATAAATTGTTTAGAAGAAAGTGTGCCTTGAATGGAAATGGCACGCAATTGGTTTAACGAAAATAATTTAAAAACCAGTAAAGAAAAGATCAACTGTGAATATGTGAAATATATATGGGAACAGAACATTGGTGGCGTTTTTTATTGTGATAACTGCTGCAATTTCCTTTTTTTTTTTTAAAACTCTCTGGCTGAAAAGATTCTCATTGAAGTCTTTTCTTTGGTCACTCGCGTATTTCGAGCCTTATTATTTATATATTTATTGATATAAAATTTTTTTTGTTGAAGAACTTATTGAAAAATAGCTTCGGTGGAGAATATACACAAACAAGAAACAAAGGAACTGATAGAATCCTGTGGCGAGGATGGAAACTAGTCTTCCCTGCCTTTCCCCTTGGCGAACAATGCCAAATTTTCTAGGCTAATAAATTAGTTGTTTTAAAATTTTAAAACAACAATGGGGTTAAGCCAAACTATTAAAAAAAAAAAAAACAAAATTATATGGGAACAAATTCCATTTCACGTTCTTGTTTCGTGCAGCAAATACGTGAAATAGACCGAAAATATGTATATATGGGAGAACGTTTGGAGCAACAAATGTGTGAAATCGGTCGAAAAAATATGTGGGAGCTATATACAGATCTGAACCGATTTCACCAAAAGAAATAGCGTTCTTCTTATGACTAAAAAAATTATCTTCCACAATTTTGTGGATTTTTGTACATTGCGAAAGGACGAACATGCATAAATCGACTTACAAAGTGATTCTATGTATATTAGGGTGGCTTTACCAAATCTAAAAAAAATTTTAGTTTTGCTAGATTTAAAAATTTCCAAAGTTTGAGTACAATCGGAATATGTTAACACGTGCCACTGAGGCCAAAGTTTCCATGGACCCTATATAACTAATATTAAAATCCGACCCGATTTTCAAAAATTTTTGTAGGATCATTTGTTTAGCCAAAGAAATGAACTGGTAAAATTGTTTGAGCGATTGGGCAATAAATGTGGTCTGTAGAGTGATTTCGTGAAAATTCGCCTTTGGCTTCATAAAACTTAATATGGAAACTTTGAGGCCCCAGTGGCACCTGTTAACAGGGACGTACGCAGGGGCCCCCTCCCCACTATTTCAAAATGTTGTACTGTAATTTTATGTTAAAAAGTAGGAGAAATTGGTTTCAGACAATTTGGTGTCATTCACCTCAATCCGCCCGTCTGTCTATATGGTTGGAGCGCATGATAACTTTCGAACGAATCAGCCGATTTTGTCCAAATTTTGAATTTCGTAATACTTCGTCCAAACTTAGATTAGTCACTCCTTCAGTTTCAAAATTTAGTTTTTTTAGACTATTCTAACAATATTTTCGGGTACCTCCCTCACATGAGTTCAACATAACTGCAGTTTAAGGGCTTTTCGAGGAGCCTTGGACATTTTGACCAAATGTACTCCTTGTGGTCTTGTTTACAGCGATATTCTATTTCTCATAGCCAAGTCCTGACATAATGGTAAAAAAATTTCCATGACCAACTAAAATGGCCGGTTATATGGTGTTATAACTATCGAAAGGAAAGGCTCTAAAAAATATGATCGACTTCCTAAATGGATATTCCGGTCCATTCCATCACGGACCTTCTTCGAAAAGAACCGGAACCGCCACAGTCGTTAAGATAAATACCCCAAAAGTTTCGATATTTTTTTCTGCAGGTTCATATGTCCAAAGTTCATAAAAAACTCTCTAAATGCACATTTCATTTTATGGGGAAAATATTTTGGTTGTGTAGCCGGTATTTGATCTGTCATGGATAAAAGTCTTAATTCGCACACAGGCTGAGGGCATATCTTTGTCGGCAAAGTCGACTGATATTTCTTTACTTGTTTTCCAGAAAATTAAAGTCAAGAGTTTGCTTCTAACCGTTTACAAGTCATGACAAATTGAAAATTTAAGATCAGGTGACTATTCCGTGTGGGCAGAGTCCGTTGATATATTTGCTTATTGTTTTATATCAAAACTATGTAACTTTTGAAGAAAAAACCACTATTTGTTACAAGAAAAAAACCTTAAGCCGTTCCGAAATTTTTAAACCCTTTACCACGAAATATCTTAAAATAATAATTTTTTTTCTGTTACGAAAATACCAATGTCCACAATTTTACGTGGAAAAGTTTTTTGACCACTAGGAACCATAAATATCTAATTTTAGCTAATTCGGTCAACAAAATACTTGAAAATATCTGAAATCGGGCGGTATCGTTGTATGGGGCTATTCCAAAACACGGACCTCGATAATTTTTGTGATTACCGGGAACTCCAAATTCCAAATTATAGATAATTTGGCCAGAAGATGTAGGTAAAAAGTCAAAATACCCCAAATCGGGGCGGTAACGTTATATTTACCAAAGCATGGACCGATACAGCCCATCTTTGAACTGCAAGCAAACAGACGCACTTTGCCAAAATTTGAGAGTCCTATATAAATTTTTGTGGATGCTAGACTGATTACCCCAGAGGAGGTACGGATCGACTCAGAACTTTACCCTGATCAAGAAGTGCGTTACAAACGGAAAAACAAACTTAATATACCCTCTATACTATGGTGGAGGGTATAAAATGTTTGAATACTTTTAAATAAAAAGCAAAAACGGTGTCCAGCAAAGCTCTTAATGTCACCGAATCCAAAAAGTCCTACAATTACGAAATTAATAACTCTTTTTCTGTTACATTATATCAAATATAGAGAATGCTGTCTGAACAAAAATCATGAAGTTTTGTATGTTATAGCATTTTGTCAGGATATAGAAAAAAGTGTCTGAAAGTTGGGTCGTGACATTATTTTCTGAGGTATTTGTTATGTTTTCAGCAAAGGTCAAACACGAGTTTCGTAGTATCAAACAGTACTGCGAGTGAGATTCGGAGTCTATGAACCGTAGTTTGTATCTCCCGACTCCTTGCATAAACACTTTCCTATTTTCTTAATGTAAATTTCTGATTTTTTAGTTGGCTTGCACGGACTCTGTCAATTCTGGTAAAATACCAATGCCTTGGAGTTTTGATGACGTAAATTGGAAAATTTCTATACAAGTCCAATCTGCATTCGCGGATTCGAATTATTCATATTTTTGGAGGTATCTAATTCAATGAAGTCGTTTAGGTTGTACTCATGAATTAACAAAACCATGCATAGTCTATTCAGATAAATATTATAAAAGTAGTTTATAGAGAGAAAAAATACTGAGTTAATAAAATACCACGTCGGATTATTGTATACCAAATACCATTAACGGTTTATAAGATGGTAATAATGGTGAAATGTTGAAGATTTGTTCAATTAAAAACTTTTCGAAATAAGGGACTGAAGTTAGAGTGTGATAACTGAATATCAACTTTAAAAATGAAAACCGAACTTTTGATAACCTCTATGACATTAATCCCCTTTGTAACTCTATTCGACATATTCGTTATATCGGGATTGCATCGAGATTCTGCAAACCGAAATAAATCCCAAAATCCATATTATAGTCGATGTTCTTAAAAAATAACTTAAGATCTTCGAAATCGAGGTTTCCTTAAATTGGTTCACTTCGACTGTAACGACTGTGAAATGTCTCCTTTATTAGTTTTCGTTATATATATTCCCATATAACAATAATATGATGTGGATAATATATTGGGATCGAAGTATAATCTCTATCGATCAAACTTAGAAATATTAAGTATTTAAAATATCTTTTTAATGGGGATTGATTAAAATAAATTAAAATTAAAATTGGTATACTAAAAGGGTGTCTGGGACGACTATTTCGCAGTGTTACATGCAGTTTGGTCAAAACAAATTTGTAATACACATTCCGCATTATAGTCATTATAGTGAAGCCTGTAAGTAAGTGGGATCTAAAACCACTATTCCGCAGTGTGTATAAGTTTTGCCATAAATGTAAACGCAAAAGGTGCAATTATAATTATGTTTTCATGGAACTTTAAACTTTTTTTGCAAAAATTAAGTGGATCAATTTAATAAAAAAATAATTACAATAAAGCATTTCTCATAGTTTTCTTATAAAATTTATAAACGGTTTTAAAAATTTATTAATTTTTATCTCTCCACCATATAAAAATAAAATAAAAATAATTTTGATAAATTTAGAAAAAAGAATTTTGCCCGGCTTCGACTCCAGCAAAATGTGATTTCCACAGCTGATCAAGAATATATTGCTACGGAATTAGGGTTTAACTAAACGATTTGTACCAAATAAAACGAGGGTACGTTTTGGATTTCGATTCTACAATGCTTTATTTATGTTATTCACTTCTGTTATTCATACAAGAGTTTTTTTCTGTACTAAGCATAAAGCTTACCTCTTGTAAACACACAGCTTTACTCTATTCAGATTACTCTTTAGATTACACTGACGACTCAATTCGCGGAATGATTTATAACTACTCAAACGCCCCGACGCTCCTTTACCGGTTTTTTACGTGCAAGCTGATTCATAGACTATTCTAGAATGTTCCACAATGACCACGTGACATTTTAGTGGATTCGCAAATATGTACACATACGCATATTCTCGTATACAAACAGACAAATTAAATACCCAGTGGGAAAATGTGGAATGCATTACCTTTGTAATCGAGAAAAGAATGCAAATGACCAAAAAATTGCACATTGATTACCCACTGCATTCCCAAATCCAACGGTAATGGAATCAGTACACAGACAATTCGTAGATTACACATTAATTTCTTCTGGTCAGGTATTGAACCGCAGACTATCTATGTGCAAGGCGGACCACTGCACCACGGTGTTTGCCAATGCCTATGCAATAGTTACCATAAAAGCAGATAGTCTTTATGGTGGTAAATGGGCGAAAATTTTGAATAATATCACATGTATAATCTACGTCACTGATTGTGTGTATGGTTGAGGTACCACGAACAAAATAAGCATATTCTGACAATGCAGCGTGATAGAAGACCAAAAAAGTGGAGATCCTTGTCTCGTCGTTTGTCGCTATCTTGTGCACTTTTGCTGTTATGGGTTTAAATGCGTTGTATGCTTAAACTAAAAAGATTAGCATATTATTCCTACTAATATGCATAGATGTAATCATGGGCGTATCCAGGTATGGGCAGGGGGGAGGTGGCAGCTTCCCCCCCTAGATCCTACAAAAAAGTTCTGGAAAATTACACTGGGATACAAAAGTTGAATAATTCTGTACTTCTAATTCGGTTTTGTTGTAGTGTTAAGGTATTTTGACAATTTTGGCCACATTTTGAGACCACTTTAGGAATAATTAGGAATTTGGGGTTCCTAGTGGTCAAAAATCGTATGGACATACGTCCATGTTATGATATAGCCTTCATATAACGGTAACGACCGATTTTCGGTATTTTAAAGGATTTAGCCTGATTAAACTACGAAATGGCTGAAAGTCTTCGTTGGTAGCACTAAATTTTCCTTCAGAAATTTGTTGCTATATATCGACATTTTGATGTAGCCCCCATAGAACGGTAACTTCCGATTTTCGGTATTTTCAAGGCCTTAGTCTCGCAAGGTATTTTCAAGTAATTATCACAGTGGAATATTTAACATTTAAGTCTTTGTTGGAACGCTGAAACTTACTACTATAAGTCCACGGATTTTCGGTATTTTCAATGTTTTAGCCACATTATCACACCGAAACCCCTAGTCTTCGCTAAAACATAAGACATTCCTATAAAGAATTTTCCACTATTTAACCCACATGGCACCAGGCATTTATTTTCAAATGTAAGATATATATGGATATATTGGTCCAATCCTTCAGATACCTCCAACACAAAACGGATACCTCCTCAAATACCTCCAACAACGGAAAAGTTAAATTTTTTCAATTTTCAATTTTGAGAATTTTGAACGATGAGAAAACCCGAGTAGATTATGAAAGTAGAGCTTCGGCGTTTTTTAAGTTTACATCGAGAAGTAACCAAATTAGGCGGGCAAGTTCCGCCCATTTCTAGTTTTTCGAAATATTCTAGTTAACATATCTTAGAATCCTTGCATTTTAATATATAATTTAATATATAAAGACTAAAAAATCTACACAAAATTTCACTATAAGTTTCAGAATAAACCGTATAGTTAGATATAATATTTTCTTAAGAAAATTAGATTACTAGTTTATATATTTTAGGATGAAAATATTTGTTTTAATTTTGTACTGTTAATTTGACATAATTCCATATTGGGTCAACATTTAACACAATCCTTAAATTTTTGGGAATATTGTTAAAAGAAGAAATTTTAATATGAGTCTCTGAACAAAAGAAATCTTTATCCATAACATTTAACATTCTTAGAATGATTGATAGTTTAAGGCCATATTTTACGATTTCTACCCAGATTGTCGTTATCATTGAACACCAAAAATACTTTATTGACATTTTTTCGCCACAAATTCGCCCAGAAGATGTTGTGAGCTCTATTGAAACGGGTTCGTATAAATTTATGGGGAATATATATTTGAAAATTTTATAAAACCCAGGTCGGACTTTGTAGGCCAGTGTTAATCACCACTGGGCTCGCGAGCCGTGTCTGTGTGAACACACACAATCTAAATTGTGGTGAGTTTCAACGATACTCTCACCACCGATCATCTTCTTTGGTTTATCAATGAATTAACGCACACGATGTTTATCTAGAGAGGGATAGATAATCTGGTGTGTGTGCCTAACACAAACGGAGCGGTTGCATTTGTAGTTGTTGCTGAACACTGTTGTAGGCTTGCGTATTTTTAGTACTTTAAGCTAAAATTTTTACGATACGTCAAAGTTTTTTCTTTTGTATGTGAAAATGTGTGGAAGGTCTACGACTATGATTTAGTGAATATATACATAGATGACATATGGCTCCTTACACAGAAAAATATAATTACTGCATTTCAGGAATAGTGTTCATAAAGTTTTGCCAAGGTTCAATTTTCAATTTTTAATTTTTTGGCGTGTTGTTGTTTTTGTTATTATTGACTAACAACCACCAACAACAACGCCACCAACCAAACCAGAGACACATTTTGCTGCTTTTTATTAATTAATGCTTTTATTTTGTACTATTGTAACTTACCGTTTCTTCTAATGATTTTCACTGTATGTAGTTGTTATCGTCTTCTGAACATAGCAGAACAATACAGACCATATGTACATACATGTTGAGTCTGTCAGCACTAGGTTCAGATATTATATGTTGCCTTTATATTAAAGAAATTAAAAATTTGTAGTTGCGAACTATACAGCCAAACACTTTGTTTTTTCAACACCAAATGCACTATAGTGGTTTGGTTTGTCTGTTAACTAACAACAAAATTGTTGGGACCTACAGTGGTAGTTTGGGTATGTGCTGTGGTGTGTATGTGTGTGGTTTGTTGATACCCTGTATGGACTATAGTCGATTTAAAGCCCACATAAAGCTAGCTTGTTTTTAAACATAAGTGGCTTTTTATCGATTATTTTCCCTTATGCCAACTGACTAATTTTACAGGGCGATGAGCGCCTAAGTAGTCAGTATTGTCCAACGCCAGATAACTTTTCGACTGATAATAAACTAACTTTTTTTGCCTATTTGTAGTAAGTTTAAAACATAATGTTGTTTCTGTGTTATTTTATTTTTGACTTTTCATATTCTCTCTCTCCCTCTCTTTGTCTCTCTCTCTTTTGTTAGAGAGAAGAAGAGGCAAATTTGTATATTTCCTTTGTGTTCCTTTTTAATTCCGGAATAATGTGAGTAATATGTACGAATATGTTCAGTCCATCAACACTGTATTCTATAATTGGATGCTGCATTTATACGAAGAATATTAAGAAAAAGCAATTGTGAATTATTTATACATTTGTGCCTTATTTTTTCGAAAAACACAAATACTTTACAGAAGGTACATGTTTCTGTTTTCAGAGTGGTTGATCTCTAGATAACTTTTCGACCAATATAAAGTTAGTCGAAAAGTAGTGCAGACATGGACAATTGCCGAAATTTTTTTCTGTTCAAAGTGGTTCATCTCTAGATAACTTTTCAGCCAGTTTTTAGTCAGTTTAAAAATAATCGATCTTTTATCAATCATTTTATCAACTGTTTGATAAAAGTCCGACAGGGTATATAGTCTCAATGTGATGGTGAGACGATGTTGGGGGTTGTGTTGTGGTTTGTTGATACATTGTCAATACGATGGTGAGACGAGGAGACCATTCAAAAGTAAACGAGAACAAAGTTGAGAGAATTTACCAACAAAGAGAGGAAATATGAGAGTAAATAGTGGAATATCGGGAAAAATAGGAAAGTGATTTTGTATCTCATGAAAATCGTACATATTTATGAAAAAATAGTGGATTCCGGATGGAAGTAAGAAACTGCACATGTATCTTATGTGAGGTACCTGTACAGTATGAAAAAACTACATCACGAACGAAAATATGTAAAAATTCTTGAAATATTTTTTTCTGTGTACATACACGATTTTCGCGAGGTCCAAATAATAAAATCATGATAATAATACCTGCTTTGGGAATTTTACGGAATTCACCCTTAAAATTCCATAAATAGCTGTATCATGAAAGACCATAACAAATGTAGTTAGGATAAAGCTAATTCTTTCTATTTCAGTGTGAATATTTTTCATTTACTTCATTAATTTACTTTGTGGGACAATTTTGAATAAACTCAGATGAAGTCCGACTTTAACCCTAAAACGTTTTTTTTAATTTTTTGAGATTCCTGGCGATTAGATAAGATTAACAGATGTGGTGTATTCTGAGACCTATAGTATAATTTTATGACGAACAACTTTGTAGAATATTTCGATTTCAAATTATCAGATTTTAAAGGATTTTTTTGAATGATTTTCGAAAAAAGGACCAAATAGAACCCTTTGATGAACCGCATGAGGGTTAACATGTAAAAAAAGAATATTCCACAAATCCTCCACAGTAAGGTTGCCAAAGACACTATATACCAAAAATGCAAGGATTCCAAGATATGTTTACTTGAATATTTCGAAAAAAAAAACTAGAAATGGTCGGAACTTGGCCAGCGCCTACTTTGGTTGCTCAGTTTTGCTTGTTATTTTTTTGTCGCACAGTGTTATTTTTATAATTATTACGATGGTACAAATGTTTTCACGCTCAGTTTTGTTTCCTGAGCAAATGACCAGAAAGCTGTAAAACTGGATATTACTTTTGTCCAAACTTGAAATATTGTAATATTTATGCGAAAGATAAAGTTCGAAGATGGACATTGTCCACTCCTTCCGGTACCTCCATCATAAATGTGCAAATATATCACAATATATCCGATTTTATCTTAAACGGAGCAACCGATTTGGTCCAAGCTTTGGATGTCATAATATTTTGTCCAAATCTAACTTCGAAAATGGTCGGTCTTCTCCTTAGGATACCTCCCCCACAAAGGTTCAACATTTTGTGTAAGTGAATACCGATGTCACTCCTTATGGTCGTGCTTACAAAGATATTATGTTTTTCGTGTACAAAATGGACTATGTCAATGCGTTCCTCCAGGCACCCCCTTCGCAACACGTTTGAGCTTTAATCCAAATCCATATGTACGTACAAAAATTTTTTAAAATTTTTTGTTTACTTCTTTCATTGAAAGTAAATTAATAAATCTATTTTCGAATAGAGTTCGATTTGCGACGAAATCGTGTCAAAATGCTTGTATGAATTTCGAAAGGAAAACGACAGAAACACCTGCCTAATGGCTTGTTACCTGAATTTTTGTGCACATTTTTAGTGGATTTTAAATAACCAGTAACGGTACCGTCCGTTTTTTGTATTTCGCGAGTTCTGTACCAGAGTTTCGGACCGAAATGTGTATAAAAAGCTTTATTTCGGAAAATTGCTAACACAGGGCAATGTTTTCCATAAACTAAAGAAAACTAATTTCTCAATTTTGCTTCAATACCAAATTTAAATCGTTTTTGCTTGTTATTCATTACGTATGTTCTTACATAAAGGTTTAAAAATTTTGTATGTAAAAATTATTCATATTACGAAAAAAACTAGAACGTAGCCGTGTAATTGATTCCCTAACAATTGCCATTTACACGTTTACCCAAACACCGATGTATCAAAAGATAAATCATTTTTTATCTCTGCTGAAAAGTTGTATTTTTTAAGATACGAGGTTGAGGAAGTAAGGCATCGATATGTTAAATATAGGATGCAACCTAAAATGGTTTGTTACAAAATTATAGTTTTATATTTTAGACTTTTACAAAATTGTAAAACTTTGTCTGAAATTCTGCCATCGTGAATATCTTCAGAAAAGGGTTCTGAATCAAGTACATAATATACCAAGTTGCGATTTGTTGCGTTTTTGTATTATATCACTCTTTTGAAGGGCACCCTTGCAGAAAAAAATATTTTTTTTAATTTTTGGTTTGGTGAAGAAATTATTAAACACAAAAAACATCTGATTTGAACTAAAAAGACGTATTCACCATGTGTTGTAAAAAATTACAGACGTGTCGCACAGTGTTGCCGCTTCCATACAAAAGTGGACAAAAATAGAAGGAGTTGACCCAGGTTGATGAATTTTTGCGCAAGTACTTATAACGGCATAGGAATGAAAAATTACAACTTTGGTCCATATCGGTTCAGATTTCGATATAGCCCCCATATATATCTTTTCCCGATTTTGCTATAACTCGGTCAATTTTAATCGAATAGCCTTCAAATTTTATATGTGATATTTTCTTAGACCCCTGAGTAGTTTCACCGATTTTCATAAAAATCGGTTCAGTTTTGGATATAGCTCCCATATATATCTTTCCCCGATCTTGCTATAAATCTCTCAATGTTTGATGAATAGCCTTCAAATTTAACATGAGTTGTTTCCTCAGGCCACTGTTCAGATTTACCGATTTTTGATTTGATTTCGCTAAAATCGGTACAGCTTTGTATATAGCCTCCATATATCTTCCACCCATTTTGCTATAAATCGGACAATTTTTGAAAAATTGCCTTAAAATTAACATGCGATGTTTTCTTAAGCCCTTTTTCAGTTTCACCGATTTTAACAAAAATCGGTTTAGGTTTGGATATAGTTCTCATATATTTTCGCCCGATTTTATGTATTCGATGCATTAAACATGCAATGTATGTGAGATATTGATTAAATTAGGAAAATATGACGTAATTATCCGTAATTGAGCGAATTATAGCAAAATCGGGGGATGATATATATATGGGGGCTATATCTAAATCTGAACCGATTTTTACGAAAATCCGTGAATCTATTTAGGGGTCTAAGAAAATATCACATATAAAATTTGAAGGCTATTCGATTAAAATTGACCGAGTTATAGCAAAATCGGGGAAAGATATATATTGGGGCTATATCCAAATCTGAACCGATTTTTGTGAAAATCGGTACAGCTTTAAGAATTTATATTTATATATTTATTAAGAATTTATATTTTTTTTCTATCAAATTTAAATTTGTAATTCTTGATAACGGTACTTTACCCATGTGCAGTTGATGTCAACTTTTTATACCCTACACCACTATGTGGAAAGGGTATTATAAGTTTGTTTTGGGGAAAATTCATGTAACACCGCGAAATATTCGTCGGAGACCCCCAATGTGGTATACCAATCTTCATATCTCGGCGAGATAAAGCGATTTTGAGATGTGTGTCCGTCCGTCCGTCCGTGTGTCCGTCTGTCCATTATAAATTGTAATCAAACTCCAGGCCGCAATTATGAACCGATCGTCACGAAATTTGGTATGGAGGTCGGTTTCACATCAGAATAGATCGCTATTTTAATTGGTGATGATCGTGAAATATTTAGCGGGTGAAATGGACCAAAAACATAATTTTTATCCAATTTTGTAGCGGCTCTGCAGGTCGCAACAATAGTCCGATCAACGCGAAATTTTAAATATGGTAAGAGTATATGACAAAGAAGTAGCTTGCAATTTGAGATACCGATCAGATAATATTTAGAGGGTTAAATGGACCACAACTTTTATGTGAAAATTGTGAAAATTTTTAATAAACGGCTTATATCTTTGTTCCTGAAAGACACCTTCCCCACCCGTGAGTTATATTTGGAAGACGATCTCTTGATTTTTCAATTGATGTCAATTATGTTGATGTACGTGATCACATAACAGAGTTACAGCCTAATATATCCAGTTTTTTGTTTGTAGTGTAATCATAATCCCGCTAGAGGTCGTAATTATAGCTCAATAGTCACTAAATTTTGCACGAGGTAAGAGTTTAGGTTGAAGAAAATGCCTATAATTTTGCATGATGATCTGATATTATTTAGCGGTTGACATAGACCATTACTTTTGTATGAAAAATATACAAATTTTATTTTTGGTCCATATTTTCATTTTGGAGGGCATATACCGGCAAAGTAGCCTACATATGGATAAATAACTACTGATCTTTCCCCTGATGCAAATTGCAATAATGTGTCTGCTAGATAACGGGCAGAACCACAATTTCCTCCCATGCTACAAATTGTCTCTATCATGACAGAGAGATTTTCAGTTCAGTTGTCAAATTAGATTTTTTATACAAATATTGCAGTTTGGAGTCGCCTGGCCAACTATTTTATACCTCAGGATTTAGGGTAAGGGGGATACAAACAAAATACGACCAAAGATGTGTCTCATCGAAATATTGGTTTTAGACCTTAAGTATGTTTGGACGAAATTCGTTTCAGACAATTTGAAGTCTATTTAGCCCTGCCCGTTCATCTGTCTTTCTTAATGTCTAGCTGACTGGTGCGCAAGATAACTTTTGAACGGATCTACCGATTAGAACCAAATTTTATACATCGTAAAATGTTGCCCAAACTTTGTTTAAGTTCGAATGTAGGTCCACACCACCCCCAAAAAAGTTCAAAATTGTTTTCGAAAAATAGTGTGAACGATAACTGGCGAAGTGAACAATCGATTTGCTCCAAACGTTCCATATATTATTATTCCTTCCAGATATAGTTTGGATAAGACTATATCAGTCAACACCTTAGGGTACCTTCCAAACATAATTCGGAAAAGGGAAATTTAAGATAAGATAACTCTAAAGGGGATTTTCTGATTGGTCGAAACTTTACACATCGTATTGTTTCATCCAGTCATGTGTCAGGTTGGAATATGGACTATATCGGCCCGTCCTTCGAGTACCTCCCACACTAAGATGCAGTTTGAGGACCCGTATCGGATCTATTTGATTATTTAATTTTTTTTAAGAAATTCCTTTTAACGGTCCCTATTCTGGTCCCTTTTCCAGGGTAAGTTCAGAAGTTCCAAAAACCCCTGCTAAATTTACAAATCTGAAAAATTACAAATCTGAAAAAATAATTCTCAAACTTTTCCAAAACTCAGAAGTTAGCTTACTAAAATTGATTTGGTATAGCCCCATAACACGACACCTACAGATTCCACGTATTTTGAAGCATACTCGTGTTACAAAATAAATATATTTTTATACAGCAGAAGGTGAGGGTATATCACCGTTAGCGCAGCTGACTTATACTATCTTCTTTGTTGTGTAATTGAATATGAATAATTTTGGGATTTATAAATTTGTTTGTATGCAAAATTTTTGAATTTCTATTCATTTTTAGTTTTTTTACCGGTATAAAATATTTTTTTGATATAACAATATATGCCCACAATGAACTATTATCGAAGCATATGTGAGGTACAAGTGCACAATTTTGGTTGATAGATCTTCAATAAACTAGCAATTTTCCCAATTATCAAATATACCAAATTGCATGGTATATATATTTATTTATTTTGGAACCTGATATTCAAAGACAATTTGAAGATGTAGCAGGAGGGGCTAATCAATGTGAATTTTCCAATTTTCGAATATTTTTTAGAAATGTATAATTTATATACTTTTCCACAAACATCCCAGTAAATATAAGGGAGGCTTCTCTTATATCAATGGATTAATATTAAATTATTGATATATGACCTAGTTTTTATCGCCGAGTCCAAACGGCGTGTCCTAAGTTGCCACTTGTAGATACGTTTTCCATGGCTGAAATACTCAGGAAATATCGCACACATAATATATAATTGTTCCACAAGCATCCCAGATGGGACAAGGGAGACTTATCTCATATCAATGAGTGCACTCCGATTCATATTAGCTCAATGATATGGGACATACAGTTTATCGCCGAGTCCGAACGGCGTGTCTTATGATACCAATTGTAGAGAAGTTTAACATGGCTGAAATACTCGGTAAATGTCTATATCATTACTAAGGGGTATTTTGCCACCGTTAAAAATTGTTTGATGTTGCTTGGCCGGGGAATCGAACCCACGACCTTCAGCTTCGCCAACATTACTCGGACATTCAGCGTACAAGGCGGTTGCACATAGCTAATTCCTACAGGTTGTGGTGTAGGGTATCACATGGCCGGCCCCGTCCGGCTATAGCCTTTGCTTACTTGTTGTATTAAAATTTTATATTTATAGCCCACCCATCAAATCCCCACCCAAACTTTTAATATTATCAACAAACTTATCAGAAAATTTTATTTTAAATGTCGTCTAATTTTCATATGATTATCGCTTTAGATTACCTGGGATATATTGTTCATATTTAAAGAGCTATAACTTCATTATGGATGCACATATCGACAAAATTCTTTCAGATTCGTTGTATCGGATGTGTTTACTGTAAGAAAAAACATAAACATATGTAAAAGTTAACATCACATTTTTTGATTTTTGTCCACGCGGCAACACTGTGTGTCGTGGTCAACATTTTTGTTAATTATATTTTCAATATCTGAATATGTGTACACATATTAAGAAAAAGTCTTTGGTAACACAAAACTTTGTTCTTTATAAACGTAGTTTCTTTTAACCAATGTTCGCTATATCCGAATTCTGCTAAAAAGGTATAAAAAGCCCGCAATTAATGTTTGCTCCAAAAACAGGTCAAATTACCTATAGTGCACTGGGAACCCCAAATACCTAATGCTAGCTAGTTCGATAGGATAAAAAATTGAAAATACGAGAAATCGTGCGGTACATTTAAATGGGGGCTATACCACAATTATTGATGAAAACCAAAAATACCAAAGGACATCCATTGTGATCACTGGGAACCCCAAAATACCTAAAGTCAGAAGAGTCGGTTATGGGGGGCTATATCAAGAAATAGACCTATGTTGACAATTTGTGGTGGAGATGTTTGGCGACCTTAAATGTCAAATTACAGCATTTTCGATCAAAAAATATAGCTAATATCACTAAAATACCTAAAATCGGAAAGTTCAATTATATGGGCATTATAACAAAACGTGGACCGATATAACCTATATTAGAAGTTGACCTGTCTATGGAAAATAATACACCCGGGTACAAACATATAACATTCTAGCACAATTATTGCAAACTCTAGAATTGTTGTAACTGACGTACATGGCTAGATCCATTCAGTATTTTACCATGGTCAAGAATATATAAACTTTATGGGGTGGCAAAAGGCCTTTCGATGTGTTACTGAAAGAAAAACTAATTTAATATACCCTCCATACTATGGTGTAGGGTATAAAAACGACGGAGTAGCAACGCGGGTGAATAATGGCACGACATTTCTAAAACACAATTAACAGCACGCACGATAAGTTGCGAAAAGTTTAGCCGACATGGTCCAAATGTTTTATATAGTAATATTTCTTTTAAACTTAGATCTGGTTCGAATATGGGCTTCGGTTACTACTCCCATTGTTGAATTTTGTTAAATGATTTAAAAGTAGTCACTGTTTCTAAAATGCTGAATTGGGAAAGTAAATTTATTTTTATTAAAAAAAGTAAACACAAATTGTAAACGAATGCAAAGGCTTTCAAATTACAAGGGTAATCCATTGTTTTTTTTCTAACTGACACATTTTTATTCAATGTTACCTGGTACTTAGCATTTCACTTTACACAACTTTTCATCAGAAACGCAAAAAGGTGTACATGCAACACCCTTAAACGTTTCATGCTAATAAATTCGGAATAATGTACATTTTGAAAGTTTTATGAAATAATATAGATTTTTTATTAAGGAAAAGCACCATCTGGAAGAAGTCTCACATGTGTTAAAATCCATTTAAAACTCATCTAACCCTTTCCTTTTTTATTTCATTTTTTGTTTCTCTGTTCATTTTAAACAGTAATAAATAAGGCATTTTCTTTTCAATTAAATCTTCAAATATTTTAAAGTTTCAAATGGCATGCCAAGATTTTAGCACCAAAAGCGTAGCAAACAAATATCCCGACACAGATTGCCTGGCATTGAAAAGGAAAAAAAAATGTCAACATGTTGTAGCCCTACAAGACAATTTGTACCAAATGTTACACACAATGAAAAACAAATTTGTTATTGTTGTAACATTTGCTGCCACGGCTACATATTATTCCTTACAACATACCTTTTAACATACGAGTATAACCCGTTGATTTTCAACTCACTTATTTTTTAAGAGAAGTATTTCTTTGATTCTCTTAGATTGTCTGCAACTGAACGCATTACATTTTTGTATTTATGTAACTGTTCCTATATAGAAATCAAAAAAGAAGTTACACTTACTATTTGGTATTATGGAAAACTTATATTTATATTATTGTTTGTTGGTATTCACTTTTGATCCTAACTATAAAAACATGTGTATTACTACGAGTATGGTATAAAATTCACATCTTTTACATAAATATCACTTTCGATTCATGTCTAAATAAATTGAAATCAATACGTTCACACATTTGAATTAATTGCCTAGACTCTTCTGTGGAGAAAGTTTAAAAGGGATATTTTTCACAGGAACACTTTTGTTTTATTATTTAGATATGTTTTTCAGACATATGCCACATACACAGTTGTATGTATCTCTAAAGGCCTAACAGCTCAACTCGAAAAAGAATTAATTAAATATCACTATAAATGGCCTTCGCCTTAATAAGGCAAAAATAAAAAATAAAATAACTTTTATTTCATTTAATTTTTAAAAAACTGGCCCGCACAAACCGCTTTTAATTTTTATGATATACTAGGAGACCCGGCGAACTTCGTCTCGCTGTCTGTTAGATTTATTACTGAAGTCGATGGCTTTCATGCCCATTAGACAATTGTACTTTCTATAATTGTCAGTTTGTCGAAGAAAGAGGCTACTGAGAGGCAAAGTGTTTCTATTTTCCTCGAATGTCTGGCCCATAAACTGACAATTTGGCCAATGGTAAATCGGGACTAAGATATATTTATTAAGCAAATAACATATTTTGCGACGCACATTTAAAACAATGTAGTATCATAACGCCCCCATTCGTTTCATAATCGATGGTTTTCTTCTTATCAGAACCTCCTACTGGCTGGTGTGTCTGGCTGGTGTGAACGATAACTCTCAAACGGATCAACCAAACCGAATTTTGAACTTCGAAAAACCTTGCCCAGAATTAGTTGACCCATATTGGTCCATTCCTTCGGGTACCTCCCCCACAAAAGGGCGCAATCGATTTGGTCCAAACTTTGCAAATCGTATTACACCTTCCGGATATAGTCCAGTCGGTCCAGTCCTTCGGGTACCTCCCACACAATATTTGGGAAAAGTGGACTTTGAGGACTCGTCTCGGATCTATTTGATTTTTTTGCAGAAAGTTGTTTTCACGATTCCTATTACAACGGTACAATTTTTTCCGGAGTAAGTCCATGACACCCTGCCGGCACATTATTAAACTGCTGGTATAAAGGATACATCTCAAATTTTTCAACAATTTTTTCTAAACTTGGTTTAAACTCGCTGTTTAAACTTGTGTTTGCTTCTTTTTTGTTTTTGGTCAAAGGCTGAGGGTACAGCTGACTGATACTTTCTTACTTGTTTCTTTCCAATTTTGAATATCATACTTTTTCGATATACATACATTCGTATGTATTTGACCATTTGCAATTGTGTTCCAGCTCTGCGGGAACTAAACTGATTTTCAGTGGGGGTATCAATATATATCTGGTACTGCTCAAATTTTATAGGCCATAAATCGGAAGTTGATCTTTCGAAGACGTTTTTACTTACGGTTCAAAAGTATACATATGTATGGTAATATGGGGCGGCTGAAAACTACAAATGCTAATACCGTTAAAAGGAAAATTGTTTAGCGAAGATCTATCATGTCCCAAAAGCTGGCATTTGTATCAAATATATGATTGAGGATGCTAGCAGTGTTGTGTTTTTCAGGGTATTGCGAAAAAAGTTCATAGTAGGTATATTTTGTTACATCTGGTTTGCCTTTGGTGATATCCAAAATACATTTTATACCGTTAAAAGACAACTCCTACAGAATAGAAATCCAATTAATTTGTATTAAAAAATAATTATAAATGCCAAGATTATTCGTATTATAAAACAGGTTGGGGGTGGGGCGCCTATGCCAGGATGGGGTGGGTTATTGTGAGAAATTTTTCGGGATTAACTTATATTGTTTATGTTATAGATATACCACACTATAATGTGAAGTCAAAATCAAATATTATGCTAAACGTATCGTATTGACGTAATATTATATATTTTGTTTCGAAATTCAACATACCAACTTCAATTGAATTCTAGGATCTTTTTTTTTTGTTGTCAATTTTAGTATAGTTTTTGATTTTTCAATAGATAAAACGTCCCTTTATTGTAAAATTTTGATATTTAAGGAAGAAGTATGGTAAATGAATATTTAGAGTCCCTTGGCGTAGGTATCCACGTCGGCGGCTTGGCCAATTTATGGACATTTTGTAAATTCTCAAAAATTATATTTTAAAAACAAAATTATAAACATTTATATATCAAAACTTATAGCCAAGATATGCTTATATTTTTTTATACCAAAAGCAAAACCTGACGATGAAAGCAGAAAATATCACCTTTCTAATGATGCAAAGTAGGTTCTCGTAGGTGATCAAACAGCGATGATATCACAATAGTCGCAAATAAAACCCAACTTTTCATTTTTTTTTTCGATTTTAATTTAATGACGAATTAGGAGGGTTGGCGTTTTTTGTTTGGGATGACGACTTCTATTTTGTTTTTCAAAATAGTCAGGCTTAATCCCATAGTCATTGTTTTAATATTTTATTAAAACAACTTTAATTTATTAGTGGGAAAAAATTGGCGATGTTTACCAAGGGATAAGGCAGGGAATACTATAGTTTCAGATCTCGCCACAGATCTTCATCAGTTCCCTTATTTCTTGTTTTTCCCACTAATAAATTAAAGTTGTTTTAATAAAATATTAAAACAATGACTATGGGATTAAGCCTGACTATTTTGAAAAACAAAATTTAATGACGAATATCACAGCTTTGGTTGGGGATTTTCCAAAAAAGCAAAGCCTGACTATGAAAGTAGAAGATCCCATCTTTACAATGATGCAAACTAGGTCGGCGTAGGTGACCACATAACGGAGATATCGCAATAGTCGGTAATACATCCCATTTTTCAGCATATTGATGTTGGTGATGTCGATAGTAGTCAAATACAAAATTAAATATTAATTATTTTGGTTCAGTTTGCCTTAAGTCATTTGGTATAAAAGCCAGATAGGTCAAAACAAAAGAAATGTTTTCGTGTTAAAAGATTATGCGCAGAAGTAGTGGTGTCGGTCCGTACCGACGGTCCCGTACCGACTATAGCCTTTTCTCACTTGTTTTATATTATACTAGGGGACCCGGCGAACTACGTCTTGCAGTCTGTTAGATAATGAAGTCGATGGCTTTGGTTCAAACCTATTATACTATTATTGCTATCTCGTTGTCGAGTTCAATTGCAAATGTTTCTTTGTTTTGAACTATTTAGGACGATTTTTGATGCAGATGCACATTAAACAATTGTAGTTTCGATGCCAGTTTGTCGAAGAAAGGGGCTACTGAGGGCAAAGTGTTTCTATTATCCTCGAATCTCTGTCCCATAAACTGACAATTGGGCATCTGTAAATCGGGACTAAGATATATTTATTCAGCAAATAACATATTTTGCGTACAGTTGAAGAATTTGGTTTATTAGAGCTCATTTAAGTTTGCGTTTTTAATCAATTAACCTATTTCGAACAGAAGGATCCGATTACTCCGATACTTGATAAAAGTAACCATCTTCGTCAGCTTTTGTTTCTCACTTCTCTGTTTAAAAAGATCTCCCGAATTCGAAAGTTCGGAATAAAATCATAGGTGAACACTGAGAGTGCATTTGTATGCAGAATCCTAATTTATGTTAGATGAGCGCACTCTTCTCGTTCATCTTTGAATTAGATGCAATGGCTCTGGTAACACGGACAACTGCGGTAATTGCATCAATATCACAAATTAATATGGCGCCCGATACAGAATATTTGTCAATAATTCGATCAAAACATCTTCAGTACCTCCTATTTCTTGCTTTTTATACCCCCAGCCTTTAGGCTAAATGTGCCTCATCGAAATAATAGTTTTAGACGTCAAGAGTGTTTGGACGAAGTTCTTTCAGACAATTTGGAGTCGATTTAGTCCTTTCCGGCCCGAATTTGGTATTTTCGCAAATATAATTAAAAATTTGTCCACTGAGACCCCCAGAAATGGCGTCGAAATGCATTTCTGGCTACGTCCCTGGTGTCTGTAATATTGTGTGAATACCTAAACCCTATGGTCAATAAAATAATTGGGCCATATCAATGCAGCTTTAAACCTCATTGACCACGAATTTTCCTTGTGGAAAATTACATCTGGCCGACTGTCTGGCTGGTGTGCACGATAACTCTCGAACGGATCAACCGAACCAAATTTTGAACTTCGTAATACCTTGCCCAAACTTAATTTAAGTTCGAAGTTGACCCATATCTGTCCACACCTTCGGGTACTTTCCCACAAAAATTCGAAATTTTTCTGTAAAATGGTGTGAATGATAACTACCGAAGGGCGCAATCGATTTGGTCCAAACTTTGCAAATCGTATTACTCCTTGCGGGTATAGTTTGGGTTTGAATATGGACCATATCAATCTACTTCTTCGTGAACCTACCACACAAAATTCGGAATAAATGAAGTTTAGGAGTTTCTCTCGGATGGTTTTGAAAATGTTTCAGCAGATTGCCCTTGCGGCCCCTTTACCAAGGTACAATTTTTTCGGGGGAAAGTCCATACTTCCTGAGATACTGGCCAAAAAACTCCAAGAAGCCCTGCCGGCACCATCTAAAAGATAAGTCTCGCAGGGAGTTTATGATTGGTCCAAACTTTCCACATCGTATTATTTCATCCAGTCCAGTCGGTCCAGTCCTTCGGGTACTCCCCACACTAAATTTGGGAAAAGTGGACTTTAAGGACTCGTCTCGGATCTATTTGATTTTTTTTTGCAGAAGGTTGTTTTCACGATTCCTATTACAACGGTACAATTTTTCCGGAGTAAGTCCATGACACCCTGCCGGCACATACTTAAACAGCTAGTATGAAGGATAACTCTCAAATTTTTAAAAAAATTTTTCCAAACTTAGTTTAAACTCGTTGTTTAAATTTGTGTTTCTTCTATTTTGTTTTTGGTCAGGCTGATACATTCTTACTTGTTTCATTCCAATTTTGAATATCATACTTTTGCATTTGCAATTGGGTTCCAGCTCTGCGGGAACTAAACTGATTGAATTCATACTCCTATTCAGTGGGGATATAATATTTTAGTAACATGACAGGACATAAACAGTATTAATGTATATCTGGTACTGCTCAAATTTTATACGACATAAATCGGAAGTTGATCTTTCGAAAATGTTTTTATGCCATGTTTATATGCCACAACCTCATTTCCAATGAAATTACCTCCAAGCTCTAGATTTTTCAAATAACCCGCCAATTTTATGGATGTTGTACTTTTTTCCTCAAAACTGTGGAAACCATTTCCTGCGTTATTATCTTCACATTTTTAATCGGAATCTGACAGAAACCACTACTATCTTTACAAACTCTAAACTAGACTCTCTCTCTCTTTAAAAAAGTTTTCGCTGTTAGTTTTCTAAAAAGACGCTTAAAAATAAATGAAATTCGATTTGATTGTGAATAAAAAAATGTCTATACAACTTTCAGAAATTGGCAAAACAGAGTAGTAACAATTGACCCTGACAGTTGATGCATATACAATTTTTGACAAAAACTGTCAAAAAAGTGTCACAATATACTCCTAACACGAAGCTACATAGAAATGTGTCAAAAATTTCAAAAATATTTTTTGCATATTTTCGCGATTTTTTTAGGTTTTATCCTTTTCTGCCATGAGACCATTCCGAATTGGTGCGAATTGTCAAAATCAGTTCAGCGGTTCTTGAGTTATAAGCGTAGTAACTAACATCATTTCCTTTTATATATAGAAGATAGATAAATAACTTTATTTCATATATCATAAAAATTAAAAGTGGTTTGTTCGGTACCTTTTTTAAAATGTAAATGGAATAAAACTTATTTTAGTCATAGGCAAAAGCCATTTATTCGTGTAAACGGAAATAATTTTTTTAGAAAAAAAATTTTTTATTTCATAACATTTTTTCAAAAATATATTTTTTTCAAATTGGTTTGTGCGGAACCTATTTTATAATAAATTGGGATGAATGTTATTCTAGGCATTAATAGGCAAAATTTCATTCATTCTAAGTACAGGAAATCATTTTTGAGAAAAATTTCAAAAAGTCGTAACCCTAGTAAGCACTCTATGTGTATCTGTTACCAAATTACCTTGCTAGTCTCCACAGAAAGATGTGGCTGTGGTAGATTTTAGGTACTCCACTCTGGCTCCTGTACATTTTGATTTTTTCACATTCCCGCTTTTCCAATTCTATATTTTTCCTGCGGAAAAGATGTTTAACCTCCTTTTCTCCCAATAACTCTCTCGTGCGCTAAGCGTTGCCACTGATTGTAGAGTATACCTATATCGCACTTTTCTCTTCGGTAGCAGCACGAGATTCCTGGTGATACCATGGGTTCTTGGTGGTGGTTTCTGGTATCCAAGTATGGAATTTGCCGATATTTGCATGGCCAATAGAGTGGAATATACTGTGTTTGTATATTGTGATTGTAGCTTACCACTGTCCAAGGTCCGTCTTGTGTCTGTTCGTACTATATTTGCTACGTTTGATCGGGTACATACATTTGCTGCAACAAGGTGGTGGTCCGAGTCTATGTTTGCTCCTCGGAACGATCGTACATCCTACACGCTATATGAATGTCCTCCATCTATCACAACGTGATGAATGTTATTACTTGTTTTCTGGTCTGGAGGCATCCAGGTGCCTTATAAATGCTGCTTTCAATTAGCTGCTGCGATTTCAATTAGCCCTTACTATTGTCAGATTTTTCACTGTTGAGACTGAATTTTCCTTTCCAAAAAATTTCATTGATCTATTAGTCGGTATTTTGAATGTTGTGGCCACAATAATCCACCGAAATGGCTGAAATTTGTGCATTTGGTCTTCATTTTGGGTATTAAACGTTCTAATACACCAAAACGTTCTAATACACCTATAGGCCCTATCCTTAATATAGCCAATATAGAACGGTACCTCCCGATTTTCGGTATTTTGAATGTTGTGACCACAATAATCCATTTTGGTTATTAAACGTTCCATATGAATTTTTTCTGCATAGGTCCACGCGTTTATATAACCCCCATATAACGTACCTCCCTCTTTTCGGTGTTTTGAAGGTTGTGGCCTCAATATTCATCAGAAATGTAAAAAATTTGGTATTTAGTCCTCGTTGGCGGTGTAAAACTTCCCCCCAGAAATTTTTAGGTACAGGGCCACGCCCTAGTATAGTCCCCCATAGATCGGTACCTCACTATTTCCGGCATTTTGAAGGTTGTGGCCTGAACATTCCACCGAAATGGCTGAAATTTGGTATTTGGACTTCATTTGGTGTATTAGACGTTCCATATTAAATTTTTCAGTATAGGTCCACGCCTTCATATAACCCCCATAGAACGGTACCACCCGATTTTCGGTATTTTAAAGGTTTTAGCCTCGTTATCACACCGAAATGGCTGAAATTTGGTAATTAGTCTAAATTGGGTGTATAAAACTTTCTCCCAGAAATTTGTCGGTAATGGTCCACGCCTTCATATAGCCCCTATAGAACGGTACCTCCCCATTTTAGGTATTTTGAAGGTTGTGGCCACAGCTACCCACCGAAATGGCTGAAATTTGGAATTTAGTCTTTGTTGGAGGTAAAAGATTTTCTGACTGAAATTCGTCGTTATAGGTCCACGATTCGATATAGCCCCATAGAACGGAACTTCCCGATTTTTATACCCTCCACCATAGTATGGAGGGTATATTAAGTTTGTTTTTCCGTTTGTAACGCATTGAAATACTCATTTGCGACCCTATAAAGTATATATATTCTTGATCAGGGTAAAATTCGGAGTCGACCTGTGCATGTCCGTCCGTCCGTCCGTCTGTAGTAATCCCTCTAGCATCCACAAAAATGGAGATAGGACGCTGAAATTTTGGGAAAATGCGTCTTTTTTTTTGCAGTCTGGTCAAGCTCGATGATGGTCTATATAGGTCCACGTTTAGGTATAGGCCCCATATAACGGTACTGCCCGATTTACGGTATTTTGACGTTTTTAGCTAAATTTTCAGTCCGATTTAGCTATAATTTGACATTTAGGGTTCTTAAGTGTCAATAAACTTATATAACAAAACTAGTGGACATAGGTCCATGTTTTGGAATAGCCCCCTTATAACGGTACCGCCCGATTTCAGGTATTTTGACGTTTTAAGCCACATTTCTAGACCGAATTAGCTATAATTTGACATTTAGGGTTCTTAGTGACCAAAAAGCTTATATTCGAAAAATTATGAACTTAGGTCCATGTTTTGGTATAACCCCCATATAACGGTACCTCCTGATTTTCGGTAATTTGATGATTTTAGCTACAATTTTAAACCGAACTAGCAGTAATTTGACATTTGAAGTTCTTAGTGTTCATAAAACCTCTCCATCAAAAATTGTCAACATAGGTCCATGTTTGGATATAGCCTTCATATAACGGTACCTCCCGATTTTCAGTAATTTAGCAATTTTAGTTTAAATTTTTAACCGAGCTAGCTGTAATTGGACATTTGAAGATTGTAGTGGTCACCAATATAACGGTACCTTCCGATTTTCGGTACTTTGAGGATTTTACTTAAAATGCTTAACCGAGCGTAGGTCCATGTTTTGGTATAGCCCTAAAACAAACCTCCCGATTTTCCGTACCTTAGCTTTATTTGTTGGCCGAACTTTCTGTAATTTGAAATTTAAGAGCCAACAAAAATTCTGCAAAAAAATTGTTCATATTTTCGTATAGCCCGCATATAGCGGTACCTCCGAAGTAGCTGTTAATGACATTTGAAGTTCCCACTAGAATAGTAATCCACTAGAAATATTCAACATAAGTCTACGATTTGGTATAGCCTCCATATAACGTTATGTACCGATTTTCGGTATTTTGAAGATTTTAGCTATAATTTTTCACCGAATTAGGAGTTATTTGACATTAGAGGTTCCATCAGCATACTTCCATGTTTTGTTATAACCCCTATATAACGGCATCTCCCACTTTCTAGCCCACCAAAAATTTTCAACATACCTAGTTAGACATTTTAACGTACCCATTTAAAGTTGGGGGCAGGGATGAAATGGATGAATTATTCCATTTTAGTACAGAATATTTTATGGTGGAGGGTATGAAAAGTTCGGCCCAGCCGAAATTAACGCTTTTTTACTTGTTTTTACTTTTTACATTTCTGTTTTCCCTTCATAGTGCAAAATTGTTCTTGGTTCTGCTATTCAATAGCCCACATATGTGTGTATGACTTGTTTAAAACTTTTTGAAAAGGATTAAGGATGTTCATTTTAAAATTGAGATACCCTCAACAGTTTCTTTGTAATACTTTTTCAGAAAGGTTTGAATATAAGAGGGGCGTTTGTTGGATCAATATAGACGTGTACATGCGTGAATGTGTATGTTTACAAATTATTGCCCAACACACAAAGATTTTGCTTCAAACAATGGTGAATGGTGTTAAATTTAAAAGTTTCATTGTTAATGTTCAACACGCTCGGTGAAATTTGTTTGTCCTTGTAGCTGCTGTTCATTCTATGTACTACTGTTGACGACATCATCTTTATTATTGCTGTTGTTAAAAGGTGATTTGGTACGGTGTTGGATTGTGTGTAAGTCGATTTGTTACGTTGTTGTTGTTGTTTTTGCTGTTGTTGTTCTGTTACACTGTATTACATGTCTCAAACATTGTGAATGTGTTGTATTTTGTTTTGAAAACAAGTTTTTTATTTAAAATCACCCGTTACCATTGCTACCAATAGATTGCATTTGTCACCCATACTCACCCCTTTCATAGGGGGTTATAGCACAGTGGTTTGAACACAATTTAAGTTCCAATATCTCAGTGAAAGCTAGAACCGGCTTGTGGCAATATACATGTAATCTATTTCTCAAGAGTAGTTGCCTTCATTTTTACATACAAGCCGTTGAAAATACAAAATCACCCAACATATTTTCCATAATCGATGGATTCAGGTGTTCTCCACAATATACAGCAACTAAGAAAAACGGAATAATTGAACCGCGAAATTTGTTTTTGGAGTAGATATTGAGGTCCCAAGAAAGTTAGTCTAAAAAAGTTAGTTTGAAACCACTGTTAGGCATTACTGCCACACTTTGATTTTTACAATTTTACGTCTTTGATTCTACTTTATAGCAGCTAATATAGAGGAGGAGAGAATATAGTGCGACAGCAAGTGTTGTTCATTTCATTTGGAATTTTAAAATTATGTTGCTTATTGTAATTTTATATTAATGGGTTAAGAACGTCACAGATCAATGGGAAGGCAGTACACAGGATTCCTTCTAACACACACAGTCACACAGAAAGGGGTATGAACTGCAGCGGCATCAGTTGTTGTTTGTTACCGGCTTTATTAGCTAGCTATTCCGGAATGTTGTGACATGAGCGTGGGCTTGCTACGGCTTGACAGGGGATGGAGTGATGGCAGTGTGTTGTAGTTAATTTAATGTAAGAATTATGTCTTACAATTAGTTACACTTTTGTTAACAACAACATCGAACAAACATTTTGCCATTCTTCGTTTTGCAAACAGAGAGGAGGGGTATGATTTGGTTCTGAATGTTTGGCATTTTCTAAATAACTTTTTGATTGTTAGACATAAAATTTTACAACTTTTCGGTAATATAGTCGTTGTTGTTTTTATTTTTTCCGTCGACAACTACTAACTTTGAAAATCATGTCTTGAAGTCAATTACTGAAATTAGAAGAAAACATAATTAATTTATTTATAATTAGAAAAATGCGCAAGTAGGCATACATAAGTTGTTAATTGTTAAATTGAGAAGTACATTTTTGATGTGATTTCTTAACACTTTTTAATAAACCAACATAATAATTTATGAGAAATTTTTGTCTCAAACCATTTTTGATATGTGAAAATATTTTTAACAGGTATGAGCAAGTTTGCGTTATTATAAATCAAATATGCTGCATAAAATATGTATACTTACTAACTTATATGGCTTTAATTCTAATAATAAGGTTTTGTTCCATAAGCCGAACTAAGAATAGATTTTCAAACGCATCTTCAACTTGGCCTTTCGTAGCTCGATGCGTTACCGTTGTGGGTCGATGCGGTTTACTCTATCGATGTCGGTCAGTTCGTGGTTCGCACGACTCCGGTATTTATTCAACTTCCAAATACACCAAGTTCTGCTTCATCTGCTTTCGTAAGTACCCATGCTTCGGATCCATATACGGGTAGTATGGGTGCTGAACTGAAAGCTTGGGTCCTTATTCTTGCATCCTTTATGAAGAGAGTTTTTGTTCGAAGACAAATTACGAACGTTCAAAATTTTTGGAATCCCTTATACGATCGAAATTATGTATTAAAAGTTATCTATATACGTTTATCGAACAGTGAAAACATATGAAGTCTGTTCCAGAACCTACAAGAAGTATTAATTTTTACTACGATAGCATTTTTATACCCTACACCACTATGTGGAAAGGGTATTATAAGTTTGTTTTGGTAAAAATTCATGTAACACCGCGAAATATTCGTCGGAGACCCCCAATGTGGTACACCAATCTTCATATCTCGGCGAGATAAAGCGATTTTGAGATGTGTGTCCGTCCGTCCGTCCGTGTGTCCGTCTGTCCATTATAAATTGTAATCAAACTACAGGCCGCAATTATGGACCGATCGTCACGAAATTTGGTATGGAGGTCGGTTTCACATCAGAATAGATCGCTATTTTAATTGGTGATGATCGTGAAATATTTAGCGGGTGAAATGGACCAAAAATATAATTTTTATCCGATTTTGTAGCTGTTCTGTAGGTCGGAATAATAGTCCAATCGCCTCGAAATTTTAATTAAGGTAAGAGTATATGACAAAGATGAAGCTTGCAATTTGAGATGGCGATCAGATAATATTTAGAGGGTTAAATGGACCACAACTTTTGTGTGAAAATTGTGAAAATTTTTAATATACAGCTTATATCTTTGTTCCTGAAAGACGCATTCCTTCCCCGTGAGTTATATTTCGAAGACGATCTCTTGATCTTTCCATTGACGTCAATTATGTTAATATACAGAGTTACAGCCTTATATATCCAGTTTTTTGTTGGTAGTGTAATCATAAACACGCTAGAGGTAGCAATTATAGCTCAATAGTCACGAAATTTCGCACGAGGTAAGAGTTTGGGTTGAAGAAAGTGCCTAAAATTTTGCATAATGATCTGATATTATTTAGCGGGTGACATAGACCATTACTTTTGTATGAAAAATATACAAATTTTATTTTTGGTCCATATTTTAATTCGTGGAGGGCATAACCAGCAAAGAAACGTACATATGGAAATGAACTACTGACCTTTCCCCTGATCTACATTGCAATAATGTGTCTGCTAGATAACGGGCCTACTGCCTAATATATAATGGGGTTTCTGTCGAGAAACACAATTTCCTCCCATGCTACAAATTGTCGATATCATGACGGATAAATTTTCAGTTAAATTGGATGTTTTATAAAAATATTGCAGCATGGGGTCGCCTCGCCACTTATTTTATACCTCAGGATTTACAGTAAAGAGTATATATACAAAATACGACTAAAGACGTGTCTCATCGAAATTATTGTTTAAGACTTCAAGTATGTTTGGACGAAATTTGTTTTAGACAATTTGGAGTCTATTTAGCCCAGTCCGTTCATCTGTCTCTCTTACTGTCTACCTGTCTGGTGGGCACGAAAATTTTATACTTCAAAATATTTTGCCCAAACTTAGTTTACGTTCGAATATAGGCTATATAGGTCCACACCTTCCCCACAAAATTTTAAAACAACAAATATGAGATTTAGCTGGACTTACATACAAATAGTAATTTTTTTTTCGAAAAATTGTGTAAACGATAGATGGCGAAGTGAGCAATCGATCGATAGATTGGGTAAGACTATATACAAAATTCGGAAGAGTGAAATTTAAGAGTCCTCTCGAATAGTTTTGAATTTTTTCAGCAGATTGTCTTGCGGTCCCCTTTACGATGGTACAATTGTAATAGCTAGGCCATACAAGAAACCCTGAAAAACATACAAGAAACCTGAGGCTGAGGATATATCACCTTTAACGCAGCTGACTTATACTATCTTCATTGGTGTGTAATTGAATATGAATAATTTTGGGATTTATACATTTGTTTGCATGCAAATTATTTGAATTTATATTCATTTGTATTTCTACCGGTATAAAATATATTTTTGATATCACAATATATACCCACAATGAACTATTTTCGAAATACACTGAAAAGCACAAAACTACGTGAGGACGATAGATCTACAATAAACTCACAAATTTCCGAAATATCAAATATCAGAGATGTAGCAAATTGCATTGTATATATTTATATTTATTTATTTTAGGTTATTCCAAAAAGGAACCTGATATTCAAAGGTTTGAAGGTTTAGCAGGAGGGGCTAATCAATGTGAATTTGCCTAATCAATGAATTTTCCAATATTTTTTCCACAAACATCCCAGTAGGGTCAAGGGAGGCTTCTCTTATATCAATGGATTCATATTATGTTATTGATATGTGACCTAGTTTTTAGCGCCGAGTCCGAACGGCGTGTCCTAGAGACGTTTTTCATGACTTAAATACTCAGGAAATATCGTAAACATTATTAAGGGGTATTTTGCCACCGTTGAAAATTTGATTCAGCGTGCAAAGTAGTTGCACTTAGCTGATTCCTAGAGGTTGTGGTGTAGGGTATCACATGGTCGGCCCAGTCCGACTATAGCCTTTGCTTACTTGTTCCTTTATGATATCGAACAGATTAGTACAAATTAGTAGATTCTTGCAGTTCTGGAACAGACCAATGGTTAACACAAAAACTTGCACACAAATAAGCCCAGCAAATAAATTGGAAGCAGTGCAATGTAGACTACTTCTATCACGGCATGTTTTGATGCAGTTCAAACGGAGTCATGAAAAAGGCACTCCATTCCTCTCATTTTAACCGCTTTTGGATGCAATCCAAAGAATCACATCCATTTGCAGTTAAAATGCAGTGTCAAGGGTCAGTTAAAATGCAGTGCCGAAGGGTTAGTTAAAATGCAGTGCTATGGAGTGCATCTTTCAGTAGTCACGCTCTTGTAAAAATCATGAGTGAAAATGCATAATTGGATGCACTTCCAGATTAGTTGTACATATAATTTAACTGCATCTTTGGAGGCAAACATTTTGCTGGGAGTTGTTGTTCGGCATGTTTCTCGTAAAAAGAAATGGAAGCATGAAAATTGTATAAAATAATAGAACATTGTGGAAAATTAAAAGTAATAGTGAAATAAATTCCACTATGTAAAAATGTAAAAATCGCATTCTGGCATTGGATTTTTGTTAATTTTTAAGAAACAGTCCCTTTTTGTCTATTTTTTACACATTTTATTGGAAAAATCATTAGACAAGATATAACGCTAATTCCTGATGGCTTACAGGGTCTCTAGCAAAAACTTCATCACGCCATATCGCGAACGTTGGACTCATGGCGAATCTGTCCTTCGGGGTTCTGTATATACTCACCAAGGGCTTTCATTTCCAAAAGGAATTTTCCACCCCCCAAAATTTCGGTTCACAGTGTTATAAATTGAAGGTGCTTACACTTGGGAAGTTTTTGCGGATTCTGAAATTACAATGTTCATAGATGAAAAAATCAATAAACAAAAAAAGTCGCCGGAGGGCTTTTTAAATAAGTAGAGGTCAAAGTTAAAATTTTTACAGTTTTTTATGTTTTCACAATTTTAGAGTTTTTTATGTTTATCGAAATGGGATTAGAGATAGTATTATGGCTGTGAAAATGCTCTACAAGATTGACCTTTATGATATTTTCGTAGGTTTTAAAATTTTTAAGATATAGGAGTTCAAATTGGGACAATTCATTGACTGTATCGTTTCCTTATAGAACAATGTTGTGACTGTAATTTCCCAACATAAACTTATATATCTCAAAACTGATAGAACCTAAGAAAAAATTGCAAAGCCAATCTTGTAGAGAATTTTAACAGCTATTTCGATAAGACTTACCGATTTCAAGCAAATCGTGAAAACCTAACAAAAAAACTAAAAATATGATTTTCTTTAGCTCCATTTCCAAAGGACATTCGGTTTCCAAGCAGAATCGAGAAAACCTAAAAATGTGAACTTTGACCGCGAGTTATTTTAAAATCCCTCTATCGATTTTTATGGAAAAGGGTATTATAAGTTTGTTTTGGTAAAAATTCATGTAACACCGCGAAATATTCGTCGGAGACCCCCAATGTGGTATACCAATCTTCATATCTCGACGAGATAAAGCGATTTTGAGATGTGTGTCTGTCCGTCCGTCCGTCCGTCTGTCCATTATAAATTGTAAACACGCTCCAGGCCGCAATTATGGACCGATCGTCACGAAATTTTGTATGGAGGTCGGGTTCAGATCAGAATAGATCCCTATTCTTATTGGTGATGATCGTGAAATATTTAGCGGGTGAAATGGACCAAAAACATAATATTTATCCAATTTTCTAGCGGCTCTGTAGGTCACAATAATAGTCCGATCATCGCGTAATTTTAAATAAGGTAAGAGTATATCACATAGGAGAAGCTTGCAATTTGAGATGGCGATCGGATAATATTTAGAGGGTTAAATGGACCAAAACTTTTGTGTGAAAATTGTGAAAATGTTTAATATACGGCTTATATCTTAATTCCTGGAAGTGACATTCTGGACAAGTGAGATATACTTGAAAATGGAACGCTTGACCTTTCAATTGATGCCAATTATGTTGGTGTGCATGATCAGATAACAGAGTTACAGCCTAATATATTCCGTTATTTGTTTGTAGTGTAATAATAAACTCGCTAGAATAGTCACGAAATTTTGCACCGGGTAAGAGTATAGGTCGAAAAAGATTCCTACAATTCTGAATGATGATTTGATATTCTTTAGCGGGTGAAATGGACCATTACTTTTGTATAAAAAATATAAAAATTTTATTTTTGGTCGATATTTTAATTCCTTGAGGACATATATATTTCGCAAAGTAGCCTACATATGGAAAAAAACTACTGACCTTTCCTCTGATGTAAATTGCAATTAAGTGTTTGCTAGATAACGGGCCTACTGCCTAATATATGTATAATGGGTTCTGTGTAGAGAACCACATTTTTATCCCATGCTATATATTGTCTCTCCAAAAGTTTATGTAACACCACGAAATATTCGTCCTAGACCCTTTATTTGGTATGCCGAAATTCATATCTCGACGAGATAAAGCGATTTGGCGATGTGTGTCCGTCCATTAAAAATTGTAAACAAGCTTAAGGCCGCAATTATGGACCGATTGTAACGAATCTTTTAAGGAGGTTGGGTTAGGGCCAGAATAGAAATGATTAGTTTTTGGTGATGATCGTGAAATGTTCAGGGGATGAAATGGAACAAAAACAAAATTTTAACCAATTTTGTAGCGGCCCTGTAGGTCAAAATAATAACCCGCAACATTTTAAACAAAGTTTGAGTTTATGATGAAGAAGAAGCGTACAAACCAAGGAGAAGATCAGATAATACTTAGCAGTAGAGTTCCTGGTCGGGAAGTCCCGGCCCGGGATTTCCCGAAATTTTTTGAACAGGATTTCCCGGGAAATTTTTTTTAAAATTCCCGGGAATACGGGTATTTATATGTTCATGTATAAGGCATGTATATTTTTACACCCTCCACCAAAATATGGTGGAAATGTTCATCGGGAACCGTATAAAGTATATATATTCTTGATCAGGGTAAAATTTTATGTCGATATAACCATGTCCGTCAGTCCGTCCGTCCGCCCGTCTGTTGAAATCAACATACAGCTCGCAATATTTTGAAGGTTTTGGTCTTAATATTCATCCGAAATGGCTGAAATTTGATATTTAATCTTCGTTAGTGGTATAAAACTTTACCCCAGAAATTTGTCGGTACAGGTCCACGCCTTAATATAGCCCCCATAGAACGGTACCTCCCGATTTTCGGTATTTTGAAGGTTATGACCACAATAATCCATTGAAGTGGCTGAAATTTGGTATTTACGAGTCTCGTAGTCTTCGTTGGGAGTACGAAACTTTCCTTCAGAAATTTGTCGGTACATGTTCACACCTTGTTGTTCTAGTCTAAATTTTTATTGATGGCGTTCTTGAAGGATATTAATATGCTAAGATATAAAAGCTGTGATCTGTTCGAATTGGCGCAACGTCTTTTATGATGTTTGCTATTGCTTTTTGGGCCTTTTGTATTTTACCCTTAATGTTGTTCCAAAGAGATAACTAACGACACAACTACACATAAAGGGAGTAAGTACTTCATGTTTGCTTACTCTCTGTCACGTCTATGCCCCACGGACTCGATTTCACATAGTCCCGGGAATTCCCGGGTTCCCGGGAATGATAAATTTTCATTCCCCATTTCCCGGGAATGGAAAAAAGTCGGGAATTCCCAAACTCTACTTAGCAGGTTAAATGGACTGAAACTTTTGTGTGAAATTGGTAAAAATTTCAATAACGTAGCGGTTAAACAACGGAAGTAGTAGTACAATATAAGTGGGTTTTATTACATTTTACGTGAACTAAATTTTCCTTTCCTGCTGCAAAAATGTCTTTGTCATTCTAGATAACTTTTTGGTTTTGGTCATAAGTATTATACATTACATCGTTGATATTTGATAATTAAATTTTCACAATCATTGACAAGAAGTTCCGTGGAGAGCGATTGTCCAGGGATAGTGGTCGGCTCCGTCCGACTATAGACTTTTCTTACTTGTTTTTTCTTGTTTTTGGATTTTTCTCATTGTGCATTGTCCCAATTTGAACTTCTATATATCAAAAATGGTTAAAGCTACGAAAACGTCATAAAATTCAATCTCGTAGAGAATTTTCACAGCTACAATATTGTCTCTAATCCAATTTCGACAGGACTTGCGGTTTCCAAGCAAAATCGTGAAAACCTAAAAACCCCTAAAACTGTCAACTTGAATAGCGATTTATTTAAAAAGCGTTCCAGCGATTTTTTTGTTTTTTGATGTTTTTTCATCTATGAACATAGTTTCAGAATCCGCATAAACCACCCAGGTGCAAGCTCCTTTCATTTGAAGTTGGTTGGCCCAAACTGTCTTGTCTTCTGTCTTGTGCACGGGACATACAAGACGGAAAATACAATCGTTAGACATGCATTCCTCCAACCAAATTTTGGGAATCAATTGATGCGCTTCATATCAGTGTGTCGCTACCGGTATTGAACAGTTCAGCAGGCAGCCCATCAGCTACTGCTGCGTTATTATTCTTCAGCCGACAACTTTCGGTAGGTGGAAAACACTCATTGGGACTCGTTTGGGATTTGTCTACCTCAAAAATATAGGAACCCACTTCCACTGTTGGTCCGATCTCTATTTTTGGATAATGATCGGGTATATTTGTCGGGCGGAATTTACCATAATTTATGTGGGAAAAATATCCAAAATAATAATAATTTTGTCCACATTTTAAATTTCGGGGCATATTTCGACAAATTACGGAAACAAAACTTGAAAACCAACTTTTACTGTTTGATGCTAATTATAACAATACGAAACTACGGGTTGCTTTATCGCTTTGTTTTGTTTGTAAATAATTCATTTACCTTCCATGCTACAAAATGTCGGAATCGTGAGTTTTCAAATCATGATAGAGAAATTCAATTTTTTTTTAAATTGATGCAAATTACAACGACGTACGGGGTCTCAAAGTTTTTGTGCTAACTTTTGTAAGAAGTAATGTAATACCTCGTTCGATAAAAATCGCCCAAAAGCTATTTTAAATGACTTCTAATACAAAAAGTCCGGTAAACCTTTACGACTACTTTATATTAGTCGCTAACTTACCGAATAATATCGTTGATTACCGATATTATAAGCATTTTAATATTACAGATTTTTGTCGGTAACTCCAAAAAATGTGTTAGAGAATGGTACTACAGATTTGCTATAGCTCCAATATAACTTTTCGGCCGATTTGAGGTATTTGATGCGCCAAACACGCCATATCTGCCCAATTTTAAGGAAATTTGGAATGTGTGAAGGAATTTGATCTAAAAATAAATGTGCCAAATAATATCGAAATTGGTTCAGATTTGGATATAACGCTTTATCTAACCATTTATGATGAATGTGTGACGGAATGTCTGACGGTATTTGGTAAGAAATAAATGTGCTAAATTGCATCGAAATCGGTTCGGATTTGGATATAGCTCTCATACGTATTTCTGACCGATTTGAGGTATTTAATGCACTCAGCACGCAATATATGACCAATTTTGATGATATTTTGAATGTGTGACATATTTGTTTGAAATAAATGTACCATATTATATTGAAATCGGTCTGGATTTGAACATAATTCCGATATATATTTTACTTATTCACAGTGTGTAGAGTATCATTTAGTCGCCCCCGACTTACTTTGAGCCTTTCCATGCTTTTTTTATTTTATACATATAACTCCAACGAAGCTGTGTGCAAAACATGACAAATGTCCACCACTGTTATGAGTCGTTGAATTGCAATGAAGGCAGCATAACAAAATTTTGTCGGCCTGCTTTTAGAATTGTGTAGTTCCGAAACGAACTAGTTCCATGGAACTATTCCGGACAAGGAACTAATGGAACTAAATCCAGCTTGTAGTGTAGTTCCGAAACGAACTAGTTCCATGGAACTATTCCGCACAAGGAACTAATGGAACTACATCCAGCTTGTGCGTTTATATAGTTCCTTTCGTTCTTCTCTTTACTTTAACGTTGCTGTTTATTCGACGAAAGAAGAAGATTCCATGAACTATTTCGGGCTCAGAACTTTTTGGAACGAAAAGAACGATGAATTAGAAATATATGTTGAGGTATATCTGTTTCGCAAATATTTGCAACTATTGAACTGTATTAATGAACTAGTTCCTTTTCCTAAAAGGAACTAGAACTTCGGGAACTAGATTCCCCAACTCTACTTCTTATTACATCAAAAACCAAATAGGCAACCGTGCCAATCAGAACATTGGTGGCGTTCTTTATTGGGATAGCCCTACAATTTTGTTTTTTCTTTTTTTTTTCTTTTTTTGAAAATAGTCTGGCTTAATTCCTGTAATAAGCAGACCAACAAAAGTCTGTTATGCTGCCTTCGTTGTAATTCAACGAGAAGGATTGTCTTGTTTTGCAAACACTTTCGTTGGAAGTGATGAGATCCTGTAGCGAGGATCGAAACTATAGTCTTCCTTGCCTTACTCCTTGGCAAACAATGCCAAATATTCTCCATTAATAAATTCGTTGTTTTAAAATATTTAAACAACAACAATGGGATTAAGCCCGACAATTATGAAAAAATTGCAACATCTCTCTCAATAAAAAACACCACCAATGTCCTGATTTATTATACCCTCCACCATAATATGGAGGGTATAATTAAATTTGTCATTCCGTTTGTAACACATCGTCATATTCATCTGGAACCCTGTAAAGTACGTATTTTCTTGATCAGGGTAAAATTCTAAGTCGATGTAACCATGTCCGTCTGCCCGTCCGTCCATCTGTTGAAATCAAGATACAGCTCGCAATTTTAAGATAGAGCTTTGTAATTTGGTATAAAAGTTTCTATTACTCATAGGATGCCGATTTTCGGTATTTTGAAGGTTTTAGCTACATTATCACACCGAAATGGCTTAAATTTGATAAACAGTCTTCGTTACCGGTATAAAACTTTACCCCAGAATTTTGTCGGCATAGATCCGCGCCTTCATATAGCCCCCATAGAACGGTACCTCCCGATTTGCGGTATTTTGAAAATTGTCGCCTCAATATTCCACCGAAATTGTTAAAATTTGGCATTTAGCTTTAATTTGGGATATAAAACTTTCCATATGAAATTTGTCAGTAAAGGTCCACGCCTTCATATAGCCCCCATAGAACGGTACCTCTGGATTTCCCGTATTTTGAAGTTTTTGGCACCAAAATTCCACCAAAAATCCCCGATTTGCGAAATCGCTCAAATTTGGTATTTAGTCTTCATTTGGGGTATGAAATTTTGATATGAAATTTGTCGGTATAGGTCCTCGCCTTCATAACTCCATAGAACGGTACCTCCGGATTTCTGGTATTTTGAAATGAAATTTGGTATTTGATCTTCATTTGGGGTAAAAAAACTTTCCATATGAAGTTTTTCTGTCCAAGTCTTCTTATAGCCCCCATACCGATTTTTGGTATTTTGCAGGTTGTGACCTCAATATTCCTCCGAAATGGTATTTGGTATTTAGCCTTCATTGGGGGTATTTAACTTTCCCCTCTAAATTTGTCGGTATAGGTCCACTCCTTCATATAGGCCCATAGAACGGTACATCCCAATTTTCGCCTTCATATTATCCTTTTAGAACGGTACATCCCCCGATTTTCGGTATTTTGAAGGTCTGCCACCGAAATTTGGTATTTATTCTACGTTGGAGGTTAAGGCTTTTCCGACTGAAATTCGTCGGTATAGATCCAGGTTTCGGTATAGCCCCCAAAGAACGGTACCCTCCGATTTTCGTAATTCTGAGGGTTGTGACGTCAATATCCCACTGAAATGACTGAAATTTGTTATTTAGTCTTCCATGGTGTTATAAAATATTCCAGAAGAGAATTATCAGTATAGTTCCATGTCTTCCTATATCCCCCACAGAATCGTACCTCTTGATTTTTGGTATTTTGAAGAATTAAGCCACATCATCTTACCGCAATATCGGAATTTTGGTATTTAGTCTTTTTTGAGTGTATAGATCGAAGTTTTGATATAGCCCCATAGAACGGTACCTCCCTAATTTCGGTATTTTGAAATTGTTGAAATTTGGTATTTAGTCTTCTTCATAAACAAAAAGAAACTAATTGTTCCATTTTACTTCTATAAAACTCTTTAACTCCCTTGTTACTTGTTTGTATCTTGTTTTGATTGTTTCTTGGTCAGACATGTTAAGATTTTCAATCCGGTACCTTGTTTAGAATTCATGACGTCATAACTCGGAGCTGCATATAAAAACATACATATCAGAAAAAATGTCAAAAATTGTCTTTTCCATTTCAAAAAAATCAAAAAGAAATTGTTGATACTACATCAATGATTTGTATACCCTCAGCATTTATGCTAACGAGGGTATATACACTTCATACGGGCAAAATGTGCCTCATCGAAATAATGGTTTTAGACCCCAAGTATGTTTGCACGAAATGTGTTTCAGACAATTTGGAGCCGATTTAACAATGTTCGTCTGTCTGGCTGGCTGGTGCGCACGATAACTCTCGAACGGATGAACCGATTTGGTCCAAAAGTTGGCTTTCGCAATATTTTGTCCAAACTTAGTTTAAGTTCGAAGATGGGTTATATCGGTCCACTCCTTCCGGTACCTCCCACACAAAAGTTCAAAAATGTTCGGAAAATTTGTGCGCACGATAACTCTCGTAGGGAGTAACCAATTTGCTACATTCTTTGCACATCGTAAATTTCTACCAAAATTAGATGAGGTTCCAATATGGACTCAATCGGTCCACTCCTTCGGGTACCTCCCACACAAAATTTCGGAAAAGTTCAGTTTAGGACCTGCTCTCGAATCGCTTTGATTTTTGTTGTAACAACTTGTATTCGCTGTCCCCCATACGACGGTACAAGTTTCATAAGGGGCAAGTCCATACTTCGTGAGAAAATAGCCTAAAAGATGCAAAAAACCCCTATGACACCGTGTGTAGTGGTTGGAGCGCAAGATAAATCTCGAACGGATCTGCCAATTTGGTCCAAAATTTGGCCTTCGTAATATTTTGTCCAAGCATAGTTTAAGTTCGAAGATAGACCATGTCGATCCACTCCATCAGGTACCTCCCTCATAAAAGTTCAAAAATCTTCGGAAAAAATATGCGCACGATAACTCTTGAAGGGAGTGACTGATGTAATCCATAGTCTGCACATCCTAATATATCTACCAGATATAGATCAGGTTCGAATATGGACTATATTTGTCCGCTCCTTTTGGATACCTCCCACACAAAATGTCCGATAAGTTCACTTTAAGACCAGCTCTTGAATCACTTTGATTTTTGTTGAAGCGATTTGCATTCGGTACCTCCATTACGACGGTAAAAGTTTTTTCAGGGGCAAGTCCATGCTTCTTGAGAAAACAGTCCGAAAGGTGTAAATACCCGCTATGGAGAGCACGATAACTGTCGATCTAAACAACCGATATTACCCAAATTTGACCTTCGTCATATTTTGTCCAAACTTAGTTTTAGTTCGAAGATGTGCAATTCCTATCAACAACTTCCGGTACTTCCCCCTAATATTTAAAAAATGTCACTAAAATAGTATGCACGATATCTTTTGAACGGGGCAACAAATTTTGTTCAAACTTTGGGTCTTCTAATATTTTGTCCAAATTTAGTTTAACTTCTAAAATGGTCCATAATGGTCCAAAACTTATACGATGTCCCACTGAAATAACTAGTGGGTGCGATATCTATCGAAAAGATAGTACTCCTAAAATAAGATCCATGCTCTACAAAATTCTGAAAACACCGCAAATAATTTCGATCTGAAAGTTTCATTTCACTAGGCTGAGGGTATATCTCTGTCGGCAAAGCCGACTGATACTTTTTTAATTGTTGGTAAATAGATTAAGAAAAAAATCAGCATTCCAAATCTGTTTTCGTTACTAACTTTGATTGTTGCGCGCAAAATATATGACCGTTTTAATTATAATAATTAGAAAAAATTCTAAAAAAATCGCGGCTTAATATAGACAGCTGTTATATCCTATTATCGTTAACTGAATTCGTACCCTTTGTGATGATGCAAAAAAGAATCGCAAAGTCTCAATGGATTCGCGAAAAATCAAATTTGTTAAATACTTTCACGTATTTACAAACATATTTTTGAAACAATATAACAGAATCCAGACATTTTGAGGAATAAAATGAAACCTAAGTTGTAAAGGTTGGAGTTATAGTATTCATGTTATTTGCAAAAATACGAAGAAAATATTAAAACAATTAAATATTAAAACAATGTGGAAAAGGGTATAATAAGTTTGTTTTCCCAAAAATTCATGTAACGCCGCGAAATATTCGTCGTAGACCCCTCATGTGGTATACCAAACTTCATATCTCGACGAGATAAAGCGATTTAGCGATGTGTGTCCGTCCGTCCGTCCGTCCGTCTGTCCGTCCATTAAAAATTGTAATCAAGCTAGAGGCCGCAATTATGGACCGATTGTCACGAAATTTAGTATGGAGGTCGGGTTTGGACCAGAATAGAACTGATTAGTTTTTGGCGATGATCGTGAAATGTTAAAGGGATGAAATGGACCAAAAACAAAATTTTTGCTCGATTTTGTAGCCGCTCTGTAGGTCGCAATAATAGTCCGATCGGCGCGAAATTTTAAACGTAGTTTTGGTTTGAGATGAAGAAGTAGCGTGCAAGTCAACGGTATGATCGGATAATATTTAGCGGGTTAAATTGATCAAAACTTTTGTGTGAAAATTGGTAAAATTTCTAATGCACATCTTATAACTTTATCCCAAGAAGACGCGTTTAGTGGTATAGGGTATCACATGGTCGGCCCCGTCCGACTATAGTCTGTTCTTACTTGTTTTTTTATGGTTTTATAGGAAAAGTTGGAGAAAAAATGTTTAAGTTCTTCGGCATTTTCGTCAAAATTTCACTCAATAATGATGATATTCCGTTGTAACAAAATTTTTACTTATAGTTTTCCTATTGGATAATATTATTAGAACCTTATATTAAATCACAAGGAATTCCAATTGCGACATAACGTTAAAATAATGTTATATTGAATATTACAACGTTTGAGACGCATACACACAGCGAATCAATCCCTTTTATTTGATGTACAGTTTGTCAAATTCTATTCGGAGGCCACGATGTAGCATCTGCTGCATATTAGGGTGCAAAATAAAGTAAAATGGTCATAATTTCTGCGAAGTTCATTTACATTTTATGCGCACCCGATTTCAATAATCACCATTAAAAAATGCATCATTCTACGCCGTTTCAATGCGATCCATCAAGAACCGTGGATGTAGCATCGCACTAAATTTTTAGAAAAAATCTATTATATCTCTGGATTTACGAGAGTTTTTAAATATCTGTTTTCGCGCAGTTTAAACACGCGTATCGATCTATTTATTTAAGTAGAACTGACACATCCAAAACGCGTTTTAATATACGATATTTTCAAAATAATTTTTTGCAAATTTTCGAAATTTGAGGGGTATCTAGTCCTATCGCCGATCTAGTGGGTGGATTTTTACGGGTCGTGGCTTGTTAGATTCGGAACGTTAAAAAACTAAATTTACGCGGGTTTCCACGGAAATCGAATGACGTTTGTAAATTTTAAACCAAAAAAATAGGTTTTTGAGAAAAATTTACGCACACAAATTTCGTGTTTGGGCGCAGATTACTGTGATCCTGTGAGGGCTACACCCTCATGTTATACATTAAAAAATGCGAAATCGCGAGTACTACAATTAAATAATAAGTTTTAGGGAAATCCAGCTGCGCGTCCCGATTAGAGCAAAAATTCAAAAACCCCCATTTTTCAGTCTTCAAAATGTCAGCATCCATTTGAGGTAGATACAGTGGATATATTAAAAAATCATACATCAGAAACTTCAACTCTGAAGTGCACTCTTTAACTTCTCCTTTGAGCATTAAGCTCTACATTGTGTTGTAAAACCACTAATTGGAAAATAACATAATGAAACTTGTTTCCTTCAACGATTTTTTCCGATTTTTTACATTAATACGACCACAGCTTCCGCTCAAACTATTATTTTAAGAAACCCCTCGGTGAATCGGGCTAAAACAGTTTTTTTTTTTCACCGAAATGCGGTCAAAAGTTATGGTATAGTAAGACTCATCGTGAGTTACAATACCCCATACCTCAATTTCAACATAAGTTAATTTTCTACAAAAAGCTTGATATAAACATTTAAGCCAAAATGTTTTGCTTTAAGAATTTTGTTACATCCTCTTGCACTATGTCCATGTTCTTACATTAAATACTACATATAAAATGTTTCCTTCAACAGCAAACATTTCTAAAAAACTAATAATTGATTCTCCTTTTCATGGTACACTTCCTTGTCTTGTTTCCACATTTAATATATTTCATTACACATCAATACACACAGAGTTCCGGGCCTTATTTATTATTGACGTTCCGTTAACTGCTGTTGCTATTGTTTGTATTCTGTCAACGATATAGTTATCCCTGTCACATCCTTTGTCCGGATATAAACGTTAATTGAAAATTTAATAAATGTCATTGTTATTAATAATTTTTGCGTAAGGGCTACAAGCAAGACGTTGAAGTCACAAGACCAAGGGACAATCGCTGAGCACAGGAAACAAAACAAAATATTTATATTTTGACAGCAATTACTTTATTCTTTTATTTCATATTTAATTAGTTCTTATGCGAAAAAGATAATAATAATTTCATGCGTATTGAGTAATCTGGCATGAGAGAAGAGATTAATTATGATGAGTGAATTGACGAGATATGAAGAAAGTGAAATTTTGGCAATACACAAATTTTTCATATTGCTTGGCGAGTAATTTAAGGATGGATATTAACCACTACACCGGAATCACTGAAGGTCATTTCACTGTATTTTTAACTTAGCAAAGTCTGTTTCTATTGGAAAGGACACTTGTTGTGAGCATGTCACACTATACACAAAACAAAACATGTTCTTTATCAAAAAGTAAGAACGACTTTAAGTTCGGCCGGGCCGAACTTGTTACACCCTACACCACGCGAGTTAACTTTTTTAATTTATTGGTCGAACTTATTTTATTCTTAGGAAAAAATAAAAGACCGTAGTTTTGATTCAATATGACTTTATTTGTTTCACTGTTTTCTTTAGAATGATTGTTTTAATACCGTAAAGGCATATTTATTTGTCAATACATATTTTGTATCTGTTGAATCAGCAAAAGCCAGCGGTAGCAACTTTCTATGCTTAGCCTTGGCTTTTTGAGTTCAACATACTTAGATCCAATTTCATTTTAAATATTTTTGCACAATTATGCTGACTTCGTCGTGGTTAGCATAAGTGTGCATATCAGAGTGGTGAGAGTATGTAACTCGCGTGGTATTTAAGTAAAATGGAACAATTAGTTTCTTTCGTTTATGAAGAAGACTTAATACCAAATTTCAGCAATTTCGGTAGACCAATATCGCGAATCTTCAACATACCTAAATTCGGGAGCTACTGTTCTATGGGAGCTATATCAAAACGTCGATCTATACCGACAAATTTCGAACGTAAAGTTTTTAGACTCAAAAAAGACTAAATTCCAAATTTCCGATATTTCAGTAAGATAATGTGGTTAAAACCTAAAAAATGCCGTAAATGAAGAGATATGCTCATATTATAGGGGATATAGGAACACGTGGACCTATGCTGATAATTCTTTTCTGGAACATTTTATAATCCCAGGAAAGACTAAATAACAAATTTCAGTCATTTCGGTGGGATATTGACGTCACATCTTATACAATTACGAAAATCGGGAGGTACCGTTCTATGGGGGTTATATCGAAACGTGGACCTATACCGACGTAATTCAAATGGAAAGGGTTTTACTTCCAACGTAGACTAAATACCAAATACCCCCAACGAAGGCTTAGTACCAAATTGCAGTCATTTCAGTGTGATAATGAAGCTAAAACCTTCAAAATACCGAAAATCGGGTGGTACCGTTCTATAGGGGCTGTATTAAGGCGTGGGCCTGTACCAACAAATTTCTGGGGAAAGTTTTGTACCCCCAACGAAGACTACATACCAAATTTAGCCATTTCAATGGATTATTGTGGCCATGACCTTCACAATACCCAAAATCCGGAGGGAAAGGTACCTATATGACAGCGTGGACCTGCACCAACAAATTTCTGGGGCAAAGTTTCGTAGCCCCATTTCGGAGTGATAATGAAGCCGAAACCTTCAAAATACTGAAAATCGGATGGTACCGTTCTATGGGGGCTATATCAAAACGTGGACCGATATAGCCCATTTGCAATACCAAACATCCTATCTTAAACATTGCGAGCTGTATCTTGATTTAAACAGACGGACAAACGAACATGGTTATATCGATTTAGAATTTTACCCTGATCAAAAATATATATACTTTATAGCAGTGTTAATCACCACTGGGCTCGCGAGGCGTGACTGTGTGAACACACACAATTAAAATCGTGGTGAGTTTCAACGTTACTTTCACCACCGATAATCTTAGTAATGAATTAACGCACACGATGTTTATCTAAACCAGCGTCGCCCAACATAATACCATCAAACTGAAGCAAGTGTTTATGTATAGGTGAAAAAACAACAACCACATGATGTTTATCAGTCGTGATTTTCTCTCGTACAATGTAAATGAGGGAGAATGGCAAAAGCAAAACAACTCAGTGGGCGCCCGCAGTATACACATGGGCGACCCTGAAATAGACTCTAGATCCATGTCAGGCAATTAGGCGCCCGTGTGCGCTCATTTAACGTTGCTCTCTCCACACACACAATTCAACCCATTGAAAAAGCATGAACTCACACAATGACGCCCCGTAAAGTATGCAATAGAAAAGTATGGTGCCTGACGCTGCTCTAGAATCTAGAGCAGTGTTAATCACCACTGGGCTCGCGAGCCGTGTCTGTATGAACACACACAATCTCAATTGTGGTGAGTTTGAACGTTACTCTCACCATCGATCATCTTCTTTGTTTTAGCAATGAATCAACGCACACGATGTTTATGTAGAGAGGGATAGATAATCTCGTATAGCAGTGTAGGGTCTCTTATAAATATTTCGATGTGTTACATAAGGGATGACAAATTTAATTATAACCTCATATTGTGGTGGAGGGTATAAAACCGGCATTATGGGTGGAACAATGCGAACAATCTTACACATTAATTTAAAAAATTCCGCCAAATTTGGTCTGGCTTTAAACGATAAAAACTGGTTCACGGCAACAGCGAGCACGAATATTTAAATGAATCAATGGATATACAAACCAATGTGAATTTGTGTCTTCAACTAACTAAGAATTTGTCGTTTTAATCTTTCGACTTTCATTGGGATATTTACAATGAATGACGTTGGTGGTGATACTACGGTTATTTTTAAGTATTGTTTTTTTTTTTTGACGTGTTTATTGCGAGCTTGGTATGTTTTTAGTGAATAAATAGCCTTAAGAGGGTATATACATATACACTTTCATACGGACAAAATGTGCTTCATCGAAATAATGGTTTCAGACAATTTGGAGTCGATTTAGCAATGTCCGTCCGTCTGTCTGGCTGGCTGGTGCGCACGATAACTCTCGAACGGATAAGCCGATTTGGTCCAAAATTTGGCTTTCGTAATATTTTGTCCAAACTTAGTTTAAGTTCGAAGATGGGTTATATCGGTCCACTCCTTCCGGTACCTCCCCCACAAAAGTTCGAAAATGTTCGGAACAAATGAGCACACGATAACTCTTGATGGACGTGACCGAACTGGTCCATACGCTACACATCCTAATATATCTACCAGATATAGATCAAGTTCGAATATGGGCTATATTTGCTCACTCCTTCGGGTACCTCCCTTACAAAATTTTTGATAAATATACTTTAAGACCTGCTCTAGAATCACTTTAATTTTTGTTGAAGCAACTTGCATTCTCTACCTCAAAAGTTTTTTCAGGGGCAAGTCCATACTTCTTGTGAAAACAGCCCGAAAGTTGTAAAAAACAATATGTAGTGGCTGAAGAGCTCGAACCGAATACTGCGTTCGTCCATACTTTGGATATCGTAATATTTCTTCGAATATTAGATGAATTTCGAAGGTGGTGTTTATAGGTCCACTCCTTCCGGTACTTCCCCCACAAAAGTTCGAAAATATTCGCTAAAATGGTACGCGCGATATCTAATAGACGTAGCAACCGATTTGGTCCAAACTTTGAATCTTTAAATATTGTCGAAACTTATCTGTCCAATACTTGGGGTACCATCCACACAAATATTCAACATTTTTGTGTGGTTAAGGGTCTGTTGGAGGATCATTTAGACATTTTTACCGAAGGGTTTCCTAGTGACCCTGTTTACAGCAATATTATGTTTTTCGTAGGATAATATTGTAAAAAAACTATATATCGATATCCCTGCAAATTTTTGAGCTTTAATCCTATCCATATTTTTTTGGTTTATACGCACAAAATTTTGAAAATCCCCTAAATAAAAAAGTTTTTTTCTTGGGAAAAGGTATTTTAATCCACACAGGCTGAGGGTATATCTCTGTCGGCAAAGTCGACTGATAGTTTTTTACTTGTTTGTAGATTATTTAACCTGAATATGCAATTCATGTAATTGCGAAATATTGATATTTCAATAAATATTTAAACCACAACACTTAGACCTCGAGCTTGAAAAATGCTTTTAATTTATTGTTTTTTACTTTTTACAATAAAAGTAAAAGTATTGATTTAAAGCTTAAACGGTCCTAATAATGCAATCAGGAATTTTCATTGGAAATTGGATAGCTGAGCGCCTTAATCTATATATCCAGAATTTAACCACTCGTGGTAACACAATTGGTACCAAGTGTAAGCTCAGAAGGTCTACTTCAATATTGGTCCCATTTATTGAAAGGTGAGATATTCGACACACAGTTATGTATTGACTATATAAAAACGTGAACCGTGGTAGGCCACTTTCAATACCAAATATTCTAAAACTAATAGAAACTTCTGTATTGAATTATAAAGCTCTGTATCAAATATTGCAGGCAGACGGACACCGTTATATTTACATTTTTTTTTTGTTTATTGGCTCATTGATATGAGCGACAGAAAGGAAAAATTCGTTGTGATTTGTATGTAACATTGAAGTTTTAAACGGTTTTTTCTCGAAATGCCATTTTTGAAAACGGTGCCCACTGTAGCTCGAAAACGTATGATCCCATCTTTATATGCTTTTGTTTGATTATTATACACATAGAAAGCGAAAGACTTTAAAAAATTCTCCGGATTTATGGCTAAAGAACTATCCATTTTTTAGTTAAAATCTAAATTTTGACTTTGGGAGTTCACCATTTGTTTTTATTATGGACATTTTTAATTCCGTTTCGCTTAAGGACAAGCATATAAGGTTCTTAGTGATAACACGAAAACATGTACTGATCGAGCTACAGTAGGCACCGCAAACTGCTTTATTGTTTCGTAGGCAGCCATTTGTCACAACAATGTGCAATGTTTTTCAACAAAAAAAAAAATCCGAAAGTAGCTCAATGTGTGACCTTTCAGATAAAAACAAAATCTTCTAAAAAAAGTTTGGTTGATTTATTGTAAAAAATTCACGAAAAATATATTTTTTCGTGCTCAATAAGTGGCCATATCCCTTAATGCTGATAAAGAGTATATTTTGTATAGGGTCTCCAACGAATCTTTGGATGTGTAGCAATCGGAAAGGCAATATTGCATCTTATGGTAAAACAGAGAAATGTTTATACGTTTGTTTGTGCCTTCAGGAAGTAACATAGGCTATAATAATTTTAATATAGTCAATTAAGGATTGAAAAGGGTTGCGCTTCCCAAGATGCATATATGGGAGCTATGTATATCCAAATCGGAACCGATTTCTATATAATTTGGCACATTTATTTCTAGACTGAATTCGGTCACACATTCCAAATTTCATCGAAATCGGAAATATATAGCTTGTTTAGAAAATATATATGGGAGCTATATCCAAATCTGAACCGATTGCTATATAATTTGGCACATTTATTTCTAGACTCAATTCGGTCACACATTCCAAATTTCATCGAAATCGGAAATATATAGCGTGTTTGGTACAGAAAATACGTGAAAACGGCCGAAAATATATATGGGAGCTCTATCCAAATCGAAACCGATTTCGATATTATTTGGCACACTTATTTGTAGACCGAATTCAGTCACACGTTCAAAATTTCATCAAAATTGGACGTATATAGCGTGTTTGGTGTAGCAAATACGTGAAATCGGGCGAAAATATATATGGGAGCTATATCCAAATCTGAACCGATTTTCACCAAAAGCAATGGCTAAAAAAATTGTAGTCCCCAATTTTCAGGTCAATCGGACAAAAAATGCGACCTGTACGTTGCGAACAAAAATACATGGACAGACGGACGGACATGCATAAATCGACTCAGAAAGTGATTCTATGTATATCCCCAAAAGGAACTATGGGTCTATTTCGTTTCCTTTTGTATGTTACATACAAATGCACAAACACATAATACCCCTTACCACAGTGTGGTGTAGGGTATAAAAACCATCGGACACGCCTACTCATATTTTGCAGCACACATGATCAACACATATCGGAAAAGAGAATAAGCAACAATGTTTCAACGGCTTAGCCATGTTTTCAGCATACAATTGTTTTTGAGATCGGGGTTACCAGTGTAATGTATTAAAAATCACGATTTAATTAATTCCACTTTTTCGTTCAAAGGACATGTGAATTTTTGGTGAAGCCGTTCAAAATATATATTTTTTTTATTTTTAAACAATAATAACACTGTGCTACAGTGAAAATTTGCAGGGGTTCTAATGCATAAATTCGGTTTTGTGGGAGTCCATAGAAGACGACAATACCTTTGGTTTCTTTGGGTCACTTCGGTTTTTGATTTTATAACGGTAAATGTAGTGAAAAATTGGCTTTCTTGGATTTTCAACTTTAAACGGACATTACTTCTTTTTTCCACACTCTATCCTTTATTGGAAAGGGGAGGATATTGTCTTTCGAACATTTTTAAAATCGGTTAACAAATGGCTAAGTAATAGTGGTTTTTATGTGACAAAAACGCATTAAAAAAAGTAAAACGTTTTTCCTTGTGCTCTAGGCTGCGTAAACGATACCTAACAGTACAATTATTTACTGTTAGCAAGTAGGAAATTTAGTTGGCTTTCCAAAATGGGAAAAACCAACGAAATCGGTTGAAAATGAATGCGCTATGTCATTTTTTGTGTTTCAACTTTTTGTTTTTTTTTTCATATGTTCCTTTATAAAAGATTGGTACCTTAGCATGTATGATTCTAATTGTCATTATCTTGCTTAACAATTACGCACAAGGTACCAATCTTTTATAAAGGAAAATATGAAAAAAAAAAAAACAAAAAGTTGAAACACAAAAAATGGCATAGCGCATTCATTTTTCAGCCGATTTCGTTGGTTTTTCCCATTTTGGAAAGCCAACTACTTGCAAACAGTAAATAACTGCACTATAAGGTATCGTTTACGCAGCCTAAACAACAAACAAAAAACATTGTTCCACAACATCCCATACGGGACAAGGGAGACTTCTCTTACGCAGCCTAGAGCACAAGGAAAAACATGGCACTGTTTTTTAATGGGTTTTTGTCACATATAAACCACTATTAATTAGCCATTTGTTAACCGATTTTAAAAATCTATGGCTTATTCGAAAGACATTATTCTCCCCTTTGTAGTGAAAAATACGGTGTGCAAATCGGCTGTGGAGAAAAGAAGTAAAGTTCGTTTAAAGTTGAAAATCCAAGAATGCCTATTTTTCGCTACACTTACCGTTATAATTTCAATTTCAATTCTTTCTTTATTGCGTGTAATATTAATATGACTTAGTAATAATACATATATTTATACAAGAGGTTAGGAATTTATAATTCCTTTTCTACTTTATAATTATTTTAAAATGTAACAATGTTAGAGTAGATAAGTTAATATAAACATTAAATGGGAAAACCGTTATAAAAAAAAACCGAAGTGAACCAAAGAAACCAAAGGTATTTTCGCCTTTTATGGACTCCCACAAAACCGAATTTATGCATCAGAACATTTTTGCCAACTTTTGTATCGCAGTGTAATTAGTATTCTTTAGGTTCTACCATATGATGGGGGCGTTTTGACATTAGATGACACCTTTTTATTACTGCGTTGGCAACCCTAATTACTAAAAACACCATCGGTTGCTAATTCGCTGCGACGAATGGTCAGCCGACTGCTAAATATGTAGCGTAGTTGTCGATTATGCCTAACGAAAAAAAGATTAGGCGTACAAAACGAAATAAGCAAAAATATACAAAAATAAATAAAACCGAACGCATGGTTTCTTATTTAGCCGTGTGTGTGAACATTGTGTAGCAGTTGAAGTGTACAGCTAATGCTAATGTTTTTAGATGCTGGCTTTTAAATCCTGCTTCAAACTGTACTGACTGAGTACGTTTAGGCTAAAAAAGTGTCAAACTTTCCCAGGAAAATGTTAAATGGCGCTTGGCAACACGTAGTGTTGCCCAGGATAGAAACTTTTCGAGTTGCCCTTGTATGACCATCCATGCACACGATAACTCTTTTATGTAGTAATTGACTCTACTCAAAGTTTCCGAACACTAGCCCCGATTATGACCGGACAAAAATGGCTAATGTGCAAGAGAACTCTCCATAACTATTCGATTTGTCCAAACTGTGCACTTTGATAACAAATAAAATTCGATGATGGACTATAGATTCGATAGTCGATGATGGACTATGTGTAGAATAACGTTTTTCATGACGAAGCCCATACTTTCTGAGATAATGACCCGAAAGTTCGTGTATGGGTATAAACACGATATGTGATACGACCAAAATCACTCACATCGACGTAATGGTTACAGACACTACATATCGTCGGTGTCATGCTTAAGTGCTCCATACGCCATTTTCCCGCTTTGAGATAATCGTATTTTAAAGTTTGCGTCACAACTGCTTGGAGATGACTAAAGAAAATATTTATATTTTTGACAAGATTTATTAGTAACTAGCCGACCCGATCCGCGTTGCTGACCCTTTAAGCAGTTTTATGTTACCTTAAGTCAGCGATTGTATTTTTATTGCATCGCTAATTAGTCGGGATCTACAAGTGATTATAAATAAAAAATCTTCAGATTTGTTTGTGTCGATATGTAATTTTAACATACCGCCAAAATCTGATGACTTAAGGCATGCATTTATTTCACTTGCTGGAATAGTATAACTGGAAGTGTTTGTTTGAAATCTAAAGGTAAATTGATTCTTAAATTATTATGTGCCATTGTAAATTCGTTCCAGGTGGTAACTTATACATAATATTGCATATGTGCCCTTCATTCACATGAATGTTTAGTGGCTTAAGGGCCAACTGGACCACCTTCTTATAATGTTCATCTTATATACCTGATGAAGCTATAGCTATCGATATGTCGCCTTCTAATTTAAATACTTGCTTTCCAATAAGACCAAAGCTTCGATATGCATAACATCTGGTATTTCTATTGATTTGTAACATATTTAAGAAAGTAGGAGTGGTCGGGTCATATGGCTTGTACATTTTACATATATAGCGCATTTAAAAAATAGGACGCACCTCTGAAATTTAACAAAATATATATCATTTTTCCACCAAGGACCATCCGTGTACATCATCTGAAAATTACATGGAAATCGGTTCAGAAGTTTTGAAGATATAACACATTTAAAAAAGTGGGCGTGGCCGGGTCTTAAAGCCACAAATAAGTCCCTCGGGTCGGAGACAAAACCACTATTGTCTATCGAATTAATTTTCAAACCACGCTCCGCCGAAATTCCACAAAATATGTAGTTTTTTTCACCATGCACCAGTGGACATATATGCAGCCTATTTTCACCAGGATTATCCCGGTACATTCCCTGAAATTTGTAGGAAAATCGGCTCAGAAGTTTCAGAGATAGAAATTGGGCGTGGTCGGGTCTTAATGTTCAAAATGAGTACCTAGGGTCGGAAAATCGAAGGGTGGATGTTCCGAGCTGGGTGGTTCGTTGTAGAGTGGTTCGATATGTAGAAGTTCGGAGCGGGGTGGATGGGAGGGTGTGGTTCGTAGGTTGGAAATTCCGAGCGGGGTGGAAGTTCAATGCGGGTTGGTTCCGAGGGTGGAAGTTCGAAACATGGCGAATCGGAGGGTGGAAGTCTGCAGCAGGGTGGAAGGTCGAAGCAGGGTAGATCAGGAGGTGGAAGTTCGGGGTGGGGTGGTTCGATGGGTGGAAGTTCGGAGCGGGTGGTTCGGAGAGTGCAAGTCCGCAGCAGGATGGTTAGGAACGGGGTGCTTCAGAGGGTGGTTGTTCGGAAGAATTAATTCAATCACTCGTTTCATTTTTGCTAAAATAGCGGTTTTATTAAATCAGACATAGTGGAGGTACCAAACCCCTCCAAAATTCAACACAATATATAGCCTATTTTAACCATGGGTCCTCCCTGTACATTCTCTGACATTTTCAGGAAAATCGGTTCAGTAGGTTTGGGTATGTAACGTATTTTGAAAGTGGGCGTGATACAATAGGGTTTTTTTAAAAATAGGGCACGGGGGAGTTACCCCGCCCTCTCCGAAATTAAAAAAAAAATATATTTAGCCTATTTTCACCATAGATATAGCATTTTTAAAGAAATAGGGTATAGGGGAAGTTCCCCGCCCCTTCTGAAATTCAACAAAAATCGGTTCAGTAGTTTTGTAGAAATGAGAAAAATTAAAAATTGAAAAAAGTGGGCGTAAAAGTGGGCTTGGCCAAATTTGCATAAGAACCCACGTCGGGTTATGGCGCACATTTTACAGAGAGAATTATCGAAATCGGTCCAGCCGTTCTCAACTGATGCCATTACCAACGAACGACATTTGATTTTTATTTATATAGATATAGCATTTTTAAAGAAATAGGGTATAGGGGAAGTACCCCGCCCCTTCTGAAATTTAACAAAATTTGTAGCCTATTTTGACCAGGGGCTATCCCTGTACATTCCCTGGCAATTTCAGGAAAATCGGTTTAGCAGTTTTTGTAAAATTGACAAAAATTGAAAATTTAAAAAAGTTGGCCTTAAAAGTGGGTGTGGTCAAAATTTCTTTGCATAAAAACCCTAGTCGTGTTATGGCGCACATTTTACAGAAAGAACTGTCGAAATAGGTCCAGCTGTTCTCAATTGATGCCATTACCAACGAACGACATTTGATTTTTATTTATATATAGTATATAGAACATATTTTCTAAAAGTAAGAGAAATATCTGTTGGAATAAAGTAGTTATAGGGAATTTTTTAAAAATAGAGCTTTTGTCTAATTGTTCCATATCCACACTTATGACACAAATGCAAAATATTGTAGATCACATGGAACAAAGTGACAAATAAATTTTCCCATCTTTGCCTCAATAAATTCAAACCTTCTTAATCGAAAATTTTAAATTCGTAAGTTATTAAAATACTTATTTCATACCTGAAATGAACATAAGCTTTCGGGCCGAAAGATGGATATCTCGGAAACTAGGGCAGATAGGAAAAAGTTGACCAAAAATTCAGAAAGAGCATACGCATATCTCAAATAGTCAAAAATGGCGTATGGAACACTTAAGCATGACACCGACGATATGTTAACACCAAATCCGTTTAATCAATTTAGGCATGTCCGTCTGCCTGCTTGGCTAGTTGGAACGCAAGATTAATTTCGAAGGGAATAACCAAGTTAGTTCATGCTGGTACAGCCTTATATTTCTTCTAAACTTAGTTGAAGTTAGCAGAGAGACCACATCCGCCCACGTTTTGTTATAGCTCCCACAAAGTGGGGCTGCAAATTGGTCAATGTTCTTATGACTGTACAAAAAACAAGTAAGAATGGTGTTAAGCTCGGCCATGAGGTACATTCATATGGAGTACATAGCAAAGTATGAAAATATGCGTGAAGGTTTGCTAGCATTCATCATGTGATCAGTAGCAGCAAATAAATAAAATACATCACATCGGGCGATACCTTTATATAGGGGCTGTGCGGAAACATAGGTATGTAGGAATGTTTATACCCATATCTGATGAACAAATACCAAATTTCAGTCATTTCGATAAAATGCTAAAAATTTTAAATAGACTTTACGTTGTTTTAAAACGAAAAAAAAAATTGTAAACTGCGACATGTCTATATAGATGTGTGTGTGTTTTAAGTGTTGACAAATACACGGTACATATATGCAAAATTTAACACTATTTATTGAAGGACTAACTTACTAAAGTGAAATGCTTTTAATACATATGTCACAAATGTAAATGTCGCCAGGACTAACTACAACAACAGCCTTACATTGTTTCAGTTGGAAAAGTACATAAACAAAAGCAGCACAACAAGGACAAAGCTCGTAGCATTTTCAAAGTTGTAAAAGTTGCAACTTGCTGGGCTTTCAAAGAAATGTCACTTCTTTCATTTGAGTAGAATAAAACAATTCATTTGAATTGCTATGCTAAAAATTCCATTGTTATTCTACACTTTAGTTTCCACTTCCGAACATTCGGTCCGTGTGAAAGGGTTGTATATTTCATAGAGAAAATTGGTTTTTACATGAATTCGAATTGGTAAGAAATGTGTTGCGTCGCAGCACATGTCCTTGTAAAAGTATTCATTTTAGTTGCTGGGAAGTGTTCGCGAAAATACTACAACCACCAATCCTTTCAAAAATATTATTGTATTCAAAACATACTTACACAGATGTACATACAGTATGCTGCCATACGACCATTACAAATGAAAGAAAGACATTTAACACACATTTGCCATTAATTAAAACACAATGTTGTTAAACAAATTTAAATTGTGGTTCTATAACACTCTAAAACATGAAGAGAAAATAACCACGATTTAGTTGTGAAATGAAAAATCTTGAGAACTTTTAAATTTTTAAGAGTTTTTATTACAACAACAAGGTTTGTTTTATTTTCATATTTATGTGTCTGATTTATATAAATTCATTTTTCTCGGAACGTTGAGCTGCAGAGCTATTTTCTAATAAAATGTTGCAGTTTTGTTTGCTGAATTCATGGTTTAGAACTTTTTTAATAAAAATATATATTAGTTATGCGTAAACACCCCAACTGCTGTTTCAGTGCATTTAATTGCATTTCAAATAAAAAAAAAAATCATAAAAGTACCACACTCATTTTTGTTTTAATAACAGATGAACAAATACATACATATGTGGGCGCACTATATTGCATAATTTAAACGAATATAAAAACTTAATATTTATACATCTATAATTAACATTTTTAAACACACAGTTTTTAATAACCTCAGTCTTGTGACTAAAGAGGAAATTTTGATACAGAAAAAATAGTGAATTAACAATATGAAAACATGTAAAACTGCTTTAAGTTCGGTGGGGCCACACTTTTCAACACCACTAATTGTATTGAAGTAAAACAGAATAATTAATATCCTTTCGTCTATGAATGTAATGAGCTCATTCGCCACGTCAAGGCTTATTCGTAGGAACAGTAGACGGTCAAATACAATGATGGACTATTTATTATCAATGAGACATCAATGCTTTCAATCCAGTTAAAATTCGAAATACCAAATCACAGTCTAGTATAAAATCTTGAAAATACAATAATTGGGGGTATGGGGTATATATGGTAACATGGGGCAGCTACGCAAACTGTAATTGCTAGAAAAAAAGGCAAAATTCTTTTTCACAATAAATATGGTACGTATGTTTTGTGATATATTATTTACCTTTTGCGATATCAAAAACATATTTAAAACCGTTAGAAGACAACCACTGAAGAATAGAAATCCCAATAATTTGCATAAAAAAGCAATTACACATCTCATTATATTCATATTATGAAATCTATAAGGGTTGGGGCCCCTATGTCATGATAGGGGCATGTTGGGATAATGTCAGAAATTTTTCATATTTAACTTAAATTCTTTATGCCATAGATATACCACACTATAACGTGAAGTTAAAGTCGAATATTCTGGTAAATGTATCTTATTTAATAATATTATGATTTTTGTACCTCAATTCAAGGTACCTACTTCAAGCGCTAGAATCGGTTTCTTTTTGTGAATTTTCGAATCATTTTTGATTATTCAATAAAAAAATTTCCTTTTTCGCATAGTGCTGATATTTAGGAAGAAGTATGGTAATTTACAGTTTTGGAGTCCGTTGGTGAAAGTCCCATACATGGGTGGCTACATGGGGCAACTTGTCCACTTTTTACACATTTTGTAAATTCTCAAAAATAATATTTTAAGAACAAAATTATAACCATAAATATATGAAAACTTATAGTCAAGATCTGCTAATATTTTTATCAAAAATAATATGTTTAAAAAACTTTAACGGTACCTATTTGAAAAAAACAAGTGGCGAAGGCGCCCCATTTTACCATATATATGTACCAAAACATAGAGCAATATTGATAGCTTTTCGTTGAATAGCCGATGCAGCTCGGTCGATATTCACCGTCAACGCATATTGGCCTGGAGATCTTTCGAAATACCAAGTACCAAGTCTACAGATGTGTCACTTCTTTTAACGTTTGCATCTTGTATAACTTTTTGCAGCAGGTTGATGAAGAGCTTAGGAGAGTTTTTTTATCTGAGGACCGGAGGAAATTTCAGTGTTGGGGAATATCAACGTATAGGACTCTCAAAAGTTGCTTTATAATCGAAAAGATATGGTGTGTGTGTCCAATAATTTAATTGATATGACTCAATAACTTAATTAAACCCTATGATTTGGGAATATAGTCTTATTTCGTTTCTTGTGGGCGGAACGTAGGATTCATCAGGCACCCCTTCCTCATTCCAGATGGTGCTAACTACATATCATCCTGTCGCCTCCAGTCTTTTTTTAGCTCGACTGGAATGTCGAAGACAGGTTCCTGCGTCCTTATTATTCCTAAGAAACACTGTGTGTAATTTTTTGAGTCATGTTTTATTAACCTGTGATAGAAGACCAAATAGAGAAGGCACGTGTCCCTCCGTTTTTACCTATCTCATAAACTTTCGCGGTTATAGGTCTCCAAAGGTTTGAAGCTTTGATGTCAAAATGAATAATTTTGTCAGGACCATATCTTCCAAATCGTTAAGAAATTTTATTGAATCTCAGGGCATTGTTTTAGCTATTGTCTTAAAGAAAAATAGTGAACACATAAAATCCATCAAACTTTATTTGCAAGGTAAATTTGTAAAAATTTTTTCGGTTTATGGTCTACAAATATTTGCCCATTCTTTCCTGTTCAGGTCCGTAAATACATGACGTTTAAAATTTTCTTGAATTTTGAAGAGTTTGTTATTTACAGACCTGAGTAGGGGAAAACGTACAGCACTATTGAATTGCCCAAAATTCATTTAGTACCAAAATAAATAAGTCGTTCTGACGATGTGTCTACTTCCGTCGATTAAAAATTGTCATCTAATTCCAGTACGCAATTATGGATCGATTGTCACGAAAGTTTGCAGGAGGTCGGGTTCCGGGCAGAAAATACACCTATAAAAAATATTAAAATATTTATGGGTGAAATGGGCGAAATATATAATTGTGATCCGATTTTCTAGATTATATGAGGATCCGGCAATGCACTATGGTCTCAAATCCAAATTTTCTGGCCATAACTATTTAAACGTCCATTTTGTATTGCAATTGATTATTATTTATAATATATGTGTAAAAACAGTAATTATTACGTGTACAAAAATGGGGTCTAAACCAAAACATTGACACATATTAAATTTTTTTGGTACGGAGGGTTCTTATTTTTTAATTAAAGTGGCAAAAAGTGGCAAGAAATGACTACTGAATTTGTTAGTAAAGACCCCCTGCCAGCTTCCAAAATCAATTTGGCGGAGGTTATATTTGGTAATTTTTTAAGTTTAAATATATTTAAAAATATTTGCTAAAAAATAAATTTCAATATAAATAAAAACAAGTGAGAAAAGGCTATAGTCGGTACGGGGCCGACTATGTGATACCCTACACCACTACCTCTGTGCATAATCTTTTCACACGAGATACGAACGTTTTCACCTAACTGGCTTTTATACCAAATGACTTAAGGCGAACTTTGCATAATTTTAAAGATGGGATTTTCTACTTTCTTAGTCAGGCTTTGCTTTTAGAAGGTCCCCCACCAAAGGGGTGATATCCGTCATTATTATTAAAATCGCAAAAATGAAAAGATGGGTTCTATTAGCGACTATTGCGATATCTTCGTTGTTTGACCACCTACGACAACCTGCGTTACGCCGTTGTAAAGGTAATATTTTCTACTTTCATTGCCCCTTATAGACGTTGTGATATTTGCTTTGGTATAAAATGTTTTTGCTCATTCAGTCCTCTAAATATTATCCGACCATCACCAAAATCAATAGGCTTCTTCCTCTGTGACGATCCGATCAAAATTGCGACCTGTAGCGTGATTTCCAAAAAAATGGAAAAATGGGATGAATTACCGACTATTGCGATATCTCCGTTATTTGGTCACCTTCGCCGACCTAGTTTGCATCATTGTAAATATGGGATCTTCTACTTTCATAGTCAGGCTTTGCTTTTGGAAAGTTCCCAACCAAAGCTGTGATATTCGTCATTATAACTAAAATCGCAAATATGAAAATTTGGGTTTAATTTGCGACTAGTGCGATATCTTCGTTGTTTGACCACCTACGACAACCTGCGTTACGTCGTTGTAAAGGTAATATTTTCTACTTTCATTAGCGACTATTGCGATGTATTCGTTGTACGACAACCTACTTTACTTCAAGGTGATATTTTCTGCTTTCATTGTCAGGTTTTGCTTTTGGTATACCCCTTATAGAAGCTGAGATATTCGCTTTGGAAAAAAAAACGTTTTCTTTTTATCCAAATAAGTTTTTTGCCCATTCTGACCCCTAAATATTATCCGACCCTCACCAAAATCAATAGGCTTCTTCCTCTTTTTTAGACCCCCATCAACACCCAAAATTTCGTGACGATCCGATCGCGACCTGTAGCGTGATTACAAGGTTTAGATGGACAGACGGACGGACACACATAGCCAGATCGACTCAGGTCGTCGAGACATTCATTTTGGTTTATATAAGTATGGGTCTACGACCATTATTTCGACGCGTTACAAACTTTTTGGCCAAAACCAACTTATAATACCCTCCCCATATTGTGGCGTAGGGTATAAAAATTGATTTTATATATTATGAAATATTATGAAAGTACTCACCATCAGCTTCCCAATTCATAATAAATTTTGTCTCACTTCTGTTTATTTATGCAAGGACACAACAAAAACAGTATATTTAACAACACAAAATCCTTTTTTATTTTTATACAAAAAAGTGCCAATATTGACACTGCACCAGCTAACGGTATCTATCGGTATTAACAAAAACTAATTTTTTTGGTTAAATAGAAGTGTTTTTTATTTTACTGCTGAACAAAATAAAATTTTGAAACCTCCAAAAATAGTTTTGGCCAAAAATTTCGTGATTGAAACCATATTGCAATGTCAAAGTGACTTTTGCGTGAAAATGATGAAATAGATAGTTTTAGGCAACCGTGAGAGGAATTCCCACTTTTACACAAAATAACTAATTATGAAAAATCTTTGGCACGAATTTTCCTTCACTGGGTCTCATATATGTATGTACATAAGGGTGGGGAAATTAGTGTGGAATGAAAGAAATCATACATCTACGGTGAAATCGAGCTTCCACGTTTTGACTTGTAGTTTTTTTTTTATACCCTCCACCATAGTATGGAGGGTATATTAAGTTTGTCATTCCGTTTGTAACACATCGAACTAATCATTTGCGACCCTATAAAGTATATATATTCTTGATCAGGATAAAATTCTAAGACTATCTAGCCATTTCCGTCTGTCCGTCTGTTGTAATCACTCTAGCGTCCGCAATAATTGAGATAGAGTGCTGAAATTTTGCACCCGAGGGTCTGCATAGGCAGGTCAAGTTCGAACATGGGCTCTATCGGTCCACTGTTTGGTATAGCCCCCATATAACGGTACCTCCGGATTTGAGGTATTTTGAGAATTTTAGCCACAATTTGTAGCCAAACTATCTGCAATTTGACATTTGAGGTTCTCAGTGGCCATAAAACATCTCCACGAAACATCGTCAACATAGGTCCATGTTTTGGTATAGCCCCCATATATCGCTACCCCCCGATTTTCGGTATTTTGAAAATTTTAGCTACAATTTTTAACTGAACTAGCTGTAATTTGCCATTTGAGGTTCTCAATGGTCATGAAACATCTCTACGAAACATCGTTAACATAGGTCCATGTTTTAGTATAGCCCCCAGCTACAATTTTTAACCGAACTACCTGTAATTTGCCATTTGAGGTTCTCAGTGGTCATGCAGTATCTCCACCAAACATCGTCAACATAGGTTCATGTTTTGGTATAGGCCCCATATAACGGTACCTCCCAATTTTCGGTATTTTGAGAATTTTAGCCACAATTTGTAACCAAACTATCTGCAATTTGACATTTGAGGTTCTCAGTGGTCATGAAACATCTCCACCAAACATCGTCAACATAGGTCCATATTTTGGTATGGCCCCCTTATAACCGTACCTCCCGCTTTTCGGTATTTTGAGCATTTTAGTTACAATTTTTAACCGAACTATCTGCAATTTGACATTTAAGGTTCTCAGTGGCCATGAAATATATCCACGAAACATCGTCAACACAGGTCCATGTTTTGGTACAGCCCCCATATATCGGTACCCCCGATTTTCGGTATTTTGACAATTTTAGCTACAATTTTTAACCGAACTAGCTGTAATTTGCCATTTGAGGTCCTCAGTGGTCATGAAACATCTCCACCAAACATTGTCAACATAGGTCCATGTTTTGGTATAGCCACCATATAACGAATTTTAGCTACAGTTTTTAACCGAAATAGCTGTAATTTGACATTTGAAGTTCTCAGTGGTCATAAAACATCTCCAACGAAACATCGTCAACATAGCCCCCATATAACGGTATCTCCCGATTTTCGGTATTTTAAGAATTTTAGCTGCAATTTTTAACCGAAATGGCTGTAATGATCGGTATTTTGAGAATTTTAGCTACAATTTTGTCTATTCAAAAATAATCGTCAATATAGGACCATGTTTTTGTATATCCCTCCATATAACTGTACCTTCCGATTTTCGAGAATTTTCAGTGGTCACGAAATTTCTTCACGCCATAACGCGGAAGTTCGACTCACGGCGCATCTGTCCTTCGGGGTTTTTAATATGCACACACCAAGGGCTTTCATCTCCAAAACGAATTATCTCTGCCCCAACATTTGTGTTCACAGTGTAATTTAAGCAATAGTGGGAGGCAGTAGGAGTCTATTCATTGTCGAAAAGTTGTTCCACCTAAAATTGTGAAAGGACCCTAATTTTTCCATTTTAATTAATACTATTTCATGGTGGAGGGTATAAAAAGTTGGGCCCGGCCGAACTTAAAGACTTTTTACTTGTTTTTTGAAAATTTGCAATTTTTCGGGCTCATATTTCGTAACTTTTTGTAATCTCAAGATAGGTTTTATTTTCAAAAATTTGAAATTGTAGAAAATTCGCACTTTTGATGGTTTTTTTTTTAGAATAAAATATGTTCCAAAAATAGAATATGCTGCAAAAAGTTTGAAATGCGGTTTTATCAAAATGACATTTTGGAATGCCGTGCCCACTGTAGCTCGAAAACATAAGCGAGAGACTTTAAAGTTTTTGACGTATTTATGCCGAAAAAACTATAATTTTTTTAGTTAAAATCGAAATTTCGACTTTGACAGTTCACTTTTTTTTAAATGAATATTTTTGTATAATCCCACAAAAACATATGCTGATTTGTTTTCCAGCTACAGTGACCACCGCAAACTGCTTTAGTAAAAATAGTGTTTCGTAGGCGGCTGTTTGTCAGAATACTGCGCAATATTTTTTCAAAAGAAAATCCGAAAGTAGCCCAATGTGTGATCTATTAGTTGAAAACAAAATCTTTTGAAAAACAATTGGTAGATTTCTTTAAAAAAAAAAACTCATGAAAAGTGTTATTTTACGTGATCAATAAGTGTCCATAACCCCTTAACACCCAAAAGCTTTGAAACGCTCCTTTAGGCAGTTTTTGCCTTGTGAAAATGCAAAGTTTTCGTGAAAATATTGATAAGTTACCAAAATTTGCTCTTTTAAAACGACGAAACTGACAGAAGGGGTATTCTAATGCTTTTGTGCTGTACTAAAGAGTTCTTAACTGTTTTAAATACAATTTTAGTAGTGGGTCGAAAAACTCGATTGTTTGGCTGGTATAGGCCAAAATATAAAAAAATGTCAATAACAGTGAATTTTCTACATTTTCGACTTGTTGCCATGAAAATGTGAAAATATTCAGAGACATTATAGCACGAAATGCAAATTTTCCAAACACAAAACAGCTTCAACATGCTCAATTTTCTGGTATGGTCTAATGTACTTTTTTGCGTAGTATAAACTAAAGCATCAGAAACGCGAAGCGCCCATTAAGATGTTAAAATCGCCCCGCCCTAATGTACATACATACATTTGTTCCCGCAAACATCTCCGAATTAAGAAAGGAGACCTCTCTCATAATGTACAGCGATTTCTGCAGGGAATATGCCATTAAACCAATTTTCGGTTCACCCAGTACCATATTAAGGAATATTTATGTACAGATGTATTTTAGGAATCGTGTAACTCTATTATTATACCTTAGGCATTTGAAACCATCTGAAAAAACTCCAAATAAATGACAAGAGTTTACCATGAATGTGCAAAGAAAATATATTACTTTCCAATGAAAATTCAATGAAACTTTACCAAAATACCACCACTTTGGGGGTTCTTGGTGGGTCATAAATCCTTTTTTGTCATTTGGGTCCACTAAAACAATTGCTGTAAAAATTATTTCCAACAAGCGGATTTTTGTAAACTTTTTTTGGCCACCATTACAACGTTTTAAACTGCAATCCAATAATATCCTTCGTTTATAACTAACATCACATATTTCTTATCCCTTTCCCGGTTTATACAGCCAATTTATTTAGAGAGGGGTTTTATGTTTGTGGGGGGAGGAAGGGTTTCATATACACGCTTAAACAGTTTGGGGATATCTGGCATATGGCCGTACACTAACTCTAAAACTTTTGCCGTAAATCACAATTTCCGGTAACTGTTGTCGCCGTATTTTTGGTGGGCAATTTTGTGGTTGAAGCCCTTTGGCGATGTTTGGTGTTCGGTTTGGCTCCTGCTGATTGTATTGTTGCTGCTGGCTGGCGTTTATAGTACATACATAGGTCTGTTTTATTGGTTGCTGTTTGTTGGAATAATTTATTGCGTTAAAGGATAAGTGCTTTTGTTGTTGTCGTTGTTTTAAAAACAATAATAGCTGTATATCCGATATTGAGAGCTAGCAGCAAAAAATCAATTGAATCAGTGCAAGGAAATTGAATTAAATTGGCGGAAAGACAACAACAACAAGAGCATGTACATAATCATATTGTAGGGCGTTAGTGTCTTTTTTGTTCCACCTTTTATTTTAAATTATGGTATCTGTGAATATTGAAAATAGCTATTAATTCTTAATAAAAACCAGGATAACCAGGTGGCGATGTCATGTCATTTATGACATCCGCTGTTGTCAATGACAATTTGCCTTCCTGTTGACTGGCATTCTTACTGCCGTGTCGTCATTCTTAGTTGTCATTATAATTAAATTGAGAAACAAATCCCGAAACAGGCAATGCCCAAAACACCGAGACGCTTGTCAATCATTTTGAGTTTCTGTTTCGTCGTTTGGTGAAAACCCAAACAATTCCGCGCACAAAAATAGAACAAGCCAAAATTCAGCTAAACACCGAGTAAATGAAGTTAACAACCCTGATATTTCAATATTCGTGTTTTAATTTTCATTGGATTTGTTGTAAGACACATCTGTGCTCATCCAAAAAATGTACACACATTTTTATTTTGTAATTCACCATCTTTGAAGGTATGTATGTATATTTTTTTTTTTGACAAAACTGACGGTGCCTCCTTTTTTCGTACAAAAATAGTATTTCAGGGGGAGAAAGAGGGTGATTTAATAATAATGGTGAACAGTTGAAGTTACAATTTTGCGCACGAATTACATTCGATCTTCCGACAAAGCAGCCTCACGTTTTTAGGCAACTAAACCCATGATTATCAGATTGTACTATTGTAATTTTTACGACTTCATAGCCCTATATATTATTTTGATGAGTTTTTATTTTAAATTAGATAACATTTTACATATAAGGTGATTCCATAAAAAATAAGTAAAAAAGTGTTAAATTAGGTCGGGCTGTACCACGGCACATTCACGAAAATTTAATGAAAATCGGTTCGTTAGTTTTCGAGGTACAACATATGTAAAAATTGGACAGGGTGTGGACTTCGGGCTCCAAATAAGAACATTGATCGGGGCACTAACGCCATTGTCTCGCAACATAATTTGCAAGTTTGGCACTTATAGCGAATATAAAACAATAGGGCCCTTTGAAATGCATTAACAAATATATACCCTACTTTCACGCCGGGATATTCCTGAACATTTTCTGAAAATTTCATGAAATTAGGTTCAGCAGTTTTTGTAAGTAGTTTCTATTGAAAATTGTGGACGTGGTCAGGGACGTACGCAGGATTTCATTTCGGGGGGGGCCCAACTTGACCAAAAATCATGAAAATTAAAAATGTTGTGTATCGTTTCGTAAAGCTATTTTTAAGGGTTTTTAGTTGATTTTATGTATATTCAATATTACCACAAAGTATATACATTCAATAGAGAGAGATCACAATATTTTAGATACAAGATTGAAATTTGGAACTGATTATAATATACTAGTCATTGGTATAGTTTCCATACAAAAGTTTTTAACCAAATTATCCAATTGAATTGAAGCAATAACTAAAAAATCTTTCAAATGAATATTACCCATATAGATGTACGTTTTGGTGTATCCCAGATTTTTCAACCACATTAGCTCTTATTTGGATTCTATGTCCCGCATCGAATAGCTTTCGAAAGATTATCTGTAATTCGAGGCATTAGCATAGTATTTAAAAATATCGTCAGTAATATGGATTTTGGAAATCCTTTTGGTTGGAGAACTTCCATGAAAAGAGTGGTGAAAATAGATCCACGTTTGAACACAGGGATTGCATTTGCGAATATGTCGAATAGATATATACAGTGTTTGGAGGATATAAACAGTTCGATCCGACGCCGTTTCTTCTTCAAAGTACATATATCACACACTAACTTCAGTGTCATTAAAAAAGTCTTGTATTATTGTAGGAAAATAATATTCTTTAATGTCATAAAAACACCAAAACTTTACTATTTTACCAGAAGTGATAGAGTCCGCGAAAGGAACCGGGCGTTGCAATCTATGACTCATAGACTCCGAATCCAACTCGCAGTATTGTTTGAGACTACGCAAAAACATGGTCGAAAAAATATCTCTAAAAAGAGCTCGGCAACTTCTTCTTCTTCTTTATTTGCCTATTCGTTTTACGAATTTATGGTGATCAATGCAGTTACATAAAATGTATTACAGTATATTCGGTATATATATATGTGTTTATAAGTTGTTGATTATTTCAGCAAAAGATTGTCGATTTCTGCACTCGCTAAGTAGAGTTGCAACATCATTAATACCGGTCCATTCCTGAATATTATTTATCCAAGATTTCTCTTTTCTTCCCCTGGACTGTCTTCCCTCTATTTTGCATCGGATAATGTTTTGGAGTAGTTTGTATTTGTTGTTTCGCATGATGTGTCCAAGATATGCTGTTTTTCGTTTCCTTATTGTACGTATAAGCTCTTTTTCTTGATGTATTCTTTGCAGCACTTCATTGTTCGTTACAAACTTGGCCCATGGTATTTTTAGAATTCGTCTGTAGGTCCAAAACTCGAAAGCTTCAAGCTTCTTCATGTCGGCTGCCTTCAGGGTCCACATTTCGACTCCATATAGCAAAACTGACCATACATATGTTTTCAGATATCTTAATTTTGACTTTATATTGATATCATGACTCACAAAAATTTTCTTGTATTTTATGAAAGCTTCTCTAGCCATTTCAATTCTGCTTCTTATTTCGTTTGAAATGCTCCACTTGTCATTTATTGTGGCACCAAGATATTTAAAACTATGTACTCTTTCCACGTCGATATTTTTTTATTTTTAAAGGCGTTTGATTGCCCATACTCTCTTTGGAAATAACCATATACTTAGTCTTTCTAATGTTTATCTTTAAACCGTAGCTTTAACTGTGTGCTGCCAGTCTATGTAGTAGGTATTGGAGTCCTGCAAAGCTATCAGCTAGTATGGTTGTGTCGTCTGCATATCTAATATTGTTGAGAAAAGTAGCTAAATTTTGAAGAAATAGGTTAAGTCGAAAAACTTCATCTGATACATCAATGGTTGTTGTTCCCGCTTATTTCTATCTTAATTGTACGACTAGCTGTTTATGGACTCGATAACCTTTAAAACTTTCCAACGAACAATCACTTCTGTCGGCACAGCGGAGACAAACTGATGAAAATTCATAACTTTTGTTTTCTGTAAAACAAGTAAAAAGTAACAGTCGGGTTTGCCTACAGAGATATGTATACCCTCAGCCTGTATGGGTTGAGACTTTTATATATAGACAGAGCGAATACGGGCAACATAGCCAATTTTTTGTAATATATAAATTGTGTAGCCAAGAAGTTCCAGAATTTCGTCTCCTGTTTTGGAAGTATAAACTTTCCAACAAAAATTTCGAAACATTTGGGGTGTATAACTTCACGATTGTTGTTACGAATCAATGCTTATGTTGTGCTCAAAAATGTGACTTCTATGAAAGCGCAAAAGTTTTGCACTTTTGTACAACCGATACCTGAAAGTATCGACTGATATAGTCCATTTTGGAAGTGGGCCTAATTTTGGAATTCAATTTAGTTGGTCGGCGCAAGATTTACAGCTTTTGGACCAATCCTGACATACCATGGACTTACGCACTAAAATACAATATCGCTGTAAACAAGACCGCAAGAAGTACCATTGGTCAAAAAGTGCAATGGTTCATCGAACAGCCCTTAAACTACACTAATGTTGAACTTTTGTGAGGGATGTATCCGAAGATGTTGTCCCAAATAGACCCTCTTGGTACTTGATATACATATGTACGTAATTATACCCTCAGTCTTTAGGCTAAAGAGGGTATTTACACTTTGATACGACCAAAAATGTGCCTCATCGAAATAATGGTTTTAGACCCCAAGTATGTTTGTACGATGTCCGTTTCAGACAATTTTGAGTAGATCTAGCAATGTCCGTCCGTCTGTCTGTCTGTCTGTCCGTCTGTCTGTCTGTCTGGCTGGTGCGCACGATAACTCTCGAACGGATCAATCGATTCGGTTCAAATTTTGGGTATCGAAATATTTTGTCCAGATTTGATTTAAGTTCGAAGATGGGCCATATAGATCCACCCCTTCAGGTACCTCCCCCACAAATGTTCAAAAACTGTCGCAAAACTTGTGCGCACGATAACTCTTGAAGGGAGTAACAAATTTGGTCCATACTTTGTATATCGTAAACATTCTACAAGAGGAAGATGAGGTTCCAATATGGTCTCAATCGGCCCACTCCTTCGAGTACCTCCCACACAAAATTTCGGAAAAGTTCAGTTTAGGGCCATCTCTCGAATCACTGTGATTTTTGTTTTAGCAACTTGCATTTACTGCCCTCCAGACGACCGAACAAGTTTTATTAGGGGCAAGTCCATACTTCCTGAGAAAATAGCCTGAAAGTTGCAAAAAACCCCTATGACACCGTGTGAGGTGGTTGGAGCGCAAGATAACTCTAGAACGGATCTGCCGATTCGGTCCAAAATTTGGCCATAGTAATATTTTGTCCAAACATAGTCTAAGTTTGAACATAAGCCAAATCGGTCCACTCCTTCATGTACCTCCCCCACAAAAGTTCAAAAATGTTCGGAAAATTTGTTCACAAGGTAACTCTTAAAGGGAGTGGCCGAATTGGTCCATACTTTACACATCCTAATATATCTATTAGATATAGATCAGGTTCAAATATGGACTATATTTGTCCAATCCATCCGGTACCTCCCACATAAAATTTGGGATAAGTTCACTTTAAGACCTGCTACGGAATCACTTTGATTTTTGTGGAAGCAAATTGCATTTGCTGCCTCAATTACGATGGTAAACGTTTTTTCAGGGGCAAGTCCATACTTCTTGAGTAAACATCCCGAAGTGTGTAAAAACCCCATATGGCCCCATATGCAGTGGCTGAAGATCCACTTCCGTAATGGTCAATGTAGATCCATTCCTTTTAGTATCTCCTCCGCAAAACTTTTGACCCCTAATCCTAATGAATATTTTTGTCGGTTCAAATTCCCAAAATTTATAAAAACCCCTAAATACATACGTTTTTTTGGGAAAAATTGTTTCAATATATACAGGCTGAGGGTATATCTCTGTCGGCAAAGCCGACTGATACTTTTTTACTTGTTTTAGGATGTTTATAGTTTCGGTCAAATCAGAAATTTGAAATTTTGTGTTGGAGGTATCTGAAGGAGTGAATCGATATAATCCATATTCGAACCCACTCTAGGTCTCGCAAAAATCGAATTGGACTTTGCTCAAGATTTTAGGGAAACATTTTGAAGTCTGGTCCCCTAAGGAAGTTTGGACAAAATATTGCGCGATACAAAATTTGGACCAAATCTGCTGATCTGTTCAGGAGTTATAATGAGCACGAGCCTGGAACTGGAATAAATCGACTCCAAATTGTTTGACGAGGGTTTCGTCAAAACATTTGATTATTCTAAGAACATTATTTCAATTAGGTAAATTTTTATCGTGATGGTTCAATATCACGGTGCTCTTGAACCAACGTTAAATGAAAGAAGCTTACAACTGGGAATTATTTGAGGATTCTAAAACAGCAATGTTCATAGATGAGAAAAATCCAAAAACACGAAAAAATCGCTGGAGGGAATTTTAAATAAGTTCACATTTTTAGGTATATTTTAGGTTTTCGCGATTTTGCTTGGAAACCGCTAGTCCTATCGAAATGGGGCTAAAGAAAATGTTGTAACTTTGAAAATTTGTTTGATTTGTTCCTAGGTTGCTCCATTTTTGAGATAAAGAAGTTCAGGTCACATTTTTGGGTTTTTTGTTAGGTTTTCATTCAATTGCTTCAAAACAGTAAGTCTTATCGAAATGGGACTACAGAAAGTCGTATAGCTGTGAAAATTCTCTACAAGATTGGGATTCGTAATTTTTTACTCTGTTGTACCATTTTTGAGATATGTAAGTTTAAGTTAGAAAATTGTAGTCATGACATTGTTTTATAAAGATACGATACACTCAGTGAATTGTCCCAATTTGAACTTCTATATTTCAAAAATGGTAAAACCCACGAAAATATTATAGAAAAACAATATTGTAGAGAATTTTCACTGCTACAACATTTTCTTTAGTTACATTTTAATATGGATTTTGGTTTCCCAGCAAACCGTCCAAACCTAAAAAACCCTAAAATTGCGATTTTTTTATTTTCTTATCTAAGCTTCTTTCATTTAAAGTTGGTTCAAGAGCACCGTGATATATAATACAAATTACAGCATATTTTAATACAATACCATATAACCAAAGTTTAAGCATTAATTTCGTTTACGGTTGTTTTCAGCTACAAATTTGTTACTGATAGGAAAAAATTCAGATTGGCATGCTATTTATAGCAGATATTATCACTTTATAATGCACAGCAATACATTTTTCTCCATTATTTTATTCCACTGTTTAGCAACAAATTGACATAAACTAGGAATACAAAATTTTGATTAAGGCAATAAAACAATTTTCTAAATGGTTTTCGAGATATACTCCACGAAAAACCCTTGTTATGTCGTACATATTGTCCAATAGACATTTCATTTTTGTACTTCTAATCCGCACTATACTGAATTTGTAATCGTTTTGAATACAAAATGAGTTTAAAGCCTCAAGACCTTTATATTCATTACAGAATTTCAAAACACTGGCATGGTATAAAGAAGGAATTCAGTTTTACTGGAAGTTTCTCTAAAAAGAGTATTCACACAAAAAAATTAAATATTTCTTAGACAACTTGTTGACAAAGTACATTTTCAGTACAGAACCTTCAGAACAATATCAGATTTCATTTGAAATTTCAAAAACAAAAATTATTTTAGAGAAGAAATCGTAATAATTTGTTAAAGTAGCTAACAAAAATTTGTCGGACCAAACCATTTCGGGGGGGGCCCGGGCCCCCCGTGCCCCCCCCCTGCGTACGTCCCTGGACGTGGTTATCAGTTTTCAAAATAAAACATATTTAAAAAAGTGGGCAAGATCGAGTATTTTGGCTCCAAATATATATGTACATAAGGTCGAAACACAACACCATTATCTCCCGAAAGTAATGGTCAAACCGATATGGCCATAAGTTTTTCATATATCAGTAAAAATTTCTAAAATTGTCTTTTCCATTTCAAAAAAATTAAAATAAAAAAAAATGATACTTTATCAGTGGTACATAGATTAAGGGATTATACCTAGTTGTGCAGACAAACAAGCTCATTTTTCACTATATTCGACAGCTATTTTTTTGGACAGTTTAGAAACTAATAATCTTGTCTCTAAGCGAAACAGTGTTTAAAAAAATTAACTGTTACAGCCTGTCACAGACATAAATACAACTAAGACTAGACAAAATGCATGCAACAAAAAAATGTTTACGAAACTTTGTATAGAAACATTACCCTTAATAGTCCGGTCAAAATAGACATTGAAATAGCAAAAATTCCCACAAAGCTGAATTTTGGTGGAGAGCTAGGGTTTGCCATTAGAAGCAACGTCCTAAAAGTCCCCTTCGATCCCATGTGTGCAAAAAAATTATTCGGGGTCAAAGGTCAAAATTTATGGGTTTTTAGGTTTTCGGATTTATTTTTTGAAAACGGTTGATCTAATCAAAAAGTGACTAAAGTAAATATTGTAGACAGAAAAATTATCTACAAGTTTGATCCTTACAATTTTTTTCTTAGAAGGAACCATTCTTGAGATATAGCTGTTCTAAAAAACACATGATTTTTATGCACTTATAAGGGAAATATGCTCATATTCAGACGAACCGGCTAAAATAAGCGAAGTAATCGGGTCTGTCCCCCAAAAAATATATATTTTCTTGAAGAGCGAAATTATAGCTATCTTCTAAAAAAATTCCAACAAAATCGGAGTGTGTTTAGTAAAGTTACTCAATGTTAGAGTAATTTTATGCAAAAATAGTCCATTTAACCCACATGTATAATCGAAAGCCCAACGGGAACGACCCCAACGAAAACTCTCCGATTTTTTCAAGTTTTGTCCGAAGGTAGGGTTTGTTGCGCTGATTACGGTTATTAGACCCGAAAGGCCAAATTTAAAAACCGGGTTAGACCAGGTTCTACTAAACCGATTACTGTAAAGTGGATATCGTTTGAAAGCTTACGGAAGTATCTAACAGATAGTGTCGTTACATTAACCGGTTCGCCTCATAATGTACTTACGCGGCTAATTTTTTATTTGACCTTTAGATCGAGATATCTCGAAAATGGTAAGTCTTTTTTAAGAATCATAAAGACCAATCTTGTAGACAATTATTGAATCTACAACTTTTACTTTATCGGACTTTTGCTAAATATTACCGTTTTTGAGAAAAATTAAAAAAAACTGAATAATGCCTCCAAAAATGACCTTTGACCGCGACCAACCCTAGCTCTCCACCAAAATTCAGCTTTGTGGGAATTTTTGCTATTTCCCCCTTATACGCATGTCTATTTTGACCGGACTATAACAGGTTGCAGTTAATTCAAAATCGCAACCAAGGAGGAACATTTCATGTAATGGTATCAGAAATGAAATTTATGAATTCAAGGATCTATTCAAGAATAATTCTATGTATCACCATATCGTGATATAACTTTATGTTAAATTCAAAAGCCATTCACTGAAGAATGATAACAAAAAAATGTCTTATCTTGTTGTATTTATGTCTTTGGCCTGTTCATGTACGTCGACCGAAAGGTTTTTTGCGCTTCGGAAGTGGAAAAAAATCATTTTCTGGGGCTCAATTCTGTTTCTATGAAAATGTGAAATAAAAACTTTTATAAAGGAGAAAGCTGTCAAATGAAAAAAAATATAAAGAAAATATTTTTCATTTCAAATTTTCATCGCACAAGAATACAGACGCCGTTCATGTAAATGTCTTCTACCCTAGACAGACGGCAGAGTTAATTTGCATTAAAAATGCCTTAATTTGAATTAACTTTTTAGCCTGACAGACGATAGTTTCTGCATTTATGAAACAGCTGTTTATGTTGTTTGTTTGTACCCAGCAGACAATTTCATAAAGTTTTACAAAAGTTCGCCAAAATATGCGAAGCAAATAAGGCCGCTGCACATACGGCGCGTTGAGCGTTGCGCTACAACAACCACATGAAAACTTCAAGAACAAACTTGGCATCACTTACACATTTTTCATGTGGTTGTTGTTTTCATCGCGCAACGCGTCGCACCACGGACTGTATGTATTTGGCCCATATTTCTACCATCGACTCTTTCACCACGATAATGCAAAAATAAATTTAATTTGTTCGCGATATTTTTGAGTTGTTTTAATGTTAAACAAGTAAAAAAGCGTTAAGTTCGGCCGGGCCGAACTTTTCATACCCTCCACCATAAAATATTCTCAACTAAAATGGAATAATTACCGTTATATAGGGGTTATAATAAAACATGGACCTATGTTGACAGTTTTTGATAGGAGCTTTTAATGTCAAATAACTCCTAATTCGGTTAAAAATTTTAGCTAGAATCCTCAAAATACCGAAAATCGGTACATAACGAGGGAACTTCAAATGTCAGTAACAGCTAGTTCGGAGGTATGTGGGCTATACGAAAATATGAACTTAAATGAACAATTTTTGTTGGCTTTTAAATTTAAAATTACAGAAAGTTCGTCCAAAAAGTAAGGCTAAGGTACGGAAAATTGCGAGGTTTGTTTTGGGGCTATACCAAAACATGGACCTACGTTCGGTTATACATTTTAAGTAAAATCCTACCGAAAATCGGGAAGTATCGTTATATTGAAAATGTTGAAAATTGTTGATGCAGATGTGTGGTGACCACTACAACCTTCAAATGTCAAATTACAGTTAATTCGGTTAAAAATTTTAGCTAAAATTGCCAATTACTGAAAATTGGGAGGTACCGTTATATGGGAGCTATATCCGAACATGGACCTATGTTGACAATTTTTTATGGAGAGGTGTTGTGACCACTAAGAACTTCAAATGTCAAATTACTGCTAGTTCGGTTTAATATTGTAGTTAAAATCATCAAATTACTGAAAACCGGGAGGTACTTTTATATGGGAGCTTTATCAATACATCGACCGTTCTTGACAATTTTTGGTGGAGTGGTGTGGTGACCACTAAGAATTTCAAATGTCAAATTTTCAAATTACAGATAATTCGGTTAAAATTTGTAGGTAAAATTCTCAAAATACCGAAAATCAGTTTTATGGGGATATCGAAATCCGTTATACCGAGGTACCGTTATATGGGGCTATACCAAAACATGGACTTACGTTCATAATTATTTCTAATACAAGTTTTTTGGTCACTAAGAACCCTATATATCAAATTATTGCTAATTCGGTCTAGAAATGTGAATTTAAATGTCAAAATACCTGAAATCGTGCGGTAACGTTATATGGGGGCTATTCCAAAACATGGACCTATGTCCACTAGTAATATAAGTTTATTGACATTTAAGAACCCTAAAAACGTCAAAATGCCATAAATCGGGGGTATCGTTATATGGGGGCTATACCAAAACGTGGACCTACAGTTGCGTTCAAAATAATAGGAGCGCCCATACAAAAAAAGAAAAATGTCAAAAAATATGGTTAAACTTATCCATTTTGGTTTATTTTGAATTTGTTTAACATTGTTGACATCCCAACAGTTAATTCATCAGCAGAAATGTGGCAATCTGTTTTAAATTATTTACTGTTTACACCAACATTATAAATCGTGTTTAAAGTTTTTGTTCAAAAAAATAGGAGTGTGGAAGAAAAAGGACGATAAAAATAGTTTTAGTTGAGTTTAGGATCAAAATTGTCAATATTTTAGTTAACAGTATTAAATCCATTAGATTTTATGAGATTTGATTGCTGTATGAAAACAAAAGCCCTTTGGAGGTAGCCAAAAAGAGGAGATTGTCCTTGCAGAATTTTTTTCCATAAATTGAGCACTTATTGGGCAACTCAATGGATTTTGTAAACAGAAGCTTTAACGATTAGATTTGTTGATGCTATGGATGTTATCTCTAACAATATATAATGATTGGTATCCCATAAATTTGTGTATTTTGATCCTTGAGCCAAGTTTAAGACAGTTTACATTAGCCCTTAAGGTAAGGATTGGCCAAAAAACCGTATCTATAAGGAATTTATTCCCCAACCAAATACTATTTGGAAGTCCTTAGGATGCTAACCTTGTGTATGCAATCAATTTCGCTTCTATTCAAAAAATGTTTAAAACGTGAACGGTTGAAATGTACTTTGAACCATTTAGTGATAGGCAGGCTGGGATTGCACTATGGTTGGTATATGCCGTAATATATTTTTCAATGTAAACGTACCTTTTTAACTCAAAAATACTTTATTTAGGTTAGTTTCATTAGAAAACTGTTTATTATACGATGCAAAACCTAATAAAAATAATCTTAGGCCAACATCAAAAGTATGTCTTTAAAATTTCCTTCTCAACAATGCGTTTTGAAAAATGTCTCATATGTGCCAATCATCCAATTATTTAAAAATGAACCATATAATGAATTCTGCGTGCAGTTAAGACGCTAAGGACCTCAAAACATCACTTGATCTAGAAATTAATGCCTTATAGATACGCATTTTTTAACCGATCCTTACGTAAAGAGGTAATGGAAACCGGCTTTAACTTAGCTCAAGGATCAAAATACACAAATTTCTGCGATACCGATCATTATATATTGTTCGAGATAACAGCCAGAGCATCAGAAAACTCTAATCACTAAAGTTCTGTCTACAAAATCCATTGAGTTACCCAATAAGTGCTCAATTTATGGAAAAAATCGCTGGAAGGACAATCACCTGTTTTTAGGCTACCTCCAAAAGAACTTTTGTTTTTAAACAGCCATCAAATCTCATAAAATCTATTGGATTCACTACTGTCTACTAAAGTATACACAATTTTGATCTTAAACTCAACTAAAAATATTTTTATTGTCCTTTTTCTTCCGCACTCCTATTTTTTTGAACAACAAATTTGAAGGCGATTTATAATGTTGGTGTAAACAGTAAATAATTTAAAACAGATTGCCACATTTCTGCTGATTAATTAACTGTTGGGATGTCAAGAATGTTAAACAAATTCAAAATAAACCAAAATGGGTAAGTTTAACCATGTTTATTCGACCATTCCCTTGGTGTGAATGAGCACTCCTATTATTTTGAACACAGCTGTATGTCCACAACTTTTGTTATATAAGTTTATTTACACTTAAGAACCCCAGATGTCAAATTATATCTTAATCGACCTGAAAATGTAGCTAAAACGTCAAAATACCGTAAATCGGGGGGCACCGTTATATGGGGGCTATACCAAAACGTGGTCCGATATAGCGCATCATAGAACTTGACCTGCCTGAAAACAAAAGACGCATTTTCCCAAAATTTCAGACAATTTTGGTGGAGAGGTGTGGTGACCACTAAGAACTTCAAATGTTCAAATTACAGATAATTCGGTTAAAACTTGTAGGTAAAAATCTCAGAATACCGAAAATCAGCAGGTACCGTTATGTGGGCTTATACCAAAACATGTACCTATGTTCATAATTTTTTCGAATATAAGTTTTTTGGTCACTAAGAACCCTAAATATCAAATTATAGCTAATTCGGTCCAGAAATGCGACTAAAATCGTCAAAATACCTGAAATCGGGCGGTAACGTTTGTTATATAAGTTTATTGGCACTAAAGAACCCTAAATGTCAATTTATAGCTAAATCGGTCTGAAAATGTAGCTAAAAACGTCAAAATACCGTAAATCGGGGGTACCGTTATATGGGGGCTATACCAAAACCTATGTCCACAACTTTTGTTATATAAGTTTATTGACACTTAATAACTAACCCTAAATGTCAAATTATAGCTAAATCGGTCTGAAGATGTAGCTAAAAACGTCTAAATACCGTAAATCGGGGGGGTACCGTTATATGGGGGCTATACCAAAACGTGGACCTATGTCCACAACTTTTGTTATATAAGTTTATTGACACTTAATAACCCTAAATGTCACATTATAGCTAAATCGGTCTGAAAATGTAGCTAAAAATGTCAAAATACCGTAAATCGAGGGGTACCGTTATATGGGGGCTGTACCAAAACGTGGGCCTATGTCCACAACTTTTGTTATATAAGTTTACTGACACTTAAGAACCCTAAATGTCAAATTATAGCTAAATCGGTCTGAAAATGTAGCTAAAAACGTCAAAATACCGTAAATCGGGGGGTACCGTTATATGGGGGCTATACGACTCAGAATTTTACCCTGATCAAGAATATATATACTTTATAGGGTCGCAAATGAGTATTTCAATGCGTTACAAACGGAAAAACAAACTTAATATACCCTCCATACTATGGTGGAGGGTATAAAAATGTCGCAAAACTGTAAAGAAACTTTTGAAGAAGATATTATTTTCGATAGAATTGGTATGGTGGGTAATGAAATGCTTGTGAAAATAAAAAATTTAAAAATAGATTTGATAGAAGGAGCGAAAAACGATTAGCTGCTATTCTATTCGCGAAAGACCACTACTTATTTTAAAGAAACCCGAAAATTTCAGATTTGTTTTACTTTTTTATTTTCTTCAACATGGAAATTTGACAAAGACTATTGATTTTCAACAGCATTGCCATATTGAAATTGCTAAATTCATTATAAATTCAATTTGATTTTGTGCATTTAAAATGGGGATAATGTTCAAATTAATTTGAATAAAGGCTGTTAATGCAAATTAAGACTGCCGTCTGTCTAGGCTATTCGAAACGAAAATCTATGCGAACGACAAGTCATACGAAATAACACGTAAACGTACACTTTTCCATTAAATTTGGGTTTATGTATTTCGAAAGGACTGTCTCTTATAGAAAGAGAATGTCAAAATCACTCACTTGCTTTGTAGCTGCCGAGTAGAACGTAAACTCGCGAATAACACCAAAAATCTTAAAACAAATTTATGCAACACATTCTTGAAACAAAATAAAAGTTTTATAGACACGTTTTAAAGGAGGTTTCATTCATTATTTTGAAGAAATCAATAAAATAAAATAATTCAAAATACCGACACATTTTATTTTTCAAACAAAACATCACATATATTCCAATGTTTGTATGTATATGTGGATTTTGTTTTCATTTCTCATTTGGCTCTCATTTATAAACATAGTTGTACAAATGTACATTCAAATTAGTAGTATTTCGCATAAGATACGTAACGGCAGTCGCACGATAGTTTGCGAAATACATGAACGCATTTTTAGACGGAAGTGAGTGACTGCTTTCCTTTCGTACAGGTTTCCGTGCGACATGCAGGAACAGGCGGTTAAAGTCATAATTTCGATTTTAACGAACAAATTTTACTTTTTTGTCAAAAAAGTGGCAAAAAAATTTTAAAAATCTTGCTCGCTTAGAGGTATTTTACACTATCTATCAATGTCATATGACACGAAAAAAAAAAAAACATTCCATATCTATCCACGGAGGCAATGTGGCGACGTAGTTTTTTACATTTTTGCTTGTGTGGGCCCACAGAGTAAATGGCGTAAGGAAAATCTCCAATATTGCAAATATTACCGAATATATAACGATGGAAATTTTCATGTCATATGACATTTACATATAGTGTAAACTACCCCTTAAAGACAAGCTTTTTATACCCTCCACCATAGGATGGGGGTATATTAAGTTTGTCACTACACGCAAAAAAACGGCCTCTCTAACATATGTCCCAAACATATTTTGCAGCAAACATATATATGTTTGCAACAGTCCCAAACATAATATATGTTTGGGTCTGCAAACAAATATATGTTTGGGTGCAAACATATATATGTTTGGGTGCAAAGATATTTATGTTTGGGTGCAAAGATATATATCGTCTGCTCCGTCGGAAAAGGTCGTAAGTCCCTCTCAATAAATTTTTCAGGAGGAAGAAAAAACATTCCAGCGCTTTCTGTATTAAAGATTTTATTATGGTGGTAAAGGCAGTATTCTTCGTTTATTTATTCGGCTTCAATACCTGTACTTTGTTTGATAAAATCCCATCGCGTTTGTGAGATAATTGGATGTCTTTGGACTTACGACCTTTTCCTTGTACAGTTTTGTATTTTTGTAGGGACTTACGACCTTTTCCTACAATTTACGGACGTTTTTAAAAAAAAATATTTATACTTTACAAAACAATGTGGAAAGGGTATTATAAGTTTGTTTTGTCCAATATTCGTGTAATATCGCGAAGTATTCGTCGTAGACCCCCTTCCTTTGCTATTTTTCATATCTTGACGTGATAAAGCGATCTAGCTATGTGTGTCCGTCCAACCATTAACAATTGTAATAAAACTCCAGGCCTCAATTTTAGACCTATCATCACGAAATTTTGTGGAGAGGTCGGGTTCCGACCAGATGTGACCCCATTAGATGTTGGTTATGATCGAAAGGTGTGAAATGGACCAAACTCGACTTTGTAGCTGTCCTGTAGATCGCAGTAATATTCCGATTGGCGCGAAATTTTAAGAATGAATTGTATTTAAGACAAAGCTTGCAATTTAACATGGTGATGTGATAATTATTAGCGGGTTTAATGACCAAAACTTTTGGGTGAAATCTTATATATAAAAGACAATGTGTGTATGTTTGTATGTTCCGCATAGATTCAAAAACGGCTTAACCGATTTCTTTTTGAAAATTTCAGAGAATGTACAAAGAACAACCGAGGTAAAAATAGGCTTTATATATTTTGAATTTCGGAGGGGCGGGGGCAGGCCCTATGTAAAAAAACGTTTTTTTTTTTTGCAAAATTTATGAATGTATTGGTCAGAAAATTAATTTGTTGAATCTCCGACCCTAAGTACTTATTCAATGTAATTTTCAGATTATGCACAGGGATGTCTCTTAGTTGAAGTAGGCTATATATTTTGTTGAATTTCGGAGGAGAGGGTTATATCAGTGCCCTATGTTTTAAATACCCAATCCTGGGTACATATTTTAGCAATAAGACCCGACAACTCCCACTTTCAAAAATATGCTACAAATCAATGAAAATACCAGATGTTATACATAACGAAGCTTTGGTCTTATTGGAAAGCAAGTGTTTAGATTAGAAGGCAACATATCTATAGTTTCATCAGGTATATAAGATACATTATATTAAGGTGGACACAGTCGGTATGCCTTAAGTCATCAGTTATTTGGCGGTATGTTAAAATTGCATATCAACACCAACATTTCTGAAGATTTTTATACACTCCACCATAATATGGAGGGTATAATTAAATTTGTCATTCAGTTTGTAGCATATCGATATATTCAGCTGAGACCCTATAAATTATATATATTCTTGATCAGAGCAAAATGCTAAGTCGGTATAACCATGACCGTCTGTCGGTCTTTTGAAATTAAGATACAGCTCCCATTTTTTAAGATAGATCTTCGTGATTTGGTATAGAAGTTTCTATTACTTGTAGGATGTTTGGTATTGAAAAGGGTGTATATCGGCCCACGTTTTGATATAGCCCCATAGAACGTTACCTCCCGATTTCCGGTATTTTGAAGGTGTGGCCTCAATATTACTCTGAAATGGCTGAAATTTTGTATTTATTCTTCGTTTGGGGTATAAAACGGTGACTCCCGAATTCCGGTTTTTTGAAGGTTAGCCACATTGTTTTACCGAAATTGCTGAAATTTGGTATTTAGTCTTATTCATAAACGAAAGGAAACTAATTGGTGGAGGGTATAACAAGTTCGGCCTGGCCGAATTTAACGACGTTCTTATCTTATTGATAGTCACTTGCATATACCAACTAATTTGCGATGCAAACAATATAATTGACATAAAAAAGGTAACATAAACTGTTTCAAGGGCCAGCAACGTGGACCGGTTCGGCTAATATTTAATATAGAACATGACACGTTATACTTACGACCTTCTATTTTTGCTTTCCTTAGCTACATTGTAATCCCAAATAGAGTCCTTTTTTGTCTCCCAAGTGTTTCTGCCCCATGTTTGTCTTCCTGCGTTTAGGAAGTTTATCATCAGAGCTTTCAGATTCACTGTGAAAACCATAGGGAACTGGACCCATGACACCATCGTCTAATTCCATTCCAAATTCATACTGCTCTTTGTTAGCAAAAAACATGATGTCTTCTTAGTTTAATAACATTTTAATCAATTATTATTTTAGAATAATTTAATAATATAAACATTGCACTTACCCGTCCGTTAGAAGGTATTACTTTATTGAATTCAGAATACAAACTTATATCGTTATGTGAATAAATGTCCCTAGAGAAACCACAAATTACAGTTGATAAAGTTAACTAAGATATACGACAGTAAAAACTGAGATTTTTTTAAAAATTGTTCAATATATAAGGTATTTGAACACATACAGCATCCCAATTTGTACCGATGAATATGCCAGAAGTCGATCTTTCATAATCAGTTCGCTTATAGGGAAAAATAGATTTGAAATGTAAATTTTCGTTGTAATGTAAAAATTATCACATTTTTGTTAAAAAGTTTGGTCCACAGGCTCCGCCAAATATCGTCCGATTATCATCCAAAGGTGTAGGCTACTTCTTTATATGGTACCCCAACCATGGATGACGTTAAACATTATATCTGAACTACATTAGCTGTAGTATCCTTTTAAACTATAAATTTTCCTGTGGACTTACGACATTTTCGTACTCAAATTTGTACGTTTTGTGGACTTACGACCTTTTCCGACAGGGGCAAAACATATAGAAAAACGCAACATACTACAATTTTCTTTGTATCATACGACGTGTTTTGACTTGTACTATCATCCTGTAACAAAAACGCGATTTCCAAAAAAGTGGACTTACGACCTTTTCCGACGGAGCAGACGATATGTTTGGGTGCAAACAAAGATATGTTTGGGTGAAAACAATTTTATGTTTGGGTACAAACATTTTATATGTTTGGGTGCAAAAAAATACAAACCCAAAAGGCACAAAAAAAAACAAACACATGCACAAGTGGGCGCTTACTGAGAGCAAGGGAGCGTAAAATTCAATGTAAAACACTTTAAAATGTGTGCTCACTTGCTCTCAGTAAGAACTCACTGGCTATCTCTATAGTATACACACAAATGTTGTGGTTTTTTATTAAAAGACAAAAGAACAACAAACACATAGGTACATACAAAAGTCCAAAGAAATACATAACACACTTTAATAAAAGAAAAACTGATTGAAATAATTTGTAAATAGTCACACTTTTAAAAAGGAAAAATATATAGAAACGTAGTTGAACGCTTCTCCTTAGTTGTGAAATAAAACAAATTGTCCTCATAGTTGAAATCATCAGCGGGGAATCGGCATCTAGAATCAAATGAATATGTAATGTAATAAATAAATATGGATATGCCATATTTCAAATATACATAAGTATGTATGTAATTACCAATATTAAATGCGATTTCTTCCTTGTCCAATAAAATAATTCCATTCAACTTTCCGATTCAATTATAAAATGTATTGGGCATTTAATTTACTAAAAAGCACAATTTCTTTAAGAAAACCCAAAACACTGATTTATTCACTCACTTTACCGTCTTGACTCTACAAAGGCAACTAAAACACTGAAGAAAGAAAAAACAAAATAATTCATACCATTTCTTCTTATCCTCTTCGCCTGCTGTTAACAACAACAAAACAAGAAACACACGAGTTTGACGCATACACGCCATCAAAGCACCAAAGCCCCCTTCTTCGCTTCTACGTCTTCTATTATACAATACACACAACTCTTTATTATAAAACAGCATTCCGAAGCCGCGAGAGCACTGTTATTACTCTCGTTGACAAACATTCTCTCTCCACCCATGAAAAAAATATTCTAACATAAAAAATATGTTTTACCCAAACATATCAAATTGAAATATGTTGCAAAATGTTGCAAACATATATTTGTTTGGACCCAAACATATTATGTTTGGATCCAAACATATATTTGTTTGGAACCGGTCCCAAACATAAATTTGTTTGGATCCAAACATATTTCTAACATAAATTTTTCTGCGTATACGTTTGTAACTACTCAAAATAATCATTGTAGACCCCACAGACTATATATGGGAAATGTTGCCAATTATTTCATATTCCATTTCCAAAAAATTGATTTTTTTCTTTTCGCGCTACATTAACGATTTTTGGTACATAGGTTAAGAAAAAATTCCCCAGTACAAATCCGCTCGCGAGCAAATTTTTGGTTGTTGCGGACAAATGTTATCGCGGTTTTACTTCTGCTTTTAAGAAAAAAATATTATAAAAATGCTAATTATTTTATTGAGCACAATTGTCACTAAAAAGTTATCACGAAGTGACGTCATTAAGTAGATTGCATAATATTTGTAAAATGTTACTCAGCATTCGCGGAATTTACAAAAAATTAACAAAATTTTAAATGTAATCCGTATTTTTTGAAAATATAGGTCCATTTATCCGTCAACAATTACAAAGAAGTAACAGTTTTAAAGAAAGACTTCACGGGGAATCAAATGAGACCAAACTTATAATCATCGGGATAGTAGTTTGGATATAATAGCCAAAATAAGCACATATTTGTGTTAAAAAACAAGTTTTGGTTTGGAATAATAGTTTTCACATGCATTCTAGAGTTGAAAATATTGGAAAAATTCTATAGGAGTACTTCTTTTATTTTTCTTGAAACTCCCAAGAAAATGGGGGGATTTTGCTTTATCTATATTCACATAGAAGGTTTCCCATTGAGGAAAGTTATCGGGTTGTTGAAATAAATCATTAAACTTCTTAAACGGAAATAGAGTTCAAATAAACCGATTTAACTTATATACATTATTAAAATATGTGTAAATCGCGTAATTATCAAAATCGTTTTGTCCGCATGTGATTTTCATGTACAGCAAGACCATATCTTTTAATTTGTATATATTTTTCGAAATATAATTTGGACGCTAAGATGTAGCATCGGCTGCATCTTAGCATTAAAAAGCCTATAAAACATCGCTAATTTGCGCAAAGTTCATACAATTTCGTTCCGCATCCGGTTTTAGTGTCACCATGAAAATCTGCATCGATAAATACCTATTTCAAGGCAATTAGTCAAGAACCGTGGATGTAGCATCACACACTATTTTTGGGATAAAATGAATGTAGTTCCCTTATCAGTGAAGTTTTTAAATCTCTGTTTCCGCAAAAAGGAAGATGCTGCACTAATTTGTTCATAGTAGTGCAAGCGGCCGACAGAATACGCGATAAAATGTGCGATATTTTCAAAAACAATATTAGGTGATTTTCCTACCTTGGAATTTCTCCTATCTCGCGTTTTAGTAGATGGATTTTAACGAATAATGATTTATTAGATCAGCAACGTAAAAATCCAAATTTTGCAATCATGCACGTGTAAATCGAATGCCAATTGTACAAATTAGACACGAAAAATATGATTTTCAGAAATTTGTTCGCACAAAATTTTCGTATTTGGATACAGATTTCTCTGAAGCTGTGTAGGCTACATTCACGACACATATATCAAATAAATCAGAATCGTGAGTTCTTCATTCCTATACATGATTTTTTGAAAAACCTGTTTGCGGAACGAAATTATAAGAAAATTTCAAAAAAAACTTAAAATCTGGCTTCAAAATGTCAGCATCATTTAATGGTAGACGCAGATCAAATTTTGAAAAGTTATACAGTGGTGGGATGATCCTTATTTAGTTGGCTTCTACTTTCACTTTGACAGGAAAATCGGGAAAAATGTGGTTTAATCACAAATCGAGAGAAAACAAAAAAAGTCACGTTGGCTTCAACCCATTTTTACCCATTTTTTAACATAAATATAGCCACAGCTTCCACGCAAATCAACTTTGAAGGCCAATATTTTTTGCCAAGTCTAAAAACATTTGAATTAATTCTCTTTCGAGTTGAGCTATTTAGACCTAATAGGTACATTGAAAAATTAGGAATCCACCGAAGTCCCACACATTCAACCACTATGCTACGTTTCACGGGTGGTTAGACCGATCATCAGGCATATTGAATGGTTGTTGTTGTTGTAGCAGCATATAATGCTGGGTTGGCAGCCGCTGGCCGAAACACTTTTGGTTTCGGGTCAATCCGGTACGTAAGAACCCGCTGCCGTGGGATTGCATATTGAATGGTGTTTTTTAGTGGGTGGACGAAGGCTAAGCTTGGAGACTAGCATTTATATCACAAATCATTCGAAATTTGTATATTCGAATTATTTATTTTTTTAATGTTAGTCATTTAATTCCAAACCTTTCCTATAGTCCGACTTGGCTGGTAACCCTATTTTTCAATGCTTTATTACAAATACTAAGGCAGCTTTTTTCCACCTTTATTTTATTTGTTCTTCTTATCAGAAGATTTTGATCATCAATATTTGTCATCGGAATCTTTGACAAGTTGATGGTGGCTTAGAACGCTAAGACGCCTGCAATCGTGTCACTTGGTTGTTGGGGTCCCAGGTTCGAATCCCAGCCTGACTCATGCTGAAATCATTTTTTTGTTTTGCCTTATTAAGGCGAAGGTCATTTTTAGAGTGATATTTGAATTAATTCTCTTTCGAGTTGAGCTATTTAGACCTAATAGGTACATTGAAAAATTAGGAATCCACCGAAGTCCCACACATTCAACCACTATGCTACGTTTCACGGGTGGTTAGATTTTAGCATTTAAATTGTACAATATACAACCACTATTCGCGAGTTATAAAGGGGTAATCCTTGGCTTCAACGATGTTAAATTTTCAATAATATTGCCCATATATTCTTGATCAGCGTGCAATTCTACATCGATATAGCCATGTCCGTCCGTCTGTCCGTCTGTCCGTCTGTGGAAATCACTCTAGCGTCCGAACGGATTGACGTAGGTGGATGAAATTTTGGGAAAATCTATTTGTACGTAGGACTTTTGGTATTGAAAGCGGGCTATGTAGGTCCACGCTTTCGTATAGCCTCCATACAAAATGACGCGTGACGCGTCATCGTTTTAAGGAATGTTTAAGATATTTGTCCCATTTTACCACCGAATTGGTTGTAACTTTGTATTTTGTGTTTCCAGAGGCTAAGAAATATTTCTACCATAAAATATTTATATATGTATGTAATAGGCTCATCAAACCATATGAAGATGAGTTAATTCATTTTCGAGTTATTGTTGGCACCGACTTCAAACATGCCATACTGAGAGACACGCGTTTAAAGTCTCCATATGCTACATACAAATCAAAATAAATTGTTGCCTTCCAATGTTCAGATCTTAGCCAATTTTGCTTCAAACTACCTGTACTTCAAAATAAGCCAATATCGTCATTTTAAATCACTTTTTGTAACTAACTTTGATGATTGCGCGTATATGGGCGTTCTAATTTTATTAATTAAAAAAATTTTAAAAAATTCGCGGCTTAATATAATAAGCTGTATAGGATATAAACGTTAAATGAACTTGTACCCTTTTGTGATGACGCAAAAATACACCTAAAATGTACCAATGGATTCGCGAAAAATTAAACTTCTGTTACAAAATTTTAGTATTTACAAAAATTGTTTGATTTTCTTAGATTTTTATAGGAAAAGTTGGATAAAAAATTTAATTAATTTAATTAATGAAAAAAGTTTAAGTTCTTCCACTTTTTTGTCAATATTTCGCGCAATAATGAAGATTTTCCGTTGCAGCAGTAGTTATCCTATTGGTGAACATTATTAGATAATTTTATTAAATCAGATGTACACCCATTTTGTGTTATAAAATTAAAATAAAGTTATACTAATTATTACAAAACTGGATCCGCGTAATGACATGGTGCACATCCGATTTTCTAAGACAGCGAATCAATTCATGTTATTTGATATACACTTTGTGACATTCTATTTGGCATCCACGATGTAGCATCTTCTGCAGATTAGGTCGCAAAAAATCCAGTAAATGCCCATCATTTCCAGGAAGTACGTTTACACTTTATGCGCATCGAATTTCAGTAATTTCCAATAAAAAATACATCATTCTATGTCGTTTAAATGCATTCCATCAAGATGTAGCATCACACAGGGTTGGTCAATTAATTGTCCTTTCCGTAAAATCCTATGTTGGACTATGACGAACTTTTAAAAATATGCAAATCCAGCCGTTCTCAACTGATGCAATTACGAACGAACTACATTTAATTTTTGTTTATATTAGACTAGCTGAAACGGGGGCGCTTCGCAAACCCGACTAAGACCAAATATACATTGATTTACAGGTTCCATCTAAGACTTGTAGACTTGTAGGCTGTTTCATCAGGTAACAGGTACATCTCCCCTGAGGATAATCTAGCCCATAAAGAAATTCGTTTCAGTAGGAATGACCCTAAGTTTGAGTGCTTCAACCATGAGGATAATTATAAATTATTTTCATCTTTTGTCCTATGTTATAAAGTACGAGTACCAAATTTGATATTTGGGTTCTTTGTTACTTCCCCTGATGCTACCCGTCTTATTTTTTCGCGACTTCATATATTGCTATAAGATTGATCCTTACCGAGGTTGATATTTCTCAAGCATAAAGTGAGTCTGATATATTAAATTTATTATTTCAATGCATTATGGGGTACCTTCCCCATGCCACTACTCTCTTACCTTATCACTAGAGACATTGTAAACCTTAACGTGGTGATGATTGTTGACATTTGGCAGTTCTGGATAATAAGGCAGAAATATTAATTTTTGTTTTAGTAATTAATTCTCTTTCGAGTTGAGCGTTCATAACCTAAGAGATACATTGAAAAATTAGGAGTTTAACGAAGTCCCACGCATCCAACCATTACGCTACGTTTCACGGGTGGTTAAGCTTATCTTCAGGCGTATTGAGATGTTGTTTTTTTTGTGGCAGACGAAGGCAAAGCTTGGTAACTAGTATATACATATATCGCACTTCATTAGATAAATGCATATGCGAAATTATGTCAGTTAATTGAAACTCCAAACTTTTCCTATAGTCCTGCTTGGTAATCCCATTTTTCAATGTTCACAAATACTATGGTAAGTTTTATTCCTACGTCATTAGTAATTGCTCTTTTATATCAGAAGATTTTTGATCATCAATTATTGTCTACTAGAGTTTTGACAAGTTTGTAAGAGATGATGTGCACTTACTTCCCGCTTATGTTGACTAAATCTGGAGACTATATCGGTAACCATTCTATAGATATTTGAATTTTAAATTAATTTTTTTTTGGAGGTACCTCCGATTCTATGCTATATCTCTTGATTCCCACGAAATTTCAAAAATTTGTATAGCCTATGTTACTTTCAGGCGATGCTGGAATATACTCTTAAAATTTCAGGAAAATCTGTCCAGCGGTTTTTGAGTTGTTAAGGCACAAACAAACAAACGTACAAACATTTTTCTATTTCATATATCGTCTTCTGTAATGCCCAAAGACGTAACCCTTTAAGGGTCACATGTGACGATATATTGATTACGGAACATGAATATTTATGGAGTAAACTATCGACTGAACAGAAAATGCAATATAACAGACATGGAACAATATATAGTAATTTAAAAAATTGTAGCATTAAACAAATCAAAATTGCCCAACGAATACAATTTCCTTAAAATACTGTATTTTAATTAGTATATTCTTGTAATATTCCCCTTAACATTGTAAACCAAAAAAACACAATATACAGTCGTGCGCATTTTTTACCCTCCCTCGTATATCAGACTACAATTTCTAAATCCACTAAAGCAATTTGGCTTAGTACAACCAAACAAGCTGTTTCAATTTACTTCAACATTTCACAATCCTATATTTTTTAACGACAAGAAACACCAAAAAGGGAACAACAAATAATTCGACTGTGTATGAAATCATCCCTTTTCCGTTTCGCAGGTTCGTGTGTCTCGTGTTTTCAATTGTCTGTGCAAGGATATGAAATAAGAGCATATTTTAAGGAAATACAAAATAAATTTGACGCCCGCACTTTGCCCAAAACACAGAAAAAGAGCCAAAACAATGTTAGAACATGTACATTTCCTTGTGTGTTAGATGTGTTACACCCCCTCCCCCTGCACAAATGCAGGAAACAAAATAAAGTGGCTAACTATTATTTCATATCCACAGACTGTATGACCGACCGACTTGTCGAACGACAACATTTAAGATTGACATTAACATTTCATTTCGATCTTTTCATTTTCGTTGTCCCTTGTGATGACGATGATGCGACAGCACAGGGGAATTGACGTCAAACTAAATTCCACTAAGACCTATTCACCCTCTTCAACACAGTGAATGAATATATATATATTTTTTTTTTCTAAAAATGACTCTAGTGTTAATCCTTTAATAGCTTTAACAAAATGTTAAATGGTTGAATACACCTCCTCCTCACATTGTTTACCGTATATATTTGAATTCAGAGCGAATTGTTTTTAATGGAAATGGGGGCGTGCCAAAAGATTTAAATGTGATCGGTTGGCTAATCATTTCCATTTAGTACACATATGGACAAATTTTCATGACAACTTATTGTAACAATTGTGTTCCAGAAATCATTCGTTGAAATTAATATTCAAGTGTCAAAGTCAATATTAAATGTTTAGAAAATAGACATACAGAGTGCTGTGTATGTATGTTTATATCGTTCTCTATGTTATAGGTGGTGTGTTTTTGTATTTTATTAACACACTCATCTCATGGTATTACTTATGGGGTATATACAGCGTTGTCGACTGTTTTTGATCGGAAATGGTAAAAAATTTCAATAACATTTGGAAAATCGTTAAAAATTGTCAACATGTTCTAAACTAGGTTGGGTTACGGTTTAAAATGATTTTTTCATCAATGAGACTGACTACATAACATATACAAACCGCAGCAATAAATCTACTCCAGCCTAACTCAAAACCGCCATAAAAACAGTTTTGATAAAATAAGAGTTTTTACCGAGTTCGCAGTAATGCAGCAAGGTAAAGCTGAACGACAGCTTTTGTTGAAATATCGTATACTTGACAGTCAGACTGTCCATATTTGTTGGTCATCCACATTTCGGACATCGATAGAAACTTTTTATGGAAAATCCATTAACTATCCTAAACGAACATTTTATTTGTAAAGTTTGACAGTTTTTTGCCTAAAACGTAGCAAAGTTTGACATAAGACCAAGTGTTGTGTTGTTTACAGTGACTAGAAAAAATCATCCGATCATTTTTCACAAATTTCGAAGTGGATAGTCACGGCAAGAGTGCATCGATCAAATTAAATCTTTGTATGGATATAAAGGATCATCCAATAGTACTATCAAACAAGTTAAAAAGGTTTAAGTTCGGCCGGGTTGAACTGCGAATCTGCACCAGAAATGTTCGCACTCTTTATAGAGAAGGTGCAGTTTACGCATTGGCAGATGTACTTGAAAAGTACAAGGCCGACATTACTGTCATACAGGAAATACGATGGAATGGGAAAGGCGTCACAACAACACCTAAAGGTGACGCGCCATGACACAAAGCATGAGTTTGGTTGCGGATTTGTAGTTGGTCGGAGGTTAAAGCATCTGGTCTCCAGCTTCCCCCAGTGAATGAATTCGATTAAAAGCAAAATTCTTCAACATCAGCTTTATTTGCGCTCGTGCTCCCACTGAAGACAAGGACGAGCAGACCAAAGATATATTATACGAGCGCTTAGAAGGAACTTATGACCGTTGCCCTGTCCGTGACATAAAAAATATACTAGGCGATTTTAATGCCAAAATTGCAAAAAAGAGAATATCTTTGGCCCAACCGTCGGGAAATTCAGTCTCCACAGTGAAACATCTGATAATGGTATGAGGCTGATTTACTTTGCAGCTGCAAGAAACATGGTAGTTTGCAGTACCATATTTAAGCATCTCGATATTCATAAGGGCATCTGGATGTCGCCAGATCAAAGAACAAGAAATAAAATTGATCACGATGTGATTGATGGAAGACATGCATCAAGCGTGTTGGATGTACGATCGTCCTGAGGTGCAAACATAGACTCGGTTAAACGTAGCAATCAAAGTGCGAACAGACACAACACGGAAGCTGGACATCGGTAAGCTGCAATCAAAACAGATAGTCACAGCATATTCCACTCAACTGGCCCAACTGCTTAATCAAAGCACTCCTCGTCCCTGTAACATATCAGGACAATGGCAAAACATTGCCAACTCCATGCAAACAGCCGCAAAATCAATACTTGGATACCAGAGACCTTCACCAAGGAATCCATGGTATGGCCAGGAGTGTCGTACTGCTACCGAAGAGAAAAATGCGGCATATAGGGCTACTTTACACTCAGTAGCAAGGCGTAGCGCACGAGAGAGGTATCGGGAGAAATGGAGAGAGGAGAAACGTCTTTTCCGCAGGAAAAAGACAGAGATGGAAAATCGGGAGTGTGAACAAATCGAGATGTACAGAAGACAGAATGAAGTCCGAAAATTCTACCAAGGAGTGAAACATCAAACTGATGGCTTTGGCACTGGCACATCCTCCTGTAGATACCAGCAAGGTAATCTAATAACCGATACATATAGGGTGCTAAGGATATGGAAAGAGCATTTTTCCAAAATGTTGGTATCTAATAGTAGCGAAGTCGACGAATATACCACAGATCCAATCCGGCCAAGATGAGGTAAAGACAGCAATAAACCGGCTGAAGAATAATAAGGCAGCAGGAGCTGATGGCCTACCAGCCGAGCTGTTTTAAACCGGAGGCGACACGCTGATAAGGTGTATGCATCAGCTAGTTAGCTCCATCTGGCATGAAGAACGCGTACCCGATGATTGGAACCTGAGCATCTCTTATAAGAAAGGAGATAAGACTTTATGCTCCAACTATAGTGTCAGGCATAGTGTGCGAACGACTAAAGCCCATGGTCAACGAAATATTTGGACCATACCAATGCGGCTAGACCTGGCAAGTCCACCATTGACCACATATTTACCCTGCGGCAAATCCTGGAGAAGACCGAAGAGATACAGATTGACACCTACCACCTTTTTGTCGATTATAAAGCAGCCTTCGACAGCCTTCCACGTTCAAAGGTATTCCAAGCCATGTCTGAATTTGGTATCCCCGCAAAACTCTTCCTGCTTTGTACAATGACTCTAATTGACACAATATCTTCAATTAAAATAGGAAAGAACCACTCCGAAGAGTTTTGTACCAAAAGAGGTTTCAAGCTAGGAGACGGCCTTTCGTGTGATCTTTTCAACATCCTGCTAGAAAAGGTTATACGAGAGGCAAACGTCAAAGAAGTGGCACAATGTACACCAATAACCACATGTTACTTGCTTATGCTGATGATATAGACATCATGGGACGATCAGTAAAAGAAGGTCGAAGGAGAATCTGCTAAAGTGCGTCTGGCGTTAAACGGCGAGAAGGCCAAGTTGATGGTGTCGACGCGCAATGCGTCCCTTGAGATCGGACCAACTGTTAAAGTTAATTCCTATAATATTGAGGTAGTAAAAGACTTCGTATACCTCGGCACCACGGTAAACACAACAAACGACATCAGTTGTTAAATAAAAAGGAGAATTGTATTGGACAACAGATGCTACTTTGGCTTAAGTAAGCACTTCAAAAACAAAGCCACAACTCGTCAAACAAAAAGAACGCATTACAAAACACTGATACTACCCGTGCTGATGTATGGTTCCGAAGCCTGGGTACTTGCGCAAGCAGAACAAATTAGTTTTACTAGGCGATCTCAATATAGACATTTTAAAACATAATGCTGTTACATCTAAATACCTCAGCATACTATCAACAAATGGAATGAAATCTATGATATCCAAAGCAACGAGAGAAGATGAAAATCGCAATACAAAAACATGCATAGATCATATATTCATCAGATGGAACAAAAAATTAAGAGAGGCATACTCTGCAATTATAACGAGCCCTATATCAGATCACCATGCACTATACGCTTGTGTAGATGATGAAACCCCGAAAATAATGAAAGATACTCAAAAAAACACAAAACATAAAATCAACACAAATAATGTAAATAGACAAATCAGAAATATTAATTGGGAAGAGATTATGAGCTCCTCAAATAGCTCAGATGAACTTTATACCAATATTTATAACACTTTCAATAAAATATATGAAAACTCAACTTCTGAACATTCAAAAAAGAAAAATCGTAACGGACTTCCTTGGATGAACGATGATATTTTAAAATCGTGTAGTATACGAGACGTTTTGTATAAAAAGTGGTATAAAAATAAGTCAAATAAAACCAATGAAAGCATCTACAAAAACTTCAATAATAGACTAAATAAGATAATAATCAAAGCTAAAAACGAACATACGTATAAGCAATTCATTAAAAACAAACATAATATTCGTGGAACATGGCAGGTAATTAATGATGTTATAGGCAAGAAAACTAAAAATATTGATGAGCATATCAAAAATAGTTTCACTGGCAAAGACATAAAGGAAATCGCGGACGACTTTGCGACAAATTTTAACCAAAATGTTCTGAACATAGTCCACCATTGCGATACAATCACTTTAAATACACGCTCAGAAAGAATAATCCCTAATTCAATTTTCCTTGAGTATACGACAGATGTCGAAATAAGTGGAATACTGAACACACTTAATACAAATAAATCTGCAGGTATCGATAATATCAGGACCATTGATATTAAAAATAATGCAACTTATCTCACGCCAATCATTACAAAATTAATAAACCAGAGCATATATGAATCATCAGTACCGCAGTTACTGAAACAATCAATAATCAGACCCATATACAAAGGAGGCAGCAAAACAGATTATGGAAACTACAGGCCAATTTCGATTCTACCAGTATTAGAAAAGGTTCTGGAAGAGGTCATAGTAAGAAGGCTGACTGGTTTTTTAACAAAATACAAAATAATTAACAAAAACCAATATGGTTTCCAAAAAAACAAAAACATAAATAAGCTACTAGGACACTTCTTCAAAATTGGGTCCAATATTGTATTTAATTTATACGAATGAAATGACACAAAATCTACACAATAGTACTTCATTCACTTATGCTGATGATACTGCTATAATAGTATCCCATAAAGAGATAAAAGAAGCCAGCTCTATAATGCAGCAAGAATTTAATATAATAACTAAATGGTGCCACGATTATGGACTCATTATAAATCCAAACAAAACAAAGGTTATGCACTTTAGGTCAAGAAGTGTGCCAAAACAAAACATACAAATAATTTTCCATGACAACAACTGCCTTCACAAACAACATACGCACGAAAATCAAGAAACGTGTACGACGAAATTGGAAATAGTTGAAAATTATAAATACTTGGGTGTTCACTTGGACCACAATTTCAAATGGAAAACCCACATCGATATTCTAAAGAATAATTACGCAATACCCAAATATAAAAATGAGTATGGAAAACTATCGCTTGATGTCGCTCTCCCAACCACTCTGAATGAACTTCCCAAGGAGATCTTAGAAATTAGTAATAAAATATTAAAAATAAAACAAATAAAAAAGTACTTTATTAATAAGTAAAAATGTTATTTTTAAAATGTTAAAATGAAGCCTACAGCAATGAATAACAAATCTATACATAAACATATTTATATTTTTACAGACAAGCCTTTCAAGGGCTTCGTAAAAATAATGTAACTGAATTATATTTTGAAATCAATAAAGAAAGTCCGTAAGGACAAAATTAAAAAAAAAAAAAAAAAAAAAAAAAAAAAGATAAGGCAGTGCTTGGCGTGTTTGAGAGAAAAATTCTTCGAAAGATCTACGGACCAATCTGCGTTGACAGTGAATATCGACGTCGTATGAACCACGAGCTGTATCTGCTATACAACGACATCAATATAGTTAAAGGTATCGAGATGCAGCGATTGCGTTGGCTAGGCCATATAATAAGAATGAGCGATGGTGAACCCGCTAAAAGGCGTATAAATTCGAGCCACATGGCGGTGCACGCAGAATTAGCAGGCCAAAGAACGCCAGACGCAAAAAAACACAAAACATAAAATCAACACAAATAATGTAAATAGACAAATCAGAAATATTAATTGGGAAGAGATTATGAGCTCCTCAAATAGCTCAGATGAACTTTATACCAATATTTATAACACTTTCAATAAAATATATGAAAACTCAACTTCTGAACATTCAAAAAAGAAAAATCGTAACGGACTTCCTTGGATGAACGATGATATTTTAAAATCGTGTAGTATACGAGACGTTTTGTATAAAAAGTGGTATAAAAATAAGTCAAATAAAACCAATGAAAGCATCTACAAAAACTTCAATAATAGACTAAATAAGATAATAATCAAAGCTAAAAACGAACATACGTATAAGCAATTCATTAAAAACAAACATAATATTCGTGGAACATGGCAGGTAATTAATGATGTTATAGGCAAGAAAACTAAAAATATTGATGAGCATATCAAAAATAGTTTCACTGGCAAAGACATAAAGGAAATCGCGGACGACTTTGCGACAAATTTTAACCAAAATGTTCTGAACATAGTCCACCATTGCGATACAATCACTTTAAATACACGCTCAGAAAGAATAATCCCTAATTCAATTTTCCTTGAGTATACGACAGATGTCGAAATAAGTGGAATACTGAACACACTTAATACAAATAAATCTGCAGGTATCGATAATATCAGGACCATTGATATTAAAAATAATGCAACTTATCTCACGCCAATCATTACAAAATTAATAAACCAGAGCATATATGAATCATCAGTACCGCAGTTACTGAAACAATCAATAATCAGACCCATATACAAAGGAGGCAGCAAAACAGATTATGGAAACTACAGGCCAATTTCGATTCTACCAGTATTAGAAAAGGTTCTGGAAGAGGTCATAGTAAGAAGGCTGACTGGTTTTTTAACAAAATACAAAATAATTAACAAAAACCAATATGGTTTCCAAAAAAACAAAAACATAAATAAGCTACTAGGACACTTCTTCAAAATTGGGTCCAATATTGTATTTAATTTATACGAATGAAATGACACAAAATCTACACAATAGTACTTCATTCACTTATGCTGATGATACTGCTATAATAGTATCCCATAAAGAGATAAAAGAAGCCAGCTCTATAATGCAGCAAGAATTTAATATAATAACTAAATGGTGCCACGATTATGGACTCATTATAAATCCAAACAAAACAAAGGTTATGCACTTTAGGTCAAGAAGTGTGCCAAAACAAAACATACAAATAATTTTCCATGACAACAACTGCCTTCACAAACAACATACGCACGAAAATCAAGAAACGTGTACGACGAAATTGGAAATAGTTGAAAATTATAAATACTTGGGTGTTCACTTGGACCACAATTTCAAATGGAAAACCCACATCGATATTCTAAAGAATAATTACGCAATACCCAAATATAAAAATGAGTATGGAAAACTATCGCTTGATGTCGCTCTCCCAACCACTCTGAATGAACTTCCCAAGGAGATCTTAGAAATTAGTAATAAAATATTAAAAATAAAACAAATAAAAAAGTACTTTATTAATAAGTAAAAATGTTATTTTTAAAATGTTAAAATGAAGCCTACAGCAATGAATAACAAATCTATACATAAACATATTTATATTTTTACAGACAAGCCTTTCAAGGGCTTCGTAAAAATAATGTAACTGAATTATATTTTGAAATCAATAAAGAAAGTCCGTAAGGACAAAATTAAAAAAAAAAAAAAAAAAAAAAAAAAAAGATAAGGCAGTGCTTGGCGTGTTTGAGAGAAAAATTCTTCGAAAGATCTACGGACCAATCTGCGTTGACAGTGAATATCGACGTCGTATGAACCACGAGCTGTATCTGCTATACAACGACATCAATATAGTTAAAGGTATCGAGATGCAGCGATTGCGTTGGCTAGGCCATATAATAAGAATGAGCGATGGTGAACCCGCTAAAAGGCGTATAAATTCGAGCCACATGGCGGTGCACGCAGAATTAGCAGGCCAAAGAACGCCAGACGCAAAAAAACACAAAACATAAAATCAACACAAATAATGTAAATAGACAAATCAGAAATATTAATTGGGAAGAGATTATGAGCTCCTCAAATAGCTCAGATGAACTTTATACCAATATTTATAACACTTTCAATAAAATATATGAAAACTCAACTTCTGAACATTCAAAAAAGAAAAATCGTAACGGACTTCCTTGGATGAACGATGATATTTTAAAATCGTGTAGTATACGAGACGTTTTGTATAAAAAGTGGTATAAAAATAAGTCAAATAAAACCAATGAAAGCATCTACAAAAACTTCAATAATAGACTAAATAAGATAATAATCAAAGCTAAAAACGAACATACGTATAAGCAATTCATTAAAAACAAACATAATATTCGTGGAACATGGCAGGTAATTAATGATGTTATAGGCAAGAAAACTAAAAATATTGATGAGCATATCAAAAATAGTTTCACTGGCAAAGACATAAAGGAAATCGCGGACGACTTTGCGACAAATTTTAACCAAAATGTTCTGAACATAGTCCACCATTGCGATACAATCACTTTAAATACACGCTCAGAAAGAATAATCCCTAATTCAATTTTCCTTGAGTATACGACAGATGTCGAAATAAGTGGAATACTGAACACACTTAATACAAATAAATCTGCAGGTATCGATAATATCAGGACCATTGATATTAAAAATAATGCAACTTATCTCACGCCAATCATTACAAAATTAATAAACCAGAGCATATATGAATCATCAGTACCGCAGTTACTGAAACAATCAATAATCAGACCCATATACAAAGGAGGCAGCAAAACAGATTATGGAAACTACAGGCCAATTTCGATTCTACCAGTATTAGAAAAGGTTCTGGAAGAGGTCATAGTAAGAAGGCTGACTGGTTTTTTAACAAAATACAAAATAATTAACAAAAACCAATATGGTTTCCAAAAAAACAAAAACATAAATAAGCTACTAGGACACTTCTTCAAAATTGGGTCCAATATTGTATTTAATTTATACGAATGAAATGACACAAAATCTACACAATAGTACTTCATTCACTTATGCTGATGATACTGCTATAATAGTATCCCATAAAGAGATAAAAGAAGCCAGCTCTATAATGCAGCAAGAATTTAATATAATAACTAAATGGTGCCACGATTACGGACTCATTATAAATCCAAACAAAACAAAGGTTATGCACTTTAGGTCAAGAAGTGTGCCAAAACAAAACATACAAATAATTTTCCATGACAACAACTGCCTTCACAAACAACATACGCACGAAAATCAAGAAACGTGTACGACGAAATTGGAAATAGTTGAAAATTATAAATACTTGGGTGTTCACTTGGACCACAATTTCAAATGGAAAACCCACATCGATATTCTAAAGAATAATTACGCAATACCCAAATATAAAAATGAGTATGGAAAACTATCGCTTGATGTCGCTCTCCCAACCACTCTGAATGAACTTCCCAAGGAGATCTTAGAAATTAGTAATAAAATATTAAAAATAAAACAAATAAAAAAGTACTTTATTAATAAGTAAAAATGTTATTTTTAAAATGTTAAAATGAAGCCTACAGCAATGAATAACAAATCTATACATAAACATATTTATATTTTTACAGACAAGCCTTTCAAGGGCTTCGTAAAAATAATGTAACTGAATTATATTTTGAAATCAATAAAGAAAGTCCGTAAGGACAAAATTAAAAAAAAAAAAAAAAAAAAAAAAAAGATAAGGCAGTGCTTGGCGTGTTTGAGAGAAAAATTCTTCGAAAGATCTACGGACCAATCTGCGTTGACAGTGAATATCGACGTCGTATGAACCACGAGCTGTATCTGCTATACAACGACATCAATATAGTTAAAGGTATCGAGATGCAGCGATTGCGTTGGCTAGGCCATATAATAAGAATGAGCGATGGTGAACCCGCTAAAAGGCGTATAAATTCGAGCCACATGGCGGTGCACGCAGAATTAGCAGGCCAAAGAATAGATGGCGCAAACAAGTAGATGAAGAGATGACAAGGCGCGGTATTCCAAAAAGCGAAGCACTAAACAGAGAGAATTGGAGACCTTTTCTTAGTTCGGTCTATGGAACAAATGTTCTGTAATGGGCCAGTTAAGTAAGTAAGTAATTGCTTGTTCATATTATCATCAAAGACTTCAGTTTTATGTAATTTGGAAAAGTGAAGTGTCCTGAGAAATTCGAAAAACGATCATGAGAAGACGAATCATTGTGCACCATGGGAATGCGACCTCTCAAATATCGATTCAAAGAAGCGCAATACTTGGAATTGATGGGTACAGCACTGCTTTGGCATCCAATGACTTGATTTAATTCCCGAACATCAAGAAAAATGCGTGGTCAACGCTTTTCGTCGCCAGAAGATGCTGTTAAAACGTTCAAAAACCATGTGTTGGAGGTGTCCCAATCAAGTCACTGTAAACAACATAACACATGATCGTATGACAACCTGTCCTGAGTACGTTTAGTCTAAGAACTGTAAAATTTTTCAAAAAAAAAAAAACATACAGATGGCGTCTGGCAACAGTGCGTGCCTAGGCCGCAAACTTGTCTAGTTCTCCTCGCATTCCAATAAACTGGCCCAATTGCTTAATCAAAGCACTTCTCGTCCCTAAAACATGTCAACACAGTGGGCTATTCTACAATAAGTATCAACGGGCAGCGCGATAGGAAGGTTTCAGGAGAAAAGGAGAGACGACAAATGGGGTTTCCTAAGGAAAAAGACAGAAATGAAAAATTTGGAGTGTGAAAAATGTATATGTACAGGAGCCAGAATGAAGTCCAAAAATTCGACAAATGAGTGAAACATCAAACTGGTGGCTATGGTACAGGCACATTCTCCTGCAGACAAGGTAAAGTGTGTGCTACGGTTATAGAAATAGGATTATTTCAAAACATTGGTACCCAATAGAAGCAAAGACGAAGATACCGCAGATCCAGTCCCAGAAGGTGATATTGAATGTATATCGCTTTAAAGGCATCAATAAACCGGCTGAATAATAATAAGCAGCAGGAGCCGTGTGCTTTCCAGTCGAATTGTTCAAAAGCGGAGGAAACCCACTGATAAGCTGTATGTATTAGCTAGTTAGCACCGTCTGGCAGCAAGAACGTGTACCAAACGATTGAAACCTGAGCATCGTCCACAAGAAAGGAGATAATACTGTGTGCTCTAAATATGGGGGCATAGGTCTGTTCCCTATTGCTTATAAGATTGTCAGGGATATTGTGTGAGCGTCTAAAGCATATGGTCAACGAAATAATTGGGCCATACCAATTCGGCTTTAGACCTGACAAATTGACCATTGACCAAATATTTACCCGGCGGCAAATCCTGGAAAAGACCCAAAGATGATGATGATGATGATGCAGATCGGCATTTACTATATTTTTGTCGACTATAGGTCAGGTTGAATGAGAATCTACTAATGTGGGTCTCGCTGTAAACGGTGACGAGACCAAGACAATGGTAACTACGCGCAACGCGTCGTCTATCTACAGGGTATAAGTCTGCTTCCTATAAGATAGTTTCAGAAATGTTGTCTGAGCTACCAAAGCCTATGGTCAACGAAGCAGATCGATCCTTACTATATTTTTGCCTATTATAGTACAGCAGCCTTCGACAGCCCTATACGTTTAAAGGTATTCTAAGCCATGTCCGAATTTGGTATTCTCGCAAAGCTCAAACAACTTTGTAAGGTGACTTCAACTGATACTCGTTCCTCAGTTGAAGTAGGAAAGAACCTTTCCGAACAGTTCAGTACCAAAAGATGTTTCAGCCAAGGAAACAGCATTTCAAGTGACCTCTTCAACATTCAGCTGGAAAAGGTTATGCGAAATGCGAACGTAAATAGAAATTGCACAATGTACACCAATATACCCATTTTAGTTGTCAACGACATTAATATCATGGACCGATCAGTAAAATAAGTAACTGTATCTTTAAGAAGGTCGAAGGAGAATCTGCTAAAGTGGATCTGGTACCGACGTGCAACGCGTCCGTAGAACCCGGACCAACTGTGGAAGCTTGCACCTTTAATTTTGAGGTAGTTGAAGACTTCGTCTTCCTCGGCACCGCCATAAACACACCAAAAACATCAGTTGTAAATAAGAAGAATAGTATTTCAAAAGATATGTTACTTTTTCTTAAGTAGTTTAAAAACAAAGCCACATCTCGTCAAACAAAAATAAAACCTGCACATCCCTTGCTTGTATATGGTTTCGAAGCCTGGTAACTTGCGCAAGCAGGTAAGGCAGTGCATGGTGTGTTTAAGAGAAAAATTATTTAAATGATATACCGGTAAATATACATTGACGGTGAATATCGATTATACAACGAAATCAGTATAGTTAAACGTATCGAGATACACCAATTGCGTATGGTAGTTCAATCCATAAGAATGTGCGATGATGAGCACACTAAAAAGGCGCAGGACCAGGTTTCGATGGAGTAAACAAGTGGAAGACGAGATCGAAAAACACGGTATTCCAAATTGAGGAACTAAAGCAACAAACAGAGAGAAATGGAAAGCTTTTCTTAGTTATGGTTGTAGGACTAATTTTCTCTAGAGCACGAACTAAATAAGTAAGTAGTAGACAGCGGAATTTTATGCAACCCCTATTTTTGGTCCGATTTATGTCAAATTTTGGGACTTGGCATATTTTTGGGTTCTGATTACATTGCAATTGAAACATATGACATATGCAAAATGCATAAATTTTTGCATATGCAAAATTTATACATTTTACATATTTTCTTATGCACCAAATATTTCAATAATAGGTACAAAAATGTTTGTGTGTAAAATTTTTCTATTTAAAATTCGCTTCAGACAAATCAATAAAGTATCGAAAATAGGGAGGTATCGTTCTATGGGGGCTATATGAAGACCTGAACCTAAAACCACAAATATTAGGTGGAAAGTTTTTTACCCCCAAGGAAGACTTAGTACCAAATTTCAGCCATTTCGGAGGGATATTGAGGGCACAACCTTCAAAATACCAGAAATCCTGAGGTACCGTTCTATGGGGGCTATATGAAGACGTGGACCTATACCGACAAATTTCAGGTGGAAAGTTTTATAACCACAACGAAGACAAAATGCCAAAATTCAGTCATTTCGGTGGGATATTGAGGCCACAACCTTCAAAATACCGAAAATCGGGAGGCACCATTCTACGTGGGCTATATGAAGACAGATTTCAGTTGTAAAGTTTCATACCGCTAAGGAAGACTTAATACCAAATTTCAGCCATTTCGGTGGGATATTTAGACCACAAATCCTTGAATATATTTTTGCATATGGTTTTGCATATGCTCATTTTTGGCAGATATGTAAAAATATGTCAAAATATGCAAAAATGTCTGGTCCTAATTCGTTTTATTTTGTAATAAAACGAGTTTCTGTCAAATCAGATTTTCACTACGACCATCCTAACCATATATGCATTTGCATAGGATTCCGCTGTCTAGTAAGTAGTGTGGCCAACATGGCGTTCTTGCATTAGACCCCAAGTATGTTTGGACGAAATCCGTTTAAGATAATTTGGAGCGCACGATAACTCTCAAAGGGATAATCCGATTCGGTCCAAAATTTGGCGTTCGTAATATTTTGTCCAGACATAGTTTAAGGTCGAAGATGGATTATATCGCTCCACTGTTACCGGCACTTCGCCCACAAAATTTTGAAAATATTTGGGAATTTTGAACCGATTTGGCCCATACTTTGGTCATCGCGACATTTCTACCAGACTTAGATGAGGTTCCAATATGGACTCAATCGGCCTCAATTATGGCTCCCAAAATAAGATCCACTTTAATAATGGACTATGTCGGTCCATTCCTTTAAGTACCTCCTCCGCAACACTTTTGAACCTTAATCTTAATCCACTATTTTGTCGGCAAGTTCAAATGTCCAAAAAGGGACGCAAAAGGCCCTTAATGCATTCGATCTGTCCGTAGATGAAAGTTTCAATTCACATACGATTTTAACTTATTTCTTTTGATAGTCATATACGGTCATAAGTCTTCAGCCTGATTGTGGTAAAAGCTCTTCAAAAAGGCGGTATTAAAATAGCAAAGAACCACTTCCGTGTGATATGAACTCAATGAGGTTTCAGAAAAAGAGGCAGTCAATAGCTCATATTGGCAAGGTTTTAACCCCTGATTATTCTTTATAGAACGGGATGGTGAACAATTTATTTTCGTCGAACCAATTTGCAAATTTCGAATTGAATCGTCTCTTTAATCTTCACACACTTATTCTTATATTGTTAATTATCACAATTCTAACAAATTAATATTTCAATAAACATTCGTTGATATTGAGTGTCATAATGCGATAGCAAATGTTGATGTTTTTATTATGTTAGATATCATTCATTCATCGAACATTGACATTACATGATTTAGCTTTTTTCGCAAATCCCTCTTACATTAATTGAATCAATGCGCATTAGTCTCCTTCTACCCAAATTTAAATGAGATGTTTTACATCTAAAATGGAGTTATCACAACTCGACACGCAGGCACTACTACCGGATGTGTACTTGTTTGTTACATATTTACCAACAACCATTGTGTCATAAAAGTGTGTGGGTGTGTGCGTGTGTATGTGAGTGCGTAATGGAACCATCAAATTGTGCAAATTCATTTACCATAGTAGAGTAATACAATGAAGCAGCAATATGTCATGTCATCATTGTTTGTCGTTTGAATTTTTTCCGCGTTTTTATATTAAGTGCTATGCTTTCATACATACACACATTATTATGTTCCCCGACTCATATCTCATATACAAGAAATCACATACAATTGCTAACAAATTGATACACACCGACATACTTGTATCGATCCAGTCATACAATATGTGCCGCCCACTTAGAGAAGCAACAACATCCAAGCAAATTTTGTATTGAATGTTAACGGTCGTTATTTGCTCACCAATCCTTCCTCCTCACATGTCTTCTCTAGACGACTAATGAAAACAAAACAAGTAAGATAGGGCTATATTCGGACGAGGCCGACCATGTGATACCCTACACCACTACCTCTGTGCACTTGTTTTCCACGGTATTTTTTATATGATTTCTACATACATATTTTAGCCGTCAAGTCAATTTACATTAAAGGTCGAGAGTTTCTCCTCCAAATATAACTTACGTGGGTAAAATGTTTCTTCCAGGAATAAGTTTCTCCTCCAAATATAACTTACGTGGGTAAAATGTTTCTTCCAGGAATAAGGATATAGTCATTATAAAAACAATTTTACCAAATTTCACACAAAAGTGTTGGTCGATTTAACCCGCTAAATATTATCTGAACTTCGTGGTACATTGCAAGCTTCTTCCTTGCCGTAAACTCAAACCTGACATAACATTTTACGCCGATCAGACTATTCAGCCGCTACAAAATCGGATAAAAATTTTGTTTTGGTCCATTTCATCCACTTAATATTTTGCGATCATCACCAAAAACTATAGGGGTCTATTCTGGTCTGAACCTAACCCATAATTGCAGCCTGGAGTTTGATTAGGGATCTATTCTGGTGTGAACCCGACCCATATTTGCAGCCTAGAGTTTGATTACAATTTTTAATGGACGTACAGACGGACGGACGGACACACATATTAAAATCGCTTTATCTCGTCGAGATATGAATTTTTCTATAGTCGGACCTCGATTATCCGTGAATCGATTATTCGGGAATCTCCATTATCCGGGATTGGAAAGAAATGTCGGTCTTTTTTCCATTACCTCTATTATTCGTTATAAACTCCATTATCCGGGAGTAAAAGCACCCATTTCATTTAATTTGATAAGAAATTCCCCCATTTCAAACAATTTGGATATTTATGCTATCACAAGAACTTTGTTCCATGGCTTTTGTCAATTCGTATGAATATGATGACGATGATATGATCATTCCCAAAATAACTTTAAAAGGAGAAATACATGCTTCCACAACATTTTTGGACTTCATGGAGACCGCTATCGGAACTAATATTTCAGAACGAAACAAATTGCAAGCTTACCAAGAAAAATGCATAAGAAGAGACAAGCAACATCAAAAAACATCATTTCAGGAAAAGAGATGGACCCATAGTTCCTTCTAGGGATATGTATAGAATCACATTCTGAGTCGATTTATGCATGTCCGTCCGTTCGCAACGTACAGGTCGCATTTATTGTCTGATTTGGCTGAAAATGGGATAAGATCATTGGGTAGCCGTCGGAAGAACGCTATTGGTTTTGGTAAAAATCGGTTCAGATTTGGATATAGCTGCCACATATATTTTCGGCCGATTTGAGGTATTTGATGCATCAAACACGCTATATCTGTGCAATTTTGATGAACTTTGGAACGTCTGACGTAATGAGGTCTATAGATAAATGTGCCAAATTTATATCGAAATCGGTTCAGATTAGGATATAGCTCCCATAGATATTTTCGGCCGATTTGAGGTATTTGATGCACCAAACACCCTATATCTGTCTAATTTTGATGCAATTTGGAACGTCTGACGTAATGAGGTTTATAGATAAATGTGCCAAATTATATCGAAATCGGTTCATATATATTTTCGCCCGGTGCACCAACTTTGATGCAATTTAAAATGTGCTATGGAGTTTAGTCTAACTACGCCAAATTTGATTGAAATCGGTTCAAATTTGGATATAGCTCCCATATATTTTTTTCGGCTGATTTGAGGTACATGGTGTACCAAAAGACTTGGCGTGGCTTTGAAAGTAAGTGCTTTTATCACTAATCTAAGTACTTTTGTATTAGGAAGTGAACTGATTATTCCATTTTAATATATTAAGACTGGTGTAGGGTAACATATAGCCGCCCCGCCCGACATTGGTGACAGATGGTTTATCATTTTGTTTTTTTATTTTTCTTATATTAGTTTGTTAATGTTTTCGTATTTCAATAGATTTTCAATTAGGTCTAGGTCTTGCTTTGATGTTGAACACATCGCGGAATCTGAAGGACCATCTGTCCCGAAAAGAATCAAACGTGGCTCAATCGTGGAAAATCCTAACCATGAAATTGGCATTGCTACTGGACTCCTGTGCGTTGGACTCCTGTGCGTTACACCTATCATTTTGGCTACAGTGAAAGCTCTCGGAGAGAATCCCAACAGTTATAAGATCTCTAGAAGCTTTATTCGTGAACAGCGGAGAATAAACCGTGAACAATACACTCAACAACTTCAAGGAAGGCTTAAGATACCCCAAAACGAGACTATTTGCGTTCTTTGGCATGGAAAACTATTACCAAGTACATATTCTCAAAACAGAGCAGAAAGAACGGGTTGCTGTTCTGGTATCACATGGGGGTAAAGAACAACTCCTAAGCGTTCCTGAAACTGACAGTAGCTCAGGGCAGAAACAATACCTAGCAGTGTACGACTGCCCAGAGGAATGGGATCTCACCAGCTCCCCAGCTCGAGCAGATCAAGGGTTGCTGGACCTTCGTGCAGACTTACACTGTGCAACATTTTTATTCTTGAAGATGAAGATTCAAATAGGTTTCAGAGATGTAGCCCAGAATTGCTTTAAAAAGTCAATATTTAACCATGTTTAGATGGTGCCATAAGATCCAAGCTGGATCTGACAAAACAAAACCCAACTAGGGTTTTTGTCGTTTGGGTCTGAACTTTCAAAAAGCCCCCGGCTCAAATTGTTTGCACAAGATTAAAATAAGGACAAGAATAATATATTTGTTAAGGTAATCTTGTGCAAACAATCGCTGAAACAACGGCTCTTGTGGATTGGTGCAAAGAAATTGTGAATAAAAACAATCGCGGTGCTTCAAACGACATTTATAAGATCGCCACAGATGACGAATCTGTGATCTTTGCTTAGGAGCCCGAAACAAAACACGAATCGACCGTTTGGGTTTTCGATAACGAGCCAAATCCAACGAAAATTGTTCATGGAAGAAGACCTTCGAAGCAAATGGTCGACTGTTTCTTCAGCAAAACTGTCCGTTTGGGTACTATACGTCTTGAGAAATGTAGCACGGTTAATTCTGAGTGTTACACAACAATTTGTTTGCCTAAAGTCTCCTGAGAAATTCGAAAAACGAACAAGAGAAGACTAATCGTTCTGCATCATCACAAAGTGAGCTCTCACACATCGATTCTAACCAGCGCACAGTGCGAAGTAAGAGCACTTTAGCGGAACTTTACTAAGAACTTTTAAAGGAAAGGCCGTAGATTCCTAAAATTTTGCAAAAATGTCGCTTATATTAGTGGATAGTGTGGGGCTCTTTGCCAGCATATGCCCTCCAGGAAATAAAATATAGACCAAAAATATTTTTTGTATTTTTCATACAAAAGTAATAGTCCATTTCAACCGATAAATAATATCAGATCATAATCCAAAATTGTAAGCATCTTCTTCTACCCAAACTTTTACCTAGTGCAAAATTTCGTGATTATTGAGCTATAATTGCGAACTGTAGCGTGATTATGATAATACTACAAACAGATAACTGGGTATATGAGTCTGTAACTCTGTTATCTTATCATGTACACCAACAAAATTGAAATCAATAGAAAGGTCAAGCGTTCCTCCTCCATGTATAGCTTACATGCCCGGAATGTCTCTTCCAGGAAAAAAAAGATTTAAGCTGTATATTAAAAATTTTCACAATTTTCACACAAAAGTTTTGGTCCATTTAACCCTCTAAATATTATCTGATTGCGATTTCAAATTGCAAGCTTCTTCTTTGACATATACTCTTACCTTATTTAAAATTTTGAGGCGATCGGACTGTTTTTGCGACCTACAGAGCAGCTACAAAATCGGATAAAAATTATGTTTTTGGTCCATTTCACCCGCTAAATATTTTACGATCATCACCAATTGAAATAGCGATCTATTCTGATGTGAAACCTACCTCCACACCAAATTTCGTGACGATCGGTCCATAATTGCGGCCTGGAGTTTGATTACAATTTATAATTAGACAGCGGAATCCTATGCAAATGCATATATGGTTAGGATAGTCGTAGAGAAAATCTAATTAGACAGAAACTTTGGAACGTCTGACGTAATGAGGTCTATAGATAAATGTGCCAAATTTATATCGAAATCGGTTCAGATTAGGATATAGCTCCCATAGATATTTTCGGCCGATTTGAGGTATTTGATGCACCAAACACCCTATATCTGTCTAATTTTGATGCAATTTGGAACGTCTGACGTAATGAGGTTTATAGATAAATGTGCCAAATTATATCGAAATCGGTTCATATATATTTTCGCCCGGTGCACCAACTTTGATGCAATTTAAAATGTGCTATGGAGTTTAGTCTAACTACGCCAAATTTGATTGAAATCGGTTCAAATTTGGATATAGCTCCCATATATTTTTTTCGGCTGATTTGAGGTACATGGTGTACCAAAAGACTTGGCGTGGCTTTGAAAGTAAGTGCTTTTATCACTAATCTAAGTACTTTTGTATTAGGAAGTGAACTGATTATTCCATTTTAATATATTAAGACTGGTGTAGGGTAACATATAGCCGCCCCGCCCGACATTGGTGACAGATGGTTTATCATTTTGTTTTTTTATTTTTCTTATATTAGTTTGTTAATGTTTTCGTATTTCAATAGATTTTCAATTAGGTCTAGGTCTTGCTTTGATGTTGAACACATCGCGGAATCTGAAGGACCATCTGTCCCGAAAAGAATCAAACGTGGCTCAATCGTGGAAAATCCTAACCATGAAATTGGCATTGCTACTGGACTCCTGTGCGTTGGACTCCTGTGCGTTACACCTATCATTTTGGCTACAGTGAAAGCTCTCGGAGAGAATCCCAACAGTTATAAGATCTCTAGAAGCTTTATTCGTGAACAGCGGAGAATAAACCGTGAACAATACACTCAACAACTTCAAGGAAGGCTTAAGATACCCCAAAACGAGACTATTTGCGTTCTTTGGCATGGAAAACTATTACCAAGTACATATTCTCAAAACAGAGCAGAAAGAACGGGTTGCTGTTCTGGTATCACATGGGGGTAAAGAACAACTCCTAAGCGTTCCTGAAACTGACAGTAGCTCAGGGCAGAAACAATACCTAGCAGTGTACGACTGCCCAGAGGAATGGGATCTCACCAGCTCCCCAGCTCGAGCAGATCAAGGGTTGCTGGACCTTCGTGCAGACTTACACTGTGCAACATTTTTATTCTTGAAGATGAAGATTCAAATAGGTTTCAGAGATGTAGCCCAGAATTGCTTTAAAAAGTCAATATTTAACCATGTTTAGATGGTGCCATAAGATCCAAGCTGGATCTGACAAAACAAAACCCAACTAGGGTTTTTGTCGTTTGGGTCTGAACTTTCAAAAAGCCCCCGGCTCAAATTGTTTGCACAAGATTAAAATAAGGACAAGAATAATATATTTGTTAAGGTAATCTTGTGCAAACAATCGCTGAAACAACGGCTCTTGTGGATTGGTGCAAAGAAATTGTGAATAAAAACAATCGCGGTGCTTCAAACGACATTTATAAGATCGCCACAGATGACGAATCTGTGATCTTTGCTTAGGAGCCCGAAACAAAACACGAATCGACCGTTTGGGTTTTCGATAACGAGCCAAATCCAACGAAAATTGTTCATGGAAGAAGACCTTCGAAGCAAATGGTCGACTGTTTCTTCAGCAAAACTGTCCGTTTGGGTACTATACGTCTTGAGAAATGTAGCACGGTTAATTCTGAGTGTTACACAACAATTTGTTTGCCTAAAGTCTCCTGAGAAATTCGAAAAACGAACAAGAGAAGACTAATCGTTCTGCATCATCACAAAGTGAGCTCTCACACATCGATTCTAACCAGCGCACAGTGCGAAGTAAGAGCACTTTAGCGGAACTTTACTAAGAACTTTTAAAGGAAAGGCCGTAGATTCCTAAAATTTTGCAAAAATGTCGCTTATATTAGTGGATAGTGTGGGGCTCTTTGCCAGCATATGCCCTCCAGGAAATAAAATATAGACCAAAAATATTTTTTGTATTTTTCATACAAAAGTAATAGTCCATTTCAACCGATAAATAATATCAGATCATAATCCAAAATTGTAAGCATCTTCTTCTACCCAAACTTTTACCTAGTGCAAAATTTCGTGATTATTGAGCTATAATTGCGAACTGTAGCGTGATTATGATAATACTACAAACAGATAACTGGGTATATGAGTCTGTAACTCTGTTATCTTATCATGTACACCAACAAAATTGAAATCAATAGAAAGGTCAAGCGTTCCTCCTCCATGTATAGCTTACATGCCCGGAATGTCTCTTCCAGGAAAAAAAAGATTTAAGCTGTATATTAAAAATTTTCACAATTTTCACACAAAAGTTTTGGTCCATTTAACCCTCTAAATATTATCTGATTGCGATTTCAAATTGCAAGCTTCTTCTTTGACATATACTCTTACCTTATTTAAAATTTTGAGGCGATCGGACTGTTTTTGCGACCTACAGAGCAGCTACAAAATCGGATAAAAATTATGTTTTTGGTCCATTTCACCCGCTAAATATTTTACGATCATCACCAATTGAAATAGCGATCTATTCTGATGTGAAACCTACCTCCACACCAAATTTCGTGACGATCGGTCCATAATTGCGGCCTGGAGTTTGATTACAATTTATAATTAGACAGCGGAATCCTATGCAAATGCATATATGGTTAGGATAGTCGTAGAGAAAATCTAATTAGACAGAAACTCGTTTTATTACAAATTAAAACGAATTAGGCCCAGAAATTTTTGCATATTTTGCATATTCTGCATACCGTGCATATTTTGACATATTTGTGCATATCTGCATAAAATGAGCATATGCAAAACCATATGCAAAAATATATTCAAGGATTTGTGGTCTTAATATCCCACCGAAATGGCTGAAATTTGGTATTAAGTCTTCGTTAGGGATATGCAACTTTACAACTGAAATCTGTCCGCATAGGTCCACGTCTTCATATAGCCCCCATAGCACGGTACCTACCGATATTCGGTATTTTGAAAGTTGTAGCCTTAATATCCCACCGAAATTACTGAAATTTGGTATTTAGTGTTCGTTGGTGGTATAAAACTTCCCACCTGAAATTCCTCGGTATAGGTTCGCGTCTTCATATAGCCCCCATAGAACGGTACCTCCCGATTTTCGGTATTTTGAAGGTTGTGGCCTCAATATCCCACCGAATTGACTGAAATTTGGCATTTTATTTTCGCTGTGGGTATAAAACTTTCCACCTGAAATTTATCGGTATAGGTCCACGTCTTCATATAGGCCCCATAGAAGGGTACCTCCTGATCTCAGGTATTTTAAAGGTTGTGTCCTTAATATCCCTCCGAAATGGCTGAAATTTGGTATTAAGTCTTCGTTGGGGGTATAAAACTTTCCACCTGAAATTTATCGGTATAGGTCCGCGTCTTTATATAGCCCCCATAGAACGGTACCTCCCGATTTTCGGTATTTTGAAGGTTGTGGTTATACATTTTTCTATTTTATTGACTTGTCTGAAGAGAATTTTAAACAGAAAAATTGTACACACAAACATTTTTTGTACCTATTATTGAAATATTTGTTGCATAAGAAAATATGTAAAATGCATAAATTTTGCATATGCAAAATTTTATGCATTTTGCATACTTTTGCATATGTCATATGTTTCGATTGCAATGTAATCAGAAGCCAAAAATATGCCCAGTCTCAAAATTTGACATGAATCGGACCAAAAATAGGGGTTGCATAAAATTCCGCTGTCTATTTATAATGGACAGACGGACACACGGACGGACGGACGCACATCTCAAAATCGCTTTATCCCGCCGAGATAATAAGATTATTATACCACATTTTGGGTCTCCGACGAATATTTCGCGGTGTTACATGCATTTTTACCAAAACAAACTTAAAATACCCTGTCCACCGCATGTTTCCGCAGCAGTTTTATGGCTTTGCGAACAGAGGAGACTCCAAACTTTCAGATCATGTATATCTTAACACGGAAATGTACGGAACTCACTTTTGAAATATCCACGGAAAATAAAAAAATAATTTCAAAAAAACTCTTCTTTCCTATTAAAATTGCACGAAAACAATAAGAGTTTTTTTGCATTTTGTTAAAGAGTTAAATATCATAATTGTTTTGTAAAATATTAAGAAAAATAAATCATGGCATACTGACTTACTGACTTTGTCCGCGCCACGCTAGAAGATGCTGTAAAATCGTTCAAAACCCATGTTTTGGATGTGTTTCAATTAAGCCACTCTAAACAGCCCAACACATGGTCGTAGGTCTAATTGTCCTGAGTACGCTTAGGCTAAAAACTTTCGAATTTTCCATAAAAAATGTTAATTGACGCCTGGCGACACTGCGAGTTTCCTAAACCAGTATGCTTTCTAGTACCGCTCGTAGTTTGATGCATCACTTCGAAAACTGAACGAAACAAATTGCATTAAAAAAAAATTTTATGTTTTATAATATTTTCGTGTTATGTAAGTAAATATTTCATTTTTTCGGTGACGTTTACTCCCTTTTTGTAACTTATATCTGTTTGTTCGACTTTTTATACCCTCAGCCTTTAGGTTAGAAAGGGTATATGAAGAAAAGACAAAATTTTTTAGTTTTCCATAAAAAAAAAAATAATTAACAATTTTTTTTAAGCTACATGAAAGATTTTTAGTACATAGATTGGGGAAAAAATCCCATTCTTAAATCTGTTCGAGATACTTATTTTGGTTGTTGCGCGCAAAAGTTATGGCGGTTTCAATTCTGATAAAAAGAAACAAATCTTTAAAAGACTCTAATCATTATATTGAGAAACTCTCTTAATTAGGGGCTCTCTACGTAATATATGATTACTGAGGCCCCATAACATTAATGAAAAAGTTTTAAGTTTTCGCGGAAATTGAGAAAGAGTTAAAATAATTGGTACTTTGCAACTTGTTTTAATAAAATTCAAGCTGTTTACGCATCCTAAAAATATTTAAAAAAATATGTTCGTAATCTAAACATCGCGTTGATTCAAATGAAACCAAAACTATACAAATCCGTTTAATGGTTTGCATATTATAGCAAAAACAAAAAGATATATTGAGGAAATTTATAAAATTGTTGTAAGAGAAAATATTTATTAAAATTTATTTTGTGAGTTATTTGAAAAAGTGTAGGAAAAATTTGTCAGTGTTATTCTTCTATTTTAGAGAAATTTCACGCAAAAAATCGAATTTTTTATTCTAATCACTTCTCGAATACAAACTAACATCTAGCGGAAGATATGGGTATCGTTCAAATAAATGTTGGGTTCCTTTTAATGGGGTATACTCTTGAAATAAAACTGTATCGAGTAATGTTCTTTTTGAAATACGTGTAAATCGCGAAATCTTCAAAATCACTTGATGCGCATGCGGTTTAACAACACAGCGAATTCTTCTCTTTTAATTTGTACACATTTGCTAGGATTTACTTTGGCCGCTAAGATGTAGCATCATCTGCAGTTTAGTGTGCAACAAACTGTATAACGCTTATAATTTGCATAAAGTGCATACACTTTTTATGCGCATCCGATTTCACTATCATCCATGAAAAAATACATCGATCTAAACCTATTTCGATAAAATCCATCAAGAACCGTCGATGTAGCATCACACACTATTTTTGGGATAAATCGGATAAAGCTCCCATGGCACTAAATTTTTTAAACCACTGTTTTCGCAAAAACTCGAGTGATGTGTCAGTTTCTTCATTGAAAAGGAAACGATCCACAGAAAACGCGATTTAATCCGCGATATATTCAAAAACATTTTTCGCAAATTTTTCAATTTTTGCAGTAGCCATTACCGCCGTTCTAGTAGATGGATTTTTACGATCTGTGATTCAAATGATCCGGATCGTCGAAAAACTAAAATATCGCGGGGTACCAGCACACTCAAAAAGATATTGTTAATACTGTACCCAAAAAATAGGTTTTTTAGAAAAAATATCGCACTAAATTTTGGCCTTTGGCAGTAGATTACTCTGCTGCTGTGTGGGCTACAAATTCAATATACATATCAGATTATGCGAAATCGCGAGTTCTTTAATCCTATAATTGGTTTTTCGAAATTTCCGAATGCGCGTCCCAGTTACATAAAAAATACAAAAAACACCTGAAATCCGGCTTCAAAATGTCAGCATCCATAAAAGGTGGATGCAGTGGAAATTTTGGAAAGTGATACATTAGAAGTGTAATCTTCATTTTGTATTCTCCTACTTTTACTTTGGACAGATGTCCGTCATTTGAATGGTTTAATCAGAAATCGAATAGCAATGTAAAAAACCTGTTTAGCTTCAACGTGTTTTTACCTATGTTTTTTCCTTTACGCGGTCGTAACTACCACGTAAATTAAATTTTTTTGCTTAATTTTTGAGCTTTGTACAAAAACATGTAAATTAATCCAGCAATAGTCATAGTTACTGGTAAACTACAATAGTTCGCGTATTATAATACTGCAAACCTTGGCTTCATGGAAACTAAAAAATTTTGACTTTTTCTCATATACACTTTGATACGACCAAAAATGTGCCTAATCGAAATAACGGTGTTAGACCCCAAGTATGTTTGGACGATATTCGCTTCAGACAGGAGTCGATTTAGCCATGTCCGTCCGTCTGTCTGTCTGTCGGTCTGTCTGGCTGGTGCGCACAATAACTCTCGAAGGAATCAACCGATTCGAACCAAATTTTGGGTATCGTGATATTTTGTCCCAACTTAGTTTATGTTCGAAGATGGACCATATCGGTCCACTCCTTCGGGTACCTCCCCCATAAAAGTTCTAAATTTTTCTGTAAAATGGTGTGAACGATAGCTCTCGAAGGGAACAATCGATTTGGTCCAAACTTTGGGTATTGTATTATTCCTTCTAGACATAGATAGGGATCGATCCACTCCTTCGGGTATCTTCCATACAAAATTCGGATAAAGTGAAGTTTAAGAGCACCCTCGGATCGTTTTAAAATTCTTTTCAGTAGGTTGTCCTTGCGGCTTCCTTTACGACGGTACACTTTTTTTTGGGCGCAAATACATACTTCCTGAGATAATGGCCTAAAAACTCCAAGAAACCCTGACGGTACGCACCAAAATGGTAAACCTGCAAGATAAATCTCACAGGGGGTTTCTGATTGGGAAAATTTTTGCACATCGTATTATTTCTTCTGGTCATGTATCAAGTTGGAACATGGTCTACATCGGTCCACTCCTTCGGTTACCTTCCGCACAAATTTCGGGAAAAGCGAAGTTAAAGCTCCTCTTGGATCGTTTTGATTCTTTTTTCAGTAGGCTGTCCTATTGACCCCATTTACAACGGTACAATATTTTCCGGTGTAAGTCCATACTTCCTGAGATAATGGCCCAAAAGTTCTAAAAACCCTGCCAGCACACTAACTACTACACATACTACACACATACTAAACTGGTTATTGCGCAATATAACTCTAGCACTTTTTCAAAAATTTCTTCGAAACTTAGTTTAATGTTATTTAATATGTATTTCGAGTTCTCTATGAATCAGAAGTTTGCTTACTAAAAATTGTGTGTATACGTCGATGATTTGGTATGGCCCCACATTGCAGTACCTAGAGATTCCATATATTTAAAATCAAATTGCACTGATTTTTTTCAGTGGCTGAGGGTATATCTCCGTCAGCACAGCTGACTGATACTTTCTTACTTGTTTCGTAATAATTTAGGCATCATTTGCTCAGCCTCTAGATGACATAGAGGCCTGATTCTTCGTAGACACGTTAAATATATAGCTAAGAATGTCTCACTTAAAAATTATCCCTCTATATTTGCGCTGAGTCAAGTAAATTGATTTACAAAATTTGACAATTCGTGTGAGTTGAATAACATTTTTTACAAAAACAGGGGGTTACTAGCACAGTGTAATCTACAAAAAAATCGTCGTTAAACGTTTCTTTGAAACGAATTTTGGTCCAATCAGAATCTTCGTATCTTTATTACTAAAAAATATGTAAAATCCGATGTCTATATATCACATATAATGTTATCTTGCAATATTTTCTTTACGAATCGATTTATGTTTCAAGTTTCTGCTTTTCCGCACAAATTTCGGGAAAAGCGAAGTGGTTCAACTAAATCAAATTCTTCATAACTCGACATGAATGCTTCACTCCCAGGACCTTGAATAAATAAGAACTCTGTCAAGAAATGTAGCTGCTAAATATCATCAAACGACACACTAGAACTAGAACCTTTTGCAATGACGAACTTTCTCGATTCACCATTCATAAGTATCCATAACAAAGAACTCTTGCAAACATTAAATGCAATCTTTTTATTAATAAAATTCATTAAATTAATTACATTTTTAAAAACTTTCATGGGTGGTTACTTTGGCAAAGATTTAATTTTGCAATTTGCTATTTACATTTGCATTTGTGTAATTAAAACCTATGTATGAACCCACTTGTTTGCGTATAACACAGTAAATACGACCTTACAACCATCACACAGTATCGTTTTATAAACAGAAAAGTTTATAATTATCAGTGCATAGTAAATATGTATGTATGTATTCGCTGTTGACAGAGTTATGAGAGGAATCCTTTTTTATGTACTAATTGAGTTCTACAGACATACTAAAAGTCTGTGTGAGTGTTTGTGTTTGTAAAACCATACATTGCAATTATTATTTGCTAAATGTATGTATGTGGATGATAGTGAGATGGAGTAACGGCTATATGGTTGGCTGTTGGTCAATACTGAGAGGTGGTGAACAAACCAAACCCACTATTGCCTGTTTATCGAAATGAGTAACGAACGAAAGGTCGTTTACTGTTGACGTTGATGAAAATTACGTTTTTGAAGTTGACAAGTCGAGATGTATGTAAACATTCATCGATGGCTGCATGTCATTTAAACAAAATAAAAAGTGAGAGAAAGATCAAATGCAAGTGACTGTGTTCTGCCACATAAATGGTTGGGGGTGGTCGCATGAACTAAAAGTGTACTGTAAACTTTGCCATCAATTTTTGTTTTTGATTCCAATATACTATTTTTGATTAAATTACAACTTTGGGTTATAATATGTATGTACGTGGCAATATATTATATTTTTTCTACCATGTGTAATTATACCCTGCACCACTATGTGGAAAGGGTATTATTATACCCTGCACCACTATGTGGAAAGGGTATTATAAGTTTGTTTTGGGGAAAATTTATGTAACACCGCGAAATATTCGTCGGAGACCCCCAATGTGGTATACCAATCTTCATATCTCGGCGAGATAAAGCGATTTTGAGATGTGTGTCCGTCCGTCCGTGTGTCCGTCTGTCCATTAAAAATTGTAATCAAACTCCAGGCCGCAATTATGGACCGATCGTCACGAAATTTGGTATGGAGGACGGTTTCCCATCAGAATAGATCGCTATTTTAATTGGTGATGATCGTGAAATATTTAGCGGGTAAAATGGACCAAAAACATAATTTTTATCCGATTTTGTAGCTGCTCTGTAGGTCGCAATAATAGATGGATCGCCTTGAAATTTTAAATAATGTAAGAGTATATGACAAAGCAGAAGCTTGCAATTTGAGATGGCGATCAGATAATATTTAGAGGGTTAAATGGACCACAACTTTTGTGTGAAAATTGTGAACATTTTAAATAAACAGCTTATATATTTGTTCCTGAAAGATACATTCCGGACAAGTAAGCTACCGTTGGAAATGGAACGCTTGACCTTTCAATTGATGCCAGATGTGTTGGTGTGCATGATCAGATAGCAGAGTTACATCCCAATATTTTCAGTTATTCGTATATAGTGTTATCATAAACTCGTTAGAGGTCGCAATTTTACTCCAATAGTCACGAAATTTTTCACCGAGTAAGAGTTTAGGTCAAAGAAGATGCCTACAATTTTGCATGATGATCTGATATTATTTAGCGGGTTTCATAGACCATTACTTTTGTATGAAAAATATACAAATTTTATTTTTGGTCCTTTTTATTAATTCCTGGAGGGCATATAGCGGCAAAGTAGCCTACATATGGAATAATAACTACTGACATTTCCCCTGATGCAAATTACAATAACATGTTTGCTAGATAACGCACCTACTGCCTGATATATAATGTGTGTTTGTGTAGAGAACCACAATTTCCTCCCATGCTACAAATTGTCTCTATCATGACAGAGAAATTTTCAGTTCAGTTGTCAAATTGGATTTTTTATACAAATATTACAACATGGGGTCGCTTCGCCACCTATTTTATACCTCAGGATTTAGGGTAAATGGGATACAAACAAAATACGACAAAAGATGTGTCTCATTTCATTTCATACAACGTAGTATTTTGCCCAAACTTTGTTTAAGTTCGAATGTAAGCTATGTCGGTCCACGCCTCCCACAAAAAAGTTCAAAATTGTTTTCGAAAAATTGTGTGAACTATAACTGGCGAAGTGAGCAATCGATTTACTCCAAACTTTCCATATATTATTATTCCTTCCAGATATAGATCGGATAAGACTATATCGGTCGTTAGGGTACCACACAAAATTCGGAAAAGGGAAATATAAGAGTCCTCTCGAATAATAGTCCAGAAGTTCCAAAACCCCCTACCGGCTCCAACTAAAATTACAATTCTGAAAAAATAGTTCTCAAATATTTCGAAAACTCAGAATTTAGCTTACTAAAATTGATTTGGTATAGCCCCATATTACGATACCTACAGATTTCACGTATTTTGAAGCAAACTCGTGTTACAAAATAAATATATTTTTAGAGGCTGAAGGTATATCACCGTTAGCGCAGCTGACTTATACTATCTTCATTGCTGTATAATTGAATATGAATAATTTTGGGATTTACAAATTTGTTTGCATGCAAAATTTTTGAATTTCTATTCATTGTTAGTTATTTCTACTGGTATCTATATATGAGGAAAAGTCAAAATTTTTTAGTTTCCATGAAGCCAAGGTTTGCACTATTATAATACGCGAACTATTGTAGTTTACCAGTAACTATGACTATTGCTGGATTATTTTAGATGTTTTTGTACAAAGCTCAAAAATTTAGCAAAAAAATTTAATTTACGTGGTAGTTACGACCGCGTAAAGGAAAAACCATAGGTAAAAACACGTTGAATCTAAACAGGTTTTTTACATTGCTATTCGATTTCTGATTAAACCATTGAAATGACGGACATCTGTCCAAAGTAAAAGTTGGAGAATACAAAATAAAGATTACACATCTAAAGTATCACTTTCCAAAATTTCCACTGCATCCACCTTTTATGGATGCTGACATTTTGAAGCCGGATTTCAGGTGTTTTTTGTATTTTTTATGTAACTGGGACGCGCATTCGCATATTTCGAAAAACCAATTATAGGATTAAAGAACTCGCGATTCCGCATAATCTGATATGTTTATTGAGTATGTAGCCCACACGGCAGCAGAGTAATCTACTGCCAAAGGCCAAAATTTAGTGCGATATTTTTTCTAAAAAACCTATTTTTTGGGTACAGTATTTACAATATAGTTTTGAGTGTGCTGTTACCCCGCGATATTTTAGTTTTTCGACGATCCGGATCATATGAATCACAGATCGTAAAAATCCATCTACTAGAACGGCGGAAATGGCTACTGCAAAAATTGAAAAATTTGCGAAAAATGTTTTTCAAAATATCGCTGACTAATTCGCGTTTTATGTGGATCGTTTCCATTTCAATGAAGAAAGTGAATCATCACTCGGGTTTGTGCGAAAACAGCGGTTTGAAAAATTTAGTGGCATGGGAGCTGTATCCGATTTATCCAAAAAATACTGTGTGATGCTACATCCACGGTTCTTGATGGATTTTATTGAAATATGTTTAGATCGATGTATTTTTTCACGGTTGATAGTGAAATCGGATGCGCATAAAAAGTGTATGCACTTTGTGCAAAATATAAGCGTTATACAGTTTGTTGCACACTAAACTGCAGACGATGCTACATCTTAGCGGCCAAAGTAAATCCTGGCAAATGTGTACAAATTAAAAGAGAAGAAATCGCTGTATTGGTAAACCGCATGCGCATCAAGTGATTTTGAGGATTTCGCGATTTACACGCCTTTCAAAATGAACATTACCCGATACAATTTTATTTCAAGATTATACCCCATTTAAAGGAACTCAACATTTATTTGAAAGATATCCATATCTTCTGCTAGATGTTAGCGTGGTTTCGAGAAGTGATTAGAATAAAAAATGTGATTTATTGCGTGAAATTTAACTAAAATAGAAGAAAAACTCCGACCTATTTTTCTTACATTTTGTTCAACTAACTCACAAAATAAATTTTAATAAATATTTTCTCTTACAAAAATTTTATAAATTTCCTCAATATATTTTGTGTTTTTTGCTATAATATGCAAACCGCTAAACGGATTTGTATAGTTTTGGTTTCATTTGAATCTTCGCGATGTTTAGATTACGTACATATTTTTTATATATTTTTCAGATGCATAAACAGCTTGAATTTTATTAGAACAAGTTGTAAACTACCAATTGTTTTGAATGCTTTCCTAATTTCCGCGAAAATTTACAACTTTTTCACTAAAGTTATGGGACCTCAGTAACCATATAGTATGTAGGGAGCCCCTAATTAAGAGAGTTTCTCAATATAATGATTAGAGTCTTTTAAAGATTTTTTTCTTTTTATCAGAATTGAAACCGCCATAACTTTTGCGCGCAACAACCAAAATTAGTATCTCGAACAGATTTAAGAATGGGATTTTTTTCCCAATCTATGTACCAAAAATCATTCATGTAGCTTAAAAAAATTTTTTAATTTTTTTTTATGGAAAACTAAAAAATTTTGTCTTTTCTTCATATATAAAATTGAAATTTGTTTGTCTGTTTGTTTGTGCCTTATAGACTCGAAAACCGCTGAACAGATCTTACTGAAATGTTTAGGGTACATAGCTACATGGCCTGGAATGAAAATAGGCTATATAATTTTTTGAAATTTCGCGTTGATCTGGAGATATAGCATCAAAACCGGAGGTACCTCCAAAAAATTTAGATTTTGTATGCAAATATCTTTAGAACTGTTACAGATACAATCTCCAAATTTTGTATGCGTGACGGAATTTGATGTAGAAATAAATTTACTAAATTATATTCAAATCGGTTCAGATTTGGATATAGCTCCCTCATACATATATTTTCGGCCGATTTCCTTATTTTATGTACCAAACATGCTATTTATGTCCAATTTCGATGAAATTTGGAATGTATGACGGAACTTGGTCTGGAAATAAACGTGCCAAATTATATCAAAATCGGTTTAGATTTTGATATAGCTCCCATACACATATATTTTCGGCCGACTTCCTTATTTTATGCACCAAACACGCTATATATGTCCAATTTCGCTGAAATTTTGAATTTCTCACGGAATTTGTTCTAGAAATAAATGTGCCAGATTATATTGAGATTGGTTCAGATTTGGATATAGCTCCCATACACATATATTTTCGGCCGATTTCCTTATTTTATGCACCAAACACGCTATATATGTCGCTGAAATTTGGAGGGTCTGACGGAATTTGTTCTAGAAATAAACGTGCTAAATTATATAGAGATCGGTTCAGATTTGAATATAGCTCCCATATATATTTTCGCCGATATCCTGTATTTTATGCACCAAACACGCTATATATGCCCAATTTTGCTAAAATTTGAAATGTGTAACGGAATTTGGTCTAGACATAAATGTGCCGAATTATATCGAAATCGGTTCAGATTTGGATATAGCTCCCATATATATTTTCGGCCGATTTTACGCATTTGATGCACCAAACACGCTATATATGTCCAATTTGGCTGAAATTTAGAATGTGTAAAATCGGTTCAGATTTGGATATAGCTCCTGTATATATTTTCGGCCGATTTCCTGTATTTTATGAACCAAACACGCTATATATGCCCAATTTTGCTAAAATTTGAAATGTGTAACGGAATTTGGTCTAGACATAAATGTGCCGAATTATATCGAAATCGGTTCAGATTTGGATATAGCTCCCATATATATTTTCGGCCGATTTTATGCATTTGATGCACCAAACACGCTGTATATGTTCAATTTCGCTGAAATTTGGAGGGTCTGACGGGATTTGTTCCAGAAATAAATGTGCTAACTTATATAGAGATCGGTTCAGATTTGAATATAGCTCCTATATATATTTTCGGCCGATTTCCTGTATTTTATGCACCAAGCACGCTATATATATCCAATTTCGCTGAAATTTGGAATGTGTTACAGAACTTGGTCTAGAAATAAATGTGCCAAATTATATAGAAATCGGTTCAGATTTGGATATAGCTCCTGTATATATTTTCGGCCGATTTCCTGTATTTTATGAACCAAACTCGCTATTTATGTCCACGGGATTTGGTCTAGACATGAATGTGCCGAATTATATCGAAATCGGTTCAGATTTGGATATAGCTCCTATCTATATTTTAGGTCGATTTTCTGTATTTGATGCTCTAAACACGCTATATATGTCCAATGTCGCTGAAATTTGGGATGTCTGACGGAATTTGTTCCAAATATAAATGTGGCAAACATATGTCCAATTTCACTGAAATTTGGAAAGCGTGACGCAATTCGTTCCAGAAATAAATGGGACAAATTATACCGAAATCGGTTCAGATTAGAATATAGCTCCCATATATATTTTCGGCTGATGTTCTGTATTTTATGCACAAAATGTGAATGTGAGACGGGATTTGGTCTAAAAATAAATTTGACAAATTATATCGAGAGCGGTTCATATAGGAATATAGCTACCCATATATATTTTCGGTCGATTTCATGTTTTTGTTACGTATGGTCAATTTCAATGAAATTTTGAAGACTTAGCAGTCAGTAAAAGTCATTATTATTTACAGAAGTACTTATAGTCGGGAAGGAATTGACCAAGGCTACAGCTATTAAGAATCATGTCTTTGAGAGACTTCTTAAGATTAATGTTTTATTATGATATATCTAAATCATTAGGAATACTTATAGGCGGAAAGGCTTTCGGAGGAATGTTACCTCCTGAAACATACCAAAATACCATACTAGCTCCATAACAACCCTGAATAGGTATATAACGCCTTCCTATCTCCTATATTTATTCGTTAAAATATTAAAAACATTAAAATAATTCTGCCATTCCATTATATTTTATCGGCAGCAAAGCGCACCGGGTTCAGCTAGTAAAATATATTTTTGATATCACAATATATGCCCACAGTGAACTATTTTCGAAGCATATGTGAGGTACAAGTTCTCAATTTTTGGACTATAGATCTTCAATAAACTCGCAATTTTCCCAATTATCAAATATACCAAATTGCATGGTATATACATATATTCATTTATTTTAGGTGTATTCCAAAAAGGAACCTGATATTCAAAGACTATTTGAAGATGTAGCAGGAGGGGCTAATCAATATGAATTTTCCAATATTATTTAGAAATTTATAATTTCTTATATGAATGGATTTTATTATGTTATTCATATGTGACCTAGTTTTTATCGCCGAGTCCGAACGGCGTGTCCTAAGTTGCCCCCCGTAGAGACGTTTTTCATGGCTGAAATACTCAGGAAATATCGCCAGCATTACTAAGGGGTATTTTGCCACAGTAGACAATTTGATGGGAATCGAACCCGGACATTCAGCGTGCAAGGCGGTTGCACATAGCTAATTCCTACAGGTTGTGGTGTAGGGTATCACATGGTCGGCCCCGTCCGACTATAGCCTTTCCTTACTTGTTTTTCTGTAATATCTTTTTACTCAATTACTTGAAAGAAAGATCTACTCTCCTCATCATCATTCTGTTAAAATATTGTCGGCCAGATCTTCATCTCGAAATAATTCAAGATAAGCTGATTGATACCATATTTTTCCCACTAAACTATAGGATCAGGTGGTGTCCCATGCCACATAAAATCAGGACTGATTTCACTGTGACACAAAATGGAACTCAAAGTATGGGGGGTGGAAAATTTCTTTTGATTATGTAAGCCCTTGATGAGTATACTAAGAACCCGAAAGGAAATTTTCGCCATAGGTCAAGCTTCTGAGATATCTCGCGATGAAGTTTTTGATTTTTTCCCTATAATACTTGGTAAAATAGCTCCATATCTCTGTTTGGCGTTCTTGTAGCTTCATTTTAAGGTGACATGTCTTCAGTCAAATCATTTGGCGAATCTTTTTGTAGAACATTTCATTCTTCTAACTCAATGCCTTTCAAGTCCTTTTCGTCCTTTATTTTTTGAACCGTAGTTAAAGTACCACAACATGATATTTTTCAGCATCAATATATTCTACAAAAATGTTGCTCAGAAGATTTAACTACTAATCGATTTTGTCCCGTTTTCATTGTCATTTTTGGCATTTATTCGGATTTGGTTCAGAATTAAACTATGTTTTGTTTTTCTGTATATTCGTCATTGGTTATTTATTGGTATGTAGACATAACAATTGGTTATTGCTTATGTAGACATCTGGGGTGCTTCTGAAATATTTACCACAAATAGCTCTTGTAATGATGAACACGTTAATAAAAAATTTTCTTGGAGGATAGATCCGGTTATCTCAATTTTTGATCCGGATATTCCGGCATTAATACGGATTTTTGAACCGGTTGTAAGTAACCGATTAAACTTATATGTATACCATTAAAAAGCTTATAGAGTTGTCCATCAAATTAAATTAATTCGCTTCGGAAAACTTTGTTAGTTGCAGTTCTAGAACAAAAAAACCGTTTTCTTAAACCGTTTTTAAGGAAAAATATCAATACGCGCAAATATGAAGATCAAAGGCTGGGGGGTGAAAAATTTTTTTTGGCGATGAAAGTTGATGAAGATAATATTACGAACCCGGAAGGACAGTTTTGCCATAGGTCAAACTGGGGTACTTCTTAAACATTTTACAAAGTACAACTATTTACTTTACTCCTTACTAAGTATTGAGTACGGTGGCACAGCGCGTGTAAGTCCGAATACAAATCCGAGAGTTGTGTGTTCAACGCTCACCGTCGGCATTCGAGTTTTTTGTTAACAAGATAAAGAAGAACAGTTGGTGGTGCATATTTAAGCGTTTGAACAACCCTTAATGTTCGCAAGCATGGCGCATTGTGTACAAATCAGAGATTCGCATGATCAAATCCAATGAGAGCAAAACAAAATAAAAGAAGTAAGAGAGGGTTATAGTCGGACAGGGCCGTCATTACTGAAAACGTAAGGTATTATTTTCTGTATATTATAATGACCAATCGGGACTTTTTCGCTACATATTATTAAAACAAGTTAGAAAGTATCAGTTGGCATCGTCAAAGGAAGTATGGACTTGCAAAAAAAAAAAAATTGCACCGTCGTAAAAGGGGCCGTAAGGCGAACATGTTTCAAACAAATTCGAAACGGTTCGAGAAGAGCTGTTAAACTATACTTTTCCCAAAGAAGTGGGCCGATATAGTCCATATTCGAACCTGATGTATGCATGGAAGTAATAATTCCACATCCCTAGTTTGGAACAATTCGGTTAGCCTCTTCTGGAACATGTTTCAAAAAAATTCGAAACGGTTCAAGAAGAGCTGTTAAACTATATTTTCCCAAAGAAGTGGGCCGATATAGTACATATTCGAACCTGATGTATGCATGGAAGTAATATTTCCACATCCCTAGATTGGAACAATTCGGTTAGTCTCTTCTGGAACTATCGTGCGAATAATCTTAGCCAAAAATTTTACATCTTCGAACTTAAACTAAGTTTGGACAAAATTTACGAGACCTAAAATATGAACCAAATAGGTTGATTCTTCGAGAATTATCGTGCGCACCAGCCAGCCACACAGACGGTCGTCAGAAATGGATTTCTTCCAGACATACTTGAGGTCTAAAATCATTATTTCGGTAATCTCGTTGGCCTAAATGTTGAGGGTATAAGCAAATACTAAAAGAATTTTAGAAATAGTTTTCGGTAATTTTGTCGAGTCGATCAATGAAAAAAACCACTATTTCGAGGTACTATTACATTACTTATTACCAAAGGTATCACAAAAACTATAAGACCCATTTCACCCGCTAAAAACTATCTGATCATCATGTAAAATTGCATGCTTCTTTTGTGTCATATGCTCACACCTTATTTATTTCGCGCTGATCGGACTATGATTGCGATCTACAGAGCAGATACAATTTCGGATAAAAGTTTTGGTTTTGGTCCATTTCACCCCCTAAATATTTCACGATCATCACCAATAACAATAGCGATCTATTCTGATGTGAAACCGACCGCCATACTTAATTTCGTGATGATAATTGCGGCCTGGATTTTGATTACAATTTATAATGCACAGACGGACGGACGGACACACATCGCTTTATCTCGTCGAGATATGAAAAATGGTACATAACATTGGGGGTTTACGACGAATATTTCGCGGTGTTACATGCATTTTTGGCAAAACAAACCCTTCCCACATTGTGGAGTAGGGTATACATATTAAAAACCTACCGTTGTATGGGCCATACACCTAGACATGACCTAATTTCACAATTTTTGCTGTAGAAGTTGTCACCACTGGGAACCTCAAATGTCACATAAAAGTTAGTTCGTTAAAAAAATGTAGCCATCATTCTCAAAATACCGAGAATCTGGATGTACCTTTATATGGGGTTATACAGAAACTTGGACCTATGTTGACATGTTTAGGTGGAGAAGTTTACGGGAACTTCAAATGTCAAATTACGTGTAGTTCGGTCAGAAAATGTAGCTAAAATCCATAAAATACCGAAAATCGGGATGTATCTTTACATGAGGGTAATCCCAAAACATGGACCTATATTGTCACTTTTTCTTGACCAAATGTGTAGCTACAACCCTCAAAATAACAAACATCGGAATGTACCAACTATGGTGGCCATACCAAAACATGGGTCTATGTTGACAATTTTTGATGAATAACAGCGTGTTTTTGTATAAAGTTTTTGCCCATTCGTTCGTCGATTTTATGAACGAAGACACAATTTGGTTTTCATAGCGGTTGACGTTTGTATTCGTTTGAAAAACAAATGAAAGCTTTTCATTTTTTTGGTTTTCGTAACAAAATCAGACGAACGAATACGTCAAAAATAAACGAATGGAAAAGAACCATCGTTTTGAATGAAAATTAAATAATTTGAGTAATAAATGACACAAAACACACGAAAACTGGAAGGGAATGCTATTTTATTTATTTCCATAGAAGCACGCGCGTATATGTACATCCATTTCTTCATATTATCACAATTATTTTTGGACAAATTTGATTACATTTTTTTCTTTTTTTTTTTTTGTTTGTCATCTGTTTATGGGGTTTGCCAGCAAGTAACACATTTTACGTGAAGATGCCTACACAAAATTCACAAAATAAGTATCATGGAAACCCTGAAATATAAAAGCTTTTATGAAATAGACGAAAGCTTTTAGATAGAAACGAATGGTTCGTAAAATTTTACAAGAACCAAATTTTGAACGTATACGTTTTAGTATGAACGGTTCGTGTGACAGGCAAGCATTTTTACAAAAACACGCTGTAAGTTTAGTGACTACAGGGAACCTCAAATGTAAAATAATGGGTAGCTCAGTAAAACAAATTGCTAAACTTTTAACATACCGAACATGGAGAGGTTCTGCTATATGGGACTATGTTGACAATTTGTAATGAAGAAAGTTTGTTAGCACTGGGAATCTCAAATATCAAGCTGCAGGTAGTTCGCTCGAAGAAGTAGCTAGAATTCTCAAAAATCGAAAATCGCAAGGTATACCAAAACATGGACCTATGTTGCAATTTTTGATGGAGAATTTTTGTGACCACCGCAAACCTAAATGCTGGTCAAAAAATGTAGCTAAAATTCTCAAAATACCGAAATTCGAAAGGTACCATTATATAAGGACTATTCCAAAACATGGACATATGTTTTCTTATAAATAAAATGTTTGTGTATGTGGGAGTGTGTGCGTGTGAATATGTAAACTAGGGTTATGAGGTTGTATAAACCTCGTATCCCTGTATGAAATTTTGATGAGGTTTTACCTAAGATTGCATAAAATCTTAATTAAAAAGTGATTCGATGAAAGAAGCTTCCACACAACAAGCTTTTAAAGTTTTTATTTTTAAGAACTTTTGACAATTTTTTGAAGTCACACGACTTAACCAAAATGACATAACCGTTTGTTTCTCACTAATTTTATCATCGTATTATAACATATACAGTGAGTGTCAAAAATATTCGGTTTTAAATTTCACCAATAATAACACCTCAGTATTTTAGAAGCCCATGCCCAATATCCAAAAAACCAAATACGTAAAAAAATGTTGGTCGTGTGGCAATTAAAAAGTATATGTAACATGGATCCATGGCAACCCTATAAGCGAGAATAATAAAGAAAACGTTGCTAACCCTGTTTTCTATGCGTCAAAAATATTCGGTTTTTATAACTTTGGTTAAATATGTAGGCAAAAACGGTCATTATCGAACTTTTTCTGCAATATTAGTATACATTTTAATAACTGCGAACAGTATCTTTGTTCCTGTGTGCAAAAATATTATATTTGATAGCAAATTATTAAAATTTAGCGCTAAGGAAAAACGCTACCCCAGAAAAGAGAAAACTGGTCATATTTCATTATAAAAACAGCAGAAATAAAAGGAAATTTTGCTTATTTTTGAATATTTAGTCGAATATAGCCGAAATAATGTGAAAAAGTCACGAAAATATAGAAATAATCGATTTCGTGAAACACATAAGCCAGCCAAAACCAAGAATTTGAAGGGAAGGTAGAGGAATCTCCTGAAAAATTACGGCTAATATGCCATTTAGATATGGCACCATTAGCCGGATTTAGCCCATTATCAGGTTTTATTTGCTAAATCCAGCCAAAATCTACCAGATTTCCCATACAAAAATAAATCCTCCTATTGAGTGGATTTGTTTTAAATCTGGCATAAATCCTCGTATACAACTCTGTTTTTTGCAACATGTTGCTAGAAAATACGAAAAGTTGCAAGCTGGCACAAGAAACAAGGTAGATGCATCGGTGAATTGCTACACTAAAAAAAATTAAAAATGTAAAAATTTGTTAACATGGCGGAAAAATTAAATTTGTTTTGATGTACAAAGTTGATATTAATCAACCAAGAATAATATTTATGATTTGTAAACAATAAAATAATTCGTTTATTTACATATTTCAGATGGACAAACTGCGATAAAATAATTCTTTATTTGCTCTTTAGTTAGCATTAATAGACATTATGCTATGCACTATGCTAACATTTTCAGTATTAAATAATAAATTTGTAATTTGACGTGTGTTTTTTGAGACGAATTCAATTTACAAAAAATTCTTTTAACGTTTCAAATTCGTTCAGATGGGCTGATGCATCTACCTTGGTAATTGTGCTATGAACAAAAATCAGCTGACTGTCATTTAAATCCTCCAAAATGTATATCTAAATGCAATGAGATTTGTACTGGATTTATTATATCCAGTCGAGGATTTATGGCTAGTCTAAATGAGCTATAAACCGCCTTAATTTTCTTGAAATAGGTCACTGAGTCCTAAATGACTTTCAGAAGATAGAAAATATGCACTTACATTACAAAAAATCGTAAGGATAAAGCCTTTCATGGTCTTGTAACACATCACAAACCATCGGCGTATTTACGTAACCAAAAATCTAGTTCAAGTTTCGCCTTGATGTACCTTCAAAACTTGATGTACATCAGAAACTTGGTGAAATGGAGCTAGTTTTGAATGCCTAAGCAGGAAAACAGTGTTCGAAAATAAACACTATAATATCGTACCGTACCGTTCTGTACCGTACCAAGGTGGATAGGTACACTACGATAGTGTACCGCTCCGGAGCACAAACACTAAAAAATATTTTAGTGATACTGTACCGGAACACAACGATAATCGTAGTGTACCCCATGCCGGAGCACTAAAAATCGTAGTGCTCCGACTGCGGAGCACTAAAAATTTTAGTGTTCTGACTGCCGGAGCACTAAAAATCGTAGTGCTCCGACTGCGGAGCATTAAAAATTTTAGTGCTCCGACTGCGGAGGACTAAAAATTTTAGTGTTCCTACTGCCGGATCACTAAAAATCATAGTGCACCACGTGTTGGAACACTAAAAAATAATAAAGGTATTATGTTTTCTTAGGAAAATTAAATATTTGGTTAAATTTGATCAAATGAAAATTAAGGTAAACTGTTACATCCATGTATGTTTAAATTAGTTAAACACATTGCGAAATATGGTCAAAATTATAAAAAAACAATATTTAGTTTTTGTGGAATGAAGCAGAAAGATCGTTGTGCCGGAGCACTAAAAATGGTTTTGTACCACGTTTTGAAACTATAAGGTAATGAACCATACATTAATTTATTATGATTTCCGAGGAAATTAAATATTATATATATATATTTTTTTAATAAATAAAAATTAAAAGAAAATGTGAAAAACATCTGATTTGGTTTTTGGACAATGGAGCACTAAAAATCGTAGTGTTCCGACTCCCGGATCACTAAAAATCGTAGTGTTCCGACTGTCGGATCACTAAAAACTGTAGTGTTCCGACCGCCGGATCTCTAAAAATCGAAACAATGGATCAATAAAAATTGTAGTGTTCGGTTGTGGAGCACTAAAAATCGTAGCGTACCAAGAGCCAAAACGCTAAAAATAACGTCAAAGTAATCGTCTGTTTATTATAATTTATGAGGGAAATTAAATATTTTATGTTTTTAGGATAAATAAATACATATTAATAAATAAAAATTAGAAGTAAATGTGTAAAATATCTGATTTGATTTTTGGACAATGGAGCACTAAAAAACGTAGTGTTCCGACGGCCGGATCACTAAAAATCGTAGGGTTCCGACTGCCGGATCACTAAAAATTGTAGTGTTCCGACCGCCGGATCTCTAAAAATCGAAACAATGGATCAATAAAAATTGTAGTGTTCGGTTGTGAAGCACTAAAAATCGTAGCGTTCCGACTGCCGGATAACTAAAAATCGTAGTATACCACGTGCAATACAATAAGGTAATGTACCACACAAGAGTTTTTTAATAAATACAAATTAAGAAATAAAAATAAAATAAATAAAAATAAAAATAATCCGGCAGTCGGAACACTACGATTTTTAGTGCTCGCAGTCGAACACTACGATTTTTATTGATCCTTTGTTTCGATTTTTAGAGATCCGGCAGTCGGAACACTAAAATTGTTATTGCTCCGCAGCCGAACACTACGATTTTTATTGATCCTTTGTTTCGATTTTTAGAGATCCGGCAGTCGGAACACTAAAATTTTTAGTGATCCGGCAGTCGGAACACTACGATTTTTAGTGCTCCGCAGCCGAACACTACGATTTTTATTGATCCATTGCTTCGATTTTTAGAGATCCGGCAGTCGGAACACTACGATTTTTAGTGCTCCGCAGTCGAACACTACGATTTTTATTGATCCATTGTTTCAATTTTTAGAGATCCGGCAGTCGGAACACTAAAATTTTTAGTGATCCAGCAGTCGGAACACTACGATTTTTAGTGCTCCGCAGCCGAACACTGCGATTTTTATTGATCCATTGTTTCGATTTTTAGAGATCCGGCAGTCGGAACACTACGATTTTTAGTGCTCCGCAGTCGAACACTACGATTTCTATTGATCCATTCTCCAAAAATCAAATCAGACGTTTTTCACGTGTTCTATTATAGTTTATTTCTTAATTTGTATTTATTAAAAAAAATTAAAATATTTAATTTTCCTCACCAATCATAATAAACTCCTTTGTGGTATTTTCTATGTATCCACAGTCAGAACACTACAATTTTTAGTGCGCCATTGTACAAGAACCGAATTAAAGTTTGTCATATTTTCTACTTAAGTTCCCAACGTTATTAATTAATATGTATACATACATGGATATAACAGGTGTATCTGTGTTTTTATGTCTTAATTTGTACTTAATTCAAAAATTATAAATATTTAATTTTCCTCCCAAATCATAATAAACTCGTGTGTGGTACATTATGATTACGTTATTTTTTAGTGTTCCGACATGTGGTACACTACGATTTATTAGTGCTCCGACTGCTGAACACTACGATTTTTAGTGTTCCGACTGCGGAGCACTACGATTTTTAGTGTTCCGACTGCGGAGCACTACGATTTTTAGTGCTCCGACTGCGGAGCACTACGATTTTTAGTGTTCCGACTGCGGTACCCAACGTTTTTAGTGTACCAAAATGTGGTACACTACGTTTTTCGTTGTGCTCCGGAACAGTATCACTAAAATATTTTTTAGTGTTTGTGTTCCGGAACACTAACGCTAAAAATATTTTAGTGATACTGTTCTCGGAGCGGTACACTATGTTAGTGTACTGTTTATTTTCGAACTCTGCAGGAAAATCAGTATACCACCAAGTTTCCGGCCTTTCTGTGTACTCCAACACAAAAAGTACAAAGGAGCTTCTAGGAGACATGTATTTATCAATGACTTATGATGTGTTACAAGGCCATGAAAGGCTTTATCCTTACGATTTTTTTGTAATTTAAGTGCATATTTTCTATATTCTGAAAGTCATTTAGGACTCAGTGACCTATTTCAAGAAAATTAAGGCGGTTTAGCCGTAATTTTTCAGGAGATTCCTCTACCTTCCCTCCCAGTTCTTGGTTTTGGCTGGCTTATGTGTTTCACGAAATCGATTATTTCTGTATTTTCGTGACTTTTGCACATTATTTCAACTATATTCGACTAAATATTCAAGAATAAGCAAAATTTCATTTTATTTCTGCTGTTTTTATAATGAAGTATAACCAGTTTTCTCTTTTCTGGGATAGAGTTTTTCCTTAGCGCTAAATTTTAATAATTTGCTATCAAATATAATATTTTTGCACACAGGAACAAAGATACTGTTCGCAGTTATTAAAATGTATACTAATATTACAGAAAAAGTTCGATAATGACCTGTTTTTTTGGCAAAATATTTAACAAAAGATACAAAAACCGAATATTTTTGACGCATAGAAAACAGGGTTAACAACATTTTCTTTGTTATTCTCGCTTATAGGGTTGCCATGGATCCATGTTACATACACTTTTTAATTGCCACAGGATCAACATTTTCTTAAGTATTTGGTTTTTTGGTTATAGGGCATGGGCTCCTAAAATACTGGGGTGTTATTTTGGTGAAATTTAAAACCGAATATTTTTGACACTCACTGTATATCATTTTATATTATTCTAGCAGACACCGGTCGTTGGGTTTTAATGACAACTTTTTATGGATTTTATGCTTGACAATTCAAAAATAAGTATTTTCTACCTCACTTCTTCGGTTCATTGTCAAACCCAGGAGGATTTTAAATTTACCAACAGATTTTGCCTGTAACCTTTCTTTTCTCTTATGGCCTGTTGGATTTTTTCGCCCATTGATGCTGTTTAGGATTTATTATCGTCCATGTCACCTGTCTTTATCCTAAAGCGATCTAACTATAAAAGTTAAAAAAATTGTTAAGTCGAATTCTCACGATTATTGAGACTTAAATGTTTTAGTTTTTCATGGCGGAAATTTGTAATTTAAGGAAATTTGTAAATATATCGTTTTTCTTGATCGGGGGCGCAACCACCGTTGTCTCGAAAATTAATTTGCAAGCCGATGCAATCATAATTTTAGCAAATAAAGCGATTATAAAATAACAGGCCACCGAAATTCCTCTACAAATTTATAGCGTTTTGGACCAAGGGATATTCCTAAACATGTTCTGAAAATTGCATGAAATTAGGTTCAGTAGATTTGGAAAAATAATATATTGGATTGATTGGGCGCTGTCAGCAGTTTTCAAGATATAACACATTTAAAAAAGATGGCGTGGTCCGGTATTATTGCCTCACAAAATTTATGCTGAAATCGAGATAATCAGAAGTTTGGCTTATACATATAGCGTTTAAAAGAAAGGCGTGGGGAAGGTACCCCACTTCCTCCGAAATGAAACGGCAAGCATTGAGCTTTTGCTGCAAATTTTATGGAAATCGGTTCAGTAGTATTGGCGATATAACATTTTAAACAAGTAAGAACGGCTTTAAGTTCGGCCGGGCCGAACTTGTTATACCTTCCACCAGGAGTGGTATTAAAGTAAAATGGAACAATTAGTTTCCTTTCGTTTATGAAAAAGACATAATACCAAATTTCAAATACGTAAATTCGGGAGGTACCGTTCTATGCGGGCTATATGAAGGCGTGGACCTATACCGACAAGTTTCATATGGAAAGTTTTATAACTCAAATGAGGAATAAATACCAAATTTCGGCAATATCGGAGAAATATTGAGGCCACAACCTTCAAAATACCGGAAATCGGGAGGTACCGTTCATTGGGGCTATATGAAGGCGTGGACCCATAGCAAACAAATTTTTGGGGAAAATTTTATATTCCCAACGAGGGCTAAGTAGCAAATTTCAGTCATTTCCGAGTGATAACGAGCTAAAACTTTCAAAATACCGAAAATCGGGTGGTACCGTTCTATGGGGGCTGTATTAAGGCGTGGGCCTGTACCAACAATTTTCTATGGGGAAAGTTTTATTACCCGAACGAAGACTAAATACCAAACTTCAGCCACTTTGGATGAATATTGAGGTCACAACTTTGGGGGCTATAATACCTCTAACGAAGACTAAATACCAAATTTCAGCCATTTCAATGGATTATTGTGGCCAAAACCTTCAAAATACCGAAAATCGGCAGGTACCGTTCTATGGAGGCGTGGACTTATACCGACAAATTTCTAGGAGAAAGTTTTGTAACCCCAACGAAGACTTAATACTAAATTTCAATCGCGTACTGTTCTATAGCCCCCATAGAAGGCGTGGACCCATACCAACAAAATTCGGGGGGAAAGTTTTATACCACCAACGAACACTTAATACCAAATTTCAGCCCTTTCCGTGTGATAATAAAGCTAAAACCTTCAAAGTACCGAAAATCGAAATCGAAAACCGATGTAGCCCATTTGCAATACCAAACATCCTAGGAGTAATAGAAACTTCTATACCAAATTTCAAAGCTCTATCTTAAAAATAGCCAGCTGTATCTTGATTTCTATATTTTTATTCTATATACATTATAGGGTCTCCGATGAATATTTCGATGTGTTACAAACGGAATGCCAAATTTAATTATACCCTCCATATTATGGTGGAGGGTATAAAAACAGGCGTGGTCGGGTCTTTAGGCCCCAAAGAAGTAATACTTTGTAGATTAATCCATAAATTAATCCATAATTATTGCAAATATAGCGTTTTTTTTAAATATCGCATAGATGAGGTACCCTGCTCCTCTTTTTTTAAATATGGCAAAGGGAATTACCCCGTCCCCTTCGAAATTCAAGAAAATATGCATCCTATTTCCACCAGAGGCCATTCCTTTACATTCCCTGAAAATTTCAGGAAAATCAGTTCAGTAGTTTTGTAGATGTAAAATATTTTAAAAAGTGGGCGTGGTCAAGTCTTTGAGTCCAAAAAAGTAGGTAAGCTCGGAGACACAACCACAATTGTGTCGCAAATTTATTGCCGAACCGGTACACTCGTAATTATTTTAAATAAAGGATTTTTAAAGAAATAGGGTATGGGAGAAGTACCCCGCCCGCTCCGAAATTCAACTAAATTTGTAGCCTATTTTACCGGGGGCCATCACTGTGCATTCCCCGACAATTTCAGGAAAATCGGTTCAGTAGTTTTTGTAGAAAAGAAAAAAATTGAAAATTGAATAAAAGTGGGCGTAAAAGTGGGTGCAGTCAACATTTCCTTGCATAAAGACCAAGTCAAGTTATGGCGCACATTTCACAAAACGATCCAGCCGTTCTCAACTGATGCCATAACCAACGAACGAAATTTGATTTTTATTTATAAAGATAAAGTTATATCTTTCATTTCATATATCATAAAAATTAAAAGCGGTGTGTGCGGGACCTTTTTTTAAAATTTAAATGAAATAAAAGTTATTTTAGTCATTAATAGGCAAAAGGCCATTCATTCATGCAACAGGAAATAATTTTTTGAGATTTTTTTTTCATTTCATACGATAGTAAAGTAAGTAAGTGCGCCGAATGCTGATGTAAATGCATTCTACTTATTGTTAGGATTTCGTAAAATGAAATCATTCAAAGTGCACATGCAAATAAGGATTTATTTATTTCATACGGATATACCTATACACAATATCAGAAAAGGCATTATCCACAATAGCTATTTATGTGATAAACAACTTTGGTTGGCGAACTGCACACAAACATAACATACCTTGCAATAAATCCACATGCATTGACTTCGATTTGCTGCACTGGCGTCAAGACAAAAAATTGTGGCACTTAAATTCCAACTAATTTATACGGTTTGCTGAAAATATTTGTCGGTTTCATTTGTGACGTTTATGGCATTACAAATGACATAAATGGTTTATAACTGGCACTGCAACTGTCATTCCAAACACCCTGTGCGTGTGACGGTGATTGAATGAGTGGATGATGAAAAATATTTACAGACAGACTGCTTTAATGAAATTGAATTCATTAATTGTTAATCGCCACAACCTTTCAAAATCATAGTCAGTGACGATCGCAGTGGTTACAATCACGTTGAACAGATCTTCGAATATTTAGGTAGGTAGACTGCATCAAGAAAGCGTAAATTCGAAATTAACAGAAGAAATCTGACCATAGACATATACTAAAAGTATTTAAGTACAAATACATACATAAGTCTATATGCACAAATTGCATAAATAAATAAAGATGTAAGACACGAAGTTTAAAATTCTACGAAATCAAGCCTAAACCACACTGACATAAATATGTATGTTAGTTAGTATCCATGCCTTAGCAATGTCATAAAAGGGGGCCTTTGCTTATTGAATATGCACCCGACCACCTCCAGGTATATGGCGCCAGTAAAATGAACAACATAAACAAGCTTTACAAATATGTTGATTAAAATCTTGTGGTCAATATGTTCGGATCGAAAGCATTCGAATTACCTGTAAAATTATTGATTATAATGGAATGTATGAAAGATGGCGTGCAAATTGTAAGGTATAACTGGAGCAGGCAATAACTTATGTAGAGCTTATTAAAGAAGGGTCAAGCGCTTTTCGGTGAAGAATGTTTCCATTACGCACATTTGATAACGTTTTCCAAAGCCTTTCACTTTAACAAATAAATAAATAAAATAAATTTTATTTTTGGAAATTTCAAATGAATTTTTTGGAAAATCTGAATTACTTCAAATAATAAAAGGTCGCGGAATTCTGTAATGAATATAAATGTCGTGCGGCTTTAAACTCATTCTGTATTCGAAAAATTACGATTTCAGTATTGTGCGGATTAAAAGTGCATGAAATGACATGTCTATTGGACAAAATGTACGATATATCAAGGGTTTTCCGTGGAGTATATCTTGAACACCAATTACAAAATTGTTTTACTGTTTTGTTTTACTTAAACAAAATTTTTATTCCTATCTTAGATAAATTTGTTGCTAATAGTAGGAGAAAATAATGGAGAAAAATTTATTTTTGTGCGTCATAACGTGCTAATAACTGCTATAAGTAGCATACACACCTGAATATTTTCCTAACATTAGCAAAGCTTTAGCTGAAAACAACAGTAAACGATTTTAATGCTCAAACATTGGTTATATGGTATTAAAATCTGCAGTAATTTGTATTGTATCTTGTACCCTCAGCCTTTAGGCTAACGATAAAAATGTTTCGCTAAAATGGTGCGCACAATATCTCTCGAAGGTACAATTCGATTTCTTTGAGTTCGAATATAATCCATATAATAATCGGTTCCATAATATAATCGGTTCACTCCTTCAGGTACCTCCCACACAAAATTTCAAATATTTGATTTCACCTAAACTTTGAACATCCTAAAATTACTTCAAGACGTACATATTTCAAGTTACAAGAGGGTCCATATGAGAAAACATCTTCGGATCCGTCCCCCACAAAAGATCAACATAAATGCGGTTTATGGGCTGTTCGAGGATCCATTGGACATTTTGACCAATGGTACCCCTGCGGTATGGTCTACAGCGATACTCTATTTTTCGTGGGTAAGTCCATGCTTCCTGACGTAATGGTCCAGAATAACTAAAATGAGGTCCTCTTCCAAAATGAACTACGAGTATATATTCTTTCAGGTATCTTCTCCACAAAAGTACAACATTTTTACGCTTTTATCGAAGTCGAATTTATGAGCACAACATAACCATTTGCCCACAATCGTGAATTTATATACCCCAAATATTTCGATATTTTTTTTTTGTTTTGAAAGTTTATACGTTCAAAAAAGCCACAAAATTCTGAAACTCCCTGATTACACAATCTTTAGGAAAAATATTTTGGTTATGTAGCCCGTATTCGATCGGTCTATAGATAAAAGTCTCAACTCACACATGCTGAGGGTATACCTCTGCGAGTAGGATTTGGATTCTATGAGTCGTAATTTGTATCGCCCGACCCCTGATAAAAAAAATTGTTTTCTTGATGTAATTTTCTGAATTTTTAAGTTGGCTTGCACGGACTCTATCACTTCTTGTAAAATAGTAAAGGTTTGGTGTTTTTATGTAAAAAAAATAATATTTTCATTCAATAGCTGGATATACAACCAGTTTTGAAAAAAGGTGCCGTATAAAATTTTTGATTCGAAATATTCAATACAAGTCTAATCTGCACTCACGGATTTGAGTTACTTTTCTATTTGGGGGTATTTATTTCAATTAATTAATTATTGGTATACAAACTACATTAAAAGGATATATGTACGTATATATTCGCGAATGCAACCCTGTATTCCAAAGTGGATCTATTTTGACCAATTTCTGCATGGAGGTTCTCCCACAAAAAGGATTTCCAAAATTAGAACCCAAAATGCCAAATAAGAGCTAATGTGGTTGAAAATTCTGGGATACACCAAATTCATTTGAAAGATTTTTTAGTGAATGCGTCAATTCTGTTGGAGAATTTGGTTAAAAAACGTAAAAATACCGGAAAGAAATTTTGTATGGGAACTATACCGAATATGGTTCATTTTCAATTATTAACATCCAAGGACTAATAACCAAATTTCAAACTTGTATCTAAAATATTGTGAACACTCTATTTTGAATGTATATACTATCCCCCAGTTTTTGTAAACATTTTTATTCTTCTCACTCGAATTGTCAAATTTTGTAGATCGATTTACTCGCTTTAGCGCAAATGTAGAACGCTGATTTTTAAATGAGGAATCCTTAATGATATATGGAACGGGTATATGAAAAATTAGATGTGTATGTCATCTGGGGGCTGAGCTATGAATGCCTAAATTATTACGAATATAGACGAACGAACAAAAATAAGTTACAAAAACTGGGGGTATGTGTCAATATTACATATAAAATCAATTTAAAAAAACTTTTAAAATAACTCTAAAAAATTTTTAACTTTCATCAGTTTTGGTCAATGTTAGACTTTTGGCACTTTTTTTGGTTTTCTGATCATATCTTGAAAACATTACGATTTTTCAGAACTATGATAAATTTGTAGATTATAAAATTTTATACGAAATCGGAGCTACGTTTCCCGAGATATGAGTCACGCATTATAGAAAATGCAAACAAAATTATGTCACTTATTCTTTTACACTTATTTCAAAAGACATAGTCTCTATCAAGAAATGCTCAAAGAGAACGCGTAAAAAGTCGTTAAATTCGGCTGGGCCGAACTTTTTATAAATTCCACCATAAAATATTCTTAACTAAAATAAAATAATTAGTTTCCTTTCTTGTCCAAAATTTTAGGTTCAAAAATTTTTCGACAACGGATAACCCAGATGCCTAAATTTTGTAATCTAATCTACAAAAATGTGTACACTCAAGTGATACCTTTATATGGGGGTTATATCAAATTGTTGACATATGTTCAAAATTTTTGGTGGAAAAGTTGTGAGAGTGCAGGGAACCTAAGATGTCAAATTACGGATAGTTCCGTCAATAAATGTAGCTAAAATCCTCAAAATACCGAAAATTGGGAGGTACTGTTATGTTATATGGGAGCTATACCAAAATATAGACCTATGTTGACAATTTTCTGTGGAGAAGTTTCGTGATGTATCAAATGACTGGTAGTTCGGTCAAAAAGTGTAGGGAAAACTTTCAAAATACCGAAAATCGGGAGGTACTTTTATATGGGGCCTAAAAATACCGGAAATCGGGAGGTACCGTTATATGAGGGCTATACCAAAACATGGACCTAAGTTGATAATTTTCTGTGGAGAAGTTTCGTGAATGCAGAGAACATCAAATATCAAATTACGGGAAGGCCCGACCAAAACTTTAGGGAAACTCGTCAAAATACTGAAAAATCGGGAGATACCTTCTTATGGGGCTACACCTAAGCATGAACATATGATGACAATTTTTGGTGAAGATGTGTTGTGATCCCTTACAATCTCAAATGTCAAATTTCAGCTAATTCGATTAAAAATTGTGGCTAAAACACTAAAAATACCGAAAATCGGGAAGTACCGTTATATGGAGGCTATACCTAAACATGGACCTTTGACAGTTTTTGTTGGAGTAGTGTTGTGATCCCTAAGAATCTTAAATGCCAAATAACAGCTAGTTTAGTAAAAAATGTAGATAAAACCCTCAAAATACCCACAATCGGGTGGTACCGTTAACATGGACCTATGTAGACAATTTTTGGTATAATAGTGTTATGATCCCAAAGAACCTTAAATGCTACAACTTTTTAGGTTAAAAATTGTAGCTAAAATCCTCAAAATATGGAAAATCGGGAGATACCGTTATATGGAGGCTATACCAAAAATGAGCGATATAGCACATATTCGAACTAGACATGCCTATGGAAAAAAATATTCGGGTGAAAAAATTCAGCCCTCTTGCTATATTTTTGTGGACGCTAGAGTGATTACAACAGACGGACATATCTAGATCGACTCTGATTCTGATCAATAATAAATGATGTGTGCGCGAAAACTATCTCGCCTAGGCAACACCACGATTACCAGAACAAAAATTTAAGCCGTGCTTGAACGAATAATGCAAGATCGTCATGTTATATACCGCGGGATAGAGGCATCCTGGTACATTTCTTCCACCAACTAACATTTAATATTGCATGAACACCTGGATTTTTCTCGTTAGATCCAGCAAAATTGGAAAATCACTCAAAAAGAGGCTCTTGTGGATTGGTGCAAAGAACATTTATAAGATCTCACGGACGACGAATCTTCTTGGATCTATCCATTGGAGCCCGAAACAAAACAGTAATCGACCATTTAGGTCTTCAAAAGCGAGCCAAATCCAGCAAAAAATGTTCATATAAGAAGCACTACGAAGCAAATGGTCGCCTGTTTCTTCGGCAAAACTGACCGTGTGGCGACTACATGGCTTAAGGAATGTAGGACGGTTTATTCTGAGTGGTACACTACAATTTGTTTGCCAGAAGTCTCCTGAGAAATTTGAAAAACGAACAAGATTAACGAATCATTCTGAATCATGACTATGCGAGTTCTCATGTATCGATTCAAACCAGCGCCTTTTTGAGCGGACAAAACGTGGATTTGATGGGTCATCCAGTGTACAGCCCTGACTGAGGATTCAATGACTCAATTTGATTCTAGCATATCAAGAAAAAAGGCGTGGTCAACGATATTCGTAGCCAAAAGATGCTGTAAAAGCGTTCAAAAACCATGTTTTGGTGGTGCCTAATCGGAGTGGAAAAAGGGATTCAACAATTGGTTTGAGCGCATGAAAAAGTGTATAAATCATGCTGCAGACTACTTAAGGAAACAGTAAAACTATTTTTAATGTTAAATATTCGCATTTTCACTGTTAGGCCAGATAGTTATCGTGCAGTCCTCGTATATAGCCTAGCAGGCTCCTTTCGGTGTGTCTTAATACTGTAGTAATGTTGCATTGCTTATGTTCGCCATCTAGCCTGTTGGTTACAAGAGTAAGCTCTCTAATTTTGGGTCATCAGGGTTCGGACGAAAAAGCTCATCATGTTCATTTCCTAATATCATCACCTATCCTGTGATATATGGTCCAATTTCGAATATTCTAAAAGCAGGTATCAGATGTTTTCTCAGCTACCCGTTAACTGGGGAAAGCTTCCCAAAGAATTGATTTGTAAATTCTCCGAACGCTTGCGGCCAGAGGTTATAAAGTCGGCTGGGCTTACGATGCTAGGAAGATGGTCTGAGCCAAGCGAAATGGGGGATTATCAGTACACGTTATTTACTATACCAGATGCAGATTATCCTCGAAGACCGCCAGAATGAGTAGCTACCGCTTCTTCTTATAGACCCTTACATAGTAATTAAGCTCTACCCTGCATGAGACAAAGTAAAGGGATAAGTTCAAGGGAGAGTTAACTCCATCCGGAAAAATGAGTGTAAGAGTCTTAAAACTTTGCAAATATAACCTGCACGGTGCTCTTGCACCAAATTTAAATGGAAGGTGCTTACACCTGGGAAGTTTTTGCGGATTCTGAAACTACAATGTTCATAGATCAGAAAAATAAAAAATCGCCGGAGCGCTTTTTAAATAAATCGCGATTCAAATTGACATTTTTAAGGTTTTTTTAGATTTTCACGATTTTGCTTGGAAACCCAAAGTCCTATTGAAATGGGACTAAAGAAAATATTGTAGCTACAAGATTGACTTTGTGACAATTGTTTTTATCGTTATTGAGATACAGAAGTTCAAATTGGGACAATGGATTGACTGTATCGCCTCCTGATAAAACAATGTAATTATTGTAATTTCCCAACTTATATACGTTTAAGTTGGGTGTTTTTTAAGCTAGATAGAACTTTAAATTGTAAAAAGTAACACAAAAAATTAAATTTTGATGAAACTTTTTTTATTTGTTTCAGTATACTCTGACAAATCATCATGAATAGACTCACGCTTGAACAACGCTACGAAATTATCCAATTTTACTTTGAAAATCAGTCGTCGGTTAGCGCAACTTATAGACGACTTCGTCATTTGTATGGCGTACATAATCGTCCATCTGAACAAGCCAAAATTGCCGCATATGGAGTAAGACCAATCCACAAGAGACCCTACAGAGTCCATATGTCATGTCCTAAGACACCAATTGTAGAGTAGTTTTACATAACTGAAATACTCAGAAAATGTCGCAAACCTTACTGAAGGATATTTTGCAACCGTTTAAAATTTGATTTTGCCTGGCTGTGGAATCGTTTTGAAAAAATGTGGCAAAGCGACCCATGCTGCAATGTATGTATAAAAATCCAATTGGACAATTAAAACGTTAGGACTTCATGTAATTTGCAATAATGCAAAAACTGGGAATAGGAAACTGTGGTTCTCCACACAAAACACATTATATATTAAGCAGTAGGCCCGTTATCTAGCAGACACGTGATTGCAATTTGCATCAGGGGGGAGATCAGCAGTTCTATATCCATATGTAGTCTACCTTGCCGGTATATGCCCTCCAGGAAATAAAATATAGACCAAAAATATATATTTTTATTTTTCATACAAAAGTAATGGTCCATTTCACCCGCTAAATAATATCAGATCATCATCCAAAATTGTAAGCATTTTCCTCTACCTAACTCCTAACCTCGTGCAAAAATTCGTGATTATTGAGCTATAATTGCGACCTCTAACGTGTTTATGATTACACTACAAACAAATAACAGGGTATATTAGGATGTAACTCTGTTATCTTATCATGTACACCAACACAATTGACATCAATAGAAAGGTCAAGCGTTCCTCTTCCAAGTATAGCTTACTTGCCAGGAATGTCTCTTCCAGGAATAAAGATATAAGCTGTATATTAAAAATTTTCACACAAAAGTTTTGGTCCATTTAACCCTCTAAATATTATCTGATCGCCATCTCAAATTGCAAGCTTCTTCTTTGCCTTACCTTATTTAAAATTTCGAGGCGAACTGACTATTATTGCGACCTACAGAGCATCTACAAAATCGGATAAAAATTATGTTTTTGGTCCATTTCACCCGTTAAATATTTTACGATCATCACCAATTAAAATAGCGATCTATTCTGATGTGAAACCGACCTCCATTGATTACAATTTATAATGGACAGATGGAGACACGGACGGACGGACACACATCTCAAAATCGCTTTATCTCGCTGAGATATGAAGATTGGTATACCACATTATTGCTTTTTCAGAATGCGCAAAAATGTCCCTAATGTAAGCGGTTAGGTGCACATTGTAATATAAGGAGGCGTTACAGTCATTCCATGGTCCTAATTTGAACTTCTATATCTCAATAACGGTAAAAACTACGAAGATATCATAATTGTCATTGTTGTAGAGAATTTTCATAGCTACAAAATTTTTTTAGGTCCATACGTCTTGCGGCTTCCAAGCAAAATGGTGGAAACCTAAAAAACCCTTAAAAATGTCAACTTGAATCGCGATTTATTTAAAAAGCGCTCCGACAATTTTTTGTTTGTTTTTTTTTTTTTTTTTTTTGATTTTTCTCATCTATGAATATTATAGTTTCAGTCTCCACAAAAACTTCCCAGGTGTATAACCTTCCATTTAAATTTGATTCAAGAGCACCGTGACCTGCCGTGGTTAGCTTCGGAGGCACTGAAGGGGTGGAAAATTTTTTCACCTTCCCATGAACTACTTCATTCGGAAGTGCACTTAACAGCTTCTCCTCGAAACAGTCAACAGAGAATCATGACAGATGCCGTCTTTTCCTTGTCTTTTCACAACACAAGTTGCATATCATCAAATTTATTTTATATTAAAAAAATAATGATTTTTTAAATTGATTTCCAATCTGCAAAGACATATTTCATATTAGAGATTTCGTTGTTAATGCTCAAAAACACTCAAACACATTTTAAGATTGTTTTTTATCAAAACCATGACTTCTTTCGCGTGAAAAGATGTTATCCGGAATCACTTGTACTCATAATTCTATTACTTTTTTCCTACAAAAACGTGGAGTTTGTTTATGCCTTTAATAGCCACACTGATTGGTAACTTTGGAAATTGATGTAGTGAAAGACTAAATATTTTCAATATAGATTTCTCCATTGTGTTTCGGACTAAGGAACTCTTTGGTTTTTATCTTCACATTTTCATTACATACATTTCAGCTAATCTTTCACATATATCATTTCCAACAGAACTTAATCCTGGTTCGTTATTTTTATCTTAGTTACCATTATCGAACTAAAGACGAAAATATTAGAATAGTCATGAATATATTATTGTTTGAAATCCTAATGTTTTCTATAAAGTTGGGTACATGCCGTAATGGGCGAACGCTGCAAAACAAACAAAATTTGAACACGTGTTTGGACTTAAAACATCACCTCGACAGAATTGATGGCGGCCAAATGCTTAAGTGAAAAAATAGACTCAAAAGGGGACCACAACAATGTCTGCAGGACTTTGAATGACAGCTTTGATATCACAAGCACACGCCTTAGAGAATTTCACTGAAGTTGTTGTTTTTGTCGTGTGCACTTGTAATACATGGAGTAGAAGGACTTTTGATATTTTTATTATGGTTGCTGTGTTGTTGTTTTCCTTTTGTATGACTGTTGTTTTGTTTTGAAGGTTGGTCACTTTCAATGGCAGTGGCCGAACTTCCTTTTTATTACGGAAGAAAAACGAACTTACCTCTTAGAACAAAAACAAATAAGTTGTCATTGAAACATAAAATTAAAATTCTAACAAGTTTCCGATGACAAGTGCATCCACTCGACATAAATAGAAATAATATTCTGTCCTGTGGGATTCTAACATAATATTTATTTTATAAGAACTCGTTATCGAATTAAAAATATCTGAAGTGGGACGTTATTACTAACACAGGACATAAACCATCGTACAGCATGTTTACACCCTCCACCATAATAAAGATGTATAATTAATATAATTGCAACATATCGAAATATTCGTCAAGGTCCTATAAAACAAATATATGTATAAAAGTTGATATAACAATGTCCGTCCGTTTGTTGAAATCAAAATACAACTCGCAATATTTAGATAGAGCTTTATAATTTGGTACATATGTGCACGCAGAAAAATGTATATTAGAAATATGTTTGGATCCAAAGAAATATATGTCCATATTTACATTAGGCAATTTTCCTTGCGGCATTTGTCAGCTTGTTGGTGAGAGAGGGCGTTGAGAGGCAAAGGGTTACCATATGCCTCACCTCTCTCACCTTCAAACTGACAATTGCCGCAAAGAAAATTGCCTAATGTAAATTTGGACTATGTAGGGGACTGGTTGCAAACAAAGATATGTTTAGATCCAAACATATTATCATATTATAACATATTATGTTTGTGTCCTAACAAATATATGTTTGCAACATATATCAATTTTTTTTATTTGGGAACCAACATATTTTTATGTTAGCACATATTTTTTATCGGTGGATATGGATTTTTGTCAAGGAGGGCTCCCGCTTATTTTATTATAAAGAGCTGTGTGTATGGTGCAATAGAAGACACAGAAGCAACGACGGTAGGGCGAAAAAGTTTGTTTTTGTTTTGGTGGTGTTTATGCGGCCAAACGCCTGCGTCTCGTTTTTTGTTGTTGTTGTGATTTATTCTTCCACAAGCAATATTTTTTTTTGTACTCAGCAACCAACCTAGCAGGCGAAAGAAAAAAATGGTATGAAAGAACGGAACCTCCCAACTTTCCGTATTTAAAGTTTTTACCACAATTTCATACGGAAATGTCAAAAATTTGGTGTTTAGTCTTCCTTGAGGCTACAAAAAATTTACCCCCGAAAATTTGGGATCATAGTTCCACATTTTGGTATAGCGCCCATTGGACGGAACCTACCGATTTTCGGCATTTCGAAAGTTTTAGCCTCTTTATCCTACCGAAATGTGTGCAATTTGGTATTTGGGCTTCTCGTCGATGCACGACTTTCCCCAGAAATTTATCAGTGTAAGTCCACGTGTTGACATTGCGTCTTTAGAATGGTTTCTGCCTATTTTCGTTATTTTGAAGATTTTAGTAGCATTGTTATACCCTCCACCATATTATGGAGGGTATAATTAAAATTGTCATTCTGTTTGTAACACATCGAAATATTAATCGGAGACCCTATGAAGTATATATGTATATTCTTGGGTAAAATTCTAAGTCAATATAACCATTTCTGTCTGCCCGTCCGTCCGTCTGTTGAAATCAAGATAAAGGTAGCAACTTTTAAGATAGACCTTTTTAATTTGGTATAGAAGTTTATATTACTCCTAGGATGTTTGGTATTGCAAATTGGCTATATCGGTCTACGTTTCGATATAGCCCCCATAGAACGATACCCCTGATTTTTGGTACTTTGAAGGTTTTAGCCTCTTTATCATTCCGTAATGGCTGGGATTTTAGTCTTCGTTGTGGATACAAAACTTTTCCCTAGAAATTTGACGATATATGTAGGTCAAAGACTTCATATAGCCCCCATAGAATGGTACCTCCCGATTTTCTGTATATTGAAATTTGTGGCCACAATAATACCGAAATGGATATATTTTTTTTTTAATTTTAATTTATTCTTCGTTGGGGGTATTTAACTTTCCCTTAGAAATTTGTCTGTATAGGTCGATGCCTTCATATAGCCCTCCCTATTTTCGTATTTTGAAGGTTGTGGCCCCGATATTCCTCCAAAATGTCTGAAATTTGATATTTAGTATTCGTTGGTGGTATAAAACTCCACCAGAAATTTGTCGGTACAGGTCTCTGCCCTAATATAGCCCCTAAGGAATGGTAACTCCCGATTTTCGGTATTTTGAAGGTTATGCCCACAATAACCCACCGAAGTGGCTGAAATTTGGTAGTTAGTCTTCGCTGGTGGTGTGAAACTTTTCCCCAGAAATTTGGCGGTAAAGGTGTTCATAGAAATTACCTCCCGATTTTCGGTATTTTAAAGGTTGTGGTCTCAATAATACATCGAAATGGCTGAAATTTGGTATTTGGTCTTCGTTGGGAGTATAAAAATGTCCATGTGAAATTTGTCGGTATAGGTCCCCGCCTTCATATAGCAATCATAAAACGGTACCTCCCGACTTTCGGTATTTTGAAAGTAGTAGCCACAAAAATCCACCGAAAGGCTCAAATTTGTTATTTAGTCTTCCATGGGGTTATAAAATACTCCAGAAGAGAATTATCAGGTATTATCAGGTCTACGTCTTCCCATATTCTCCATAGAAGCGTGCATCTTGATTTTCGATATTTTGAAGGTTTTTGCCCATTATCTTACCGAAATATCGGAAATTTGAGTCTTCTTTGAGTCCAAAACATTCCGCCAGGAATTTATAGGTATATATCGACGTTTTGATGTAGCTCGCATAGAACGAATTTCGGAATTTTTAAGGTTAGCCACATTGTTTTACCGAAATTGTTGACATTTGGCATTTGGTCTTCTTCATGAACGAAATTAAACTAATTGTTCCATTTTACTTCCATACAACTCGTGGTGAAGGGTATGACTAGTTCGGCCCGGCCGAACTTGACGCCGTTCTTATTGGTTGTTCTTAATTTTGGAATTTGGCCTTTTTTCGGGCTACAAAGTCTAGCCCAGAACTGTACCGCCTAATTAATTGTGGGTTTAGATCAGGGATGCGCTTTTTGCAAAGACAGCATACTCACTGAGTTGTTTATGTATTTGCTTTTCTTCCTCACGCACACTGTATGTGAACAAAAACAAACGATAAACATCATTTGGTTGTTGCCTTTTTTACTCATACATTTACACAAGTTTTCGTTTCGATCGTATTTTGTTGGTCTCCACTGGTTTAGATGCACGTTTAATATAGCCCCGATAGAAAAGGTATTGCGGGTTCTCAGGTTGGAAGGCACTATGACACCGCTCAGGGTAAAGGCTTTTAAAGGAACAGTATATTGTAGCGTCTGTAACTTGGTATTTCGGATTCTCAATGGGTACAAAAACACAACGAAGAATGTGATCACTAAAGGTTCATATTTTGGTTATTCCCATCATGAAGGTACCTCCAGATTTTAGGTATTTTGAAGGTTGTACACAAGTCGTACAAATGAAGATTATATGGTATTTCGGATTCTGAATGGGTAGAAAACATCGGCGTCTCATTGATATTAAACCTTTTTCAGCAGAAAGCAATATTCTTCACCTAGGGCCCTTAACCCATTAATGCCCATTGGCAACTTAAGTTGCCAAATGACATCTTCCTCTTTGTTGTACTCTAAGAAAGAATTGGGAATTGGGAATAGAAAAGTAACTTTGTAGACACATGCTATTGTAGACACATGCTATTTTTAATTTTGGTTTATTTCATGTCAATTGCCCCTCGTGTTTGCATTTTATAAGCTGCTAATTTTTGACCTGTTTCAAAAATCCTATTTCATGTGAAACTGCTGTTTTAAAATGAAAGTTTTTCTATTATAGTAACTAATTTTATAGCAAAGTGTGTTTGTATATATAGAAATATATCTTAATTATGTTTTAGATCAAGAATATGTAGAATTACTGTTTTATACTTAGAGATATAATGTGACCACGGGAACTAAATTTCGGGCAAAACTCCAACAAAAAAATCTGCACATTAATGGGTTAATATTTTCGTAAAGGAAAGGAAACTATTTGTTCCATTTTTCTTCAATACAACTGATAGTTGAGGGTATAAAAAGCTCGACACGGGTGAACTTAAATTGTTTACTACAAACAGCGAAGAAATCTTACGATTTTTTTTCCGCACGGAAAACAATTTTGTCGGGTAAAAGTTCTTCACAAAAATGTATGTAGGAGCGGGTTACGCAACTGCATTCTTCCTTGCGTTACGAGATTTAGTAATTCATCTTATTTAAATGAACGCAGACAGATTAAGTAAACGCTGACATCACAACATCACATTACAACACACAATTTGACGCCGACCAACTGACTTACACAGTCGCTGAGTTAGAAGTAGAGAAAGCACACAGAAGAAGTTTGTCATAAGAAGAGTGAAGAAGTTTAATTGTGCTTAGACGTTTAGAAGTGAACATCCATAGAAGTGAATATAAAAAGTGACGAGTTTAAATAATTAGAAGAACAAACATTTAACATAATTTTGTGATCGATCAATGTATATTTACTTTAATTTAAGATTAATAAACTAAGAACATAAAATAATATTAATAAACAAAGAAATTGAATTATATTAAAAAACATTAAACAAAGTGTTTTAATTCGGACTCTAAAAGGTAACCAAACCTATAACTTGGGGGCTCGTCCGTCCGAAATTAATTAAAGTAAATGCAAATGATATGTATGTATGTGTGAATAAAAATTAAATGAAAGTGATTCTTAAAAACTGATGCAAAGAGACGAAATTACAAAAGAAATTTAAGTGCATGTGAACTAAACTTTTGTCGAGAAGACAATTATGATCAAAGTGAAGCATAATTAGAAAAGAGTTTCTGATGAAATACTTTAATGATCATTAAAAGAAAGCAAAGACTTCACAACAACAAAATTGCTTGGGTACTGTAACAACAACAATTGTTCGTGTGCATAAAATTTACAAAGACGGTGTCGCTGGTAGATGGCAAAAGAAAATAACAACAACAATAGACTTGTGTGGCCGTTTGTTAATAGAAGTCGGCAACAACAACAACAAAAACTGAATGTGCGTTCACAGAAGCAAGCAACAACAATAATAAACTGGAGTGCCCGTTACCTGATACCGCAAAAAGCAGGCAGATTGTGTGCATGTCAACAAGAATTTGCAACCCATTTGGTGATCGAGAAAAATCAAAGCAAGCAACAATTGATGGAGAAGAAGAATTTGGGTACAGCTGAACTTGTGTATGACGCAATTATGAGTTAATGTGTTAGCATGTAAGTTCATTAGAAGTAAAGAGTATTAATGTTGCATTGTTTTTGTAAAACCAAATTTGATATTTAGGGAGACTGAGTGTCTTTGTTATTGTATTTTAACGGCATAGAAGTAACGTTAGGGTGATGTGATGACTGTGCGCATTGTTTTTGCAAGCTAAGAGCATACATTTGAAGCAAACGAAATAACGTAGCCTAGTTTTGCTTGTTTTTATAATATTTTTGTTGTTGTAAACTTTTTAAACTGATATCATACAATAAGTAACTTTCTTTGGAATATTTTTAAGTTTATTTTGAATATTAAATTTTAATTTGAAATTTAGATTTTCCCTTATATTGTAAAGCGGCTGTTGACATACAGAACTTCAACATGGACAAAAAAGATATAGAAGCGTTGACAGTAGAAGGTTTGAAAGTTAAATTAGAGGAATTAAATTTACCTCGTACGGGAAATAAGAGTGAGTTGCAGGCTCGCCTTATCGATCATTTCGGCCATTCCACAGCAGATGAGGGTTCTGAATACGGTGAAGCAGCGTCGACAGTAGGGTATAGCAATTTATTCACGATAAAAGATATTCAGGATTCGGTCTCAAGCTTTTCAGGCGATCAGTTACCCAATGTGAACCAATGGCTTCGAGAATTTGAGGACTGCGCTTGCACAGTCGGATGGGACGACTTAAGAAATTTATATATGGTAAACAGTTGTTGACTGGGGCGGCAAAAATTTTCGTAAGAAGTCAGCCCAGTATTAAAAATTGGGTAACGCTCAAACAAGCTTTAGAAAGGGAGTTTGGTGTGCAGGTATCATCGATTGAGGTACACAGACAATTAGCGAGTCGCAAAAAGAAACACAGTGAAAGTCTACGCGAATACCTGCACAGCCTAATGGAGATAGGGCAGCCAATTCAATTAGACGACGAAAGTTTAATTACCTACTTTGTTGAGGGGATACCAGACAGCAAATTGAATAAAACCGTTTTATATCAAGCGACTTCGTTAGAGGACTTAAAAGTAAAAATTAAGGTTTATGAGAAAATGTACGGTAGTGAAGTTCCGTCAACCACACGAGGTCAGCACGAGAGTAGAAGCGACAATTTTTCAAAGAAAACGACAGCCCGTTGCTTTAAATGCGGCGACAAGGGCCACCTCGCAAATCAATGCAAGGTACCTGAAACGAAGTGTTTTAAATGCAAGGGTTTAGGGCATAAGTCGTTCGACTGTAAAGTAGATATAAAACCCAAAGGCAAAGGAGAGAGGGCACCTCAAGAAAAGAAAGACAACGTACATACAGTGTCGGAAGATATTTCCCAGGCTTCTCGAAAAGTTTTCAAGGACGTTCACATTCTCGGAAATAAGTTCTCAGCTTTAGTAGATACCGGAAGTGACGTAAGTTTGGTGCGCAGTGATGTAGTTCATATATTAGGGAGTGTAGATATCGATAACCAAATTAAGTCTTTAAATGGCATAGGTGGAAAACGCATTCACACATTGGGGCGTATCCAAACAAAATTGAATATCGACAACATCGAAGTAGACATCGCATTCCACATTGTTCAAAAATCAGATTTAGTATATCCTGTTATAATTGGCAGTGATATTCTGGACAAGGTGGACATGGTTATCGATGCACAGGGACCTAGATTTTCAACAAGAGGATATCAGGGAATGTCAATTGAAGATAAAAGTAAGACGTCTTTGAATCAAGGTTCAAACCAGAAGGACATTAATCCTATCTCGGAACTAAAGGAAGAGTTCAAAGATATCTTGCAGTTGACCACAAGTCAAGGCTTTATCGAAGATGGCATCGAAGTTGACCATTTAGATGAGAAGCATAGAAGTCAAATTAGAAGCATGGTAGCTAATTATAAGCCAGCTAAACCTGAGAATCATCCGGTGGCAATGAAAATAATTTTGACTGACGATATCCCAGTTGTGCAAAGACCTCGACGAATGTCGTACCCCGACCAGTGTGCAGTCGACGACCAAGTAAACGAGTGGCTTAGGGAGGGTATTATCAGGAAGAGTTGCTCGGAATATAGTGCACCGGTAGTACTAGTAAAAAAGAGAGATGGCTCAAGACGATTATGCTGTGACTACCGAAAACTAAACGAGAAAATAGTGCGCGATAATTTTCCCATGGCGGTTATAGACGATGTTATTCAAAGATTGCTGAATGCTAAGATTTACACCACCTTAGATCTTAAGAATGGGTTCTTCCATGTTCCAATTGAGCGAGATTCCCAGAAATACACGGCATTTGTGACACATAATGGTCAATATGAATTCAGGTTTGTTCCGTTCGGCATTTCGAATTCTCCTGCTGTATTTTGTCGATACATAGCGTCCATATTTAGACAGTTAGTCTCAGAGGGAACATTAGTAATTTACATGGATGATATAGTCATTCCATCGAAGGACTATGTAGAGGGTATAAATAAACTTGGAAAAGTATTGAAAGTCGCAGAGACGAACGGACTATCAATAAAGTGGAAAAAGTGTCAATTCCTGCAGAGCAAAATAAACTTTTTGGGCTACGTAATAGAAAATTCGACGATATTGCCTTCGGTTGAAAAGACAAAAGTAGTAGCAAATTACCCGTTGCCCCACTCCAGAAAGGCTCTTCAAAGATTTTTAGGTTTGACGTCATATTTCAGAAGATTCGTAGAGGGATATGCTACAACTGCAAGGCCGTTAACTGACATGTTGAAGAAAGAATCCAAATTTAAAATGGGAGATAACGAGGTCTTAGCGTTTAACCAACTCAGGAATGCATTAGTAAAAGCACCCGTTTTAAAAATATTCGATCCAAAAGCGTTGACAGAGATTCACGCGGATGCCAGCATGTATGGGTATGGAGCAGCATTACTCCAAAAGGATGAGGACCAAAAATTCCATCCTGTTGAGTTCATGAGTAGAAAGACTACCCCCGCTGAGCAAAAATACCATTCTTTTGAGTTGGAAGTGTTAGCGGTTGTAGAAGCACTTAAGAAATGGAGGATTTATGTGCTAGGCCTAAATATCAAAATAGTGACTGATTGTAACGCCTTTGCCCTAACGATGCGTAAGACTGATGTTCCGCCAAGAATATCGCGTTGGGCATTGTATTTACAGGAGTACAGTTATACTATTGAACATCGAGCAGGAACTAGAATGAGACACGTAGACGCTCTGAGTAGGTTGTCATGTCTGATAATTGAAGATTCATTAAGACATCGCATAAGAGAAGCACAATTAGAAGACGAATGGATCAGAGCAATCAGAAAAGTCTTAGAATATAGTACGTACGATGACTACTATATCCAGTTCGATATATTACATAAAGATCCAAACAAGGAACTAATTGTAATACCATCGGCTATGGAGAAAGAAATAATAACAGTTGCTCATAGACAGGGTCACTTCGCCGCGAGGAAAACACAAGACTTAGTCGCCAAAAACTATTTCATTCCAGACTTATCTAAGAAGACAGAAACTATAGTGAAGAATTGTGTAGAGTGCATAGTGATAGATTCTAAAAGAGGTCGAAAAGACGGGTTTCTCAATCCGATAGACAAATCGGATAAACCCTTAATGACGTACCATTTAGATCATGTGGGTCCAATGGAAGCTACTCACAAACAATATAACCATATCCTAGTTGTGGTAGATGCTTTTACTAAGTTTGTGTGGTTATACCCCACCAAGAGTACAAGCACAAACGAAGTAATTGATAGGTTGAGCAAACAATCGGCGGTTTTCGGCAATCCACGTAGAGTAATTACTGATAGAGGTACAGCATTCACGTCTAAACAATTCGAGGAATATTGTGAAACGCAGGGAATACAACACTTGTTGATAGCAACTGGTGTTCCACGTGGGAACGGACAGGTAGAACGAATGCACAGAATTGTTGTACCAATGCTAGCAAAACTGTGTGTGGAGTCACCAGGTAATTGGTACAAACATGTAGATCGTGTGCAGAGAACAATTAATAGCACTCCGCCTCGCAGTACCAATATATCGCCGTTCAAGTTATTGATAGGAGTAGACATGAAAGTAGAAGACTGCCCTGACATACGGAAGATGTTAGAAGACTTTGCCTTAGAAGAGTTTGAGAATGAGCGCAATTCCATCCGAGAAGAGGCGAGAACAAATATTTTGAAAATACAACAAGAAAATAGAAGAGACTATAATAGGAATAGGGTGCCGGAGTCTGTTTACGACATAAATGAATTAGTTGCTATTAAGCGAACCCAGTTCGGAACAGGGATGAAACTAAGACCAAAGTTTTTGGGTCCTTATAAAATTGTCCAAAAGCTGAACTACGGCCGATACGTTGTAGAAAAGGTAGGTGATAGTGAAGGGCCTAAGAAATGTACAACCGTGTCAGAATACCTCAAACGTTGGAACGGACATTCGCGGTCGAATGTAGGGTAGGATGGCCGGATGTAGGAGCGGGTTACGCAACTGCATTCTTCCTTGCGTTACGAGATTTAGTAATTCATCTTATTTAAATGAACGCAGACAGATTAAGTAAACGCTGACATCACAACATCACATTACAACACACAATTTGACGCCGACCAACTGACTTACACAGTCGCTGAGTTAGAAGTAGAGAAAGCACACAGAAGAAGTTTGTCATAAGAAGAGTGAAGAAGTTTAATTGTGCTTAGACGTTTAGAAGTGAACATCCATAGAAGTGAATATAAAAAGTGACGAGTTTAAATAATTAGAAGAACAAACATTTAACATAATTTTGTGATCGATCAATGTATATTTACTTTAATTTAAGATTAATAAACTAAGAACATAAAATAATATTAATAAACAAAGAAATTGAATTATATTAAAAAACATTAAACAAAGTGTTTTAATTCGGACTCTAAAAGGTAACCAAACCTATATGTATATCATACGGGAAAATATCTAAAGATATTTTTAAGTTAAGACATAATTTTACGTCATTGGCAAATTTATTTTCTTTGATAGAAAACTTGTCTCTTAGTATAGTGTTTTGAAACCCAATAAAATACTGAATTTATAGAGTCAAATCCAGAAAAATGTCCCAAAACCTCTGACATTTATGTAAATATACCCAGTTTGTTGTATTCCGTGTGTAACCACTTCATTGTACAAGTACTATGTACTATATCTCCAACTTGACTTCGTTCATTTGCACCCCCAAAATTTCATCAAACTCTTACTTTTCAACTTCAAAACTTCAGTAGCATCCGTTATACACACTTCTTGTTTTGTCGACTCCCCTTGTTTGTTGTGTATCAACTTGTATTTCAATGGGGGTTGTTTGACAAGCTCGAGCTTTGTGTATTGTTGTGATTTTTCGAGCATTTTGTTTACAATTCTCACGCGTGTGACTTTTAAATGACAGATTAGTTTAGGCAAATGTTTGTTTTATGAACGCAGGTCACCCTAACATCAACCACGAACACTTGCCGTAAAGTACGCTGTAACACGCTACAACAACAAGGACATGATATGACACAACGGTATTTTGTTGTAAATGTTTCAATTCATTGTCTAGAATGTCCTTATTTGATAACACCGACTGACTTGCCTGCCTATACATAAGGCTTTTGACAGACAGAAAAATGTTTCCATCTACCATGTGCTGTGATAACATCACTGATTACTCAAGTTGACTTTCAAACGTCAGCCAGACCAAACGCAGTCCGCATATATTGTTATTGTCATCAAGTTTGGAAATAAAATTTATAGCAATTGTTTATTAAATTATTATTATATGTACTCAGATATGAAAAATATTCCCACCAATTTGTGTAACGTAACAAAAGTGGGTAGTATGATAAACAAGTGAAAATTCTAGCAGCTATACAGTGGTGGTCAGCTAATTGGGGACACTAAATTCAGTTTAATAGATTACTCGACTTCATTTTAAAATTTGAAGAGTTTTTTATTTGTGAGGTAATACAAGGGGTGGAAGATACCAAGCAATGGTCCTGACTGATTTTATCTCAATTGAACACCGACCTCCACGTGGTGTCACCTGGGGAGCTGCCTTTAACACCCGTTAAATAAGAACGATACAAATTTGTATTATAGCTGCCGTGATAATTTATGGTAAATTGTAGTAAAAACTGCGTTATGTTCCGTGGGGTCGAACTTTTTATACCCTCCACCGCGAACTGTACAGAAGTAAATATGAATAATAAGTAACTACTAATTTCTTCCTCTACGTAAAGCAAAACTTCTTGGAGGAGAATTATATATTAACTGATGATATTGACCTTGTACTAATAATTTTATGTGTGGAGGCTTTCTTCCCATTGAGATTACAAAATTCCAATTTACATCCGCTTCATAAGAGAAACTGTAAATGTAACAAAAATCCGTGAGTGCCGTTCTATGAGGGCTATATGAAGATATATACAGACAAATTTCTGGTGGAAAGTTCTACACCCCCAACGAAGACTTAAAAAAAATCTGCCATTTCAGTGAGATATTGAGGTCGCAACTTTCAAAACACCGAAAATCGGGAGGTCACATAATTTTTGCGATTTTTTTTTTAATTTTTGCCCATTTTCGAATTTGATCGAGTATAAACTATTCAACCAAATCGCTTGATCGGTTCGAGAGTTATCGTGCGCAGCATCTAGCCACACCAACGGACGGCCATGTTTAAATAAACTCCAAATAGTCTGGAACAGATTTTGTCCAAAAATACTTGGGGTGTAAAATCATTATTAAGATGGCATAGCTTAAACTCGGCCATATCGGTCCACTCTTCCGGGTACCTCCCCCACAAGAGTTAAAAAAATGTTCCCTAAAATGATGCGCAAAGGAGTAACGGGGTTGGTCCAAACTTTGCACATCGCAATATTTCTTAAAAAAATAGATCAAAATCTATATCGGTTCACTATATCAGGTACCTCTCACACCTGTGATAGACGTGTGATGTCTGTGAACATATTATAATTATTGTCGGATATTTTGTAATTTTGGTTTATCGTAAAGATATTAAGCTAAATTAAACAGTTTTCTAAGCAATAAGTTATGTTAATTTAGATGTCACAGTTTATTTTGTATACATATTGTCTAGAATAACCTCTACGATTATTTGTTGTGACTTTTTGCGATTAAATATCAGATACTACCTGGAATTGATCACATCATAGGAGATAAGAAAATAAAAATTGAAAACGTTCGTCCCACGGTGAAAGTAAAGCGTCTCCAAACAAAATGCTAAATGCAAGTTTTTATTACTAAAAAAGCACGATGAAGTGATTTTGAACTCTTAATATACCCTCCTCCATAAATTAGGTGTAGTAAAATCCGATTTCAGCCGCTGCAGTTGGGTGATGTGGCTGAGGCTTTAAAAACACCGAAAATCGGCGCAATATATCAATAAATGAAGTAACATTTTCAATTTAAAGCTATTCTTATCCAAATTTATAGATAAACATACAATAAAACATCGACTTTTATTATCTGGACGCTAGAGCTGTATTTTTCCCATGGTGTATCGGTTGGGTAACTGGTATTCGTTTTTCCCATAGATATCTCAATTCTCACAGGCTGATGGTATATCTCTGTCGGCAAAGCCGACTTATATCTTTGAACTTGTTTTTCTATTCATATAACCCTCGTATCTACATATAACCAAGTTACTAACTTTTTTCCCTGATACAATTGTCATCATCAATGACAAAATTTGTTTAACAGCACGTGTCGCGGTTTAATTTGGTTCGAATCATAACCGTCAATGATTTTTATTTAAAACGAAAATGCTTACACAGACAAAAGTTGTTGCAGAAAGGAAACTAATTTTCGTTATCAGTCGACAACATGTAAAATACTGTAAACATAGGCAAACGTTGAGAATCATCGCATATCGACCAAGTGGGGTGGGGTGACATTATGACTTAATTTTTTATTAATGCGATTATAATCATCAACACTGGCGCATTTTTGTCACTCACTTTGTTTTTGATCTAAATTGAATTTTTTTAAATCCCAAATACAATTTCCATTGCTGAAGGTTTTTTTTTTGGTGGTGGTTTGAATTTTTTCCATTCGATCATAACGGACACAAATTGTAGTAATGGTGGTAGTGGTGGTGACATTTTAGCCTATTCTTATAGAGCAAATAATGCCTTGACAATTATACGCTAAATGCCTTTTGGAAATGTAGAATTTTTCAAACTTCATTTCTGATATGTTTTCATAGTTGTTCATTTGAACTTCCTGTCTCTGTTTCTCTTCCTCCGTTTAGACATTCTGTTCTTCGTTAGATAATCCTGTGGAATTTAATTTTGTCAGGTTTCCATCAAGTCCGTCAATGCAATATCGTGTTAATTTTTCACAGTGACAGTATGTTAATGACATTTGTCATTTCTGTTTCTATGAATTGCCTTGTTTGTGAACAGAAGGTGGAGGTTTATAAGACCTTTGGTGAAAGTTAGGCAAGAGAAAATTATCATTTAATTAATTTGTTTCAGGATGTTCTACGAGAATTCTTGGAAGTGTCAAATGTGTTGTTGATAGCCAAGTAATTTGTTTGCCATGCGAGAAATTTTTGAATAACATTAATAAAAATATTTTTTGTGGAATAAATAAGTCGCTTGTATTAACCTCCAAATGTCACTCAATCATCCAGAAAAGAAGTTTATCATGTTGTCATAGACGGCACGCATTCCTTCAGAGCGCTAGAAATGCGACTGATTCTTCCATCTGACTTGTTCTGATAGTGTGGATCACATTCTATCTCTTTCATGCATGTCTGTCTGGCCATGTATTTTTGTAATCAAAGTACATGTCGCATTTATTATCCTATCTAGAGTGAAAATTTAATCGAATCCTAAAAGCTTTTGTCAAGAAAATTTCCATAGTTGAGAAATGTTTTCCACAAATACACATTTTCATTCTCTTCCCATATTACAGACTTTTCCTCCCCTGCACAGTGGTGGATCCACATTGGCCAAAAATAAAAAATGAACGTCAAAATTTTGGTACAACATCTAGCAACTCTGGCAGCTATGACATGGACCTTTTTAAAAATATATTAGTTTTTGTTTCATTCGAACGCGATCTTCTTAAGAATAGCTTCAAAAGAAGGAACATTTGACTAATATTTTTATTGTGAGTACAACTTATATTTTAAGTGCAAGTAAATATATTCAAAATATCGCGAAACTAATACGCATAGCAAAATATTATAGTGGATTTTGAAGGAGGAGGTAATGGCTTAATTTTCATTAAAAATAGTGTTTTAGCGTGTTGTGGAATTCTAGTTAGCTGCATGTTTTCTTAGCGTATTTTGTAATGCCAATTCGATCATATACTTAAATTTGACCTAAGGTTTTAGTCATGATGCCCACCAGTGCCCACCTCGGGCATAATTTTCCAAAGTAGGTCACAGGTTTAAGATTATTCAGTATTAAAATCTGCTGCCATCTAGTGCCAGACTATAAATGGTGTGCCGCTGACTAAAGCTGCCCTAGAATAGGGTTTCTATGGTTATATTAGTGTATAACTCTGTTATCAGACCACGTACATTAATATAATTGGCATCAGTGGCAAGATGGAGAAATCTTCCTCCAAGTTTGTCTTACGTTGGCGGTACGTGCCTTCCAGAAAGAACGCTATAAGATCTATATTAAAATTTTTACCAATTTTCGGACAAAAATGTAGATTTTTTTAATCCGCTAAATTGGTTGGATTTTATGTTGTTTTGGAGATAGTTTTGTTTTCCCAAGCCTATTTTTGTACAATAAGATAATCGGGACCTTTGTTCATGTCATTTTGTATAAACAGCATAAAATAATTCTTACTGTATACCCCCTCCAGAGGGAAAAGGGGGAGAATGTTACGCTTGTGGTTTCTTAAAACACTCTTCGCAGCAGCACAAAGCTGTAACCGACGCGTTGGCTTGATTTTTACACTCAAACTATTTTTGGCCACTTCCTCCATACAAGTGAATCCACTGTGCCCTGGAAAGACATGTAAGCCTTACACAATTTACTTAAATTTCGTCTATTGATCCCATTTTCCAACTTTCTAGAAATATTGCAGGTGATTTGAAAGAAATTAACACGGAAGTTTGCAATTTAAATAAAGAGTGCCATTAGTATGTCCAGAACATTTCGAATCTGAAAAACGTCATCTTGTGGTACTTTTATAGCGGCTCTTAAAATAAAGGATGAAAAGGACATTGAAGGAAGCGAGTTAGAAAATCGAAGTGCTCTACGAAAATAATCCTCATTCGATTTGACTGCAGAGATGTCATTTCAAAAATAACCTAAAGCAGCAATGAACATAGATATAATGCTAATTCCTGATGGCTTACGAGGTTCTTAATGTACTTACCAAGGCCTTGCTTCCCCAACAGGAATTTTCCGTGCCCCAGACTTTCACCTCCATTTTGTTGCACAGTGTTATAAAAATTTTAATTTTATTAGATTTTAGTTCGAAAATAACTAACACTGTGCAACACTGGAAATGCAAACAACATCTAATGGGCATTTTCTGAAAGTACATATTGGGACTACAAAAACCTTAATTGGGTTTTGTGTTCTTAGATCGGGTTTGGATTTTATGGCCTCATCTAAACCGACCTAAAATGAGCCTTTTTTCCAGTGATCGGACCTTTATATCCGAAACTAATAAGAATTTTGCTTTGCAGTCTTCAGCAATATTGTGGCCCTAAAGTAGTAGAACTTATGTGTCAAACAGATGAACTAGGAAAAGGTGCATCTAGCTCATCAATCTCGTTAAAATATAGAAAAGTTTACATGATTTCTGAAATTCTGGTCAGTAACAACTAAACTGTTGGAAGTTGAAACAAGTAACCATTCTAAAAATTTTCCAAATAATGTGACCATCAATTCTTCTGAACATTCTGAAACTCTAAAATTGTTATTTCACGTTGTTTAAGGGGTATTTCATAACATACCTTTTACAAAACTTATTTCAAACAATGTTCACACAGGCTGTTTATTCTCATGTTGGGGATTTCAATGAATTATTGAAATATTTACCAAATTGTTGTTGAAAAATTTGCTATAAACAAGGCGATAGAGGCATTTTACAACAATATTATGTTCTGAAGAGTTGTGTATTACATTCCAGAGAATATTTTCCCAAAAGGTAATATTAAGAAGAATTTAACATTTTGGGAGATACGCTGCGAAATATACACAAATTATAGAATTTTTAGATATATTATAAAATTTGAGGCAATAAATGCAATTTTTCGAATTCACTATTCCTCCAAATATTTTTTTCTTGCTCTTATCTACAAGTTTGCTGCAGATGTCAAAACAATATTCGTATTGGTTTCAGAGATACAGCCCCGATTTGATTTAAAAACTCGATCTTTAACCATGTTTAGATGAGGCCATAAAAACCGAACCCGATCTAAGAAAACAAAACCCAAATATGGTTTTTACCTATTGGTCCTCTACTTTCATAAAATTATGGACAGAAGTTGTTTGCACGCGATTGGCTCAAAAATGTTGCACAGTGTAATTCTATTTTTGAATTTTATAACATGCCATTTATGCGTCCATAGCTGTAACTACAAGATTTCACCCGAACATGTTACACCCTCTACCACGAGTTGTATTGAAGTGAAATGGAACAATTAGTTTCCTTTCGTTTATGTAAAAGACCAAACATCAAATTTCAAAATTTTCGGTTCGGTTCGCTTATTGGGGCAAGATTCCAAAAAACGGAGATTAATACAGGGAAGCATTTGAGTGATCTAATGTTAATATTTTTCGAATGTTTACACTTCAATCAATATAACGGAACACAGTTTTGGTGCAAATTGAGATATATTCGAAGCCCTCATAAATTGGTCCCATAAAAACTATAAAGTGTTTTTACGGTTTTGCCTACATTTCTTATTTGATGAATCTAAAATTTTGTAATATGATAAATTATTGGATAAGCTAATATTTGGCAAAAATTATTAAGTTAGGTCAATATTTTAGTGTAGTTCCCATAAAAGGGTATCTCCCGATTTTATGTATTTCGAGGTTCTTGACCACATTTTTTAGTACATTTATCTGTAAATTAGGATTTATAGTTCTGAATGCCTAAGAATTAATAGTGTGAAAAATTTTCAATATAGGTCAATGTTTTGGTATAGGTTCCATATAGATTTACAGTCAAATTTGGGAGTTTTCGAATATTTTATGCATATATTGCAACTAAATTAGCTCAAATTGTGAATTGTACATTTTGAAGGGATTGAAAATATTTCTATCAAACACCATCTCTATATATTCTCGTTTTGGAATAGCCTCCATCAGGGACGTACGCAGGATTTCATTTTGGGGGGGGGGGGGTCCCAACTTGACCAAAAATCATGACAATTAAAAATGTTGTGTATCGTTACGTAAAGCTATTTTAAAGGGGTTTTAATTGATTTTGTGTATATTCAATATTGCCACAAAGTATATACATTCAAAAGAGAGAAAGATCACAATATTTTAAATACAAGATTGAAATTTGGAACTGAACCACCATAGTCTCCTTACAAAAGTTTTTAACCAAATTCTCCAAGAGAACTGAAGCAATAACTGAAACATCTTTCAAATTAATATTACCCATATAGATGTACGTTTTGTTGTATCCCAGAATTTTTAACCACATAACCTTTTATTTGGCATTTTGGGTTCTAAATCCCGCAGCGAATAGCTTTCGAAACATTTTCTATATTCGAGGCTATTAGCATAGTTTTTAAAAATATCGTCAGTAATATGGTTTTGGAAATCATTTTGTTGGGAGAACTTCCATGCAAAAAGTGGTGAAAATAGATCTACGTTCGAACGCAGGGATTGCATTCGCGAATATGTCGAATAGATATATACATTGTTTGGAGGATATAAACAGTTCGATCCGAACATAACGCCGTTTCTTCTTTATTACACACTAACTTCAGTGCCATTAAAAAAGTTTTGTATTATTGTAAGAAAATAATATTTTATATGCACTTAATAAACACCAAAACTTTGCTATTTTACAAGAAGTGATAGAGTCCGTGAAAGCCAACTAATAATTCAGAAAATTACATTAAAAAAAGAAAGAAAAAAATATCAGGATCCGGGCGATGCAATCTACGACTCATAGACTCCGAATCCAACTCGCAGTACTGTTTGAGACTGCGCTAACACATGGTCGAAAAATATCTCTAAAAAAAGCTCGGCAACATTTTAGCCAAATCCTGAAAAAATAGTTTAAGACGAAAAAATACATCTGATACATCAATGGTTGTTGTTGCCGCTTATTTCTATCTTAATTGTACGACTACATGTTTATGGACTCGATGACCTTACAAACTTTTCAACGACCAATCACTTCTGTCGGCACAGCGGATACAAACTTATGAAAATTCATAACTTTTGTTTTCTGGAAAACAAGTTAAAAGTAACAGTCGGGTTTGCCTACAGAGATATACCCTCAGCCTGTGCACTCACATGTGAGTTGGGACTTTTATATATAGACAGATCGAATACGGGCTACATAGCCAACTTTTTTCTATAAATTGTGTAGCCAAGAAGTTTCAGAATTTGATATGTACGTAATTTTAGGATGTTTCGGTCAAATCGGATAATTGAAATTTTGTGTTGAAGTAATCTGAAGGAGTGAATCGATATAATCCATATTCGAACCTACTCTAGGTCTCGAAAAAATCGGATTGGACTTTGCTCAAGATTTTAGGGAAACATTTTGAAGTCTGGTGTCCAAAGGAAGTTTGGACAAAATATTGCGAGATCCAAAATTTGGACCAAATCTGTTGATCTATCCGAGAGTTATAATGGGCACGAGCCAGACAGACGAACGAACTGGGATAAATCGACTCCAAATTGTTTGACGCGTGTTTCGTCAAAACATATGATTAGTCTAAGAACATTATTTCGATAAGGTACATTTTTATCGTTAGCCTAATGACTGAGGGTTCAATATCACGGTGCTCTTGAACCAACGTTAAATGAATGGAGCTTACAAGTGGGAAGTTTTTGTGGATTCTAAAACAGCAATGTTCATAGATTAGAAAAATCCAAAAACAAGAAAAAATAGCTTGAGGGAATTTTAAATTAGTTCACATTTTTAGGTTTATTTCAGGTTTCCGCGATTTTGCTTAGAAACTACAAGTCCTGTCGAAATGGGGCTAAGGAAAATGTTGTAACTTTGAAAATTAGTTTGATTTGTTCCTAGGTTTTACCATTTTTGAGATATAGAAGTTCAGGTCACATTTTTAGTTTTTTTTGTTAAGTTTTCACGATTTGCTTCAGTAAATCTTGTTGAAATGGGACTACAGGAAATCCTATAGCGGTGAAAATTCTTTACAAGATTGGGATTCGTAATTTTTTTACTCGGTTGTACCATTTTTGAGATATATAAGTATAAGTTAGGAAATTGTAGTACTGACATTGTTTTATAAGGAGACGATACAGTCAGTGAATTGTCCAAATTTGAACTTCTATATCTCAGAATTGGTAAAAACTACGAAAATATCATATATGAACAATATTGTAGAGAATTTTCACTGCTACAAAATTTTCTTTGGTTCCATTTTGAAAGGGCTTGTGGTTTCCCAGCAAAACCTAAAAACCCTAAAAATTATTATTTTTTTTTTTTTTTTTTGATTTTCTCATCTAAGCTTCTTTCATGTAAAGTTGGTTCAAGAGCTCTGTAATATACAATACAAATAACAGTTTGACCATTAATTTCGTTTACGGTTGTTTTCAGCTACAAATTTGTTACTGATAGGAAAAAATTCAGATGGGCACGCTATTTGTAGCAGTTATTATCACTTTATAATGCACAACAATACATTTTTCTCCATTATTTTATCCCACTGTTTAGCAACAAGTTGATATAAAATAGGAATACAAAATTTTGATTATGGCAGTAAAACAATTTTTTAACTGGTTTTCGAGATATACCCCCAGGAAAACCCTTGATATGTCGTACATATTGTCCAATAGACATTTAATTTTATGTACTTCTAATCCGCACAATACTGAATTTGTAAATGATTTGAATACAAAATGAGTTTAAAGCCTCAAGACCTTTATATTCATTACAGAATTCCAAAACACTGGCATGGCATAAAGAAGGAATTCAATTTTACTGGAAGTTTCTCTAAAAAGAGTATTCAAACTAAAAAATTTGAATATTTCTTAGACAACTTGATGACAAAGTACATTTTCAGTACAGAACCTTCAGAACAATATCAGTTTTCATTTGAAATTTTAAAAACAAAAATTATTTTAGAGAAAAAATCGTAATAATTTGTTAAAGTAGCTCAAAAAATTGTAGTCGACCAAATCATTTCGGGGGGGGGGGGGGGCCGGGCCCCCAGTGCCCCCCCCCCCCTGCGTGCGTCCCTGGCCTCCATATAAAATATTCCGCTACTTTTTTAACAATAATACTTTTCAAAAATAGGGAAAAATGGATACATTTTAAATTACTTTTTAATATGCTTCTAAACGTCTTTTGCCATAAATATATTTTTCTAAGACTCAGCTTTTTAACTGGAATTGACGATTCCATTCTTTATACACCAACAAAATTTAATTTTTAATGGCGCTCTTTAAATTATAAACAATTCTTTAGCTTTATCCCTGTGTAACTCTAGAAGTAAACAAAATATAATCTCGACATTTTGGTTAAAGGCTTAGAATTTTGTACCATATTACCATGAAACGACAGTTATACCAAAAACCGAATTAAATTTTTTTAATTAATCTCCATTTTTTTGCGATTTCACCCCTTGTGCATCGCCATCATTTCATATAAATCATTATATATAGTAACTATAACATAATGGTGGACCTGCACACATTGTCTTATGTAGGGTGACCACAGACATTAAACCAAAACGCGACATACTGTACAACAATAACAGGGAAAATGAAGACAAAAACCCACAAATTTGACCCACAACTATTTCCACCTTTTTGACATACGAGGGCGGTTCGGAAACTTCTTAGCCTATCAATGAAAGAGAATAGTTAGTTTTTCAAAAATATTTTTATTTTTCAATATAATCTCCTGAAACTTCAATACACTTAGTCCAACGCTTTTCTACCAATTCTATTCCTTGATTAAAATAGTTTTCCTCAAGGTCTTCAAAATAGTGGTTTACAACTGTAATTGCATCTTCATTTGAGGTAAAACGCTTGCCAGCAAGGATTTTTTTAGATTTGGGAACAAGTAAAAGTCACTGGGAGCTAAATCAGGAGAATAAGGTGGGTGGTCAAGCAACTCGTACTTTAATTCGTTGATTTTAGCCATTGTTAAAACACTCTTGTGCGCTGGTGCGTTGTCTTGATGAAAAATTATTTTTTTGTGTTGTAAGCCAGGATGTTTTTCTCGAATTTGTACATTTAATTGAAAAGGTTGCAATAGTACTTTGAATTTATTGTTTTACCCTTTTGCAGATAGTCAATCAATAAAATACCTTTGAAGTCCCAAAAAACCGTTGCCATAACCTTACCAGCCGATTGCATTGTTTTTGCCTTCTTTGGGGCACTTCCTCCAGCTTCAGTCCATTGTTTGGATTGTTCTTTTGTCTCTGGAGTATAGTGGTGGATCCATGTCTCATCAACAGTTATGAAACGACGCTTAAAATCCATTTTATTTCGCTTAAAACGATCCAAACAAGCTTGAGAAATGTTCATTCTTATGCGCTTTGGATCGACTGTTAACACCCATCTTGCAGAAAGCTTTTTCATCTGTAGTTCTTCATGCAAAATTAAATGGACTCGATCATTTGAGATGCCCATGATATTAGCAATTTCACGCAATTTTATTCGTCGTTAATTCGTTAATACCATATCATGCACTTTGGCTACAATTTGTGTTATTGCTGTTTTGGCCGTCCACTACGTGGTTCATCTTCAATGCTTGTACGACCACGTTTAAATTCAGCAACCCAATTTTTTACTGTTGCATATGAAGGAACACTTTCACCTAACACATTCACCATATCATTATGAATTTCTTGTCCCGATAAACCTTTTTTATGTAGATATTTAATGAAAGCACGCATTTCTAATTTTTCCATTTTAAAAAATTGCGGATGCGTCTTTTTTGAACACCTGTTTCTATATGAAGGAGTTGCCAGATCGAAACAAAATTTAACATGTGTTCATAACAGAGATGGAAGTTTCCAAAACACTTCACTTTTTTCTGTTTATACCGCGCTTTTTGTGCTAGGCTAAGAAGTTTCCGAACTGCCCTCGTAACTCAAAATGCGCAAGCAAAACGCATTTTGCCGAATTTTTTAAGCACATTTCTACAAGACATTTTTAGCACAATTTTTTACTAAAATATTAAGAATTATCTCTGTTTGAAATCTCTACTTTGAAAATGCCAAGTTTATGTAGCGTAAACTACGTTACGGCGATTTAAAAGCAGCAACATTTAATACTTTTCACCTGTTTCTGAAATTTTAAAAATATGTTCAACTTTAACACTGTGCTACACGAAAAGTAAACAACATACGACTTAGCTATTTTGGCTAGTGAGGTAGAATTTTGTACCCGTTAACCCTGTCAAGACAGATTATCAAAAATTTGTGTTTCAATTTTTCAATTAAGACCCGTTTTTTTTTCAATCTTGCCCCAACGTGCGTCGACCTATACCTACAAATTTTTGTCGGAAAGTTTTTAGACTCAAATTCGAGAGGTACGCTTTTATGGGGGATATAGGAAGACGTGGACCTATACTGATTTTTCTCTTCTGGAATATTTTATAACCCCATGAAAACAAAATAACAAATTTCAGTTATTTCGGCGGGATATTGACGTCACAACCTTCAGAATTACGAAAATCGGGAGGTACCGTTCTATGGGGACTATATCGAAAGATGGACCTATACTCACAAATTTCAGTCAGAAAGGTTTTTACTTCCAACATAGACTAAATACCAAATATCAGCCATTTCGGTTTGGGGGAGGCTCCGCTCTATGGGGGCAATATGAAGCCGTGGACCTATACCGACAAATTTCTGGTGAAAAGTTTTATACCCTCAACGAAGACTAAATACCAAATTTCAGCAATTTCGGTGTAGTATTGAGGCCACAACTTTCAAAATATCGAAAATCCGGAGGTACCGTTCTATGGGGGCTATATGAAGGCAGGTGGAAATTTCAGGTGGAAAGTTTTACAACTTCAACAAAGAATAGATACCAAATTTCAGCCTTTTCAGGGGGACATTGAGGTCACAACATGCAAAATACCGAAAATCTAGAGGCACCGTTCTATGGGGCTATATGAGGGCGTGGACCTATACCGATTAATTCAGGGAGGAAAGTTTAATACCTCCAACATAGACTAAATACCAAATTTCAGCCAAATCAGAGGAATATTGAGGCCACAAGTTAAAATACCGAATATCGGCAGGTACCGTTCTATGGTACCGACAAATTTCTGGACAAATTTCAGGTAGACAAATTTCTGGTGGAAAGTTTTATACCCTTAAGGAAGACTAAATACCAAATTTCAGCCATTTCGGTTTGATAATGGCCACAACCTTTAAAATACTGAATATAGGGAGGTACCGTTCTATGGGTGCTATATGAAGGCGTAGACCAATACCAACAAAATTCTGGGGGAAAGTTGTGTACCACAAACGAAGACTAAATACCAAATTTCAGCCACTTCCGTTTGATAATGACGCTAAAACCTTCCAAATACTGAAAATCGGGTGGTACCGTTCTATGGGGGCTATATAAAAATGTGGACCGATATAGCCCATTTGCAATACCAATATATACTTTATAGCGTCTCCGATGAATATTTCGATGTGTAACAAACGGAATGACAAATTTAATTATACCCTCCATATTATGGTGGAGGGTATAAAAATTCACAGCAGAGCCCGACTGTCCCGGCTGAGGCTAGTCTTCCTTATGGGTATAAAACCTTCCACCAGAAATTTGTCTGTACAGGTCCACGCCTTCATATAGCCACCATAATGTGGTTTCCAATTTTCGGTGTTTTGAATATCCCAATATCCCACCGAGATTGCTGAAATTTGGTTTTTCGTCTTCGTTGGGGGTATTAAACTTTCCTCCCTGAATTTATCGGATAGGTCCACGCCTTCATATAGCCCCGATAGAACGGTACCTCCCGATTTTCAGTATTTTGAAGGTTGTGGCCACAATAACCAACCGAAATGGCCGAAATTTGGTATTTAGTCTTCGTTGGGGGTATTAAACTTTTCACCCTGAACTTATGGGAATAGGTCCACGCCTTCATATAGCCACCATAGAGCGGTATCTTCCGATTTTCGGTATTTTGAAGGTTGTGGCCACAATAACCCACCGAAATAGCTAATATTTGGTATTTAGTCTACGTTGGAGGTAAAAACCTTTCCGACTGAAATTCGTGAGTATAGGTCCATGTTTCGATATAGCTCCCATAGATCGGTACCTCCCGTTTTTCGTAATTCTGAAGGTTGTGACGTCAATATCCCGTTGAAATTTGTTATTTTGTCTTCCATGGGGTTATAAAATATTCCAGAAGAAAATTATCAGTATAGGTCCGCCGGTACTTACATATATCTCCCATATATGGGGGGATATAAGCGTACCTCTTGATTTTCGGTGTTTTGAAGGTTTTTGCCACAATATCTTACCTAAATATCGGAAATTTTGTATTTAGTCATTTTTGAGTCTAAAAACTTTCCGCCAGAAAATTGTCGACGTTTTAGTATAGCCCCCATAGAACGGTACCTCCGATTTTCGGTATTTTGAACCTTAGCCACATTGTTTTACCGAAATTGCTGAAATTTGGTGTTTAGTCTTATTCATAAACGAAAGGAAACTAATTTTTCCATTTTACTTCAATACAACTCGTGGTAGAGGGTATAACAAGTTTGGACCGGCTGGACTTAAAGCCGTTCTTATTTGTTTGAATTAAGGTGGTTAATTTTAATTACCAAAATTAAGACAGTACCGGATGATTTTAACTCTTTTAAAACCCAAATAATATTAATGTTTTTCACGCTTGATTAACATTTGGATATTGCCTACCAAAAAACACTCTTCCCCCATTTTAATTATTTTAACAAAGTTTCCGTCATTTAGACCTCGAACTTAGCACACTTAATTCCCTAAATTCGGTGTATCTTGAAATAACATCAGTTTCAAATTATAGGTATTTTAAGTTATATACACACTTTTGTGTGAGATTGTCATTATATCTCCCTATACATATGTATATTATTATAATAATTCTAATATAGGACACATTTCTAATAAATTGAAATTATCAAAGTTAACGACAGACCAATCAGTTATAGTTAATCTGTCCCTAAATTACCATTTTCTTCAAAAGATAGCACCCACAAATTTGTATCCCACGATGATTGCTTAAACAAATACATGTCAACATTCAAGGGAACACATTTATTTTGTTTGTGGATATTATAATTTGAAACTATTTACGATTTGTCCCTTTAACCCTAATGAATATGTAATTACTGGTAAATCTCCCATATAGCCATTGAGCAGAAAAATGTATCAGTAGTTAGGAAAAGAAAAACACATTTCACGTTTAGGGTTACGATTAAAGCTCAGTATTACGGCATGTCTGTCCTTTGGTTGCCGTTTATTTATCTCTGCCAATTGTGTACGAGCGGCTATCAAAGGGTCTTGTTAAAAATATCATTTTCCCACACCAAATTGTTTATTTATGTCAATTTAGTTTTTGGCTGTTTGTCTGGCTTTTGCGTTTGTTTGTTAAGCAACAATGATGACTTTTATTGTTGCGCGAGCCGACGTCAATCTGCTGCTGGGAACTGGCAATTCACACAACAGGTCCTGCCGTTGTCTTCCGCCCGCACCCGCACTGATAGAGGACATACGTAAATATACATAAAATAAATGCTCAATTGCGTTCACTTCGATACGGTTTGTTGTCCGTTTCAAATCCTTAAACCAATATCATAAAACTAAGTACTAATCAAACAGAAAAAGAAGCACTAAAGCACCTCACCCCACCTTTGATTTTCATGCGCAACAAAATCACCCCTTACTGGTTGGTTTGTATAACTGTGATGTTTCCTAGTAGTCGCAGCGCATTAAACACAACAACGTCACCACTGTCTTCCTCATAATCATCATCGTCGTCGACTCTGGCGAATGACTAAGTAGAGTGCATTTGATGGACTGGAAAGTGCGTAAACAATGAGCGGCGTTCATTATTTGCATTGTGTCATAGGAAACTGATTATGAACGGCCCGGCAGGGGTTGTGGTAGAATATGCTAGCATGATATTTTAGTGCGAGTGTACTTTATAAATGTTGGGATAAATTCGAATGAGAAATGATTTTCTCACTGTTTTTGCCGTTGGATTAGGTTGCCCTTTTTAAGCTGTGACTTTGACACGTTTCTGGACTTTATTGCATTTTATTACATTTTGTTACATTTCACAGTTTAACTAATGCGACAAGGCAGTGATACTCTCTCTCACACACACATACATTTCAACAATATCCCATGACACACTTCCTTTAGTAGAAGGCTAAGTATAAAGGTGGAGTTTTGGGTTTTACTCTTTAAGTTTTCTAATTATGTGGGCTGTTGCAGGAGACAATGAGGCATTGCAGTCTTCATGCGAACATTTTTGTAGTCTAAGATTTAAGTGAATATATGGAGGGGAGACAATAATTCGTAAACCTAATGTACACTTGCACATTAAACAATTATTAGTGCCAAATATGTACGACATTTATTGGACAAATATTTAATGAAACTAACTTCAAGACAGATTTCTAGACCGAATTCAGTAACACATTCCAAATTTCATCGAAATCGAGTTTCGGGGAAGCGGGGCACCTCCCCTATGCCATATTAAAAAAATGCTATATCATTATAAATAAAGATCAAATGTCGCTCATTGGAAATTGAATACGCCCGGACCGATCTGGATAATTTTTTATTATTCGTCATAGGCCAACATAGATTTTTATGGAAAGAAACATTGACCACGCCCAATTTTTTAAATATATTACATCTACAAAACTACTGAACCGATTTTCCTAAAATTTCCAGGGTATGTAAAGGGAAGGCCCCGGTGAAAATAGGCTGCATATTTTATTGAATTTCGAAGGGAGCAGAGTACCTACCCTTAAGGGAGGGAGCAGAGTACCTACACCTTAAAAAAAGCTATGTCAAATATCGTTCTTGGTAAATCCATCAGTTGAGAACAGCTAGCTCGATTTGGATATTTTTATAGCCTCCACCATATTATGGGGCATACAGAAATAAGGCCCCATGAAATAATACCCTAAATTGAAAATGAAAATAGGACCCAAAGAGGTATATGGAAAACAACAACAAAGCTTTTGGGGCCTATTTTCGTTTTTCTGGGACCTTTTTCATTTAGCTGTTGGGACCAATTTGTCTTCACAAAAAGTAGATCGGAAATTTGAAAATCAAATTGGGGTCTAATTGCATTTTTCATTGGGGTCTTGTTGCACATTTTTAGGGCCCAGATGCAATCCAGTGTTTAACAGAAACAACAAATTGGTGTGAATTTTCGAAAGTTATTATTAAGAAAACGAAGAAAAATTAGGGTGTAATTTTATTAAGAACAAACAATAAAAAACGCTGCCCGGACGTAACACCCACCGACGTAACTCCCAAAATTCGTTGGGAGTTTTGTCCGTGAAGCAAAGCGGACAAACCTACAAAAAACGCGGCCATAACTCCCAACGATTTTGTTCTTATCTTCAAAATTATTATTTTTTGCTTTTCCAAATTTTTCATTATTTTTTATTGATCAAAGAACTGTTACAAATTTTAGAGAAGAGGTTAGAATATAAACGGAATTGTACATTTGGGAAGGCTTAAGTGACAAACAAAGCAAAGTCTGCAGAAAATCTTCTAGATTTCATAATATTATTTAAAAACAGGTAAGAAAGTATCAGTCGGCTTTGCCGACTGAGATATACCCTCTGCCTATGTGAATTGAAACTTTCATCTACGGTCAGATCGAATGTATTTATGGTATTTTCATTATTTTGTGGCCTTTCTTGGACATTTGGATTAGGATTATAGTTCAAAAGTGTTGCAGAGGAGATACTTAAAGGAATGGACCGACGTAGTCCATTATGGAAGTGGATCTTATTCTGGGATATATCGCCCACTAGTAATTTCAGTGGGTCTTCGAATAAATTATGGACCAATATGTCAGGAAGCATGGACTTGTCTACGGAAAACATACTACCGTTGTAAGCAGGGCAACAACGAACAGCATCGGCATACATTTCCAAAGGATCTTCTAACAGACCTTTAACTGCACTTAAACACAAATGTTAAACCTTTGTGGAGGTTCCCTAAGGTACCTTCATTTTAGAAGTTAAACTAAATTTGGACAAAATATTAGGAGATCCAAAGTTTGGACCAAATTTGTTCAAGAGATATCGTGCATACCATATAAGTGACATTTTTTAAATATTCGGGGAACTACCGGAAGTTGTAGGACGGTATTGCCTATCTTCGAACTGAAAGTATGACAAAATATCAGGAAGGCCAAATTTTGGAACAAATCGGTTAAAATCGTGGGCAGGTCTTAAAGTGAACTTACGCGTAATTGTTTGTGATAGGTACCCGAAGGAGTGGACAAACATAATCCATATTCGAACCTGATTTATATCTGGCAGACATATTAGGATGTGTAAAGTATGGACTAAATCGGTCACTCCTTTCAAGAGTTATCGTGCGAACATTTTTGAGCTTTTGTGGGGGAGGTACCTGAAGGAGTGACCGATATGGCTTATGATGGAACTTAAACCATGTTTGGACAAAATATTACGAAGGCCACATTTTGGAACAAATCGGTTGATCCGTTCGAGAGTTGTCTTCCGCTCTAACCACTACACACGGTGTCATAGGGGATTTTGCATCTTTCAAGCTATTTTCCAGGAAGTATGGACTTGCTCTTAATGAGACATGTACCGTCGTAAGCGGGGAAGTGAATACAAGTAGCTGCAACCAAAATCAAAGAGATTCAAGAACAAGTCCTAAACTAAACTTTTCCGAAATTTTGTGTCTGGTAAAAATGTCACGATGTGCAAAGTATGGACCTAATCGGTTACTCTCATCAAGAGTTATAGTGCGAACAAATATTTCGGCTGCGGCGTTTTTCGGCTCTATACAAGTATTTGTAAAATTGTAAAAATATTTTTGAAAAACTAGCGCGATTTTTTACAATTTTACGATTTTTTCGCCTGCGGCTCTTTTCGTTTTTATAAGAGTGTTTGCAATTTTTTAGAAAAACTTTGTAATTACAAATATGAGAAAATATTTATGTAAAAAATCGCTCAATTGTTTTTCAAAAATATTTTTGTAATTTCGTATTTGCAATTTTTTAGAAAAATTCCAAAATTGTGAAAATATTTTTGTAAAAAACCGCGCAATTTTATCAAAAATATTTTTGTTGCGGCGCTTTTCGTTTTTATTTGCAATTTGTTAGAAAAACTTTGTATTTTCTAAAATAGTAAAAATATTTTTGTAAAAAATCGCGCAATTTTATTTTCGCCTGCGGCGCTTTTCGGTTTTATAAAAGTATTTGTAATTTGTACTTCCTTAAATTGTGAAAATATTTGTGAAAAAATCAATTTAAACAGAATTAGAAAAAAATGGAGAGTAGAAGTTTCATTATGTTAAAATTATAAAAAAAGTATAACCATCAATTAGTTACATGTTTGTAATATGTATGTTTCTGTTTCTGATGAATTCGCATTTAAACGAATTCATCGGTTACGTTTATTCTTGAGCTCTGGTCGTCATCAAATTCGGGAAGAGTTCTTTGTTTCAATACAAAGAACTGAGAGAACTGATGAGTCCAAGTGGCGTTGGACGAAACTAGTATTCTTTGCCTTTCCCGAAATTAAATCAATTTTAACTACATCCCACTTTAAATAAAACTTGTTGTTTTAAAAATGTAAAAACAACAAAACCCGAGATTAAGCTGAGTTATTTTACAACAATAAAATAATACACATCTCAACAAAACTGCCAAAAGTGAATCTAAAAATAGACACACAGCACGGTGACGATAGTTTGTTGTTGTTTACAACAAACCATCAAAATTTGTTATGCGTTTCTTTGCAATGCAAAGTACAAACCATCAAAATTTGTTATGCGTTTCTTTGCAATGCAAAGTCCATAACAGTGGGAAGTAGTTACTTGATTTACATATGCGGCTACGAGATTTTTTAAATGTTTCTGATGAATTCGCATTTAAACGAATTCATCGGTTACGTTTATTCTTGAGCTCTGGTCGTCATAAAATTGGGGAAGAGTTCTTTGTTTCAATACAAAGAACTAAGAGAACTGATGAGTCCAAGTGGCGTTGGACGAAACTAGTATTCTTTTGCCTTTCCCGAAATTAAATCAATTTTAACTACATCCCACTTTAAACAAAACTTGTTGTTTTAAAAATTTAAAAACAACAAAACCGAGATTAAGCTGAGTTATGTTACAACAATAATTTAAAAACCTTTTTTTAAAAATACACCACAATTTTAGGGCTTCATTTACACCCCAAATTTAAGTGAATAATTTTGTTGGGGCGTAAATGGATAGTTTGGGGCCTAATTGTTTCAAAAATGCATTTTGGCCCCAATGACATTTTGGGGCATAAATGTAATATTTTTGGGGCCAAATTTCCTAGCTTGGGGCCTTTTGTATTGGGGCATTTTTCAAATTGAAAAAACACCCCAAAAATTGGGGTCCCTGTTCATTTCCGTTTGGGGTATTATTTCATGGGGCCTTATTTCTGTACGCCTATTATAGAGGGTATAATTCAATTTGTCATTCCGTTTGTAACGCATCGACATATTCATCGGAGACCCTATAAAATACAGTCGACATAACCATGTCCGTATGTTGAAATCAAGATACAGATCGCAATTTTTAAGATAGAGCTTTGTAATTTTGTGTAGGAGTTTCTATTACTCCTAGGATGTTTGGTATTGCACATGGGCTTTATCTGTTCTCGTTTTGGTATAGCCCCCATAGAACGGTACGACCCGATTTCGGTATTTTGAAGGTTTTGGCCTTATTATCACACCGAAATGGCTGAAATTTGGTATTTAGTCTTCGTTGTGAGTATAAAACTGACCCCCAGAATGGTGTCGGTACAGTTCCACGCCTTAATACAACCCTCATAAAACGGTACCTTCTGATTTTCGGTGTTTTGAAGGTTATGGCCACAATAATCCATCGAAATGCCTGAAATATGGTACTAAGTATTCGTTGGGGTATTCAACTTTCCCCTTTATATATGTCGGTATAGGTCCACGCCTTCATATAGCCCCCATAGAACGGCACATCCAGTTTTCGGTGTTTTGAATTTTGTGGCCTCAATATTCCACCGAAATAACTGAAATTTTGTATTTACACTTTATTGTGGGTGCAAAACTTTTGCGCGCAACGGTCAAGGTTATTAACAAAAATATATTTAGAATGACGATTTTTTTCTTTATCTATGTACCAAAAATACCCTCGTTAGCATAAATGCCGAGGGTATAAAAAATAAAAATAAAGCTCTGTCGTAAATATAGCGAGCTGTATCTTGATTTCAACAGACAGATGGAGACGGTATGGTATGCATTGGTAATGCAGTAAACCCGAGCTTGTTAATCTCGTAAGAACACTTTTCCAAGCTGTTTTATTATTTATACTGTACAAACTATATATAAGATACGTTATGTGAAGGTAAAACAATTCGCCTTGATAAGAATTATGTGACTAATTTAAAATATATAACTAAAAACACTGTACTGAATTCAACAGACATACTGACATACTAAATAGACATAGTAAGTGATAATGTTGTGCTCAAATGACAGTAGATATCCTCTTCTTCTAACTGAGTATAATATAGTTTTTGCTTACTTGTTTTCTTATAATATGAATAAGTGGGCCAACAAAATTATTTTTTCGCATATTTTTCATATAGGAACAAAATAAACCGAATATGTAGTACAAAATGTTGCCCGGAGTCGGAGTCAAGTTATTTTTTTCGACTCAGACTTCGACTACAGCAAAATTGCTGCACTCGGATTTCGAAATGGTATATCCACCATATAGCGATGCACCCGATTTTCCGCATTTTGAGGGTTTTAACTACAAATTTTAAGCGAACTAGCTGTAATTTTGCATTTGATGTTCTCTGCGATCAGGAAACTTCTCCACCAAAAATCGTAAAAATCCCGATTTTCGGTATTTGGAGGATTTTAGCTAAACTTTTTAACCGAACTAGCTGTAATTTGACATTTGACGTTTTTAATGGTACCTCCCTATTTCCATTATTTTGAGGATCTTAGTCCTCCTATAAATGTACCAAGCCTATCCACTAATATCCTATTGACAACAAAGAAGAAAAAAATCGCAAAGGTCCACGGTTCCTATTCTGTCTGGATTTGAAAACTGGTATCTTCCAAACTGGTACTTACAAAAGGCGAATTCAGACCGTAGTCTTCAGTTGCTTTCAAAAGTTTTTGTACAAAGAATCTACAAAAGATAGATGAGAGCAATAAAATATTCTTCGCGAAGCTTAAATAAAGATGTTGTACACAGATATTCTTTACAGATGCGAGATGTTTGTTATTTATTTTTGATTATTTTGTATTTTATTTTTTTTTATTTATTGAATAATTTCATGTTATTTTCAATTGCATTCCACCTATTCCATATAAATTCCAAGAGTTTAATATATAAAATGAAGAAAAAAATAACAAAAACCTTGAATTTATGTTTATGCCCTCCACCATACACGGAAGTTTTTGCGGATTCTGAAACTACAATGTTCATAGATGAGAAAAATTAAAAAAACAAAAAATCGCCGGAGCGCTTTTTAAATAAATTGCGATTTAAGTTGACATTTTTAGTGGTTGTTTAGATTTTCACGATTTTGCTTAGAAACCGCAAGTCCAATCAAAATTAGACTAAAGAAAATGTTGTAGCTATGATTTATTTATTATAATTTATTAACAGTAATTTAACATTCAAGATTCTTAGGGGTCACAATATTACTCCACCAAAAAGATATAGTCCCAAGTAACGGTACCTCCCGATTTTCGGTATATTTAGGGTTTTAGCAACAATTTTTAATCGAGGTAGCTGTAATTTGACTTTTAAGGGTCCTAGGGTTCATAACACTACTCCACTTAAAACTGTCAATATAGGTCCATGTTTAGATATTGCCCGAATAGAACGGTATCTCCCGATTTTCACACAATATTACTCCACCAAAAACTGGCAACATGAGTCCATGTTTATGTATAGCCCCATATAATGGTACCTTCCGATTATCGGCATTTTGAGGGATCTAGTTACAATTTTTAACCGAACTAGCTGTAATTTGACTTTTAAGGTTCCTAGGGTTCATAACACTACTCCACCAAAAATTGTCAACATGAGTCCTTGTTTAGGTACAGCCCCCATATAATGGTACCTCCCAAATTTCGTTATTTTGAAGATGTAGCTAGAACCTTTTTTTAACCGAATTAGTTGTAATTGAACATTTAAGGTTCCTAGGGGACATAACACTACTCCAACAACAACTGTCAATATATGTCCATGTTTTGACATTTAAGGTAATTTGAAATTTAATGTTCCTAGGGGGTCACAATATTACTCCAAACAGAAAACTGTCAACATGAGTCCATATTTAGGTATAGCCCCCATATAATGGTACCTGCCGATTTTCGGTATTTTGCGGGTTCTAGCTAAAATGTTTAACCGAACAAGCTGTAATTTGAATTTTAGTTTTCCTAGGGGTCATAACACTACTCCACTAAAAACTATAAACATATGTTCATGTTTAGGTATAGCCCCTATATAACAGTACCTCCCGATTTTCGGTATTTTCGAGAGTTTTAGCTACAATTGTAACCGAACTAGCTGTAATTTTACTTTTGAGGTTCCCAGTGGTCATAAAATATCTCCACCAAAAACTGTCAACATACATATGTATGTAGGTACACATTTTGGTATTGCCCCATATAACGGTACCTCCCGATTTGCGATATTTTAAGGATTTTAGTTACATTTTTTGACCCAACTACCTCACATTTGAGGTCATCAATGGTCGTGAAACTTTTTCACTAAAAATTGTCAACATAGGCCCAAGTTTTGGTAAAGCCCCATATAACGGTACCTCCCGATTTCAGTATTATGAGGATTTTATCTAAATTTTTTGAACGAACAACATAGGTCCACGTTTTAGTACAGACCCCATAAAACGGTACCACCCGATGATCGGTATATTGAGAGTTGTAGATACATTTTTGGACCGAACTACCTGTAATTTGACTGTTGAGGTTCCTAGTGATCACAAAACATTTTCACCAAAAATTTTCAACATACACTCCACGTCAGTAGAATAGAACACCTACATTTTTGTTAATGTTAGCTTATTTATCCCAAAACGAATGAATCTGCGTTGTCAATCTTGTGGGGATGTAAAGTCGATAATGTTCCATATCAAACACAGAAAAAATTATGTTTCTAGTTCTTCGCGAAATGATTTTCTGATCATTTTTCCGATAGTACTATGAAAAATAGGCATTTATTTTTGGTCATCAGGATAGAACAGTCACTTTATTTTCGCGAATTTTTGAAATATTAAAACCTAATTTTCGTTCAGTCGATAAAGCAAGGCTTTCTAATCATTTTTCACCAAAGAAAACCTATTAATTATTCCGCGGACACCGAAATAACAGCGTTAAAGGGTTTAAATTGACAGATATTGGAAACATCACGGAATATCAATAGGAGTCGCGCAATTATGGCATATTTTTTCACAATAAGATAGAATATGACACAGACAACCTCGACGGATACAATCGAGTGCTTCGGATGCTGATAAGATGGCATATTTTCAAAATATTTATGAAATAGGTCAAAAATTCTTAAAAAACCATAATGATTTGTTCAATAAAATGATTTTTCCGCGAACATGTCTGCCATTTAATGGTTTGGAAATATGCCCCAGATTTAGAGGAAAATAATCTGATATGAAAATAACCGCTATTTAATACACTAAGGGAAATTTTAGCACATTTTTCAAATTGAACACACCCTTTGGATTTTGAATTTTATATGTGTTCTTATTTCGGTGTCCGCGACTGTTCTTAACAGTGTTATGCTCCAATATAAATGGACCAGTTTATGCTCTCCATACCGGATTTTACGAATTAGTAGTTTTTTTTTTTAACTGAAATCGCAAATGTAAAAGCCCCGTTTCGCGGGAAAACACAGTCATGGAAATTGAGGTTTAAGGTTTCTTATGTTGTTTTATAAGGTACTAAAATTTCCCTCAGTGTACTAAAATAACGGCTGTTTTCGTATCAGATTATCTTCCTTCAAATCTGGAGCATATTTCTAAACCTTTGAACGGCAGACTTGTTCGCGGAAAATCCATTTTATTGAACAAATCATCATGGTTTTTTAAGAAATGTTGACCTTTTTCAAAAATATTTTGAAAATATTCCATCTTATCGGCATCCGAAGCATTCGATTGTATCCGTCGAGGTTGTCTGTGTCATATTCTATCATATTGTGAAGAAATATGCCATAATTGCGCGACTCCTATTGATATTCCGTGATGTTTCTAATATCTGTCAATTTAAACCCTTTAACGCTGTTATTTCGGTGTCCGCGGAATAATTTATAGGTTTTCTTTGGTGAAAAATGATTAGAAAGCCTTGCTTTATCGAATGAACGAAATAATATCTCAAAAATTCGCGAAAATAAAGTGACTGTTCTATCCTGATGACCAAAAATAAATGCCTATTTTTCATAGTACTATCGGAAAAATGATTAAAAAATAATTTCGCGAAGAACTAGAAACATAATTTTTTTCTGTGTTTGATATGGAACATTATCGACTTTACATCCCCACAAGATTGAAAACGCAGATTCATTCGTTTTGGGATAAATAAGCTAACATTAACAAAAATGTAGGTGTTCTATTCTACTGACGTGGAGTGTAGGTCCACACTTTGATCTAGCTCCATATAAAGGTGCTGACCGATTGAAAGCATGTTTACCTTATATGGTCACAAATTTTTTCCGCCTAAAATTGTGGATAGGAAAGAAAATAATTATTCCGTTGTAGTTCAGAATTCAGAATCAGGCTGGGGTTGAAAAATTCTTTTTGGCGATGAATGTCGGCGAAGCTAATGTGATGAACCCGGAAAGACAGTTCTGCTATAGGTCAAACTTCTGAGCTATGGCGCGATCAAATTTCGTTAGGTTTCTTGTCATGTAGGTATGTGTAGTTTATCAAGAAAGAATTAATTTCGCTATAACTCAGAAGTTTGACCTACCACCCAGCCTTTGATCTCCATGTTTGCGCGTATTGATATTTTTCCTTAAAAACTGTTTAAGAAAACGGGTTTTTTGTTCTAGAACTGCAACTAACAAAGTTTGCATAAACGAATTAATTTAATTTGATTGACAACTCTATATGTTTTTAATGGTATACATATAAGTTTAATCGGTTATTTAAAACCGGTTCAAAAATCGGTTTTAACGTCGAAGTATCCTGTTCAAAAATTGAGATAACCGGATCTATCCTCCTAGAATATTTGTTATTAACGTGTTTGTCATTACAAGAGCTATTTGTCGTAAATATTTCAGAAGCACCCCAGCCTCCCGATTTTGACTTTAAGTTTTTTATCTACTTTTTTTTTGACATCTTGGCATATAACAGCTACACCATTGAGATTTTCGAGCCAACACAAAGACAAAAATTGTAGCCAAGACAGTAGTTAAGAACTCTCTCATACATCGCAAAAGCATTGGAACACTTTTTCATGCAGTTTTGGTCTTCAGAAAGTGCAAACTTTTCGGAAAATGTCGATAAATGACACTGTGCTACAAAAGTTGATTAGAAAAATATTCAAGCGTTTTGATGCAAAATTCCATCGTGTTGGGATCCATGGAGAACGAAAATGCATTTAGTTCGTTTGGGTCACTTCGTTTTATTTTTTTATAACGGTAAAAGTAGTGAAAATCTGGGTTTCTTATACAAAAAGCCTATAACTGAGTTTCTCATAATTTTCAAGACATAAACCACTATAACTTAGCCATTTGTTAACCGATTTAAAACAATAATAGCTTATTCAAAATATATTATTTACCCCTTTAATAGGAATAAGGATCAAAAGAAATCAGTTGTGGATAAAATAAGATATGCCCGTTTAAATTTGAAAATATAAGAAACCCAGATTTTCACTACTTTTACCGTTATAAAAAAATAAAACGAAGTGACCCAAACGAACTAAAGGCATTTTCGTTCTCCATGGATCCCAACACGATGGAATTTTGCATCAGAACGCTTGAATATTTTTCTGGTCAACTTTTGTAGCACAGTGTCATTTATTGTCATTTTCCGAAACGTTTGCTCCTTCTGAAGACCAAAATTGCATGAAAATGTGTTCCAATGCTACAATTTTTGTCTTTGCGTTGGCTCGAAAATCTCAATGGTTTGGCTGTTATATGCGAAGATGTCAAAAAAAAAGTAGATAAAAAACTTAAAGTCAAAATCGGGAGGCTCGATTTTCATCGTAGACATATGGTCCAGCAGCCTTTTTTGCTAAGTTCAATCCCAGGAATCAGAATGCGAAGGGCCTATTAAGGTTTTTTTTTTCCTTCCACACAAATCGCCCCGGCCTACTATACATATCAAATAACGAATATACAGAAAAACAAAACATAAACAAAAACCGGGTAAATTTCAAAAAGGACAATGAAAACGGGACAAAATCGAATAGTTGTCAAAAAGAACCGTACCTAAAATCTTCTGAACAACATTTTTGTAGAATATTTAGATGCTGAAAAATGTCATCTTGTGGTACTTTCACTACGGCTCAAGAAATAAAGGACGAAAAGGACATGAAAGGCATTGAGTTAGAAGAATGAAATGTTCTACAAAAAGATTCGCCAATTGATTTCACTGCAGACATGTCACCTCAAAATGAAGCTACAACAACGCCAAACAGAGATATGGAGCTATTTTCTCAAGTATTATAGGGAAAAAATCAAAAACTTCATCGCGCGATATCTTAGAAGCTTGACCTATGGCGAAATTTTCCTTTTGGGTTCTTAGTATACTCATATCCAAAATAAATTTTCCACCCTCAGACTTTGAGTTCCATTTTGTGTCACAGTGTTATTTATGTTGCAATTTGACAAAATATTAAAGCAAACTGGGTCATACCTGCAGATGAACTTGTACGATTGTAATATTTTTTAAATTATTTTGTTTAAATTTCAATACATATTTCAGTTTTGGCAAATGTTTCGTTATATGGATATGAAGTGACTTTTTCGTTATTTTTCACCTTTTTTCCATTTACTTTCCCCATTCGTGTCTATAGTTGTGGTGCTGATGTTTTTTGTTTTTTTCATTTTGGTTGCATAAGTGAAATGTCAATCAAACTGTCCAAATTGGTTTGTTTTCAGAAGTGTTTTAACGCTTGTTAGACTGTCATTAAAAACAAAAGCAACAACAGCCTTTGCCAGAAGTGAGTGAAACTAACGAACGAAGAACACCTATCCACCACCGAACAACAACAACAACTGCAGTAACATTAACCGCGATACGGTGGAAAAAATACATGGTCGGGATGGATATAAAAAAACTGCGAATTACAAAACATCAGACAACAATGCAGAAAAATTACTAATTGCAATGTGTAAAACAGAAATGAAATTACAGAGAAATTTAAACTGACTATATACATACATATGTATGTATGTATCAATGTGACTTTATGTGTGTAAGGTGGGTTTGCCAAAGAGGTGTAAATGCTGGTTGTACTTTGTTACTGAAAAGCACACCGATTCATTGAAATGGTTTTATACGAGACCAATCCAACAATAACTCACAAACATACTTACTTCTTATATTGGTGGATCTTGAACACTGAATTTAAACGCGAAAAAAAAATCATAAAAATACAGCGCAACTGCTACGGGATATAAGCACAAATACACTCGAAAAATAAACTGAACTGCCACGATTCCGATATTCAGGATGTTTGAACCAAATTAAAATGGAAGGTGCTTACAACTGGGAAGTTTTTGCGGATTCTGAAACTACAATGTTCATGGATGAGAAAAATCCAAAAAAGAAAAAATCGCCGGAGCGCTTTTTAAAAAAAATCGCGATTCAAGTTGACATTTTTAAGGTTTTTTTTTAGGTTTTCACGATTTTGCTTGGAAATATTGAGTCAACAACCTTCAAAATACCGAAAATCGGGAAGTACCGTTCAAGGTGTGGACCTATATGGAGGCGTCGACCTATACCGGCAAAATTAGAGGGAAAAGTTAAATACCCCCAACGAACACTAAATACCAAGTTTCAGAAACTTTGATCGATTGTTGTGGCCATAGCATTCAAAAGGGGAAGTTTCTGGGGGAAGTTTTATATCAACAACAAAGACATAGTACAAAATTTCAGCAATTTCGGAGGAATCTTGAGTTCACAACCTTCAAAATACCGGAAATCGGGAGATACCCGTCTATGGGGGCTATATAAAGGCGTGGACCTATACCGACAAATTTCATATGGGAAGCAGTGAGTATTCCTGTCACGATCTAGTGAACAGGCTTCCTCCACCCGGCCCGTCAGGAGAGATTTTCATGATCTAGAGGGAGAGAGGTCCAAAGGTGCAAACGAGAACCCGCTTACAAAGCATTCATACTAATACAGTCACGCATGCAGTACAGACAATCATTGTGAATGCCGTATTTCGAGATCCCCCCATTCATCGCAGCAGAAGAACGCCAGCTGCCAACACATGCAATATATGTGAATTGGGACCACTCGACATGCTACTTCTCTTACTCACTTGTCTCCTGATTCTTTACGGACGGATTCTCTCCAGGTTGCAGAAATTTTGAACCTGGATACAGAGGAACCAGATAACCCCAGCAAAAATTCGGATCCGTTAGTCATTATGTAACCCATTACAAAGAAATGTATAGTAATGTACATATACAGCAAAAATGCGGATCCGTTAGTCATTATGTAACCCATTACAAAGTAATGTATACATATACCTTATTAAGTAATTAGTACGGTGGCACAGAGCATGTGTGTCCGACTACAAATCCAAGGGTTTAGTGTTGAACACTTACCGTCGGCCGGGTACTTTTTTTTTAAAAAAATCAAAGAACAGTTTCTTGTGCGGATGTAAGCTTATGTACACGTTGAAACAACCCTTAAAGTTCGCGTGCGTGGCCGAGTATGTAGCGTGTTAGGCTACAAAGCAGAAGTACGTGTGTTCAAATCCAGCAGATGGCGAAATAAAAAAATAAAATTAGAAATATAAAGTGTGTTGAAATTGAAAACAATTGTTCTAAAACTAGAAAATATAATTTTTTAACTTATAGCTTTTTTCAACTTCCAGTGGCCATAAAATAACTAGTTATTCTAGTGGTTATTGGTCATAGAATAACTAGTTATTCAGTGCGACGTGCCCTTGTTAAAGTAATGGGTTAGTAGGGGGTTTTGTAAGTAGTTACGACTGGGACTGAACACATTTGCGTTGCTAACCCAACAACAACGGACATCGTTATTTAGGCTTAGAATTTCATGCTGATGAAGAATATTTATACGAGGGTCACTTAAAACTATCTGACCTAGGCAACACGCAGTGTCGCCAGGCGTCATTTGACTTTTTGTTTGACAATTTTTAGTCTAAGCGCATTCACGACAGATTGACGTACGATCATGCGTTGTGTTGTTTTCTGTGACTTGAACAAATCACTTTGCAAACAAATGGAATTTATTTGTGAAAATTTTTGTTCGATAATTTTTCGTAACTATCGTAATGGATAATCGCGCGCAAATGTGCATCGATAAAATTAAATCTTTGCATGTCGATAAAGGACCATCTTCTAGCACTATGAAAAACTTGTTTAATGAATTCAATCATGGCAGGCTCTCGCCATTAAAAACGAAGTTCGTGAGGGTCGTCCAAAACCGGCCGTTGTGCCAGAAAAATTTAAGCCTTGTGTGAACGAATAATGCAAGATCGCCATGTTATATACCGTGAGATAGAGGCATCCTTGGGTATTTGTTCCACCAACTAACATTTGATAGGGCATGAACACTTGGCGGCAAAAATGGAGTTTTTCTCATTGCATCCCGTGTTGATCGGTGCAAGAAATTTCGAAAAAATACGATCGCGTTGCTTCAAAAGACGTTTATGAGATGGATCGAGGTGACGAATCATGGAATTATGTGTATGAACACGAAAAATAGCAACAATCGCCAGAAGAAGCTGTAAAAGCTTTCAAAGACCATGTTTTCGAGGTGTCTCAATCAAGCCACTGTAAACAACCCAACATATGGTCGTCTATCAAACTGTTCTGAGTACGCTTAGACTAAAACTGTCAAACTTTCAGAAACAATGTATAAAATATTTTTGAAGTCTTGTTTCTATACAAGCAACCTAGTGTCCGTCATCTACAATCATTTCCAATACATAATTCACATATAAACCTAATTCTTTTATCCTTCTTGATTTTTATTATGTCTTCAAGTTTGTAAGATTGGTAGTGGCTTAGAACGCTAAGACGTTGGCAATAAGAATATATTTCCTACTACCAGACCCCGTTTCGCGTTGCTGACCCGTCGTAGTGAGTTTTAATGACAACTTTTTATGGACTTTATGATAGAGAATTCAAAAATAGGTATTTTCTACCTCACTTCTTTGGTCCATTATCAAACCGAGGAGGATTTTAAATTTACCAACAGATTTTGTCTGTAACCTTTTTTTCTCTTACGGACTGTCGGATTTTTTGCCCATTGATCCTATTTAGAATGTATTATCGTTCATGTCCCCTGTCTTTATCCTAAAGCTAATTATAAAAGTTCAAAAAATGGTTAAGTCGAATTCTCCCGCCTATTGAGACCTATATGTTTCAGTTTTTCATGGCTGATGGACCGTTGAACTTTACCATTTAAGGAAATTTGTTAATATATCGTTTTTCTTGATCGGGGGCACAGCCACCTTTGTCTCGAAAATTAATTTGCAAGCCGATGCACTCATAAATTTAGCAAATATAACGATTATAAAACAATAGGCTCCGCAATTCGTCTACAAATATATAACATTTTGGACCACAGAATTGCATGACATTCGGTTCAGTAGTTCTGGAAAAATAATGTATTAAAAAAGTGGGCGTTGTCATAAGTTTTCAAGATATAACATATTTAAACAAGTGAGCAAAGGCTATAGTCGGGACGGGACTGACCATGTGATACCCTACACCACTACTCCTGTACATAAGCTTTTCACTGGTAAACATTTCTTTTAGGGAATACAATCAGACTACCACCAAACATAATATGCCTCTCTCTCTCTTGGACCCCCATAAGCAGCCAAAATTTCGAGACCATCCGATCAAAATTACGATATGTAGCGTAATTGTAAAAAAATTGAAGAATTTTATGCATTACCGACTATTGTGGTATCTCCCTTGTTTGACCACCTTCGCCAACCTACTTTACACCAATGTAAAGGTAATATTTTCTTCTTCCATTGACAGGCTTTGCCGTTGGAATACCCCTACTAGAAGCCAATACATTCACAAAGAATAAAACTTTGAATTTGTCTCCACATGAGTTTTTCCCCATTCCGACCCCTAAATATTATCCGACTATCACCAAAATCAATAGGCTTCTTTCTCTGTGGTGCCCCCTATCAACCCCCAGAATTTCGTGACTATCTGATCAAAATTCCAACCTGTAGCGTGATTACAAAAAAAGGAAAAATTGGATATATTACTGACTTTTGCGATATTTCGGATATTTGCCCACTTACGCCAAAATACTTTGCATCAATATAAAGGAGATCTTTACTTCTTCCATTGACGGGTTTTCCTTTTGGAATACTCCTACCAGAAGCGGAGATATTCGCATAAAAACGTAGACTTTTCTCCACATAAGCTTTTTGCTTATTCCGACTCCTGAATATTATCCGACTTAATAGGCTTCTTCCTCTGAAGGACCCGCATCAACTCCCAAAAAATTCTTGGCGATCCGATCACAATTGCGACCTTTAGGTGATTACAAAAAATCGGAAATGGAATGCATTACCGACTATTGCGATATCTCTGTTGTTTGACCACCTACTTTCCTTGCCAGGTTTTGCTTTTGATATACACGCAGAGAAAAAATATTTTTCGCTTTTTTTGGAACAAAAATATCTGTTTTGGTTCCAAAAATGTATTTGTTTTGCTCAAACATTGTAGTCCAAATCCAAAAATACCATCCTTTGTTCCAAGCATAGAAAACAAAAACAACTTTCGAATTTCCGCAATATTGTAAAAATCGTTAACAATACCGATTGTAGGAACTATCATAATCTAATTTTGTTTACAAAAACCAGCCCAGAAATTTTTGATTTGAGTGTATATACTTCTCATATACACTCTTCACATAACTTGGATATAAATGTCGCGTATAATATTGCAATCATTGATGAACACAATACATGGTTTGCTGCATTGGCTGACAACAAAGACAAACAAAAAGCCACAAGCACCCACCACAACATAAGGAATAATTAAACACCATAACAAACTCCGGTATAACACCAAACCTCAAAGCACAATAAAGATAGAAGAATGAAACAAAACAGAAACAAATAAAAACAAGAGTCTCATTGTTGGTATACATACACACAAAAACAAAGATAAAGGCATCATGTCATACAAACAAAACTCACCATAATTGTTTTTTTCAACACGGCATCGAATAGCGAGAGAAGAGAAAAAATTGTCGAAGAAAAGAGAGAACTATTGTCCAGTTGACAAAAACTATTTTTGGATTTAACAAAACCCAATTGTTGGAATCACAATACTACATTTGGAAATTAACAATATCTTTACAATACATATTTTGCTCTTCGAATATTGTTGGATCAATCATATTTTTTCTCTGCGTGTACCACTTAAAGAAACAGAGATATTGGCTTTGAAATAAAACGTTGACCTTTTCTCCAAATAAGTTTTCGCCCATCCGAAACTAATTTTGTAGCCTTTTTTCACCGGGGGCCATCCCTGTAAATTCCATGACAATTTCAGGGAAATTAGTTCAGTACTTTTTGTAGAAAAGATTAAAATTGAAAAAAGTAGGCGTACAAGTGGGCGTGGTCAAATTTTCTTTGCAGAACGTCGAACATTTCAATAACATAATTATCCAAATCGGTTCAGCCGTTCTCTACTCATGCCATCACCAATGAACGACATTAGATTTTTTATTTATATAGATTACGATATTCTTGCACCTACACACTGTTTCTTATTTATAAATATTTAATTCAAACCTTTAACATGCATTTTTCTTTGAGATATACGAGTATAATTTACATGGTACACATATATATGTAGATCGAACAGAGTCAAAATGAAATGTATGCGGCAGTGATACTGAGATATTTTGCAACAAACGAAACTCAGTCATTTACATGTCAAACTATCTGTCAGTGCTAATAATACAACGCGTGTAGTAATAAAAGAAATAACAATATTATTATCACTCTTTGCTGACATCTTCAGAAAGAGACGGACAAGAAGAATAGGATCTGATATGCAGACAAGCAGACAGACGGTACACATACGGACGGCGGCCAGACATAATAACTAGTAACGCAAATATGTATAAAGATGTACGCGCCACTACGCTACCTCAGAGAAAAAAAATATCAATGAAAATACAGCAATGTCTAAGAGGAAGAATTTACGTAAGGAGGTACCAGGGATCAACTTGATGTTTGTTAAAAAAAAACAGCTGTGCCAAGTCAAAGTCCTGGGTCAGAAATATGTATGTATATCAAACTGGCTGTTTGATATCCTCTCCTTGTTATCCACAACATTTCCACCACCACAAACGCAGCTTACAATTGGCACTGACTTGTTGGTCAGCTCCACCATTTGTAGCTGTGAAATTTGTACTGCATTAGCGTACAACCTATGTTGAACACAGGTCTTACCAATTCCTTTCCGTTTGTCTCCACCATGTCTCTGGTTGAAGTTTTGGCAATCTCATTGTGGTGTCTAACATGTACAGGCAGGCGGTAATTATTTCAAGTCGACCTCATGTCTGTCAGTATCAACTATGGCATGGCTGAAAACACAGTTCTTTTTTCTTCAGTGGTTAATTTCAGGTTGCTCTAACCCTAAATAAAAATAAAAACAAAAACAAAACAAGCCGTAAATGTTGTGGCAAGCGGATTGAAGTGTGCAATGGAAACCCACTCTCATTTAGACAGTTAACATTATGTTGGTTAACATCTTAATCGGGATATTTTTGTTCAGTTATATTTAACTGCAGCGCACCGAAGATAATTTGTACAAGGTTGTTGCTTTACTGAGTTGCACAAAATATTTGCAAATGTTCGTTGAAATATAATTTGTGCAAGGGATACATGTAAACTGAACCTTGGTAAACCAGAAATATTCGCTTCGATTTGTTAACACTTGGACAGCTGCAACAGAGATCGTTTATCAATGAATGAATGAATGAATGTTGAGATTTTTCTTATTGATTCACAAGATTTGCAAATAAATCACCAAGTCGAATCGTTTAATGATTTGTTATTGATTTTTTGGGACTTGAAGACAAATACATACGTTACAGTTGACATTTAAAATACACATATCAATGTGCAGAGGAACTATTTTATGCCATTCATCGTGGAGTGTATACAGGGGATTTGATTTGTCGAGTTGTCGCATTATTTATATCCTACACCACTGCGTATGTGGAAAGGGTACTAGAAATTTATTTTTGCCAAATATTTGTAAAACTGTGAAATATTAGTCCAAGATCCAGCTTTAGAGATACAGAAATTCAGATATGAAGTTTGCGAGAGGTTAGGGCTTATGTCAAGTAGAAATCTAACTAAGTGGTAGTTTACACTAGCCATCAATGTCATATGTACCGAAATAAAAACATTCTATATCTATCAACGCGGACAATGTGGACACGTAAGTTCACTGCATTTTTGCTGATCTGGACGGAAAAATTAAATGGCTATACCAAAACAGGGACCTATGTTGATGGTCTTTAGTGAAGAACTTCCGTGCCCGCTGAGAACCTAAAATGTCTAGTTAGGTAAAAAATTGTAGCTAACATCCTAAAAATACCCGGTAGGTACCGTTATATGGGGGGCTATACCAAAACGTAGAGCTATTTTGTCAATTTTTTGTGAAGAAGTGCTGTGACCACTTAGAACCTCAAATGTCAAATTACAGCTAGTTAGCTTAAAAATGTTAACTAAAATTCTCAAAATATCGGGAGGTACCGTTATATGGGGGCTATATCAAAACATGCTAACGATTTTTGGTGGAGAAGTTTCGGGACCACAGATATGTTAAAAACTGTAGCTAAAATAGTCAAAACACCGAAAATCGGGAATCTTGAAATTTTTAGTGGAAATATTTTATAACTGCAGGGAACCTCAAATGTCAAATTACCGGTTGTTCCGTCAAACAATGTAGCTAAGGCGCTCAAAATACCGAAAATCGGGAAGTACTGTTATATGGATGCTATACCAAAACATGCACCTACGTTGTTGTGGAGAAGTGTTGTGAACACTAAGAACCTTAAATGTCAATTTACTTTTACTTTTAGCTTAAATTCTCAAAATACCGAAAATCGGGAGGTACATTTATATGGTGACTATACCAAAGTGTGGACCTATTTTGACGATTTTTAGTGAAGAAGTTTCGTGACCACTAAGGGCCTCTAATGTCAAAATGTCAGTTTCCTTTTCTATCTCCAGTTTTAGGAATGTGGGATGTAACCACAGATCTGCTGGAGTTAGTTGAGTAGGCTTGGCAGGGCAGTTGAAAAGTTTGAGTCTATCGTGCGGATATGTATCTCATGCTGGGCAGAGTTTTTGCACGGTTTCATCAGACGGTTTTACAAACCTAAGCATGGTTGAGCCAAGACTACTCCAGTTTGTGGTCGCAGCTGATGCTCATCAGCTGCGGTAGATGGAGATGTTCTCCGAGAACCGCATTCACACGTAGTTGAATGTTGACATGCCTGGGTGGGTGGGTCTTATGCACCTATGTTGATTAGTATGGTTTCCGAGTAAGTACTGCAACGACAGCATATCGCTGTGTTACTGTACTAGAAGAATCGTAGTTTCCTCATCTAGATGATCCACTGAAGACTGAAGTTTGTGGGGCAGCTGATGCTCATCAGCTGCGGTAGATGGAGATGTTCTCCGAGAACCGCATTCACACGTAGTTGAATCTTGACATGCCTGGGTGGGTGGGTCTTATGCACCTATGTTGATTAGTATGGTTTCCGAGTAAGTACTGCAACGACAGCATATCGCTGTGTTACTGTACTAGAAGAATCGTTGTTTCCTCATCTAGATGATCCACTGAAGACATGACGAGGCAACCTGTTACAGTTCTCAGGGCGGCATTCTGCATTCACTTAATCTTGCGGTCCAAACTGGAGCTGCATAGCGTACCACAGAGCGGTCTATCGTGTTATACTCGCATGTTGTCAACAAGGTTTCTTTATCTGCACCCAAAGTGCTGCCGTCTAGGGACATGAGGACCTTGTTCCAACAACCCAGCTTGACGCAGATAGCTGTGGCATGCGCGGACGACATGAACATGCTGTCGAATGTAACTCCTAGATTTTTGCGGTTGTTTGTGGTCGGAATTCTGCTACCATCGACTACGACATTCAACTCTGTTCTTATTTCTGCCTTCCAAGTGGTGAACAGAGTGGCCACAAAGGGTATCAGGGAAGGCACCTGACGCCAAGATTGTACAGCCATTTTAAATTGTGGTTTTTCATCCTCGACAGCAAGAGATCTAACGCGACATGGTATTTTTCTCTTCGCACTGTCACCAGCGTTGCCGAAAATCGTCAAATCGCTAACCAAATTTTTAAAATCGTCAAAAATTGTCAACATGGTCCAAAACTAGATTTGGTTACTGTTTAATCCTATTTGTTCGCTGAAAGTTTTGTCAATGAGACTGACAACATAAGATATACAAACCACTGCAATAAATCTAGCCCAATCTCACATACGAGTAAATACCGCTATAAAACAGTTTTAAAATTAAAGTATACCCTATGGATATCGAGTTTGCAGTAATGCAGCAAGATAAAGCATTGCAAGTTTTAAATGGCTATAAAAAAATCTGTCATTTATAACAGACTGACCGCTTATAGAGAGAATTAATAGGAAGTTAAGAAAGCTAGACTCCTTAATTTTCTTCATAACGATATAATAAATGTTATTTCTATTTTATCTCGAAAACTTTTCAAGGAAGGTGTTCATCCATTAACCATCCTTAACGAAAATTAGCAGCTGATATAATTCGAAGGTGATGCAAAAACCAATCCGTCTATAAATTCTATAAAGCATTAACAATGTTCATAAAATCGAGTTTGCGACCTTGTTTTCCTTAAAGTCTTCCTTGAAATTTTGTTCAAAATATTGTTATCGCCTTTTATTTCATGCAATTTTGGCTTACGTGAAAAATCACTTTTCAATTTTGGCCCAAATAATCGTCAAAATCACGATAAATCGTCAAATTCGGTAACACTGCCTATCACTCCAGGGATGCTCGACAAACTGTCGATTGAAATAACTTCCGCACCTCTTCGGATCAGTCAGCGTAACGTCGTTAAACGCAACTGAGCTCCTTGCTTCTTGCCTTGCTTCCAAGATTCAAGAATAATTAACCGTTGCCCTAATTCATTTATTGCGGCTCCAATGTTGCAACTCTTCACATGTAATAACCACTTATTCCGCTTATGCTCACCGACTTTGTAAAAAATTTAGTGATGAAGTTTCTCAAAGCTCAAACTCTCAAAATACCGAAAATCTGAAGTTACCGTTATATTGCGGCTATACCTACACGTTTCTGGTAAAGAATTGTTGTGTCCTCTAAGACAATTTTTGGTGGGGAAATTTCGTGACTGCAGGGAATATTCAAATGTCAAATTAGTTCAGCCTGCCTATGGATAAATAATCGTCGGGTACTCAATTTTTGTGGACACTAGGGTGATTACAACAAACGGACATGGCTAGATCTACTCAGAAATTTATCCCGATCAAGGATATATGTATATATATGGCGATATTCAAAAAAGTTTTACAATCGATGAAGTTAGGTTTCCCATTTAATAAGTCGCGAACTGTAAATATATTTTATACAATGTGACTGCTTTTATATTAACTGAATTGTTTTAGCGGCGATCTCATAATATGAACCATAACAAATAATTTACATGGAAGCTGTGTTGGTGGTAATACAAAACAAGTAAGAAAGTATCAGTTAGTTGTGCTGACGGAGATATACTCTCAGCCACTGACAACAAAAAATTAAACAAAATAATTATGCCGTATATAAAATATATCGATTTTGAATCAAACGTTTGCTTTAAAATCTGTAGGTACCGTAATGTGGGGCTCTACCAAATCACTGACATATACCTAACATTTTTAGTAACCAAACATCTTCATAAAGGACTCGAAATATTTAATTAGTTTTAGAGTTATCTTGTACAATAGCCATTTTAGTATGTGCCGGCAGGGTTTTGGAGTTTTTGGGCCATAATCTCAGGAAGTATTGACTTACTCCAGAAAAAAATTGTACCATTGTAAATGAGGCCTCTAAAACAACCTACTGAAAGAAAATCAAAACGATGCGAGAGGAACTTTTAAACCTTCGGGTATCATCCACTAAAATCTGCAAAAATATATTTGAAAATCCCGTGCATTGAACCGCGATTTCTTTGAGTATTTTTACGATTATAGTATTTGCCAAAAAAGTGTGTCATAAATTACAGAGATTCTGGAGTAATGGCAAAGAAATTGTGTCATAAATTACAGAGATTCTGGAGTACTATCAATATTTATCCCAAAATAGAATGTGGTGGCACATCCGCAGTTCTTAACAAATCGGTCTGAAATATCTTTGTGAAATATATTATATTGACGTATTTTCAATAGAAGGTCACTGAAATCGGATGCCCTTTATAATCATATCGACACCTCCAATTAATAGTATGCTAAGTCTAAAAAGTGAGTTTTGCAGGAGAAACTCTCAAAGTTTGGAAATTTTTTTGAACTTCAGTACTATGCTAAGTCAATATTTGTTTATAACTTCTGTTCGGATTGATCGATCATTACCAAAATTAGACAGAATTTAAGTTAAAGGACGTTCGACACCTCCAAATAATAGTTTGCTAATTCTGAAAAGCCAGTTTTGCAGGACAAGCTCTAAAAGTTTGGAAATTTCTTTGACCTTCAGTACTATGCTTAGTAAATATTTGTTTATAACTTCTGTTCGGATTGTCCGATCATTACCAAAATTTGACAGAATTTAAGTTAAAGGACGTTAAATATAAAAATGTAAAGAACTTGAAAACATGCTAAGTCGACTTAGCATACTATTGTTTGGAGGCGTCGATATGCACATTGCGCAATTTTTGCTCTCATGAAGGTTATTTTAATAGTAAGATGTAACTGATGGCACACTTTGTCCGCTGTATGAAGCATGGGAAAAATCCACACATATTGGTAGAGATGCACTCGCTGTATCCGAAAAGCACATGCATCTCAACTGATCCACACATATTGATAGAGATGCACTCACTGTATCTGAAAAGCGCATGCACCTCAACTGAAGTTTTAGCAAAGTACTTCATTTTCTGTATCGAAATTTAGCGAAATAGTAGGACTCCCAAATTTTTTCTCCAATTTATCGTCTTAAACAAAAAAATATATAATTTAAACAAATATTCCAACAATAAGTTTTCCTTTTGATGTTGTTGCAATATGTAAGTTATAAACCCAATCGTCACATTTATCTACGCCTTGTCTAGATTCTGTACATATTTATACCCTACACCACTATGTGGGGAGGGTATTATAAGTTGGTTTTGGCCAAAAAGTTTGTAACGCATCGAAATAATGGTCGTAGACCCATACTTATACATACCAAAATGAATGTCTCGTCGAGCTGAGTCGATCTGGCTATCCGTCCGTCCGTTTGTCCATCTAAACCTTGTAATCACGCTAGAGGTCGCAATTTTGATTGGATCGTCACGAAATTTTGGATGTTGATAGGGGTCCCGGAGGGGAAGAAGAAGAATATCACCTTTCTAATGATGTAAAGTAGGTTCTCGTAGGTGATCAAACAAGAAGAAGAAAACTATTGATTTTGGTGATGGTCGGTTAATATTCAGGGGGTCGGAATGGGCAAAAAACCTATGTGGATAAAAAAACAACGTTTTTTCCAAAGCGAATATCTCAGCTTGCATATGGGGTATACCAAAAGAAAAGCCTGCTAATGAAGTAGAAAATATCACCTTTGCAACGATGTAACGTAGGTTGTCGTAGGTGGTCAAACAACGAAGATATCGCAATAGCCGCTAATAAAACACAAGTTTTCATTTTGCGATTTTAATAATAATGACGAATATCACAAATTTGGTTCGGGACCTTCCAAAAGCAAAGTCTGACAATGAAAGTAAAAAATCCCATTTTTACAATAATGTAAAGCAGGTTGGCGTAGGTATCCAAATAACGGAGATATCACAATAATCGGTAATACATCCCATTTTTTAATTTTTTTTATAATCACGCTACACGTCGCAATTTTGATTGGATCTTCACGAAATGTTGGGTGCTAATGGGGGTCCCACAGAGGAAAAAACCTTTTGATTTTTGATAATGGTCGGATATTATTCAGGGGTCGGAATGTGAAAAAATAAACTTATTTGGAGAAAAGGCCAATGTTTTATTTCAAAGCTAATATCTCTCTTCTGTAGGAGTAATATCAACAGCAAAACCTGACAAGGAAAGTAGAAAATATCTCCTATACAACGATGTGCAATAGGTTGTCGTAGGTGGTCAAACAACAGAAATATCGCAATAGTCGTTAATGCATTCCTTTTTCCATTTTTTTGTACAATTGCACTACGAAATTTTGATCGGATCCTCGCGAAATTTTGGGGGTTGATGGGCGTCTAACAGAGAAAGAAGCCTATTGATGGTTGAAGTACATCCCACTTTTCCATTTTTTTATTTGGGTTGTACTGACGATGCACTAAATGCGTTCCAACAAAATTGCCCTGTGTTAATGAAGACATTCAGAGCAAATGCGCTAAGCCATTCCAAATTTAATATTTTGAATTTTACCAGTCAAAAGCTTATGAACAGAGGTAGTGGTGTAGGGTATCACATAGTCGGCCCCGACCCGACTATAGCCTTGGCTCACTTGTTTAATTTGTTTTTGCAGATTTATATTGCCTTTGAGTTAGAATAAATTAAATTAACTCCAAGATTTTTATACCCTCAGCATTTATGCTAACGGGGGTACATGCACTTTCATACGGGAAAAATGTGCTTAATTTGGAGTTGATTTAGCCATGTCCGTCCGGCTGGCTGGAGCGCACGATAACTCTCAAACGGATCAACCGATTCGGTCCAACATTTGGCTTTCGCAATATTTTCTCCAAACTCAGTTTAAGTTTGAAGATGGACTATATCGAACCACTCCTTCCAGAAACTCCCCCACAAAGGTTCGGAAAAATTGTGCGTTCCATAACTTTTTAAGGGAATAGCCGATTTGGTCCATACTTTGCACATCGTGAAATTTCTACCAGACTTAAATGAGGTTCCAATACAGGCTCAATCGGTCTACTCCTTCGGAAAAGTTCAGTTTGGTACCTGCTCTCAAATCACTTTGATATTTGTTGTAACAACTTGTATTCACTGCCCCCATATGACGGTACAAGTTTCATTAGGGCAAGTCCATAGTTCCTAAGAAAATAGCCTGAAAAGTGAAAAAACCGCTATGACACGGTGTGTAGTGGTTGGAGCGCAAGATAACTCCCGAATGGTCTGCCGGTTCGGTCCAAAATTAGGTCTTCGTAATATTTTGTCCAAACTCAGTTTAAGTTCAAAAATAAGCCAATAAGGTACCTCCCCCTCAAAGGTTAAAAAATGTTCGGAAATATTGTTCGCAAGACAACGCCGGAAGGAAGTGACTGCTTTTATCTATACTTTACACATCCTAACATATCTACCAGATATATATCAGGTTCGAATATGGAGTATATTTGTCCACACATGCTCTCGAATCCCATTGATATTTGTTGAAACAACTTGAATTCGCTGTCTCCTTTACGACGGTAAACGTTTTTTAAGTGGCAAACCCACATTTCTTGAGAAAACAGCCCGAAATGTGTAAAAAACTCCTATGGCACCATATGTAGTGGCTGGAGAGCACGATAACTCTCGATCTGATGAACCGATTTGGTCCAAAATTTAGCCTTTGTTATATTTTGTCAAAACTTAGTTTTGATTTCAAAGATGGGCAATACCGGTCCACAACTATCGGTACTTCCCTCCATCATTTAAAAAATGTCACTAAAATATTATGCACGATATCTCTTGAACGCCCCTTTCCTTAGGGTACCTCCCTCACATAAGTTCAACATTTGTGGCCAAGTGCAGTTCGGGGTCTGTTCGAATATGCTTTGGAAATGTATACCGATGCTGTTTGTTGTGATCCTTTTTACAGCGATATTATGTTTTCCGTGGACATGTCCATGCTTCCTGGCATACTAGTACAAATGTTATACGATGACCCGCAAAATTTACTAGTAAGCGCGATATCTATTGAAAAGATATGACTCCCAAAATAAGATCCACTTCCATAATGGACTATGTAAGCCCATTCCTTCAAGTACCTCCTCCGCAACACTTTTGAACTTTAATCCTAATCCATATTTTTGTCGGCAAGTTCAAATGTCAAAAAAGGCCCACAAAAATCTGAAAGCACCCTTAATACATTCGATCTGTCCGTAGATGAAAGTTTCAATTCACATAGACTGAGGGTATATTTGCGTCGGCAAAGCCGACTGGTACTTTTTTACTTGTTTCATTATTTTTTTAATTTACCGCGAAAATAAAAGCAAATTAAGTAAATATTTATGCATCTGCGGATAGATAACAAATGCTGTTGACGATTTATACGTATATTTTCTTTTTATAGAACAAAAGGAATTTTTATATTAATTCCTTTATAAGCAAATACAACTTTTGCGTGCGGTATCCAATTTTATGAACGCGAACAGATTTGAAACCAGGATTTTTTTTCTTAACCCATTTAATTACACTGTACAACAAAATTGAACTTTTTTTTCAAAATTACAAGAAACCCCACACAGATTATGAAAGAGGACCGAAAAAAAGAAGACACGTGTATCGGCGTTTTGAAAGTTTACGTCGAGAAGTAACTTAAATAGGCGTGGCAAGTTCCGCCCATTTTTTACAGGTTTTGAAATATTCGACATCAGATTTCTTGGAATCCTTGCATTTTAGGTATAAAGTGTCTTTGGCAATATTACTGACAACAATGCGAGGTATCTTTTTATGAAAAAAATTAACCGTCATGCGAGTCACTAAAGGGGTCTTTTTGGTCCATTTTTTCAAAAACGTTTAAAAACTCATTTATAATGAGATCGTATCAGATCAAAATATTCTACAAAATTATTTGCCATAACATTTTACTATAGGTCCCCGAATACACCAAAACTCTAAATCGTACCTAAACGCCAGGAATCTGCCAAAAGTAACATCACGTTTTATGGTTAATGTTGTACTTTATCTGAGTTTATTAAGTTTTGCCCCACAAAACTTCATTCTAAATAGAAGACGTCAAAGACAAAAATATTCTCCATCAAATTTCAATATAAGTCGCTTAATAAATGAAATATGTATTATCAAGAAAATATATACATTAAGTTTGCCAACAAAACACCCAAATATTTTTTGAATAAATTAGTTTTGTTCTTTTTTCGGGTTGATGCATGAAAGTAACTTGCAATTTAGCTTTAGACGATAGTTGTTAAAAGAAAAAATATTTTACGCAAAATTTTACTATAAGTCCCAGAACAAACTATATATCTAAGTAAAACACTTTGTTAAGAAAATGGCGTTACAAAATTAGATATTATAGGTAGAAATTATTTGTTAAACTTTTAGACTCTTAATTAAAATTTATTCAATACTGAGTCAAAATCTCCTAAAATACTTCACTTTTTGGGGATTGTGTCAAAAGAATAAATATTCCAAATCAAATTTCATTATGAGTCCTTGAACAAAAGAAATTTGTAGCTAATATATTTAACATTTCCCGAAGCTTTTGCTTTTTATATATGATTTAGGACCATATTCTACTGTTTTTATTCACATTTTCGTTATCTGCGGTCACAAAATACATTTTATTGACGTTTTCATAATAAATTCTTTCAGAAGATTATGTGTGCTCGAACCAAACTGTTTTTAAAATATCTATGGTGAATATATATAGGGAAAATATTGACAACCCAAATCAGACTTTGTAAAATTACGTATTTTAGTACTATAAACTAAAATAAATTCATCAGGATAATTCGTAGGTTCCTGATACTGTATGTGAAATTTCGGAGATAGTCTACGGCTATTGTCCAGTGAATATATATCTGGCATACGAGTCCTAACATCCATGATTTTGGCATGGTCCTAAACACTATAATGCTGACAGCTGCTCCTGCTCTGATAAAATTGACTGAATTAACCCTTGAAATCGAAGTAACTAGTCATATCTTAACTAAATTTGTTATGACCGTTCATTATACACACATGTATGTCAGTTTCTAGGGTTAATTCAGACTTATCGTGATGAATTTATTTTAGTTTATAGTACTAATATACGTAATTTTACAAAGTCCGATCTGGGTTGTCAATATTTTCCCTATATATATATTCACCATAGATATTTCAAAAACAGTTTGGATCGAGCACACATAATCTTCTGAAAGAATTTATTATGAAAAAACGTCAATAAAATATATTTTGTGACCGCAGATAACGAAAATGTGAATAAAAACAGTAGAATATGGTCCTAAGTCATATATAAAAAGCAAAAGCTCCGGGAGATGTTAAATATTATAGCTACAGTTTTCTTTTGTTCAGAGACTCATAATGAAATTTGATTTGGAATATTTCTTCTTTTGACACAATCCCCAAAAAGTGAAGTATTTTAGGAGATTTTGACTCAGTATGGAATAAATTTTAATTAAGAGTCTAAAAGTTTAACAAATAATTTCTACATATAATATCTAATTTTGTAACGACACTTTATTAACAAAGTGTTTTACTAAGATATAAAGTTTGTTCTAAGACTTATAGTGAAATTTTGTGTAGAATATTTCTTCTTTTAACAACTTTCGTCTAAAGCTAAATTTCATGTTACTTTCATGCATCAACCCGAAAAAAGAACAAAACTAATTTATTCAAAAAATATTTGGGTGTTTTGTTGGCTAATTTGATGTATATATTTTCTTGATATACATTGTAAATATCAAGCACCTATAGTAAAATGTTATGACAAATAATTTTGTAGAATATTTTGATCTGATGCGATCTCATTTTAAATGAGTTTTTAAACGTTTTAGAACATATGGACCAAAAAGACCCCCTTAGTGACTCGCATGAGGGTTAATTTTTTCATAAAAAGATACCTCGCATTTTTGTCAGTAATATTGCCAAAGACACTTTATACCTAAAATGCAAGGATTCCAAGGAATTTGATGTCGAATATTTCAAAATCTCTAGAAATGGACGGAAATTGCCACGCCTATTTAGGTTACTTCCCGACGTAAACTTTCAAAACGCCGATACACGTGTCGTCTTTGCTTCGGTCCTCTTTCATAATCTGGCCGAATTATCTTGTAATTATTTGTTGTGTTGTACAGTGTTATTTTTCAATGGAAATGTAAAGAAAATTTTAAATTTACTACTATGGGTCCCAAATGAATATTTCAATGCGTTACGAACGGAAAAACAAGCTTAATATGCCCTCTATACTATGGTGGAGGGTATAAAGATTGTGCGAGTATGCTTCTGGTTGAACTGAAATATTTTTTATTATATTTTAAAACAATAATGTATTTTGACAAAAAGAGAATACAAAAGCTAGACTTACGGGTTTACATTGTAATTACATCATGATTCAACAATGTCAAGCGGTAAAATACATAAATGGATATGTATAACCATTTTTCACACTTGTAACAACACACTTGAGTTTTATACCCACAGCAACACCCCAGCATTTACTCGTATGCCAAAACTTGATAGACAAGCAGATCCTTAAGACGATTACAAAATTATATTTTATCATTTATACGAAGTAAAAGAAAATTACAGGTTCCAATATTAGCAGATGATCCTGAATGATTAAATGAAATGAAGGAAAAAATACCAAAGGACAACACTATTTACTAGTTATATGTACATATTATTATCATTAACACATCATCAAAATGGACAGGAAGAAGTAAGCAGGCAGCACCAACCCACCTTTGTGATCCTTTTTTCAACAGTCTTGCTATACTTGACATTTGAAATACCTTGTTTTACCTCTCACACGCAAGTGATATTTTCCACAATTACGCGTGCCGCATTTACTGAACATAGAAGAAGCCCAATTTTAGTATTTCCTTTCGTTTTTTTTTTATTTTTTCTTTATTTCGTAGAAAAATCCATAAAAAAGGTGTAATTATTAAGTGGCATGATCACAACAAATAAACATTGAGTTTGTGGCCACAACATTCGCTTGCCCAGTCGTAATGTTAGTTGAGTAAGGACTTGTACGCCAGTCAGTCAGTCAGTCACATGCGTATGGCGTCTGTAACATTTTGTCAGTTGCTTGTCTATCAAAAATACTAATCATAATAAAAGAGCTGCTGACATGTGTCATGAAAATGTCATAAAATTGCTTACATTTCTTTTAAGGAAGAACTACACACATTTCTGGCTATAAATGTTTGACAAATGCATACTACCCGACGGCAAGGATCAAAGAAACATTTTGTTTATTGCCTGATAACGGGGTGTTTGAAATATGAGTTTTTTTATGTCCGTTAGTATTTTATTTTTAGAAAATATAGTAAACAAAGGGAGAGGTGAAAGTTGTGGTTAATTAAATTTATTTTTTAATAAATTTGAAGTTAGAAAGTTTAAGATAATAATTTTTAATACAGTATTATCATGATAACTGGCATACCAAAATTCAAAAAGACCTTATTCAAAGCAGCACACCATTGCTGACAATTTTCAAATATTTTAATATAATTTTTAACTAGTTTGTTCATATTTTGCTATTGCCAATGTGCTAAAAAGCGAAACAAACACAAATTTTTGTGGTGGTTACTCACATAGGTGGCGAGTAATCCCAACATACCATATAAAAATAGAATAATATTATAAAAATAGAAAATTCACAATCAATTTTAACAATGCTTGGAAAACTATTACGTGCACAAACTTTTCTATAGTCTGCATATTACATCGATCTTTTAGTTTTTATGTGTATATCCGTGTTGTGCTAAAATATAAATGCCGATGCATAAAAAATATTAAAAAGTGTTAAAAGACCAAAAACTTCTTTTGAATAATAAATAAAAATAATTTAAAAAAATTAGCTTTGGAGTTTTATTTAGAAATGCACTTAAAACTAGAAAATAATTTGTCGCTTAGCCTGAATAAATATATTCTTTCTCATGATCGAATTTCTCACATAAAACTCTTGCCGTTTAATTTTGCCAGCATTTATAATTTAAATGCAAGCGTTTTATTTGAGAGATTAATTAATTAATTTTTTTAAATTATTTTTTATTTTTAACTTTTTAGTAAGTACATTTTTTTTTTGAGCACTGAGAACAAAATTATAGTCAATTTAAGCCGAAAATTTAGATAAAAACTTTAAAATGCCTGAAATCGTGTAGTACCGTTATATAAAGGATATACCAAAACCTGGACTTATGTCCATAAGTTTCTTCACCATTGGGAACTCCAAATGCCAAGTTACAGCCAATTCTGGCTAAAAATTAAGATAAAATCCATAAAACAATTGAAATCGGGTGATACCACTATATGGAGGCTATACCAAAACCTGGACCTATGTCAAAAATTTTTGGTGGAGAAGTTTCTGTACCATTGGGGACTCCAAATGCCAAGTTACAGCCAATTCGGCCTAAAAATGAAGATAAATCCTTGAAACACTTGAAATCGGGATGTACCGCTATATGGGGGCTATAACAAAACCTGGACCTATATCCACAATTTTTTGTGGGAAATGTCTGTACCATTGGAAATCCAAATGCCAACTGACAGCTAGTTCGGACAAAAATGAAAAAAAATCCCCAAAATACCTAAAGTCGGGTGGTACCGCTATATGGGGGCTGTAGGAAAAAATGGGCCCATATTCATGTATTGTCATCTAAATCTGAAAAGTGTGCAAAGTTTCAGTTCGACTGGTCAACTGCAACTGTGTTAAAAATTAGTTATCAGATTTAAACTAAACGGACACAAAAACAAGTTAAATAAAACACTGTAAAAAACAAAAAATTACGAATCTGAAGAAGTTTTCAGGATTGGTGACATAAATAGCGGTCGTGAGGAAACTAGAAGTGAATGCGAACAGTTAATTATAATTTGCATTCATACATGTGTTCCCATACACATCCCCTAATGGATACGGGAGATATTTCTCATATGAATGAGTGCAAGCCGCTTCATATTGGCTTAAGGATATGGGACCTACTTGTTATCGCCGAATCCAATCGGCCTGTTTTACGACACCACTAGTATAAAAGTTGTTAATAGTTGATCAGGACAAGTCATCTACATTAAGCTGAGGGATATTTTGCCACCGTTGTAGAGTATCATATTCTTGTCCGACCTGAGAATCGAAACCGTGTATACAGATTGCAAGGCGCACGTGCTTTCGACTGCGCCATTGCACAGTGGTCCCATTTGTATAGGAAGGTGCGACAGAAACATTTATAATCGTCGGATCAATCTGATTTTTTTCAGTGTATGCTAAAAATAAGTAAAAATACTTTGGTCAAAAAATTATCAATATTGGTCCAGTTTTTCCTATAGCCTTCTAGGTAGTGGTACCACCCGATTTGAGGTATTTTGAAAATTGTATCGACATTTTCGACCCGAATTGTTTGTAATTTTCCATTTGGAGTTCTCAATGATCAAAAACCTTCCGCGCCAAAAATTGTGGTCTTAGCTCTAGGTTTCGTTATAGCCCTCATATTATGGTACCTCCCTATTTCAGTTATTTTGAGGTTTTTATCCACATTTTCGGTTCGAATTGGTTGTAATTTGCTATTTGGAGTTCTTAGTGGTCAAAAAACGTCTCCGATTGGTATAGTGAAATGAAACAAATTATACCTTTTGAGGTCAGTATATTTCATGGTAGGGGATATAATAAAGTACATATACGATTTCAATAAACAACTTTTTAGAACATATGAAGATTCTAGGAATGATTCTTAGGGCTGAAATTTTCGAACAATTAAATTTGCCCTGCTTAGGTTTGGAAATAACAAACTGTTAAAAACTGAAGGAAGTTTGAAAGGTTTGTTATTTACGGACCTGAACAGGAAGAATGATCTAAAATAATCGAATTTTGAGCTTGAAGAATCGTTCCTAGCATCTTCATTTGTTCTAGAAACTTGTTTGTTGAAATCTAAGGTACATTTTTGTAGTTGGCTGTATCCTTAATTTTTGGGCGGTTGCGAATCTTTGGACCAGAGTCGGAGAAAAAAAGTATAAAAATTGGATATTTTCAAAAGATTTTTGTTATTTTTACCATTAAGAACCCTTCATAGTCATTTCGCATATTCCAGAAAGTTGTTAATTAAAGCCTCTGCTACACTATTGTGGTTGATTGTTTTCTTGAATTTTGAACGGTTTAATATCTATGGAGCACAAGCCGAGAAAAGGGGATACAAATCTCAATTGTTTTGCTATTTTAACCATTAAGACCTGTTCCTTCAGGGTTCGTTTATTCTAGAAAGATGTTTTTTGAGATCTGAGGCAAATTTTTTTACTTGGTTGTTTGCTTCAAATTTGATCGGTTTGATAGCTGTATAACAAAACTTGAGAAAAATTTTAAAAGAAATTTGACCATGGCGATTTTGGCCTTGCAGATGAAGTTTAATGGGTTATATGTGTTGGCAATTGTTGTTCTTTAAGACAAGAGCTACAACTTGGCCTCTAAGATAAATTCAAATTTCCTTACGGTTTGGAAGATATAGTCCTGACTAAATAACCCTTTTTACATCAAAGACTCAAACCTTTGGAGGCCTATAACCGCGAAAGTTGATGAGATAGGGAAATACGGCGAGACACATGTCTTCTCATTTTTGGTGTTCTATCACATTGTGGAGTCAGAATATGGTTATTAAAACATGACTCAAAAAATTGCACACAGTGATCTACAAATGTAAAAAAATACACTCATAAATAGATCCCAAAACAAAAATGTCTAAATCTTAAAAAAAACCAAACAAGTAAAAAAGTATCAGTCGCCTTTGCCGACAGAAATATACCCTCAGCCTGTGTGGATTGAAGAATGGTGACTCCTATTGATAATTCATAAAGATCATATTGACAGACAACATTTAAGCCTACAACTTTTACTTAAGTCGTTTTCTGATAGGTCTTACCGTTTTTGAGAAAAATAAAAAATAACCATAAAATGGCCTTTGACGTTACTTAGGAGGTTATTTCTAATGGCAAACCCAAGATTTGCGATCAAAAATTCTATTTTGACTGGACTAAGATGGGTTTCTTACAATTTTCTATACTACAGAATTCGTAACTTTAACCATTTTCTATGTTACAAACCAGTGTATTTATTAGTTCATATTAACAGACATCCCACAAAACATATTCACTTGTAAACAATAATTAATCAATAATTAGCAAACTTTTCGAACTTTCGACCATAATAATTAATTTCCCTTGAATATGTTAGTGTTTAGACATATAAAACAAACATGCCTTATATCAATTCTTATTTAGCCCATTTAACATTTGTGTGGCCATGAGCATTTCGTGTTAAAATCTGAGCTTGATTTGTAATTAAGACTATTGACAACCTGTCGGCTGTTGTTTTTGATTTCATCCTTTATCGACAGAACGAACAAAACCAAAAGCTAAGGGTTGAAAAATCTGTTTCCCTCACGGCTAATACCAAACAACAACAACAGCAACATCACAACAACACATCTTAAAAGTCATCATGAATGGATAAAGTTTCTAGTTGGTAAGCTTGGTAGGGTTTCGAAAGACTAGAAGTGGAAGTGACAGAATGTATGGTGCTAAAGCAACAAAATCTCAAACAATACATTCCGGCCACAAAGTAAAGATATGAAAAATCCTATGTACAGAATGATACATCAATATGTCCTTAGGGTATAACACGTACCACAACAAGTCCTGACTCGGTAACAAAACAATAACATGTACTGGCATGCTGTGGCTGATACTGACAATGTGGCTTTGGTTCTTGGTATTTCTCTCTCCCTTCGATAAAAGACTAAATAAAGTCAATCAGTCATACTGGCATCCTGAAATTCTGTCTGCTTCCATTAAGCACAAGTGAGGAAATTGGATACATGGAGTTGGAAGATCAAATGAATGTGATGAGTAGCATTTTCTTTGGATGATTGTGTAATGGACTATTGATAGATTTAACTAAAGTTAATGCTTAAAAGGCCATAAAGGAATGTTAGAAAAACAGAAATTATGGGATTTCGAAATAGTTTGAACAATATTGATATCTATTGCTAGGATGCGATGCAAGTCTGTAAGTCAACATTAGGCAATTTTTCTTCGAACAATTTACAGTTTTATGATGAGAGAGCGGTTTAAGAGCCTCTTGCCATATGTCTCACCTCTCTCTCCATTAGATTGATAAGGAAAATTACCAAATGTAAATCTCGACTTATTTTTGTGTCACCTAATGAGTACACCATATTCAACTGTAATTCAGAAAATACGAGTTGTAATTCAGAAATTCCATTTAAACCCAGCAAAAAATCCTCCCAAAATAATGGTTTTATAGAAATTTTTGGTAGTCGTAACTACTTACAAAACCCTCTACTAACCCATTATTTTAGCAAGGACATGTAGCACTAAACAACCAGTTATTCTACGACCACTACAATAACAAGTTATTCTATGGCCACTAAAAGATGAAAAATAAGCTAAAATAACATATTTTCTATTTTTAGAATATTTGAGGGGAAATTTGTTTTCAATTTCAACACACTTCATATTTTTATTATATTTTATTCCGCTGTCTGTTGGATTTGATCTTGCGAACTTCTAATTTGTAGCCGAACACACTACACACTTGGCTACGCGTACGAACATTAAGGGTTGTTTAAACGCTTACATGTGTGCCAACTGTTCTTTGTTTTGTTTAAAATAAGTAGACGGCCGGTGGTGAGCGTTGAACACATAACCCTCTGATTCGTAGTCGGACACACACGCTCTGTTCCACTGTACTCATAACTTAGTAAGTAGTAACATAAGTAGTTATTTTTGTTTACATTACTTTGTAATGGGTTACATAATGACTAAAAGATACAAATTTCTGCTAAGAAATTCAGATATTTTATTTGTAATTCAAAAATTTCATTTGAAATTCAGATATTTTATTTATAATTCAGAAATTTCATTTGAAATTCAGATATTTGATTGTAATCCATTTGAAATTCAGATAAATCATTTTTATTTCTGAAAATTTCAACTGATATTCCGAAATTCCATTTGAAATTCAGAAATTTCATTTGAAATTCATATATTCCATTTCAAATTCAGAATATTTCAACCTTTCAATAAAAGTTCAGAAAATAATCATTTTATGAAACATATTTTAAATATGACAAGGTTTGATTTCATCAACAGAGAAACTATGTTGCTAGCGATATAAAGTAATTTCAAATAATGAATGACATTTTCTAAATTTCAAATGAAATATTCCGAATTTCAAAAGAATTATCTGAATTTCAAGTGGAAATTAATGTATTCGCAATTTGATATGGAAAATGATATATTCTGAATTTGAATGGAATAATTTCGAATGGAATTTCAATTGAAATTAAAATAAATTACTGAATTATAAAAAGGAATTTCTGAATCTCAAATATAATTATATAGTAATTGTTCCACAAACATCCCATACGAGACAAGGGAGACTTCACTCATATCAATGAGTACTGCTAAGTGCTATTTTCTGAATTACTAAAATTTTCTGAGAGACATTTTTGCAGAACATGTCGAAGCTGAAAAATGTCATCTTGTGGTACTTTTATTGCGGTTCTTAAAATAAAGGAACAAAAGGACATGGAAGGAAGGGAGTTAGAAGGTCGAAATGTTCTACGAAAAAGATCCTCATTAGATTTGACTGAAGATATGTCATATCAAATATAAGCCAAAACAACAGAGAACAAAGATATAACGCTAATTTCTGATGCCTTATAGGGTCTCCAGTGAAAAATTCATCACGCCATAACTCAGAAGTTCGACTCACGGCGGATCTGCCCTTTGGGGTTCTGTATATACTCATCAAGGGCTTTCACCCCCAAAAGGAATTTTCCACCCCCCAGACCTCGAGCTCCATTTTGTTGTACAGTGTAATTCCACTCAACCAAGACCAGTTGATTTAAAACTCAGAAGGTATTTTTATACCCTACACCACCCTGTGGTAAGGGTATTATGTGTTAGTGCGTTTGTATATAACATGCCTAAGGAAAAGAGATAGACCCATTGGGGAAGATCATTTTTTAGCCTAATGAAGAACGTTATTGTTTTTGGTGAAAATCGGTTCAGATTTTGATATAGCTCCCCTATACATTTTCGGCCGATTTGAGGTATTTAATGCACCAAACACGCAGCATCTGTCCAATTTTGAAATTTGGAATGTGTTACGGAATTAGGTCTATAGATAAATATGCAAAAATACATCCAAATCGGTTCAGATTTGGATATAGCTCCCATATATATTTTTGGCCGATTTTTGGTATTTGGTGCACGAAACACGTTATATATGTCTGATCTCAATGAAATATGGAATGTGTGACGGAATTTGGTCTAGAAATAAGTGTGCCAAATTTTATCGAAATCGGTTCGGATTTGGATATAGCTCCCATATATATTTAAGTCCGATTTAAGGTATTTGATCCAACAAAGACGGTATGTCTAGTTTTGATGAAATTTGGAATGTGTGACGGTGTTTGGTCTAGAAATATATGTGCCAAATTATATCGTAATCTGTTCACATTTGGATTTAGCTCCCATATATATTTTACCTATTCGCAGTGGTGTAGGGTATCATATAGTCGGTCCCGCCCTTTCCTTACTGGTTTCATTATGGGGATCTTCAATTGGAATACTCCCAACAGAAGAATCGTTATGGAAATAAAATTCCACAGATAGGAAATTGGATAGTCGATCTTCCTTTTTTATATTTCTGTAATATGACCACTATTGGTAACACAATATAGATCAATTTAAAGCTCAAAAGGTGTCCTTTAATATTGGTGACTTTTGTTGAAATGTCCCCAAACCAAAGCTGGGATGTTCGTTATTAAAATTATACCCCAACATGAATATAAAAGGATGGGTTGGTGAGATTTTCTACATTCATTCTCAAGTTTTTACAACCTCCACCACATCAGTGAGGGTATATTATGTTTTTATACCCTACACCACACAGTGGTAAGGGGTATTATGTCTTTGTGCATTTGTATGTAACGTACAAAAGGAAACGAAATAGACCCACAGTTCCTTTTGGGGATATACATATAATCACTTTCTGAGTCGATTTATGCGTGTCCGTCCGTCTGTCCATGTATTTTTGTTCGCAACATACAGGTCGCATTTTTTGTCCGATTCAGCTGAAAATTGGGGACTAGAACTTTTTTAGCCATAGGAAGAACGCTATTGCTTTTGGTGAAAATCGGTTCAGATTTGGATATAGCTCCCATATATATTTTCGCCCGATTTCACGTATTTGCTGCACCAAACACGCTATATACGTCTAATTTTGATAAAATTTTGAATGTGTGACTGAATTTTTGTCTACAAATAAGTGTGCAAAATTATATTGATTTCGGTCCGGATATCACGTATTTGCTGCACCAAACACGCTATATACGTCCGATTTTGATGAAATTTGGAATGTTTGACTGAATTCGGTCTATAAATAAGTGTGCCAAATTTCATCGAAGTCGGTTCCGATTTGGATATAGCTCCTATATATTTCCGATTTCGATGAAATTTGGAATGTGTGACTGAATTCAGTCTAGAAATAAATGTGCCAAATTATATCGAAATCGGTTCAGATTCGGATTTAGCACCCATATATATTTTCGGCCGATTTCGTGTATTTTCTGCTCCAAACACGATATATAAGTCCGATTTCAATGATATTTGGAATGTGTGACTGAATTCCGTCTGGAAATAAATGTGCCAAATTATATCAAAATCGGTTAAGATCTGGATACAGCTCCGATTTATATTTTACATATTCACAGTGGTGTAGGGTATCATATAGTCGGCCCCGCCCGACTTTGATCCTTTCCTTACTGTTTTTTTTTTTTTAATTTGTAACGCATGGCAATAATCACTTGCGCCCATATAAAGAATATTCTTTATGAGGGTAAAATTCTGAGTCGTATCTATGCATGTCCATCAGTCTGTGGTAGTCTAGCATCCAGTTGTAAGTAAGTTGGCATTTCGGGTTCATAATTGTCAAAAACTTTACTTACTTATTTAGCTGGCCTCCATTCCTCTCTGTTTCTTTCCCAATCTGGGATATGGAGTTTTCTGACGTCGCGTTTCACTTGGCCTTCCTGTTCAACGTGAGCCGCCAATCGGCCCGTATTTATACGTCTTTTAAGCGGGTTCATCATCACTAGACAGCGGAATTTTATACAACCCTTTTTTGGTCCGATTCATGTCAAATTTTGGGACTGGTCTTGCATATGACTTATGCAAAATGCATAAATTTTTGCATATGCATTTCGGAGGGATATTGAGGCCACAGCCTTCAAAATACCAGAAATCCGGAGGTGCCGTTCTATGGGGGCTATATGAAGACGTGGACCTATTCCCACAAATTTCAGTTGGAAAGTTGTATTCCTCCAACGAAGACTAAATGCCAAATTTCAGTCATTTCGGTGGGATATTGAGGCCACAACCTTCAAAATACCGAAAATCGGAAGGTATTGTTCTATGGGGGCTATATGAAGACGTGGACCTATACCAACAAATTTCGGATGGAAAGTTTTATACCCCCAACAAAGACTTAATGCCAAATTTCAGTCATTTCGGTGGGATATTGAGGCCACAACCTTCAAAATACCGAAAATCGGGAGGTACCGTTCTTTGGGGGCTATATGAAGACGGGGACCTATAACGACAAATTTCAGTTGTAAAATTTTATACCCCTAACAAAGACTTAACAACAAATTTCAGCCATTTCGGTGGGATATTTAGACCACAAATCCTTGAATATATTTTTGCATATGGTTTTGCATATGCTCATTTTATGCATTTCTGGACCTAATTCGCTTTATTTTGTAATAAAACGAGTTTCTGTCTAATCAGATTTTCTCTACGACCATCCTAAGCATATATAAATTTGCATAGGATTACTTCGATGTCAACAACTTGGACCGATACTTTTGTGTGAAAATTGGAATAATTTTTAATATATCTAATATCTTTATTCCCGTATGCAAATTTCGCTCACGTGTGTTATTTTTGAAAGATGATCTCTCGATCTTTCCATAGATGCCAATTATGTTGATGTACGTGCTCAAATAACAGAGTTACAGCCTAGTATATACAGAAATTCCACAGTTTTAATTGTGTGTCCATATCTACTACATTAGGCAATTTTCCGTGCGGCAATTTTTAGTTCGATGGAACGAGAGGTTAGGCATATGCTAACTCTTTGCCTTTCAATACCCTCTCTCACCGACAAATTGACAATTGCCTAATGTAGATATGGACTTATTTGCCGACTCTCGGTTTTGTATTCGAACACACTCTCTCTGTGCTTCCGTACTCATCACTTAGTAATAAGTAAAGTAATTAGTTTTTCCATATAAATTTTTAAAGCAAATTATGTGCTATAATTTTCTAGCCTGATGGTAGCTAGTTTGCGTTATTCTGTAATTGAGTTTCCCGATAAAGCTTCACGTCTGCCACACTATTTTTCTTTACATGTCCACATTATAGCTTTTGCGAATGTGTTTTTATTTTTGGAGTAAATTTTCCCTATCCAAACTCTTACCACTTTAATTGACATGACATATCCTTTAACTATACAAAAATGAACTAAAATGAACTTTAAATGGGAGCAATTTTGAGATTTTCCAATAAGTCTAATTTATAGACCGTTTAAAATGTATATATGACATTTATGGCGATTTTAATGGTTTAGCAATCCCCAGTGAAAAGTTATCCAGCCTTGCAAACATAGATTTCAAGTTAATCCCTTTTAAGGTTTTACATCATAACACTGCGTTTAAAATCTAAAAAAACACTCCACCTAAAGTCAATACAATGAAAATTCACCCAAAAAAGGAAGGTCGTCGACATATGTTTTTATGTACCTACCATGGGTTCGGACTTTCACCTTCGGAAATAAAACATAGCAAAAAAACAAGACAAAGTTGCATGCCCTCAAATGTCCTAAGCTGTTAGCAGGGATACTACTATGCCATGGCACATACTTTTACATTTGGATGGTTATTCGAATTTCTTTATTTTGTGGCAACAAAGCAAAAAATGGGGAGATTATTTTCTCCCTGATTGCCGTTCATTCACAGTAATGGTTTATTTATAAAGTCTTAATGGCGTTTTAAAGACGTGTTTAATAGCATCAAATAGAGAAACTCTCCACCTCTAAGTAAATATTTAAAAAATTTCTTGGCCAGTTTGTCGGTCCCTTTTTTCTTGCATGAATTGTTGTTATTCATTCTATTTTTCTTTTGAAGTAATATGTGTGGCAAAGCTCATGATTTGTAGTTTATACTTACGAATACGATACAAAAAGAACAACAACAATACATAAACACAAACATCCTCAAACGATGGAAAAAGCTAAAAATTGCAAAATATTTGTATTGAGATTTAAAATTTGATATATGATTCTGCTATACGTTCTCGTCTAAAGTTGTAAATAAAATTTGCATTATATTGTCGTTTTATTTGCTTTGCTTTTGTTTGCTTCTTTAGTATTCATAGTTGCTTTGATTTATGGTAAATGTATCAAGACTTAATGATTTCCTTGGGAATATGTATTTCGAATACAAAGCCACAACAATGAACTTGTTTAGAAGCTGAACGATTTATAAACTGTATAACATAACGAGTATAACATAACGTTATATAATTGTTATGCATCCCCTAATATATGGTCTATATTATTATTATTTTGGATTCCATTAATAGGGAAGTATGTATGAGTAGCTTCGTATGCTTAATTTGAAAGCTTTATCTAATACGAGTATATTATTTTTATTATGGTTGTTTCTAAAGGATCAATTTTAGATGCCAAATGTCCATTCCACATTATTACATTCCATTATTCCTTCTTTCATGTCACAATTTTAGGTAAAGGAGTTTTGTGACCACTGGCAATCTCAAATGTCAAATTACAGATATTTCGGTCAACAAACTTAGCTAAATTCCTCAAAACACCTAAGATCGGAAGGTATCGATATATGCGGGCTACAGGAAAACGTGGACCTATATTGACAATTTTCGGTGGAGAAGTTTGATTATTGCAGTGAACCTCATAGTTCAAACTAAGGCAGTTCAGTCAAAAAATGTAGCCAAAACCATCAAAATATCGAAAATCGGGGGTACTGTTATATGGGGGCGATATCAAAATATGGACCTTTGTTGGCAAATGTTGGTAGAGAAGTTTCGTGACTGCAGCGAAATGCAATTTTTTTTGGAAGATTAATAACAAAATGTGGTTAAACCCCCCAAAAAATATCCAAAATCAGGTGGTACCGTTATATGGAGGCTACACAAAAGCATGGATCTATGTTGGCAATTTTTTGTGGAGAAGTTTCGTAGCTGCAGGCAACCTAAAATGTCAGATTACGGGTAGTTCACTCTAAAAATTTTGTTAAAACCCCAAAATAAGACCCACGTAGACCTATATAAACAGTTTTTAAGAAAAATGTCATGGAGCCCGATAGACTTTAAATTGTGGAATTATTGTGCTGTGGTTAAGATGCTGTAGCCACTTGTGCCAAACTTGATTCCCTGGATTAAAAATGGCATGTAGCTTTTCGTCGCTTTGGGGATAATTTCTCTGAATTTATTATCACCCGGCGCACACTGATCTACCGGCGCGAAAGTCAAAAAATCAAACTATAAAACTGATAAATGTTTTCCATTGTATCCATTACAGACACTCGGTGATTGATAATTTGTTTTTACTTTGTTGTTGTTGTGAATATTCTCTCAGGTATTCACTATCCAATGAAAGAAACTTTGCTGCATCAGATTTTAAGAAAATTTTTGCAACATGTCTAACTTCATATTTGTTTAATTGTTAAAAAAATTCATAATAAAACAAATAAGCAAAGGCTATAGTCGGACGGGGCCGACCATGTGATACCCTACACCACAACCTGTAGGAATTAGCTATGTGGAACCGCCTTGCACGGTGAATGTCCGTGTTCGATTACCATCAAATTTTCAACGGGGGCAAAATATCCCTTAGTAATGTTGGCGATATTTCCTGAGTATTTCAGCATTGAAAAACTTCTCTACAAATGGCAATTTGAAGCAATCCTTTCGGATTCGGCAATAAAAACTAAGTCACATATCAATGATCTAATATAAATCCCATGTCCCTACTGGGATGTTTGTGGAACAATTATATAAATAGTTAATTGTGTTTATATATATTGAGATATCAAACATATATCTTATACCGGTAGAAATAACTAATATTGAATAGAAATTCAAATAATTTGCATGCAAACAAATTTATTAATCCCAAAATTGTTTATATTCAATTACACACCAAAGAAGGTAGTATAACGGTGATATACCCCCAGCATCTGACCAGGAAAAGAAACAAGTAAAACAATTAACTTCTGATTTTTGAAAAGTCTCAGGAAATATGGACTTACTCCGGAAAAATTGTACGGTTGCAATAGGGACCGTGAAAAGAACCTTCTTCAAAAAAATTCAAATAGATCCGAGACGGGTCCTCAAACTGCACATTTCCCAAATTTTGTGTGGAAAGTACTCGAAGGACATGACTGGATGAAATAATAGGATGCGCAAATTTTACCAATCAGAAAATCCCCTTACGGGTTATCTTGCGGATTTGCCATTTTAGTTAGGTTTCTTGTTTGTTGTTCATTGTTTCTTGGAGCTTTTTGGCCATAATCTCAGGAAGTATGGAATTGCCATTGCAATTGTACCATTGTAAAGGGGAACGCAAGGACAAGCTGCTGAAAATATTAAAAACGATTTGAGGGGACTCTTAAATTTCAATTTTCCTAATTTTCTGGAAGGAATAATAATAACAAATCGATTAATCACTTCGACAATTATCGTTCACACAATTTTTCAGACAAATTTTGAACTTTTGTGGGGGAGGTGCTCGAAGCAGTGAACCGATATAGCCGATATTCGAAATTAAACAAAGTTTGGGCGAAATATTACGAAGTGTATAGTGCGCATCAGCCATCTAGACAGTAAGAGAGACAGATGAACGGACAGGGCTAAATCGACTCCAAATTGTCTGAAACGAAATTCGTCCAAATATACTTGGAGTCTAAAACTATTATTTCGATGAGGCGAATCATTGGTCGTATTTTGTATATATTCCCTTTACCCTAAAGGCAGAGAATATAAAACAGTTGGCGAAGCGACCAAATGCTGTAATATTTGTATGAAAAATCCAATTGGACAACTGAACTGAAAAATTCTAAAATTTGTATATTTTTCATACAAATGCAATGGTCTATGTCACCCGCTAAATAATATCAGATCATCATGCAAAATTATAGGCATTTTCTTCAACCTAAACTCTTACCTCCAGCAAAATTTCGCGATCATTGAGCTGTAATTGCGACCTCTAGCGTGTTTATGATAACACTGCAAACAAAAAACTGGATATATTAGACTGTAACTCTGTTATCTGATCACATACAACAACAACAAAGGTCAAGCGTTGCTCTTCCAAGTATAGCTTACTTGCCCGGAATGTCTTTTCCAGGAAAAAAAGATATAAGCTGTATATTAAAACTTTTCACAATTTTCACACAAAAGTTGGTGTCCATTTAACCCTCTAAATATTATCTGATCGCCATCTCAAATTGCAAGCTTCTTCTTTGTCATATACTCTTACCTTATTTAAAATTTCGAGGCGATCGGACTATTATTGCGACCTACAGAGAAGCTATAAAATAGGATAAAAATTATGTTTTTGGTCCATTTCACCCGCTTAATATTCCAATTAAAATAGCGATCTATTCTGATGTGAAATCGACCTCCATACCAAATTTCGTGACGTTCGGTCCATAATTGCGACCTGTAGTTTGATTACAATTTATAATGGACAGACGGACACACGGACGGGCGGACACACATCTCAAAATCGCTTTATCTCGCCGAGATATGATATGTGGTATGCCACATTGGGGGTCTCCGACGAATATTTCGCGGTGTTACATGAATGTTTACCAAAACAAACCTATAATACCCTCTCCACATAGTGGTGTAGGGTATAACTAAACATAGGTTATTTTTAATTAATAGCGGATTTACACCTGGGATGTTTTAGCGGATTCTGAAACTACAATGTTCATAGATGAGAAAAATCAAAAAAGAAAAAAAATCTCATGAGCGCTTTTTAAGTAAATTGCGATTCAAGTTGACATTTTTAAGGGTGTTTCTTTCAGCGATTTTTTCTTGTTTTTATACACTCCACCATAGCATGGAGGGTATATTAAATTTGTCATTCTGTTTGGAACACATCGAACTAATCATTTGTGACCCTATAAAGTATATATATATTCTTGATCAGGATAAAATTCTAAGACGATCTAGCCATGTCCGTCTTTCCGTCCGCCTGTCCGTCTGCTGTAATCACTCTAGCGTCCGCAATAATTGAGATAGAATGCTGAAATGTTGCACCCGAGGGTCTTTTTTCCATAGGCAGGTCAAGTTCGAAGATGGGCTATATCGGTCCACTTTTTGGTATAGCCCCCATATAACGGTACCTCGGGATTTGAGGTATTTTGACGTTCTTCGCCACGTTTGCAGACCGAATTAGCTATAATTTGGCACTTAGGGTTCCTAGGGATCAGCAAACTTAAATCCCAAAGGATATGGGCATAGGTCCATGTTTTGGTATAGTCCCCATATAACAGTACCTCCCGATTTTCGGTATTTTGAGAATTTTAGCCACAATTTTTAACCGAATTATCTGCAATTTTGCATTTGAGGTTCTCAGTGGTCATGAAACATCTCCACGAAACATCGTCAACATAGGTCCACGTTTTGGTATAGCCCCCATATAACGGTACCTCCCGATTTTCGGTATTTTGAGAATTTTAGCTACAATTTTTAACCGAACTAGCTGTAATCTGTAATTTGAGGTTTTCAGTGGTCATGAAATATCTCCACCAAGCATCGTCAACATAGGTCCATGTTTTGGTATAGCCCCCATATAACGGTTCCTCCCGATTTTCGGTATTTTGAGAATTTTAGCCACAATTTGTAACCGAACTATCTGCAATTTTGCATTTGAGGTTCTCAGTGGTCATGAAAAATCTCCACGAAACATCGTCAACATAGGTCCACGTTTTGGTATAGCCCCCATATAACGGTACCTCCCAATTTTCGGTATTTTGAGAATTTTAGCTGCAAAAGTTGTTCCACCTAAAATTGTAAAAGGACCCTTATTATTCCATTTTAATTAAGATTATTTTATGGTGGAGGGTATAAAAAGTTCGGCCCGGCCGAAATTAACGGCTTTTTACTTGTTTTAATTTTTCTCATCTTTAACCACTGCAGTTTCAGAATCCGCAAAAATTTCCCTGGTGTAAGCGGTTTTCTTTTAAAGTTGATTAAGGTGCACTGTGCATAACATTGTAATATAAGGAGGCGGTACAGTCAACCCATTGTCCTAATTTAAACATCTTTAACTTAATAACGGTAAAAACTACGAAGATATCGTAAAAGTCAATCTTGTAGAAAATTTCCATAGCTACAAAATTTTTAGTCCCATTTCGATAGGACTTGCGGTTTCCAAGCAAAATCGTGAAAACCTAAAAAACTATTTAAAATGTTAACTTGAATCGCGATTTATTTAAAAAGTGCTCCGGCGATTTTTTTGTTTTTTGATTTTTCTCATCTATGAACGTTGTAGTTTCAGAATCCACAAAAACTTCCCAGGTGTAAGCACCTTCCATTTATATTTGGTTCAAGGGCACCGTGTGGGAGCAATATCAAAAATTAGACCTATGTATAAGCAAAATTTTTGGTGGAGAATGTTTTTGTCCACTGAAAACTCCAAATACCAAATTACACGTAATTTGGCAGGAAAATGTAGCTTAAATCACCCAAAATTCTGAAAATCGGGAGGTGCCTAAAAAGGGGTCTATACCCCTAGTGACCACTAAGTACCAAATTGCAACTAATTCGGAAGGAAAGGATTGCTGAAATCCTCAAAATACCGAATATTAGGAGATATACCAAAATATTAGTCGATGTTGCTCATATTTAGTCCATTATTTCCCACGGACACATACTACGTTTGTGCAAAATTTCAGAAACATATCTTCATTTCAGAAACATATCCAATGTGCGGCGGCGGTAAGTGACGTAAGGGGTCGTCAATAAAATTCGTGAAGCCATTCTACTTAGTTTTATTATTATTCACGAATGTGCGCTTATCGGGCACAACCAAATCGTTCGAATATCCCACCGTGACCAAGAACGGAATGCAGTCAGAATTTAGTGCGACCTGTGTTTGCCCGGATGTGAATGGAAGAAGCGAGGGTCTGACGATTGAAATATCCGGAGAACTCGAACATTCTATATAATACCTACGGCTCTTCAATTCTATAGAAAACTTCACATGGGGTGTCCCATTCTATAGAAGATCTTCTATGAAGTTTCCTATTCAACGGAAGACTATCTACGGTGTGTCCAATTCTATAGAAGAGAGGTCTCCTAATCAAAAGAAGAGCTTTTATGAGGTAATCTATGATAAGGTCCACTATTCTGTACCAGACCTCTTATGAAGTCTAAAACTCTGTTCCGTAGAAGAATTGTGTCCCATTCCATAGGAGCTTCCAAGGAACTAAACCTCCAAGGAGGTAATAGGCTATTACAAAACCTCTTATGAGTTTCCAAATTGCTTAGAAGACATCCTATGATATTGCTTATCCCAGCAAAAATTCGGATTCGTTAGTCATTATGCTACCCATTACAAAGTAGTGTAAATGAATATAACTACTTACATTACTCCTTACTAAGTTAGGAGTACGGTGGCACAGAGCGTGTGTTACCAACTACAAATTCGGGGGTTGTGTGTTCAACGCTCACCGTCGCCAGGGTACTTTTTGTTAAAAAAAAAACAAAGAGCAGTTGGTGGTGCACATGTAAGCGTTTAAACAACCCTTAAAGATGGTGCGCGTGGCCCAGAGTGTTCGGCTACAAATCACAAATCATGATCAAATCCAGCAAAGGGCGAAATAAAAAATAAATAAAAAATAAATAATTGAAAACAACCTCAAGTGTTGTTCTAAAAATATACTTTTTGTAGCTTCTTTTTCAACTTCTAGTGGCCACAGAGTAACTACTTATTCTAGTGGTCATAGAATAACTAGTAATTCATTGTTAAAATAATGGGTTAGTAGGGGGATTTGTAAATAGTTACGGCTGCCAAAAATCTCTTATAAAACTCATTATTTTGAGAGATTTTTTTTTGCTTGTATACTATAGGAGGCCTACTATTAGGTTCCCTTTTCAATAAAAGACCTCTGTGAGGTTAGGAGTTATACATATGGTCTCCTATTCACCTTAGGAGGTCCCCCAATCTATAGAAGATCTTCTGAGAAGGTCTACAATTCTATAGAAGACCACGTTTGAGGTGTCCTGTTCTGCAAAGTCCTGTTATGAAGTGTCATATTCTATAGAAAACTTCCTATGACCTCATATGAGGTCCATATTCCATAGAAGACTTACTATGAGGGCTCCTATTCCACAGAAGACGTCTTAGGAGGCGTCCTATTCCACGAAGAGTTTTCCAATTTCTTAGAAAACCTCCTATGATAGCACCTATATTATAAAAGACCCTCTTTTGCAAAGGGCTATCCAGGTGTCAGTGCTATATTTCTGCATTCGTAGAAAAACAAAAATTGTTAATTAAAAAAAACGCTTTTTTCGTGTTATGAAGCTCTTTGAGTAAATGAGCGACATGTTCCCACAACATCCCCGTGGGGACACGGTAGGTTTTCCTCATATCAATGATTGCACACCGATTTATATTGGCATCTACTTTTTTACTGCCGAGTCCAAAGAGAAGTTTTTCATGGCGGAAATATTCAGAAAATGCAAACCAACATTACTCTGAGGGGGTGGGAAATCCCCGCCACGCCGAAAATTTTGATGTTCTGGTAAGGGATTGACGCAGACCTTCTGAATGCAAGTCGGTAGTCCGTGCTATGTAAATTAGAGAAAAATCATTATTTTCTTCTTAATTACAGTTTGGATAAAATCCGCTATATTTCATACCCTACTGACACAGTTCTTGATCGCAACACCATCATTACCATTGCAACCATTCAACTATGTCAATCAAGATTTATCGGTTGACCAATTAGGATAATGATTATGGTTGTGCCAAGTCTGCAAGCAACAAAAGTCAGAAAAGAACTCAACACACAGCCGCAACCTCAACGTAGATGTTTAACACTTTTTTCAAAAGTTGAAACTAAAATACAACGAAACAAATAAGTTATGTTTGGGTCAAGAAAGTTCTTGGAATTTTAAAAAAAATAATCTTCCAAACAACAATACAAATATCCTCTTTATAAGCGTGAAACATTGTTAAACGGAGTATTGTTGGTGTTTCACAATAAAAAAAAAAAAAAAAAAAAAAACATTTACAAAAAACCAAAAAATAAGAAACATTTAGCCATCTGTTTTGTTGGATATCTGCAGGAAAAAAATTTAACAAATTACATGAGAATTCAATTCTAACAATGTGCTGCTGCCCTATTGTCTGTCTTGCTGGCAGCCAGTCTGCCATCCAACCTACCTTATTTGATCTTTTCAAGATGATATCCCCTCATCTGAGTATCAACAACAAGCCAACACACGAAAACAAAAATACCAAAGATTCGCATAACAAACACACAGTGTGTGTTGCGTCCTAAGGTAAAGTACTGAATAAACATCCGGAGGTGACAATTTTTAACACTTTGTGCCGTTGTGACTAAGGATTCAAGGGTTAGGTGTAGAGGTAAACAGTATCAGTTAGTTGCCAACATGTGTTTTCTTGTGGCATAATGCCGTCTGAGAACCAAATGGTTAATTGAAAAAATTTATTGATTATATCAACAATTTTAATGATTGCGACCGACCATAACTGGAACAAGCTGTGTTTTCGGAGCAGTCAATTAGAACATTGGGAAATGTGAAGTAAATTTTGTTTTTATTGATTTCATGATTGACATACGGCACGTGGCCGTGTAAATTTATGACTTTTCATATTGAGATTAGGAAAATATTGATATTATGATGGCAATTTATTTGACTATAATGGAGTGAAAGGCTTTCTCGGCGGTCTTCATATACATACGTACTACGTATGTTTACATATGCAGATGGGTATACATATATTCTAAATGCTATCAGATGGAATTACAGAAATTCTCACCAAAGATACATACATTGAGAATATCAAAGGTGAGCTAGTTGATGGGGAATTTTACCATAAAGAAATAAGTAGTATAAAATATTAAAAAATCAATTCAATGATTCCCAGGTTTTTAAATTGCTAAAAATTGCAATGCTGGGGCCATGGCACAATTACCCAGGTAGTGGTATCGTAAAATTTTGAATATGTTATGTCATCGAACCAGAATCCAGCCCCTGTACGGGGCACAGTGCGAAATATGGGCACTTTAGTGGAACTTTACTCACAACTTTTAATGTGAAGAACGTAGGTTATTAAAATTTTCCAAAAATGTTTCTTATAGTTGAGGGTCGTATGTGGATAAATATGGGCCACATAGACCTGCGGTTTCCTATAGCCCCCACAAATCGGTGGTGACTGTTTTTACGTATTAGGTTCATTTTTCAACCGATTTTGCTGCAAATTGGTATATTGGGGTTTCAGTGGATGGAGAACATATGTATCAAATATTGTCAATATCTGTTCGAGTATAGGTATAGAACCCATCGAGCGTACCGGCCAATATAACATATTTTAAAGATTCCAAGCACATTTACCAATCTATTTGTTTGCATTTTGGTATTTTATGTTCTCCGTAGGTAGAAAACCGTTTTGCGAAATATTAGCAACGTGTTTTCTCGTTTTGCTATAGCCCCAATATGAGGGGGCACCCCATTTGGTATATTTAAATGGTGTTAGGTACTTACTGCCAACCAAGTTTGGTTTACTTTAAAATGTGTCTTCATGGAATAGAAAATATTCTAAAAAACAGTTCAGAGCATAGATCCTTGCTTCGACCCCTCCCCCAAGCATCCACATACGTTAGTAAATGAAATTATTTTTTGAGATTTTTTATTTCTAGTGTCATTGATATAACATAAATTTTACAATTTGAACGATTCGACTGAGGATATGTTTATCTTATTACACGGTTCTCCAAAGGAGTAAGTATATCACCTTTGAACGGTTTAATATCTATGGAGCAGAATCCTAGAAAAGAAGATAAAAATCGCAATTGTTTTGCTATTTTGACAATTAAGATCCGTTTCTACAGAGTTCGTATGTTTTAGAAAGTTGTTTACTAAGATCTAAGGTACATTTTTCTAATTGGTTGTTTGCTCCAATTTTGATCGGTTTGAAAGCTGTATAACAAAACTTGAGAAAATTTTTAAATGAAATTTGACCCTGGCGATTTTGACCTTGCAGATGAAGCTTGATGGATTATATGTGTTCACAGTTTTTGTTCTTTAAGACAAGAGCTACAACTTTGCCTCCGAGATTAATTTAAATTTCCTAACGGTTTGGAAGTTATATTCCTGACTAATGACCCTTTGTACATCAAAGCATCAAACCTTTGGAAGCCTATAACCGCGAAAGTTGATGAGATAGGGAAAAACGGCGAGACACGTGTCTTCTCATTTTTGGTGTTCTATCACACTGTGGTGTCAGAATATGGTTAATAAAACATGACTCAAAAAATTACACACAGTGTTACTTCATTTCCCATACAAAATTTTGAGAACGAACAACGATTTGTGTACATTGTTCAATTTAAATTACTCTCAGAACGACGATAAAATATGTCCCATCTCTAACAAATGAAGAGAATTTATCGAAATTAATTAAATATGACAGAAAAAATATAAAATTTAAAATTTGGGTTTTTACATTTTTAGAAAAACTGCAAAACATGAATAAAAGACAACGGTTTAACGACTAGTATACCTTCAAATCATAGCAAATTTTCTCTTTTCTTTTATAGCAGTTGCATTTTTTGTCCATCGTTTCAAATTCGCGTACAAATTTAGAAACAAAAACAAAATTCCTGCCAGAAAGTTTGTACACCAAAAACTTATTTTGGCAGGTCTCTCTCTCGTTAATTTTGAAAATAGAAACATTAAAACATGTTCTGAAAACACCAAAATTGTGAGAAAAAATAGAAAAGATGAATGAAAATAATATAATTAAATAATAAATAGATATCTGAAAGAAGAACAAATAGTTTTTCAGTTCATATCAATTAATTTTACTCGTTGTTTGGACGAAACTTTCTTTAAATCAGTAAATAAACAAGTAAGAAAAGTCTATAGTCGGACGGGGCCGACCATGGGATACCCTATACCACTATCCCTGGACAATCGCTCTCCACAGAACGTCTTTTCAATGATTGTGAAAATTTAATTATCAAATATCAGAGATGAATTGTATAATACTTATGACCGAAACCAAAAAGTTATCTAGCATGACAAAGACATTTTTGTAGCAGGAAAGGAAAATTTAGTTCACACAAACTAAAATGTAATGAAACCCACTTATGTAGTACTACTACTTCCGTTGTTTAACCGCTACGTTATTGAAGTTTTTACCAATTTCACAAAAAAGTTTCAGTCCATTTAACCTGCTAAGTATTATCTGATCTTCACGTTGGTTTGTACGCTTCTTCTTCATCATAAACTCAAACTTTGTTTAAAATTTTGCGGGTTATTATTTTGACCTTCAGAGCCGCTACAAAATTGGTTAAAATGTTGTTTTTGGTCTATTTCATCCCCTGAACATTTCACGATCATCACCAAAAACTAATCATTTCTATTCTGGCCCGAACCCAACCTCCTTAAAAAATTCGTTACAATCGGTCCATAATTGCGGCCTTAAGCTTGTTTACAATTTTAAATGGACGGACACACATCGCTAAATCGCTTTATCTCGTCGAGATATGAATTTTGGCATACCAAATAAGAGGTCTAGGACAAATATTTCGTGGTGTTACACAAACTTTTTGAGAGACAATATGTAGCATGGGATAAAAATGAGGTTCTCTACACGGAACCCATTATATATTAGGCAGTAGGCCCTTTATCTAGCAAACACTTTATTGCAATTTACATCAGAGGAAAGGTCAGTAGTTTTTTCCCATATGTAGGCTACTTTGCGAAATATACATGTCCTCAAGGAATTAAAATATCGACCATAAATAAAATTTTATATTTTTCATACAAAAGTAATGGTCCATTTCACCCGCTAAAGAATATCAGATCATCATTCAAAATTGTAGGCATCTTTTTCGACCTATACTCTTACCCGGTGCAAAATTTCGTGACTATTGATGTATAATTGCGACTTCTAGCGAGTTTATTATTACACTACAAACAAATAACGGAATATATTAGGCTGTAACTCTGTTATCTGATCATACACACCAACATAATTGGCATCAACTGAAAGGTCAAGCGTTCCACTTTCAAGTATATCTCACTTGTCCGGAATGTCACTTCCAGGAATTAAGATATAAGCTGTATATTAAAAATTTTCACAATTTTCACACAAAAGTTATGGTCCGTTTAACCCTCTAAATATTATCCGATCGCCATCTCAAATTGCAAGCTTCTGCTATGTGATATACTCTTACCTTATTTAAAATTACGCGTTGATCGGACTATTATTGAGACCTACAGAGCCGCTAGAAAATTGGATAAATATTATGTTTTTGGTCCATTTCACCCGCTAAATATTTCGCGATCATCACCAATATGAATAGGGATCTATTCTGATCTGAACCCGACCTCCATACAAAATTTCGTGACGATCGGTCCATAATTGCGGCCTGGAGCGTGTTTACAATTTATAATGGACAGACGGACGGACGGACGTACTGACGGACGGACACACATCTCAAAATCGCTTTATCTCCTCGAGATATGAAGATTGGTATACCACATTGGGGGTCTCCGACGAATATTTCGCGGTGTTACATGAATTTTTACCAAAACAAACTTATAATACCCTTTTCCACATTGTGGTATAGGGTATAAAAATATGAAAATATGAATCATGTTGCTATGAATTATGTACCATGTCGTATGAACGGGTTAATCCGTGTACATAATTATGGGATCGAACAACGTGATTCAAATGGTGGTATGAACAAATCATAATGGCGGTTCTTCTATCAAATTTTCAAAAATATAGATATATGAATATTCCAATGACTTTCTGAAAAAGTCGCATACCTCGCAAACCTGCGCGAACCTGCAGCTAATTTTTGGTTTGTCTACAGAAAAATATCCTACATTTCAGAAAATGTGCGATTTATTCTGCAATTCACCACAATACTTAAAAAAACCTCCAAAGCGTATAAAAAAAATAATTTAGTAGACTTTTAAAAAAGCACATTTTTGGGGAACGAATAGCAACCAAACTAAATTAGATATTACAAATCTATAAACGCCAAATAATCAAAAAATTGTCGAGAATTATAACAGCAACAAAAACTATAGTCAATTAACGTATAATTTGTTTGTATCACTATATTACTTGAGCGAAGCTAGAAGCATTTTTTTAAGAAAACAAGTAAAAAAGTATCAGTCGGCTTTGCCGACAGAGATATACCCTCAGCCTGTGTATATTGAAACAATTTTTTTCCAAAGAACTTCAGGGATATTTGCTCAAGAAGTATGAACTTGCCCCTGAAACAACTTTTACCATCGCAATTGAGGCAGCAATGCAAGTTGCTTCAACAAAAATCAAAGTGATTCGAAAGCAGGTCTTAAAGTGAACATGTATCCGAAATTTTGAGTGGGAGGTACCGGATGGAGTGGACAAATATAGTCCATATTTGAACCTGATCTATATCTGGTAGATGTATAAGGAAGTGTAAAGTATGGACCAATTCGGCCACTCTCTTCAAGAGTTATCGTACGCACAATTTTCCGAACATTTTTGAACTTTTGTGGGGGAGGTACCTGAAGGAGTGGACCGATATGGCTTATCTTCGAACTTAAACTATGTTTGGACAAAATATTACTAAGGCCAAACTTTGGACCGAATCGGCAGACCTGTTCGAGAGTTATTTTGCCCTCCAACCTCCTCACACGGTGTCATAGAGGTTTTTTGCAACTTTCAGGCTATTTTCTCAGGAAGTATGGACTTGCCCCTGATGAAACTTATACCGTCGTATGGAGGGCAGTGAATACAAGTTGCTAAAGCAAAAATCAAAGCGATTCGAGAGATGTTCCTAAACTGAACTTTTCCAAAATTTTGTGTGGGAGGTACCCGACGGAGTGGACCGATTGAGTCCATATTAAAACCTGACCTAAGTCTGGTACACGCTCCACGATGGGCAAAGTATGGACCAAATCGGTTACACCCTTCAAGAGTTATCGTGCGTACAAATTTTCCGAACATTTTCGAACTTTTGTGGGGGAGGTACCGGAAGGAGTGGACCGATATAGCTCATCTTCGAACTTAAACTAAGTTTGGACAAAATATTACGAAAGCCAAAATTTGAACCGAATCGGTTTATCCGTTCGAGAGTTATCGTGCGCTCCAGCCAGCCAGACAGACAGACAGACAGACGGACGGACATTGCTCAATCGACTCCAAATTGTCTGAAACACATTTCGTCCAAACATACTTGGGGTCTAAAACCATTATTTCGATGAGGCACATTTTGCCCGTATGAAAGTGTATATACCCTTCATAGCCTAAAGGCTGAGGGTATAATAAATATTGTAAAACAAAAGTGCAACTTTTAAGTGCATTTCTAGTTGTTTCGCGGGGTAAATCGCAAAACTGAATATAAGGCTTTAGTCATGGGATATTTAGCAATAGAATTCAACAAGAATCCCATTAGTTTTATGTACTTTAATTTTTGAGTAAAGTTCCACTAAAGTTCCCATATTTCGCACTGTGCGCGGTCTTGAAGTTTTTGTGATACCTTTAGTAAAAAGTAGGGTAATAGTACCTCGAGATATTGGTCTTTTTTCATTGATCGATTCGATAAAAATCACAGAAAACTTTGTCTAAAATTATTTTAATATTTGTTTACTAGCTGACCCGGTTCCCCGTTGCTGGCCCGTCGTTTTGGATTTCCGTGTAAGGCTTAGTAATTTATCTACAATTTGTCTATCTGATATTGATACCTCTAGATATTCGAACCGAATTGACGATAAATCGACGTTTTGGTGTAACCCTCATGCAATAAATGTAAAAAAGAAAATTACGTTAATTATAGCCTCCACCATAATCTGAAGGGTATAATTAACTTTATGATTCTGTTTATAACACATCGGAATATTCTTCGGAGAACCTATAAAGTATATATTCGTGAACCTATAAAGTACGTATCTGTTGAAATCAAGATACAGCTCGCGATATTTTACATAGTGCTTTTCAGAAGTTTCTATTTATTCTCGTAGCATGTTTGGTATTGAAAATTGGTTATATCAGTCCACATTTTGATATAGCACCGACTGACCGCCCGATTTTCGGAATTTTCAAGGTTTTAGCCACATTATCCTACCGAAATGACAATACTTTATTTAGTCTCCCTTAGAGGCATAACGCATTTTTCAAAGGATGATCAGCATAGGTCCAGGTTTTGATAGAACTGCCCTAGAACGGTACCGCCCGAGTGTCGATATTTTGGAGGTTTTAATCTCATTATCCCACCGAAATGGCTGCAATTTGGTATTTAGCATTCAGTGTGGGTATAAAACATAGAATATTCGGTACAGGTCCATGTTTCTAAATAGTCTTCATTGAACGGTACCTCTCGATCTTCGGTATTTTCAAGTTTATAGCCACATTATTCATACGAAATAGCTATAGTTGGTACTTAGTCTTCCTTGGGAGTATAAACCATTTCTGCAGAGAATTATCGGCATATAGGACGGTACCTCCCGAGTTTCGATAATTTGGAGGTTTTAGTCTCATTATCCCACCGAAGTGGCTATGGCAATTTGATGTGTTGTCTTCATTGTGGGTATAAAACATTCCCGCATAGAATATTCGGTAGAAGTTTTTTATGTAGCCTTCATTGAGGTTTTAGTCTCATTATCCCACCGAAGTGGCTATGGCAATTTGATGTGTTGTCTTCATTGTGGGTATAAAACATTCCAGCATAGAATATTCGGTAGAAGTTTTTTATGTAGCCTTCATTGAACGATACCTTCCGATTTGGAGGTATCAAATATTTTTTTTTTTCGAACGTTCCCAAGGCCACTCTTACCCGCCCCTACCGACCGAGGGGGCGACCTCCCCATAACGTGGGGATCGCGTACACACCATAATTTGAGCAGAGAATTGTCGGTATAAATCCATATTTTCATTCATAAAACGATACCTACCGATTTTTTGGGGATTTTGAATGTTTTAGCCTCATTATTCAACCGGAATGGCTTAAATCTGATTTCAATATAATTTATGGTGGTGTGCATAAAAGTTGGGGCCGGTCGAACTTAACGTCGTTTTTATGTTAACAGAGAGATGTTTCTAATAATCTCTGATATTTAGCGATTTGTTAAAACCCGTTGTTGAGGAGGTCCTCCTTCCTACACACAATTTCATCCAATTCGGTCCAGACGATTCGGAAGTATAATTTAGGAAATCATGCCAGTCTTAAAAATCCTATATACATTTAGATAGATACACCGAATTGCTGGCCCATCGCTTTAGTGACCAATGTACATTTTTATACGTTCTAGTTATTTAACCATCTTTGAAATTATGTTTTGTCTGATTTCTCAATCGATTTTTTGGAATTTCGGTCAAGGGACATTTAACATTATTTGGGTTGTACTGTATTCCAAAATGTGGGGTTGATCGCGCTTTCCCAATTATTGAAGCCAGTGTTTATAGCGTTTTTGTAGTCACGCTTACTAAAATTAAAGATATTGCCTATAATTATACATTTTTAAAAAATTGGGCTGACCGCGATATTCCACTTCCGAGATGACCATTCAGGATCAAGACAGTTATTACCATAGTATTGCAATTAATTTTTAAACAATACGTTCAAAAACATCTTTGATTTCACGTTTTCTTAAAAAATTTTGTGGGGGAGGTACCTTGGTCACTCCAATGACCAGTATAATAAATAGCAAAAACCTATTCTCAGATCTAAAATATCATGACAGATCATGACAGTCTCGAAGAATTTTATATATGTATATATAGATACCCCAAGTATGTTTGGACGAAATCCATTTCAGACAATTTGGAGTCGATTTACCCATGTCCGTCCGTCTGTCTGGCTGGCTGGTGCGCACGATAACTCTCGAAGAATCAACCTATTTGATTCAAATTTTAGGTCTCTTGAATTTTGTCCAAACTTAGTTTAAGTTCGAAGATGGACCATATCGGTCTACTCCTTTCGTTAATTACCACCAATTTTTCATAAAAAAGATCTCTATCCTCTTGGAACCCTAAGTGCAGAAATACAGCTATAAAATTCTCAAAATAGAAAAAAAAATTAATGTGCTGTTATGTGGGTGCTACATCCAAATATGACCAATGTCAAAAATTTTTCGTGGATTTTTCTGGCTACTGGGGACCGTAACTGGGCATAACAGCTAGTTTAATTGATTAAGAATTATATGATGGTCAAGTAAATATGTATATTAGGGTGACTCAAAAAAAAGTTTTGAACTCTTTTCTGCCCCCTATTTTTTCCATTTGACCTAAAACCTTATATATGAAATTTTATCCATATTAATTTGTCAAACGTGCATTTTTACGAAAATCCTCTAAATTTCGCAGTGATGGTCCAATCGATCAGTTCATTGTTGTGGCTAAAAAAGATTCTTACAAAAAATCGTGAATTCGGATCGAATTTTGATATGATTTATATATTTAGGGGGTTTTCAGAATGTTGTGGCTTATCTTTGGACTCACGGAAAAACATGGATTTTAATTAAAGCTTAAAAGTATTACGGAAGAGCTACCTAAAGAAATGGACCACTTTGTCGATTATGGAAGTGGATCATATTTTGGGATTCATACCTTTCGATAAATATCGCAGCCACACCAGTCATTTCAGTTGGTGCCCAAATAATTTTCGGTAAACTCGTTCAAATTATCCTCGAAAATGAACCAAAAAAGTTGAACTGTTGTAAGGGAGGTACACTGAAAATGATGCAACATTAAATAAAAAAATGTAAACCTTGATAACTTGGAAACGAGTTGAGATTTTTTAACAATTCAAAAACAATTTTGTATGTTGAAAATTTGATTTTGTCTTTGTTGTCTTGAAGTTATATTCCAAAAAATTAATACGAAAAATTATTAAGGCTAACGTCCAGAGTAGGTACCAACAATATAATGATATATGGAAAGTTCTGTATTAGCCGGACTTGCCCTATATTATACTAGTCTTTAACGGCGTTGCCCTGATGGAGGTAAAAATCGGGGCATAGAACAAAATTTATAAAACAAAAATTTCAACACTCAATGTTGCTATTCAGATCAAACAATACTACTCCCTTCGACAAGTTTCATAGAATCACTCCAATTCTTTTGTTTTTTTTTGCGTTTTTTTTTAAGAATATGTATGTCTTATTTTTGCGGGCATTGTGTGGTATAAAATTCATAGTTCGGATGAAAATCAGCATATCTGGCTATCTGGCACAAAATCGATATTTTTCTTTTGTAAGAAGCCAGCACACCTGAGTTTAAATAAATTAACTGTCGCTATCAAAACGCTTCGTAAGAAGTATTATTGTTTGGGCTTGAATCACAAGAAAGGATGTTGAAAATTTTGTTTTTATAAAAGCAGGATGGTCAAAACATTGTTAATAATATTTCTGAAAACTATTTTCAAAGAAAGAACTCTCTAGTACTTTGCCTTTTGAATAAAGAACTTCACTTCATCATTGCTTAGTAAAGAGTAAAATAAGTAGTTTTGCTTTGTACAATTTTTATGAATAACCCAATATATTTCAACGTAATGGTAATACCGAAGGTAGTTTGTTTGCGTTGCCTGTTTTGGAAGTAGAAAAAGACGCCCAATTTCCAATTTGTTGCGGACATATTTGCTGTATTCCACGAGAAAAATCTGATAATGGAAGTTGAATATCTGAGGAAGAAACATTTATTCCAATAATTTTCTAAAATATTTAAGAATAATTAAATTGAAAAATATATGTATATATTTATTTACCAATATCTTCATGGCAATATAAATAAATACAAATAATATCGATAGCTTTTTTTTGTTTGTTTATTTAGTACAGGACACCATTATTGAAAGAAAATCTTTTATTAGAGACTTGATTAAATAACAAAAATACATTTTCTATTGGCAATTTCAATATTTTATTATTTACCACTACAAACGGCACTGGTCAGACAGACCTGCATCGTTGGTTTTATTGTAACAACATTGTTTTCCACTCTCGAGTGTTGAATAAACATTCTCGACGAGACAACAATCTCAGTTAAAATGTTTTGTATTCGATATGATTGTTTTGTAGCTACTCAATATTTCTACATCCTAGTTGGACGTTCCGATTGTGTCTATCTATGTACCAATGTATTCTCTGGGGGTTTGTCCTTTCATTTGTATGTTTTTTTTCTGTTTTTTTTTTTGTCTTTTATACGTTTTCAATCGATATCTGTTGATGGTAAAGTATATGGTATAAATGTTATGAAAAAACAAGGATTCGAATAAAGCATTGTTCAAATACCAATAAAAAATACAAACGTATTATTGCAACATTTGCCTTTCTATTTCTAAGAAGTTATAGTATTTGCCTAATGTTTGGTACATATGTATGTACGTATACTATTTGTAAGTAACTATGTATGTATATTTATTTACGTATATGCAATTTTATGCCTACTTTTTTAGCTTTGAAGCATTACAGATAAACTCGAACTCTCTATAGCGAACAATTTTCTCTGCAACGAATTGTTTCAAAAACTAGAAATATGAGTTCATATACAAAGTAGTTTCTTTATAACGAAGTTTCTCCATGGCGAATTAAGTCTTCATTCCCAGCAGCTACGTATAGAGAAGTTCGACTGTAGTTAACGGATTGAGAGAAGCTTTAATGTGAAAACATATCATTGCTTAAGAGCATTTGTCTGTTTTTCTGCAGAAGATTTAGCTTACTCTCAATCAGAAATGTATTTCAAACGAATTTCTTGCACCAACACTCATTAGAAATATTTGTAGTACAATTTTATAAGATATTTGATTTATTTTTGTATTTCGGGGATCCTTCCCCACAATCACATTTAAGAATTCCCAGATATATTAGCAGTTGTTGTTTTGAGAAATTGTTTACAATTCAATGGTAATTGCGGTCTTAATCATAAATGGTTGTTTCAGAAGAAGAATATCGCTATTTTTTTTTTTAATTTTTATTGCAGTATTATCTGTGACTATAAGCAGATACCTAATTGAACGCCACGATGTCAGTGGAGTGGACGAATCTCAGCCGTTGTTGTTCCAATCACTGGTAATGTATCCTTGTTGCAATTTAATTGCAATGGTCTCCAAGGTAAGATCGAGGAAATAGTGGATTCCATGAGTCGAAGAAAACCAAGCTCCACGCGAGATCATCTAAACCGCTGGGCTCTGATGGAATCTCCATGGTAATGCTAAAACAGCTTGATGAGCCAGGAGTCAAGTATCTACTTAAAATTCTTAACCTGTCCAAAGTCCGCAAAATGTAAATGGTGACCCCACTACTGAAGCCACGTAAGATGCCAGCAAAAGTGCATCGTACGGACCTTTGAGGATTTAATTCTCCGCAGCGCAGGAAATAGCTATCCAGTTGCCGATCATCAACATGTGTTCCGAAAGCAGGACAGCGCTGCACGCAATCTCCAAACATATGAGTCGAGGACTCAACCAGAGCATCCCGCGTGATAGAACTGTGATGACGGCTTATAAAGCAGACAACCCTCCGACCTCCTCCGAAGTTTGAATTGTTAGATAACACTGCTCAACAAAATTGAAAAAGTTGAATGTTTCAATCGAAGTTGTTGTTGTTTCTAAATGAAATCGGCGAGCTATTTTCAAATCCGGTCACGATGTTTCTCCATCAGCTCTTGTTCTTGAGATATAGCTCAAAATCCATTTTTACTGGTTTTACCCAGAATTTCGTTATTTTCGGATACAAACAAATATTTTTTACGGGCTTTTCGACACAAATATATTAAGAAGATGCTGTACGCTCGATACAAAACGTTTTTTGAAATAATTATGCAGAATATATATCAAAAAATATAGAAAACATACGTTGGATCTTCTAAAAAATGCATATTTTGAGTACTTTAAGCTGTAATTACGTCATCGGGGGAAGTCATAGGAGCTTCATATGGCACTCCGGATATGCTCAGGGTGTCTACTATATAGTCCTGTATTCAAATATATAGTATAAAGTTTATAGCGCCCACGATTCGCCCATAACCTTAAAATCGTATTGAGGATTGCCATTGAAAAGTAAATGGCATATTTGGTAATGATATCACTGGTAAATGATTTTCCTTTAGCAGTTTTCAATACGATTTTAAGGTTATGGGCGAATCGTGGGCGCTATGAACTTTATATTATATATTTGAATACAGGGCTATATAGTAGACACCCTGAGCATATCCGGAGTGCCATATGAAGCTTCTATGACTTCCCCCAATGACGTAATTACATCTTAAAGTACTCAAAATATGCAATTTTTTACAAGATCCAACGTATGTTTTCTATATTTTTTGATATATATTCGCCATAATTATTTCAAATAAAATATAATTTAAAAAAATTAAGTTTCAGTGTTTTATTTAGGAATGCACTTAAAACTAGGAAATAATTTGTCGCTTAGCCTCAATAAATATTTTCTTTCTCATGATGGAATCTCTCAAATAAAACGCTTGCACTTAAATTATAAATGGTGGCAAAATTAAACGGCAAGCGTTTTATTTGAGAGATTCCATCATGAGAAAAAATATATTTATTGAGGCTAAGCGACAAATTATTTCCTAGTTTTAAGTGCATTCCTAAATAAAACACTGAAACTTAATTTTTTTAAATTATATTTTATTTTTAACTTTTTTGTAAATACATTTTTTTGACCACTGAGAACAAAATTATAGTGAATTTAGGCCGAAAGTTTGGTTAAAAATTTTAATAATAATTTTTGGTGGGGAAGTTTCTGCCAAGTAACAGCCAATTCGGCCTCAAAATGAAGATAAAATCCTCATAATAATTGAAATCGGGTGGTACCGCTATATGGGGGCTGTAGGAAAAATTGGGCCCATATTCATGTATTGTCATCCAAATCTGAAAAGTGTGTAAAGTTTTAGTCCGATTGGTCAACTGCAACTGTGTCAAAATTGAGTTACCAGATTTGAAATGCAATTTACATAAAACACTGTAAAAATTTTAAAAATGGACCAATATTAGTTTTGATTTCATATTCATTTATTGTCATCCAAATCTGAAAAGTATTCAAAGTTTTAGTCTGATTGGTCAACTGCAACTGTGTCAAAATTGTGTTACCAGATTTGAAATGCAATTTAAATAAAACACGTTAAAACACTGTGAAGTGGACCAATCTTTGTTTTAATTTCATATTCATGTATTGTCATCCAAATCTGAAAAGTGTGCAAAGTTTTAGTCCGATTGGTCAACTGCAACTGTGTCAAAATTGAGTTACCAGTTTTGAAATGCAATTTAAATAAAACACCGTTAAAACACTATAAAATGGACCAATATTGGTTTTGATTCCATATTCATGTATTGTCATCCAAATCTGAAAAGTGTACAAAGTTTTAGTTCGATTGGTCAACTACAACTGTGTGAAAAATGAGATACCGGATTTGAAAAGCGAATTATATAAAAAACTGCAAAACAGTGTTAAAATGGACCAACATTGGTTTTGATTTCATATTCATGTATTGTCATCCATATCTGAAAAGTGTGCAAAGTTTTAGTTCGCTTTGTCAATTACAACTGTGTTAAAAATGAGTTACCAGATTTGAAAAGCATGTAAAATTGAACACAGTACAACACTGTAAAAATGGACTAATATTGGTTTTGATTTCATATTCATGTATTGTCATCCAAATCTGAAAAGTTTGCAAAGTTTTAGTTAAATTGGTCAACTGCAACTGTGTGAAAAATGAGTTACCAGATTTGAAAAGCAAAATACCGTAAATCGGGTTGTACCGTTATATGGGGGCTATAGGAGAAAATGGAGCCATATTGATTTTGGTTTCATATTCACGTATTGTCATCCAAATCTGAAAAGTGTGCAAAGTTTTACTTCGATTGGTCAACTGCAACCGTTTTAAAAATCAGTTACCAGATTTGAAAAGGGGGTTAAGTTGGACACCGCCAAAACACTGTAAGAATGGACCAATATTGGTTTTGATTTCATATTCATGTATTGTCATCCAAATCTGAAATGTGTGCTAATTTTAAGTTCGATTGGTCAACTGCAACTGTGTGAAAAATTAGTTACCAAATTTGAAAAGCAAATTAGATAAAATACTGTAAAACAGTGTAAAAATGGACCAATATTGGTTTTGATTTCATATTCGTGTGTTGTCATCCAAATCTGAAAAGTGTGCTAAGTTTTAGTTCGATTGGTCAACTGCAACCGTGTTAAAAATGTGTTACCAGATTTGAACTAAACACACACCAAAGCAAGTTAAATAAAACACTGTAATAAAAATGTTTTGTATCGAGCGTACAACATCTTCTTAATATACTAGTGCCGAAAAAACCGCAAAAAAATATTTGTTTTTATCCGAAAATAACGAAATTCTGAGTAAAACTCGTGAAAACCGATTTTGAGCTATATCTCAAGAACAAGAGCTGATGGAGGAAACCCGTGACCGGATTTGAAAATAACTCGCCGATTACATTTAGAAACAACAACATCTTCGGTTGAAACAAAAGTCGTGTTGACCAGTGTAATTAATTATAAGTAGAGAGCGGAATTTTATGCAACCGCTATTTTTGGTCCGATTCATGTAAAATTTAGGGACTGGACATATTTGTGGCTTCTGCTTAAATTGCAATCGAAATATATGACATATGCAAAACAAAGTATGTTCATATGCAAAATTTATGCATTTTACATATTTTCTTATGCAAGAAATATTTCAATAATAGGTACAAAAATGTTTGTGTGTACAATTTTCTGTTTAAAATTAAATTTCTGTTTAAATTTAAAGGTTTGGATCTGGACCTGTGCTGACATATGTCTCGTTGAAAGTTGTATACACCCAACGAAGACTAAATACCAAATTTCAGTCATTTGGTGGGACAACCTTCAAAATACCGAAAAGCGGTAGGTACCGTTCTATGTGGGCTATATGAAGACGTGGACTTACACCGACAAATTTCAGGTAGAAAGTTTTATACCCCCAACAAAGACTACATACCAAATTTCAACCATTTCGGTGGAATATTGAAGCCACAACGTTCAAAACACCGAAAATCGGGAGGTATCGTTCTATGGGGGTTATTTGAAGACGTGGACCTATACCGACAAATTTCAGGTGAAAAGTTTTATATCCCCAAGGAAGACTTTATACCAAATTTCAGCAATTTCGAAGAAATATTGAGGCCACAACCATCAAAATACCAGAAATCCGGAGGTACCGTTCTATGGCGGCTATATTATGGTGTATACCTATGCTGACAAATGTCTCGTTGAAAGGTGTATACCCCCAGCGATGACTAAATAGCAAATTTCAGTCGTTTCGGTGGGAAATAGAGGCCACAACCTTCAACATACCGAAAAGCGGTAGGTACCGTTCTATGTGGGCTATATGAAGACGTGGACTTACACCGACAAATTTCAGGTAGAAAGTTTTATACCCCCAACAAAGACTACATACCAAATTTCAAACATTTCGGTGGAATATTGAAGCCACAACGTTCAAAAAACCGAAAATCGGGAGGTATCGTTCTATGGGGGTTATTTGAAGACGTGGACCTATACCGACAAATTTCAGGTGAAAAGTTGTTTATTTATACCAAATTTCAGCAATTTCGGAGAAATATTGAGGCCACAACCATCAAAATACCAGAAATCCGGAGGTACCGTTCTATGGGGGCTATATGAAGACGTGGGCCTATACCGAGAAATTTTATGTAGAAAGTTTTATACCACCAACGAAGAGTATATACCAAATTTCAGCCATTTCTGTATAATATTGAAGCCACAAACTTAAAAACACAGAAAATCGGGAGGTACCGTTCTATATGGGCTATATGAAGGTGTGGACCTGTGCCGACAAATGTCTCGTTGAAAGAACTTTAAATATAGTGAAATAAAGGAGTTTCTCAAGGTGGGGTTATATCTCTGGAACTGTTTAACCTCTAGCTCACCTGTGTACCACCCCCTTTAGACGACATTAAAATCGTACAATCATGGTATCAGGCGAAATTATGTCATTTTTAAAAGACTGAACTCCCACTTGACAGATCTTACCTAATTTTTCTGTACGAGGAATATGCAAATATCCGCCACTCTGTTCGCCACATTGACTGAGTTGAATGTCATGGTCGATGGTAGCAGAATACCGACTATCAGTGCGGTCCTCAGTTTTGAACTTGTAACAGAGCGTCTTGCAATGCCTGTTGTGTTACGCTTTCTTTTGGTCGTTGATGCTGCATTGTCATCCTCCTAATGACTATCTGTACTTTTGTCAGATGAGTCCGTGCTATTATCGTAACAATCAGGTAGCGCTGAGCTGGTAAGCTACGTTTCCATTGTCCTTTTTCAATTGGATGAGTGGATGGTATTGACAATACCAGGTTAGCCACTGATGTAACAAGTGCGACCTTTGTGCTCAATGTGCACTTTGTTAGGGTTCCTCTGCACATCCATTCGACTCTTACCTTGTTAATGTCAATCAGTTCATTCAATGAATCAATGTTTTGGTTTTTTCTGCTGCTCGTACTCTTCCAGAAGTTTTGTTTGTTTTGCACAAATTTGTTGGTCAGTTATATCAATGTTTCGCTATAAGCTTTAAATAGGGCTTTAAAAATGACCGCTATATAGTTTTTGAAAAAATCGTCGCTAAAAAGTATCGCACAGAAAAAATAATTTAAATGAAAATCTAAGAAACTCAGTTTTTTCTACATTTTCCGTTATAAACTGAAAAAATAAAGTGTACTAAAAACAATGGTATGTGTGTCTTCCATGGACTCCAATAGAACCATATTGATATATCAGAATTAATGAATAATTGTTCTTTCTGTTAAGTTTTGTAGCATAGTGTACTTATTCTAAAAGTCGTTTATTTATATTTATTTGAGAAAAGAATAACTTAAATACTGCATGAAACCCACTTTGTACAGATGTCCATCATTATTTGCCGGATGTCAGATTATTCATAGTTTTTCGCTTCTTTATAACAAATGACGTTAAACGATACGCTTTCGCAAATTTCCCTATTGTTGGCGGCACAATTTTCTTTGAAATCTTATCGGCAGTCATCATCATTCTTATTATTTTGGCTTAAAATATTTTCTTGTTGCACGGTTAATGAGTCTTATTATTCATCATTTGTTATTGTTATTATTTCCAACTATTTGGCCTTTTGTTTGAACAGCGCTAAGTTTGTTGCATGGACGATAAGATCGTGTTACTGCAAATGTAGAGATATGTATGTATGAACATTTCCGTGTAGTGTTTTTATTTTTGCAAATTACATATCGCTCATTTACTCACTCAAAGAGTGGTATAACTCAATTTTGGGGCGTTTATAAATTAAAATACCTAAAACTCGCATCCAACATTGACCATATATTAACATTGCAGGATATCCTGGAGAAGACACAAGAAAGGGATGCAGTTGGGCACATAACATATTTTTGTCGAATATATGTAGGTATTCCAAACCATCTGTGAATTTGGTATTTATGCAAAGTTTATTCGGCTTTGTAAGATGACATTAACGTATAACCGGATCTAACTTAAAATAGGAAAATACCTATAAAAACGTTTATTATCAATATACGTTTCAATCTTGAGGCAGTTCAAGTTTTCATCTACTACGACACCAGAAATTTGGTACTCCACTCACATAGCATAAGTAAATATAAGCAGAGCAATTAAAAAAGTATTAGTCGGCTTGGTCCACAGAGATATACCCTCAGCCTCGGACTTAAAAAAGAAGTAACACACAATACTTCTGACGTCTATACCCCCATCGAGGGTTATCTTACATAATACCCAGCTATGTTGGTGCGGCAGGCTTTTTTGGAGCTTTTGGACCATTATCTCAAGAAGTAAGGACTTGCTCTTACAAAACATGTACCGTCGTAATGGAGGCAGCAAATACAAGTTGTTACAAAAGAAGTAAAAAAATATCAGTCGGCTTTGCCGACAGAGGTATACCGTCAGCACATTTGAATTGAAACACTTTTTGGACATATCAACTTGCCGACAATGTGGATTAGGATTAAAATTCAAAAGTGTTGCGGAGGAGGTACTTAAAGAAATGGACCGACATAGTCCATTATCGAAGTGGGTCTTACTTTGGAAGTCATATCTTTTCGATAGATATCGCGCCCACTAGACTTTTCAGTGGGTTATCGTATAAATTTTGAACCAGTATGCCAGGAAGCATGGACTTGTCCACGGAAAATATAATATCGCTGTAAATAGGACCATATCGAAGAGTATCGGTATGCATTTCCAAAGGATTTTCGAACAGACCCTAAACTGCACTTGGACGCAAATGTTGAACTTTTATGTATCCTAAGGAGAGGACCGATTTGGGTCATTTAAGAAGTTTAACTAAATTTGGGCAAAATGTTAGGAGAAGTTTGTACCAAATTGGTTGATCCGTTCAACAGACATAGTGCATACCATTTTAGTGAAATTTTTTAAATATTGGCGGAAGTACCGGAAGCTGTGGACCGGCATTTCCCATCTTCGATCTGAAACTGAAGTTTAGACAAATATGAGGAGGCCAAATTTTGGACCAAATCGGTTGATCAGTTCGAGAGTTAATGTGCTCTCCAGCCACTACATACATATGATGCCATAGGGGTTTTTACACCTTTCGGGCTGTTTTCTGAAGAAGTATGGACTTGCCCCTAAAAAATTTTTACCGTCGTAATTGAGGCAGGGAATGCATGTTGCTTCAACAAAAATCAAAGCAATTCGGAAGCAGGTATTAAAGTGAACTTATACGAAATTTTGTGTGATAGGTACCCGAATGAGTGGTCCTGATTCGGACCTGATCTAAATCTGGTCGATATATTTGAAGGTGTAAAGTATGGACCAAATCGGTCACTCAAGAGTTATGGTGCGCACAATTTTTGCGAACATTTTTGAACATTTGTGGGGGAGCTACCTGAAGGAGTGGACCGATATGGCTTATCTTCGAACTTAATCAACGTTTGGACAAAATACTCGTATTACGAAGGCCAAATTTTGGACCGAATCGTTCGAGAGTTATCTTGCGCTCTAACCACTACACACGGTGTCATAGGGTTTTGTGCAACTTTCAGGCTATTTTCTCAGGAAGTATGGACTTGCCCCTGATGAAACTTGTACCGTCGCATGGGGGCAGGGAATACAAGTTGTTGCAACAAAAATAAAAGCGATTCGAGAGCAGGTCCTAATTTGAACTTATCCGAAATTTTGTGTCGGAGATACCCGGAGGAGTGGACGGATTGTGTCCATATTGGAAGCACATCTAAGTCTGGTACAAATTTCACCATGTGCAAAGTTTGGATCAAATCGGTTCCTCCCTTCAAGAGTTATGGTGCTCACAAATTTTCCGAACATTTTCGAACTTTTGTGGTGGAAGCACCAGAAGGAGTGGACCGATATAGCCCATCTTCATTGATCTATTCGAGAGTTATCGTGCGCTCCAGCCAGCCAGACAGACAGAAAGACGGACGGACATGGCTAAATCAACTCCAAGTTGTCTGAAACGAATTTCGTCCAAACATACTTTGAGTCTAAGACCATATTTCGATGAGGCACATTTTGCCCGTATGAAAGTGTATATAAACTCGTTAGCATAAATGCTGAGGATATAAACAATCATCACTTTACTATACATACGCTGGGCAAAAGAAAAATTTACATCAATCGTTGGGAACCCATATTTTCTTTCTTCATATTTTTGTTTATTTTACTGCAATTCCTCTTATATTTAGTAAAAATAACATTAAATTATGTATGTACCTTGTACAATTTATATTTGTGTGTGTGTGTTACTACAACATGACAAAAGATACCAAGCTCATTAACATTGCAATTAAAAACAACTCTCCTCACACTGCCTGCACAGAAACACTTTATGCATCATACAATTGTGCCTATTCCGAAAGTCCAACTCATTATTTTTGTGGTATCATTATCTTCAGTTCATACACAGGACATGTGTACAATATACATATGTTTATTGTTCTGTCCATGTAGTTTCTGTATGTATGGGTGTATGTTTCGAACAATCACATGTCGTTATGAAACGCTGGCAACACTGCAACCGGAAAACATCATGGCGGTGATATTCCGTTATGTATACTTCAACCGTACATGAACTGTTGTTACTACTGCATACCGGATATACCGGAATTTATAATGTAAGTGTGTTTGCGTGAGTATAAGTACAACAACACATATGCATAAGAGTTTATTAGGGGATATGTATATTTTGTTATTTGCGTTCAGCAAACCACACCCAATCATATATGGAAAATATTGTTTGATGCAAATGCAACTTTATAGACTATAAGGGGACCCGGCGAACTTCGTTTCGCAGTCTATTAGGTAGTGAACTTGATAGCTTTGGTTCAAACCTATAATACTATAACATAGTCAAATTAATATCATGAACTAATTATCGTTTAATACGTACTTACTTACTTATGTCGCCCGATAAAATATTTGTCATATAATTTGACCAACAAATTTCCAGTACCTCAGATCTCTTGCTTTTCTCTTTGCAATTTTTATACCCTCAGCATTTATGCTAACGAGGGTATATACACTTTCAAACGGGCAAAATGTGCCTCATCGAAATAATGGTTTTAGACCCCAAGCATGTTTGGACGAAATGTGTATCAGACAATTTGGAGTCGAAAGAGCAATGTCCGTCCGTCCGTCCGTCTGTCTGTCTGGCTGGCTGGAGAGCACGATAACTCTCGAACGGATGAACCGATTCGGTTCAAATTTTGGCTTTCGTAATATTTTGCCTAAACTTAGTTTAAGTTCGAAGATGGGCTATATCGGTCCACTCCTTCCGGTACCTCCCACACAAAAGTTCGAAAATGTTCCGAAAATTTGTGAGCACGATAACTCTTGAAGGGAGTAACCGATTTGGTCCATACTTTGCACATCCTGAAATGTGTACCAGACTTAGATGAGGTTTTAATATGGACTCAATCGGTCCACTCCTTCGGGTACCTCCCACACAAAATTTCAGTTTAGGGTCATCTCTCGAATCGCTTTGATTTTTATTTTAGCAACTTGTATTCACTGCACCCCATACGACGGTAAAAGTTTTATTAGTGGCAAGTCCATACTTCCTAAGGAAATAGCATGAAAGTTGCAAAAAACCCCTATGACACCGTGTGAGGTGGTTGGAGTGCAAGATAACTCTTGAGCAAACAGCCCGAAGGGTGTAAAAACCCCATAGGCACCATATGTAGTGGCTGGAGATCCACTTCCATAATGGTCAATGTACATCCATTCCTTTAAGTATCTCCTCCGCAAAACTTTTGTTCTTTAATTCTAATCAACATTTTTGTCGGTTCAAACGCCCAAAATGTTTAAAACCCCCTAAATACATACGTTTTTTGGGAAATATTTGTTTCAATATACACAAGCTGAGGGTATATCTCTGTCGGCAAAGCCGACTGATTCTCTTTTCCTTGTTTCTATTGAGGTTGATATCTAATTTCATTTGTTCCAAACTTTGCACATCGGTTAGGTTGAAAAGTTTTTGAACTCGCTTGCCCTAAGCTTTTTTACTTGTTAATATCATACTTTTTCGATATACGTACAAACAATGCGCGTCAAAAAAAATTTTACACCTCTTAAAGATTTTTATTGCATTACAACACCGACATAGAGATATTCTACGTATAAGATATAAATGTAGCTTTTTAAATATTTAGTGGTGGATTTAAATCCAGAAAATATTAGACCCTTCTAACGTTTCATTAGGGAATAATTGAAGACTACCAAAATAATTAAAAATTTGAGGCGTCAAAATAAAGTTTACACTTTTCCAGATCGTAAGATTTTTTCCTTCTTTAACAAAATGAAGAGATATTTTGGCTTTCATCACATTCGAGCCTCCAAACAAAAAATCAACGAGCGTTTGGTGCAATCCGGTGATATTTCCCCCATTGGACCCGTGGCACCGCTTTCGTGTAATTTTGGCATAAAAAGTCCTCTATTTAATTTTGACACAGTTGGTGCATATAAAATTTTTTCCAAGAACAGTCCAAAAAGTGCCACACATTCCTATCGACTTTCTTCAAAAAACGTTTTTGCTAATTTTTCGCGAATTTTTCGAATCCTTCAGATACGAAACTTCAAACCCCAGCCAAAAGTGCATACTTACCTAGCTGGTCCATTACAGAACATTTGTTCCATAAGCCGAACTAAGAAAAGATTTTCAATTCTCTCTGTTTGTTGCTTCGCTTTTTGGAATACCGCGCCATCTTCTTTTCCACTTGTGTGCTCCATCGAAACCTTGGCCTGCCAGTTCTGGGTGTACCGCCATGTGGAACGTATTTATACGCCTTTTTAGCGGGTTCATCATAGTTCATTATTATGATATGACCTAGCCAACGCAATCGTTGAATCTCGATACGTTTATTTATACTGGGGTCAATGTATAGCAGATACAGCTCGTGATTCATACGACGTCGATATTCACCGTCAACGCAGATTGGCCCGTAGATCTTTCGAAGAAATTTTCTCTCAAACACACCAAGCACTGCCTTATCTGTTTGTGCAAGTACCCAGGCTTCTGAACCGGGTAGTATTAGTGTTTTATAAATCGTTGTTTTTGTTTGACGAGATGTGGCTTTGTTCTTAAACTGTTTACTTAAGCCAAAGTAGCATCAGTTGGCCAATGCAATTCTTTTCTTTATTTCACAACTGAGTTTCTTTGTTGTTATTACGGCGGTGCCGAGGTAGACGAAGTATTTTCCTACCTCAAAATTATAGGAACCAACTTCCACAGTTGGTCCAAGCTCTATGGACGCATTGCGCTTCGAAACCATAAACTTCGTCATTTCGCCGTTTACCGCCAGACCCACTTATGCTGATTCTCCTTCGACCTTCTTAAAGGTTAAAGTTACTTCCTTCACTGATCGTCCTATGATATCAATGTCATCAGCATAAGCAAGTAACATGTGGCTGTTGATGTTGCCATTTCTTTGACATTTGCATCTCGTATAACCTTTTCTAGCATGATGTTGAACAAGTCACCCGAAAGGCTGTCTCCTTGTCTGAAAGCTCTTTTGGTACTGAATAATTGTTCGGAGAGGTTTTTTCTATTTTAACTATGGCTGATACTAGATCAGTTAAAGTCATCTTACAAAGCCGAATGAGCTCTGCGGGAATACCAAATTCGGACATGACTTGGAATACCTTTGGGCGTAGGGGGCTGTCGAAGGCTTCCTTATAATCGACAAAAAGGTGGTAGGTGTTGATATGCATCTCTTGGGTCGCCTCCGGTTTTAAACAGCTCGCCTGGTAATCCATCTGCTCCTGCTGCCTTATTATTATTCAGTCGGTTTATATCTGCATTTACCTCAACTTGGTCGATCAGTATACTTTCAATACCATCTTCTGCGATTGGATCTGTGGTATTTTCGTCGCTACTATTGGATAGGAACATTTTGGAAAAATGTTCTTTCCATATCCTGAGAACACTATCTGTATCAGTTAACAAATTACATTGCTGGTATCTACAGGAGAATGTACATGTTCCAATGTCATCAATTTTATATTTCGCTCTTTGGTTGAATTTTCGGACTTCATTCTGCCTCCTGTACATCACGTTTTTTCGCACTCCCGCTTTTCCCTTTCGATATTAATTCCTGCTGACAATCGTACGCTACGTGTTACTACTGATTGTGGACGCATTTTTCTCATCGTATGACCATACTCCTGGTCATACCAAGGGTTCCTCGGTAGAGGTCTCTGTGTCCAAGTTCGGACTTTTCGGCTGTTTGCATGGAGTGCGCAATAACTTTGCACTGTGCTGATATGCTATCGGGATTAGGAGTGCTTTGGTTAAGCATTTGGGCCAGTTGAGTAGAATATGCTGAGGCTATCTGTTGCGATTTCAACTTAACGATTTCCACTTTCCGTGTTATATCTTTTCTTACTTTATTTGCTGTGTTTAATCGGGTACGTACTTTTGCTGCAAATCAGAACGTCATCAATTGCACTGTGGAGTCTGAATTTACCTACGGTTGTGCCAAAGATATTCTCCTTTCCACTTTGGAATTAATATCGCCTAAAATAATTGTAATGTCATGGGCAGGACAAGGTTCATATGTTTCTTCTAAGCGCTCGTAAAATATATGTTTGGTCTGTTCGCCTTGTCGTCAGTGGGAGTATGACTACAAATAAAACTGTGGCAAGTTTTTCATTCACTGGGGTGAAGCTGGAGACCAGATGTTTTAACTTCCGACCAACTGCAAATCCGCAACCAAATTTATGCTTTATGTTATGACAGCTACAAAACAGGGGGTCAACTTTTGGTGTTGTTTCAGATGCATTTCCCTATCCATCATATGGCTGTATGGCAATATTATCGGTCTTTTATGGTGCTATTCACCACAAAGATCAAATATTTAATCCCCAATCTACAACGACTAAGAGGTCAAGAAATACCTCTATCAGATCACGCCAAGTGCCTAGGCGTCATCCTAGATTCAAAGCTGTCATGGCAACGTAACATGGAACATCGTGCTCACAACTTGTTGCAAAATGTTTGGGAGCCGTTGGGGTCTTAAACCTAAAATGGTGTTATGGATGTACTCCAGCATAATAAGACCAATTCTCACATATGGATCACTTGTATGGTGGCCAACAGTTGAAAAGAAAACTACACAGAAAAAACTATATAGTATACAAAGCTTTGCATGCAACGGGGTGACAGGGGCAATTCGGACTTGTCCGGCTGAAGCCCTCAATATTATGATGCACATTCCGCCAATAGAAATACACATCAAAGCAATTGCAACATGTAATGCGGTAAGGCTGCGGGCTCTAGGAATATTAAGCGATAGAGCCTACGGGCATGGGTGCGTACTTCACAAACCCCCACGGAAAGGTACGTCCCGAATTTCGGTAATTTGAAGTTGTTTTACCGAACTTGCTGAAATTTGGTTTTTGGTCTTTCTCATAAACGAAAGGAAACTAATTGTTCCATTTATGTACATACTTCAACAACTCACGGTGGCCTCTTCAAACTTAACGCCGGTCTTACTTGTTTTTCAAGTACATCTGTCAATGCGTAAAATGCACCTTCTCCATAAGGACTGCAAACGTTTTGCGGGGGTCGCCAAATTTTGATGGGTTTGTCTCTCCTTTTATTTGTGCAAAAATGCAAAAAAAAAACTATAACCCTGATGTATATATGAAAGTTTGCATTGTCAGATCAGGCCAAACGGATATGCATATATACACTCGTATTATTTTACCGCTTCATGTTTTGTTTTTCAGACTTTATGGTGCAGGTTTAATTTTGTTGTCGTTCCACTTGTTCTTGTTGTAATAACTGTCATGTTTTCGAAATGTCGAGCAACATGCGAAACATATGAAATCTACTGTGTTCATATGAATCGTCGCCACCTATAATGGCGGACTATGAACAATATTGTGGATGTTATGAACATCATGTTGGGCATATGTATGTGTCGTTTTAAACATTAAATATTGTCCGTTTGACTATCTGACGAACTACATTCATGAATTTAATTCGGCTTAAGAAATGAGGTCGATGAATTGGTACTAGAGAATAATATAAGTCATTTTTACACTAGGCAGTTGTGATTGCTGCAAATCGCAGTTTGTTGCTGACAGCGGTTGTGAGGTGCTGGAAACCCATCAGCTCTCAAAAACCTAACGGAGAATTTAATTACTTGGGGTAAGTAAATATTAGTAAAGGTAGTAAAGTAAAAGTCCGATAACTAGGCAACGCAATGAAGTTCACATAATAAAATAAGTAAACAAAGGCCATAGGTGGTGGGATTGCACTTGAACAAAACAGAGAACAGATATCACACCGACAATATTTATCTAGTTTAATGTCTTTTCAATTCCATGGACTTTGGCTGTACTTCTGTAGTAATTTTAAAACGGGAATGTTATTCTTGTAATGTTCGTTGAAATCTGTGTAACTGTGAATGTGTGCAAAATCCGCTTAAAAATAACATTATACACATGTAACATTTGGTAAAATTTAATTAAGAGGGCGATTGAACACATGGAATGGCCAGAAATCGACTTAAATCGGCAAAACTTCTTGCAAGAAAAACATAATTAAATGCAAGCGGCAATAAACGTACGATATTGGTTAATTTTTTGATATCGTATGGGATGTGAGAGATATATTACTAAATCAATTTAGTAAGTTCGTGGAAAAATATTTGTCCCTTCGAATAATAAAATCCTTTCTTTAGAGCTATACCACTCAATGGCAATTTTATTTATTTATTGCAACTCTAAGATAAAATGTCCAATAATTTTATTGTTGTAGCCCATATAAACGGCACCATTCGATATACATTGTTCACCCGGTTGCAATCCCGCTCTTTGATTTCTCAATGTGAATCTACACATACATATAATGATATAGCCCCACTGATTTTTAAATTTTGGCCAATGCCAAAGAGAAAGAATGACAAAGTAAACAAACACACAAAGCATTTAGACTTTAAGGTTCGAAGTGGTCAATAATTATATAATAATTATCCACCTAAAGTTGTTGGCTTTGTACTTCCGTAACAGAAAGAAAACTAATTACAGTCGAAATCGCTTATAATGTCGTCGTTTATAACTTCATATCGCTAATACCCAGCAAAAATCCTCATTACAAACCTCCTTTCCCACCCATTATTTTAACAAGGGCATGTCGCGCGAAATATCTGATTATTTTGTAACCACTGAAATAAGTAGTCAGAATCTACTCAGTATCTACTTATTTCAGTGGTTACATACTACTTTGTTCAGTGGTTACAAAATAACCAGATATTTCGCGCGACATGCCCTTGTTAAAATAATGGGTGGGAAAGGAGGTTTGTAATGAGGATTTTTGCTGGGTAGCGTCGAAATCTTAAAGTCCCGAATTTCTACCCTTTATATTTCACAAAAATAAGTATCGCTTATAACGATATAGCGGTTGTAACGTCGGGTTTTTGTGATATATTTCAATTTTACTATCGGTTATAAAGTTGAACCATACGAAAAATAAAAATTTCTCTCAGTATTTTGTTGTATGTATACCATGGCACAATTACCCAGGCAGTGGTATCTTAAAATTTTGAATATGTTCTTTATGTTGTTGGGGAAATTACAACAAAATTTTTTTTTTTATAAAGGGATGGTGTGTTACCACTACCTTGGAAATTGTGCCATGATGTACACTTTTTTCAACCTCAAACAACAACAAACAAGTAGGAGTGGGCTATAGTCGGACGGGACCGACCATGTGACACCCTACACCACTTCCCTTGGGCACTAGTTTTCCACGGAATTTATTTATAATATTGCGAAGTCTGACTTGTTCCTTCGGGGATGTTGTGGGAATATATTTTTATTATTTCGTAATGGACAGATGGACCAATTTGGCTACATACCTACATATTTCTTGAAAAAATTAAAAATTTTTCTAAGAAAGAAAAAATATCAAACGCATTTAGCAATAGCTTTTGGTGACCTTATCCGAATCGGTCAATGAAAGAGATCAATAGTTCGAGGTTTTACATTACTTCTAATCAAAGGTAGCATAAAAACATCAAAACCCCACACAGCATCCTAATTGGCAAGTTTTTGAGGATTCTGAAACTACAATGTTCATAGATGAGAAAAATCAAAATCGCGATCAAATTGCGATCAAAGTTCACATTTTTAGGGTTTTTAGGTTTTCACGATTTTGCTTGGAAACTGCAAGTCCTATTGAAATGGAATTGGAGCAAATATTGAAGCTGTGCAAATTCTCTACAAGATAGCCATCTACGACTTTTTCCTAGGTTTTACCGTTTTTTAGATATAGAAGTTGAAATTGAGACAATTAACTGACTGTGTGCGCCTTAACTACCTTGAAATAGAAGGTGCTTGCACCTAGGAAGTTTTTTCAGATTCTGTATCTACAATGTTCAAAAATGAGAAAAATCAAAGAATCCAAAAAATCGAAGAAGTGATTTTTAAAAAACATCGGAGGACAAAGGTAAAAATTTTAGTTTTTTTAGGATTGCAGGATTTTGCTTGGAAACCGCTAGTCACATCGAAATTGGACTAAAGAAAATGTTGTAGCACTAAAAATTCTCTACAACATGTTTCTAGTCCCATTTCGATAGGGCTTGCGGTTTCCATGCAAAATCCTGAAAACCAAGAAAACTTTAAAAATGGGAACTGTGACCGCGATTTAGTTAAAAATCCCTCAAGCGATTCTTTCCTGCTTTTGGAGTTTTCTCATTTTTTGAGTTTTCTCAGATTGTAGATTCAGAATCTGCAAAAACTTCCAGGTATAAGCACCTTCCATACAAAGTTGTTTCAGGCGCACCGAGATATTAGACAACAATTCTTTTATCTAACTGCTACATTGCATATTGGGCCCAATGGCAGGTTTCTGAGGCAAAAAGTCTAGTTTTGAAGTCATATATTTGTATAAATTAGTAACGGGATTAGATTCTTAACACTTTGAGCCACTTAGAAACAAAATCATTTCAACCTGGCAACGCTTCGTGGTCACATACCGAGCTGTCAAAGATATTGCATGTTACTTTGTAAAATTTTATAAAAATTTATCCAACGAAGAACAAATTTGTTTCGCTCGGCAATTAAAAACCGCTGATTTAATAAACAGTTTTTTTAATGGATAAAACGTGTAAAGGTATATAAATTAATATTCTGATTAAGAAATAAAAGAAGTTAGATTTGGTAAGGAATATTTGAAGTAGACTTGTGGTGTATTTTTTGTGTAGTTCGTATTGTAGTTTAAATAGTTTTTGGAATAAAACTCGCGGTATTGCGACGTATTGTCGAAACTATATATATCTGATAGAAGGTAATAGTGAGTACTATATGTGTAAAGAAAATTCATGTCCGTATGGATCCGAATACTTATAGAAAATTACTTACAGATAGCGTGACACTTAAAAATGTGGATATTTTAATTTATTAGATTGGGTTGGGACTGGACGATGCTCAATATGACACAAGTCGCCAAATTTTATAGTAATCTTATCCGAGTTACACCAAGCATTGAAATCTTCAATATTCTAGATCTTTAAATTTAATAACTGGTACTACAAACACCTACTAAATTTCAAGATCTTAACCTGTAATTATAAAGTTTTCAAATAAAGGACGCGATCGCGGTTTTCTACTTCCAAAACATAAATTAATGATAGAGGTCACAATTACTATTGTTTTGTATACCAATGCGTCTAATAATCTCTGAGATTTCGCGTTTGGCTAAAACTTGTTGTGGGGGAGGTCCCCCACCCCCTCCATTTTTCGGTATAAAAAGTACCTTACGATCTATTCTCAGACCTTATGAATCTACAAACAAAATTTTATCAAATTCGGTCCAGCCATTTCAGAAGATTTATATTTCGAACATCATTGTATACCTGAAAAGGTTTCTATATATATGTAGATATATATCTGAACCGATCAGAGCCAAATTTTCAGGACCTGATTCTAACCTGAACAGGATTTACCATATCAAATTTTAAGGCGATCGGATGCAAATTGTGACCTTTGTGGGGCTTAAATATAAAATCGGATGAAACACATACATGAAAACTATATCTATATCTGAACCGATTCTTACCAAATTTTGCAGAAGTACTTTTATGCCCATTAAAAACATTGGAACGAAATTTGGTAGCTCTAGCTGCTTCCAGTGACTTGTTGCCTCAAAAAGCTGTCATTGGGCCCAATGTGCATTGATATGATTTGATTGATTTGAAAATCAGTCGTCGATTTGCGCAACTTATAGACGACGCATTTTTGGTTTTAACGCATTTTTGGCTTAACGCATTTGAGGCGCATTTTTGGCTTAACGGGTTTGTTAATAAGCAAAATTGCCGCATATGGAGTGAGACCAATCCACAAGAGACCCTACAGTCTCCATTACATCCAGAAAAATGCACCGTATGGTGCGGTTTTCACGCTGGTGGCATCATCGGACCTTATTTCTTCAAAAATGAGGCCGGAGCTCGCGTTACGGTCAATGGAGATCGTTACAGCACCATGATCAATGATTTTTTGTTTGAAAATATGGATGACATTGATCCGGAGGAGATGTGGTTTCAACAGGATGGCGCTACGTGCCATACGGCGAACGCAACCATCGACTTATTGAAATCAAAATTTGGCGATAAGTTGATTTCGAGAAGTGGACCTGTCAATTGGCCTCCAAGGTCGTGCGATTTGACACCTCTCGATTATTTCCTGTGGGGCTACGTGAAGTCACTGGTTTATGCTGATAAACCAACAACAATTGATGCCTTAGAGGCCAGCATTGTTCGTGTTATTCGTGACATACGGCCAGCAGTGCTCGAAAAAGTGGCCAAAAATTGGACGTCCAGAATGCACTTCGTCAAGAACAGCCGCGGTGCCAATATGCCCGAAATCATTTTTAAATGTTAATGTCACATATTGATCTTTTGAATAGAAGAAAAATTTTGATTACAATTTAATTTTTTGTGTTATCTTTTACAATTTAAGTTCTATCGGGCTTAAAAAAACACCCTTTATTACATTACTTTTTACCAAAGGAATTACAAAAACTTTAAGACACCCCAACAGCATTGTAATTTGTACAAATTTAAAAACCTGGGAATCCTTCGTTCATGATTTGAAAACTTTTCTATCATGATTGCGATATATATTCTCTGTTCCAGAACCTGCAAGAAGATACTATTTTTTACTATTTTCCTTTATGTTATCGGAAAAAATAGTAACCATTTGTAACAAGGAATTTATATTCCATGCCAGAAAATCACAACAATAAAAAAACACTTATCACGGTGTGCCTTAACCAAATTTAAATGGAAGCTACTTACACCTGGGAAGTTTTTGCAGATTCTGAAACTACAATGCTCATAGATGAGAAATATCAAGAAACAAAAAAAATCGCCGGAGGGATTTTCAAATAAATCGCGATTTTAGTTCACATTTTTAGGGGTTCTTTAGGTTTTCACGATTTTGCTTGGAAACCGCGAGTCCTATGTAAATGGGCTTAAAGAAAGTGTTGTAGCTGTGAAAATTCTCCACAAGATTGACCTTTATAATATTTTCGTAGGTTTTACCTTTCTGAGATATAGAAGTTCAAATTGAGACAATGCACTGACTGTATCGCCTCCTTATAAAACAATATCATGCTCAGTGCGCCTTAACTAACTTTTGATGAAAACCGCTTACAAATTACATAGCTAAGAAAAATAAAATAAACAGAAAAAATCGCCAGAGGGATTTTTAAATAAATCGCGATCATAATTCACAATTTTAGTATTTTTTTAGGTTTTCACGATTTTGCTTGGAAACCGCAAGTCGTATCGAAATGAGTCTAAAGAAAATGTTGAAGCTGTGAAAATTCTCTGCAAGCTTGGATGATTTATTTTTTCCTAGGTTGTACCATTTTCAAGATATATAAATTTAATTTGGGAAATTGCAGTAATGACATTGTTTTATAAGGAGGCGATACAGTCAGTGCATTGTTTCAATTTGAACTTCTCCATCTCAAAATCGGTAAAACGTACGAAAATATCATAAAAGTCAATCTTGTGGAGAATTTTTACAGCTACAACATTTTCTCTGGGCCCATTTACATAGGACTCGCAATTTCCAAGCAAAATCGTGAAAACCTAAATAACCCCTAAAAATGCGAACTTAAATCGCGATTTATTTGAAAATCCCTCCGGCGTTTTTATACCCTACACCACTATGTGGAAAGGGTATAATAAGTTTGTTTTGGGAAAAATTCATGTAACACCGCGAAATATTCGTCGGAGACCCCCAATGTGGTATACCAATCTTCATATCTCTGCGAGATAAAGCGATTTTGAGATGTGTGTTCGTCCGTCCGTCCATCCGTCCGTCCGTGTGTCCGTCTGTCCATTATAAATTGTAATCAAACTCCAGGGCGCAATTATGGACCGATCGTCACGAAATTTGGTATGGAGGTCGGTTTCACATCAGAATAGATCGCTATTTTAATTGGTGATGATCGTGAAATATTTAGCGGGTGAAATGGACCAAAAACATAATTTTTATCCGATTTTGTAGCTGCTCTGTTGGTCGCAATAATAGTCCGATCGCCTCGAAATTTTAAATAAGTTAAGAGTATATGACAAAGATGAAGCTTGCAATTTGAGATGGCGATCAGATAATATTTAGAGTGTTAAATGGACCACAACTTTTGTGTGAAAATTGTGAAAATTTTCAATAAACAGCTTATATCTTTGTTCCTAAAAGACACATTCCCCACTCGTGAGTTATATTTGGAAGACGATCTCTTGACCTTTCAATTGATGTCAATTATGTTGATGTGATCAGATAACAGAGTTACAGCCTAATATATTCAGTTTTTTGTTTGTAGTGTAATCATAAACCCGCTAGAGGTCGCAATTATAGCTCAATAGTCACGAAATTTTGCACGAGGTACGAGTTAAGGTAGAAGAAAATGCCTATAATTTTGCACGATGATCTGATAGTATTTAGCGGTTGACATAGATCATTACTTTTGTATGAGAAAAATATAAAAATTATTTTTGGTCTATATTTTCATTCCTGGAGGGCATATACCGGCAAAGTAGCCTACATGTGGAAAAATAACTACTGATCTTTCCCCTGATGCAAATTGCAATAACATGTCTGCTAGATAACGCACCTACTGCCTTATATATAATGTGTTTTGTGTAGAGAATCACAATTTCCTCCCATGCTACAAATTGTCTCTATCATGGCAGAGAAATTTTCAGTTCAGTTGTCAAATTGGATTTTTATTCAAATATTGCAACACCGGGTCGGGTCAAATTGGATTTTTATACAAATATTGCAACATCGGGTCGCCTGGCCACCTACTTTATACCTCAGGATTTATGGTAAAGGGGATACAAACAAAATACGACCAAAGATGTGTCTCATCGAAATATTGGTTTTAGACCCCAAGTATGTATATTTGGACGAAATTCTTTTCAGACAATTTGGAGTCTATTTAGCGCTGTCCGTTCATTTCTCTCTCTTAATGTCTAGCTGGCTGGTGCGCACGATACCTCTCGAACGGATCTACCGATTAGAACCAAATTTCCTACAAACTTTGTTTAAGTTAGAATGTAGGCTATGTCGGTCCACACCTACCCCAAAAAAGTTCAAAATTGTTTTCGAAAAATTGTGTGAACGATAACTGGCGAAGTGAGCAATCGATTTGCTCCAAACTTTCCATATATTATTATTCCTTCCAGATAAAGATCGGATAAGACTATGTCGGTCCTTAGGGTACCTCCCACACAAAATTCTGAAAAGGGAAATTTAAGAGTCCTCACGAATGGTTTTGAATTTTTTTCAGCTGATTGTACTTGCGCCGCAAATCCGCAAGTTAACTCTCAAGGGGATTTTCTGATTGGTCGAAACTTTGCACATCGTATTATTTCATCCAGTCATGTGTCAGGTCGGAATATGGACTATATCGGTCCGTCCTTCGAGTACCTCCCACACAAAATTTGGGAAAAGTGCAGTTTGAGGACCCGTATCGGATCTATTTGATTATTATTTTCTTTTTTTTTTTTTTGAAGAAGGTTTTTTCGGTCCCTATTCTGGTCCCTTTCCCGGGGTAATTCATACTTCCTGAGATAATAGTACAGAAGTTACAAAACTAAAATTACAAATCTGAAAAAATAATTCCCAAATGTTTCTAAAACTCAGAATTTAGCTTACTAAAATTGATTTGGTATAGCCCCATATTACTAAATAAATATAAATATATAAATATATTTTTAGAGGCTGAAGGTATATCACAGTTAGCGCAGGTGACTTATACTATCTTCTGTGCTGTATAATTGAATATGAATAATTTTGGGATATATAAATTTGTTTGAATTGAAAATGTTTGAATTTCTATTCATTGTTAGTTATTTTTACCGGTATAAAATATATTTTAGATATCAAAATGTATGCCCACAATGAACTTTTTTTTCGAAGCATATGTGAGGTATAAGTGCACAATTTTGGACGATAGATCTTCAATAAACTCGCAATTTTCCCAATTATCAAATATACCAAATTGCGTGGTATACATGTATTTATTTTAGGTCTATTCCAAAAAGGAACCTGATATTCAAAGACAATTTGAAGATATAGCAGGAGGGGCTAATCAATGTGAATTTTCCAATTTTCGAATATTATTTAGAAATGTATAATTTATATGTATATTTTTCCACAAACATCCCAGTAAAGACAAGGGAGGCTTCTCTTATATCAATGGATTACTATTAAGTAATTGATATGTGACCTTGTTTTTATCGCCGAGTCCGAACGGCGTGTCCTAAGTTGCCACTTGTACAGACGTTTTTCATGGCTGAAATACACAGGAAATATCGCCAACATTGCTAAGGGGTATTTTGCCACCGTAGACAATTCGATGGGAATCGAACCCGGACATTCAACGTGCAAGGCGGTTGCACATAGCTAATTCCTACTGGTTGTGGTGTAGGGTTTCACATGGTCGGCCCCGTCCGACTATAGCCTTTGCTTACTTGTTTTCGTTTATAATCTTTCTTTTTGTCTTACCTTCATGGATTCTTATTACGCCAAAGAAAAAATATTGCTTACAACTGTATATTGTTAAACACGTCATTTATGGTAAAATGGCCTTCATTAACACATTTTATCAGTTAATTACTGTTTATATATAACTTTTTCCTCTTGGCTGTTTGTCCAACTTATTATAGGACTGTATGCGTTAATTGACATTAACAAAACTTAAGTAGAGCACTGGAAACCTGATATAAATAAATAAATGGATTGATATATGGACAAAATAATATTTGTATTTGTAACAATCGCAATAAACAAATAGAAAAAAAATTGTACTTAACCAGAAATAAAGCAAATGTTACAAATAAATAAATTAACAATAGCAAAACGTTGCTTATACATTATACAACAAACCATAATATTCCATCGAAATAGGGTAATCGAATTTCGTTTGATGGGTTATTACATTATCAGCATTATTATATTATATACCGTATATTCGTATATACAAACCGTATATACGGTATTTGGGTAGTTAAATTTGATATGAAGAGACACGATCCTTTTCCGAGCCCAAAGTCCTTTAATGGTATAAATTGTTATTCCTTTATGGTGTTAATCAGAACATTGTTTCTTTTAGAAAATTAATTTTAAGACAATTTTCTAAAAGGCAATTTTATTGAAATTTTCCATAATAGCAAATTTTGATGTAATAGCCACATAATGAATAATACATCTTCAATGCTTATTCCCTATACAACCCGTCTTCAAGAAAAAAATACTCTCTACTATAGGCACATAAGAAGAAACAATTATATATGATTTCCGTTTTTATATCCTCCATCATAGTATGGAGGTTATACGGCGGCTAAACGATAACTATCTGACCTAACAATTAAAACGCGACTATTTAACATCAAAAATAGTTGTGTGGTTTTCTTAAGTAATCTCCAGCATGATTTATACGCTTTCTCATGCGCTCAAACCAATTGTTGAATCCCTCTTCCCACTCCGATGTAGACACCTTTAAAACATGTTTTTTGAACGCTTTTACAGCATCTTCTGGTAACGAACATCGTTGACCATGCCTTTTATTCTTGATATGCTGGAATCAAATAAAGCCATTGGATTCCCAGCCAAGGCTGTATAAATTCATAAATTCCACGTTTTGTCAGGTCAAACAGGCGCTGGTTTGAATCGATGTGTGAGAGCTCGCATTCTCATGATGTAGAAAGATTCGACTTCTCTTGTTCGTTTTTCGAATTTCTCAGAGACTTCTGGCAAACAAATTATAGTGTACCACTCAGAATTAACCGTCCTACATATCTGAAGCCGTATAGTCGCCACTCGGTAAGTTTCGCCGAAGAAACAGGCGACCATTTGCTTCGAAGTGCTTCTTACATGAACAACTTTCGTTGGATTTGGCTCGCTTTCGAAGACCTAAGCGGCCGACTCCTGTTTTGCTTCGGGCTCCTAAGCATAGATCCATGATTCGTCGTCTGTGACGATCTTATTAATGCCGTCTGAAGCACCGCGATTGTTTTTATTCACAATTTCATTGCACCAATCCACAAGAGTCTTTTTTGAGCGACTGACGAACATTGCTGGATCTAGTGAGCAAATAACAGGTGTTCATGCAATATCAAATGTTAGTTGGTGGAAGAATTGTCCAAGAATGCCTCTATCTCACGGTATATAACATGGCGATCTTGCACTATCCGTTCACGCACGGCTTAATTTTTTTCTGGCACAACGGCCGATTTTGGGCGACCCTAACAACCTTAGTCTTTGTGGCTAGTGTCGGCCACGATTGAATTTATTAAACCAGTTTTTCATAGTGCCATTAGATGGCCCTCTATCAACACAGATAGAGTCGATGCACTCTTGTCGTAATTACCCAGCAATAAAAAATCCTCCCAAAATAATGGGTTTTATAGCAATTTTTGGTAGTCGTAACTACTTACAAAACCCCGTGCTAACCCATTATTTTAACAAGGGCATGTCGCACTGAATGACGAGTTATTCTATGACCAATATAACCACTAGAATAACTAGTTATTTTATATCCATTGGAAGTTGAAAAATAATCCACGTCGAAATTTGGAAAAATTATCGGACGAGAATTTGCACAAGTAAATTTGCATTTTTTTAAAAAGTGATATTTTCAATTCACTGTAAACAACACCACACGTGGTCGTATATTAAACTATTCTGAGTACGTATAGTCTAAAAACTGTCAAACTGTCCAAACAAATTTTAAATGGCGCTGGGCTACACGCGGTGTTGTCTAGACCAAATAGTTTACGTGCAACCCTCTTATTAAGTTTGTTTTTTCTGTTTGTAACACATCGAACTAATTATATCATACTTTATGTGATACGGTCATGTTCGAATATGGGCCATATCGGCAGACCCCAGCAAAAAGTTTGCATCCGCGGATGCAGTTAAATCGCTAGAACAATTGCCGCTGGAGTACATCTTTTCCTATGAATTCACCTATGAATTTTACAAGAGAGCGCGCAGCTAGGATGCACTCCATTTTCGATCCAAATCACAGCATTTGATGTAGTGTTTTGGATTGAATTTAAATGCAGTCTAAAGATGTTATAAAATGCAAGCCATTGTAAATATCCCAAAATAAATAAAATACATTGCTTATTCGTATAAAACAAGAATATTAACTTTAATCACAAGAATATTACTTTATGTGATACGGTCATGTTCGAATATGGGCAATATCGGCAGACCCCAGCAAAAAGTTTGCATCCGCGGATGCAGTTAAATCACTAGAACAATTGCCGCTGAAGTACATCTTTTCCTATGAATTCACCTATGAATTTTACAAGAGAGCGCGCAGCTAGGATGCACTCCATTTTCGATCCAAATCACAGCATTTGATGTAGTGTTTTGGATTGAATTTAAATGCAGTCTAAAGATGTTATAAAATGCAAGCCATTGTAAATATCCCAAAATAAATAAAATACATTGCTTATTCGTGTAAAACAAGAATATTAACTTTATTACATTAGCACAAATTATAAAAACTCTCAATTAAATTTGATCGAAACTAAGTTTACTTCCTCTACTCTTATGACATCGAAATTGATATTGCTTCATCATTCAAATGGTTTTTCATTTTTCCTCCTACTCCAGTTCAGGGGCTCAATTCTGTTTCTATGAAAATGTGAAATGAACAAATTTATAAAGGAAATAAATGTCAAATGAAAAAAACTATAAAGGAAATATTTTTAATATCAAATGTTCATAGAACAAGATTCCAGCCCCAGATTTCCAAAAAACTCCAACTCCACTTCAAAAATAATTTGCGTCTCGTGAATTACAGCAATGTTCATAACTTTAGTTTGTATTTATTTATTTTTTATAAAACAAATTATTAGGATTTTAACACTCTTTCTTAGGGATCAAAAAACTGGCTTGCTAGGGATCTTTAAGCGAGTGCTTCCAAAATGTATCGAGCGCAGTGCATTTTCATAACTCCGTGTGGACTGCGTTGAAAGATGTATTGAAATCATAACACTGCATTGCACTACTTCCAAACTTTTTTGCTGGGACGTTTTAGTATAGCCCCCATATAACGGAACATCACAATTTTCGGTATCTCGGGGATTTTAGCTAATTTTTTTGACCAAACTACTTGTAATATCACGTTTAGGGCTCCCAGTGATCACAAAACATCTCCGCCAAAAACCGAAAACATAGGTCTATGTTTTGGTATAGCCCCCATATAACGGTACCTCCCGAATTTCGGTATTTTTACTATTTTAGCTACAATTTTTAACTGAACTACCTGTTATTGGACGTTTGAGGTTTCCAGTGGTCACAAAACATCTCCAACGAAAACTGTCAACATAGGTCCACGTTTTGGTACGCCGCCATATAACAATACCCCCCGATTTTCGGTATTTTGCGGATTTTAGCTACAATTTTCTACCGGCCCGGCCGAACTGAACGCTTTTTTACTTGTTATATCCTCCAACATAAAATGGAGGATATACTTAAATTTCTCATTCCGTTTTCGTGATTCAGAATCGTTTTTTCTGTTTTGGAATGGATAGAGATATCTTCATAATTTTTTGTTCGATAAATAAGACAATTAGCCTTCCGGCGAATCAAAAACGATCAAATTAGGATTAGTATTTGCAGAGGAATTCAAGGTCAAAGTTAACATTTTGAGTTTTTTTTTCATATTTTGCATCAAAATATGACAATAAAAATATAAAAAAGTGTTGAAACAATTTTTTAAACATTTTTTAAGCTTTTTTTATTTAAATATAAAATTTGTTTAAAAATTAAAAAAAATATTCCTCGGGTTTTCATTAAAATCATATAAAAATTCATTTATTGAAAAAAATGATCATTTGTGTAAAAAACTGTAATTAATATGGGAAACGGTATGGAAAAACACACACATTTTTACCCATGTCATTTCAATAAATTTTAACCGTACGGAACGGGACAGGTTCAAAAGTATATATGTGAATACCAAACCTTGCTCCATATTGTTCCCTAAAAGTTCTACTCTACTAGAACTTCAGTAAAATTTAGCTCACTACGTGTAAACGCTACGTTAATTTATTGAAAGGGTTTTCAAAGGCAACACAATATGATAATAAAGTTTGCGAGAAATAGAAATATAGAGCATCCCAAGACCAAACCTTCCAATATTTTTAACTTATTTTTTGGTTTCCTTAGTTTCAATATGTTTACAATCGGTGACGGCAAAAAATTGTCCAGGAAAATCTGTTCCTGAACGACTGTGCGTCAGATACAATCTAAAGTATATACATATATTCTTGGTCGTTCTATACCCTCCATCAAACTATGGGGGGTATATTAAGTTTCTCATTCCTTTTGTAACTCATCGAAATAATCATTTTAGACCGACAAACCATATATATTCTTGATCAGCGTGCAATTCTACATCGATATAACCATGTCCGTGCGTCCGCCCATCTGTGAAAATCACTCTAGTGTCCAAACGGGTAGAAGAAGGTGGTAAAATCTATTGAAGGTACCTAGAACTTTTGGTATTGAAAGTGGGCTACATAGGTCCACGACGTTTGAAGATATATGTCCCACCGAATTGGTTGTAATTTCGTATTATAAGTTTTCAGAGGCTAACAAACATTTCTACCAAACATTGTTTATATGTGTCCAAGTTTTGATATAGCCCCCATAGGACGGTACTTCCCGATTTTCGGTATATTATTTAGCTATAGTATCCTACCAAAATAACTGAAATTTGGTATTTAGTCTTCTTATGGGCAAGAAATCGTTCCCCCCGGAAATTTGTTAGTATAGGTTCACGTGTTGATATAATCCCCATAGAACGGTGTCTCCCGATTTTCGGTATATTGGAGGTTTTAGCATCATTATAACACCGAAATGGCTGAAATTTGGTATTTTGTCTTCTTTGGGACTACAAAACATTTCACCAAAAATTTTTCGGTACAGGCCCATGGTTTGGTATAGCCCCCATAGAACTGTGCCTCCCAAATTTTCTGTATTTTGAAGGGTTTAGCCTCATCATCACACCACAATAGCTGAAATTTGGTATGAAGGTACCTCCAGATTGTACGGAGTTTAAAGGTTGTACAGGCATCGTTCAAATGGAATGACTGTAACATGATAGTTCGGATTCTGAAGGAATAGAAAATATCGACATTTCATTGTTAATAAACCTTAGTTAAAAAAAGTGATATCCTTCAGTTAGCGTGGCCGAAGAGCTTAGTACTTTCATAAACGAAAGGAGACGAATTGTTCCATTTTAGATCAGTACAACTCTTGGTGGTGTGTATAAAAATTCGGCCCGGCCGAACTTAACGCCTTTCTTACTTGTTAAGATAAAGCCTTATAATTTAATACAGAAGTTTGTAATACTCCTAGGATGTTAGGTATTGGAAATGGGCTATATCGGTCCATGTCTTGATATAGTCCACATAGAACGGTACATCCCGATTTTCTGCATTTTGAAGGTTTTAGCCTCAGTATCTCACAGAAATAGCTGAAATTTGGTTTTTGGTTTGTTTATGACATTTTGTATTCACAGTATAAAACAATTTATACCGTCTACCCCCTCCAGAGGGGGAAGAGGGGAGAATGCTACGCTCATGGTTTCTTAAAACAATCTGCGGAGCCACACAAAGCTGTAATCAGCGTATTAACTTCCCAGCAAATACAATGTCGGCGTCCGACGCGTCTGCTCAAAGTCGGAAGTTTTTCCTACGCGTCTGAACGACTTCGGTCCTCTCTCTCCCTCTCTGAAGGAAACTTTTCTATTTTCCCTTGTGCTGCTTTGGCAAAATTAAGTGTAAGTAAGCAGAGAGAAAAGAATTGTACATGTTTCGCTCGTACATTGTAAATATGTAATTGTTGATGTGCCGACGTTGATGCAGTACCAACGAAAAATTGAGTGCTCGGAGAACAAATTTGGTTTATTTTTGTTATGCGTGTTGGTGCATGCTAGGGTTTATAGATCATTCATAGAGAACCGTTGTATACATATATGTTTATTTTTATGAAGTGAATGAAATTAAAGATTTTCTTCCACATACTTCAACAGTATTCGTGGGAAGTCATATGTTTTATATTTGTTTATGGCCAAAGTTAAGTTTCTTAACACTTTTATGTGTATCAAAATTTTTTGCATGTGAAGACATGTATTCTTTCATATATAAATAACAATTGTTTTATATATTTCACAGATAGTGTTGACGAATTTGTTGTTCTCCACAGTTTGTTTTTCCACCAAGTCGCGCATTTAACACAGCATTATGTGATATTAAAACCTTTAATATGTTTATAGTAGATACACTTTTATAGGATTTGGATATTTCATGAACTAACTGTGTATTTTCAACATCTTTTAATAATAAAAACAAATTCTGGTCGAATGCTGATAAATAAATCAGAAGTTCATACGATAGTTCATCTGACTTCGGACCGAATTCGGTACGAAAGTCGGCAACCACTTTCGAATATCATAAGATTTTACTTGCGAATTTTGTCTGAAAGTCGGTAAATAAATCAGAAATGTATAGTTCATCAGAGAAAGTCGGCTAAAACATCCGATTTTCATCCGAATTTTGGTCAGAGAACACGTCAACCACGCCATGTGACTTTCGGTCAGAGTTCGGATCCGAACTCGGACGTTTCATCCGACTTCGGTTTGCTACTCCACTTGTATTGTATTGCTTTATCATCATAACCTTAAAATATAAAAAAGGTTATTAAACCAAAAACGTCACCCTTTACGTCATTAAATTTACTACCATGTGTATCGAAACAGAAACTTCAACTTTATCACAAAACATTTTTGCATATTAATTTAATGGAATTTATGACTTAACACGCGTTCCACCATGTTGGACTCATGTTACCAGCGATAACATATGCGGACAACCCCTACATACTAGAAATATATCGTCCTCGTAAGTCACAAACATACCACCACAACTGAAAATAGTTTTGACTTACAAACATACATCCACACATATGTACATTAGGGCTATAACCAAAAAAATACCACCACATAGCCGTGTAGAGCATGGAAAACTATTATGAAATACGGCGTCAATTTTTCTCTATCGCGAAAAAAGTTTCCGCACCAAATGCATTGAAGTTCAGTAATGCATTTTTTAATTTTAGCTGTAATGACAACATATTTGCTTTTAATTAAAATTTTTATTTTTTTGTAATCTAATTTAAAATCATTATCAAAGCGTTCTGGACCAATTTGTTCTCAAATCGCGCCATTTCGGAGCATTTTATGAATTTTTGACACTATTGCAGTTTTTGCTTTTTCTTTATAAACTCGTGAATTTTATGTTTATATTTTTTGTACCTACCGGACAAAAGAATATGGGGTCATTTGCAACGAAGTCGCGAAAGTTACAGACTGTTTTTGTTGACTTTGCCTGTGAGAATCGTATATGTTTTTTACAAAAATACAACACCAGTACCACGTGGGGAATTTTGTCCTAATAATGAAAACGCGTTTCTAAGATCGATTCGGTGAAAAAAGTTTCCGCGCCGACTGTAATTACTAAAACCCTTTTGACATTTTTTCTACTTATAATTTTAAATTTGCTTTGTTTGAATAAATATTCATAGAAAAAAATACAATTCTCACAGGCAAAGTCATTAAAAACTGTCTGTAACTTTCGCGAATTTGTTGCAAATGACACCATATTCTCTTGTCCGATAGGTACAATAAATATAAACATAAAATTCACGAGTTTGTAAAGAAAAAACAAAAATTGCAATAGTGTCAAAAATTCATAAAATGCTCCGAAATGGCGCGATTTGTGAACAAATTGGTCCAGAACGCTTTGGTAATGATTTTAAATTAGATTACAAAAAAATAAAAAATTTAATTAAAAGCAAATATGTTGTCATAACACCTAAAATTAAAAAATGCATTACTGAACTTCAATGCATTTGGTGCGGAAACTTTTTTCGCGATAGAGAAAAAATTACACCTTTTTTCATAATAGTTTTTCATGCTCTACACGGCTATGTGGTGGTATTTTTGATATTTGCAAAAAAGTGCAAAAAGTTATATCCCTAATGTACATGTTTGGTATTATATGTATGTCAAAACGGGCAGACAGGCAATACACGAAATGAGCCAATGTTTGCGTGACTCGAAAAAGCTGTCGTTTAAACACTGCTGTAACTTAACCAAACCCTCTATTATCACCTCAAGGTAGAATTAGTTCCTTTTTATTTTGCTAACTAGCTAAACACTTGCAAACTAAAACAATTTTTGAAGGAAACCATAATTTCTTTGCCGACAAAATTTTCTCATGTTAAAAACAGTTTAAAAATGTTTTACATTCCAAACAACACCACCAATATACCATGTTCCGGTAGGGTAGAAGGTAGAGCATATTTCAAGAAGGGTGGGTTATTTAGATGGCCTCATAAATATAGCTCTCTTCCTAGGCGGAGTATACAACAACGAACTGGATGTTGGCTAAAAACGCAACAAAGGTAAAGGCAAAAACGTAAAATACCACCAAAATTGGCTATAACAGGCATTATAATTATGCTTATGGCGGCGTCCAATAGATAACGCCTAAAGTGGTTGGTTGGTTGGCTGTTGGGTGTTTGCCTGTTTGTTTCCCCACTTTCAAAATGGCAGCCATTTTACATACTTGAGGTTTTTAGTAACCATTATTGATAAGACTCATTAAAGTTGAGTCAAATTACTAGCATACCACGAAATGTTTTGTAGAAGGGTTCCTGATTCAGGCCATCACAATGGCATTTGATAAAATTGTAAACAAACATCCAAGGGACACGAGGTCGTAATAACAATAACTAAATGTTATCGCCGCAACAACAAAAGATTGATGATTACATTGATTGTTGAAATAAAGTGGGAGGGAGAAGATTGAGGGGGCGTGCAAGGACAATATATAACCGACAGTATGTATAGATTTAATTTCAACCATAAACAATTGGTCATAAAAGCTTTCATCAGATGTTACTGCCATAGGCTGTCATATATGTATGCAATGTCAGCAAATTGATGTAGGAAAACAAATGAGGAATAAGTGTGAAACTTATAAAATCTCATAATGTCAAAAATTAATGGATGTCATAAATCATAAACACAGCACAGCTTCAACCAAGAATGAGTTGCATGCATCAGTGAAAAGTTGCTGATTTATGTATGATGTATGTGTTAGTATAAGCTTGAAGTAATATTTTTCCAATAAGGATATGGGGATCCGCCTTAAAGGAAATATTTTAGAAATGAAACCAAAAATGTAAGAACATTTTAAAATTCATTATATTAACTTTCAATGCCAAAATTTTTAATACTTTAATGAACAAATAAAGAAGATAAAAAAGCGTTCTCTACCCGTTCTGTGCGGTTTATAATGTATGAAATCGGCCGAAAATATATGGGATCTGAACCGGTTTCAATATAATTTTACGTAATTTTAGAAATAAACCAAATTCCGTCACACATTCCAAATTTCACAGAAATCAGACATAAATTGAAATCGGTCGAACATATATATGGGAGCTATATCCAAATCTGAACCGATTTCAATATAATTTGGCATATTTAATTCTAGACCAAATTCCGTCACGCATTCGAAATTTCATGCAAATTGGACATACATATGGTGTTTAGTGCATAAAGTATATGAAATCGGCCAAAAATATATATGTGAGCTAATTTAAACCGATTTCAATCTAATTTATTTCTAGACCAAATTCCGTCACACATTCCAAATTTTAAGGAAATTGGATATTCACCCAGTAAAATTTGAAGGAAGGGGTTTTATGCGATGACGTGATTTCATGGCATCTTTTACATTGGTTCAAAGGAAGTCGTGAAAGATCCGATCTTTTCATTAGCATTTCAACCCATGGAAAGGAAGTCGTGAAAGATCCGATCTTTTCATCAACATTTGAACCCATGCAAAAGAAGTCGTGAAAGATCCGATCGTTTCATCAGCATTTGAACCCATTCCATCGATCCAATAGATAGGAATTTTGTGTTTTCATTTATCTAAATTTTTCTAGATATATATGATTAATTATTTACAATACGCTTGATGTAAATAAACCAACGTTGTTAAAACTCTCGTCGTAATGATAATGTCATTGCAAAAGGTTGGTGAAAATGACATGCCAAAGCATTGGTGAAAATGACATGTCAAAGCATTGGTGTAACTGGCATGCTTTGGACTCAAACATGAATAGCATCTTTTGGGGTCCACGCTCATATAAAATTCATCGATGAAGATGCTAAAAAGATGACATGCCAGATCACTTTCACCCATGATTGAATGCCATCTTTGGCAAGTAAACAAGTAACCCTACACCACTACCCCTGGGAATTAGCTTTCTACAAATGAAAATTTCTTTATGGAACAAATAAACTTAATGTAAGAAATAGCTTTGTGGATTCTGGCAGAAGGGAAAAGGAGACTTCTCTCATATCAGTGAGTGAGTGTACCCCCGATTCATATTCGTTCAATGATATGGGACAGGCAGCTTATGTCCGTTGGTAATAATGGACTAAATATTAACAACATCGGCTAATATTTTGCTATATCCCCCATATAACGGTTCCTCCTGACGTTCGGTATTTTGAAGATATAATCCACCCTTTCCTTCCAAATTAGTTGCAATTTGGTACTTAGGGTTTCTAGTGGCCCCTCTTTAGGTACTACCCGATTTTCAGTATTTTGGGGGATCTAAGCAAGTTTTTCCGCCCAAATAATGTGTAATTTGGTTTTGTTTGAAAAAACCGGAAAAGTGTGCAAAGTTTTAGTCTGATTGGTCAACTGCAACTGTGTTAAAATTGAGTAACCAGATTTACAATGCAATTTAAATAAAACACCGTTAAACACTGTAAAATTGACCAATCTTTGTTTTAATTTCATATTCATGTATTGTCATCCAAATCTGAAATGTGTACAAAGTTTTAGTTCGATTGGTCAACTGCAACTGTGTCAAAATTGATTTATGTACCAGATTTGAAATGCAATTTAAATAAAACACCTCTAAAACACTATAAAATGGACCAATGCGAGTGCGGTTCGGAAACTTCTTAGCCTATCAATGAAAGAGAATAGTTAGTTTTTCAAAAATATCTTTATTTTTCAATATAATCTCCTGAAACTTTAATACACTTAGTCCAATGCTTTTCTAGCAATTCTATCCCTTGATTAAAATAGTTTTCCTCAAGGTCTTCAAAATAGTGGTTTACAACTGTAATTGCATATTCATTTGAGGTAAAACGCTTGCCAGCAATGATTTTTTTAAGATTTGGGAACAAGTAAAAGTCTCTGGGAGCTTAATCAGGAGAATAAGGTGGGTGGTCAAGCAACTCGTATTTTAATTCGTTGATTTTAGCCATTGTTAAAACACTTTTGTGCACTGGTGCGTTGTCTTGATGATAAAATATTTTTTGCGTTGTAAGCCAGGACTTTTTTCTCGAATTTGTACATTTAATTGATCCAAAAGGTTACAAAGCTACTCTGAATTTATTGTTTTACCCTTTTGCAGATAGTCAATCAATAAAATACCTCTGAAGTCCCAAAAAACCGTTGCCATAACCTTACCAGCCGATTGAATTGTTTTTGCCTTCTTTGGGGCACTTCCTCCAGCTTCAGTCCATTATTTGGATTGTTCTTTTGTCTCTGGAGTATAGTGGTGGCTCCATGTCCCATCAATAGTTATGAAACGACGCTTAAAATCCATTTTATTTCGCTTAAAACGATCCAAACAAGCTTGAGAAATGTTCATTCTTATGCGTTTTTGATCGACTGTTAACAAATGCGGCACCCATCTTGCAGAATGCTTTTTCATCTGTAGTTCTTCATGCAAAATTAAATGGACTCGATCATTTGAGATGCCCATGATATTAGCAATTTCACGCACTTTTATTCATCGATCATTCAATACCATATCATGCACTTTGGCTACAATTTCTGTTGTTGTTGCTGTTTTTGGACGTCCACTACGTGGTTCATCTTCAATGCTTGTACGACCACGTTTAAATTCAGCAACCCAATTTTTTACTGTTGCATATGAAGGAGCACTTTCACTTAACACATTCACTAGGAATTTCTTGTCCCGATAAACCTTTTTTTTTTTGAACACCTGTTTCTATATGAAGGAGTTGCCAGATCGAAACAAAATTTAACATGTGTTCATAACAGAGATGGAACTTTCCAAAACACTTAACTTTTTTCTGTTTATACCGCGCTTTTTGTGCTAGGCTAAGAAGTTTCCGAACTGCCCTCGTATTGGTTTTGATTCCATATTCATGTATTGTCATCTAAATCTGATTGGTCAACTGCAACTGTGTTAAAAATGAGTCACCAGATTTGAACTAAACGGACCAAAGGAACGACACGATATCTTAACGAAAGTTGTATGAAGTGGTTGACATAATTTCCGATCGAAATGTCGGAGCGAAATCGGATCGATTTCGGTCAGAATTCGGAACGAAATCGGAAGAAAATCCTTGGGAAATTCGGAATTCGAATTTTTTCCTCCGAATTTTCGTACAGATTTCTGAATGATTTCGGAATAATGTCGTATGAAAATCTGATGTATCTTCCGAATCTTCGTAAAGATTTCTGAACGATTTTGGAATAAGGTCGTATGAATATCGAAGGAATAAATTTTTCTCTGAAGCCTCTTTTTTATTGATAAATTTTTCTTTTTTATTGGAATATTGTAATTTCAAACGTATCTAATGATTTTCACTGTTATCATTTTGTAGTTGTACGAATATGTTGAGTCTATCAGCAGTTCCTTGGATTATTATATGTTGCATTTATATTTAAAATATTTAAAAATTGTATATGCGAATTTTATTACCAAACATTTTGTTTTTCGACAACAAACTAAAATGTTGCTTGTTAGATATATACAAAAGGTGGTTGCTGTGCGAAGGGAAATTTGTTTCCGATATATCGATCCGAAATCGTACCGATATCGGAAGAAAAACATTAGTATATTCGAAGGGAAATTTACTTCCGATATTTTCTCCGAAATCGGAACGAAACCTGAACGAATTCCCCTACGAAAAATCGTTTAGAAATCGGAACGAAATCTGAACGATTTTGCTTCTGAAATTGTCATAGTGAAGCAGGCCATAACATTTTTACAGGAAAATTTACTCAGTAACGTCGAATCTACTTAGAAACAAAAGATATGTACATTATACAGACCCAAAAAAAAAACTAAATTTTTTCCATTTGTATGATTCGTTTCTAGCCACAATAATGAACTGGTAATTTTGTTCATAAATTAGAAAATAATGGTGGCCTGTAGAGCGATTTTCATCAAATTTGCTTTGGGTCCCCAAACAACGTACTGTGGTAATAAAGATCGGTCAGGGGGCAAGGGTTATTGTAAACATATCATACATTTTTGTATAAATTATTCTTCAGCCACCACAATGAACTGGTAATTTTATACCCTCAGCCTTTAGGCTAAAGAGGGTATTTACACTTTGATACGGCCAAAAATGTGCCTCATCGAAATAATGGTTTTAGACCCCAAGTATGTTTGCACGATATCCGTTTCAGTTAATTTTGAGTCGATCTAGCCATGTCCGTCCGTCTGTCTGTCTGTCCGTCTGTCTGGCTGGCTGGTGCGCACGATAACTCTCGAACGGATCAATCGATTCGGTTCAAATTTTGGGTATCGAAATATTTTGTCCAGATTTGATTTAAGTTCGAAGATGGACCATATCGGTCCACTCCTTCAGGTACCTCCCCCACAAAAGTTCAAAAATGTTCGGAAAAATTGTCCGCACGATAACTCTTGAAGGGAGTAACCGAATTAGTCCATACTTTGCACATCATGTAATTTCTACCAAACTTAGATGAGGTTCCAATATGGACTTAATCGGTCCACTCCTTCGGGTACCTCCCACACAAAATTTCGGAAAAGTTCAGTTTAGGACCTGGTCTCGAATCGCTTTGATTTTTGTTTACGCAAGTTGTATTCGCTGTCCCCTATACGACGCCGTAAGTTTCATTAGGGGCAAGTCCATACTTCCTGAGAAAATAGCCTGAAAGTTACAAAAACCCCTATGACACCGTGTGTAGTGGTTGGAGCGCAAGATAACTCTCGAACGGATCTGCCGATTCGGTCCAAAATTTGGCTTTAGTAATATTTTGTCCAAACTTAGTTCAAGTTCAAAGATGGATTATATCGGTCCACTCCTTCCGGTACCTCCCCCACAAAAGTTCGAAAATGTTCGGAAAATTTGTGCGTACGATAACCCTTGAAGGGAGTAACTGATTTGGTCCATATTTTGCACATCGTGAAATTTCTACCAAGCTTAGATGAGGTTCCAATATGGGCTCAATCGGTAAACTCCTTCGGGTACCTCCCACACAAAATTTCGGAAAAGTTCAGTTTAGGACCTGGTCTCGAATCGCTTTATAATTCTCGAACGGAAATGCCGATTCCAAAATTTGGCCTTCGTAATATTTTTTCCAAACTTAGTTTAAGTTCGTAGATAAGCCATATCGGTCCACTCCTTCAGAAAAATTGTGCGCACGATAACTCTTGATGGGAGTGACCGATTTGGTCCATACTTTACACATTCTCATAATATCTACCAGATATAGATCGGGTTCGAATATGGACTTTATTTGTCCACTCCATCCCGTACCTCCCACACACAATTTTGGATAAGTTCACTGTAAGACCTGCTATTGAATCACTTTGATTTTTGTTAAAGCAACTTACATTCGCTGCCTCAATTACGATGGTAAAAGTTGTTTCAGGGGCAAGTCCATACTTTTTGAGAAAACAGCCCGAAGGGTGTAAAAACCCCCTATGGCACACCCATGGTCTATGTCGGCCATTCGTTTAAGTACCTTTTCCGCAAAATTTTTGAACTTTAATCTTAATCAACATTTTTGTTGGTTTATACGACCAACATTTTGAAACCCCCTAAAAACATAATTTTTTGTGAAAAAAGTGTTTCAATTTGCACAGGCTGAGGGTATATCTCTGTCGGCAAAGCCGACTGATACTTTTTTACTTGTTTTCATCGATATTTGCGTCCTTTTGATAATTTTCATGAAAATGCATCTTTGGCCCATACAAATTACTATGGAAACATAGATCGCACGGGTTGGTACAGGTTAACGATAGCCATAAAATTTCATATATGGGCAATATTTTTGAAAATTTATCAAAGCTGGAGCCAGAGTATACACTTTTATAACTGGCTGTATATACGAGTATATACAAATTAACCGCCTGTTCATGTATGTCGCACGGAAACCTGTACGAAAGGAAAGCAGTCACTCACTTCCGTCTAAAAATGCGTTCATAGATTTCGCAAACTATCGTGCGACTGCCGTTACGTATCCTATGCGAAATACCACTAATATGAATGTACATTTGTACAACTATGTTCCATAAATGAGAGCCAAATGAGAAACGAAAACAAAATCCACATATACATACAAATATTGGAATATGTGTGATTTGTTTTGTTTGCAAAATAAAATGTGTCGGTATTTTGAATTATTTTATTTAATTGATTTCTTCAAAATAATGAATGAAACCACCATTAAAACGTGTCTGTTAAAATTTTATTTTGTTTCTAGAATGTGTTGCATAAATTTGTTTTAAGATTTCGCGAGTTTACGTTCTACTCGGCAGCTACAAAGCAATTGAGTGATTTTGACATTCTCTATAAGAGACAGTCCTTTCGAAATACATAAACCCAAATTTAATGGAAATGTGTACGTTTACGTGTTATTTCGTATGGCTTGTCGGTCGCATAGATTTTCGTTTCGAAGGTGTTTATATGAGCAGAAAATGATTTTTTTCCACTTTCGAACCGCAAGAAACCTTTCGGTCGACATACATGAACAGGCTGTAAATGCTTTTGGATAAAGTGAAATGTTTTCAGAATGGGCAAAAAGGATTGGCCTTAAAAATTATTTTGCGTGGAACCTGTGGCTATATTTATGTTAAACAAGTAAAAACGGCGTTAAGTTCGGCCAGGCCGAACTCGTTATACCCTCCACAGCGAGTTGTATTGAAGTAAAATGAAACACTTACTTTTCACGGTGCGCCTTAACCAACTTTAAATGAACGGTGCTTACACCTGGGAAATTTTTGCGCATTCTGAAACAGCAATGTTCATAGATGAGAATAATCCCAAAACTAAAAAAATCGATGGAGGGAGTTTTAAATAAATAGCGGTCAAAAATCACATTTTTAGGATTTTAGATAGGTTTTCAAGATTTTGCTTGGAAACACAAGTCCAATCGAAATATAATAAAGGTCAATCCTGTAGAGAATTTTCATTGCTACAACATTTGTTCTAATCCCATTTCAATAGGACTTGCGATTTCCAAGCAAAATCTAAAAATCCCTTCGGCGATTTTTTTTTCATCTATGGACATTGTGAACATTTAACATTTCAGAATCCGCAAAAAGTTCTCAGGTGTAAGCACCTTTTATTTAATGTTAGTTAAAGCGCACCGTGTTTCCTTTCGTTTATGAAGAAGACTAAATACCGAATTTCAGCAAGTTCGGGCCGCCATATTCTAAAGTGGTTAATATTCTCTAAAATGTATGGGAATGGCTTAACCGTAAAATCTACCACTCTAGTAGACAGTACGCTTCCAAAAATTAACTTGTTGAAGGAACGAGGCAAGCCTTTTCAGACATTACACTTGATTATAAAATACCCTCCACCATAATATGGAGGTATAATTAAATTTGTCATTCCGTTTGTAACACATTGAAATATTCATCGGCGACCCTATAAAGTATATATGTATATTCATGATCAGGGTAAAATTCTAAGTCGATATAACTATGTCCTTCCGTCCGCCCATCCGTCTGTTGAAATCAAGATACAGCTCGCAATTTTTAAGATAGAGCTTTGTAATTTGGTATAGAAGTTTCTATTATTCCTAGAAGTTTCTATTACTGTTTGGTATTGCAAATGGGATAGATCGGTCCACGTTTTGATAAAGACTCCATAGTAGATGAGAAATTCAAAACATCAGAAATCGGGTAGAACGGTTATACATAACTTGACCTGCCAGCAAACAAAAGGAGCAATGTGCAAAGTTTTAACGCCCTGGCTCAATTTGTGTGGTGATTAACCAAGACGAACGTATGGACAAGCGTAGATCGACTTAGACTTTTACCCTGATCAAGAATATATATACTTTAAATGATTATTTTAATGCATTGTAAAAGAAGATACAAATTGAATATACCCTCTATACTATAGTAGAGGGTATAAAAAGACAAATAGTATATTTCTTAAGTAAATTTGAGAAGGCAGCCTAGGTCCCACAACGTGAAGACCCACTGGTATTCTACATAAACAACTATTTGAATTGTTTGGGAAGAAAAATTTGACTGCACAACAATAAGACGTATTATTGGTCATTCTGTAAAACACTATAACTTGTAAAATTAAGCATGTCCGTATTATTGCCGTTTGGAGTGCACGTTAATTTTCGTGTATCGAATTTCAAAATATTTGACCTTAATTCAGATTAATGCCTGATCTCGGAAATATTTGCCACAACTAGTCCTTGTATTCGCAATTGCAACTGAATTTTTTTGTTTATTTATTTTCCTTTATTTGCTTTGTAATTGAAACCATCCACAATTTGAGGCCATTTTATATAATTACAAAGAGTGCACCTAAATATCATAGCTACTCTAAAAACAATTTCTAATAAATAATTCATCTCAATTCTAGAAATTGGAGATCTAATTATTTTGATCTGGATTTAATTATGATATTTAGATTCCTACCACACAAGATCTGTAGACATGCAGGCCTGATTATATTCATATAAGTTTTGTTATTCGAAAAGTGCCCAACCCAGATCTCTAAAATTATGCAAAGAATATTTTGTGGAAATCTATTTTTCTGTAATGGATCACCTGAATAAGAACGTATTCCTAAATTTATTTTTTTCCTTTCAAAAATATTTTTTTCGAAAACTTCGTGTATATTAATAAATTTATACGTGCTTTTACTAACGACAACACAAATCTAAAGTTAATAACTTAGCGTAAAGTTTCTTTTGTAATAACTTTGGTAAAAATCTTGAACAAAATAACAGCACTTCAATAGCCAATGGCAGGAAATCTTGATGGTACTGGGAGCGTGATGTGTTAAAAACAAGCCTTAAGTAATTGTGTGGATGTATGTATGTATTTGTGCACTTCCTTAGACGTATGTCACTTAATGCCACTTAAGTTGTTTATTAAAATTAACAATGTCACATCTCCCCTGTAAATGTCTTACCCTAGTTATTGTTGTTTATTAAAAGTTTATGAATTAAAAAAATAATAATAACACATTATCTTGTTCACATCGTACATCATCCATCCAGTTTGATGGTGTATTTGTTGTTGGATATTTTAAAGCCAAATAGCGAAAAGGCTAAGAAGCAAACAAATTTATGACACTTGGCATCAATTCATTATGGCGTTAATTCCGACACGTGTCATCTTGATAAATTGTTGAGGCCGAACGAATTTCTTTCATTAACAAAAAAATGAATGAAAACAAACTTCAAAACGGAAACGGAAGCTGCTCACACGTATGGTGAGAAGGCGTGCTGTGTGGAAAAAAATGTTTCTAAACCACCACAAATGGAATGTTTTGATTTATCATACGGTTTTTAATAAAAAAAAAGAATGCAGACATTTAAGTAATGATAAGAAATTTAAAACCAAATGAAAAAGGGTATATTTTTTGATTTGGCGAGAAAGCTTTATCAATAATTTATTCAAATACTATTACAATCAAACAAAGGTCAATTTTATGAAAAACAAGTAAAAACGACACACATTGTCACGACAGCGACCGAAAGTGGTAAGAACCAAGTACCGGAGTACAAATATATTGATGAGAGTCGATAGAAAACATTCCAATTATAAGGTAGTAGTTTTGTCTATATGAGAGTTCAAATCCGATAACACTACGCAACACTGAAAATGCAAACAACTTCTAGAATGCACTTTTTGAAAGAATATATTTAGACTACAAAAACCCTAGTAGGGTTTTGTCCTGTCAGATCCAGTTCGGATTTTATGGCCTCATCTGAACCGGGCTAAATCTTCACTTTTTTGCATTTATCAGGCCTTTTTTTTTAGAAACGAATAGGAATTTGGCCTTGCTGTCTTTAGCAATATTGTAGCCCTAAACTAGTAGAACTTAACCACATAAGAAAAACTCCATCTAGGGCATCAAAATCTATAAAATACAGAAAATTTTACATAGGTGCTGAAATTCTGGTCAGTATCGGCTAAACTATTGGGAGTTGAACCAAGTAACCTTTTGCAAAAATCTTCCAAATAAAGTTCTCAATAATTCTTTATTTTCATAATTTCACTACACTATTGACATTTTTACTAAATCGTCATTGAAAAATGTGAAAACAACGGCATAGTGGCATTTAACAACAATGACATGTTGTGTATTACATTCCAGGGAATATTTTTCCAAAAGAAAATATTCAGAAAAAATTAACGGTTTTGGAGATACGGTGCGAAATGTATAAAAATGTACAAAATTTTTTGCATATATTTTGAAATTTGAGGCAACAAATGTAGTTTTTTGAGTTCATTATTTCTCCAAATATTTTATTTTTGTCCTTATCTACAAATTTGCTTCAGAGGTCAGAAGAAGATTCGCAATCCTCAGTTCGAATTGTTTGCACAAGATCACCTTAAAAATGTTGCACAGTGTAACTGTTGGCCGGGCGGTATACATTCTATACCATCTTCGGGGATTGGATCTGCGGTATCATCGTCTTCGCTACTATTGGATACCAGCAGATTGGAGAAATGTTCCTTCCATATCCTGAGCACGCTATCTGTATCTGTTACCAGATTACCTTGCTGGTCTCTACAGGAGGATGTGCCTGTACCAAAGCCATCTGTTTGATGTTTCACTCTTTGGTAGAACTTTCGGACTTCATTCTGGCTCCTGTACATCTCGATTTTTTCACACTCCCGCTTTTCCATTTCTCTCTTTTTCTTGCGGATAAGACGTTTCTCTTCTCTCCTTTTCTCCCGATATCTCTCTAGTGCGCTACGCGTTGCTACTGATTGTAAAGTAGCTCTGTATGCCGCATTTTTCTCTTCGGTAGCAGCACGACACTCCTGGTCATACCATGAATTCCTTTGTGGAGGTCTCTGGATTACAAGTATGGATTTTGCGGCTGTTTGCATGGAGTGGGCAATATTTTGCCATTGTGTTGTTATGTTATCGGGACAAGGAGTGCTCGCGTTAAGCAATTGGGCTAGTTGAGTGGAATATGCTGTGGCTATCTGTTGTGTTTGCAGCCTATCGATGTCCAACTTCCGCGTTGTGTCTGTTCGTGCTTTATTTGCAACGTTTAGAAGGGTGCGTACCTTTGCTGCAACAAGGTAGTGGTCCGAATCAATGTTTGCGCCTCGGAACGATCGTACATCCAACACGCTGGATGAATGTCTTCCATCTATCACAACATGACCAATTTGATTACTTGTTCTTTGATCTGGAGACAGCCAGGTGCCCTTATGAATATCGAGATGATTAAATCTGGTACTGCTAACTACCATGTTTTTTGCAGCTGCAAAGTCTATCAGCCTCATACCATTGTCAGATGTTTCACTGTGGAGGCTGAATTTCCCGACTGTTGGGCCAAAGATATTCTCCTTTCCAATTTTGGCATTAAAATCGCCTAGAATGATTTTAATGTCATGGGCAGGGCAACGGTCATATGTTTCTTCTAAGCGCTCGTAAAATATATCTTTGGTCTGTTCGTCCTTTTCTTCAGGGGGGGCATGAGCGCAAATAAAGCTGATGTTGAAGAATTTAGCTTTTATTCGAATTGCAGCAAGTCTTTCATTCACTGGGGTGAAGCTGGATACCAGATGTTTTAGTCTCCGACCAACTACGAATCCGCAACCAAACTCATGCTTTACGTCATGGCGTAATACAGTGCGTCACCTTTAGGTGTTGTTGTGACGCCTTTCCCAATCCATCGTGTTTCCTGTATGGCAGTAATATCGGCCTTGTACTTTTCAAGCACGTCTGCCAATGCGAAGACTGCACCTTCTCTATAAAGAGTGCGAACATTCCAGGTGCAGATTCGCAGATCATGGTCCTTAAAACGTTTGCGGCGTTCGTCAACTTTAGAAGGGTTTGTTTTTCTTTTCTTTCGTTTTTTCATAGTAGGCTGTTTTTTCTAGTGGAGGGTTACTAACCCCACGCCCAAACCCAAGTTTTTAACGTTCTTATGGGTGAACGCGCGGCACATGTTAATTCACAACCTTTAACGGATGTTAAAGGCAGTTCCCCAGGTGACACCACGGGGAGGTCAGTGTCCACTTGAGATGAATGAGGGACCAAGATAAATCCTGGGCTTTGCCACGTTAAAGCCGGTCAGGACCGTTGCTTGGTATCTTTCATCCCCTACGTCACCCATATTTCCCAAAATTAAGAATATTATCCATATTTCCCAAAATTAAGAATATTTTTTGTAAAAAGTATAAAACTGATTTTTAAGTTGCTTTGGTTGCAATAAACTTGGCTTCACATTTGTTAAAAAGCAAATAGTCATCATATGGCGTTTACAGTTACCCAAGCCTGTAGTTCATAGTTCATAAATATTGTGAAGTAAATTTTAAAATGCATAAAAGTCTATATCGATATTATTTGCTGACTGAGTTGTAAAAAGAGTTGTAAAATGAGGCTTGCAGACGAACATGTTATATGTCGTCTTCAGTGACCAACTCATTAAGCGGTTACCCTTTTTTAACAAACCGGTTTGGGGCGTCGACTAAAGCTCAAAGGGACTAGAGTTCGAATGAACAAATGGACCGATCATCATATATTTTTGTGGGCTTATTATGTACCTAATAATCTTGTCTTTAAACGAGGGAATTTTAAAAATACCAATTAAAAAACTTGTGAACAGTCATAGGTCAAAACGTAGACCTATGCTAATAAATTTTATTAGACAAATTTTTTGTTCACTGGGAACCCTCAAAGAAAAAATGCAGCCAATTTGGTTCAGAAACTTGGGTAAAATCTTCAAAATACTGAAAATCCGAAGGTACCGTTTTATGGGGGCTTTACCAAAACTTAGACCAACTTTCCCAATTTTTTTTGCCCCCGTCACACAGAGTCACGACCGTGGCCAAAAATGGTCAAAATCAAGTACTTCGGAATACAAATGCATTGATGAGTATTGATAGTAAATATTTGTATTTGAAGGAATTTAAATTATGGTATTGATTTGTCAAGTAGTTTTGTCCATGTGAAAGTTCAAACCCGATAATTGTTGGAATTATGCATTTTTGTCCTTATTTTATAAAAATTAATAAATTTGGTTATGCTCCAATATTTTCATATTTAAAGTAATTAATCGTTCTAAAATAAATTTTTACAATTGCTTTGGATGTAATAAACGTGGATTTACTTTTGTTTAGAAGTAAATAGTGATCATATGGTGTTTACAGGTACCCTCTGTATATAATGTTTTATATAAATGTTTTGCGGTATCCACTAAAGCTCGAAAACAAATGGACCGATCGTCATATTTTTTGTAGTCTTATTAAGTACCTATCATGCTTTTGGACGAGAGACTTTTAAAAATATAAATGAAAAAAGGGTGAACAGACAAAGCCAGCATTAGATTATTTAAAAAAAAATTGCCGTTTTTGACCACATTTTTGAAGACAAGAGTTCGATGTATTTAATAAGACCACAAATGATATGAAGACTTAAAACCAAATTTCAGACATTTCGGGTGGATATTGAGGGCACAACCTTCAAAATACCGAAAATCGGTAGGTGCGGTTCCATGGGGGCTATATGAAAGCGAGAACCCACACTGACAGATTTCAGGTGGAGAGTTATATACCCCCAACTGTGACTAAATACCAATTTTCAGCCATTTCGGTGCGATAATGAGGCTAAAACCTTCAAAATAACGAAAATCGGGAGGTACGGTTCTTTGGGGGCAATATGAAAGCGTGGACATATACCGACAAATTTCAAGGGGAACGTTTTATACCCCCAACGAAGAATAAATACCAAATTTCAGCAATTTCGTTGTGATAATGAGGCTAAAATCCTCAAAATACCGAAAATAGGGAGGTACCGTTATATAGGGGCTATATCAAAACGTGGACTTACACCCAAAATTCTCTGTTGGAATATTTCATACCTCTTGCGAAGACTAAACACCAAATTTCAATCATTTCGGTTGGTTATTGTGACTAAAACTTTCAAAATACCGAAAATCGGGATGTACGGTTTTATGGGGGCTATATCAAAACGTGGACCGAACATCCCCGTTTTTTGTCTTCGAGATTGTAAGTCAACAATAAGTACGTGTACCACAATGCACCTACGATAACTCCTTCTATTTTTTGTCACAGTTGGGTGCCACCGTGGTGCAATGGTATGCACGCCCGCCTTGCACGTAGAAGGTCGGGGGTTCGATTCCCCGGCCAGGCAACATCAAAAATTTTTCAACGGTGGCAAAATACCCCTCAGTAATGTTGGCGACATTTCCTGAGTATTTCAGCCTTGAAAAAATTCTCCACAAGTGGTGTCTTATGACACGCCGTTCGGACTCGGCGATAAACTGTAGGTCCCATATCATTGAGCTAAATATGAATCGGGGTGCACTCATTGATATGAGAGAAGTCTCCCTTGTCCCGTACGGAATGTTGTGGAACAATGTTTGTTTGTTTTCTCAGCAAAATAAATTGGAAGTAGTGCAATGTGGACTAGTTCTTTCACGGCATGTTTTGATGCAGTTCAAACGGAGTCGTGAAAAAAGCACTCCATTCCTCACATTTTAACTGCGTTTGGTTGCAATCCAAAGAATCACATCCACTTGTCACATTTTAACAACATCCGGATGCAGTTCAACGGGTCAGTTAGAATGCAGTGCCAGAGGGTCAGTTAAAATGCAGTGCCAAAGGGTCAGTTAAAATGCAGTGCAATGGAGTGCATCTTTCAGTAGTCACGTTCTTGTAAAAATCATGAATGAAAATTCATAATTTGATGCACTTCCAAATCACTTGTACATATGATTTAACTGCCTCTTTGGAGGCAAACGTTTAGCTGGCTTAATATAAACTCGCGAAATAGTGCGACATTGTCAACCAACAATAAGTACTTGTACGAAAATTCATTCACCTAGCCCAATTCCTTCTATTTTTGGCCACTGTTTATATGATCTCGCGACATAATGCGACGTCAAATTTGGCACAAATATTAAATATCATTCTACCGTTGTGTAGTATGGCCTATCTGCAGAAACGATTCCCAAAATTGCACCAATTTTATATTTTTAAATAAGAGTTAATGTAACCCTGCCGCCGTAGTGTTGTCAAAAATCTCACTTAACTAATATTTATGAATATCACCTGATATTAAATTCACTTCAAAATTACCCTTTTGCCTGTTGTGAACATTTTAATATCTTCAAAATGATTTGTTAAATATCTATTTGCAACATCTGGATGTTTTAATACCACCATTAACAAGCATTTTATCGCATTGTATCATGACAACAATACCATACCATAAGTCTGACCAAAATAAGCCATGATGCTACACAAATCAGCAGCAAATGTTTATGAGCCAAATTCATTCTATTCAAACACCTGAGTCTTGCCACCCATTTGCTAAACTGCCATCATTAACCCCTAAGTTACAAAACAGAATACAAAAGGGTTTCATTAAAATGTTTGCAAATATACTGCCTCTGACTTCCTCTGTTTATGATTATAATAAGAATTTCTGTGGTCCATACTCGTACATTTTATTATAATAAGATGTTTTTAATATGCCTTTGGTTGTTGTCGTTATGTATATTCAAGGGTTAACCACCCCTTTTGTTTCGTGTTAATGTCTTTACTTCATTTGAATATTAGCTCTTTGTATAACCCCAAAAATGAAACAATGAACCCACCGTCTGACAAGTAGACAGTATCTACCTTCATAGCAAGCTATGAAAAAGCTATGGATAGGAAGACATGCAGATTGAAATTTTTCACTCCAGTCATAATGGTTTGTTTAATGGGATATTTTGACATTTGGCTTAATAGAAAATGGCTTAAATAATGGCCATTAACACGGAGAAGATACATTCAACTGACAAACGATAACAACCGAAAATACGTACATATAATCAAACGAGAAATTGTTTGTCGACTTCATTAATGTAATGTTTGTTAATAGACAACAGTTTAAAGATACAAAAGGTGGATGTGCACGAACTAAAGGATTTTTGAAAATTTTTTAGACATAGAAATCAAACCTATATATGTATGTATAATTTACTGTAAGGGTTGTAGGATTGTGAAGATGTTCAGTGCTGCCGCATGATTTTTTTTTTTTTTTTTTTGGCGGGGAAAAATTATCGAATTGCACTAGCTACCTTGTTGGCGACATTTCCTCAGTACAAGTGGTGTCTTAAGACACGCCATCCGGGGATAAATAGTAGGTTCCATATCATTGAGCTAATATGAATCGGGGTGCACTCATTGATATGAGAGAAGTCTCAATTATACCGCCTGGGATGTTTGTGGAACAATTATTAATTATTACCCACATTATCCAACCGAGATTGCGGAAAGTTGGCATTTAGTCTTTGTTGGAGGTATAAATTATTACGGCGGAGAATTGTCGGCACAGGTGCACGTTTTGATATGGCACCCATAAGAAGTTACCGTCCGAATTCTAATATTTTAACATAAAAATCAAGTACAATTTTCCACATAGTGTATTGAAGTAACTAAAACAATTAATTTCCTTCAGTTTATGAAAGGAAAGGAGCACAATATCTTAATAAATACTCCGATTAAAAGATTCATCATAAGCCGTCATCGTTGTTCTTCCCAAAACTTAGACCAATATCATCAATTTTCCGAATTGAGCTTTTGTATCGTTTGACACTACACAATATTAAATTACAACAATCTCGGTTCGAAATTTTGACAACAAAAGTATCAAACACATAAAAGTGGGCAATACCGGGTAGACATAAACTGGATACATACGGACTGTTCGTTTGAACACAATAATCCAATCAACAACCAATTCGGTAGAAAAACGTGACTAAAATCTTAAAAAAATAAATGGAGGCTACGCTTATATGGAGTCTATCTCAAAACGTGGAATTTTTCTGCCTAATTTTTTTGGCAAGGGAAGTTTTGTATCTGTATAAATGTTTTGTACCTTTAGCGAAGACTATAAACCAAATGTTAGTTATTCCGGTTTAATAATGTGGCTACAACTTCCAAAATAGCAAAAATCGGGAGTTCCCGTCCTATGGGGGCTATATGAAGGTGTGGACCAATACCGACAAATTTCAGGTGAAAATGTTTATACCCCAACTAAGACTTAGTACTAAATTTCAGTCACTTCGATGAGATATTGAGGCCACAACCATCAAAATACCGAAAATCGGGAGGTACCGTTCTATGGGGGCTATATCAAAACATGCACCGATATAGCCTTTTTTCAATATCAAACATCCTAGTAGTAATTAAAACTTCTACACAAAATTACAAAGCTCTATCTTAAAAATTGTGAGCTGTATCTTGATTTCAACAGACGGACGGACGGACAGAGGGACATGGTTATTCGACTTAGAATTTTTGCTGATCGAGAATATATATACTTTAAAGGGTATCCGACAAATATTTTTATGTGTTACAAACGGAATGACAAATTTAATTATACCATCCATATTATTATGGAGGGTATAAAAATCTTCGCGGCATCCCGCGGTACTCTCTATTAAATACCTTAACAAAGTACATAAGTTGAAACAAAATCAGATGTCACAAATTTTAATTGCAAAATCCGAATTGCAATAAATAAATTCTTATAAGAAATATTTTTTAACTTATCTGCTGTCACCAAATGTTAAATACAATAAAGCTTAAAAATTACTTCGTAGGAAGACTGCAAAAAATACTACCGAAACCACTCTTAAAATTATCAATTAAAAATGAATCGTTATTTTACTCTGGCTGATGCAAAACCAATTAGTTTAAATGCCATTAGATTCTGCAGACACTTTAGATCAATACTGCATAATGAAGTTTTAAATTGGCGTATGTGATTTTTCGATTTTTGACGCTCTAAATCGTTATTTTTTCTACTGAGCGGTACCGCCATACAAACATTTCGTAGCAGGGAGGAATGATCTAAAAAATGTTGCTATTTATTATTCACCTTCGAATCTCATCTTATTTTCGTAGTTGCAATACGATTGTCTTTACGTCTCAGAGACATATTCCCAATTGTCTTCATCTACAAGTTCCACATAGCAAGGACAAGACCAAAACGATACAAGTACGACCTAAGGCAGTCACGTTCGGAGAGAAACTGCGTGAGATAAAATTTAGGAATCCATGTCGCCTTTTTGACCAAATCTCCCCATTTCGTATCTACCTTTTGTAGATGCTGACCACCTGCTTTGTCATTCGATAGTGCTACGCGAAAGTCAAAAAATCGAGCTATAAAATTGCGAAATATTTTCCATTGTATCGATTACAGACACTTTGCAGACAAAATTTTTGTTTTTTTTCATTTTTGTTGTTGTAACTATTCACTCAGTTATTCTCTATCAAATACAAGAGTTTTTGTTGCATCAGATTTTAAAAAATTGTTGCAAAATATTTAACATCATATTTGTTTAAATGTTAAATAAATTCATAATGAAAATGAACAAGATATATTTTTAGTTAATAGCAGAGGGTGTGATTTAAATTATAAAAATTAGTTTGGGGTCTGGAGGTACTTAGTTATATAGCAATAAATTTTCAAAAAATTCAATTTTTTAGTGTTTTATGGGTTGTACGCGCTTGTTTCATAGAGTGCATCTTGTAAACTTGGCCGAACTTAGGTCCGATTATTTTTTGGGGAATGAAATTGGACTCTCTGGATACTGAATAACCACATTCGGGCTGCAAATATTTGCAAATCTTTTTATGACTGCACTTTTAAAATAAGGGATTTTGCATGAAATTCATACAAATTTAGCTGTGCATTTGTATGGGACCTAATCAAAATATGGACCTATCTTGAGAAATGTTTGCAAGGAGGAGTTCTACCCCCGGAGACACTATAATACCATATTATAGCTAAATATGTTATTAAATATGGGATAACAAGTAAAAATTCAACGAATCGGGGGTACCATAAAAGGTGCTACATCGAAACATAAATCCGTATTAAAAATGTTTTGCAAGAAGATTTTATACGCAGTGAGAATACGGAATGCAAAATTACAGCCGAGTTGATTTAAAAATGTGGTCATGATATTCAAAATACCTTAAATTGGGAGGTACGGTTACATGGGGGCTATATAAAAACGTGGACCTATCTTCATTATTTTTGGAGGAAATATTTTGTGACCACTAGGAACCCTAAGTACCAAATTACAGCTAATTTGCTACGAAATTGTGGCTTAAATCCTCAAAATACCGAAAATCGGAAGGTACCGTTATATGGGGGCTATACCAAAACATTAGCCGATATTGTTCATATTTGGTCGATTATTACCCACAGGTGCAAGCTGAGTTTGTGCAAAATTTCAGTGACGTATCTCAATTCGTTCGCAAGATATTAATTTCGCGCCGGTAGATCAGTGCTTTCGACCACCGTGCGACGTCGGGATCTATATCGGTTTCCTGTAAGCTGCGAGAATTGAATATAAATTTAGATCGTCTTGCTAAGATATCAACAGGTATCATCAGCGATAACATAGGCTGCATCGTCAGACGCAGTTCTATATGTACAGCCTACACTACACGTAGCGCTGCAAGTCTATAAACTGAAGCAACTGTTGCATAATACGTGGCGTACTTCATGAATGGTCCCATATTGGTGTTGCGTAAAGAATAATATTTTTTATAGCTCCTGCTAGTAATTTTCTCTTAGGTATCCTGGTCCGCTTGTGTTCGGCATAATACGGCACTTTTTCCGGCTTTTTCCTCTACGTAATCTAAATGATTCTTAAAAGACAGGCGATTTTCTATCATAACGCCAAGCTATTTAAGTCTCCAATTTGAATATTTATACATACAGTCTCCAATTTGAATATTTATTCTTTCTACTACTCTACGACTTGTGGTTAAGAGTGCTTCTGTTTTTTTGATTGGCTAATACCAGGCCTTGTGAAAACAGCCATGATCTAACCAGCTATGTGCTGGGTTCCGAGACTGTCCTTGCCTCTTCGGTTGTTTTTGCAAATATAACTAGCGCAATATCATCCGCAAACCCAATTATATTAGCTTTCTCTGGAAGTTATAACCTTCAGAAACCGCGTCCTTGTAAGATGTGACCAATAAAGGGGCCTGGCAAAAAATACGAACTTTGTTTAATATCGGTTCAGATTTGGATATTTGTATTCCCTCCACTATAAGATGGAGGATATAATTAACTTTGTCATTCCGTTGGTATCACATTGAAATATTCATCGGAGATCTTATAATCAGCATAAAATTCTAAGTCGACATAACAATGTAAGTCTTTCCGTCCGTCTGTTAAAACATTATTTATACCCTACACCACAATGTGAAAAGGGTATTATAAGTTTGTTTTTCGAAAAAATTATGTAACACCGCGAAATATTCGTCGTAGACACTCATGTGGTATATCAAAATGCATATAACGACGAGATAAAGCGATTTTAAGATGTTTATCCGTCCGCAAATATGAACCAATCTTCACGACATTTTCTATTGAGGTCGGGTTCAGACCATAATAGACCCCTATAGTTTTGGGCGATGACCGTGAAATATTTAGGGGTAAAATGGACCAAAAACAAAATTTTTATCCAATTTTGTAGCGGCTCTGTAGCTCGCAAAGTTAGTCTGATCTGAGCGAAATTTTATGTAAGGTTTGGGTTTACGACAGAGAAGTAGTATATGACCAGATAATATTTAGCGGGTTAAATTGACTAGAACACTTGTGTGGAAATTGGTACAGTTGTTAGTGAAATAATTACATCTTTATTCCTGAAAAGTATGCTAAACCAATGTAAGTTGTATTTAAAAGAGGAACGCTTGACCTTTCCATTGATGCTTATTATGTTGATGTACATACGTGGTCAGATAACACAGTTACCGCCTAGTATATAAAGGTTTTAATTTTGTTAATTTAATTAATCGAGCTTTTTTATGACCTAAGGAGATTACATTGAAAAATTGATATCTAGCGAAGTCCTACACACACATCAACCACTATGCGACGATCGTTTTAATTTTGGGTAGTGGAACCTTAATCACGTTAGAGGCCGCATTTATAGTTCAAAACTGACAAATGTTTGTACGATGTAATAATTTTGGTCAAGGATAGTGCCAATAATTGTTGATAATGATCGGATAGTACTTACCGTGTAAAATTGACCTTTGTGGGAAACATATCCAAATTTAATTGTTGATCAGTAATTTAAATTCTAGGGGCATATTCGAACTACTTACGAAAACTAAAATTGAAAACCAACTCTAAATGGAAGCTGATTACACCTGAGAAGTTTTTGCGGATTCTGAAACTACAATGTTCATAGATGAGAAAAAAATCGACGAGGGGATTTTGAAATAATCGCCCAAAGGAAGTGGTGTAGGGTATTACGTGGTCGGCCCCGTCCGAATATAGCCCTATCTTACAGTAGTACTCTCGTCTCTGGTTTAAACACAATATCTCTTCAAAATTTTGCTAACAAAAAATACCGTACCTACGGTGAGCGTTAACACACTTAACAACAAGATAGCTTTTTTAAGGAATAACCCATTATATTTCAGCCTACTGGTAATGCAGAAAGTGGCTTGTTTACATTACTTGGCTATGGGTTATTTGGCTCATATTTCTCCTAAATTTTTGCAGGGAAGTAATAACATATAAATTAAGTCCTACTGTTGTTGCCTTTTTTCCTTTATTTTTTTCCTACAAACTCAATGCATTGGTCATTGATATATGTACAAAAATTTATTTTCTAATTGGTCGAAAATGTTGTTGTGACTTGTTCCCACTTTTTTCATTGGACTTGTGTTTTTATTAGACATATGCGAATTGCAAATTTTAAACTGTCACGATAATGGACATTTGATGTGTAGAAAATTTAGACTTATGTATTTAAATATGTATGTATGTGTGCCTTACTTCTGATTATACATGACGACATGGAGTTTTTGTCATTAATGGACATTGTTGTGTATGCATGTAGACACATGTATTAAATATATCCTTGATGTTCCATTAAGTTCTTGTTTTTGTCCATCACAATGTCCATTTTGCTGCTTTCGTTTTATTTTCGTCCTTAATTACATACAATGGCGTTTTTTTTTTCAAATACAAGACGACTGCCTGACCGTTTAGATAATTGGAATTTATTTGGAGTTGTTTGTTTTTTTTTTGCGTTTCATGGATTGCATATTTTATAAAGGAAACCTACATCACATTGAAATCGCTTTAAATGACAGAATGTAATGTACATATACATACATATGTATGTTTGTACATAATACAAATATTTCATATAATTTTTAGTTTTTTTAGAAATACTTGAGGTTGGATGTTTTCTGAAGCAGATGTTCGAAAAATATTTGAAAATAAGTCATTAATAAAATAGAAATTTTCTTTATATTTAAATTTAGCCAGTTTTATTGCAGTTTTGGCCTTTTCAAACAAGAATATGTCATTTGGCAAATTGTTTTGTATGTTCACAGCCAGGTGACTCCAAAAACACTCGAATCTTTTTTTGTGAAATTTTAGGGGGACATTTTAGTAGGGAAATGCGGACAATTATCTGAAACTATGGAGGATGAGATTGTCGGGGCTTTGCGACGTAAGTTTTAACGAACGAAGAGGCTCACAATCTAATAATATTCGGAAAAAGGTCTTAGAGTTTTTATATCAAATGAGGAAATGATATGGTATGCATTTTCGGACACCCTTATATACATTATTGGCCACAAGACTATGGGTGTAATTGGACAATTTCGGGGAACTATAGATTTGTCTGCCCCTTTAGTGCGCTGCTAGTACTTATCTATCATTTTATTATTTCGTGCATATACATATCGCTCATTTACTCCAAGACTGACACATCTAAAAACAAGTTAGAACGGCGTTAAGTTCGGCGGGGCCGAACTTGTTATACCCTCCACCACAAGTTGTATTGAAGAAAAATGGAATAATTAGTTTCCTTTCGTGTATGAAGAAGACTTAACACTAAATTTCAGCAATTTCGGTAAACAGTTTTATATCACATTGAAGACTAAATACCAAATTTCAGCCATTTTGGTGGAATATTGAAGACACAACCTTCAAAATACCAAAAATCGGGAGGTACCTTTCCATGGGGGCTATATGAAGGCGTGGACCTATACCGACAAATTTAAAGGGAAAGTTTGAGTACCCCCAACGAAGTCTAAATACCAAATTTCAGCCATTTCGGTGGAATATTGAGGCCACAACGTTCAAAATACCGAAAATCGGGAGGTACCGTTCTATGGGGGCTATATGAAGATGTGGACCGATACCGACAAAATTCTGGGGGAAAGTTTTATACCCCTACGTACAAAATTTCAGCCATTTTGGTAGGATAATGAAGCTAAAACCTTAAAAATACCGAAAATCGGGAGGTACCGTTCTATGGGGGCTATATCAAAACGTGGACCGATATATCCCATTTTCAATACCAAGCATCCTGCAAGAAATAAAAACTACTGTACCAAATTTTGATTATCTTTAAAATTGCGAGCTGTATCTTGATTTCAACAGACAGACAGACGGACGGACGGACAGACGGACATGATCAAATCGACATAGAATTTTATGCTGATCAATAATATATGTACTTTATAGGGTCTCCGACTAATATTTCGATGTATTACAAACGGAATGACAAATTTAATTATACCCCCTATATGGTGTGGGTATAAAAATCCAGTTACGAGAAAAACGCGTTTTAAGTTTGCAATTGAAATTTCATTTCCCAACTTAAAACAAGTAAGAACGGCGTTAAATTCGGCCGGGCCGAACTTGTTATACCCTCCACCACAAGTTGTATTGATGAAAAATTGAATAATTAATTTCCCTTCGTATATGAAGAAGACTCAACAATAAATTTCAGCAATTTCGGTAAACAGTTTTATATCACATTGAAGACTAAACACCAAATTTCAGCCATTTTGGTGGAATGTTGAAGACACAACCTTCAAAATACAAAAAATCGGGAGGTACCTTTCCATGGGGGCTATATGAAAGCGTGTACCTATACCGACAAATTTAAAGGGGAAGTTTGAGTACCCCCAACGAAGTCTAAATACCAAATTTCAGGCATTTCGGTGGAATATTGAGGCCACAACGTTCAAAATACCGAAATTCGGGAGGTGCCGTTCCATGGGGTGCTATATCAAAATGTCGATATATAGACTCAAAGAATACTAAATATCAAATTTCCGATATTTCGGTAAAACCTTCAAATATAACCCCATGGAAGACTAAATAACAAATGAGATATCGACGTCACAATCTTCAGAATTACGAAAATCGGGAGGTACCGTTCTAAAGGGGCTATACCGGAACGTGGACCTATACTAACGAATTTCAGTCAAAAAGGCTTTTACCTCCAATAAAGACTAAATACCAAATTTCAGCCATTTTGGTGGAATATTGAAGACACAACCTTCAAAATACGAAAAATCGGGAGGTACCTTTACGAAAAATCGGGAGGTACCTTTATGAAGGCGTGGACCTATACCAACAGATTTCTGGGAGAAAGTTTTATACCCCAACGAAGACTATGTACCCGAAAATCGGGTGGTACCGTTCTATGGGGGCTATATAAAGGTGTGTACCTATACCTACAAATTTTATATGGAATGTTTAATATTCCAAATGAAGACCAAATAAAAAATTTCAGCCATATCGGTAGATTATTGTGGCCACAACCTTCAAAATACCGTACATCGGGAAGTGCCGTTCTATGGGGACTATATGAAGACGTGAACTTATACCGACAGATTTCGGGTGAAATGTTTTATATCTCCTTCGAAGCCTTGGCACCAAATTTCAGCCAATTCGGTAGTATAGTGAGGCCAAAACCTTAAAAATACAGGAAATCGGAAGGTACCGTTCTGTGGGGGCTAAAAAAATACCGAAAATAGGAGGAACTGTGGGGGCTATATGAAGGCGTGGACCGATACTGAAACATTTGAGGTGAAAAGTTTTATACCCCCAACTAAGACTTAGTACAAAATTTCAGCCATTTCAGTGTGATATTGAGGCTAATCCATTCAAAATAGCGAAAATCGGGTGGTACCGTGGACCGATATAGCTCGGCTCTGGGGTAATCGGATGCTGTCGGCTCGTTGGCAGTCGTCGGCAACTCTCGGCTCGGTATTACTTGGATCGGCAAACGGCTGTGTGACAATCGGTTGTGTTACTCTGTAAAGAGAGAGTCGGGAATGGTTAGGTATCGGAGCGAACGAATTGCAAGAAGCGAACGAATCGGCAGGAGTGAACGAATCGCAAGGAGCGAACAGTTTGGCAGGGGCTAACAAATCGCAAGGAGCGAACGAATCGGCAGGAACGGACGAATCGCAAGGAGCGAACGGATCGCAGGAGTGAACTAATCGCAAGGAGCGAAGGAATCGGCAGGAGTGAACGAATCGCAAGGAGCGAGTGGATCGGCAGGAGCTAACAAATCGTAAGGAGCGAACGAATCGGAAGGAGCGAACGAATCGGCAGAAGCGAACGAATCGGCAGTAACGGACGAATCGCAAGGAGCGAACGGATCGCAGGACCGACGGCTGTTGTTAGATTCGGTTCAAGTGACTGCAGTCAATGTCACACGTCTTATCTTTTCGTTTAACGCCAGCACTCGACCGATTCAGCAACGAAAAGTAAACTTCTTACGCGTCTGAGTTTACGGAGTGATTTAGAATTATTTGTAAGGCGAGTCAACCAGGAAATACACTGAAGTTTAAATAATGTATGAATAGAGTTGTAATTATGCATGAAACAATATGCATGATGCAGGGGTAATATTAAGGAGGCGTCGGTGGAATGTAGCGGTCACGTTTCGATCAAGAATATATGTATATATTTTATGGTCTCCGATGAATATTGCGATTTGCTACAAACGGAATGACCAATTTAATTATACCCTTCATATTATGGTGGAGGGTGTAAAAATATTATCACAACAACTAAAACAATTACTTGGACCATATTTTGCAAACAGCTAGCCAGATATCAATGCTAAATTTCTGTGCAAGATCAAGCATGGCTTGAAGTGTTTTAGTGTATCACAAACTCAAAAAACTTTTGTGTTGAATTATGCGAAACTCGTAGTAAATGAGCTATAACTTGTCGAATTTTAGAGATATCCGCTTGAAAATTGAACATAGGATAAAGTAGAAGTCGTAGAAAAAATAGAAATTGCTAAATCAGAAAGCTCATTTTTTGAGTTATGCTACTGTTTAAGTAAATGAACGATATAACTAATCTTTTCCATGCCTCAGATGAAACTATTTACATAAATTTTTTCTTTGAAGAATTGAAAACCTGTCAACATCGGATAACTGAAACCCTTTACATTTATCGTCAGCTATAACTACAAAACGTCCAGTGAATTTTTCATTTCAGTAACGCGAAGCCATAAAAATATCTATTCCATTTTCGAAAAATCAATTCCCTTAATAGAATCAAAGAGAACTGCCTGCAACTATGTCTACAAAAACAAAATATTTGACTGAGAATGAAATGCAGATTGCATATTAATCGACAGAATAACAAATGCCATTGGCGCAGACATCAAACACTTCATTTTAATACTCCAATTTCAACACCACTGGAAAAAGGAATATGTGCAGAACGATAACACAGAAGCAAATCTATGGCCGGCGATTAATAAATTACTATGATCAATAAGGCGATAATGATCATAAGCAGCTCGACTCTATGGCTATATTTAGCTTTCAATGCCACACACAAGCTTTGACGCCGCTTTAACGACAAAAACGAAGCCTTTGTGGAAAGTTGAATGGACAAAGTCCACAAAGGAAAGCCACAACTACAAGAGCTATAAAATTAATATGTTGTAGTTATTCATTGATAAATGCAAAGGAGAATGTGGCTGCAACCATGCCATGGCCCTTTCCATAAAAATGGTACGCTTTGAGAATAGTAATAAAGCTTGGGTGGTTTACACTGACAAATGATCATATTTTTTATGAAGGTTGATGTTTGCCACTGTAGACCTTATGCCAACTGTTGCGTATTATCATGAGTGTTGCTTGCTGTAAGATCAATGTGGCAGGCACACTCACTTAGCCACTATCAGTTGTGTATCTACAATGGGGCAACATTACAGACATTTGTAGTGGCCCACATAACTATGGCCACACGACGAATAAGGCAGGCAAATCCAAGTTAAGGGGCACAAAGGAATGTGAACCCATAATTTGTTAAACAAACCACCTCCACCGCCAATTGGCAACCATTCAATGGATGAACACCTAAGGAAGAGCCATAACAACCATCAGCGCCATTGTGTATAGGAAACATAGGCTGATTACTGTTCCCTAACAACAGCGAACGTGCAGTAATGCTTCGCCGGAGGTCTAGCAAATCCGGCGGTCAAGGTTTTGTGAATGAAAACTCCAAAGTACATTTTCTTATACATTTTTCGTAGTTACAGTGTCTTCAAAAAAAAAAAAAATAAATAAATAAATAAATGTTAAAATTTTAAGTATTTTGAATATATGGATAGTGGATTTTAATTAGGCTCTTGCATCGTATTCCTGAAGATGTGCGGGGTATGTTTGTAAAATAAGTTATTTCTTTTAGTTTTTGTGAACATTAAAAATATCTATTGAATAGGTTTTGTTGCATTATACATACTGTTTCTGCAGAATGTCCTCTAATATTCACTACCGCTTTTAATACCCTCCACCATACTATGAGGGGTATATTAACTTTGTCATTCCATTTGTAACTACTAGAAACAATAATTTTAGACCCTACAAACTAGATATGTATATTCTTGATCAGCGTGCAATTCAATATCGATATAGCCATGTCCGTCCGTCTGTGGAAATCACTCTAGCGTCCGAACGGACTGAAGAAGGTGGTCATCCATTTTGGTAAAATCTATTGTATGTACGTAGGACTTTTGGTATAGAAAACTGGCTTTGTTGGTCCACGTTTTGGTATAGCCCCCATACAAAGTGAAGCATGGCGCGTCTTCGTTTTAAGGAATTTTTAAGATATTTGTCACATTTGACCACCAAATTGGTTGTAGATAGGTATTTTCTGTCTGAACCTAAAAAACGTTTCAACAAATAATTGTTTATATAGGTCCACGTTTTGGTATAGCCATATATATATATAAGGCCACATATATAGTATTGATCCCATTTGACCACAGAATCGGTTGTAATTTGCTAGTTTGTTTTTCCAGAGGCTAAGAAACATTTCTACAAAAAAATATTCATATAGGTTCACCGTTTGATGTAGACCCCATAGGACGGTATCTCCCGATTTTTGGTATTTTTAAGGTTTCAGCTATATTATCATACCAATATGGTTGACATTTAGTAATTAGTCCTCCTTTGGGCTACAAAACTTTATCCGAGAAATTTGTTAGCACTGGTCCACGTTTTGCTATACCCCCTTTGAGCGGTACCTTCCGATTTTCGGCATTTTGAAAGTTTTAACCTCATTATTTCCCCGAAGTGGCTGAAATTTGATATTTAGTCTTTTACGGGGCTACAAAACTTTCCCTCTGACATTTTTCGATATAGGTCCACGTTTTGATATACCCCCATAGAACGGTAGCTCCCGATTTTCGGTATTTTGAAAGATTTAGCCTAGTTATCGCACCGAAGTTGCTGACATTTGGTATTTAGTCTTTAACGGGGCTACAAAACTTTCCCTCAGAAATTTGTCGGTATAGGTCCACGTTTCGATACACCCTTATAGAACGGTACCCCCGATTTTCGGTATTTTGAAGGTTTTAGCCTTGTTATCACACTGAAGTGGCTGAAATTTGGTATTTAGTCTTTTTCAGTGCTACAGAACTTTCCCTCAGAAATTTGTCAATATGGGTCCACGTTTTGACGTACCCCTCATAGAACGGTACATCCCGATTATCGGAATTTCGAAGGTGTTGGCCTCGTTATCACACCGAAGTGGCTGAAATTTGGTATTCAGTCTTTTTGGGGGCTAAACAACTTTCCCTCAGAAATTTGTCAGTCCACGTTTTGACGTATCCCTCATTGAAAGGTACATCCCAACTTTTGGTATGTTGAAGGTTTAGCCTCATTATAACACCGAAATTGCTGCAATTTGTACATAGTCTTAGTTGAGGATATAAAACTTTCACCCAGAAATTTGTCGGTATACGTCCACGCCTTCATATGGCACCCATAAAATAGTATCTCTCAGTTTTCTGCATTTTGAAGGTTGTGGTCTCAATATCCTACCGAAATGGCTAAAATTTGGTGCTTAGTCTTTTTTGAGGGTATAAAACTTTCCACCTCAAAGACATATTCCGACAAATTTTAGGTGGTTCATGGGGGCTATATAACGATACCTCTCGATTTTCGGTATTTTGAAAGTTGTGGCCTCAACATCCCACCAAAAAGAGCTTAAATTGGTATTTTGTCTTCCTTGGGAGTACGAAACTTTTACCTGAAATTTGTCGGTATAGGTCCACGCCATCATATAGCCCCCATGAACGATTCCTCCCGATTGTCGGTATTTTCAACTTTGTGCCCTATACATCCCACCAAAATGGCTGAAATTTGGTAGAAGATTAATGCTGTGTATTTAAAACTATCCACCTGAAATTTGTTGGTATAGGTCGACGTCCCCAGATAGCCCCCATAGAACATTACCTCAAGATTTTCGGCATTTTCAAAGTTGTGTCCCCACATAACCCCCATAAAACCGTACCTATCGGCTTTCGGTTATTTAAAGATTGTGGCCTAAATATACCACCGGTATGACTGAAATTTGGTATTTAGATTTTCATGGGGGTATAAAAAGAATTGCAGAAAACAATTATCAGTATAAGTCCATGTCTTCAAATAGCTCCCATAGCAGCGTACTTCCATACCTTCGGTATTTTGGAAGTTGTGTCATCAATATCCCATCAAAATGGCTGAAATTTAATATTAAGTCTACGTTGGTGGCATAAAACTTCCCACCTGAAATTTTCCATGTCTTTATATAGCCCCCATATAACAGACCGTCCCAATTTTCGTTATTTTGAAAGTTATAGCCACATTATTGAACCGGAATAAGTGAAATTTGACATTCAGTTTTCGCTTTCCTCCCAAAACTTATCGCGATAGGCCAACGTTTTATACAGCCTCCAAAAAACGGTGCTCCCGATATTGGTACACTATCCAAATCCAGACTGTCCAGGTTTTGGTCTAGCCGGTATTGACCAATTTTATGTATTTCGCTCATTTCGGAAAATTGTAAATAGTTGTCCATGTCTTGGAAAGAATAACGAGAATAACGCCCCATATGAACTGTTTTGAAGGGAGTATTATTAACTGGGATAAATGTGCTACTCCTGCAATAATAGGAAGAGTTTAGTACTTTTGTAAACAACATTAAACTAACTGTTCCTATTCACTTCAACACACACAAAAAAATATTTCAAGAATTTTTACATATTTTCGTTCGTGATGTAGTTTTTTCATACTGTACATGTACCTCACATAAGATACATGTGCACTTTCTTATATCCATCCGAAAGCCACTATTTTTTTTTTTTCAAAAGTATGTAAGATTTTCATCAGATGCAAAATCACTTTCTTATTTTTCCCTTTATTCTCTCATTTCCTCTCTTGTTTGGTAAACGCTCTCTACTTTGTTATCGTTTGCTTTTGTATGGTCTCATCGTCCCAACATGCAAAAACCACGACACAACCCCCACCATCGTCTCACCATCACATTGAGACTTTATCACAGCATCCGGCAAAAAGGAGCACACGTGCACTTGATGAGAATAACAACAGAACAACCACCACTCAGTCTTCGTTCAGAAGTCAATGAAGGAGGTTCTGCTGTCGCTTGTTTCAATGATTTTTAGTTTTAGCAATGCATTAACGCACACGCTGTTTCCCTGCCAGCAATTGGAAGTAAGTTTCGAACTCCCTCGCCTAAGAGGTCACTCCGGAGACACGCCAAGGAAGATCGTTGGTGATTTACACAAACAATTTATATAGTCTTATCGTGATTACGTTTTATCGCGTATGCCGACACTTCGGAGTGACTTCTTAGTGACTTCCAAGGCGATTGTTTACATGTATTTAATGATTCAACACATTTGAACAAATATAGAACATTTTCTATCTGGTGATTATATGAGGCGGTGGTGCTGTGGTAAGCATACTCGCTTTGCACTCTGAAGGTCCGGGTTCGCTTCCCAAGTCAGGCAACAAAACATCACATTTTTAAAATAAAAAATTAAATTGCAAAGAATAATTTCTCTAAAGGAGAAGAAAAATAAATAAAAATAAAAAATAAATAGAAAAAAATATTTTTTTAATTTCTAGAACTATCGCGGAAATGATCTTCTAGAAGTGTCGCTGGAGTGACTTCCAAGACGACACGCCGGCGCACAGTGTCACGACCGTGGCCAAAAATGGTAAAAACTAAATACTTAGTTTTTGCTATATGAGGTTTTAAATCCGACAATTTTAGTTAATACGTATTTTTGTGTTTTTTTTCTAAAATTAATAAATTATATTATGCGTTATTATTTAAAATTTAAAAGTAACGGTCGCTGCAAAATTGGTTCCTAAGTTCTCCTGGGATGTAATAAACTTGGCTATACTTTTGTTTGCATTTAATCATATGGTGTTTACATTTACCCAAACATTTATTACTAAGTTTATTAATTTTCTGAAGCAAATTTTAAACTGAGTGGAGTGGGAAAAAAATTGTATTGTAAAAAGTGAGTACTTCAAATATATAAAGGTCCCAGCTGCAGAGGTTTGCAGACGAATGTGTCATTTCTCTTTTTCAGCGACCACCTCACTGAGAGGATACCCCCTTTTTTAACAAATCGTTTTGCGGTGTTGGCTATAGCGCGAAAACGAATGAACCGATCATCATATATTTTTGTGGGCTTATTAGGTACCTAATAATCTTGCTTTCAAACGAGAGAATTTTAAAAAAATCAATTTTTAAAAAAAATTGTGAGCAGCGAATATCAAAATTCGAATTTTTACAAAAAATTGACCGTTTTTTTGACCACTAATCGGTCAAAAAAAATTTTAAAGGAAATTTCACATATATAGACAAGAGTTTGATATATTCAATATGCTCACAAACAATATGAAGACTAAACACCAAATTTCAGTCATATCGGGTGGATATTGAGGCCAATACACTCAAAATACCGAAAATGAGGAGGCACGGTTCTATGGGGGCTATAGGAAGACGTGGACCTACACCGACATATTTCTGGTGGAAGGTTATAAGTCCCCCAACGGAGACTTAATACCAATTTTCAGCCATTTCGGTGTGATAATCAGGCTAAAACCTCCAAAATACCGAAAATCGGGAGGTACCGTCCTATGGGGGCTATATGAAGGCGTGGACCTATGCAGACAAATTTCAAGGTGAAGGTATAATGCCCACTACGAAGACTAAATACCAAATTTCAGCAATTTCGGAGTAATAATGAGGCTAAAATCTTCAAAATACCGATAATCGGGAGGTACAGTTGTATGGGGGCTATATCAAAGGTGGACCTAAGCCCGCAATTCTCTGTTGGAATGTTTGATACCTCTGCCGAAGGCTAACCACAAAATTTGAATACTTTCTGTTGGTCATTGTGTCTAAAAAAATCAAAATACCGAAAATCGGGAGGTACGGTTCTATGGGGGCTATATCAAAACGTGGACCGACCAACCCAATTTTTTGTCCTGAAGATTGCAAGTCAATAATAGGTACGTGTACCAAAATTGATGCACCTACGACAACTCCTTCTATTTTTGGCCACAGTTAATATGAACTCGCGACATTGTGCGGCGTAGTTCATTTCTTCACAACGGAGGTCACTTCAGGGTGACTTCTGCGACTATCGCCGCGACTGTTTTCATCGCCCTGGGCGACACGCCTAAGTCACTTCCGCGATAGTTTGAGTGGTGGTGTTGTTGTTAGACAATAAAAACATCTCGCCAAAATTGTTTTTTTTTTTCAATCTCTCAGAAGAAAACAGTATTTTTTGCTTTATGAAAGGCGTTCTTGAAATGCAGAAATTTGAACTTTGGCAAGACTTTATGAACACTATTCCTATAATACAGTAATTTTTTTTCTGTGCAGTTCGCGGTGTATGGAATAAAAAGTTCGGCCCGGCCGAACTTAACAAGAAGTAGGAAAGTTCTTGCTATTTACACCCCGTTGCTGTTTTTCTATATTTTAATTTTTCTCATCATTCGCAGTTTCCTATGTGTTTATTCAAGTGGCAAAACCTAATCCAGCAAGGTGTCCATTTCCTATTGTTGACTAAGTTTATGTGTATTTCTTCCAGCTCTATGTCTGAGTCTGGTCACAATGCACTCAAATGTCCACTTCAATTCATTGGAGTCATAAAAGAGTCTTAAACAAATTTACAAGTCGCGCCAGGAATTATGATTATCATATCATTTCATGCTAAACACCGCAGTTACGTGTAGATTATAATATGTCCTCCATTCATGGGTAAAAATGCACCACCAACAATTTAGTTGTGCGGTTGGTTGCCTCCTTAATGGCGCATATGACACCGTTCAGGCTACTAGGCTTTCTTGCAATGCAGCCGTGATATTTCATTAAACAATCACTTGACGTTGTGTTTTAAATGTCTGCATAAGCCATTCGTTTCTTCATTCTAGCCCAGGGAAAAACATGCTGTGTCGGCGCTACTATAAAATAATTCAATCCTATCCACAAAATGTTCGGCCAACTGACTTTACCATAATAAATTTCAGTGTTTATCTTAAACTCTATTTCATCATAGATTAATAAGCTGTTATGGGTAAAGGTAAACAATTTTAATTGCTAGCCATTTGTTATCGTCATCATTCTACATTCACGTGCTTATGTCGGGTTCCGGCTCATTCCTATGAGTTCTATCAAATAATAAAATAAATAAAAACTTTTGACATGGGATACTAATCCTATATTAGAGATTAATTATATTTTTTTCTTTGATCATATCCAAAATACTCAGAAAGAAATAGATTATTGGAAGCTTAGCAGTAGGATTAGTAAATATTTATGAAATTTGCAAAACACACTTGGTAATGTCATAGTCTCGTGAAATGCACAGTTCATGTAAGATATCTTGTGCAGACATCTATTATCTACTTCACAACAAAACAGAGAAATATTGCCTACATAAAGGAAAATTTAGCACTTTATGCAAAATTTAAATAGTCATACTTTGCTTGTCGTGTTTTTAACAATTTTTCAAATTGAAGATCCTTTACAAATTCAACAAGTGTGGCGCATAATAGAATTACGGCTTCTCTGATCTAAGCAACCTTTGGCACTATTGATACATATATAATCAGAACATGCCAAAGTGAACAAACCTCTAAACTATTTATACACTACACCACAAAGGGTATTATAAGTTTTTTTTTTTTGCCGAAAATGCATGTAAAACCGCAAAATATGCGTCATAGACCCCACATGTATAGCAATAATCATATCTCGACGAGATAAAGAGATTTTGAGATGTTTGTCTGTTCGTCCGTCCGTCCATTATAAATTGTAATCAAACTCCAAGCTGCAATTATGTACTATGGAGCTCCGGTTCAAACCAGAATAGACACCTATAGTTAGTAGTGATGATAGCAAAATATTTAGTGGGTGAAATGGATCAAAAACAAAAATTTTACCCGACACGAACTAATATTCAGATAATATTAGACCAAAACTTTTATGTGAAAATTGGTAAAATTGTATCTTATATTTTTATTTCTGGAAGACACATTCCGCCCGCGAGAGTTATATTTAGAAGAGGAACCTTTGTCCTTTCCATGGATGCCAATTATGTTAATGTACATTATGTGATCATGTTACAGCCTAGAATATACAAGGATTCCACAGTTTTATTTGTGTGTAGTGTCACCATAATCACGCTAGGGGTCGCAGTTATCGTTCAATACTGAGAAAATTTTGCACGAGGTAAGAGTTTTGGTCAAGGAAAATACCAGTTTTTGGGTAATGATGGGGAATATTTAGCAGGCAAAATATACCATAATTTGTGTGGGAAAATATCCATCATTTAATAATTTGGTCTATACAGTAAATTCTGGGGCATATTCCGACAAATTACGGAAACAAAATTTGAAACCCAACTGTTTAAGTCTCCTTTGATGCTAATTATATCAATATAGCGGTTAGAATACGAAACTACTGTCTAACATATAAGTGGGTTGCTTTATCGTTTACCTTCTACCTTCAAACTAAAACGCCGTACGGGGTATTGTAGTTTTTGAGATAACTTTTCTAAAAAGTAATGTAATACCCCGAAATATTGGTTGTTTATGCGATGGTCCATAAAAGTAGCCCAAAAGCTTTTTCTAAATGTCTTTTGATATTTTTTTTGTTTTTTTTTTGCTTTTCAATACAAAAATGTCCGGCTATCCATTATAAAATAAGGAAAATTACACCTTAAGGAAAATTACAACTTTTTCCAGTAATGACGGTGTATGTACATACGTACATATGCGTTAAAGATAATAGGAGTGCCCATATACTAAATGGAATGGTCCACAAACATTGTTAAACATCTCCATTTTGGCCTATTTTGTATTTGTTTAAATTGTTGACATGCCAACTATTAATTCATTAACAGAAATGTTGCAATTTGTTTAAATTATTTACTGTTTACACCAAAATTGTAAATCGTCTTAAAATTTTTTGTTAAAAAAAAAATAATAATAAGAGTGTAGAAGAACAAATTAAAAAGTATCATTCGGCTTTGTCGACAGATATATGTATACCCTCAGGCTGTGTGGATTGAAATACTTGTTTCCCAAAAAAAATTATGTTTTTAGGGTTTTTCGAAATTTTGGGCGTATGAACCGACTTAGGATTAAAGCTCAAAAATTTGCGGATATATCGATAGATAGAGCTTTTTTTATCACGAAAAAAATAATTTAATAAAAAAATAATATCGCTGTAAACAGGGTCACTAAGAAAACCTTCGGAAAATTTTCCAAAAGATCCTCGAATATGTGGGTGGTACCACAAATTTAAAATTCTCAAATGCGAATTTGCAATATTGTAAGTATAGATAGGGGCTCCAAATGACGAAAATTGTCTAGTAACAACATCCAGTTAACGAAACAATCATCGCATAGTGGTTGATGTGCCGGATATCATTTCGCTAAATAGTTTTCTTGTTTTTTTAAATATACTCTCTTTAGGTCATGTAGCTCAATTAATTAAATTAAGTAAAAAATTTAGTTGATAGTAGTAAATCGTATATATTTGAAAACAAAATTCCTTTGTTGGTAGTCAAAAACAGGCTATTGTCCTTGTGGTGATTTTCCCATAAATCGAGCAAATTACACTGTGAACCGAAATTTTCGAGGGAGAGATAATTCCTTTTGGGATGAAAGACCTTGGTGAGTATATTAAGAATCCCGAAGGACAGGTCTGCCGTGAGTCGAACTTCCGAGTTATGGCGTGATGAAGTTTCTGCTGGAGACCCTGTACTGCATCTGAAATTAGCGTTATATCTTTGTTAACTGTTGCTTTAGCTTATTTATGAGATGACATGTCTGCAGTAGAGTTGGGCAATCTATTTCCTGGAGCGGATCGATCTTTCTAGTTCCTTTTCCCAAAAAGAACTCGTTCCTTAATATAGTTCCATAGTTCCGAGAGAGATAAAGTTCAATGAATCTTTCCCTTTTATCGTTCTTTCTATTTCCTATTTCGTTCCAAATAGTTCCCAGACCGATATAGTTCAATGAATCTTTCTCTTTCGTCGTTCTTTTTATTTCCTTCGTTCCAAATAGTTCCGAAAAGTAGTTGAACGAATCTCTTTTTTCCATCTTTTGGTGGATGAATTGACATAAAAATAAATAAATTGAAGCGATGTACCGATGTGTGATTTACGTTTATTTAACAATGTGGCCGCGTCTGAATGATTAAGGAAACGAACGTGAAAGATCGAAGTGAGAGTGGAATTAAATGAAGAAAATTAATTATACAAATGAAAGGAATTATATGCACGGCTGGAACTATATGAACTAAAGGAACCATATAAATGCAAGAGTCGGATATAGTTCCAATAGTTCATTGTCCGGAATAGTTCCTTGGAACTAGTTCGTTCCGGAACTACACAACTCTAGTCTGCAGTCAAATCGAATAAGGATTATTTTCTTAGAGCATTTCGACCTTCTAACTCGCTTCCTTCAATGTCCTTTTCGTCCCTTATTTAAATAACCGCTAGAAAAGTACCGCACCATGCCGTTTTTCAGCTTCGATATATTCTGCAAAAATTTCGCTCATAAAATTTGAGGTACGACTCTTATTAACAACGTAACTTTGTCGCGCTTTCATGGTCATTTTTGAAATTTACCATGTTATGGCTCAGAAAAAGCTATGTTTTGTGTTTTGGTATATTCTGTATATTCGAATAACGAATAAATAACGAATATACAAAAAAATATAGTCCTTGTCTGAACAAAAACCGGATAAATGCACTAAAGGACCATGAAAACGAGACAACATGTATAAGTTGTCAATGAGAGCCGCACCTAAAATTTTCTGAGCGATATTTTTGCAGAACATCCTGGTATAAAACTGCATTTCAACCGATCGAACTTTAACATTTTTTTGAATAGAACATCCTGATATCATTATTAAATATTGATATTATTATAACTATTATTTGGTCGAGGTATAAATGCCTTATAGATACGCTTTTTTTGGCCGCCAAGGTGAAGTTTGGATTCCGTGTAAGGCAGTTTCCACTGATTTACCCTTGATTTAGGTGTGCTGAGATCTCTGATCTGGTTGGAAACTAATTGTGCCCTAATTTCCAGATCCAGTACACCATCAAAGTCCGCAGAAACTAGGAAGTGAACCCCTGATAGCAGATTGCGAGTCTCTAGTACGTTAGTCCAGGAGCGATCGTCCACGTTGGTGAGGGTTATATCGGTCACATTCTTATATTATTTTGTAAAATAAAGATGAATATTAGGGTTATGACTTCTTACAACCTCGTATACCTGTATTACATTTTGATGAGTTTTTGCCTAAGATTGCATAAAATCTTAATTATAGAGTGATTCGATAAAAAGAAGATTCTGCACAAAATGCTTTTAAAGTTTTTATTTTTCAGAACTTTTGACCATTCATTCGTGCATCAGGAAATAATTTTTTGAGAAAAATTGTGTTTTTCATTTCGTAGAATTTTTTCAATTTTTTTTTAAAGTGGTTTGTGCGGAACCTCTTTTATAATAAAACTAGCTGAACCGGTCCGCGTTGCTGGCCCGTTGTTTGGGTTCTCCGTGTAAACTTTAGTTATCTATTCAGCATTGATACAGCCATAATTAGGCATCCCTCTAGAAACTTCATAATATAAATCAATGTTTTGACATAAATTCCATGTAATGGTATCCCCCAAATTTAAGATATAAAATCTCTTTTATTATACCCTTCACCATAAATTGACAGTTTAAAGCACTTTGTGACCCACATATAATGATCGGTGCACGTCAATTAACATTGCTATATATTGGATTGTTGGTCTCGGTTGGGGTCGTAATTATTACTGCAGAGAATTGTCAGTATAGGTCCACGTTTTGATATAGCTCCCATAGAACGGTACCGGCTGATTTTCGCTATTTTTGAGGATTTAACATCATTATCACACCGAAATGGCTAAAATTTGGTTTTAATGTAATTTAAAGAGGAGAGCATAAATATTCGTATCGACCGAAAGACACGCCTTTTTATTTGCGCTCGATATGCAACAGTTATAGGTTCACGTTTTGATATAGCTCCCATAAAGCAGTACCTCCCGATTTTCTATAGTTTGGAGATATAGTCACTTTTGGGGGTCGTAAACAGTCTTGTAGAGAATTTTCAGTACACGTCCTCGTTTTGATATAGCTCCCATAGAAGGGTGGCGCCTGATTTTCGCTATTTTTGGTGGATTTAACCTCTGGATAGTGACATCTCAAGTTATCGGGATTTTACTGTATTCCAAAATGTGGAGTTGATCGCGCTATCCAACTTTAGTGTTCAGCGATTATAGCATTTTATAGGCACGCAAAATTATGTATATTATCTGAAATAATAAATGTTTGAACATTTTGTGATGATCGCGATATTTCACTTTCGCGAAGACCATTCAGGGTCAAGACGGTAATTACAGTAGTATTGCAAACAATCTGTAAACAATACGTTCAAAAATATCATGGACTTTAAAACAAATTGAAGGAGAACCTCCGGTCACTACACTTAGCCATATTAAAATAGCTCACGACCGCGCTATCCCACTTGTTCAAGCTGGTGTTCACATCATTTTTGTGTCACGCTTACTAAAATTATGTATATTAATTGAAATAATTAATTTTTGAAAACTTTGTGATGACCGCGATCATTCAGGGAAAACAATCTGTAAACAATACGTTCAAAAATATCAAAGATTTCTGATTTTCTTAAAAACATCGTAGGGAGGACCACCGATCACTATTCTTAGCAGTAAAAAACAGCTTACGACCGTTCTAATTAATTGAAATAATACATTTTTGAAAATTTTGGGATGAACGCGATTTTTCACTTCCGCAACGACCATTCAGGGTCAAGACAGTAATTACCATAGCAATGCAAACAATTTGTAAAAAATATATTAAAAAGTATCTTAAATTTCGCGATTTTCTTAAACAATTTGTGGGGAGGACCACCGGTCACTACACTTAGCGGGATAAAAAAACTGATTACGACCTATTCTCAGAACTGAAAACTCTACATACAAAATTTCATAAGATTTCCCAATCGATTTTTCGGAATTTCTATATAGTGACATCTCATGTTATCGGGATTTTACTGTATTCCAAACTATGGCGTTGACCGCGTTATCCCACATATTGAAGCCAATGTTATAGAGGTTTTGTAGTCACGCTTACCAAAATTAAGTATATTATCTGAAATAATACATTTTTGAATAATTTGGGATGACCGCGATATTTCACTTCCGCGACGACCATTCAAAAAAATATATAGCCTATTTTCACCACCGGCGTTCCCAGTACATTATCTGAAATTTTCAAGAAAATCTATTCAGCCGTTTTTGAGTCTATTCGGAACATACAAACATACTAACATACACACATTGCCTTTTATATATTAGATTTTAGGCATTAATAGACTAAAGTTCATTCATTCTCACTACAGGAAATCTTTTTTTAGAAAAAATGTCAAAAAGTCATAACCCTATTGAATATAGATATCAATCAAGGTACATTTATAGAAGGTAGAAGTGACAATCAGCTGTATTCTTACTTTTTTTGTAAATTTAGTTTTCAAAATGTAATTAGGTCTACTCATGAAATTTGAAACTTCGAAATTTGCTACCACAAAATACTGTTTTTCTTCCTAAACTTGTAGTAAAAATGACCTACGACAGTTCTGAATGCTTTATATTTACATTGTCATTCAAATTTGTTCTATTTTGGAGGATTTTCAAAATGTATTTATGTTTTTCCTGAGAAAATTTTTGGAACGACCCTATTATTCAATATTTTCTTTGACAATTAATTTTCAATACCAACAATGTTGTTTTTGTAAATTTGTTAGTTGTTGTAATTCATGCACATACCTTCTATAAATTTACCTTGGACTCAATTCTGACATTTGTATTACTGCTTTCCTAGTGGAAGTGGTGAGCGTTTGCATCGCATCCAACGATTACCCAGTCTATGCTACCCAGCTTGGCCAGCAGCATGGCATTGCATAGTTGGTGGGGGTCTTCGTACGGCATGTAGAACAAAGGTCATCAAAAGGTATACCCCTTACGATTCTCTACAAGTTTTGTGCCGAGGTAGACTTTTTTACGCTGATTACGAGAATGTGTTATTTTCTTGGAGACGGACCCAGTAACCCACTTATTTGATCCGAATTCTAGATACAAAGCCGGCTTAATAAGGGTTCGTCTAAATCGATTGCAAAAAAACTGGTTATTGGTGGGATGGATAAATATTACTACTATTGACAAACCCTTCTTCTTCTTTATTTGCCTATTCGATTTTCGAATGTTGGCGACCAAAATGCAAATATAAGTATAATATTACAATAGTTTGAATTATTAAATATTGTTTATAATATCGGCAAAAGTCTCTCTGTTTCTAGCTTCGCTTAGCAGGTTTATGACGTCACGTATGCCGGTCCATTCTTGGATGTTGTTGATCCACAGAAGTTGTTTCCTCCCTCTTGTCGGCCTTCCTTCAAAGTTTACACGGATAATACTTTGCAGCAGTTTGTATTTTTGATTTCTCATAACGTGTCCCAAGTATGATGTTTTTCGTCTCTTTATGTTATTCAACAGCTCTTTTTCTCTGTGTAATCTTCTGAGAACTTCATTATTTGATATGAAGTGTGTCCACGATATTTTTAGGATGCGTCGATATGTCCACATCTCAAAGGCTTCGAGTTTTTTCATATCTACGGATTTTAAGGTCCATGTTTCCACGCCATATAATAGGACAGACCATACATATGTTTTAATATATCTTATTTTAGTTTTTAAGTTTACATTATGGCTTGTAAAGACTTTTTTATATTTAAAGAATGTGTCTCTAGCCATTTCAATCCTGCAGGCTATTTCTTTAGAAATGTCCCATTCGTTGTTGATTATAACTCCCAGATATTTAAAGCTTTGGACTCTTTCCACATTTATTTCATTAATTTTTAATGGCGCCGCATTAGTATATGTATGGCGTTTACTGATGACCATGTATTTCGTTTTGTTGATATTAATTTTAAGACCGTATTTTTCGCTGCAAGTGGTCAGCCTGTTGACGAGTTCTTGAAGTCCTGACATATTATCAGCTATAAGAGTGGTGTCATCGGCATACCTTATGTTGTTAATGAACGTTCCATTTACATATATTCCTTTCCGGATATCATTTATTGATTCTTTGAATATTCGTTCAGCGTATATATTGAAAAGTAGAGGGGACAGGACACAACCTTGTCTAACACCTCTAGAAATATTAATATTTTCAGTCAGTTCACCATTGACGTTGACTTGCGCTGTTTGGTGCCAGTACAAACTTTTTATGCATTCAAGCTCCTTGCCTTCTACTCCAATGGACAATAAAATCTCTATCATTTTGTCATGTTGGACCGTGTCAAATGCTTTTTCATAATCAATAAAGCATATGAACACGTCCTTCTGCGAATTTCGGCATTTTTGAACTAACGCTTGTAAAGCGAATAAAGCTTCGCGGGTTCCCATCCCATCTTTAAAACCAAACTGTGTGGTCCCCATTGCATTTTCACATTTCCGGTAAATTCTGGAGTGAATAATCTTTAGAAATATTTTGAGTGCGTGGCTCATTAGACTAATTAATCGATAGTCATTACAAAATTTTGGACGAGTTTTCTTAGGAATGGTTATAAAAATGGATGTGAGCCAATCTTTGGGATATTTATTAGTTTCGTAAACATAATTAAAAAGTTTCGTCAGAAGGTTAATGTTTTCACCATCAATTAACTTCAACAATTCGGAAGGAATCTCGTCTGGTCCACATGCTTTTTTATCTTTTAGCGCCTTTACTGCTGTTTCAACCTCCGATCTTGTGATAGATGTCCCAGATAATTGTTGATCTAGCGGCCTTTCGTAGATGGACCGATTTTCGTCAGTAAAAAGGATTTTTATATACTTGCTCCATATGTTTTTCTTGTCTATAGTATTGACAAACCCTACCTCTGCACTAAATTTGGGTAATTTTGCTATTTCCCTCTTACACACATGGGAAACATATACAGTATCGGACAAAACATTTGCAACTGACCCTTACAATTTAGTTTTAGCGCTATAATATTTGTAAAAGCAAACTTTTTTTCAGTTTTTCCACTTCTGTTCCTACAAATTATGTAACTTTTCTAGTTTTATAAATTGATGTATTCAGTTTTAAAAAGTAAGTCAAAATTTTGAGCCTTATTTATATAGCGACGAAGTGTGTTGCAATTGTTTTGTCTTGCTAAAATATGCGATATTTCTTTTAAGTACGCTATTAAAAGTGGACTAACGGTGGTCCAAAAACTGATTGTGGATGTTTTCTTCGGAGTATGAAGAACATTTTAATGCTGAAAAACTGAACAAAAAGTTGGTTTTTACAAATAGTATAGCGCTAAAACTAAATTGAATGTGTCAGTTGCAAATGTTATGTCCGATACTGTATATTTCCGAAATAGCTAGGTACTTGCCAGTACTCCAACACCCACCAAAAATTTATGGTTGGCCTCTCTGTTTATTGGGCTAGAAAATACAACAAACCGTAGCGAACAATAACATTTACACAAATTCTGACCATTGAGTGTCCATTGTAATTCTAGTTTTCCATCTTTTGTATATGTTTTTCTCTTTTCGCGTGTTTCTATTTGTAGTTTTATTTTTTAAATAAGTCAAAATAAAAAAAAGAGAAAAAACTTGCTTATTTAACATTTACCACAAAGATATTACAAAATAGGCATCTGCTAACGAAAATGTGTGTCCAAGAGATTATAGTCTTCCGTTTGCTGAATGCAAGTTCTTCAATATTTTTTTTCAGTCATGAAGAGAGTACGGTATGAAGATATTGTAGGACCACCCATGCTCATGAAATTTGGTATGACTGTAAATGCATTCATATTTGACCACCGACCAAATCTTGCCATTCCATTATTGCGATACTTACTTTGAGATTTTTTATTTTGGTTTTTGTGTTGTTGTGGCATATTTTATGACGTGTTTCGTCATTGCACTTGCCATTCATTTATTCTTTTCATATAACCGCATAATGTAGATACAAATATTGTGTGCCTCTGGGAGGACGGAATTAAAGAAGCCATAGCATTATAAAGGCCCTGTGGGATAAGATTACTACATATGTACATACGAGGTCTGATAAAAAACCTTTACCTCCACCGTTTGTAATGCATCGAAGTATATATATTCTTGATCAGCATACAGTTCTAAGTCGATAAAACAAAGTCCGTCTGTCCGTTCGTCAGTCCAAATTAAGATACAGCATTTGGCACTTAGTCTGCGTTGGCGGAAAAAAACTTTCCACCAGAAATTTGTCGGTATACAGCCAACTTCCCGATTTTCGCCATTTTGAAGGTTGTGGCCTCAATACCCAACCGAAATGGCCGAAATTTGCTATTTAGTTGTCGTTGGGGGTATAAAACTTTCCACCAGAAATTTGGTACCTCCCGATTTTCGCTAGTTTGTAGGTTGGGGCCTCAATATCCCACCCAAATGGCTGAAATTTGTTTTTTAGTCTTCGTTGTGGGTATAAAAAAATTGTCGGTATATGTAATCGCCTCCATTTTCATTTCGATGGAGGCCACTAGAACAAATATGACATTTTTGAAGAAGAAAGTTAAAAAATGTATGAAAATTTTCCGCTTCGTGGCCTCAATACCCCACTGAATTGCTGAAATTTGGTATTTAGTTTTCGTTGGGGGTATACAACATTACATCTTACATTTATCGGTACAGGTTAACGTCTTCATATAACCCCCATAGAAAGGTACATTCCAATTTTCGATATTTTGAAGGTTGAATACCGGCTAAACGCGTGTGTTTCGTGCTTTGTTGATGCGATTTTTGTCCACAAGCAGTCATTTTTTCTGTAACTCTCAGTACGAACGTAGCAGGCGAAGATGAAAAGAAAAATATGGTATCAATTGTTGTGTTCTTTCTTTTCTTCAGTTTTCTAAATACAATCGTTGAGTAAAGACGGTAAAGTATGTGAATAAGTCAGTGTTTTATGCTTTCTTAAAGAAATTGTGTTTTTAGTAAATTAACTGCCCAATACATTTTATAATTGAATCAAAAATGTGAATGGAAATATTTTATTGGACAAAGAAGAAATCGCATTTAATATTGGTAATAACATTCATACATATTTCATATACATGCATATACAGTATAGTCTCGATAATCCGGACACCACATGTTTCGGCGATGTCCGGATTATCGAATTGTCCGGATTACCGAGTAGTTACAAAAACGTATAATTTTGTAAGTTAAAATCATTAATAAATACTATCAAGTAAACGATAGTAACATGACATTCAAGCAAAACGAATTCATGTTATGCAAATATTACGGGTTGCGACCATTTTTAGACTGGGAGCAGCTATCCTGGCTATAAATTTACTTCTTAATTTTACTCCTTCAGCGTAATTTAGGTGAAATTTCTCGATTATTGGTGTATATTTATTCATAGTCTTTTTTAGGATATAAACTTCGTAGCCCATGTACGGATATTGATTTTCAGAGTTCATGGAACACGAGACTCTTACGACATGAGATATAACTTCAGAATTCGCACTCATGCACTCATCTCATTATGGTGAATATATGTTAGCCATATATATGAACATCAGCAGCCGAGTTCATGTCGTCGGCGAAAACAAAAAATGTGTTGACATGTTTCGACTTTGGTAGAGTCTCCTCAGACATATCGGATGTGTGCACCAATTGCTATTGCTAAGAACGGAAAACGTCTATGAAATAAAAAAGAATCTAATGCTCAAGATAGGAAAAAATTTTGATGTCCGGATTATCGAGGCACGAAAAATATGAGGTGTCCGGATTATAGAGTCTACAATGTAAAAAATTCTAGTGTCCGGATTACCGCGATGTCCGGATTAACGAGTGTCCGGATTATCGAGACTATACTGTATTTGAAATATGGATGAACCTATTTTTACATTACATAATCATTTGATTTCAGATGCCGATTTTACAATTCACGAGAAGCGTTCGATGATGTTTCTATATTTTATAATTAAAAGATTTTATTTTTTTTTTTTTTGTTCTTTCTAAAAGTGTGACACTATTTCTTGTATTTAGAATTTTTTATGTACCAATGCGTCTGTTGTTGATTTTGTGTTTGGTATTTCTAATAAAAGAAATACCACCACCATTTATAAATATGTATGTATGTTTTTGTGGTTTTTGGGTTTGCATTTATATTTCATCCAAACAAATAGTTGTTTGCACCCAAACATATCTTTGTTTGTACCCAAACAAATATTTCTTTGCAGGACCCAAACATATGTTATGTTTAGGACTGTTGCAAACATATATAATTTTGTTGCAAAATATGTCTGGGACATATGTTAGAGAGGCCGTTTTCTTCTTCCGTGTATTAACCTCGTATATGGGCCCAACAAAATATTTACCCGAAAATACTACCCTGTTCAGTGGTTTCATAAGGCATTCTTTTTTTCTCACATATCTATTTGAATTTCCGATCGTGTGTTTTAGATTTCTTGCAATAAACGCATGCGTCGTCAATCGTTTATTTGCTCAAATGTGTGCATTTGCATGTATGTATGTATGTATGTATAGATCCTACATTCGTATCCAAACATTCCTTGCATACAACATAAAACAATGAATTTCGATATTATTTTCTTATTGCAGTGTTCATATTTGTTGTTCTTGTTGTGTTTTTTTTTTTTGTTTATTTATTTAAACATGCAATTTTGTTGGAGATTTCAGTTGGTCATTTTACTTACCTCCTTTTTGTTCATATTATGGGATATTAATTTGATGTTGTTGTAGTAGTTTCATCGGCATGTTTTGAAAATATGATTTGTTGGATTGCTGACTAACACAAACGACGTGGGTGGTTTTAGTTTAGAGTGGCCGATAATTGTGGGTGGTCCCACAATTAGGTTAAATTCTTTTCGATTGTTAGTGGTTGTTCGCCAGTATCAATTTCAGTTGGTTTGGTGTCATGTAAAAGTGATCGGCTTTACAGTTTCTCTTTGATTTTGCCAAGCAAAACAATAGTATGTATTTTCCCAGTGAAATGGTAAAGAATAGTTTTCATTTTGTTCCCAATAACCAAAATATGAAATGCAATAGCCATCATGTGTCTATTTTTTTTTTAGAATAGTCCCCGCTTTATAGTTCCGCCGGCGCGTCGGCGTTAATGTATTTTGGAGATTTTACAAACGCAAGACCATCAAAATGTAATGTACATACATATTTTAACATCACTAAATTTGAAGGAAAAGTTAAATAAATGATTTTCTATTCATTTCTTGGGGTACTAATGCGAATTCTTTAAATTCTAGTTTAATTATTAACCATAATTTGTTATAAAAAACTACTACCGTAAATTTAAAGGAGCACATTAATATCTATAGAGAATGCAATAAAAAACCACGTATAAAAAATTGCCGTATCATTAAAACTTAGGATTATTTAGTTTATTAGTTATTATTTTTTTAATCAGTTAACAAATAGCAAAGTTATAGTGGTTTAAATCTGAAAAAATCAGAACGCTTGAATATTTTTCTGGTCAAATTTTGTAGCACAGTGCCATGTCGATACATTTTTCGAAAAGTTTGCACCTTCTCAAGGCCAAAACTGCCGGAAGGAGCGTTCCAATGCTTTTGCGATGTATTAGACAGTTCTTAACTACTGTCTTGCCTACAGTTGCTGTCCTTGTGTTCGATCGAAAATCTCAATGGTTTGGCTGTTATATACCAATATATCCAAAAAACGTCGATAAAAAAAGTCAAAATGGGGAGGCTCGATTTTCACGATAGACCTATGGCCTAGTAGACTTTTTTGCTCAGTTCAATCCCAGGAATAAGAAACGCGAAGGGCCCATTAAGGTTTTCAAATCGCCCCGGCCTACTGTAGAAATTTTTTTTGTGGTTTTACGGAGTCTGGAGCAGGATAATTTGGATTTACTTTAGGACTTTTTTATTTTTTGTTGATTTTTAGCGGAAATAAAAATAAATTTAGTAAATATTTTTGCGTTAGTTTTCTCATAGTAACAAAAAAGACATTTTTTTTAATAACAAATGTTTTAAATATGTTTTACCATAAAAATATTGTATTGGTATTCAAAGCACGCAGTGGAATAATCCCGCTGAGGTATAATTGATTCGATTCTGATGATCTGAGCAAGGAGTGTAAGCTTTGCAACCTGCACACTATAGAAACGATGCAACACTTCCTGGGAACATGTCCTGTACTTCGTAAATTCGCAATGATTTCATTTCAAAAGTCAATACTAAGTGAGGAAGACGCGATCAAAGTACTGAATGGAGAAGAAGAAGAAGAAAACTGAGATAAACTAACCACTAATATTGAAAACGCATATAAATATGGACAATTTTTATTAAATTAATTCGATTAATTTATCTAAAACACAATATTTTGATATAAAAGTCGATAGACGTATTTTCTCTAATGCTTCTAAAATTGAAATATTGTATCTGAATTATGTAATTGTAAAATAAATGACAAAATGCTTCAATAAAGAAGTACTACTACTAAAAAATATATTTTTTCTTTATATGAGAATAAAAACCGCTATAACTATCACGCTCATCGGTCAACTTTGTGAACGCGAACGGATATGAAACCAACATTTTTTCCTTAACCTCTATATTTATCAGAAATCGTAGATGTGCTCGCATTTTTTTTAATTCTTTTTTTTTCAAATGGAATTGCAAAAGAAATTTTATTTTTACCATATACTTACATGTTCGTGTATATTTCTTTCCATTATTTATTTACTACTGAAATTCATTGTGTCCATGCGATGCTTGACTTTCCGTTATTGTCCCAACGAATCTAGTTGTCAATGTAATGGTAGTTCCAGCGAACCATAATGTTTTTGTTTGCGACTTTTAAATTGGTTTCAAAGTTTAATCGAATTCCAAATCCATTCCAAGGGAAATAATGAAAATTGACACTCTAATGAAAATCCAATTGATTTTCATTTTGGAAGCCATGCGGTTTTGTTTTTTAAATATGTTGTCACAACTTTAGTCGCTGCTTGTATTAGGCATTTAGTATTATGAAAACATTTGTATGTGTTTATTTCAGTTAAAGTCCATATTTTGCTAAATTCGTATATTTCATTGACAACAAAATGTTTTACAGTGCAAATAAAATTTCTTAGCTACCAGCGGAGGAAGAGAAGACTATAGTTTCGGTTAATGTCAATAAGCTTTGCTGTCAGCTATGTATCAATAAACAGGTCTGTATCGATAATCAGGAATTTACCTGAAATAAACACATAGAGATGTAAAATTCTGCAGGCCAATAAAAAAACGCCAACAATTTAGAAAAAAATTAAACAAGAAAGGCGATCTTTATTGAGGATCTTCCTCTTATTGTATTTGTGGTATATCCCAATACTCCCTTCAAAAGAGTCGTAGTTCTTTCCAAACCATATTTGCAATTTTCCGAATTGAGCTTTTGAACCCCTGGACACAATAATAAATTACACCAATCTCTGTTCGAAAATTTCACAAAAAACTGTAAAGATACACTCAGAGAAGAGATATTGTTGGATCAATCATATTTTAAGAACAAAATAGTGTATTTTAAAAATCTAAAAATATATGTTGTTGGTCCAACAATATATTTTGTGTCATTATGGTTCCTGACACAAAATATATGGTTGAAACAACAATATATATTTTTAGATTTTTAAAATACACTATTTTGTTCTTAAAATATGATTGATCCAACAATATTTATTCTCTGCGTGTAGGTCCACGGTTTGGAATAGCCCCTACATAACTGTACCCCCCGATTTAGATATATAGATGTTACCATTGGCCACGAAATACATATCTCCATAAAAAGATTGATCCACGTATATAGCCCCTCTATTACGCTACCTCCCGATTTTCGGGATAGGTACACGTTTTGGTATAGCCCTATGTAACGGTACCTTAACATTTGAGGTTCCCAGCGGTCACGAAGCGATTACTAAACTACTACACCACAAATTGTAAAGATAGGTCCATGTGTTGGTATAGCCCTCATATAGCGGTACCTCCCGATTTTCGGTATTTTTTAGTATTACCTACATTTTTTTACCAAATTATCTGCAATTTAACATTTGAGGTTCCCAGTGGTCACGAAACTTCTCCACCAAGCGATCACTAAACTACTACACCACAAATTGTCCACATAGGTCCATGTTTTGGTATTGCCCTCATATGGCGGTGTCTTCCGATTATCCGTATTTTGAGGATTTTTTCTACATTTTTTGACCGATCGATATGTAATTTTTCACTTGATGTTCCCAGTGGCCATAAAATGGCTCTACAAAAATTTCAAGATAGGTCCACGTTTTGGTGTACACCTAGATAAATGTACTTCCCGATTTTCGGTATTTAGAGTATTTTTCCACATTTTTTTACCGAACTAGCGGTAATATGACATTTGAGGTTCCCAGAGGTCACAAAACTTTCCGACCAAAAACTATCATAACATATCCATTTTTTGAATAAAGGTCGCGCCCAGTTGAGAACATTTTTAGATAAATTTTCTGATAATTTTTAGGCATTTGGGTACACATGGTCACAAGATATCCCCACCTTAAGTTGTGGACACCGTAGAAAACTAATTAATAACTATTCCATTTTAGTTTGGAATATTTTTTGGTTGAGGGTATAAAAATATGGGCCCAGCTGAACTCAACGCTTTTTTACTTGTTTTAAATTAAAAATCACAAAAGTAGATTTTATTTATTTCCGTGTAATGCATGTGTATATGTAATGATAGAGTGAGTTTCATGTATGTATGTGTGAGTTCATTCACAGAAGTCTATTGCATTGATGTAAACCAGCTTTGTAATGTTAGTTTGAGTTGGTGATGTTAATTTTTGGTAGCTGTAGCTGAATTATCTTTCCCCCATAGTAGATGTAAAGAATGTTCTCAACATTCCTTTGTTTATGGGAACTCATTTCAAAAAAATGTGAATTGTCTGCAATGCATGTATGTTCATTTTGTCAAACATATACATAGAGGCAACACAGTGAGGTATTTATAAAATGTAAAATGAAATATACAGATTTAATGAAAAATTACATAGGAAGTGAAATGGAACAAACCACTAGACCAAATATAACTTTTTGGAAGCAAAATGTATGTATGTATATAAAAAATGTATGAAAAAGTGCATAGGTGGGAGGGGGGTGCAGTACCCCTAAAAAACAATCAGGCAATCATTTGTTTTTGTTATACCAACCCATAGTCGTATAGAGTATGGAAAAATATTAGGAAATACGCTGTCACCTTTCTCCTACCGCTAAATAATGTTTCACATACAAGTCTTCCATTGCAGTTATTTCTTCTATTCTTCCATTACGATTGAAAATCGTTCTTAAATAAACTAGCGTTCATTCTACATAGAAATATTACTTCATATAGAAACAAGTAAAAGAAAGCTATAGTCTGACAGGGCCGACCATGTGATACCATTATAATATACATGCGATATAACGTCATTACAGGAAACGTAAGATGGTATTTTCCTTTTTTACAATGGATAGACAGATTACTTCTTCAAAAAATCAAAATTTGTATTAAGGAAAAATTTCAAAAACCGTTTAGAAATAGCTTTGGCGATTTTTACAGAACCGACCAATAAAAAATGACCAATATTTCATGGTATTATATTACATTTACACAAAGGGAGCACAAAAACTTCAAGACCTCGTACATCATTGTAAATTACCTCAATGAGAATTTCTCTATCATGATTTAAAAAATTCTCTATCAAGATTGCGACATTTTGTAGCTTGCAAGGTAAACGTAGTTCTTACAAACCAACCAACATATTAAAAGAACACACTTATATGTTAGACAGTAGTTCCGTTATCTAACCGCTACATTGATGTTACTTGCTTCAAGGGAGAGGTCATGGATTGGTTTTCAAGTTTCGTCTTTGTAATTTGCCGGAATATGTCCCACAGAAATTAAAATATGTTTCAATTGCACCCGCATCCGATCATTATCCAAAACTATTGACGTCTTCATAGACTAAAACTAAATCATAGACCAAATTAAGCCAGTTTTAAACTATAAATTTGACCTCTAGCTTGATTTTGGTTACACTACACAAAATTATAACTGAAGGATCCCTACATATACTAGGCTATAACTCTGTTATCTGACCATGCACATCAGCATAATTGACAGCAATGGAAAGGTTAAGAATTCGTCTTTCGAATATAACCAATTTTCACACAAAAGTTTCGGTCCATTTACACCGCTAAATATTATCTGATCATGTTAAATTGCAAGCATCTTCTTAATTGTAAACTCAAACCTTACTTAAAATTTCGCACAGATCGGACTATTATTGTGGCCTATAGAAACGCTACAAAATCGAGTAATTATACCCTACACCACTATGTGGAAAGGGTATTATAAGTTTGTTTTGGTAAAAATTCATGTAACACCGCTAAATATTCGTCGGAGATCCACACTGTGGTATACCAATGTTCATATCTCGACGAGATAAAGCGATTTTGAGATGTGTGTACGTCCGTCCTTCCGTCCGTCCTTCCGTCCATCATAATAAAGCCCTAAAAATTTTAATTTTTTTTTTTTTTTTTTTGATTTTTATCATCTTTGAACATTGTAGTTTCAGAATCCGCAAAAACTTCCCAGGTGTAAGCACTTTTCATTTAAAATTAGTTAAGGCGCATCGTGTTTAATCTTGGAAGACATTTCCTGGTAAGTAAGATATACTTGGAAAATAAACTTTTGACCTTTCTATTGAAGCCAATTGTGTTGGTGTACATGATAAGATAACAGAGTTACAGCCTTATATATCCAATCCACTGATACAAATTGCAATAATGAGTTTGGTAAATAACGAGGTTTTCTGTAGATAACCACATTTTCCTCACATGCTATAATTGTGTCTATGATGACACAGAAATTCCCAGTTGGTGCATTATTGCGTATTACGTGGAGCCCAGGCGTATTAATTGTCCAATTTTATACATATCGCACCTGTTCAACAGAAGGGTAGTAACTAAAAATTTTAACTTTTTATTAAGAAAATGAATTACCCTACCCACTGTAAAAATCTGTCATTTTTTTTTCTATTCTTTCGTCAAAAAAACGGTATTTCACTTTTCATACTACTACTTATGTACCAACAGTTTTTGTCTCTACTGAAAAATAGAAAAGTTTGAGTTACTACCTTTTTGTTGAACAGGTGCGATATATTGCAGCATGGGGTCGCTTCGCCACGTTTTTTCAAAATGTACTAGCTGTCGCTACCGTTAAAGTTTTTTTGAAATATTAATTTTGGTGAAGACACCCACTGACGTATAATTTTGGGATTTATACATACAACAATTTACCGCCAAGTCCGAACGGCGTGCCCTAAAACACCACTTGTAGAGAAGTTTTTTATGGCAGAAATACTCAGGAAATGTCTTCAACATTACTAAGGGATATTTCGCCACCTTTGAACGATTCCCCGGAAAGGTAACTTCAAACGGTGGGAAAATACCCCTCAGTAATGTTGGCGACATTTTCTGAGTATTTCAGTCATGTAAAACTTTTTAGATGGAAAACTTTAAACCCTTCAGAAGGAAACGGGAAACCACTGAAGTAATTTTCCTTGAAAATCATACAAATGAATAACACATCGCAGAATGAATGGCCCTCAGTCTCCGGCGAAAGGAGGGTGCTAAGAATCCCCGGAGGTAAAACAAAACAAAAACTAAATATTGGAACATGGAATGTAAGAAGCCTATATGAAACTGGAAAACTCAACAATGCTGTATGTGAAATGAATAGATTAAACATGGACATACTTGGAGTCAGCGAAACTTGGTGGACAGACTCTGGTGATTTTAGATTTGAAAACACAAAAGTATACCACTCCGGAAACCTAAACGGTGTACATAGAAAAGGCGTGGGTATTATAATGAAGAATCATATAGCTAATTGCGAAGCTGGATATGTCCCAATGTCTGAAAGAACAATGTTGGTAAAAATAAATGGAAAACCAATAAACATGAATATAATTCAAGTCTATGCGCCCACATGTGATGGAAGTTCAGATGAAGTTGAACAATTTTACGACGAAATAGGAAAACTTTTGAAAATGACAAAACCCCACGAATTAACCATCATACAGGGTGATTTCAATGCCAAAGTTGGCAATGAACATGTAACTGGCGTCACAGGAAAGCATGGATTGGGGGAGAGAAACGAAAGGGGAAATAGACTTGTACAGTTCTGTAGACTTGTACAGAACTCCATCCAAGAAGATTATATACATGGAAATCCCCACGGGACCATATAAATAATGTGGTTCGTAATCAAATAGATTATATTCTGATTAACAGACGTTTTAGCTCCTGTATAACAAAATGCTCTACATATCCTGGAGCGGATATACCATCAGATCACAACCTTCTTATGGCAAATGTTCGGACAAAGCTGGCAACAATTAGACGTAAAAAGAATGTACCGAAACCCGATATCAATAAATTAAGCAATCCCATAATTAGACGAGCAGTTGCGGATACTATTAACTCCGACCTCAGAATAATCCAGCAAGATGGTATAGAAACGGTATGGAATGATGTTAAGGATATTATCAAAAATACTATGAGAAATACTTTAAAAAAGGATCCAGCCCCAAAATATGAAGAGTGGATGACTGATGAAATCAGAGAACTTCGATTAGAACGGAAAAAATTCAAAAACGTAAACTTTGAAAGATATTGGGAAGTCAATAAAGAAATAAGAATCGCAACGCGCATCGCTAAAAATGAACAAATCAAACGTAAATGTGAAGAAATTGAAGCCCTGCAAACACTCCACGACGACTTTAATTTGCACAAAAAGCTGAAAGAAACAGCCGGAATATACAGAAGAAAACCGCCAAATATACTCTTTGACGATAACAACCAACCCATTTTTGAAATCTCAAAACAAAAGCAAGTATGGAAGGAATACATATCAAAATTGTTTACAGATCAGAACAGATCAGACTATAATCGCAATGAAAATTCCCTTGAAAGCGAAAATCCTATTACCAAAGAAGAAGTCGTCTATGCAATAAAAACCCTGAAGGACAGAAAAGCTGTGGGACCAGACGAAATTCCCGCTGAATTGCTCAAATTAATAGATGAAAATAATATACAACTGTTTGTGAAACTCTTCAACGATGTATACGACACAGGACAATATCCACGAGATTGGCTGAAATCTACATTTGTTCCCATACCAAAGAAAGCAAACGCCAGGAATTGCAACGATTATAGAATAATTAGTCTAATGGGTCACGCCTTAAAATTTTTTTTACGTATTATTCACAAAAGAATATACACTAAATGTGAAGCAGCAATGGGAGAAACCCAATTTGGATTTAAGGAGGGAATGGGAACCCGGGAAGCACTGCTTGGTGTTCAAGTGCTCATCCAGAAGTGTCGCGATGTCCAAAAAGACATATTTATTTGTTTCGTGGACTACGAAAAGGCATTTGACACAGTTCGACACGACAAACTGGTTGAAATTTTAACATCAATAGGAATTGAACCCAAAGAACTAAGATGCATAAAAAATCTTTACTGGAACCAGACAGCATCAGTAGAAGTATCCGGTGAAACATCCGATGAAATAACAATATCCAAAGGTGTTCGACAGGGGTGTATACTCTCACCATTATTATTTAATATATATGCGGAACGGATTTTTCGAGAGTGTGTAGAAGGAAAGAGGATTGGAATAAAAATACATGGGCAATTCATTAACAATATACGATACGCTGATGACACCATGATAGTAGCGAGCTCTTTAGGTGGCCTCCAAAATCTCCTTAATTCTCTCAACGAAACAAGTAATTCGTACGGATTACATATTAATCTCAATAAGACAAAATTTATGATCATTAGTAAAAGTAACAATGTTTACGACTCCTCACTAAAAATCAGTGAATCAGAAATAGAGAGAGTTAAATCGTATAAATACTTGGGAGTGCAATTAAATGAGCAATGGGAGTCTTCTAAAGAAATAAGATGTCGGATAGAAATGGCGAGAGAAGCGTTTCTCAAGTACAGAAAAGTACTAAACAGCCACGACATCAATATTGAACTTAAAAAACGGTTTATCAAATGCTATGTATGGTCAGTTCTATTATACGGTGCTGAAACATGGACTGTAAAATCAGCAGACGAGAAGAAACTGGAAGCTTTTGAAATGTGGACATACCGACGTGTGCTCAAAATTCCATGGACCGATCGAGTGTCAAATACCGAAGTCTTAAGAAGAATTAATGAACAACGACAGTTAATGAAAACCATCAAAACCCGAAAAATATCTTATTTGGGACATTTGATGAGGAACAATAAATATAAGATACTGCAGATAATTCTCAAATCCCAAGTTGAAGGAAGACGTTGTAGAGGTCGAAGAGAACTGTCCTGGCTAAAAAATATTCAAGACTGGACCGGATACCGTGATGAACTCAGTCTTCTTACAGCAGCTAAAAACAGACAACTATCGCTTTCCACATAAAATAAATATTTCCAATAAGAATGTAACAAAATGTATGATCGCTTAACATCCGAACAACGGATATGCAAATAAAGAAGAAGAAAACTTTTCTACAAGTGGTGGCTTAGGGCACACCGTTCGGACTCGGCGATAAACTGTAGGTCCCTATATCAGAAAATATGAATCGGGGTGTACTCATTGGTATGAGAGAAGGCTCCTTTGTCCCTTATGGGATGTTTGTGGAAAAATTATTATATTATTATTTAAGCTTGATGTGATAAGGTTGCCGAATCCACAAAGTTATTTCTTACAATAAGTTTATTTGTTCCATAAATGAATGTTGATTTGCTGAAAGCTAATTTCCAGGGGGTAGTGGCGTAGGGTATCACATGGTCGGCCCCGTCAGACTATAGTCTTTGCTTACTTGTTTTTTTTTTTTTTTTTCAGTCCGTTAAACCCCTTAAATATTTTACGATCAGCACCAATTATGGTCTGAAGCTTATCTCCATACAAAATTTCTCCATTAAAATTTTTAATGGACGAACTGACACACATTTTAAAATCCCTTTATCTCGTACAGATATGAATTTTGGTATACCACATCCGGGTCTACGACGAATATTTCGCGGTGCTATTTTCGGAAAAACAAACTTATAACACCCTTTCCACATTGTAGTTAGATGGTTTCGTTATCAGGACACATGGTACTGGCTTGGTAATTTTTGGTTATAGTCCTGTATATTTATATATTTATCAAAGGGCCATAAGCAGTACATTCATTTCAAAATTTTGGCATCCGGTATATCTATTTAACATAAAATATGACAGCTCCTTACCATAGGTACGCATTTAACCCACTGTGCCTAAACATATGTGTGATATCATAATTAACACATACTTTATTATTATTTGTTTGTGTATTTTTTGTTTGATTTCCTTTTCCTTCACACCAATCTGAATCAACAGACGCCAAAAAACATAGACCTCACATCCATAGAGGGAGAGCATTTTGTTTTAATAAGTTCCTGCTATGAATAATAAGCTGATTATGAAATAAATAATATTCTCGAAAATTGTTAATGACATCCAAACGCGACGACAAACCAAACAGGCCAACAACAAAAACAACAGCAGAATGCAAAACAAAAATAAACTTTTTGTGCATTGTTTGCTGTGGTTTTAATTAGTTATAAAATTTACAATGAGCCAGCGACTCGATGGGCGGATTCACATATGACCGAACATTTTTAATATGCCCTCATACTGGTTTTAATTAGATATGAAATTTCTAACAAACGATAACATACTTACATATGTTTGTTAGATATTTAATATAATTTAAATTATATGTTGGAATAAATTGTAATAAAGTCAATATGGAGAGTATAGAGGGAACAATTTATTATTAATACAGGAGCACAACTGATGGCGGACACTCACAATTGTAACTGGCCTCGATAGTCGTTAAAATACTCGTAGTATGTATTCTAATCGACGCACAGTGGTTCAGAATCGTTTTTTCCTGGTCAAAATTCTGTAACTTTTGAACGGATAGAGATATTTTCACAATTCTTTTTTGGTTAGACAGATAACACTATCAGCTTTCCGGTGAATTATAAGCGGTCAAATTCGGTCTGGTAGTTGCAGAGGAATTCAATGTCAAAGTTAAACTTTTGAATTTTTTTACTATTTTTCATCAAAATATCAGTGCTTTTGTGTTTTTATATCTTCTTATATAATAAAGATGGTCAAACGCCAATAAATACACTATAAAAATGCAAAAAAAAAAAATGAAAAAAATTTTCGAAAAAAAATTAAAAAAAAAATTTTCACAAATGTTTCACATTAAAAAATGCAAAAAATTTAAATTTTTTCAAAAATTAAAATAAAATGCTCCTTGGGTGTTCAAAAAACTTATATAACTCATATGAAAACTCATATACTCCAAAAAATTTTAATTTGTGTAAAAAAGCTGTAATTCATATGGGAATTGGTATGGAAAACACACACATTTTTACCCATGTAATTTCAATAAATTTAAAAAAGTGTTAAACGGACGGAACGGGACGGGAACAAAAGTATATATGGGCTAAAAGAGGAGACTTTCGGGCATATTTCTGTGGAAACAGAACATTGTTCCATGTTGTTCCACAAAAGTTCTAGTCCACTAAATTTGGAATTTCATAAAATTTAGTACCTGAGGAAAAATAAAATAGCTCATGTTGTGTAAACGCCACGGTAATTTGTTTAATTTATTTTTAAAGGCCACAATCCTACCTACCTAACGAAAAAAAAGCGAACGAATTTATGTTATAGTTTTCGAGAAATAGCAATTTCTTTCTCCAGAAGTTTTCAAAAATTACGTATTTCTCAAAAATTGGAAAAATGCTCGTCTTTAGGGGCACCCCACGCCCGCACCTTCCAATATTTTGACCTAATTTTTTGGTTTCCTTAGTTTTAATATGTTTACTATCGAATACCATATAGAAATTAAATATCTGTTACAAAACAAAATTTTGATTTTTGGCCAGGAAAATCGATTCCTGAACCATTGTGCGACGTACAGAAACAATACGAAAATGAAAACAAGTAAGCAAAGGCTATAGTCGGACGGGGCCAACCATTTGATACCATACACCACAACCTCTTGGAGTTAGCTATGTGCAACCACCTAGCACGCTGAATGTCCGGGTTCGATTCCCAGGCCTAACCACATCAAATTTTCAAAGGTGGCAAAATACCCCTTAGTAATTTTGGCGATATTTCCTGGACATTTCAATATGAATACATTGATATAAGAGAAGGGGCCTTGTCCCTACTGGGATGTTTGTGGAACAATGGAAAATTCACATTGATTAGCCCTTCCTGCAACATCTTCAAATTGTCTTTGAACATCAGATTCCTTTTTGGAATAACCTAAAATAAATACATATATATACAATGCAATTGGCTATATCTCTTTTATTTGATATTTGATCAAAAATATATTTTATACCGGTATAAATAACTAATAATGAATAGAAATTCAAATAATTTGCATGCAAACAAATTTATAAATCCTAAAATTATTCATATTCAATTACACACCAAACAAGATAGTATAAGTCAGCTGCGCTAACGGTAATATACATATATACCTTCAGCCTCTAACTAGAGTTGTGCCAAAGGAACTATATGGAACTATCTAGTTCACTTTGCAGTTCCAATGGGCCACATTTTTTCTTTGAACAAACTGCGTATACTTACTATCACACGTTATATTTCATGATGTTACTCATACGTTTTGGAAATAGTACAAGGAACTAGATTACCCAACTCTACCTCTAACCAAAAAAGAAACAAACACAATAATTATGCCGTATAAAAATATATTGATTTTGTATCACGAGTTTCTTCAAAGTACGTGGAATCTGTAGGTATCGTAATATGGGGCTATACCAAATCAATTTTTGTAAGCTAACTTCTGATTTTTGAAAAAGTTTGAGAATTATTTTTCGGATTTGTAATTTTATTTTGAGCCGGCAGGGGTTTTTACCCCGGAAAAATTGTACCGTTGCAATAGGGACCGTGAAAAGAAAATTCTTAAAAAAAATCAAATAGATCAGATACGAGTCCTCAAACTGCCGAATTTTGTGTGGGAGGTGCTCGAAGAACGGGACCGATATAGTCCATATTCCAACCTAATACATGACTGGATGAAATAATACGATGTGGGAAATTTGGACCAATCAGAAAATCCCCTTGAGAGTTATCTTGCGGATTTGCCAGTTTATTTATATTTCTTGTTTGTTTTCCAGGATTTCTTGGAGCTTTTCAGCCATAATCTCAGGAAGTATGGACTTGCTATTGCAATTGTACCGTAGTTAAGGGGACCGCAAGGACAATCTGCTGAAAAATATCAAGACGATTCGAGAGGACTCTTAAATTTCACTTTTCCGAATTTTGTGTGGGACGTACCCGAAGGTGTGGACCGATATAGTCTTACCCGATTTATCGATCGATTACTCACTTCGCCAGTTATCGTTTCCACAAATTTTCGAAAAGAGGTGTGGACCTATATAGCCTATATTCGAACTTAAATTAAGTTTGGGCAAAATATTACGAAGTATAAAATTTGGTTCAAATCGGTAGATCCGTTCGAGAGTTAACGTGCGCACCAGCCAGCTAGACAGTAAGAGAGACAGATGAACGGACAGGGCTAAATCGACTCCAAATTGTCTGAAACGAATTTCCTCCAAACATACTTGGGGTCTAAAACCATTATTTCGATTACTGTAAATCCTGAGGTATAAAAAAGGTTGCGAGACGACCCCATGCTGCAATATTTGTATAAAACATCCAATTGGACAACTGAACTGAAAATTTCTCTGTCATGATAGAGACAATTTGTAGCGTGGGCGGAAATTGTGGTTCTCTACACAAAACCCATTATATATTAGGTAGTAGGCCCGTTATCTAGCAGACACATTATTGCAATTTGCATCAGGGGAAAGGTCAGTAGTTGTGTTTCCTTATGTAGGCTACTTTGCCGGTATATGCCCTCCAAGAATTTACATATGGACCAAAAATAAAATTTGTATATCTTTCATACAAAAGTAATGGTCTATGTCACCCGCTAAATAATATCAAATGTACCTAAACTCCTGCTTCGTGGAAAATGTCGTGACTATTGAGCTGATTGCGAACCTCTTTTGGGTTTATGAGTACACTACAAGCAAAAAACTGTATATATTAGGCTGTAACTCTGTTATCTGATCACGTACATCTACATAATTGACATCAATGGAAAGGTCAAGAGATCGTCTTCCAAATATAACTCACGAGGGAGGAATGTGTCTTTCAGAAACAAAGATATAAGCAGTATACTAAAAATTTTACAATTTTTTACTTTTCATACAAAAGTTGTGTTCCATTTAATTTATTATCTAATCGCCATCTCAAAATGCATGCTTGTTCTTTGTCATATACTCTTACCTTGTTTAATTTTCGCGTTGATCGGACTATTATTGCGACCTACAGAGCCTCTACAAAATTTCACCATCGTCAACAATGAAAATAGGGATCTATTCTGGTCTGAACCGGTCCATAATTGCGGCTTGGAGTTTGATTACCATTTATAATGGACAGACGGACGGACACACATCTCAACATCGCTTTATCTTGTCGAGATATTCCTCATTTACTCAAAGAGCGGCATAACTCAAAAAATGCGTTTTTTGAGTTAGCAATTTCTATTTTTTCTACGAGTTCTACTTTACCTTGTGTCAAATTTTCATGCTGAGTTAGCAATTTCTATTTTTTCTACGAGTTCTACTTTATCTTGTGTCAAATTTTCATGCTGATATATCTAAAATTCGACGAATTGCAGCTCATTTACTATAAGTTTCGCATAATTCAACACAAAAGTTTTCTGAGTTCATGGAGCACTAAAGCATTTCAAATTATGCCTGATCTTGCACAGAAATTTAGCACAGATGTCTGGCTAGCTGCTTGCAAAATATGTTCGAAGTAGTTACTTTATGTTTTGTGTACTAATATCTTTAAGGGGTAGTTTACACTATATGTAAATGTCATATGACATGAAATTTTCCATCGTTATATATTCAATAATATGTGGAATATTAGAGATTTTCCTTGCGCCATTTATTCTGTGCGTCCACCCCAACAAAAAGATAATAAAATTACGTCTCCACATTGCCTTCGTGGGTAGATATGGAATGTTTTTATTTCGTGTCATATGACATTGATAGATAATGTAAACTACCTCTAAGTTGGGAAATGCGTTTTTCTCGAAACTGGATTTTTTGAGATGTGTCACTCTTTAAGTAAATGAGCGATATGAAGATTGGTATACCACATTGGGGGTCTCCGACGAATATTTCGCGGTGTTACATGAATTTTTCCCAAAACAAACTTATAATACCCTTTCCACATAATGGTGTAGGGTATAAAAAACACATCAACATCAGGAATTAGGAATGTGTCTTTCAAGCAAGCAAAATCCTGAAAACCTAAAATAAACCTAAAAATGTGAACTTTGACCGCGATTTATTTAAAAATCCCTCTAGCAATTTTTTCTTGTTTTCGTATTTTTCTTATGTAAGAACATTGATGTTTCAGATTCCGCAAAACCCTTCCAAGGTATAAGCGGATTTTAGGGCATCGTACATGACATTGTTTTAAGGAGGCGAAGCAGTCAGTGTATTGTCCCAATTTTAACTTCTATTTTCAAAAATGGTAAAGTCTACGAAAATGTCGTAAAGGTCAATCTTGTAGAGAATTTTTACAGCTACAATATTTTTTCTAATCCCATTTAGATAGGACTTGCGGTTTCCTAGCCAAAAAGTGAAAATTGTAAAAAGCCCTAAAAATGTGAACTTTGACTGCATTCTTTTTTTGAAATCCTCCGGCGATTTTTTTTATTTTTCTCATCTGTGAACATTGTGGACATTCATTTAAAGTTAGTTAAGAAATTTTCATTTGTGGAAAGCTAATTCCAAGGGGTAGTGGTGTAGGGCATCACATGGACGGCCCCGTCCGAACATAGCCATGGCTTATTTGTTAAACCCTCCACTATATGGAGGGTATAATTAAATTTGTCATTCCGTTTGTAACACATCGAGATATTCGTCGACCCTATAAAGTCGAGATATTCGTCGACCCTATAAAGTTTATATATATAAAGTATATATAATTCTATGTCGATTTGACCATGTCCGTCTGTCCGTCCGTCAGTCCGTTCCAAGATACATCTCGGAATTTTAAAGATAGAGAGTCAAAATTTGGTACAGAAGTTTTTATTACTTGCAGGATGGTTGGTATTGAAAATGGGATATATCGGTCCACGTTTTGATATAGCCCCCATAGAACGGTACCTCCCGATTTTCGGTATTTTACCAAAATGGCTGAAATTTGGTACGTAGTCTTCTTTAGGGGTATAAAACGTTCCCCCAGAATTTTATCGGTATCGGTCCACACCTTCATATAGCCCCCATAGAACGGTACCTCCCGATTTTCGGTATTTTTAAGGTTTAAGCTTCATTATCCTACCAAAATGGCTGAAATTTGGTACTTAGTCTTCGTTGGTGGTATTAAACTTTCCCCCAGAACTTTGTCGGTATCGGTCCATGCCTTCATATAGCCCCCATAGAGCGTTACCTCCCGATTTTTGATATTTTGAACGTTATGACCTCAATATTCCACCGAAATGGCTGAAATTTGATATTTAGACTTCGTTGGGGGTACTCAAACATCCCCTTTAAATTTGTCGGTATTGGTCCACGCCTTCATATAGCCTCCATGGAAAGGTATCTCCCGACTTTTCGTATTCTGAAGGCTGTGTCTTCAATATTCCACCAAAATGGCTGAAATTTGGTATTTAGTCTTCAATGTGATATAAAACTGTTCGCCAGAAATATGTCTGTACAGGTCCACGCTTTCATATTGCCCCATTTCTGACTAAAATTCGTCGGTATTGGTCTACGTTTCGATATAGCTCCCATAGAACGGTACCTCCCGATTTTCGTAATACTGAAGATTGTGAGGTCAATATCCAATCGAAATGGCTGAAATGCGTTATTTCGTCTTCCAAGACTTAAAAAAAATATTCCAGAAAAGTATTATCAGTATAGGTCCAGGTCTTCCTATATCCCCATAGAAGCGTACTTCGTGATTTTCGGTATTTTTTAAGTTTTAGCCACATTCTCTTACAGATATATAGGAAATTCTTTGAGCCTAAAAACTTTCCGTCAGAAATTTGTCGGTAAAGATCGACGTTTTGAAATAGCCCGCATAGAATGGTGCCTCACATTGTTTTACCGAAATTGCTGAAATTTGGTATTAAGTCTTCTTCATACACGAAAGGAAACTAATTATTCCATTTTACTGCAATACAACTTGTGGTGGAGGGTATAACAAGTTCGGCCCGGCCGAACTTAATGCCGTTCTTACTTGTTTTTAATTAAAAAATGGCCCCAATACTAAAAGACCCCAAACTAGGAAGCCAAATTTCCTATAATATAGTATTATACCCCAAAATTACATTGGTGCCAAAATGCATTTTTATACCATCCACCATAGTATGAAGGGGATATTAAAATTTGCAAAAAGGCATATACCCGCCAATATTTTTGGCAGTTATTTCCGACATCAAATGCGGACATAACTTCTAAAATAGATTTGTGAGTTATGTTCTTTGGGAGTTATGTCAGGGCACCCTTTCTTAATTAGCACCTAATCTTTTGAATACGTTTTCACAGGCATTTGCGCGATTTTTTAAATATGTTTTTTAATTAAAAAATTACGAAATTGCACTTCAATTGTTGTTTCGAAAATTCACCCCAATTTGTTGTTTTCTGTTAAACACTAAATTGTATTTGGGCCCCAAACATGTGCAAAAAGGACCTAATGGAAAATTTCATTACACCCAATTTGATTTTTATACCCTCAAACTTAGTCACGATGTGCCTGAATCAACTTTAAATGAACGGACCTTACACTTGGGAAGTTTTTGCGAATGCTGAAACTACAATGTTAATAGATGAGAAAAATCAAAAAACCAAAAAATCTCTGGGGGGATTTTTAAATAAATACATCGCGGTAAAAGTTCACATTTTTAGGTTTATTTTAGGTTTTTGCGATCGCAAGTCCTATAGTCCTATAGCAAGTCCTTAGAAATCGCAAGTCCTATAGAAATGGGGCTAAAGAAAATGTTGTAGTTGTGAAAATTCTGCAGAGGATTGACTTTTATGATTTGTTCATGGGTTTTACCATTTTTGACACATGGTGGAGGGTATAGATGTTTTTTTTTACGTTTTAAATTTTATATTATTGCAGAGCACTATCTTTAGGTTTTGTAGTGCCGTCTTTCCGAATCCATCGTTTTGCATGTATGGTAGTAATATCAGCGTTTGTGCTTTGCAAGTACATTTGTCAATGGCTAAACTATACCTATTCGAGCATTCCAGACGCAGATTCATAGATCATGGTTTTTAAAGGTGTCTTTAATTTTTTGTTTTTCCAGAGAATGGAGGGTATATTAAGTTTGTTTGTAACGCATTCGCGTAATCATTTGCGACTCTATAAAGTACATGTGCCCTTGATAAGGATCAAATTCTGAGTCAATCTAGCAATCTCCGTCTTATGCAATCACTCTACCGTCCACAATAATTGAGCTAGAACGCTATATTTCTTGTATCGGAGTGTCTTTTTTCATAGGCAGGTCAAGCTCGAACATAAGCTATATAGGCCCACATTTTTGTATAGCCACCATATAACGGTACCTTCCGATTTTTGGTATTTTGATGGGTTTGGCTGAACAACCAGCAATTTGATATTTGAGGCTCCTTGAAGTCACGAAATGTTTCCACCATTTTATCTAAATTTTTTGATCGGATTATCAGTTATTTCATATTTGAGGTTCCCAGTGGTCACAAAACATCAAAAAAAATTGGTATATACCACAGATCAAATCCCAGAAGGTGGAATTGAATGTATACCACCCAGCGAAGCGACACGTTGATAATGTGTATACATCAGCTAGTTAGCACCATAGAACAGCAATAAACCGGCTGAAGAATAACAAGGCAGCAGGAGCCAATAGCCTACCAGCCGAGGTGTTCAAAATCGGAGCACCATCTGACATGAAGAACGAGTACCCAACGATTGAAACGTGAGAATTCTATGTCCACTCCACAAGAAAAGAGGTAAGACTGTGTGCTCCAATTACCTGACTTAAATCTGCTCCCTATTGCATATAAGATAGTATCTGGTATATTGTGTGAGCGACTAAAGCCTATGGTCAATGGAATAATTGGACCCTATCTATTAGTGCGGCTTTAGACCAGGTAAATCCATCATTGACCACATATTTACCAAGAAATGTCGGTTGACACCTTCCATCTTTTTGTCGATTGTAAAGTAGCCTTCGACAGTCCTATACGAGGGCAGTTCGGAAACTTCTTAGCCTAGCACAAAAAGCTCGGTATAAACGGAAAAAGTTAAGTGTTTTGGAAACTTCCATCTCTGTTATGAACGCATGTTAAATTTTGTTTCGATCTGGCAACTCCTTCATATAGAAACAGGTGTTCAAAAAAGACGCATCCGCAATTTTTTAACAATGGAAAAATTAGAAATGCGTGCGTTCATTAAATATTTACATAAAAAAGGTTTATCGATACAAGAAATTCATAATGATATGGTGAATGTGTTAGGTGAAAGTGCTCCTTCATATGCAACAGTAAAAAATTGGGTTGCTGAATTTAAACGTGGCCGTACAAGCATTGAAGATGAACCACGTAGTGGACGTCCAAAAACAGCAACAACAACAGAAATTGTAGCCAAAGTGCATGATATGGTATTAAATGATCGACGAATAAAATTGCGTGAAATTGCTAATATCATGGGCATCTCAAATGATCGAGTCCATTTAATTTTGCATGAAGAACTACAGATGAAAAAGCTTTCTGCAAGATGAGTGCCGCATTTGTTAACAGTCGATCAAAAACGCATAAGAATGAACATTTCTCATGCTTGTTTGGATCGTTTTAAGCGAAATAAAATGGATTTTAAGCGTCGTTTCATAACTGTTGATGTGACCTGGATCCACCACTATACTCCAGAGACAAAAGAACAATCCAAACAATGGACTGAAGCTGAAGGAAGTGTCCCAAAGAAGGCAAAAAAAAATTCAATCGGCTGGTAAGGTTATGGCAACGGTTTTTTGGGACTTCAAAGGTATTCTATTGATTGACTATCTGCAAAAGGATAAAACTATAAATTCAGAGTACTATTGCAACCTTTTGGATCAATTAAATGTACAAATTCGAGAAAAACGTCCTGGTTTACAACACTAAAAAATAATTTTTCATCAAGACAACGCACCAGCGCGCAAGAGTGTTTTAACAATGGCTAAAATCAACGAATTAAAGTACGAGTTGCTTGATCACCCACCTTATTCTCTTGATTTAGCTCCCAGTGACTTTTACTTGTTCCCAAATCTAAAAAAAATTCCTTGCTGGCAAGCGTTTTACCTCAAATGAGGATGCATTTACAGTTGTAAACCACTATTTTGAAGACCTTGAGGAAAACTATTTTAATCAAGGGATAGAATTGCTAGAAAAGCATTGGACTTAGTGTATTGAAGTTTCAGGAGGTAATATTGAAAAATAAAAATATTTTTGAAAAACTAACTATTCTCTTTCATTGATAGGCTAAGAAGTTTCCGAACCGCCCTCGTACGTTCAAAGGTGTTCCAAGTGATGTCTGATTTTGGTATTCCCGCAAAGCTTATTAGGCTTTGTAAGATGACATTAACTGACACTCGATCCTCAGTTAAAATATGAAAGAACATCTCCGAAGAGTTCAATACCAAACGAGGTTTCAGACAAGGACACAGTTTGTCGTGTGATCTCTTCAACATCCTGGCCACCAACAACAACTTTCCTATGCCCTCGGGCATACGAAAACACATTCGTTAGGTTGATGCATTGTTTACGTTTCCACTTACACTAGCGCAAGTTATAATCTGCAAATATGTGTTTTTGGCCATCCCTGAAAAAAGTCACATCTCGTCATACAAAAATAACACTATACAAAACACTGCCACTGCCCCCGCTAATGTATGGAAATGTAAGGAGGAAAAATACGGCCTTTCCAACATATTTTGCAGCAAACATATATATGTTATAACATAAAATATGTTTGGATCCAAACATATGTTATGTTAGGGACTGTTGCAAACATATTTTATGTTTGCATCCAAACACATTATATGTTTTTTTTCTGCATGTACTTGCGCAAGCAGATAAATCAGTGCTTGGTGTGTTCGAGAAAAAAATTCGTCGAAAGATCTACGGACCAATCTGCGTTAACGGCGAATATCGACGTCGTATGAACAACGAACTGTATCAACTATACTATTGCGATGGCTAGGTCGTGTCATAGGAATGAGTGATGATGTACCCGCTAAAAAGGTGTATAAATACGGGCCGTATTGAGGTTCACGCAGATCTGCAAGGCCAAAGCTTCTTTGGAGCGAACAAGTGAAACGAGACAACAGAAAGCTACACGCAGAAAAATATATGTTAGAAATATGTTTGGATCCAAACAAATATTTGTTTGCGATTGATTGCAAACAAATATATGTTTGGATCAAAATCGGGCCTGTATCTCAGAAGCCAATACGAATCTTGTTTGACCACTGCATCAAATTAGTAGATAAGAGTAAGTAGAAAATATTTGGAGGAATAATGTACTCGAAAAACTGCATTAATTGCTTCAAATTTTATAATATATCTAAAAATTCCATAATTTGTATATATTTCGCAGCGTATCTCCAAAACTGTTAAATTTTTGTTAATGTTATCTTTGGGAAAAATATTCGCTAGAATGTAATACACTACTCTTCAAAATATTTCACTGTTGTAAAATGCTTCTATTGCGTTGTTTCTAGCATAGTTTACAACTACAATTTGATAAATATTTCAACAATGCATTGCAATCCCAAATATGAAAATAAATTGGTTGTGTGAACATTGTTTGTAATATGTTTTGTAGAAGGTATCTTATGAAATACCGTTTAAACAGTGTGAAATAATCATTTTAGAGTTTCAGAATGTTCTGAAGAATTGGTGAATGTACCCTTGCAATATTTTGCGAAAAGTTACTTGGTTCAACTGCCAACAGTTTAGCTGCTACTGACCAGAATTCCAAAAACAGTGTAAACTTTTCCATATTTTAACGATTTTGATGCTCTAGAGGCAGTTTTTCGTAGTTTATCTACTTTGCACATAAGTTCTAATTTTTAAGGCTACAATATTGCTGAAGACTGCAAAGCAAATTTCGTATTATATTCTGAGATAAAGGTCCGAACAGTGTAAAAAGGGCTCATTTTAGCTCGGATTAGATGAGGCCATGATATACAAACCCGACCTAACAACACAAAACCCAACTAAAGTTTTTGCTGCCTCAATATGTACTCTCAGAAAATGCTCATTAGAAGTTGTTTGCATTTTCAGTGTTGCACAGTGTAATTAAATCAAAATGGTGAATGGAAATATTTTATTGGACAAGGAAGAAATGGCATTTAATATTGGTAATTACATCAATTTTTAATTTGCATATGGATGTACCTATATATTACATTATATAATCATTTGATTTCAGATGCCGATTTCCCGGTGATGATTTCAACTTTGAGGAAAATGTGTTTTATTTCACAACTAAGGAGAAGCGTTCAACGATGTTTCTATGGAAAAATATTGTGAAATAGGTGGAAAGTCATCACACTAATGCTCCAGAGGCGATCTTGTTCATTGAATCAAAAATTCAGCTTCAATAAGTTTGGGCGTTAAACAATTAAATTCTGGATACACCACAATATTGACCATACTTACAATTTTTGGCTATACCTGCCGATTGGCGGTAAAGACAAATGCAAACATGCCACAACTTAACCCGAGACAACAAAAACTGTTTGCTGTTGCAACAGCTTCATTTTCCAGTTCATCCAACAATTTCAGTCTATCCAGTCATCAGTAGATATATGTAGGCATCCTGTCCAGGACATTATATTCTACAAAGCTCGATACATATGTAAATTCATTTGTTCGTGTCATGCATTGGCCGAGCTATGATAATTTTGCGGTTTTTAAATTCAACAAGCAAAACATTGTTACATTATCGGAAAAACATGTAAAACAGCAGCAGGACATTGATTTTAACATAATGAAAACAAGGATAACACGCATACACTTACATATGCATACATAAGCTCAGTGAAGTCATGTTACAAGAGGGAAAAGACAACTACACATGAATGGGCATTAATAAACAGTAACAATGAACTATGTATGTTCATACACAAATGTGGAGGTGTGTGTATGTACATATGTATGTAACTACGCACATTCGTGAATACCAACAGCCATACGATATCCTTGTGAATCCTTTTGAAATGGCTTTTGAAAGCGTTTCAATTGTTAAAAGCATAGTTGTCAAACGCTTTAGGTGTCAATGTAGTTTGTATAACTTAAAATCAATTACACACATCATCAAGTCAAACACATGCTTACGGATGCACAAGCACACATTCATACATACACGTATGTGTTTATACAACAGTTTGCGTCCAGGCCATTTGTGGTGGGTGTTTAATATTGTCAAATTGTTCGACCACAACTATGTGGTTTAGGTGCGTTCAATGTGAATCCTGCTGTTTTGGATTCTGTTTGCTTTTCCTTACTGTTGTAACTTCTATATCTATAGGTGACACATAGTCATTGGCTTTGAGTAAAAGTGGAACCTGTTAAATATTGATATATTACTATAACCGTATAATACAACATCTGAGTTCTAATATCCAGTTCAAGTAAGACCATTAACTCCCTTTTGAAAGAGAGTTTGTCTGATCTGAACATAGCCTCTTGTTTTTACACCCTGTTTTTATACCCTACACCACAATGTGGAAATTGTATTATAAGTTTGTTTTTTGAAAAATGCATGTAACACCGTCGTAGACCCCCCATGTGGTATACCAAAACTCATATCTCGACGAGATAAAGCGATTTTGAGATGTGCGTCCGTCCATTAAAACTTGTAAGCACCGGCAATTATGGACCAATCTTCACGTAATTTTGTATGGAGGTGGGGTTCAGACCAGAATATACCCCTATAGTTTTTGGCGATGATCGTGAAATATTTAGGGGGTGAAATGGACCAAAAACAAAATTTATGTTAAAATTTGGAGCTGCTCTGTAGGTCGCAATGGTAGTCCATTCAGCGCGAAATTTTAAGTTAGGTTTGGCTTTACGATAAAGAATATGCCTGCAATTGTAGATAATGTTCAAATGATATTTATTGGCTTAAATGGGCCAAAACTTTTGTGTGAAAATTGGTAAAAATTTTATATAATGACTATAAATTTATTGTTGGAACACATGTTCTACCCACGTAAGTTATATTTGAATGTGGAACTCTTGACCTTTCCATTGATACAAATTATATTGATGTACGTAACCAGATAACAGGGATCCCACAGTTTTAATTACGTAGTGTGCAATAATAATAACGCTAGATATCGCAGTTATAGCTCAATGCTCAAACATTTTTGCACGAGGTAAGATTTCTGGTCAAGGAGAATGCCAATCATCTTAGATAATAATAGGATAGTAGTTAGCGGGTGAAATTTACCCTATTTTTGCAAAATTTCAAACTTAGTTTTTGTTCCATATTTCGACAAACTAGGAACGTGAAACTAGGAACGCGAAACTTGAAAACTACCGTTGATGCAAATTTTAGCAATATACCGGTTAAATAACAGAACTACTATTGTCGAACATCGTTTGGTTTGTTTTTCGTTTTGGTTTGTTTGCAAAGAACTACATTTACCGCATGATAGAAAATGTCGCAATCATTATGGAAGAGTTTTCAAACCATGATAAAGATAATGTTTTTTTTAAATAAATGGGTACCACATTTGGTAAAAAGCAATGCAATACTTCGAAATATTATGTCATTTTATACCTCAGCCTTTAGTAATGCTCAGGGCAAGTGGTGTAGGGTATCACATGGTCGGCCCCGTCTGACTATAGCCCTCTCTTACTTGTTTTGGTATATATATGCATGGGTTAACGACGATTATTTCGATGCGTTACAAACTTTTTGGCCAAAGCCAACTCATACAACCCTCCCCACAGTAGTGGTGTAGGGTATAATTATATTCGTAAAATCTACACATTCAGAAAAAATAACTCGAGAGTTAAAACAATTACGAACATAAACAGAGACTCCACCATAACCGTCACCTCTGCAATTTTGAATAACGTTGTAGTGTGGTATAGAATAAAATTGCAAATGTTCTTCTTTAAACCAAGTTTCATTAATTGTTAAAATATCTGGCAGCACTGCAAAACTTGCAAGCTGAGATTTGAATTTAAAAAAAAAAATATTTATCGAAGAAATGCTTCTAACGTTTGTTGTTACAATATTAATGAATTTACCAATGATATATTTTACAAAATCTGTATACAAATCTAAACTATTAAAATACTTATTCATGGATAGATTAAAGAAAATTCAACAGTTGTTTAAATACAGAAAGAAAATTATTTTTTGGTTTTTTGATTGTTCCTAGGCGATTCATCATCATCACTTTTAATGTGCTTTTCCTTGAAACAGAGCTATGAGTTGCGGCCTCCACTAGTAAATTGTCCACATCATTTTCTCATTTTACAATCTTAGCACGGGATTTTTCTTGACGTTGACATTTTAGGGGTCTTTTTAGGTTTTCACGATTTTGCTTGGAAACCGCAAGTCCTATCGAAATGGGACTAAAGAAAATGTTGTAGCTATGAAAATGCTCTACAAGATTGAACTTTATGATAATTTCGAATTGTCGAATTCTGAAAAACAAACTACATATACGCAATGAAATACTCACAACTTCGTTAATAAAGGACCGAATTGAAAAAAATTTTGGTTTTTTTATCAGCTATCTAATAAACGATATAAAAAATTGGTCAGTGTTTAGAATTGATTTCTGTCAGTCATTGTACATTTCGATTTGCTTGATTTATTTATTTATTTATTTATTTATTTTTTTTTTTTTTGAAAATTTACCGATGAACAGCATCAACACAGCAAAAAAATAAAAGTCTGGCATTCTAGCAGAATTAATACGAAAGCATACTCAACGATGGGAACTTCTTGCTGCTATGCCTTGTTCACACAAAAGGAGACAAGACGGCATGCTCAAACTACATCAAGCCGCCCACGGTGCTCTTGAAGCAACTTTAAATGAAGGGTGCTTACACCTGGGAAGTTTTTGCGGATTCTAAAACTACAATGTTCATAGATGGAAAAAAAACAAAAAATCGCCGGTGCGCTCTTTAAATAAATCGGGATTCAAGTCGGCATTTTTTAGGGTTTTTTAAGTTTTTACGATTTTGCTATCGAGATGGGAAAAAGAAAATGCTCTAGCTATGAAAATTCTCTACAGGACTAGCATTTATCGTATTTTTGTAGGTCTTACCGCTTTTGAGATATAGAAGAAGTTCAAATTTGACAATACACTGACTGTATCGTCTCCTTATAAAACAATGCCATGACTGCAATTTCCCAACTTAAACTTATATATCAAAAATGGTACAACCTAGGAAAAAGATACGAAAGCCAATCTTGTAGAGAATTTTCACGGCTACAACATTTTTTGCGTCCCATTACGATAGGTCATGCGGTTTTCAAGCAAAGTCGTAAAAACCTAAAAAAAACAAAAAAATCGAACTTTTTCCGCAATTTATTTAAAAAGCGCTCCACTGATTTTTTCTTGTTTTTAGATTTTCCATAACTATGAACATTGCTGTTGCAAAATCCACAAAAACTTCCCTGGTGTAAGCGGTTTTCACTTAAATTTAGTTAAGGCGCACCATGTATGACATTGTTTTATATGGTAGCGATGCAGTCATTTCATTGTCCCGATTTGAACTTCTATATCTCAATAACGGTAAAACCTACGAAATTATCATAAAATGCAAACTTGTAGAGAATTTTTATAGCTGCAACATAGTTGTTGTCCTATTTCGATAGGACTTTCGGTTAAGAAGCAAAATTGTGAAAACCTAAAGAACCCCTAAAAATGTAAACTTGAATCGCGATTTATTTAAAAAGCGCTCCAGTAATTTTTTTTAATTTTCTCATCAATGAACATTGTTGTTTCAGAATCCGCAAAAATTTCCCAGGTGTAAGCACCTTCCATTTAAAGTTGCTTCAAGACCACCGTGAGCCTCAATTGCATATCCATCGTATATATCGCACTTTCTGTAAGTCAATAATATCGGGCATTTACACCGAAGATCATGTTTTTATTGCTCTGAATATTAGATATGGGCAATCTAGTCCCTAGTTCTCTGTCTTATTTCCTAATCGTATGAGTGATGCCGTACGTTAGTCTGAATGACATCACTCATACGATTAGGAAATAGGACAGAGAACTAGGGACTAGATTATCCATTTCTAATATTCAGAGCAATAAAAACATGCTCTTCGGTGTAAATGCCCGATATTATTGCCTTACAGAAAGTGCGATATATGCGATGGATGGGCAATTAAAGCGCACGGTGCTTACACCTGGAAAGTTTTTGCGGATTCTGAAACTACATACAACTAGATCGTTCAATTGAACTAGATTGGTAAAACTCTATTAAAAAGATCAAATAAACTAACTTATATAACGAAATAAATTCGTCGTATCCAATAATCTTAGAGCAAACTTCTAACGAACCTTATGACTTTTGATTTTCTATGATGCAGGATATAGTTCATAGTTTAAAGTGTTGACTGTATATGTAAAATGTGCATGTATGTGTTGTTTTATTGTATGTTTATGCAGACATGGCTTAAAACAAATGCATAAACACATAAACGGGTAATGCATTTGTGTAAACATGTTGTTGCTCATTATGTTCGCAATAGTGATACATAGATACATATGTATGTGTATTCACAGTGATATGTTATCACAGCGACATAAACTCCTTAACACTTTAGCCAGGACTTTCACACACACACACACATGTACGTTATAAACTGTTGCATTCTACATTAAACATTCAAGTTCACACTGTGATTGTATTATGACCTAGTTAATACAGGTGTTCATGTGTGTGTATGGAGCATTAATCGGACATTTGTGATTATGTCGCCCCACAGAGTTTACTTTAGTTTGACATATGTTTCATTTGATGTTAATCATGTTTAAACACAATCTATGCAATCTTTCGTAATTAATCAGTATATGTTAGTCTATTACTGGAATATGAGAGTAGCCATCAATGGAGTATTTCGGTAAACTAATCCCTAGTGCAGTGGAGAAACATAATTAGAATTTAATGTGGAAACTTTTATTAGACTACCCCACATTGTGTCACAGCATATTTTGTGTTTATGTATTTGTTTATAACATTTAAAAGGATACAATAGAGGCACGTAAATACTATGGACCCATATCTCTCCGAATGTAGGTAAATAAATCAATAATTCATACGATAGCTCGGACCGAAGTTTGTCCCAAAGTCGACACATTTAAATTTAAATCCGACTTTCGGTCAGGGAACACGTTAAACACGCCATGTGAAGTTTGATCAGAGTTCAGACCGAAGCCGGATGTTTCTTCCGACATTCGAACCGAATTTGGTCCGAAATCTGACTGATTGGTTTGTTGGGAATGTATGAATATGGTGCCAATATCTGTTACAGATCAATGTACATTTTCATGGTTGGCACTTCGACCAATTTAAAAATTCGATTTGAATTCTTGACTAAATTCAGGGTAAATTCAGAAGGGAGAGATTTATATCCGAGTTACAGTGTCGGCTAAAACTAAAGTATATTTTTTAAAACTAAAATTATTTATGAAAACAAGTTTATAAATTGATTTTTTATTTTTCTTTTTATTTATTTATTATTGAAAAAGCACAAACTTAAGGAATTCTGATTTTAATAAAAATGTTAAAATTCAAACAACATTTTAAGTCGCAATTATAAGTGGACCAAACTGAAACACTCCATCAAACTGACATTACCGCAAGGAAAATTGCCTAATATAAATATGGACTTATAGCCCAGTTCAGTCAGATTGCCGTTACCAAGGCAAATTTATATAAGGTATATGCATGAATTACAACAACTAACAAATTTACAAAAACAACGTTGTTGTTATTGAAAATTAATGCTCTATTCCAGAACCTGCAAAAATCTACTATTTTTTACTACGATAACAATTTTCCCCTTATGTTATCGAAGAAAATAGTAAAAATCAGTAGATTCTTGCAGTTCTGAAACAGACCATAAGTGTCAAAGAAAATATATAATAATATGGTCGTTCTAAAAATGTTTGCAGGAAAACCATAAATACATTTTGAAAATTCTCTAAAATAGAACAAATTTGAATAAAAATGTAAATATGAAGCATTCAGAAATCTCCTAGTATGTCATTTTTATTACACGTTTAGGATGAAAAGCAGTGTTTTATGGTAGCATATTTCGAAGTTTCAAATTTCATGAGTAGACCCTATTACATTTTGAAAACAAAATGTACAAAAAAAGTAAGAATACCTTATATAAATATGCCTTGGCCGTTACCTTATATTGTTCTACCATGACACAAACCTAGGATTTGTAGTCGGACACACACACTCTGTGCCACCTTACTCATTACTTAGTAAGTAGTTTTGTTACAATAATAATGGTTTACATAATGACTAACTGATTCGAATTTTTGTTGGGTATACCCCCATAGAACCGTGCTTTCCGATTTTCGGTATTTTCAAGTTTTTAGCGACATTACCTAACATTACTTTAGTCTTCGTTGTGGGTACAAAAAGTTTTCACTGAGAATGGTCGTACAGATCCACGTTTTGATATAGCCTCTATATAACGTACCTCCCTATTTTCGGTATTTTAATGGTTTTAGCCACATTATACTACTGAGATGAATGAAATTCGGTATTTAATATTTGATGCGGGTATAAAACATACACACAGAGAGATGTGGATATATATGCCCCCATAGAAAAGGTCTCATAATTCATTTTTATACCCTGCACCATAAAATGTGGGGTATATCAAATTGGTAATTCCGTTTGCTAATTTCTTGTCTGAGCAACAAGGCGGACATAGTTCCGTCCCTCTGTCTCTTGAAATCTTGATAGAAGCCCGAATATCTAAGAGAAATTAATAAAGTTTTGTGTAGTCATTCGTAATAGTCCCAAGATAGTAGTTTTAGGGGTTTAACCAAATTTACTAATAGAATTACCTATAATTTCACAGTGAAGGTTCCCAGTGGTCAAAAATTCCAGGACGTATTGTTGACATACATATGTCTACATTTTGATAAAGTTTCCACATAACAGTACATCAGGAAGTTGAAGTTTTGAGTACCTTAGCTTATTTTTTACACAATAATAGCTGTAAATCGGCATTTAAAGTTCCAACAGGTCGGAGGTCCACATTTTTGAGAAAAATTGGCGGCATATGTCTACATTTTTTTATAACCCCATATCACGGTACTTCACGATTTTGGCTACTTTGTTAACTTCATATTTTTCGACCAAAATATCGAAATAATGGTTTCTGAAGTCGACTTAGCCATGTCCGTCTGTCTGGTAGGCTGGCACGATAATTCTCGAACGGTCAACCGATTTGGTTCAAAATTTGGCTCTCGTTATATTTTTTTCCAAACTTAGATCAAGTTCGGGTACCTCCCCCACAAAAGTAATATACCTATCAGACATAGATCACGTTCGAATATGATCTATATCGGTCCACTCCTTCAGGTACCTCACACACAACATTTCGGAAAACCCCGTGGTTCAAATTTTTTCAGGGACAAATCCATACCTCCTGAGAAAGTGACACGAAAGCTGTAAAAAGCCCCTACGACCACCATGTATAGTGGCTGATACGCAGAACGCCATTCGAACAGCATACTACATTGGTTCTTACTGGACCAAAACTTCCGGCACCACCCCCACAAAAAAATTCAACATTTTTGCTACAATGGTGTATGCAATATCTTTTAAACGGAACAACTAAACTTCGGATTTTATAAAAGTTTGTTCTAACTTAGTTTAAGTTCGAAAATGGGTCGTCATATCGGCCCACTTCTTAGGGCTGTTCGAGTATTCTTTGGAAATTTTTACCGTTATGGTTCTGTTTGCTGCGATATTATGTTTTTCGGGAGCAAGTCTATCCTCCATGACATAATGGTAGAAAATCTATAAATTATACGGCGACCAACTAAAATAACTGGAGTCGCGATATATATATTGCTAGCAATGTGTCCAAAAAAAAAAAAGATCCACTACCAAAATGGACTACGTCGGTACATTCCTTCCTCCCTGCAAAAACTTTTAAGCTTTGATCCAAATCCATATTCGTATTTCCAAAAACAGAGCCACAAAAAATTATAAAGTATATACATATGTGTCGACAAAGCCGACTGATACTTTTTTACTTGTTGGTATTAAACCTTGTTTACAAGAAAGTTATATACTTCCTACATTCTTCTTCAACTCGTGGTGGAGGGTACAAAAAATTCGGCTGGGCTGAATGTAACACCTTTCTCGCTTGTTATACCCTACACCACTATGTGGGGAGGGTATTATAAGTTGGATTTGGCCAAAAAGTTTGTAACGCATCGAAATAATGGTCGCAGACCCATACTTATATATACCAAAATGAATGTCTCGACGAGCTGAGTCGATATGGCTATGTGTGTCCGTCCGTCTGTCCATCTAAACCTTGTAATCACACTACAGCTCGCAATTTTGATCGGATCGTCACGGATGGGGGTCCCGGAGGGGAAGAAGCCTATTGATTTTGGTGATGGTCGGATAATATTTAGGGGTCGGAATGGGCAAAAAACTTATGTGGATAAAAATACAACGTTTTTTCCAAAGCGAATTTCTCAGCTTCTCTACGGGGTATACCAAAAGTAAAACCTGTCAATGAAAGCAGAAAATATCACCTTTCTAATGATGTAAAGTAGGTTCTCGTAGGTGATCAAACAACGAAGATATCACAATAGTGACAAATAAAACCCAACTTTTCATTTTTGCGATTTTAATTATAATGACGAATATCAGCTTTGGTTGGGGACTTTCCAAAAGCAAAGCCTGACTATGAAAGTAGAAGATTCCTTCTTTACAATGATGCAATATAGATCGGCATAGGTGACCAAATAATGGAGATATCGCAATAGTCGGTATTACATCCCATTTATCCGTTTTTTTTTTTTTTTGGAAATCACGCTACAGGTCGCAATTTGGAAGTTAATGGGGGTCCCACAGGAGAAGAAGCCTATTGATTTTGGTGATGGTCGGATAGTATTTAGGGGTCGGAATGGTCTAAAAACTTATTTGAATAAAAATACAACGTTTTTTCCAAAGCGAATATCTCAGCTTCTATAAGAAGTATACCAAAGCAAAGCCTGACTATGAAAGTAGAAGATGCCATATTTACAATGATGTAAACTAGGTCGGCGTAGGTGAACAAATAACGGAGATATCGCAATAGTCGGTTTTACATCCCATTTTTAATTTTTTTTTTGGAAATCACACTCATTTTTTTCCAAACGTTTTTTCCAAAGCGAATATCTCAGCTTCTATATGGGGTATACCAACAATGAATGCAGAAAATATCAGCAATAAGCAAAATAAGCAAAACTTGACAATGAAAGTAGAAAATATCACCTTTCTAATGATGTTAAGTAGGTTCTCGTAGGTGATCAAACAACGAAGATATCACAATAGTCGCAAATAAAACCCAACTTTTTATTATTGCGTTTTTAAAAATAATGACGGATATCACACCAATAGTCGGTAATACATCCCTTTTTCCACTTTTTCTGTAATCACACTACAGGTCGGAATTTTGATCGGATCATCACGAAATTTTCTCACAGAAATAGAAGCATTTTGATGTTGGTGATGTCGATAGCAGTCAAATATAAAATTAAATATTAATTATTTTGGTTCAGTTTGGTTTGTACATACGTCTATAAGCTTTGAATAGGACAATGGCCGCTCATAAATGTGGTTTCAGGTAAAAATCATCCTTAACCGCCACCCAACGGAAAAATATACTTCACTTAAAAATTCAATTTCTACTCACTATCCCCATTCAATAAATGTTGTTTAGCAAAAGTAAATTTATTCAAGCTACAGGAAAACGTTTTGAGAAAATGTCTAAAAGTCATATGCTTGGTTTACATTTACGAAATCCACTCGATTTTAACTGTCAAATCCATAGATTAAACGTCAAATGAAATCCAGATGAGATTTCATTTGACGTTTGAGCTATGGAATTGACAGTTGAAATCGAGTGGATTTCGTAAATGTAAACTTAGCAATACCATAGATTAATTAATGTATAGACGAGAAAATACTCATGTTATGCGCGGCGTTGTGACTCAAACCAATTAACTCAAAATTTTTCGAAGACAATTTTAGCGGGTTAATTGCAAGATTTTGTTCCATATTTTTGTATGAGGATGTAGATCCGGCCAAATACTATCCAAATATTGTATTTTAAACATTTATAGTTATTGCCATTAATAAAATTGAGTGCATATTAAAAAGACTCAATTCGAACATACTCACTGAGAGGATTTCTTCGTCTATACATTAATTAGTCTATGGTTATACTAAGTTTCAACTTTTCTCGAAAATGCACGTCGATGAGTCTGTCCAGAGCTTTTAGCTCGAATGATGAATGGTCAATAATTAGTTTTACTTAAACTAACGTTTTTACTTTTTCGACCTAATTTTCTTGTAACCTAATTAAAACAAGTGAAATAGTTGAGCTATGATTAAAGCATAGACAAAAGAAAATGTAGACGGCGGAATGTTCTCATCTGTTTTGTTCAAAAAAAGTTTTACAACGGAGGTATAATGTATTTGTGCTGTTTGAGTGACTCTACTGAAGTCACTTAAACATTAAAAAACTAAAAGAATAAAAATGGTTGTCCTTGCAGCTACCTTTACGACGGAAAAGTCTTTTTCGGGGAGAAATTCATGCTTCCTGAGATAACGGCCTAAAAGCTATAAGAAAATTGACGGCACCAACAAGCATGGCAAATTCGCAAAATAAGTCTCGCAGGGTGTTTCTGATTGGTTTGAACTTTGCACTTCGTATTATTTCATCCAGTCATGTATCAGGTTGTAATATGGTCTATATCGGTCTCGTCATTCGTGTACCTCCCACACAAAATTTGCGAAAAATGCAGTTTGAGAACTCGTCTCGGATCTACCTGAAATTTGTTACACAGTGTAAGTTCATACTTCCTGAGATAATCATAAATGTGGTTTCAGGGAAAAATCATCCTGCCGGCACATACTAAAATGGCCAGTGTGCAACTGTCAAACTGTTTTCAAAATTCCTTTCAATTTAGTTTAGCGTAATTTAATACTTCGATTTCTCTACAAATCAGAAGTTAGCTTACTAACAAATTTGAACTATATGTCTATGATTTGGTATAGCCCCACATCACGGTACCTACAGATTCCATCTATTTCCAATCTATTTTATATGTATATATTTTTGGTCAGAGGCTGAGGGTATATCTCCGTGATACTTTCTTACTTGTTTTTCTTAATATTTTACAAAACAATTATGATATTTTACTCTTTAAAGACAACAAAAAACTGTTATTGTTTTCGTGCAATTTTAATCGGAATGAAGTGCTTTTTGAAGTTTTCAAAATTATTATACCCTCAGCCTTTAGGCTAAAGAGGGTATTTACACTTTGATACGGCCAAAAATGTGCCTCATCGAAATAATGGTTTTAGACCCCAAGTATGTTTGTACGATATCCGTTTCAGACAATTTTGAGTCGATCTAGCAATGTCCGTCCGTCTGTCTGTTCGGTTTAAGTTCGAAGATGGTCCATATCGGTCCACTCCTTCAGGTACCTCCCCCACAAAAGTTCAAAAATTTTCGGAAAAATTGTCCGCACGATAACTCTTGAAGGGAGTAACCGAATTAGTCCATACTTTGCACATCGTGACATTTCTACCAGATATAGATGAGGTTCACACACAAAATTTTCCTTAATTGCAGTTTAAGGTCTGCTCTCCAATCGCTTTGATTTTTGTTGCAGCCACTTGTATTCACTACCCCCATTACGACTATACAATTTTTTTCAGGAGCAAGTCCATATATCCTCAGAAATCAGCACGAAAACTGCAAACAACCCATATAATACCATGTGTCGTAGTTGGAGTGCACGATAACTCTCGAACGGATCAACATATTTGGTTAAAATTTTGGATCTTTCAATATTATGTCCAAACTTAGTTTAAATTCGAAGATAGACCATATCGGTCCACTCCTTCCGGTACCTCCTCCACAAAGGTTCAAAATTTTTCGCCAAGATTGTGGGCATGATAATTCTAGGAGGGAATAACCGAATTGAGCCAAACTTTGCTATTGGTAATATTACTTTCAGGCATAGATCGAGTTCTAATATGGACTATATCGGTCCACTCCTTTGAGTAACTCCCACACAAAATTTGGAAAAAGTATAGTTTAACAACTCCTCTCTGCTCTTATTAATTTGTGACGCAGCAGGTTGCACTTGCGGCCCCTGTTACGACGTTGTAATTTTTTTCGTGGGAAAGTCCATACTTCCTAAGATAATGACCCAAAAAGGTCCAGAAAATCCTACCGGCACCACCTAAACTGGCTAATGTGTAAAATAACCCTTTAAGAGAGAAATCGATTTAGCTTAAACTTTGTAAATTGAAAAGTAATATTGTAATATATTTAAATTCAGAAAATTAAGTAAAACAATAGGCTGTAAGGAAAATATCCATAGACTAATACAGAAAACAAATATTTCCTACAGATTTGTATTAGATCCGAATATGTACTACATCGGATCACTCCTATGGGTACACCATACCAAAAGTTTGGAAAAAATGAACTCGTCTTGGATCATTCTGAATTTTGTTGCAGCATGTAGTTTTTTTGTGGCCCTTTCCATCCTGGAAAATTTTCCCAACAGCTAAAAAACCTACAGAAGTATTGTGTTAACTTTTTTCTTCGGGTACGTGGCTGAGGGTATATCTCTGTCGGCTCAGCTGACTGATACTTTCTTACTTTTTTTTTTTTATTTTCCGCGTACATTTCCAAAGTGAGTCCCGTACATTCCCGTATTAAGATATATATAATCTGAAAGATTAAGGTCTCCTCTGTTCGCAAAACCATAAAACAGCTGCGGAAACCTGCAGTCTTCGGAGATATTCAAGTTTTTTAAATAACTTCGGAAATTTCATTTTTCAAAAGTGGAAGGTAAACGCGGCAATGGACGCCATTGTCGACTGTGTTTTGAAGAAATGAACTCACTTATTCTAACAAATGATGATTTCTGTCAAATTAAGAATCGTCTCGCAAGTGTTCATAGTTCTGACCTGAAAATGTTTGTGATTTATATAGAGCAACATTTTTAGATTCTGTGGAGCAAATACAAATATACATTAAAAATTGTAATGCAGGGCCAACCTGAACTTAATCTGAGACATCATTAATAACATTAATGGTACAGACCAACTGAATTGACCAATAAACATTATAGATACAAATGAAAACAAAAAATTGTCGACATTTTACTCCTTAATGTCTATGTAGGGTTGTGGGGCTTCACACAAAATTGGACCTTCCTTGCAAATATGCTGGTGTGGCATCTAGCGGAGTAAGATAACAACATCTTCCGTTGTCTATATTTAGTCTATGGTCTATGCTTAAGTAATCGCACTGGTGGTGGGTGCCATCTACACTTCAAATTCTAAATTACCACGTTTCTCATCACTGCTTAGTACAGACAGCCATCTATATGCATCTGGTGCCCCTGGTGGGGAATAGCAGAGTATACGAACTTATATTAGGATGGTTCACACATATCAAACATTAAAATTATTAACAGCCAAACCGTTGTGGTATGACAGGGATGGGAACTCCTACGCAATAGAGACTAAATACATTCATTCAAGATGGGACATATTATTTTTAAATGTACACTACTTTTAGATGTTTTCCCTGAAAATGTAATTAAAAGAAATTGCAAAATATTAAAAATGAAAACAAGACGTAAAAAAGGTCGAACAATAAGGGAAGACTTTTGACTTAAAATTTTTTTAAGTGGTTCCAGTAAAAAACGTTGCTTAAACGTACCTGCCCGTAATACATTGCATCATATTTACATGCTTCCAAAAACATCAAGAAAATTAAATACTGATAGCCACTTGGCGTAATATTCTAGTATATACAGTTTGTCAAGTAATTGTTTTCGAACCAAGAAAATGAACCTTTTTTCGTATTAATTGATGAAAAATGAGAGATAATTGTAATAAAACTGTCGGGGTTTTTGCAAAAATTAGTTGGTCGACTAGTTTAAGACAAGATAGGATGTATAAATAAAAAATTAAACCATGTATTGCAAGTTGTCAAATAAATGTTTTCGAAATATAATGGAGGTTCCTAAACACCCCATATTTTCGGTAAATACTTGAAAATCATGACATTTTACGCATTTTATTCTTAATAAGGAGTAACTACTAACAAGTATCAACAATATAAGACATAGGATATCCCTAAGGAGGATCAAGATAACGTAACGTTCTCGTTTCGATTCAAATCTCGATTTTTTAGCTAGCCACTGTTGACTCAGTTATACAGTCAATACGAAATAAATAATCTGAATCAGTCGCATGATTTTTCTACCTTTCAACCATTGATGGCTGATTATTATAAGCAACAGTATTTATAACCTTGTGTCGTGTAGCCTAGTTCCCTGAAAAATTAATGTTGAGTTAATTAGCCTTCCGATTAGTGAGAATGTCCATTGGTAGCACGTAACGTATTCCAAGAATATTTTGCCTACAATTTTTTAAAACAATTAAAGCTTTGGATTAATTCCAAAGCTTTGTTTAATGGTATTTAAAGCTGAGCGTGGAAACGAGTAGAGACCTTGTCTATAATTTCAAAATTCAAATATATTAAAAAATCGCAAGGTTCCTCTTATTTTCTTTCTTTGGCATTCAAAATCACAGGTACTCGCGCAATTAATTCCATTCTGTCTTATTCTTAGGCTATAAAATGTATATAAAACAATCTCAACAAAAATTCGGATCCGTTAGTCATTATGTAACCCATTACAAATTAATGTATACAAAAATAATTACTAAGTAATGAGTACGGTGGCACAGAGCTTGTGTGTCCGACTACAAATCCGAGGGTAGTGTGTTCAACGCTCACCGTCGGCCGGGTACTCTTTTTTAACACAGAACAGTTGCTGGTGCACATGTAAACACATGTACGCATTCAAACAACCCTTAATGTGCGTACGCGTGTGTAGCGTGTTAGGCTAGGCTAAAAAGCAGAAAGAAGTTCATGTGTTCAAATCCAGCAGAGGACGAAATATAAAAAAGAATAAAATAAAAAATATGAAGTGTGTTGAAATTGAAAACACTTCCAGTGGCCATAAAATAACTAGTTATTTTAGTGGTTATATTGATCATAGAATAACTAGTTATTCAGAGCGACATGCCCTTGTTAAAATAATGGGTTAGTAGGGGGTTTTGTTCGTATTTATGACTACCAAAAATACTATAAAAATCCATTGTTTTGGGAGGATTTTTTTTGCTGGGAATATGTGTGTTCCCGTACTTTTTAATGGTAAAAGTAGTAAAAGAGAGAATTGTGAAAAATACACATGCAACTTTATTCAAAAGATACCTCCCGAATTTCGGTATTTTAAAGGTTAGCCACATTGTTTTACCGAACCTGCTGATATTTGGTTTTTATTTAGTCTTCTTCTTAAAAGAAAGCAAACCAATTGTTCCATTTAATTCAATACAACTCGTGGTGGAGGGTATAGAAATTTCGGCCTGACCGAACTTAACGCCGTTCTTACTTGTTTAAAATGCAGTTAAATCTCGAATGAATTGAATAATAACAGCCAACTCTTTTTGAAAATGTTACTGAGATGTTGATCAAATACAAATTTACAACTTACAGTCCCGATCAGTAGTTATAGTTTTTTTTATTTGGTGGGCAACATTGGGCCACTGTGGTAATAAAGTGGTTACTTTAATGGAAGAGGAAGTTGATGGTTGGTAGTAGTCAATGAAGTACAAAGCGTGATTGGGACATTCGGAATTGTGAAAAATGTTGATTTCCATTTAGGGACAATTTCCACTTTTTTGGTATCATAAAGGACAATCTTGTAGAGAATTTTCACTGCCACAACATTTTTTTGTTCCATTTTGATAAGGCTTGCGGTTTCCCTGCAAAATCGAGAAAACCTAAAAATCCCTAAAAATGGGAACTTTAACCGTGATTTATTTAAAAAGCACTCCGGCGATTTTTTTATTTTTCCTATCTCTAAACATTGTAGTTTCAGAATCCGCAAAAAACTTCTCAAGTGTAAGCTCTTTTCATTTAAAGTCGGTTCAAAAGCACCTTGTGCTGTGGGCAGCATTGGACCATTGTGGTAACATAGTTTGTTTTTTTTTTATGTCTTTGAATTATTATTATATTTTTATTACACTGTGCAACAAAATGGAGGTGAAAGTCTGGGGCACGGAAAATTCCTCTTGGTTAAGAAAGGTCTTGGTAAGTATATTAAGAATCCCGAAGGACAGATCCGCCGTGAGTCGAACTTCCGCGTTATGGCGTGATGAAGTTTTTGCTAGAGACCCTGTAAGGCATCGGGAATTAGTGTTATATCTTTGTTCACTGTTGTTTTAGCTTATTTTTGAGATGACATGTCTGCAGTCAAATCGAATCAGGATTATTTTCGTAGTGGACTTCGACCTTCTAACTCGCTTCCTTCAATGTCTTTTTCGTCCTTTATTTTAAGAGCCGCTATAAAAGTACCACAAGATGACGTTTTTCAGCTTCGAAATGTTCTGCAAAAATGTCGCTCAGGAAATTTTAAGTACGGATCTCATTGACAACTAATCGATTTTGTCGTGTTTTCGTGGTCGTTCTGTGTATTTACCCTGTTTTTGTTCAGAAAAAGACTATATTTTGTTTTTTTGTATGTATATTCGTTACAGAACATACAAAAACACAAAACACAGTTTTTTCTGAGCAAACAGGGGTAAATGTCAAAAATGACTATGAAAACGTGACAAAATCGATTAGTTGTCAATGACAAAGGCTCTTAAAATAAAGGACGAAAAGTTGAGTTCTTTAAAAACCTTTTCAATAAATTACCGTAGCATTTACACGAAGTGAGTTATTTTATTTTTCCTCAGGTACTAAATTTTAGTGAATTTTCAACTTTAGTGGACTGGAACTTTTACTGAACAGCACTTTTTTTAATTTATTGAAATTAAATGGGTAAAAGTGTGTGTTTTTTCATAACGTTTCTCATATAAATTATAGTTTTTTTACAACAATTGAGATGTTTCCATTATATGAGATTTTACATCAGTTTTTTTATTTAGTTTTGAACAATGTTAAAATTTAAAAAATTAATTTTTTTACAAATTTTGTGTAGTTTTATGGTTGTTTTTTTATTGGTGTTTGACACTTTTTTAAGGGTTAAAACCCATGAAAAGCTCAAAAACTCTCATATGAAAAAAACTCAAAATTTTAACTTTGAACTTGAATTCCTCTGAAACTACTCGAACGAATTTAAATATTTTTAATGCATCGGAAATCAGAAAGAAAATTATGGAAATATTTCTATCCGTTCAAAATTTACAGAGTTTTGGCCAGGAAAATACGATTTTGAACCACTGTGCATCGGTGATATGTAATATGTATATTGTACCAAAAAAAGTGGAAATTGTCCCTAAATTCAAATCCAATCTTCGAATAATAATATAACATACAACATTTTTCACAATTCCGAATGTCCCAATCACGCTTTGTACTTCATTGACTACTACCAACCATCAACTTCCTCTTCCATTAAAGTAACCACTTTATTACCACAGTGGCCCAATGTTGCCCACCAAATAAAAAAAAAACTATAACTACTGATCGGGACTGTAAATTGTAAATTTGTATTAGATCAACATTTCAGTAACATTTTCAAAACGAGTTGGCTGTAATTATTCAATTCATTCGAGATTTGCATTTTAAACAAGTAAGAACAGCGTTAAGTTCTGTCAGGCCGAAATTTCTATACCCTCCACCACGAGTTGTATTGAAGTAAAATGGAACAATTGGTTTGCTTTCGTTTAAGAAGAAGACTAAAAACCAAATATCAGCAGGTTCGGTAAAACAATGTGGCTAACCTTTAAAATACCAAAATTCGGGAGGTATCTTTTTAATAAAGTTGCATGTGTAATTTTCACAATTTCTCTTTTACTACTTTTACCATTAAAAAGTACCGGAACACACATATTTTTATAGTATTTTTGGTAGTCATAAATACGTACAAAACCCCCTACTAATCCATTATTTTAACAAGGGCATGTCGCTCTGAATAACTAGTTATTCTATGATCAATATAACCCGTAGAATAACTAGTTATTTTATGGCCACTGGAAGTGTTTTCAATTTCAACACACTTCATATTTTTTATTTTATTCTTTTTTATATTTCGTCCTCTGCTGGATTTGAACACATGAACTTCTTTCTGCTTTGTAGCCTAGCCTAACACGCTACACACTCGGCCACGCGTACGCACATTAAGGGTTGTTTGAATGCGTACATGTGTTTACATGTGCACCAGCAACTGTTTTGTGTTAAAAAAGAGTACCCGGCCGACGGTGAGCGTTGAACACACTATCCTCGGATTTGTAGTCGGACACACAAGCTATGTGCCACCGTACTCATTACTTAGTAAGGGGTAATATAAGTAGTTATTTTTGTATACATTACTTTGTAATGGGTTACATAATGACTAACGGATCCGAATTTTTGTTGAGATTGTTTTATATACATTTTATAGCCTAAGAATAAGACAGAATGGAATTAATGGCGCGAGTACCTGCGATTTTGAATGCCAAAGAAAGAAAATAAAAGGAACCACGCTCAGCTTTAAATACCATTAAACTAAGCTTTGGATTTACCCCCAGTTTTTGTAACTTATTTTTGTTCGTTCGTCTATTTTCGTAATAATTTAGGCATCCATAGCTCAGCCCACAGATGACATACAGATTTTATTTTTCGTAGATGAGTTCCATATATAGCTAAGAATTCCTCATTTAAAAATCAGCGCTCTACATTTGCGCTAAGGTGAATAAATCGATCTACAAAATTTGACAATTCGTGTGAGAAGAATAAAAATTTTTACAAAAACTGGGGGTTAATCCAAAGCTTTAATTGTTTTAAAAATTTGTAGGTAAAATATTCTTGGAATACGTTACGTGCTACCAATGGACATTCTCACTGATCGGAAGGCTAATTAACTAATTCCTTTAGAGCAAAGGAGCAGGAGGAGTCAACATTAATTTTTCAGGAAACTAGGCTACACGACACAAGGTTCTAAATAATGTTGCTTATAATAATCAGCCATCAATGGCTGAACGCTAGAACAACCATGCGACTGATTCTGATTATTTATTTTGTGTTGACTGTATAACTGAGACAACAGTGGCTACCTAAAAAATCGAGATTTGGATCGCAAACTTTTTCTTGTTTATACTCCAATTGTTATTGCTGAAAATTGAAAAATTGAATTTTCGTAAGTTTTACCATTTTTGTATCGTGTCCTTATAAAATAATGTCATGACTACAATTTCCCAACTTAAACTTATATATCTCAAAAATGGGACAATCTAGGAAAAAATTACGAAGGCACTCTTGTAGAGAATTTTCATAGCTATAAGATTTTCTCTAGGCTCACTTCGATAAGACTTACCGTTTTCAAACCAATCGTGAAAAACTAACAAAAAAACTTAAAAATGTTACCTGAACTTCTATATCTCAAAACCTAGGAACAAATCATGACCGCCAATCCTCTAGAGCCGATTTTTCTTATTTTTGGATTTTTCTCATCTATGAACATTGCTGTTTCAGAATCCGCAAAAACGTCCCAGGTATAAGCGGTTTATATTTAAAGTTAGTTAAGGCGCACCGTACATGTCAATGTTTTATAAGGAGGCGATACAGTCAGTGCATTTCTTAATTTGAACTTCTATATCACAGAACTTGTAAAACAAATGGTAAAAAATAAAGGAAATTTTCAGTGTTACGACATTAACATTTTCTTTAGTTCCATATTGATCGGGCTTGAACTTTATTTAAAAAGTGCTCCAGCGTTATTTTTATTTAGTTTGTGACTTTTCTTACTATGAACATTGTATTTTTAAAATCCGAAAAAACTTCCCTGTTGTAAACCCCTTTCATTCAAAGTTGGTTCAAGAGCACCGTGAGCATCATTTGGTAACTCCTTAACCGCAACAAATGAATAAGATTTTTTTCGCAGTGTACTTATTTTTGCAACTACTTATCGTAATAGATATAAAAATATTTTTTTTCTCGACCGAAAAATTCGGCCTTCAAAGGGTTAATTTACATTTGTTTTCCACGGCCTTTGTCTAAGAAAGAAAACGAAAATTGTTTAAATACAATTTTGGCGAAGAGGAAAAAGTTCCTATCGGTATTTAGGATTCACATATTCGATACACATTATGAATACACAATTGTCCATCAATTAATAAAGAAAGTATTAAACTTCAAGTAAAAATTAAATTCAGACTAACTTTTCTTGGGGGCCTCCGCCACTCTAAAATGTATAGTATAATAATCACAATGTTTGTTTATTTACATTCATATAAATGATTATGATACTTAAACTTAGTATATACCCACATACTAAGTACTCAGTTTTAATAGTATCTAAAATAGTTCTCTTCACTTATATCAATAAACGAATTGTTTAACCCGCTTTTTTGAAGGCATTCATTCACTTCAGATTAGAGAACGTAACAAAAATGCAAGTTACACATAAAAATGTAAAAAAAGAAAAAAAAAACACCAAACGTCTTGAATGTTATCGAGTTGATAAGAAATATTGTTCTTCTTAAGTGACGAGAATTATTTTGAAAAATGTCAGCAATTAATTTAAACTTATCACCAGAGTTGCCAATATAACAATCATTCTGTGTCTGTGTGGATTAATAAAATGTGCCTAATTTACACATTTCAGGCAATCAACGTGTTTCGCTTACCCAACATTTTGGTTAAATATGGAAATCAGCTTGCATAAGTCTCCAAATTGTATCAATGGAGTATCCAAAGCAATGTTCCAGTATCGTACCTTAAACCTTCACCGTGTTCCAGTGCAAACAATTCAGTACATGTATTTAAATCGTATTTAAAGGCCTTACCCCAAGACCATTCCATTGTACCACCCAATAAAAAGCACTAAATCAACAAGTTAAGATCAACACCGCACCAGAATTCATTCAGTATTTACTAAATGCTACCTTGCCGTACAACACCAAAGCGATTGACAAACGTTTGTAGAGTTTAGAGGCCGGAAATTTGGATACCTCAAGATAAAGTTGGGTGTGCCACTATCATCTGTACACTTTAACCTTTTTCTTGGTAAGCTACTTCAACCACTGGATGACCACATGACCTCATATGCTGACGACAGGTGTAGTAATATATGGTACCTGTGCCAAAATCAATATGTGTGTTCTTTTACTCAAAATTTGTACAAATTTTTACTGGATGTTGTTCGTTTACTCTACAGTACAATGAAAAAGAACTTAGTCGATTACAAGATGTTACTGGACTTGTACAAATTTTTACAAATTCTTGAGTAAACGAACTCACCTAATATGTACCACCATTAATACGTAATCTTTACTTTACTGAAAAAATGTTAAATTTAACGGAGGGCTACACCAAAATGTGAACCGATCTTTTGCTGGATTTGAAGAAATTGTGTTATAAAATAAACGATTAAATCGGTTACAAGTAAAAAGCGTTAAGTTCGACCCGGCCTAACTTTTTATGCCCTCCACCATGAAATATTCTGAACTTATATGGAAAAATTAGTTTTCTTTTTGTTATGAAAGTTCCAAAGACCACAAAGGTTCCTAATTCTAATTAAATCGTCAGATAAAAGCTTGAAAATACGTGAAATCGGGCAGTGCCGTTATATGAGTTATATGGGGTATGTCCAGATTTTTGATGAAGAAGTCTTTAACAACTGTATCAAATGACATACGATTTTGCCCGAAAATTTAGATAAAAACTAAAGCAACCTAAAATCGGTGGTACCGTTAGATGAAGCCATAGCAAAACGTGGACCGCAATTATTGGTTGAGATTTTTTTCTCACTTCAAACTAAAATGCCAAATTATAGTCAATTCGGTCTAATTTTATGTCCACAATTTTTGGTGGTAAAGTTTTTTGACCATTTCGAACCTTAAATGTTAAATTGTAGCTAATTCGATTTGAAAACGTGCTAAAAACGTCAGAATATTTAAAATCGGTTGGCGCCGTTATATGGAGGCTACTCGTATATCCAAACATAGGCCTATGTTCAACATATTTATTAGATACAATTTTTGACCACTTATATGGGGTCTGTACCAAAACATTGACCTATGTCCACAATAGTTGGTGGATAAGTTTTTTTGTCCACCCTAAATCCCAAATTTTAGCGAATTCGATCTCAAAATGCAGCTAAAAATTCAAAAATACCTCAAATCGGCTGGTTCCGTTATATATGACCTAAACCATATTCTAACATGACCTGTAATTTGACGATTAGCGTTAGATGAGGTACCCACTACGAACCTCTGCTAAAAAATCGATATGTTTTTTAGAAACCCAAGAGCCAGGGTGATTTTCTCTTGATAAGGCAGAAAAAGTGGTTGAATAAATTATGGGCAAGGGCTAAAGCACACTCGAATCAGGGAAAGAATGATTGCAGTGAACGATCGGAAGATACGTGCGTGAAATTTTTTCCTACAGTTTTGTAGACCACCCCTAGAGATATAGGTCAAAGAGGTGTACGTCGTACAAGAGCCCTCTTAGCCGAAAAGGTATCACCACAATTTACGATGAGCGATGCTGCAGATGGCATCTGAAAGTCGAAATCATCTAATGCGTTGGGAATCGCAATGGTAATAATTGAACAACTATATGGACTTGGAGTTGAGTATTTGACAAGTACCGTAAATTTATCATTTCCCCATGATGGGAAAATGGTTCACAGTTGTATGTATTCCTAAAAATGGACTGTATCACAAAAGCATATCCACACATATCAGAGGAGAACTGAACCAGACCTATGGAAGAATACTTCCCTCCAGCCGTGTTTAAAAACGTAGATAACACTGTGCAACAAAATGGAGGTGAAAGTCTGGGGCACGGAAAATTTCTGTTGGGGAAGAAAGGCCTTGGTGAGTATATTAAGAACCCGGAAGGACAGATCCGCCGTGAGTCGAACTTCTGCGTTATGGCGTGATGAAGTTTTTGCTAGAGACCCTGTAAGCCATCAAGAATTAGCGTTATATCTTTGTTCACTGTTGTTTTAGCTTATTTTTGAGATGACATGTCTTCAGTCGAATCGAATGAGGATTATTTTCGTAGGGAACTTCGAACTTCTAACTCGCCTCCTTCAATGTCTTTTTCGTCCTTTATTTTAAGAGCCGCTATAAAAGTACCGCAAGATGACGTTTTTCAGCTTCGAAATGTTCTGCAGAAATGTCGCTCAGAAAATTTTAGGTACGGCTCTCATTGACAACTAATCGATTTTGTCGAGTTTTAATTGTCATTTTTGACATTTACCCTATTTGCTCAGAAAAAACTTTGTGTTTTTGAATATTCTGTAACGAATATACAAAAAAAAAAAAAAACAAGTAAAAGAGGGCTATATTCGGACTGGGCCGACCATGTGATACCCTACACCACTTCCCTTGGGCACTAGTTTTCCGCGGGATTTACTTATATGATTGCGAAGTCTCCATTGTTCCTTCGGCGATGTTGTGGGAATATATGTATTTATGATTGCGACACGTTATATTTTATATTCATTATTTCATGATGGTGAGATGGACCATTTTGGCTACATATACATTAATTTTTCGTCAAAAAATAAAAATTTGTATTAAGAAAGAAAAAATACCAAACGCATTTAGAAATAGCTTTTGGTGCTTACTTTATCCGATTCGATCAATATTTCGAGGTCAGTACATTGTCGCAATTTGAACTTCTATATCTCAAAAGTGATAAAACCTAAAGCTGAAAACCCATTAAACGTTTGATTAAAGTGTTGTGTTGTGTTTGTGTTGGATGTGTTTTTAGCTTAAGAGAATATCATAAAGGTCAATCTTGTAGAAAATGTTCACATCTACACTATCTCAATAATGTCAATAGGAATTGCGGCTTCCAAGCAAAATCGTAAAGACCTAAAAAATGTGAACTTTGATCGCGATTAATTTAAAAGCGCTCTAGCCATTTTAATGTTTTCTTGATTTTTCTCATTTATGAAGATTTTAGTTTCAGAATGCTCACAAACTTCTCAGATCTAACTGCTACATTGATATAATTTGCATCATGTGAGAGATCAAGATTTGGGTTTCAAGTTTATTTTTCGTATGTTTTCCGAATATGCCTCCAGAATTTAAATTACTGATTAAAAATTAAGTTTGGATATTTTTCCCACCAAAAATATGGTAAATTTTACACGCTAAATTCTATTCGATCATTATCAACAGTTATCGGCACTATCCTTGACCAAAACTATTCCCTCGTGCAAACATTTGACAGTATTGAACTATAACTGCGACCTCTAGCGTGACTAAGGTTACACTTCCCACAATTAAAACTGAGGGATCCCTGCATATACCAGGCTGTAACTCTGTTAACTAACCACGTACAACAACATAATTAACATCAATGGAAAGGTCAAGCGCTCCTCTTCTACATATAACTTACATGGGTTTAACATATTTTCCAGGAATAAAGATGTAGTTATTTCACTAAAACTTTACCAATTTCCACACAAAAGTTCTGGTCCATTTAACCCGCTAAATATTATCTGATCATCACGTTAAATTGTAAGCTACTTCTCTGACGTAAACCCAAACGTTACATAAAATTTCGCGCCGATAAGGCTAACATTGCGACCTACAGAGCCGCTACAAAATTGGATAATAATTTTGTTTTTGGTTCATTTCACCCCCTAAATATTTCACAATCATCGCCAAAAACTATAGGGGTCTATTCTGGTTTGAACCCGCCCTCGTGAAGATTGGTCCATAATTGCAGCCTGTAGCGTGCGTACAAATTTTAATGGACGGACGGACGCACATCTCAAAATTGCTTTATCTCGTCGAGATATGAATTTTAGTATACAACATGAGGGGTCTATAACGAATATTTCGCGTGTTCACAATGTAATCAATTATATTTGTGTGGCGAGGGTGGACCTTTCCGAAAATCCACACCTTCCACACCTACGACCTTGGCGTCAGGTTCTGTCGCCGATGACATATGTGATCTACATAACTTAACATACTTAGACGCTAAATATACTGTCACGCTGTTCACAACCTGGACAGCTGAAATGAATTTCCCCCAGAACACAACGGTTGATGGTGTCCTGATTCTGAGAAATAACTACCCCAAGATATTAGATATTCGAATAATGAAACATGCCAGAATGTAGCCCTGATGACTGCAGCAGGGTGTCTCTTCCTGACACCAGTGGATACTCTGAGGATCTCCATTATGAGGAGACAAAAATGTTACCGGAGCATCAGCACAACAAGATGTTGTCGACCCAAAACCTGCTTGGGTGGTTTTACAGTGATGCCATTGCACAGACAATATTAAGTTACATTCCTGTAATTTTAAGGTCCGTACACCGAGCCACATGGACCGACTAGCTCATAAATTAATAACAATTCTAAGATAATGGGTTTGGGATTTTGTCGGTACATATAGATCCACGTTTTCATGTAGACCCCATAGAACGGTCCCCCTGATTTTCGGTATTTTGAAAGTTGTGTCCTCAATATCCAACTGAAATGGCTGAAATTTGACATATAGTCTGATATGGATGGAATTTGGTATTTAGTCTTCGAAATATGTTAAACACTGCAGAAGAAATCTATCAGTATAGGTCCGCGTTATCATAGCCCCCATCGAAGTGTACCTCCCGATTTTCGGTATTTCCTTTCACTTTGATCTTTCTCGTTCGTTTTGTTCATTATTCAGATGCTGCCACATTATTAAATAAACGTAAATCACAATCGCTGCATTTTTTTTATTTTTATGTCAACTAATCCACCAAACTACGAAAACAAAAAGAATGATGAAAGGGAAAGTTTCATTGAACTACATCGGTCTCGGACTATATAGAACGAAGGAAACAAAAGAACAACGAATGAAAAAGATTCATCGAACTACATTGGCCCGGAACGATTTGGAACTATGGAACTATATTAAGGAACTAGTTCTTTTTGGGAAAAGGAACTAGAAAGATCGATCCGCTCCGGGAACTAGATTGCCCAACTCTAATATAGAACGGTCCCTCTCAATTTTCGGTATTTTGAAGATTTCAGCGTTATTACCAACCAAAATGGATGAATATTGATGTTTAGTAGTTCATGGGGGTATACAAAGTTCCATAAGAGAATTGAGAGTAAACGTACACGTTTCATATAACCACCTCCCCATTTTCAGTATTTGGAAAGTTTTAGCCACATTACTTAAATTTTGTATTTAGTCTTCGCGAAAATCATTCTTCTTTGCAAACTCATATAGATCCACGTTTTAAAGCCCCCATATAAAGGTACCTAATATTTTAGATTTTTTGTAGATTTTAGTCACATTTTTCTACCGAATTGGTTTTAGCCTAGCCCCCGTGAACCGGTATTGCCCAATTTTATGTATTTCGTGATTTCATGCTTATCTTTTTTTTGTTTTGTCAAATTTTCGAACCGATAATTGTTTGTAATTTAGTACTGTGTGTTGTAATGTCATGTTCACACGACCGTTTCAATTACGTTGTTCACCTGTCGAACGACGTACACGAATTAACCCGTTTCCACGACACCATTCGTAATTAACAGAAACATAAACAACATTTCCTTAATTTTTGTTTCCTTGTTTTCACGAAAATTTGAACCGAAAACACATAAAATATACAATAAATGAATAGGAAAACCAATAGACTTTCCTTCAAATGTATCTTCTATATTTAACTACACACATTTCATTCATTTTTTCCATAAATTCTGAATAATTTTGTATTTTCAATATATTTTTATATGTTACTATTTTCAAAATTAAAGAGAGAGAGACATGTCAAAACAATGTTTGTGTATACACACTTTCAGTTATTTGTTTCCTTTTTAATTCTGATTTTTTACGCGACTTTGAACTAATGGACAAGAAATGTGTGTGGAATTAAGAAGGAAACACAACCATCTTCCTTCTGCATCTATATAAAATGTTTAGTTCATTAATTTTCATTCATCTTTTTCCTTTTTTCTAAAAATTTTTGTGTTTTCAACAAATTTTTCAATTTTGAATTTAGACATGTCATAATTAATTTTTTCGATAAATTTTCTCATTTGTTAGGGATGGGACATACTTATTCGTCGTTCAGAGAGTGTTTCTAATCGAACAACGTAGAAAAATCGTCGTTCGTTCATAGAATTTTGTGTGGGGAATTAAGTAATTTATTCGTAGTTATGGGTCGAACAACGAATAGAGAACGAACGACGTACCGTGGAAACGGGCTATAAGAGGATACAAAAGCTCGAATCGGAAAATTTTAAATATTGGCCACTGTTTTGAAAAAAAAACTCTGATGACCCTGTTATGTGTAGAGATGGGAAATGGGTAAATACCCAAATGGTAAATACCCATTAAAATGGGTAAATTGGGCAAAAATGGGTAAATACCTAGAAATTTACCCAAATTGTAGGTAGAAACTATCGAACCAACAATGCTCAAATTAGAGGGGAAAACACGGTGTTTTAGCAAATTTTACCTTCAATATAAATATGATTATCTTATTTGCATATGAAGCAAGTGTAAATATTACCTATCTTGGTACATATTTTGGTAAACCTCCCAAAATAATAACAGCATCATTTCTGACATATGAAAGCATTTAAAGCGGTTGGTTGAAGTCCTCCTTGCGAGAAACACCAATGTTTGCCGACGTTCCTTCGTAACCCTTGTATCAAATGGTTTTATCCACGATTTCTGTTGATTATATTGAGATTTGGTCCTATCCCGCAAAATTATACTTTTTGCAGCCTGTAGCCCACATGTAGCGTTAACAGCCGATACGAAACATAAAAAATATTGAAATCGCGAATTTTAGGCGATTTTCTAGCCTTTTTTGCTATATTTTCAATTTTCTATATGACAGAAAAACAAAATATTCATTTCAAAATACATTTTTATATACCCAAATAAACACCCAAAAAAGGCATTTAAAAGGTATTTACCAGGTATTTACCCAATTTTTGGGTAAATACCGGGTAGAATCCCATCTATAGTTATGTGAGCTGTTTTAAAGGGCTTTTTAATTTCATAAACGAAAGGAAACAAATTAAAGCCGTTCTTAATCCTCCTTAAAAAAAATTACAAGATTGTTACACATTTTAGGGTAACCAGACAGAGCTTATATTTTTATACCCTACACCACTCTGTGGTAAGGGTATTATGTGTTAGTGCATTTGTATGTAAAATGCCTATGGAAAAGAGATAGACCCATAGTTCCTTCTAGGGATATGCATAGAATCACTTTCTGAGTCGATTTATACATGTCCGTCCGTCCGTTCGCAACATACAGGTCGCATTTATTGTTCGATTTGGATGTAAATTAAGGAAGATCATTTTTTTAGCCTAATGAAGAAAGATATTTCTTTTGGTGAAAATCGGTTCAGATTTGGATATAGCTGTCATATATATCTTCGGCCGATTTGAGGTATTTTATGCACCCAACACGCTGTATCTGTCCAAAGTTGATGAAATTTGGAATGTGTTACGGAATTAGGTCTATAGATAAATGTGCCAAATTATATCAAACTCGGATATAGCTCCCATATAATTTTTCGGCCGATTTTTTGGTATTTGGTGCACGAAACACGTTATATATGTCCGATCTCAATGAAATATGGAATATGGGACGGAATTTGGTCTAGAAATAAATGTGCCAAATTTTGTCGAAATCGGTTCCCATTTGGATATAGCTCCCATATATATTTTCGACCGATTTAAGGTATTTGATGCTATGTATGTATGTCTGATGTATGTATTTCTAGTTTTGATGAAATTTAGAATGTGTGACGGTGTTTGGTCTAGAAATATATGTGCCAAATTATATTCTAATCTGTTCACATTTGGATTTAGCTCCCATATATATTTTACCTATTCACAGTGGTGTAGGGTATCATATAGTCGGCCCCGCCCGACTTTGATCCTTTCCTTACTGGTTGTAGTTATCGTACCGGAAATACATACATATGCACTTCCTATTTAAGTAATGGTCAGCCACTTTACTTATTCTTCTATCCATAACTAAGCCTAAACGTAGCTAATAACGACAATTTTTGATAGATTAACGATCAACTCGTTATGCCACACATCAAGACTGTTGTTATATCTTATTTCAAATTTTAATTCAAACCTTTTCGTTTGAATTTCTAACGTTTTGGTCGTTGGATTGGAGTTTTTTACGTAAAGGCGCCTATAAAAAAAACCTTTTAAATCCATATATTTCATATACAACCTATAAATTAGCATTTTTTTAAATTTTTAAAATTTATCTCAAAAATACACATTAAATTTCTTCCCACCAAAAACTAAACAACAACTTTCACTTTCCCGCTCAAAAAGATACTGTCAAACAAACTGTATGGCAATCTCTGCGCAAGAATACAAAATTCTCAAAGCAATACATTCCAGAATTCAGTCATCTTCAGGGCAACACACGGAGTGCATCACCAAACGCTAACAGAACTTTACGGTACGGTAATCAAGAACGACTAAAACATTTTTATAGGCTCCGACAATTAATTGAAAATAAATAAAAAAGTGTTTACAACAATAACAAGTGTACCCGCTACATTAGCTGTTATCATTTGTTATGTACGAATATATAAAAGGGCAATAAAATATACATACGTTCGTTCATACATGCAGTCATTCAAAGAGATACTTATTTAAATTATTTTCAGCAATTTAGCGACACGTTGTACTTACTATCGACGCGAAAGTAGAAAAAGCAAAATGGAAGAGAGTGCAAAATATAAATAAACAGCTGATTGTCAGAATATTCACACCTTTCTCTTGGCTCTCAGTAGAAGAAACGACAAACCAGAACGTAATATACCTACCATGGCACAATCATACAGGTACCCGCATCAGCCCAGCTGATGTACTGCGAGCTGTCAAAAACGTTGTTGTAATTAAAAACACAAAAATAAAAAAACAAAAATTTAAAAGAAAAATTGTGAATTTTTGGTGGAATTTTGTAATAATGCGATTATTAATACCAGCCTAACAAAATTTTGTTGAAAAAATTGTGTGAATCGCTTTATTTTTGGAAAACATTTTTGACATTTCGCAGTACTGAACTGGTTTTTGTTGTAGTTGTCGGCTGATGCATCTACCTGGTGATTGTGCCATGATACCTACAAAATAAATACAAAAGATACAGTTACCCATTCATAAGAAACATTTCATCGGGTGTGTGTGCAAAAACAGGAGAAAAAACCTCAAACAATTGTTAATGAAGTGAAATATGAAATAAATATTAAAAATGCTACAAATTACCTAGAATCATACACAAATATCTGTCTATATATCTTTATCACGTGTTACTGCTGTGACGTAGTGTGTACCTGTCGAAGGCGACAGGTCATTGTTTTGTTTACTAACTTGTTTTGGTTTTCTGTCCGACTTGTTTGTTTCCAGTGTTTTGTTGTTGTTGTCGTCTGAGAGATGCAACGGTGAAGATAAAACACTCGCACCGTAATATTTAGTAGTATCTCATACAAGGCACATGATGAGTCGATTTTAATGAATCGAAACATTTGTGTTAAAAATAATAGCAACATTACAGGCCAGTGTCAGCCACTTTTGGACTAGTACTCAAATAATTAAAAAATACTGTCACAAAATATGAACTTAAACAAGCTTTAGTAATATTGTAACTAATAGTACGGTTACATTAGAGTTTTTTTGCCGGGTTAGCCCACTTCATGAGGATTTATTTGACGTTTGCGATATGGAATTGACATTTCAAACCCGAACACATTGGGTTAATCCGATTAAGTGTAACCGGGGTATAACAAAATAATAATTTTACAGGAGTTTTTGCTTTTGTTATAAAATGAAAAACTCTTTTATGGAATTTTAATCATATGAAGGCGAGTATATGAGATATTATCAATCATATACGAATGGGAGTAAGTAATGAAACCAGAACCGCGGAAACGCTTGGTTTTGGGATCCGCCATTACAACAAAATCTGCAATGTTATCCCATTTTCTGAAATGCATGAGCATGAATTAGATTCAATCAAAAAACTAATTTTGACTTTTTTGGAGATACGACTTCGGGCATTTATGGTGACGATAAGAATATTTGTGTAGAATTTGATTGAGATGATTTATATCGGAATTCAACTTTTTTCAGTGAGGGTATTCCAACACAAGTGTAAATCTTGTTTCTTACAAAACTAACAATTTGTTATACCTTCCACTATAACAGGAATGATATAACAGGAATGTATCTTGATTTCAAGAGGCAGAAAAACGTTATTTCTACTTTTCGAATATTATGCTGATCGGAATGACAGAAACAGTAGTTTTGATTTTGCTGCAATCGGTAAGTGCGAATTTGACTTTTCTGCCAAAAAATGAACATGTCAGCATTTTTTCCAAATTTTCAATACTATATACACTTTTAACGGCGAATCCTCTAAGTGCGAAATGTGTTTAACAACCAATTATATTTGGAAAGATTATCCTATTTACCAGCCAAAATATAAAAACCAAATGCAACCCGGTAACATTTTTCCAAGTTCTTAACGAATTTTGTCCCAATCTCTGCACAAGTTGCCAATTCTGCAGTACAACTTTTTTGAATACAGAAAAAACCGGTAAAATTAAAACGCTTGTGATTTCGGTAATTAATGAACCGTATTAAAATTGTCGCTAAGTCCTGCCGATAGCAAAAGTGCCAGTAAAAGAAGACAAGACACTTTTACTGACACTTTTCAATGATAATTTTGCGTTTTATTTTTACCGAGTTACTGAACTTTTATTTCCTAAATTCGGATGTTAAATCTTAAAAACAAATCATTTTTGGATATTTGATCTGATTTTTTTAGTTTCCACAACCTTTTCGGAATTCATGAAAGATTACACTTAAGTGGTAGGTAAATTAATCGGATAACTTTTTGGCAAATTCAAATATAATATGCGGAATTTTCTTTGCTGCCACAAAATGCGTGCAAAACTTGTTTTCGCAGCTAAGTCAAAACTACTGTAGATGCTCTGTTCTAGAACCTGCAAGTGTCTGTCTACTGGTTTTGACAATTTTTCCTTTATAAATTTTTCAAAAAATTCAAAAATGGTAGATTTTTTCAGCTTTTGGAGAACCACAATAATTATACCCACCATCTTATGGTGGAGGCTAGAAAAACCAAAAAAAACGTCAAAAATAATAACATTATCTTTTATTACGTTTCTCCACCCTATTTAGCATTCTTGCCAACTCAACACAGTAACAGCGTGGTATAAAAATTAAATACACATTTTAATCTACCTCTGTAAATACACCATGAGCGAAGATAGTAGCGACACCTATGTGCCCACAACGGAAATATCAAAAAGCCACCACCTGTATGACCGTTTGCATAAACTACGGGAATTTTACCGCAATGAGTATGGATCTGAACCAAACTTATATGTTCGTGTCCCGGGAAGGTAAGTTTTTTCAAATGTGTTGAATTTTAAGTGTTTTTGAATAAATTTTAAGGGGGTTATAATCGTACCAAGGCGAATTTAAGAAGGTGATACAAAAGGCGAATTCGGGCCTTACATTCATTTGCTGTTAAAATTTTGAGCGCGAAATATCCATAAGAGGTAGAAGAAATCGGTAAAATATTATTTGCGTAGCTTAAACGCATTTTACACTTGCACTTAGAACAGGTATTTTGGGAGTTTACGTCATTTATTTGACAGATCTGGTATGGAAGTGACAACTTAAATGATGCATGTTTTATAAAACATGTTAAATGTAAAATGTGTTCTAAATAAAGATGTACACATACATACATACATATGTATGTATATTCTTGATAGAAGCGAAATATTTGTTATTTATTTTTGATTGAAAAATATGTTTTGATAGCAAATGAAGACATCAATTGGTATTACTGTATCACTTTCTTTCTTGCACCATGCTTCAATCGCTTTGGAATTTGAAGATAGCATAATGAAGCCCAAATGAATGATAATTTAAAATGGTTACTTCTTTTATTGTTTTCGTTAATTCGCATTTTGTCGAAATGAAGTAAAAATCATAATTTTAATTTTCAATATTATTAATTCAATTTTATGACCATTAGCAACAACTGTTTTATATAATTATCGTTCATTTTGCCATTAACTTTTTACTCCGTTTAATAGGAAACTATATTTTAATAATTCGTAAAAGAATATGAAACTTAATTTTCCATTTCTGATTATTTGCAGAGTAAACATAATTGGAGAACATGTGGATTATTGTGGTTATCCGGTATTACCCCTGGCTATTGATCAGTGTATACTTCTAGCAGTAGGATTCACAGAAGATAATACACAATTGGAACTTAGAAATATGGAAAGGGAAAAATATGAAAATTTCTCTACCGATATAAAAGAATTTCAGTAAGTCGCTTTTTTAATATATCACCGTAGTTCCAGCAGGATGTACTTATTGTAATTGATCGTTTGATTAGTTCATTTATTTCTCATGCTCCCATGCGCTTTATCAGTATTAATATTCATTTTCATTCATTTTACGGATGTTTAATTTTTTACAACCTCATAACCCTTGTGGGAATCTTTGCAGAATCCCTGTTGGTTTATACTTATCCGTTCACAAGATGGATTGAAAGAGTCTTGTTTATTAAGATAAACAATCGAAAATGAGATTGAACTTCAACAATAAACAAAACAAACAAGATTAAAAAATTTAAAAGTAATGAGTTTATTGAATGTTAATGAAATAATATTAAATGGAGTATGTAATAGAATGAATTGATTAATATAATAAATAAAGTGAATAGAATGGAGTTTATGATTTGCTCTCGCCCGTCGTTGCGATTGCGCGTCGTTGAATGTACGTCCACTCGGTTAGACTTCTTCGCTTGCACGTCTGCGCGGGTTGAATGTTCCTCTAACACTAACTTGTGGGTGTTGTTTGTTATGTTGTGGTAGGCCTAATTTTCACTCTTGCTACAACTCGGCGCTCCTGCGATCAGATATGTCGTCATCACTTGGGTTATCGGGCCATGGTTTCATGTATTCGGCGCAAGTTGTTGTATATCTAGGTCCTTCACTGCTACCAATGTTGATAACGTCGTAAGTGTTGTTTGATTTAACTTTAACGATCTTGTATGGTCCTAAATATTTGGGTTTGAGCTTGAGTCCTTGGTGGAGGTATTCGTTGATTTAATACTACGTCGTTCTCGTTTTACTGGTTTGCTGGATTAAATACGCGTCTATCTTCTTCTTAATTTAGTAGTTCCTTCTAGTGTACGTCTTTACTCGATATCAAGGTATACTCGATATTTTTCAACTTTCGTCTGTATTTGTATCATTTTCGGCGTCGCTGGTTTTATGTTAAAATCTGTTTAAAGGATCGAATCTAAAAGGAATATCTTTCTTCTTCTTTCTATAGTATCCGGCTAATCCAATAAATCTTTCTACTTGTTTAATGTCTTTCGGTTGCGGACACTTCGCCATTGCTTTGATCTTCTCTGGTGTTGGTGAAATCTGTTGATTCTCTATTCGGATTCGGATATTTGGATTCGTCGTTGTAGAAAATGACATTTCTTAATGTTGATGTCTAATCCGTAATCCCTGCATGTATCTAGAACTCTTTCTAAATTTGATACAGCTTCTTCTTCGGTCTTCGCTGGAACTATAACGTCATCAACGTAGGGTAACGCTACACCTTCTCGTGTTAAGTCTCTAAATCTAGCATTTACATGTCGTTGAAAAACGGCAGGTGAATTACTTAGTCCAAAATGTACTTTAAGAAATTGGAATTGTCCGTTATGGGTAACAAAAGATGTATATTTCCGACTATCGCTGTTGGCAATGACATGAAAAAACCCGTTGCGTAAATCTATGGTACTAAATATCGTCGCTCCTTGAAGTCTATCGAGCTGGGGGGTTACTCTCTATTGCGATGCGTTAGAAAAATGCGATGCGTAAGGAAATTAAATGCGTCTCTAATACGTTTTAGTATCTCCTTTCGCCCTTTTTTCCTTTTTGGCACCGCCGCAATCTGTAATACAAAAGCATATGTCAAAATCGTGTGTTAACGCCAATATCTTGCGCTAACAAAATACCAAACGCAAACGCATCGCAATACAGAGTAACCCCCCTGGTCTTCTAGCAATGGCAGCGGAAAATTATCTTTAACGATGACTTTGTTTATCTTCCTATAATCCACGCAAAGTCTGTGTGTAGAGTCCTTGGCTAAAACAATTGGACTACAAAATTCGTATTCCGATGGTTCAGTGATACCTTCTTCAAGCCAATTATCATCGTCGTTGTCTTGTAAAAGTTCTAACTTGTTTTGAGTTTTGACTATGGTTTGATCGTTTTCGTCGTTGCTAGCCGAATTTTGTTCTTCATCGGTTTCATTCTCTTCGTTCTCCTCCTCGTCGGTGAAGTCGTCGTCATCACCCCGAGCAACATCAGCAGTCGTCAGCTACATCCCCTTTTTCAAATTTGCAAACACATGTTGAAACAAATCGTCGACGTCATAGTCTATTCCTAACAAACAGCAAATAGAAATACTCGTAAGGTCTGATGTTTTCATGTGCGTCTTCACATATTCTGATTTTTTGTTGTATTGCTCCTCGTCGTATTTACCAAAAGAGAAACCTTCAAAACTTCGCAGGCGCTTAAGATTACCTCTGTCTCCTTCGTTATCAAAAACAAATTGATGAAGCATAGTAACGTGCCGTCGCCAAATTGTTTCTAACCAATACAAAATCTCCGAGCATAGGCATTTTGACGGTTAACAATTTTACTTTTACACGTTTCTTTTCTTTTTAGTTGTTGATCTAGAGAGTTCGTTATTTTTCTATTGTCCCGAGAATTGCGAGTTTCACAATGTTACAAATTGCAGCGAGAAATTTCGTCACTTAGAATTTCTGTTTTTTATGTAGAATTCTTTTCTATTCACTTCGATTTTGACTGAGATGTTCTTCACTTTACATTCGGGTTGTAATGTTCACTTTACATCCGGGTTGAGCCAACAAATTAATGGGAATCTTTGCAGAATCCCTGTTGGATTATACTTATCCGTTCACAAGATGGATTGAAAGAGTTTTGTTTATTAAGATTAAACAATTTAAAAGCAATGAGTTTATTAAATGTTAATGAAATAATATTAAATGGAGTATGTAATAGAATGAATTGATAATGTAAGTCGTTGCGATTGCGCGTCGTTGAATGTACGTCTACTCGGTTAGACTCCTTCGCTTGCACGTCTGCACGGTTGTGGTAGGCCTAATTTTCTTTCTTCCTACACCCTGTATGATATTTGTATGAGTTTTTACCTAAGATTATATAAAATCGTAATTATAAAGTGATTCGATAAAAAAGATTTCGCACAAAAAGCTTTTAATGTGTTTATTTTTCAGAACTTTTGAAAATTTGTTGATGTCACTGTGAGCAGATATTTAACTGAAAACAAGGTATAGGGTAGGGCTGTTCAAAGGGCGCCCTTCTGCTGCCGCTGTATGTCAATTTGCTCACACACACAATTTAAAAAGAGAACACTTGGAGGTAATTTACACGAGGAAACAATGTTTCCTCTAAAACGTGTGTTCCGTTTTGATTCTCATTCGTAATTGCATTTTCAGGGTTGCGCTGTTTAACAAGCGTACCTTTTGAACGGTAGACGTACGTTTTTACATAAAGTTACCAAAAATTATTATCTACTTATTGTACATGAATATTCAAAAAACAATTCTTTGGAAAACTACAAAAACAGGTAAAAAGAAAGGCTTAATAATATAAATAACCATTCATGAAAAATTCCGTAAAAAGTATTGACACATGAGGGTAAAAAATACCTGTATTACCTGTCGTAAATTGTTAAAAAATGGGTACCAATTCATGAAGTAGGGAAATACCTTACTATAACAATTACAAGAAACATTTTTTACAACACAAAATAAATAAATTATTATGAAATTATTATTTATTTCTTGCCCATATCCATCCAAAAGTGCCGTTTGTACGTTTTTGTACAATCATTTCTACATTTGTTCCCAACACTGACCAATTTTGCGAATGAGAATCAAAACGGAACACACGTTTTAGAGGAAACAAGGAAACATTGTTTCCTCGTGTAAATGAGCTCTTGTTTTTGTTTTGAAAAATGGCATGTTGGGAAGCTACAAAATTGTTTTTGTTTTCAAACAAACACAACCACAAAAAATGTATGTAGTGGTGTGCACAGGCCTAGTATAGGGGCACACGACATAACTAAAATGACATAACCGTTTGTTTCTCACTATTTTTATCATCGTATTATACCATACATATCACTTTATATTATATACTAGCTGAACCCGGTGCGCTTCGCTACCCCGCCTAAGATAAAATATAAAGGAATAACTATAATTATATTACCTTTAATAGTTAGCATTATTTAAATATTTTAATGGATAAATATATGAATGCGTTCTGAGACCGTTCCGTGCTGTGTATGGTATTTTTGTATCTTGCAGGAGTTGGCACTTTTCGTAAATCCTTTTCGACTAAAAATACTTCTATATGGGAGCTATATAAAAATTTGAACCGATTTCAATAAAAATTGTACATCTATTTCCATGCCAATAATCATAACATATTCCTAATTTCATTGAAATCGGACATATATAGCGTGTTTGGTTGCATCAAATATATGAAATCGGCCGAAAATATATATTTGAGCTATATCCAAATCTAAACCGGTTTCGATATAAATTTACACTTATCTTTCTAGGCCAACATACATCACATATTCCAAATTTCATTAAATTGGACATATATAGCGTGTTTGGTGCAGCAAATAAGTGAAATCAGCCGAAAATATATGTGGGAGCTATATCAAAATCTGAACCGATTTCGATATAATTTGGCACATTAATTTCTAGGCCGCATTCAGTCACACATTCCTAATTTCATTGAAATCGGACATATGTATAAAGCGTGTTTGGTGCAGCAAATAGGTGAAATCGGCCGAAAATATACATATATGGGAGCTATATCCAAATCTGAACCGATTTCGATATGAATTGGCACATCTCTTTCTAGGCCAATATCCAGCGCATATTCCAAATTTAATTTAAATCGGACGTATATAGCGTGTTTGGTGCAGCAAAGAGGTGAAATCAACCAAAAATATATATGGGAGCTATAGCCAAATCTGAACCGATTTCGATATAATTTGGCACATTTATTTCTAGGCCGAATTCAGTCACACATTCCTTATTTCATTGAAATCGGACATATAAAGCGTGTTTGGTGCAGCAAATAGGTGAAATCGGCCGAAAATATATATGGAACCTACATCCAAATCTTTACCGATTTCTATATAATTTGGCACATTTATTTCTAGGCCAAATTCAGTCACACATTCCAAATTTCAATAAAATCGGACATATATAACGTGTTTGGTGCATTAAATATATTAAATCGGCCAGACATACATATATATGGGAGCTATATTCAAATCTGAACCGATTTCTATATAAGTTGGCACACTTATTTTTAGTACAAATTCCGTCATACATTCCGAATTTCATTGAAATTGGACATACATAGCGTGTTTGGTAAATAAAATACAGGAAATCTGCCGAAAATATATATAGCGATTTCGATATAATTTGGCACATTTATTTCTAGGCCGAATTCAGTCACACATTCCTTATTTCATTGAAATCGGACATATAAAGCGTGTTTGGTGCAGCAAATAGGACATATATAACGTGTTTGGTGCATTAAATATATTAAATCGGCCAGACATACATATATATGGGAGCTATATTCAAATCTGAACCGATTTCTATATAAATTGGCACACTTATTTTTAGTACAAATTCCGTCATACATTCCGAATTTCATTGAAATTGGACATACATAGCGTGTTTGGTAAATAAAATACAGGAAATCGACAGAAAATATATGTATATAGCAGCTATATCCAAATCTGAACCGATTTCGATATAAATTGGCACATCTATTTCTATGCCAATATCCATCACACATTCCAAATTTCTTTGAAATCGGAGGTATATAGCGTGTTTAGTGCAGCAAATAGGTGAAATCAGCCGAAAATATATATGTGAGCTATATCCAAATCTGAACCGATTGAGATATAATTTGGCACATTCATTTCTAGACCAAATTCAGTCACACATTCCAAATTTCAATAAAATCGGACATATATGTGTAACGTGTTTGGTGCATCAAATATATTAAATCGGCCAGACATACATATATATGGGAGCTTGTAATGGTAAGCCTATGATGGTATTGACATTTTCTTACAATGGTGACACAGAACCTCCAGCGACCAGCACGTGCTTGTATATAGGGTCTAGCTCGTCGGATTGGGAGTGGAAACTTGCTGAGTCCTGTGCTTAGGCATTACAAAAATTTTCACGTGCTGTTTAAAGATTACTATTTCTTCACATCCTAACTCTCAGTGACTTAACGGGAATTGGTGTTAGTTCCCGTACCCTTCCCAACCTTAGTTATGAACTTTTCCAATTGAATGTTTCATAACCCCAAAATGCATAAACTTTGTTTACCTCAGGTTACTTATTAAAGTTTATTAACAATTCATATTAAATTTATATTACATTAACTTTAAGGCATGCATATTAATAAATGAAAGAGATATAATTGATAATAATAATTTTTATGATTCAATATTAATGATTATAGAAAGGGAAAACATTAATAATAATATGTTGTATGCTTTACTATATAAATATTAATGATCATTATACTTTAACAAGTACTTACGAGCTATCAGCGACTCCATTCATCAGGCCTGGTGGTTGAAGTTTCGGTGATGCTATTAAGGACAATTATGCATTTAAACTTTTACGGGAATTTTGATTTAAACTATTAAGATGTCATAAATTCTTAGGAAATTTAAAATTATTATTTTATTTTATTTTTTTTTTTAATTTATTTGAGGAAACAGTATTTTAAGTAGACTGTACTTGGTACAAACACTTAGCTTTATCTCGAAAATTCTCTATTGCAAGAGCATCAGCAGCATATTATGGGAAGGCATGTTAATAATAAATTGACCCTCACAATGGACTTGGTGTTATTGGGCACATTTCTATTTGGCTTCGATCCATGCGGCAAAATTACAATACCCTCGCTTTCAGCAGCTTGGCCAGTATTTCAAGACTTCAACGATTTTCCACAAATAGTAACAAATTTTTTATTTGCTAAATTCAGCAGACTTTGTAATAATATATATTTTTTATAGCTGCTACTTTAGCCATTCAATTTCCACATTCTGCCTTAAGCCAAACTTCAATTAAATTCTAGTACCTCGTACCAACTGTCCTCCTCAAAATATTCTTAACGACTCTCCTCTTCATTACAGCCCAACCATCGCCAAACCGGTCATTTCAAAGTATTGATAATTTTTACAATAACAATTCTATGGCCCAATTCCATTATCCCCACTAATAAGTACGAATGAAAACTTGAAACAAGGTTTTGATCTGTGAGAGGGCATGCGCAGTACAAATTGGAAACTGAGAGAACGATTAATAATGATATGTTGGACTCGTCACATATCACAGAAGTTGTGTGACACAACAACTGAAATATGTTTTAAAGTGGAGATGATAGAATTGTGTGAAATAGAATTAAGAAGAACACGTTTAGTGACCAATTATGGACATAAGGGCAAATGGGTCATACGACAACAACAACTTCGCGGAGCTGATAAAGAATTATGCATTGCAGAGCAAAATAATAGCACAACCGTCACAAAGCAGACGATTTGGAATTTTCTTAAAACGAAAATCGTCTGAAAACGAGTTGCTTTATAATTTATAGGATTTTTGTAGATCTTTTGCGTGAAAGAGTCCAACGTCCCTATCATTCATATCTACGACCTTATAAGTAGAATTCCCCAATCTCTTTTTTATTTTTGATTTTAAAAACTTTGGAGCAAGTTTAGCATTGAAAGCATCCCTTTTACTGCTCTGGGCGAAGTTTCTTCTGTACACAATTTCGCCTTCTGAAAAAGTATTTGGTCTACTGCGTAAATTATACGTTCTTTTACTGATTTGATATGCGTGTTCTAAATTTTCGGCAACTTGTTTCCTGATTAATTTTACCTTGTCATTGTGGTCTATAACGTCTAGACCTTCCTCGAGTAAGTCCAATCTCTTCAATAATGAGTAACTTTTGCCATGCGTGACCATCTGTTGACCAAAAAGAACATAATAGGGTGAGAACCCTATCGAACTGTGGTAAGAACTTCTCAATGCTACACCTATCTGACTCAAAGTGCAGTCCCAATTGCGTTGATCTTTGCCAACATATGAACGCACTGCCGCCACAATGGACCGATTAACTCGTTCTGAGTTATTTGCCTGGGGTGAGTATATGGCGGTGAATGTATGTTCCACCCCATACTTCGTCAGAAATGAGCCAAATAGTGTGGAACGAAATTGAGGTCCATTATCAGTTATTATGGTCTCTGGCACTCCAAATAAGTGAAAAACAGTAGTCTCCAGAAAATCGATTATGGCCGAAGTAGACATTTTCTTTAGGGTCTTGAGTAATGGATACTTCGTGAAGTGATCTAACACTAAAAATATGGCAACATTTCCCTGTTTGGAACGGGGATATGGTCCAATAAAATCTAAATAAAGTCTCTGAAAGGGACGACTAGATTTAGATTGTAAACCCATGGGAGGTCTAAGTATCACATTCGGTGCTTTACTTTGTTTACAAATGTCACAACTCAAAACATAAGATCTAACATGGGATGCCATGTTCGGCCAAAAGAAATTTCTTTTGATCCTTTCAATGGTCTTACCAATGCCTCCATGTGCGGCCATGGGTGGTTTATGAGCGCGTTCGATCACACAAGAAGCAAGTTCCTGTGGAACCCACAACTTCCATGATCGAGCCTCGGATAGTTCTGGACGAGCAAATTCTGTTCGTTTATAAACGAATCCGTCTACAACCTTAAGATCCGGTAGACTATTTTGATTTTTCTCTATATTCTTAATTAATTGACAGTATTGTTCAGATGAAAAATATGGAGAAGATAAATCTATATCTGGCTCTGTCACTTCTAAAGAATCTATTTCTTTTAACATCGGGTCTAAATTCTCAGATGGCAAACGGGATAAGGCATCCGGCACTATATGCTCACTGCCTTTTCGATGACGAATGGAGAAGTTAAATCCCTGGAGCTTGAGCGACCAACGTGCCAAGCGTCCGTTAAGATCCGGTTGCCGCATCAACCATTTTAAGGATGCATGGTCTGTAATCACACTAAATTGGTGACCTTCAACATATTCCCGGAATTTGGTGATGCTTAATACCGCAGCTAAGCATTCCAATTCAGTTATAGAATAATTTTGTTGGGCTCTGTTTAATTTATGAGAAAAAAAAGCAATGGGCTTTTCTACTCCATTCTCATCTTCTTGGGCAAGAACGCCACCCACTCCCGTTTTACATGCATCACAAGAAATAATAAAAGGCTTCTCAAAATCGGGTGTTATTAGCACAGGAGCTGTTGTGAGCTTCTCTTTGATAAGCTCGAAGGCCTTTTGAGCTTCTGCGTTCCATGTAAAACGTTTAGTGGTACGTGTGAGATCGGTAAGGGGACTCGTGAGAGAAGCGAAATTCTCCACGAACCTCCTATACCACCCTACAAGGCCTAAAAATTGTCTGACTTCTTTTATAGATCTTGGAGGTGATAGTTTGGTTATGGCTGATACCTTTTCACTATCGGGCTTTATACAACCGTCGCCTATAATATATCCTAAATATCTTACTTCCTTCATACACCATTTACATTTTGAAATATTCAAAGTTAAACCGGCTTTTCTTATTAATTGTGCGACTTCCATTAATAAAGATAAATGTTCCTCAAAACTATCACTCAGCAGAAGTAAGTCGTCTAAATAGACGAATACTCTGTTCCTCAAACTTGATGGTATAATAGCGTCCATTAAGCGACAAAGAGTCTGTGGAGCATTTGTTAGGCCAAAGGGCATAACTTTAAATCTATATAATGGTCGATTAGGAACAGTGAAGGCAGTCATATTTCGGGAGTTCTCCTCAAGACCAACTTGCCAAAAAGCATGTTTCAAATCGAGAGACGAAATGAAACGTGCCTTTGGTAGTCGCGACAGAATACCATTTATCTTAGGTTGTGGGTATGCGTCTCGTACAGTAACACTATTTAATTTTCTCGAATCGAGACATAATCGAAATTTTCCTTCTCTGTGGACGCACGCAACGGGACTACTCCAGGAACAAGTGGGAGGAGCGGGTTCTATGACTCCTAATTCAATCATTTTGTCGACTTCTTCGTGTATTCTCTTCTCCACAGCCGGAGATACAGAAAAATACCGCTGTTTAATGGGCTTGGTTCCTGGCAAAAGTTCTATTGTGTGTTCTATAAGCGTGGTTTTTCCTAGTCCCTCTTTTTCAAAGTCCGGAAATATCGAGATTACCTTATTCAATCTTGTTATTTGACTTGGGGTTAACATGTCACTAACGGTTCTATGAGCTAGTTCTTCAATTTGATTAAAAATATTTCCATCCATAATTTTGGTCAGTCCAAAGGCATGCCAAAAATTCATTCCTAAATAGATATCTTGTTTTAGTTCGGGAATAATATAGAATCGAATTGATTTGGTCTGATTATTGTAGGTAATGTCAGTATCCACATAACCCAAAATTTTAAATTTGTCTCCACCAGCGGTCTCTACAAAATTATTAAACTGTTTATATGGAATGTTCTTACTTAAAAATGCCTTTACAGCATATCCACTAATACATGATATTGACGCACCGGTGTCAAGTAATCCCAGAAATTCCATATCCCATAACTTAATTTTAGCATAGGGTCTTATATCTGATTGTCCTACATTAATTGCCTCAACTGCAGTCTTTAACATGCTCTTTCTGTGCCTCATATTTTGATAGAATTTTCTAATACGTAAGGTGTTTCTTTTGGGCTTTCTGCTAACGATACAAACTTCATCTATATTACTGCTAAAAATTCGTCTCCTGGCTATATTATACAGTCGCAATCTTTCGTGATAAGGTCTAATTGGATGTAATTTGGAAACAAGATTGTCTTCACCGAAACTTGTTGTCTTTGTTGGGGTCTGTGTTGATGAATCTATGTGGTTTGAGGGGGTTGGATTCACATTGCATTGATTTAAAACTACATCTCTTTTACTGTCGAGCGGCAACTGATGTTGTTGTTGGCGCTCCTCTTTGCGTTTCCCTGACACGTTTCACACTGGGGTTTGTACACTCCCTTAGCCCCGCACCCGTAACAGAATACTGTTCTGTCTTCGAGGCAATCTACGTATCTATGTCCTTCATTACGACAGTTCCAACAAATAGGTATTTCCCTATTCTTACGATTACCGTTTGTTCGTTTCAACTCACAGATAGTTTCTAAAGGTTGTGTTTCCTCAATTTCTTCCTCCAATTCTATTTCACTGACTTGTCTCTTAAACATCTTCTGAGTTTTTTCTAATTCCATACTCAAAGCCTCTCTTCTCAATACTAAACGTCGCAGCTGTGCCACACTCCTAATATCGAGGTAAAACATTTCACGCCTTAAATGGGGCCTTAAATTCCTCCTCAGTATTTCTATCAATTCATGATCAGACAATCTGTATTGCAGTTGATCACCTAATTGTAGAATATCATTGTAAAAGTCGTCAAAACTCTCATTCACATTTTGTTTTCTCTCCCTCATCATTTCCCGTATGTCTACATCGGATAATAAATTTCCAAAATGAATCTTTAATGCATTACAAAGCGGCCTCCATTGTACTCTTTGTACCGAACTTCTATATCGCCAATACCAGTCTTTTGCCTTTGATTTAAAAAACAAGTGGCAATGTTCACATAATAAGTCATAGTCTCCAGCCAAACAGTCGTCAGTCAGTGAATTGATCATGTAAATAAACTTTTCTACCGGCAAGCCTGTATTACCTCCATGAAAGAATACATTCCAACTGCCAATAAGACTAGCAATCTTCCCATGGCTACTAATTCGAGGCGACAAAGTCTCTTGACGAACATTGTTTCTATTCAACGGTGGACCCGTTGAATTATGAATATTAGGAACAGATTGTGGGTTATTTTGTTGGGCAAAAGTGGGAAAATCATCCCTAGGCCATTCTGGTTCAATATTACAATTTAATGTCAGGCTTTCAAATTGCTGAGAAATACGATTAACCACAGCTTGAAGTTGATTAATTTTGTTATTCAATGTACTTTCTAAATTAGACTGATTGTGGCTTGTTTGTAAACCCATAGATTCAGCGCTATTATTAATTCCACTTGCCTGATGAGAGCTAATGTTCCTATTTTCATTGAAACGTTTGTTCCGGTTTTTCTTCCCCGTCAAAATTCTGCCCTCATTGTTGTTACTTAAAGTGACCGTGTTCTGCATGGTACTATCGTTCATACTAGGAATTTGATATTCTAATAAGCTATTTTTAGTAACTGAAGCTTTGCATTGGGGACAAAATGGAGATGTATTGATATGTTGAAATATACACTCTTTGTGGAAAATATGCTTGCATCTGGTTGTTACCAAGGTGCTGGTTGAGTTGTACTCAATTTTACAAATTATGCACGAGTTTGCTATTTCGTAAACAGCAGGAGTAAAACTTCCTGGACTATGTTGTACTGGCATTGTACAAAAGGGGTAAATGTTTCTTCAATTAACAGTATAATTCAAAATATAGACAATATTAGAGGATCGAACCCACTAGAAATATGACAATATATGTTATTTTTCATATAAATTTCACCATTTTGGTAAACAAAGTTCATACTGCTTATAAAACACTAGAGCATTAATAATTGCTACATTTGTCTGGGAATGTTTATTTCGGACAAGTAACTGCTATGAACATAAAGCCATGTTCTTATATTCCAGAAATCAATATTCCAGACTAGCAATTTTAAAGGATATTGAAAGAAATAGTAATACGATCATTTAGTGGTTCCAGATTTCTTCTCAGATTAGTATTCGGTTAAAAAAAAATTAGTTATAAAAACATATTTTATCTAAAATCCAGAAGTTGCAATCTAAGTAGAGTCGAAGATACCACTATTCGTTTCGTGGAACAATAAAAGGATTTCCCGGAAATCAGATGTTAAATTTAGTAAATGTATTATATCCCTTATCGCCCCACGTTGGGCGCCATTTTGTAATGGTAAGCCTATGATGGTATTGACATTTTCTTACAATGGTGACACAGAACCTCCAGCGACCAGCACGTGCTTGTATATAGGGTCTAGCTCGTCGGATTGGGAGTGGAAACTTGCTGAGTCCTGTGCTTAGGCATTACAAAAATTTTCACGTGCTGTTTAAAGATTACTATTTCTTCACATCCTAACTCTCAGTGACTTAACGGGAATTGGTGTTAGTTCCCGTACCCTTCCCAACCTTAGTTATGAACTTTTCCAATTGAATGTTTCATAACCCCAAAATGCATAAACTTTGTTTACCTCAGGTTACTTATTAAAGTTTATTAACAATTCATATTAAATTTATATTACATTAACTTTAAGGCATGCATATTAATAAATGAAAGAGATATAATTGATAATAATAATTTTTATGATTCAATATTAATGATTATAGAAAGGGAAAACATTAATAATAATATGTTGTATGCTTTACTATATAAATATTAATGATCATTATACTTTAACAAGTACTTACGAGCTATCAGCGACTCCATTCATCAGGCCTGGTGGTTGAAGTTTCGGTGATGCTATTAAGGACAATTATGCATTTAAACTTTTACGGGAATTTTGATTTAAACTATTAAGATGTCATAAATTCTTAGGAAATTTAAAATTATTATTTTATTTTATTTTTTTTTTAATTTATTTGAGGAAACAGTATTTTAAGTAGACTGTACTTGGTACAAACACTTAGCTTTATCTCGAAAATTCTCTATTGCAAGAGCATCAGCAGCATATTATGGGAAGGCATGTTAATAATAAATTGACCCTCACAATGGACTTGGTGTTATTGGGCACATTTCTATTTGGCTTCGATCCATGCGGCAAAATTACAATACCCTCGCTTTCAGCAGCTTGGCCAGTATTTCAAGACTTCAACGATTTTCCACAAATAGTAACAAATTTTTTATTTGCTAAATTCAGCAGACTTTGTAATAATATATATTTTTTATAGCTGCTACTTTAGCCATTCAATTTCCACATTCTGCCTTAAGCCAAACTTCAATTAAATTCTAGTACCTCGTACCAACTGTCCTCCTCAAAATATTCTTAACGACTCTCCTCTTCATTACAGCCCAACCATCGCCAAACCGGTCATTTCAAAGTATTGATCATTTTTACAATAACAATTCTATGGCCCAATTCCATTATCCCCACTAATAAGTACGAATGAAAACTTGAAACAAGGTTTTGATCTGTGAGAGGGCATGCGCAGTACAAATTGGAAACTGAGAGAACGATTAATAATGATATGTTGGACTCGTCACATATCACAGAAGTTGTGTGACACAACAACTGAAATATGTTTTAAAGTGGAGATGATAGAATTGTGTGAAATAGAATTAAGAAGAACACGTTTAGTGACCAATTATGGACATAAGGGCAAATGGGTCATACGACAACAACAACTTCGCGGAGCTGATAAAGAATTATGCATTGCAGAGCAAAATAATAGCACAACCGTCACAAGCTATATTCAAATCTGAACCGATTTCTATATAAATTGGCACACTTATTTTTAGTACAAATTCTGTCATACATTCCGAATTTCATTGAAATTGGACATACATAGCGTGTGTGGTGTATAAAATACAGGAAATCGGCGGAAAATATATATAGGAACTATATTCAAATCTGAACCGATTTCTATATAAATTGGCACACTTATTTTTAGTACAAATTCCGTCATACATTCCGAATTTCATTGAAATTGGACATATATAGCGTGTTTGGTGCATAAAATAAGGAAATCGGCCGAAAATATATGTATATGGGAGCTATACCCAAATCTGAACCGATTTGAATAATATCTGGTAAATTTATTTCTACATCAAATTCCGTCACACATACAAAATTTGGAGATTGTATTTGTAACAGTTCTAAAGATATTTGCATACAAAATTTATTTTTTTTTTTGAAGTACCCCCGGATTTTGAGGCTATATCTCCAAATCAACGCGGAATTTCAAAAAATTATATAGCCTATTTTCATTCCAGGCCATGTAGCAATGTACCCTAGAAATTTCAGTAAGATATGTTCAGCCGTGTTTGAGTCTATAAGGCACAAACAAACGTACAAACGAATTTCACTTTTATATAGATAACTTTATTTCGTATATCATAAAAAATAAAAGTGGTTTGTGCGGGACTTTTTGTTAAATTTAAGTGGAATAAAAGTTATTTTAGTCATTAGTTGGTAAAAGACCATCCATTCGTGCAACAGGAAATAATTTTTTGAGATTTTTTTATTTCATAAAATTTTTTCAATTTTTTTTTCAAAATGGTTTGTGCGGAACCTTTTTTATATTAAAGAGGAATGAATGTTATTTTTGGTTATTTATACGCAAAAGTTCATTCATTCTCACTACAATAAATCATTTTTGAGAAAAAATGTCAAAAAGTCATAACCCTAATGTTTATTTTATCTTAATTTTTAACCGAACTAGTTGTGATTTGACACTTGAATTATTCAGCGGTCACGAAACTTCTCCACCAACAATCGTCCACAGTTTTTGGTATATACCTCAGATTGAGGAAATTTTTAGATACATTTGTTGACCAAATTTAGGAGTATCCGTGATCGAACAAGTTTTGCACCTAACAGGAAACTAATTATACCATTTTAGTTCAGAATATTTTATGGTGGAGAGTATAACAAGTTCAGCCCGGTCGAACTTAATGTTTTTTACTTGTTATTGTATTTAATTAATGTTTTAAATTTCTAGGATAACCCATAAAACATCTTGCCCACCACCATGGTATAATTACTACTTGTGTGGCGTTAAGGGAATTTTGGAAACATTAAATGACAGTGATCAAAGATATGGCATGACAGTGGCCATTAACGGAAATATTCCACCTGCATCTGGAGTATCAAGTTCGTCTGCATTGGTTAGTAGTGCAGTACTGGCTACAGCGTATGTTCATCATGCAACACTTAATCGCAAGACCTTGGCTTCTATATCGGCAGCATGTGAACGTTACATTGGTACACAAGGAGGGGGCATGGATCAGGCTATTGCATTTTTGGCTAAAGAAGGGTGTGCTCAATTCATTGAATTTCATCCAAGTTTAAATGCTACGCCACTACAACTGCCACAGGGAGCCTGTTTCGTTGTCGCCAATAGTCTGACAGAAATGAATAAAGCCGCTACCTCAGATTTTAATGAACGTGTTGTGGAATGTCGTCTGGGTTGCCGTCTCATTGCCTTTAATAAGGGCTTAAACAATTGGAAGGATATTCAAATTTTTGCCAAACTTCAGGAAGCATTGGCATGTGATTTGTCCCAGCTGGAAGCCTATGCCATGGAATTTGTTTCCCGAGAACTATATACACGGTCCGAATTATGTGGAATTTTTAATGTAAATAATGAAGAATTTGAGAAGAAATTTCTAACGGATAATACGCGAAATATGCAACAGTTTAAATTAAAACAAAGAACTTTACATGTCATACAAGGTATGTTGAGTCTACAGAAAATAAAAAATACATTATATTGAACACAAATTGTTAATTAAAATAAACATAATTATGTTTTTAGAATCCCTCAGAGTTCAAGAATTTCGTAAGATTTGTGAAGAATTCTCCAACAACTTTATACATTCCAATGATATTCACTCCAATGGCAATACTGTCACAATGACTTATGGCGCTACATTGGCCCGACTTTCCCAATTGATGAGACAATCTCATGAAAGTTTGAAAAGTTTGTATGAATGTTCTCATCTTAATTTGGATAAATTAGTTGAGCTATCCGACCAAATGGGTATTGGTGCAAGGTTAACAGGTGCTGGGTAAGTATCAAATGATATGCAATTGTTGTAATTTTGACATTAATTGTTCTTTTTCTGCTTATCTTATTTTAGATGGGGAGGTTGTGTTGTAGCCTTATGTGATTCTGCAGAATCATCGATTAAATATATTGACACTCTTAAGGAGAAATACTATTCTCAACTGCCCATAGAAAAATGCCGCTTCAAGGATTTCCAAAATGTTGTTTTTGCTACATCGCCTCGTGATGGGGCAGAGATATTAATGCTATTAGATGAATGAATGTTCTGTCATTTTGCCATATATTTATGTTTTAAATAAATTGATTTTTTAAGCTCATATAAGTATGTATGTTTCACCCTTTTTTGTTAGAGCAAATTGCCAATATGAATATTTAGGTGATGACTTTTTTGGTATACGAGGGCAGTTCGGAAACTTCTTAGCCTAGCACAAAAAGCGCGGTATAAACAGAACAAAGTTAAACTTCCATCTCTGTTATGAACACATGTTAAATTTTGTTTCGATCTGGCAACTCCTTCGTATAGAAACAGGTGTTCAAAAAAGACGCATCCGCAATTTTTATACCCAACACCACCTTGTGGTAAGGGGTATTATGTCTTTGTGCATTAGTTCGTTTTGGGGATATACATAGAATCACTTTCTGAGTCGATTTACGCATGTCCGTCTGTCTGTCCGTCTGTCCATGTATTTTTGTAAACAAAGTACATGTCGCATTTATTGTCCGATTAGCATGAAAATTGGGGAAGATAGTTTTTTGGCCAAAGGACGAACGCTATTTATTTTGGTAAAAATCGGTTCATATTTGGATATAGCCCCCATATATATCTTCGCCCGATTTAAGGCATTTGGTGCACGAAACAAGCTATATATGTCCGATTTCAATGAAATTTGGACTGTGCGACGGAATTTAGTCTAGAAATAAGTGCGCCAAATTATATAGAAATCGGTTTAGATTTGGATATAGCCCCCATATATATTTTCGCCCGATTTAAGGTGGTGCACAAAACACGCTATATATGACCGATTTCAATTAAATTTGGAATGTGCGATGGTATTTAGTCTAGAAATAAGTGTGGAGTATTATATAGAAATCGGTTCAAATTTGGATATAGCTCCCAGATATATTCTCGGCCGATTTTAGGTATTTGATGCACGAAACCCGTTATATAAGACCGATTTCAATAAAATTTGGAATGTTTGCCGTGATTATATCGAAGTGTGCCAAATTATATCGAAATCGGTTCAGATTTGGATATAGCTGTCATATATATTTTAGGCAGATTTGAGGTATTTGATGCACGAAACACGCTATATATCGACGCCTCCAAACAATAGTATGCTAAGTCGACTTAGCATGTTTTCAAGTTCTTTACATTTTTATATTTAACGTCCTTTAACTTAAATTCTGTCAAATTTTGGTAATGATCGGACAATCCGAACAGGAGTTATAAACAAATATTTACTTAGCATAGTACTGAAGATCAAAGAAATTTCCAAACTTTTAGAGCTTGTCCTGCAAAACTCGCTTTTCAGAATTAGCAAACTATTATTTGGAGGTGTCGAACGTCCTTTAACTTAAATTCTGTCTAATTTTGGTAATGATCGGTCAATCCGAACAGAAGTTATAAACAAATATTGACTTAGCATAGACTGAAGTTAAAAAAAATTTCCAAACTTTGAGAGCTTCTCCTGCAAAACTCGCTTTTTAGACTTAGCATACTATTATTTGTAGGTGTCGATATGTCCGATTTTGATGAAATTTGGACTATGTGACGGAATTTGGTCTACAAATAAATGTGAAAAATTATATCGAAATGTGTTCTGATTTGGATTTAGCTCCCATATATATTTTACATATTCACAGTGGTGTAGGGTATTATATAGTCGGCCCCGCCCGACTTTGATCCTTTCCTTACTGGTTTTACAATGGAAAAATTAGAAATGCGTGCTGTCATTAAATATTTACATAAAAGAGGTTTATCGGGACAAGAAATTCATAATGATATGGTGAATGTGTTAGGTGAAAGTGCTCCTTCATATGCAACAGTAAAAAATTGGGTTGCTGAATTTAAACGTGGTCGTACAAGCATTGAAGATGAACCACGTACTGGACGTCCAAAAACAGCAACAACAACAGAAATTGTAGCCAAAGTGCATGATATGGTATTAAATGATCGACGAATAAAAGTGCGTGAAATTGCTAATATCATGGGCATCTCAAATGATAGAGTCCATTTAATTTTGCATGAAGAACTACAGATGAAAAAGCTTTCTCCAAGATGGGTGCCGCATTTGTTAACAGTCGATCAAAAACGCATAAGAATGAACATTTCTCAAGTTTGTTTGGATCGTTTTAAGCGAAATAAAATGGATTTTAAGCGTCGTTTCATAACTGTTGATGAGACATGGATCCACCACTATACTCCAGAGACAAAAGAACAATCCAAACAATGGACTGAAGCTGGAGGAAGTGCCTCAAAGAAGGCAAAAACAATTCAATCGGCTGGTAAGGTTATGGCAACGGTTTTTTGGGACTTCGAAGGTATTTTATTGATTGACTATCTGCAAAAGGGTAAAACAATAAATTCAGAGTACTATTGCAACCTTTTGGATCAATTAAATGTACAAATTCGAAAAAAAACGTCCTGGCTTACAACCAGCGCACAAGAGTGTTTTAACAATGGCTAAAATAAACGAACTAATGTACGAGTTGCTTGACCACCCACCTTATTCTCCTGATTTAGCTCCCAGTGACTTTTACTTGTTCCCACATCTAATAAAATCCTTGCTGGCAAGCATTTTACCTCAAATGACTATTTTGAAGACCTTGAGGAAAACTATTTTAATCAAGGGATAGAATTGCTAGAAAAGCGTTGGACTAAGTGTATTGAAGTTTCAGGAGATTATATTGAAAAATAAAAATATTTTTGAAAAACTAACTATTCTCTTTCATTGATAGGCTAAGAAGTTTCCGAACCGCCCTCGTAAATGGTGCAAGAAAGGAGGCGATACAATAATACCAACTGATGTCATCATTTGCCGAAATGTTTATAGAGATCAGAGGTCTTTATAGAGGCCGGAAGTCTTTAAAATGACTAGAGGCCATTAATGGACCAGAGGTCTTTATAGAGGCCAGAAGTCTTTAAAAGGACCATAGGTCGTTATAGAGACCAGAGGTCCTAATATAGACCACATTTTCTAAATCTCATAAAATCTGGAGAGAATTTGGATGTTTGGTGCACCAAATACCTCACATCGGGCGAACTTTTATAAAGGATCTATATCCAAATCTGAACCGATTTCAGTTTAATTTGGCACACTTATTTCTAGTCTAAATTGGGCGATATTTTTCATATTCCAACAATATTGGACAGAATTTGCATGTTTGGTGCACCAAATACCTCAAATGGGGTGAAAATATACAGAGTTGCGCATATCAAAAGCAACAACAATTTTTGGTTAAGTTACAATTTTTTAAAATATAATATCCCAGCAAAATATTCGATGCCATTCAATCATGGGTGCAAATGATCTGGCATGTCATCTTTTTAGCATCTTCATCGATGAATTTTATATGAGCGTGGACCCCAAAAGATGCTATTCATTTTTGGATCCAAAGCATGTAATTTACACCAATGCTTTGACATGTCATTTCCACCAATGCTTTGGCATGTCATAGTCACTAATGCTTTAGAATGTCATTTTCACCAACCCTATGCAATGACATTATCATTACGATGAGAGTTTAACAACGTTGGTTGTGATTTCGAGTATCCGACAACATCAATCCTATTGCAAATATTTAATCTTATATATTTAGAAAAATTTATATAAATAAAAACACAAAATACATCTCTATTGGATCGATGGAATAAGTTCGAATGCTGATGAAAAGATCGGATCTTTCACGACTTCCTTTGCATTGGTTTAAATGCTAATGAAAATATCGGATCTTTCACGACTTCGTTTGAACCAATGCAAAAGAAACCATGAAATCACGTCACCGCATGGAACCAGTTCCTTCAAATTTTGCTGGGATACGGACAACGCGATATAATCCGGACACGCGACAATTTTTTACCTCGATAATCCGGACACTCATATATGTTTACCCTTAAAATTTGCACTTTGCTCATTCTATTTGCGAATTCCAAGAAATTGCATTTAAATATGAGGGAGATGACACTAATCTTTACCCTACATCAGGGCACAACCATACAGGCTACCATCATCAGCCCAGCTGATGTACTGTGAGCTATCAAAAAAGTTGTTGTAGTTGAAAACACAAAAATTAAAAAAAAAAACAAAACTTCAAATAAAAAATTGTGCATTTTTGATGAATTTTTGTAATAATGCGTTTTTTAATATCTGCTTTACCCTCCGATGAGTGAGAAGGTCCCTAGGGACCTTTTGGCCTTTTCAAAATGAAATTACTCCTACTTCGGCCACTACCACAAAAACATGATTTACAAAAAGGTCCGTAGGGACCTTTTCACATGGCCGTGAAGTTCAGAACTGTCACTCATCGGAGGGTTAATGAAATGAAATTTTTTTGAAACAATTATGTGAATCGCTTTATTTTTGGAAAACATTTTTGACATTTCACAGTACTGAACTGGTTTTTGTTGTAGTTCTTGGTTGATGCATCTACCTTGGTAATTGTGCTATGCCCTTCATAGTATACCACGGACGAGCGTAGGATGTTTGAAAAAACAATCGTAAAAAATATAAAGACAAACTACCTTTACTAACAATCCCAAAATAATCACTTTACATTAGAAGTCCTTAAAGAAATAATTCAGTAAATGTGTTTTGGACTTTCTCTTTTTGTTGTAGTGCCATTGTAGGATATTTTCTCAAACGCCTGTAGGTGCACATATTTTGTGCATTTTTTAATTCATAGTCCTGTTTCGTCATAGCCACCGTCTTTCCACCTTTGTCCGCATTGAGTATAAGAATATGTTTGTTTTCTTTTAAGAATTTGTTAGTTTGGTCCACTGTATCCAAAATTAAGCGATCTCTTTTACCCAACACGTATTATTTCCCATATGAGATGATGCGTTTGAGAAAAGATCATACAATGGCACAACAAGAAAAGTGCAATAAATTAATTACAAAATTGTTTGAATGGAATTGAATGATATGGAGACGAACAAATTAATAGACAGAACATCGGTATCGCCAAAGGTATATGGACTCCCTAAGATCCATAAGGTAGGCATTCCTTTAAGACCAATATGCTCCTTTGTTAATTCGCCAACATATGAATTATAAAAATATGTCTCATCAATACTAAAAGTATTGACATTGGAATAAAAATACAATATAAAAACGCTGTAGAGTTCAGATCCAGAATCAACAATCAAAAGATTGATGATTCTGAAATGTTGATATTTTTTGGCGTACTGTCGTTGTTCCCCAGCGTCCAAGTAAACCTGGCTATAAAAACAGTAAAGAAGAAGTGGAACATACTAGGACAACACACAAATACCCCACAACACATTTTTTAGACATTTTAACTTTATGCATTAAGGATTCATGATATTTTACTCACAATGACAAAATATTCGAGCAGTTAAAAGGAATGCCACTGGGCTCCCCTGTCTACCCAATCATAGCCGACATCATTATGGAAAAGCTACTACAAGTAACTTTGGAAAAACTGGAGGTAAAACCACGAAAACTGACTAAATATGTTGATGACATATTTTGTATAATACACAAAGACCAAGTTGACAACACTCTAAACATATTAAAAAATTATAACAAGCAATTACAGTTCACCATGGGGTGTGAAGTCGACAATCGTTTATCATAACTAGATTCTATTGTACACAGACAAGGTAGCAAGCTCTTTTTAGATTGGTATCAAAAACCCACGGCGTCAAGAAGATTGATCAATTATTATTCCAAACACCCCCGAGGAATCAAAATAAATGCGACAACGAACTTTATAAGAAGAATTTTGAACATCAGCGATCAAAAATTCTACGCCAAAAATAAATATAAAATCAAAAATATTCTAAAAAAGAATGATTTTGCAACCAACACGATTAACGAATTAATCAAACACGCAATAAAACAAGAACCGACAGCAAGGAACAAAAAGAAGACAAGATATATAAACGATTTACTTACGTACCTGGGGTTTCAGAAAGGTTTTCACACTCAAACCTACATATATAACAACAAACAGTACCAGTTAGCCTTAAGAAGCAATAACACAAATAACAATTTTTTCAGTAGGACGAAATCGAAGATTCCTAACGACGACAAATCGAACGTCGTATATAAGATGAAATGCAGCGGTGACTCGTCCAACATATGCCCTCAGGTATATGTTGGCACAACAAAAAACAAGCTTAAAACGAGAATAAGTGGTAAAAATCAGACCAAAAGAACAAAAGTAAACCCCTTGAAGAAAAAACTGCTCTTGCGGCACACTGTGCAACCACAGGACACACACCCAACTTCAAGTAAGTAGAAATCTTGGCACAGGAAAAAAATTACAAGCGCAGATTCATGCTTGAAATGCTACATATTATAAATGTGCCAGTGGAAAATAGAATAAACTACAAAATGGATAGTGTTCCGTACAGAAATGCAATAGAAAAATTCAAAAAGCTTTAGTTGCAAAATACTCGTTTGGAAAATAGGATGTGCATAATTGACTGTTGTTAAGGAAAGAAAAATAAAATGTAATTATTGTTGACAATATTTGTTTAATATTTATATATAATGATTGTCAATTGTTCTTTTTTAAAGAAAAAATCCCTGATAATGATCTTCGGAGAAGATCGAAATATTGGAACAATAAAAATAAAATAAAAAACAAAACCTATTGTTTTTATTTTCCGACCTAAACAAAATCAAGAAATAAATGTATTTGAAATTTTTAAAGCCAAAAAATAGTTTTTTTAAGACTTTAGACTCATATTACCAGGAAGCTGTACACAATCATGGAATATAGATCAAACGACGTGGAATCAATCCTACATATAGTTTGGATAATTATAAAAAATAATTATAAAAAAATTAAAAAAACGTCGAAATCAAAATTTCAAAATGTCAGCATCGATTTTAGAGGGATTTTAGGATCGAAAAATCATACATTAGAACCATGTAGCCCAAGGTTATTCTTTAATTCTTTCTCTGAGCACGGGTTTGAGTGTGGCGTGGTTTGGCCAGAAAACAAGAAAGAAAACAAAAAAAACTTTTTTACTTCAACACATTTTTACCCATTTGTTTGTATAACCACCAACACAGCATACCCATAAATTATTTTTTATGACCCATGTTATGAGATCTTTGCTAAAACACTCCAATCAACAGAAATATATTTATATTGCATAAAATATATTTACATTTGTGTGTTATATTGTTATATTTATATTGTGTGTTATTTAAGGAGAGGATACAAAGCTCAATTCGGAAAATTGTAAATATTAGTAAATCTTTAAACAAAAAAAAAAAAAAAAACAAAAAAAAAAAAAAAAAAAAAAAAACGATGGCGCACCATACGAGCTCCTTAAAATGCAATATTATGATTTAAGATATTCGGCTTCTGCAAGAAATAAGAGGAAGAGCTTAGTACTTTTATAAACGAAAGGAACCTAATTGTAAAATATCTAATGCCACTTTTAAAAAGTGACTTTTTTCTTTTCTTCCTCCTCCTCTGGGTTGCTCGACAAACTGAAACTACAATGTTCAGAGATGAGAAAAATCAAAAAGCAAAAAAAAAATAGCCGGAGCGCTTTTTAAATAAGTCGCGATTCAAGTTGACATTTTTAGGGTTTTTTTAGGTTTTCACGATTTTGATTGGAAACCGAAAGAAAATGAGCATTGAGTATAAGAATATGTTTGTTTTCTTTTAAGAATTTGTTAGTTTGGCCCACTGTATCCAAAATTAAGCGATCTCTTTTACCCAACACATATTATTTCTCATATGAGATGAGGCGTTTGAGAAAAGATCCTACAATGGCAAACAAGAAAAGTGCAATAAATTAATTACAAAATGGTTTGAATTGAATTGAATGATATGGAGAAGAACAAATTAATAAACAGAACATGGGTATCGCCAAAAGTATATGGACTCCCTAAGATCCATAAGGTAGGCATTCCTTTAAGACCAATATGCTCCTTTGTTAATTCGCCAACTTATGAATTATAAAAATATGTCTCATCAATACTAAAAGTATTGACATTGGAATCAAAATACAATATAAAAAACGCTGTAGAGTTCAGATCCAGAATCAACAATCAAAAGATTGATGATTCTGAAATGTTCATATCTTTTGACGTAGTGTCCTTGTTCCCCAGCGTCCCAGTAAACCTGGCTATAAAAACAATAAAGGAGAAGTGGAACATACTAGGACAACACTCAAATATCCCACAACACATTTTTTAGACATTTTAACTTTATGCATTAAGGATTCATGATATTTTACTCACGATTACAAAATATTCGAGCAGTTAAAAGGAATGCCAATGTGCTCCCCCGTCTCCCCAATCATAGCCGACATCATCATGGAAAAGCTACTACAAGAAACTTTGGAAAAACTGGAGGTAAAACCACGAATACTGACTAAATATGTTGATGACATATTTTGTATAATACGTAAAGACCAAGTTGACAACACTCTAAACATGTTAAAAAATTATAACTAGCAATTACAATTCACCAGTGAAGTCGACAATCGTTTAGCATACCTAAATTCTATTGTACACAGACAAGGTAGCAAGCTCTTCTTAGATTGGTATCAAAAACCCACGGCGTCAAGAAGATTGATCAATTATCATTCCAAACACCCCCGAGGAATCAAAATAAATACGAATACGAACTTTATAAGAAGAGTTTTGAACATCAGCGATCAAAAATTCTACGTCAAAAATAAATATAAAATCAAAAATATTCTAAAAAATAATGATTTTCCAACCAACGCGATTAACGAATTAATCAAACACGCAATAAACACAAGAACCGACAGCAAGGAACAAAAAGAAGACAAGATATATAAACGATTTACTTACGTACCTGGGTTTTCAGAAAGGTTTTCACACTCAAACCTATATAACAACAAACAGTACCAGTTAGCTTTAAGAAGCAATAACACAAATAACAATTTTTGGGGCCATTTTTCAAATTGAAAAAAAACACCCCAAAAATTGGGGTCCATTTTCATTTCCGTTTGGAGTGTTATTTCATGGGGCCTTATTTCTGTACGCCGTTTGAAACGGTAAGTCTTATCGAAATTGGGACTAGAAAGAATCTTTTAGCTGTGAAAATTCTCTACATGATTGGGTTTCGTAATTTTTTCCTAGGTTGTACCATTTTCGAGATATATAAGCTTAAATTGGGAAATTGCAGTCATGACATTGTTTTATAAGGAGACGATACAGTCAATGCATTGTCCCAATTGGATCTTCTAACGGTAAAACCAACGAAATTATCATAAAAGTCAATATTGTAGAGAATTTTCATAGTTACAACATTTTCTTTCGGTTTCCAATCAAAATCGTGAAAACCTAAAAAACCCCTAAAAATGTCAACTTTAATTGCGATTTATTTAAAAAGTGCTCCGGCGATTTTTTTGTTTTTTTTTTTTTATTTTTCTCATCTCTGAACATTTTAGTTTCAGAATCGGCAAAAACTTCCAGGTGTAAGCAACTTCTATTTAAAGTCGCTTCAAGAGCACCGTGTGGAACATCTGGTTAAATCAGCTACAACATTGGCATTAGATATAAGTGGCATTAGATATTTTACAATTAGGTTCCTTTCGTTTAGGAAAGTACTAAGCTCTTCCTCTTATTTCTTGCAGAAGCCGAATATCTTAAATCATAATATTGCATTTTAAAGAGCTCATATGGGGCGCCATCGTTTTTTTTCTAAAGATTTACCAATATTTACAATTTTCCGAATTGAGCTTTTGTATCCTCTGGTATCACACAATATTAACTCATAGCAATCTCGGTTACAATTTAATAAATCGCAAACTGTAAATATATTTTATGCAATATGAATATATTTCTGTTGATTGGAGTGTTTTAGCAAAGATCTCATAACATGGGCCATAAAAAGTAATTTATGTGTATGCTGTGTTGGTGGTTATACAAACAAATGGGTAAAAATGTGTTGAAGTAAACAATTTTTTTTGTTTTCTTTCTTGATTTCTGGCCAAACCACGCCACACTCAGACCTGTGCTCAGAGAAAGAATTAAAGAATACCCGGTGGGCTACATGGTTCTAATGTATGATTTTTCGATCCTAAAATCCATCTAAAATCGATGCTGACATTTTGAAGTTTTGATTTCGACGTTTTTTTAATTTTTTATAATTATTTTTTATAATGATCCAAACTATATGTAGGATTGATTCCACGTCGTTTGATCTATATCCCATGATTGTGTACAGCTTCCTGGCTTTAAAAATGTCAAATACCTTTATTTCTTGATTTTGTTTGGCTTTTGTTAGGTCCGAAAATAAAAACAATAGATTTTGTTTTTTATTTTATTTTTATTGTTCCAATATTTCGATCTTCTCCGAAGATCATCATCAGGGAATTTTTCTTTCAAATAGAACAATTGACAATCATCTATATATATAAAATTGAATTTTGTTTGTACGTTTGTTGGTTTATTTGTTTGTGCCTTATAGACTCGAAAACCGCTGAACAGATCTTACTGACATTTTAAGGGTACATTGCTATATGGCCTGGAACGAAAATAGGCTATATAATTTTTTGAAATTTCGCGTTGATCTGGAGACATAGCATCAAAACCGGAGGTACCTCCAAAATTTTTTGAGTTTGTATGCAAATATCTTTAGAACTATTACAGATACAATCTCCAAATTTTGTATGTGTGACGGAATTTGATGTAGAAATAAATTTACCAAATTATATTCAAATCGGTTCAGATTTGGATATAGCTCCCAAATACATATATTTTCGGCCGATTTCATTATTTTATGTACAAAACATGCTATTTATGTCCAATTTCAATGAAATTTGGAATGTGTGGCGGAACTTTGTCTGAAAATAAACGTACCAAATTATATCAAAATCGGTTGAGATTTGGATATAGCTCCCATACACATATATTTTCGGCCGACATTCTTATTTTATGCACCAAACACGATATATGTGTCCAATTTCGCTGAAATTTTGAATGTCTGACGGAATTTGTTCTAGAAATAAATGTGCCAAATTATATCGAGATTGGTTCAGATTTGGATATAGCTCCTATCTATATATATTTTCGGCCGATGTCTTTATTTTTTGCACCAAACACGCTATATATGTCCAATTTTGCTGATATTTAGAATGTGTGACGGATATTGGCCTAGAAATATATGTGCCAATTTATATCGAAATCGGTTCAGATTTGGATATAGCTCCTGTATATATTTTCTGCCGATTTCATGTATTTGAGGCACCAAACACGCTATTTATATCCAATTTCAATAAAATTTGGAACGTGTGATTGAACTTGGCCTAGAAATACATGTGCCAAATTATATCGAAATCGGTTTTCCGCATTTGATGCACAAAACACGCTATATATGTATGTCCAAATTCGTTGAAATTTGGGATGTGTAACGGAATTTGGTCTAGACATAAATGTGCCGAATTATATCGAAATCGGTTCAGATTTGGATATAGCTCCAATACATATTTTCGGCCGATTTTCCACATTTGATCCACCAGACACGCTATATATGTCCGATTTCGCTGAAATTTGGAGGGTCTGACGGAATTTGTTCTAGAAATAAATGTGCTTAATTATATCCAGATCGGTTCAGATTAGAATATAGCTTCCATATATATTTTCGGCCGATTTCCTGTATATTATGCACCAAGCACTCTATATATATCCAATTTCGCTGAAATTTGGAATGTGTTACAGAACTTGGTCTAGAAATAAATGTGCCAAATTATATCGAAATCGGTTCGGATTTGGATATAGCTCTTTTATATATTTTCGGCCGATTTCCTGTATTTTATGCATCAAACTCGCTATATATGTCCAATTTCACTGAAATTTGGAATGCGTATCGGGATTTGGTCTAGACAAAAATGTGCCAAATTATATCGAGACCGGTTCAGATTTGGACATACTATATGTCAAATTTCACTGAAATTTACAAAGCGTGACGGAATTCGTTCTAGAAATAAATGGAACAAATTATATCGAAATCGGCTCAGGTTTGAATATAGGTCCCATATATTTTTTCGGCTGATTTTCTGTATTTATGCACAAAACACGCTATGTATGTTCAATTTCAATGAAATCAATATCGACATCGGTTCATAAAGGAATATAGCTCCCATATATATTTTCGGTCGATTTCATGTATTTGTTACGTAGTAGAAGTCATCTCTATTTACACAAGTACTTATAGTTGGGAAGGAATTGACCAAGGCTTCATCTATTAAGTATCATATCTTTGAGAGACTTCTTAAGGTTTATGTTTTATTATGATATATCTAAATCATTAGGAATACTTATAGGCGAAAAGGCTTTCGGAGGAGTGTTACCTCCTGAAACATAGAAAAATACCATAGTAGCTCCATAACAACACTTAATAGATATATAACGCCTTCATATCTCCTATATTCATTCGTTAAAATATTAAAAACTTTAATATAATTATCGCATTACATTATATTTTATCGTAGTCGGGACAGCAAAGCGCACCGTGTTCGGCTAGTTATATGTATATAAATATTAAACAAATATTGTCAACAATAATTACATTTTATTTTTCTTTCCTTAACAACAGTCAATTATGCACATCCTATTTTCCAAACGAGTATTTTGCAACTAAAGCTTTTTGAGTTTTTCTATTGCATTTCTGTAGATCTGTGCACAGTGTTCCTTATCCATTTTGTAGTAGCAGTAAATAAATATTTAAAATATTTTTACATTTTTAGAAAATACAAAGTTTTTGTAAACAATTGCAAATACTTTTATAAAACCGAAAAGCGCCGCAGGCGAAAATATTTTAGAAAATACAACGTTTTTCTAACAAATTGCAAATACTTTTATAAAAACGAAAAGAGCCGCAACCAAAATATTTTTGAAAAAATCGCGCGATTTTTTACAATAGTATTTTTACAATTTGCAATTTTGTAGAAAAATATTTTTTGAAAAAATCGCGCGATTTTTTGCAAAAATATTTTAACAGTTTAAGAAAATACAAAGTTTCTCTAAACAATTGCAAATACTTAAAAATTTCCCGATTTAATTTTTTTTCAAATTAAATAATTAATCTACTCGTATATACGACTGTGTCTTCGTCGAATGCCGTAGTCTGGTAATATTTCTCCGAACTGCTACTGACAAATTCAGATATAATTTCATTTTTTAATAATATTATGAAATCTATAAGATTTTGTGGAGACTTCGCTATTGTTTGGCACTTAAGCCTTCAATGTACAATTCCGTTTATATTCTAACCTCTTCTCTAAAATTTATAACAGTTCTTTTATCAATAAAAAATAATGAAAATTTTCGAAAGTCAAAAAAAAAAAAAAATAACATTGAAATTAAGAACAAAATCGTTGGGAGTTATGTCTGCGTTTTTTGCAGTTATGTCCGATTTGCTTCACTGACAATACTCCCAACGAATTTTGGGAGTTATGTCCGTGGGTGTTACGTCCGGGCACCGTTTTTTATTGTTTGTTCTTAATAAAATTTATGAAATTACACCCTAATTTTTTCGTTTTCTTAATAAAAACTTTCGAAAATTCAGCAAAATTTGTTGTTTCTCTTAAACAGTGGATTGCATTTGGGCCCTAAACATGTGCAAAAAGTCCCCAATGAAAAATGCAATAAGTCCCCAATATCATTTATACCCAAATTTGATTTTCAAATTTTCGATTTACTTGTTGTGAAGACAAATTGGCCCCAAAAGCTAAATGAAAAAAGGTCCCAGAAAGACGAAAATTGGCCCCATTTTTATACCCTCCACCATAGTATGGAGGGTATATTAAGTTTGTTTTTCTGTTTGTAACGCATTGAAATACTCATTTGCGACCCTATAAAGTATATATATTCTTGATCAGGGTAAAATTCTAAGTCGATCGGAGCACGTCCGTCCGTCCGTCCGTCCGTCCGTCCGTCTGTGGTAATCACTCTAGCATCCACAAAAATAGAGATAGGACGCTGAAATTTTGGGAAAATGCGTCTTTTGTTTGCAGGCAGGTCAAGTTCGATGATGGGCTATATCGGTCCACGTTTTGGTATAGCCCCCATATAACGGTACCCCCCGATTTACGGTATTTTGACGTTTTTAGCTACATTTTCAGACCGATTTGGCTATAATTTGACATTTAGGGTTCTTAAGTGTCAACAAATATATGTAACAAAACTTGTGGACATAGGTCCACGTTTTGGTATAGCCCCCATATAACGGTACCCCCCGATTTGCGGTATTTTGACGTTTTTAGCTACATTTTTAGACCGATTTAGCTATAATTTGAAATTTAGGGTTCTTAAGTATCAATAAACTTATATAACAAATATTGTGGACATAGGTCCACGTTTTGGTATAGCCCCCATATAACGGTACCCCCCGATATACGGTATTTTGACGTTTTTAGCTACATTATCAGACCGATGTAGCTATAATTTGACATTTAGGGTTCTTAAGTGTTAATAAACTTATAAATTAGAAATTGTGGACATAGGTCCACGTTTTGGTATAGCCCCCATATAACGGTACCCCCCGATTTGCGGTATTTTGACGTTTTTAGCTACATTTTCAGACCGATGTAGCTATAATTTGACATTTGGGGTTCTTAAAAGTCAATAAACTTATATAACAAAAGTTGTGGACATAGGTCCACGTATTGGTATAACGGTACCCCCCGATTTACGGTATTTTGACGGGTTTAGCTACATTTTCAGACCGATTTAGCTATAATTTGACATTTAGGGTTCTTAAAAGCCAATAAACTTATATAACAAAAGTTGTGGACATAGGTCCACGTATTGGTATAGCCCCCATATAACGGTACCCCCCGATTTACGGTATTTGACGGGTTTAGCTACATTTTCAGACCGATTTAGCTATAATTTGACATTTGAAGTTCTTAAATGTCAATAAACTTATGTGACAAAACTTGTGGACATAGGTCCACGTTTTGGTATAGCCCCCATATAACGGTACCCAACGATTTACGGTATTTTGACGTTTTTAGCTACATTTTCAGACCGATATAGCTATAATTTGACATTTAGGGTTCTTAAGTGTAAATAAACTTATATAACAAAAGTTGTGGACCTAGGTCCAAGTTTTGGTATAGCCCCCATATAACGGTACCCCCGATTTACGGCATTTTGACGTTTTTATCCACATTTTCAGACCGATTTAGCTATCAATTGACATTTAGGGTTCTTAAATGTCAATAAACTTATATAACTAGTGGACATAGGTCCATGTTTTGGAATAGCCCCCATATAACGTTACCGCCCGATTTCAGGTATTTTGAGAATTTTACCAACAAGTTTTAACCGAATTATCTGTAATTTGAACATTTGACATTTGAAATTCTTAGTGGTCACCACACCTCTCCACCAAAAATTGTCAAGAAAGCCCCCATATAACGGTACCTCCCGATTTTCAGTAATTCACAATTCACAACACCTCTCCATCAAAAATTGTCAACATAGGTCCATGTTCGGATATAGCTCCCATGTAACGGTACCTCCCAATTTTCAGTAATTTGGCAATTTTAGCTACAATTTTTAACAGAACTAACTGTAATTTGACATTTGCAACAATTTTCAACATAGCCCCAATATAACGATACTTCCCCATTTTCGGTACTTTGAGGATTTTACTTAAAATGTTTAACCGAACGTAGGTCCATGTTTTTGTATAGCCCCAAAACAAAACTCCCGATTTTCCGTACCTTAGCTTTATTTTTTGGACGAACTTTCTGTAATTTGAAATTTAAAAGTCAACAAAAACTCTGCAACAAAAATTGTTCATTTAAGTTCATATTTTCGTATAGCCCAGATACCTCCGAACTAGCTGTTAATGACATTTGAAGTTCCAACGTTATGTACCGATTTTCGATTTAACCGAATTAGGAGTTATTTGACATTAAAGGCTCCCATCAAAAACTGTCAACATAGGCCCATGTTTTATTATAACCCCTATATAACAGTACCTCCCAATTTCTAGCCCACCAAAAATTGTCAACAGTTAGATATAGGCACCATAAAAAAGGGCCTCTCGAATGAAGCATTTTATGTACATTATCTGACATTTTAACGTACTCACTTAAAGTTGGGGACAGGAATGAATATTTTATGGTGGAGGGTATGAAAAGTTCGGCCCGGCCGAACTTAATGCTTTTTTACTTGTTTTGTTTTTGTTTCCATATACCTGTTTGGGGCCTATTTTCATTTTCAATTTGGGGTGTTATTTCATGGGGCCTTATTTCTGTACGCCTTTTCAAGCAAATCGTGAAAACCTAACAAAAAAGCTAAAAATGTGACCTGAACATCTATATATCTAAAAATGGTAAAACCTAGGAACAAATCATAACGGCCAATCCTCTAGAGAATTTTTACAGCTATAACATTTTCTTTAGCCCCATTTCGCTAGGACTTGCGGTTCCCAAGCAAAATTGCGAAAATAAATCTAAAAATGTGAATTTTTACCGCGATTGTTTGTTGCTTTTGAATTTTTCTCACCTATGAACATTGCTGTTTCAAAATCCGCAAAAACTTCCCAGGTGTAAGCGATTTTCACTTAAGGTTAGTTAAGGCGAACCATGTATGACATTGTTTTATAAGGTAGCGATACAGTCATTGCAGTGTCCCAATTTGAACTTCTATATCTCAATAACGGTAAAACCTACGAATTTTATCATAAAGGTCTATCTTATAGAGAATTTTTATAGCTACAACATTTTCTGTATTCATATTTCGATAGGACTTGCGGTTTCCAAGAAAAAAACGTGAAAACCAAAAAAAACCCTAAAATGTCAACTTGAATCGCGATTAATTTAAAAAGCGCTCCGGCGATTTTTTTGTTTTTTGATTTTTCTCATCTATGAATATTGCAGTTTCAGAATCCGCAAAAACTTTCCAGGTGTAAGGACCTTCCATTTAAAGTTGCTTCAAGAGCACCGTGTCCACTTATGCTCACCGACCTACCCCACTTTCAGTTCCCTGACTCTCGTCCCTGGCTCGTCGAAGTTCATCACGCTCAATTGCTAGCCCCCCGCTTCTACTGGGAAATTTGGCCTCACTTCGGGTATTCGACCAGCAGGTTTTTAGCGAACGTCCGCAGCTGCGATGATGTCTCGGAACATTCTCTCTGCTATCCGAATATCAGAAGTGTTGGACAGATATTTCAGGCGATGATTACTGAAATCTCTGCAACTTGGCTCAAAAATTTTCCCATGATTGAGAAAGTGCGGCGTTCAGAGGTGATGAAATCGGGCAGTCTTCTGATTAAGAAACGATGAGCTGCTAAAGACCGAATGACACAACACATGATGAACATTAAAGTCCCTCGAGGCCAAATGGTTATGGGCTAATGTTGGGCCTATAACCTGTAGTATAGCTATTTATCGGCGGGAAGTATACGTTAAACAACTCTACCTCTGCAGTTCCACACATGCCATTAGAGCCTGGCTCAAGCGAGATAGGTCCGTATGGAACAGACTGATGCAATGGAAAGCTAATCACACATCTCCACTTCTGTTGCGATCCTTCCTCAGTACGTTGTAACTATCACAACGTTGTAAGCTGCTGTTGTTGTTGAGGATGACTTATGAAATCCACCACAATCCCACCATGGCGGCTTCTTCAATACCGGATTGACCCGGAACCACACTACCGGTCAGCGGCTGTCACCTCATTGTACACATGTTTGTGCGCCAGTGTGGTATGAAACGTAAGCTTTGCACATGATGATGTAGCCGCCTCAATTCTTATTTACCCCGAATTGGCAGCACGAATCGAACAAATATCGTTCATGTGGACTGCATTCATCCATGGTGGAAGTATATCGTGCAATTGTTGGCCCAAACTCTTTATGGTGTGTTAAATATGCCCACTAAGATACATTGTGGACTTTCCCATATTAAAGCTAATCAGGTCCTTTCCTTGGTAACCATAATCTCCTACGTAACCTTGTTAAAACTTCAACATCTAATAATTACTTCCTTATTTGATATTTAATAGATGTTGTTCAAATTTTGGGAATCGTAATATTTTGTCCAAACTTAGTTTAAGTTTGAAGATAGGCCATATCGGTCCACTCCTTACGGTACCTTTTCCACAAAAGTTCAACAACTTTTGCTAAAATGGTGCGCACGATAATTCTCGAAGGGAGTAATCGAATCAATCATAACTTTACATATGGTAATTACATTGTTCAACACTGAAAATGCAAACAACTTATAATGGGCATTTTCTGAAAGTACATATTAAGACTACAAGAACCCTAGTTGGGTTTTGCATTGTTGGATCGGGTTTGGATTTTACAGCCTCATCTAGACAGGGCTAAAACGACCCTTTTTTACATTGTTCGAGGCTTTATCTCAAAAACTAATAGCGGGTGAAAATCGATAAAATATACATATGAATGTCTACATAATTTCTGGAACTCTAGTCAGTAGCAGCTAAACTAATGGGTGTCAAACCAACTAACCTTTCGCAAAAGTTTTCCAAATAATGTGCTCAGCATTTCTTCAGAACATTTTGAAACTCTAAAATACTTATTTCATGTTGTTTAGTCGGTATTTCATAATATACTTTCTACAAAATATATTTCAAACAATGTTCACACTATACATGTGCAATAGTATAACTGTTTGTATCAACAAAACAGATATATACATAACAGATATAATATGATATAAATGTGGGAATGAGTGTAACAGTCAGGGTTTCGGAGTCGAGCCATTTTTCCTTCGACTCCGACTCCGACTCCAGGCCAGTTTTTTGTCACGACTCCGACTCCGGAGTCGACTCCGAGTGTAATTCCCTATACCACTAAAAATTAATAAAATTTGCTAAATTTTTCAACTTTTCCTATACTAGGACCCTATATGCTTATCTGTTCTTTTCTCTAAGACAATTTGTAATGCAATGCGATGTAAAATTGATGTTCCGTATTGAATCTGCTGTATCTTATATCAAAAAGAACAACAACAACAGAAAGAATTTAGAAAGTTTCAGTAGATTTTGCCGAAATATATGTACGAGTATACCCTCCGATTATCAATTTAAAATAAAAACAAGTAGAACTGACGAGTTTGATTAAATTTTTTTTGTACGGACGCACAGAGGGGAAACATAGGCATAAAGTTGCTCAAAACTCAAAATATGAAAATCGTTTTTTTTATGAAAAAATTTAGATAAACGGCAACCAGACTCTTTTCTACATTTGCTATAACCATCCTCGACTTTGTAAGATTAACCAATCCAATGCAGCAGTCGATTGAACTCAGCCTTACTGAAAACAAAAAGTAAATTTTCGAAAACTAACTAAATTAGGTGAACATTAAAATGACATTATTTTCGTGAAAACTAATATTTTTCAAGATTTATTGTTTTTGTACAGTCTCCGAACAAGATTAGCATTTAAAATTTTCAGATTGATTTTACATCTTTGCTCTTTAATAATGGTAATACATATACTCTACCCGTGCTGATGTATGGCTCCGAAGCCTGGGTACTTGCGCAAGCAGACATGGCAGTGCTTGGTGTGTTTGAGAGAAAAATTCTTCGAAAGATCTACGGACCAATCTGCGTTGACGGTGAATATCGACGTCGCATGAACCACGAGCTGTATCTGCTATACAACGACATCAATATTGTTAAACGTATCGAGATGCAGCGATTGCGTTGGCTAGGCCATATCAAAAGAATGAGCGATGATGAACCCACTAAAAAGGCGTATGAATACATGCCACATGGCGGTGCACGCAGAATTGGCAGGCCAAGGAATAGATGGCGCAAACAAGTGGATGATGAGATGACAAGGCGCGGTATTCCAGAGTGCAAAGCAACAAATAGAGAAGAATGGAGATCTCTTCTTAGTTCGGCCTATAGAACAAATGTTCTGTAATGGGCCAGCTAAGTAAGTAAGTAAGTAAGTACATATACTCTTTATGAAAATTGTTTATGATCATTTTTAAGATTACTACAATTTCAATAGTGAAAAAGTCTATTTCCCCGTCGTTTCCCGACCATAGTTTCTTCTAATGTTTTATGCGAATGAGCCTCAAATATCAGATTCAATCATAAAAAATTGTGCATATTTGCGCTATTCCGAAAAAATCTAATTTTTCTCAACTAAAATATGAAATATTTTTATATGGAATTGAAAGGTTTACTCACACTAAATTTTGCTCCGCGTTATAACCGGGGCTCTAATTTATCAAACTAAACCAACACCTATCAAATATGTTTGCATTATTCAGAAACATTCACGGCTTTTCTCATGTGAATTCAGAAAAATTAAATTTAAGTAAATTTCAAAAAATAAAATTTGGAATGAAATATATGTATATGGGACTATATATCGTCACCATAAATGCCGAAAGACGTAACCCACAAAAATAAAACTTTACAGGAGAAGCAAAAAACGTTATAAAATTAAAAACTGTTTTATGGAATATTAATCTTATGAAGGCGAGAATATGGGATATTATCGATCATATACGAAGGGGAATTAGTAGTATAACCAAAACCGCTGAAGTGCTTGGTTTTGAGATCCTCCATTACAATAAAATCGGCAATATTATCCCATTTTCCGAAAAGCCATTTCTTGAATAGCATCGTTGTTTTTGAACGTAGAAGCTTGAAATTTTGCCAGAGCATGTATTTTAGCTTTATGTATCAGATTCCACTTCGATTTTCATGTCGGTTACGTCTTCCGGCATTTATGGTGACGATATACATCTGTACTGATTTGTTTGAAAATTGGCTCAATGTTTTTTAAGGCTAGTTCAGGTTGCATGTGTCAAATTTCAGTGATTTTGGTGCATTTTTATCTCATATCAGATGCGAATATATATGGAAGCTGCATCCAAATCTGGACCGATTTTCATTATTTTCTATAGGATTAATCCTTGTGCAGAAGATATGCTTTGTGCAAAATATTATATCAATCGAAGTATAAATGAGCTTTCTAGGACTTTTGATCAACTTTTAACACAAATTTCCCCTCTGTGGGACGGGTCACATATCTTTTTCGTTTTATTTTGTCGAAATATGAAGATGGGTATGCCAACAGTAATTTGTTACTTACAGATTGTACGAAAGCGAAATTTTGACTTCTACAGTTCCCTTTTTTTTAAATGCATATTTTTTAATTCGTTTCGCTTAAATACACGATTATTATGTTCTTAATGATCCCACAAAAACATATGCTGATCGGTTTATTCGTTTTCGAGCTTCAGTGGTCACCGCAAACTGCTTTAGTAAAAACAGTGTTTCGTAGGTGGCCATTTGTCAGAAAACTGTGCAATATTTTTCAAAAAAAAAAAAAAAAAATCTGAAAGTAGCTCAAGGTATTATAAATCAGATGAAAACAATATCTTTTGGAAAAAATTGGTAGATTACTTGTAAAAATTCATGAAAAATTTCATTTTTCGTGCACAATAGTGACCATAACCCCTTAATTGTGGACAAAATGAACTTATAATACTTTTTCCACATTATATTGTGAAGTATAAATATGTGAGATCTAAAACTAGTATTCCAGAGTGTATATAAGTTTTGTCATAAATGTGATGGTATATTAAGAAATCGATTCATATCGAAAGATGCAATTATAATTCTTTTGTCATGGAACATTACTAAATATAAAAAATTCTTTGCTTACAAGTTTACTCATAGATTTCCTATAAAATGAATAAACGATTTATCAAAATGTTAATAAAGTTAAATCTCTCTATAATCTCTATCATAACAAAATAAAAACTCTTTTGATAAATGTAGAAAACAACATTTTGCCCGGAGTCGGAGTCGAGCTTTTTTCACGACTCCAGACTCCGACTCCGACTCCAGCAAAATTTGCTAGACTCCGACTCCAGACTCCGACTCCGACTCCGACTCCGCAGCCCTGGTAACAGTTATGATATTGTTTGCGTTGTGTATGCTCAAAATAACATAACTGATAGAAACAGTTCTGTGAGGTATATGAACGAGTGAGAACTTTATTTGGTTTTTCGTTCTCAAGTATCTGTTGTACAACAGATATTTTCCAAATACTACAGATACCAACAGATACTATAGATGTAAATAACTTCTAAGGAAAATTTCATAAAATATAAAATTTTTCCACAATTTTTTTAGGAGATAAATGTAGGAACTTGTTACGCAGTCACTATATTGCGCGCCTACTACCTGCTAAATATACTCGCATACTCCATTGTACAAACTAAACACAGCAGACACACGACTTAATTAAAGACACACACTGAACACAGCGCAACAGAAGAAACAAATTAGTGAACGCAGCAGGGGTGCCAAGTTGGTGGTTTTCCCGCTACTTGTGGTGATTTTTGACGTACAAAAACCACCGTTTAAGCTGGAATGTCAACTGTTTTAAGGTAAAAATCGCTACAGACCTAGGGTGCGTATGTGGCTGTAGCGATTTTTACCTCGGAACAGTTGTCATCCCTGGAACGCAGCTCATGGAGGAAAGCGAACTTCACAAAAGTCAAATGACTAGCGACAAACGAAGAAAAGACACATTCACTGCAGTTGCTCTCCTCAGTGAAGTCGCCTAGAAGAAAATCACTTACGCTGTAGTTGTTCTCCTCAGTGAAGTATTAGAAGTTAAACACTTAGAAGTTTTAGAAGTTACAATAATTATTTGAATTTAAAATTGAAGAAGTTAAAAGTATGAACTTGAAGTTTGTGAAATATTAACTTTGTGTAAATATGTAAATATGTTTTGTTTCACTTAATATTAATCAATGAACCTAAAATAAGTAATAAATAAACTGTGAACTATTGAATTTAACATTAACTAAAGTGTTTCATTCGAACTTTGGTAACCAAACCAATTCCATCCTACATAAATATATTAAAGACATGAATAGTTACAACTGAACGCATCTATTTGAATGTTTTTCGGGTTTTAGTGAGTGGAATGTTCGAGGGCTACTACAAAAGTTTCCGCCCTAATAATGAAAACTCGGATATTTTTTGAAAAATAATTTTATTATATTCCAAAAATTCTCCAGCTTTATTTACATTTTTTTATGTGCTCAAATGTTTTGTTAGTACCGTTATATGGGGCGTGGACCTATATAAACTATTTTTTGTAGAAGTGTTTTTTGCCTTTGGAAACACAAAATAACCGAATTGGCGGTCAAATAGGACTAATACCATCAAACGTTTTTAAAGTGACCCTTCAATTTACATGTGGCTATACAAAAACCTTGACATACAAACAGAATGAGTTACAAACAGAATGACAAACTATATACATATACCCTCCATTACAAATTTAAAGATTTTATTGTTCCTAATGGTCTTCATCGTTCAGAATGAAATGATTCTGCAGAAATTCGAAATTCACATTTTTGATTTGATTTGTAGTAATCGGTCCAGTAGAACCAGGTCTAACCAGATTTTGTATCCTGACTTTCGAGTCAAATATGTTATAGGTGCTTTATATGTGCATGTCATTATTATACGACTCTTAGGAACGCGATATTTTATAGAGAATTTTGCGGTCTTTGTCTTTTGCTTTAGTCACTTTTTGGTAAGGCTCACCGTTTTTGAGATATATAAAAAAATAAGTAAATAAAAATATGACCTATGATCATGAATAATAACGCATAAGACCAACAGAGAATTTTAAGACTTTATTTGTAATGACAAATCCCACATCTCCACCAAAATTCAGCTCTGTGGGAATTTTTCTATTTCAATTCATATTTTTTTTTTTTTTTTTGAGCTACATACAATAAATACTTATTGTATCGACACCAATATCCATTCATATCAGTTTGTGCAAACCAGATACAAACAAATATGTTCCTTTTTTCTGTCTATACCAACTCATATCATACCTGTTTGGAAAAGTATCAGTATCAACTTGTAACTGAAACTACATTCTACATAGGGCTATAACCAAAAAAATACCACCACATAGCCGTGTTGAGCATGGAAAACTATTATGAAGTACGGTGTAAATTTTTCTCTATCGCGAACAAAGTTTCCGCACCAAATGCATTGAAGTTCAGTAATGCATTTATTAATTTTATCTGTTATAACAACATATTTGCTTTTCATTACAGTTTTTATTTGCTTGTAATCTAATTTAAGTGGAAACCGCATTGCATGAGGTAGTACACCACATAGAAAGAACCTTCGAAATGAAAATGTACACACTTGCTGTATGCATCGACATCGAAGGCGCTTTCAATAACGTAAGCACCGAGACACTTATCCACTCCTTAGACGAGTTTCAGGTAGACAGGGCCTTAAGGAACTGGATAAACCACATGCTAAGGAATAGATGGATAAGCTGCGGGCTATACGACGTGAAAATAAGAGACAAAGTTGGACAAGGAACGCCACAGGGAGGGATACTTTCACCTCTGTTGTGGGTTACCACCATAAACAGTCTCTTGAGGACCCTAACCGAAGAAGGATTTGACCCAGTCTGCTACGCAGACGACGTTATAATACTTCTGAGGGGAAAGAATCCGAATCAACTCTGTCGTAGAGCAGAAACGGCTCTAAAAATTGCTTTTAACTGGGCCAGGCCGAGAGGTCTGAACGTCAACCCAGAAAAAACAGAATTATGTCTATTCACTAGGAAAACGAAAATGGGGCACTACGAGGAACCAGTTTTTCTAGATAAGACAATAAATATCTCTTGTACAGTTAAATATCTAGGAGTAATTCTGGATAGGAAACTTAAATGGAAAGACCATATACAAGAAAGGGCCAACAAGGCCCAAATATGTTGGTCAACCTGCAGAAGGGCGATAGGCTCAAAATGGGGGTTCAATCCTAGGATGATACACTGGCTATACAGAAGCGTAATTAGACCAATCCTACGCGTCTGTGGTATGGTGGACAGCCATGGACAAAAAATGCAATGTGGAAATATTGCAAAAGGTCCAAAGAACATGCTGCCTAAGCATTAGCGGAGCAATGAGGACCACACCGACTAGGGCTCTAGAAACAATTTTGTTTGTACACCCAATAGAGATTCAGGTAAGGTATGAGGCAGCCATCGCAGCTGTAAGGCTAAAGTCGATGAGCGAGTGGATCGAAAAGAGCCACCAAACATACCACCAAAACATATTAAAGGTCACAACGGGTGAATCTATAAATCAGGTAGTATCGGACCGTATACCTGAAACTAGTGAAGTAGCCTTGTGTGAAGTGTCAATACCTGACAGAGACATGTGGATCGAGGGAGCTCTAGCACAGATTCCCGCTGGAAGCTGTGGGTTTACGGATGGGGCTGTGCTAGGGGGGAGAACCGGACTGGGTCTTTATATAATGGAACCGGAAACGGAAATCTCCCTCCGTCTGCCGGATCATAACACGATCCTGCAGGCGGAACTCCGGGCGATAACAGAGTGTCTGCTTTGGTTTGATACACACACAAGGCCTACCACTGTAAATATCCTTACGGATAGCAAAGCAGCCATTAGAGCTATATCAACCAAGACAGTGAAATCTAGAACTGTCTTGGAATGTATTAAATCTATAAATAATTACTCCCAACACGGTAAGGTAAACATTATATGGGTACCAGGGCATACCGGGATTAGGGGTAATGAAATAGCAAACTCCTTGGCAAAACAAGCCAAGGAGCAACCAACGGTAAGTCTAGAAAACGCTAAGCCGTTTAAAGCTACGCGACTAGAACTAAAGACATGGGCAAAAAATGCACATGTATCCCTCTGGAGTAGTGGAGAGAAGGGAAAAAACACAAAAATCCTATGGGGAAACCCAGACGAGGACAAAACAAAAGAATTACTTTTACTAAGTAAAAAAGATATTAGTAGACTGACAGGAATCCTTACAGGTCACCTAGGTCTAAAAGCGCACCTGCACAAAATAGGTTGTGCAGAAAACGGTGAATGCAGAGCATGCGGAGAGGACGACGAAACGTTGGAACATTACCTCTGCCATTGTCAAGCCTTCACAAATCTGAGAACCCAGTTACTAGGGAATGACATTATACCAGGACTCGACCAAATTAGGACAATCGAGTTCAAAAAGATCAGAGACTATGTAAATAGGACAGAGATCCTAGACTAAGTCAAAAAAAAAAGGATAATCCTTCCATAACCCAAAATTAGAGCGCACAACAGGCCTACTTATGGCTTAAGTGTATGTCCACATGGGCATGTGGTGATCTAGTATCACCCCTCTTATCAACCTAACCTAACCTAACCTAACCTAATCTAATTTAAAATCATTATCAAACCCTTCTGGACTAATTTGTTCTCAAATCGCGCCATTTCGGAGCATATTAGGAACTTTTGACACTATTGCAATTTTTGGTTTTTCTTTATAAACTCGTGAATTTTATGTTTATATTTTTGTACCTATCGGACAAGAGAATATGGGGTCATTTGCAACGAATTCGCGAAAGTTACAGCCTGTTTTTGTTGACTTTGCCTGTGAGCATCGTATTTGTTTTCTACAAAAATACAACACCAGTACCATGTGGGGAATTTTGTCCTAATAATGAAAACGCGTTTCTAAGATCGATTCGGTGAAAAAAGTAAAGTAAAAAGTATCCGCACCGACTGTGATTACTAAAACCCTTTTGATATTTTTTTTACTTAAAATTTTAAATTTGCTTTGTTTGAATAAATATTTATAGAAATAAATACAATTCTCACAGGCAAAGTCATTAAAAGCGGTCTGTAACTTTCGCGAATTTCTTGCAAATGACACCATATTCTCTTGTCCGATAGGTACAATAAATATAAACATAAAATTCACGAGTTTATAAAGAAAACCCAAAAATTGCAATAGTGTCAAAAGTTCCTAATATGCTCCGAAATGGCGCGATTTGAGAACAAATTGGTCCAGAACGGTTTGATAATGATTTTAAGTTAGAATACAAAAAAATAAAAATTTTAATAAAAAACAAATATGTTGTTATAACAGATAAAATTAAAAAATGCATTACTGAACTTCAATGCATTTGGTGCGGAAACTTTTTTCGCGATAGAGAAAAAATTACACCTTATTTCATAATAGTTTTTGATGCTCTACACGGCTTTGTGGTGGTATTTTTGATATTTGCAAAAAAGTGCAAAAAGTTATATCCCTAATATCCATACACACTGAATGTTGAAAAATGTCGGAACTGATATATTCAGTTGTATCTGTGCAGGTGTATAGTTCACACTGCCTGTTAATTTTCATATTTGGGATTTCAATGCATTGTGGATATATTTATCAAATTGTATTTGAAAAATAAGCTAGGAACAGCTTGATAGAGGTATTTTATAAGAATTGAATGTTCTTAAGACTTGTGCATAACATTCCAGCGGCTAATTTTTCCAAAGATAAGTCAACGAACCAACGCAGTTTTTCGAGTTAATTATTTCTCTAAATATTTTCGTCATGCCATTATCTACCAGTTTTCTTCTGAGGTTTAAACAAGATTCGAATTGGTTTCAGAGTTATTGCCTCGATTTGTTGTAAAAAGGAAATATCTAGCCATGTTTAAACCCGATCTAACAACACAAAACCCAAATATGGTTTCTGTCGACTGGGTCTGTACTTTCATAAAATCCGCATTAAAAGTTTTTTTGCACACAATTACCTTGAAAATGTTGCGCAGTGTTATACCTCCAGACATATGTACAGTGGTGACCAATACATTTGCAACAAAATTGCACGTTTTAGGAAATTTTATTTAAAATATTTTTTTGAAAGACAATTTAGGTATTTTTTTGCAATTATTTGTAGTTTTTTTGTCTCAAATATAAGAATATAAAAAAGTTTTGACACGTTATACAACAAAAAATTTGAAAATACATAACACGCCTTAAAAAAAACATGTGCAACTGAACCAAATCCGATGCAAAAATCTTCAATATTTTGTAAAATATAATTTTTTGTATGATTTAAAAACTCATTTGTATTTGTTTTGGGATGATTAAAAGTGAATAAAATTTTAAAACTGATATCAGTCATGCGTTCTTCTTCGGGGGAGTGGCGGGTCGTACGGGAGAAGCGTGGATATGGGTGCAAGGATCAAAATTGTTCAAGACCCAGACTTCTGGCTTTTGCAAATAAATGATGCAACTGCACTCTAAACTTTGAATTTTATAAGATTGACAACTGAAATGTGGAGAAATTTCCATTAGTTTTGACAATTTTGAAATTTAACGATTTTGAAGAAGAACGAATGACTGATATCAGTTTCAAAACTTTTTTCACTTTTAATCATCCCAAAACAAATACAAATGATTTGATTCATACAAAAAATTATATTTTACAAAATATTGAAGATTTTTGCAAAAAAATCATTTATTTGAGATTACTAGACACTTAAAGAGTTCGGTTTTTCGCTAAAAAAAGGCATCATTTCAAAAAGCTGAAACGCCAATTGATAATTCCCTTCGCCGGGAAAAAATCATGATATTGGTAGCGATAAGTAGAATTTTGCAACACTGTCAGTTCGTTTTGAAAAACATTACTCTCTGTAATAGAGATTGAATCTTCAACAATAAACAAAACAAACAAAAAAATATTTTAAATAAAATTTCCTAAAACGTGCAATTTTGTTGCAAATATATTGGCCACCACTGTAGATCTGATTTGAATATGGGCTAAATCAGTATACTCCTTCGTGTACCTTCCACACAAAATTCTCAAAGAGTACAATATAACACTTCGTCTCGGATAGTTTTAAATTTTTTGCATCAAGTTCTTCTTGAGATACTTCCTGAGATAATGGATCAAAAGCTCGAAAATAACCTGCCGGCACCATCTAAACTGGGTAATATGTAAGATAATCCTCGGAGGGAGAAATCGATTTGGCCCAAACATTGTACATCGCATTATTTCTTACAGTATCGGATAAAGTCCGGTAAAAGTTTGGAAAGAGTGCAGTTAAAGGATGACGTTACGTTCTTACTTGCTGCCTTTTTCTTTGTCCCCTCCTAAATTTTGCTTCTACATTTGCAACATTCAATTTTGAACATAAGTGTTAATTTTCCGCCGAGACTAGAAGCACATGTTCAAAGTATTACTATATACATATATACTTTTAAAAAGGATACAACAAGTTTACACATGTTAAGCAATTGTAATGGACATGCCGATAAAGCCAATAAATTTCCGGTGAGAAAACAAGAAAACAACAATACAAAAAGCTTAGCAATTGCGCATGCCTTAACATTTTGCGAGCTTTTCATTCATAAAAATTCCAAAATCATAGACTCAAAGGCTCCTAATATCAATTAGTATCCAATTAACTGTGCGAGAGTAAACATTATTTGCGGTAAAAGGAATCGATCCTTAACGGAAATGCTGTTGTTAAATTTTGAAGTCGAATAAAATGCGGCATAAATTATGTCTGTGTATGTGTGTGCAAGGAATAACATGTGTATAAAAAAGTTTGTGCTGCGATAAAAGTGTCACGCTTAATACAAAGTTGTTGTGTGCCCAAATGTAAACAAAAAGTAAATCCAAAAAAGGAAATCCAAAAAAAAAAAGAAATAATTCAATGTCATCCGTTACCACAGTCTCGCACCAAACATCAACAAAATGAAAAACTGTATATGACTGATAAAAAAGTTACAAAGTTCCTTTTTGTTTTTTTCTTTAAAACAAAAAAAGAATTCGACCCAAATATTTTCATAGCAAATTGCATGAAAAGAAATCAACACTAGCATAAATTGGATTTGTATAAATAAAGCCTTTGCTGCAGCAAATACAATTTCAATTTCCCCAGAAGCAAAAAATAAACTTTACCTCCAAGCCCAGGAGATATAATATTAAAACAAAGAACAACAAATTTGATGACACCATGGTATTATTGATGTCTTGCTGTTGCTGGGATGATGTATGGAAAGGCAGTTTTGCCAGTGGCATTTATACATTGGTAAGATGTTGTGGCATCATATGTTTCATTTTTGCTAATAAAAAATGATATATCTTAAAAGTATATACATATTTGCATATATAAAATAAATTACTTTAAAGAGAATACTGAAAGATGGCATATATACATTACAGAAAAGATTCCTTTATAATGAAAACTAGCTAAACCCGTTGCGTTTTGCAACCTCGATTAAGAGTAAATGTATACATATGAATACATTTTTACTATATCAACATTAAAAGTTACCAATTATTTTGGATATTAATGCATCATAAACAGTGTGCCACTAAAGTATCAGTTTTGACACTTTTTTCGGCTTCGATACTTCAGAGAAAATTTTTTTATTTTGATACCAAATTTTGTGTCACTTTTTCATACCTTGTGAAACTATTTTTAAATTAAATGCATTGTAATCTAAACTCTCTACTCAAATCACAAAGAGCAGTAAAAAATGGTCGGGCTACACGATTTTGAATTAGTGAGTTGAAGTAACATGCGGCACGTTTTCCTATTAGGTTATTTTTATACCCTCAGCATTATACTAATATACTAGCTTTTTTACAACCTCATGGCTTTTTTACAACCTCATAACACTGAATGATAGTTTGATGAGTTTTTACCTAAGATTGCATAAAATCTTAATTATAAAGTGATTCGATCAAAAAAGCTTCCGCAGAAAAAGCTTTTAAAGTTTTTATTTTTCAGAACTTTTGAAATTTTTTTGAAGTCACTGTGAGCCGATGTTTAACTGAAAACAAGGTATAGGGGCATAAGACATAACTAAAATGACATAAACGTTTGTTTCTCACTAATTTTATCATAGTATTATACCATATATATCATTTTATATTATATAACTTTATTTCATATATCATAGAAATTAAAAGAGCTTTTTTGCGGGACCTTTTTTTAAATTTAAGTGGAATAAAAGTTATTTTAGTCATTAATAGGTAAAAAACCATACTAAGTATTTTTGGACGAAATCCGTTTCTGAAAATTTGAAGTCGATTGAGCAATGTCCGTCCGTCTGTCTGGCTGGTGCGCACGGATGAACCGATTTGGTCAAAAATTTGGCTTTCGTAATATTTTGTCCAAACTTAGTTTAAGTTCGAAGATTGGTTATGTCAGTTGTGCAAACGATATCTCTCGAAGGTAGTAACCGAATTGGTCCATACTTTGCACATCGTGAAATTTCCAACCGACGTAGATGAGGTTCCAATATGGTCCTACTCAATCGGTCCACACCTTCGGGTACCTCCCACACAAAATTTCGGAAAAGTGAAGTTTAGGGCCAGCTCTCGAATCGCTTTGATTTTTGTTGAAGCAACCTGCTTTCGCTGCCTCAATTACAACAGTAAAAGTTTTTTCAGGGGCAAGTCCATACTTCTTGAGACCGAAAGGTGTAAAAACCCCTATGGCACCACATGTAATGGCTGGGGAGCACGATAACTCTCGAACTGATCAACCGATTTGGTCCACAATTTGGCCTACGTCATATTTTGTCATAGTTTTAGTTCGAAGATAGGCAATACCGGTCCATAACCTCATATACTTCCCCCGAATATTTAAAATTTAAATTTAGTTTAACTTCTAAAATGGAGGTACCTTACGGTACCTCCCCCACAAAAGTTCAACATTTGTGTCTATGTGCAGTTTAAGGTCTGTTCGAAGATACTTTGGAAATGTACACCGATGCTGTTCGTTGTGGTCCTGTTTACAGCGATATTATCCCAGTAAAATCTTCGATGAAAAATCAGGAGTTGAATCATGGGTGCAAGTGATCTGGCATGTCATTTTTTTGTCATTTTCACTTATGAATTTTATATGAGCGTGACCCCCAAAAGATGACGTTCTTTTTTGGATCCTAAGCATGTCATTTTAACCAATGCATTGACACGTCATTTTCACCCATTCTTTGACATGTCATTTTAACCAATGCTTTGACATGTCATTTTCACCAACGCCTTGGCATGACATTTTCATGTCTTGTTTGGAAAATGGAAATGCTCTATTGAAATATGGACAAACAAAACTTTTTATTAATTCAAACGAATTCACGAAATAACTACAATTAATTGATCAGCAAAAAGTTTACATCCAAAATTGCAATGTAATCACCACCGCTGCAAAGCAAAAGATTACTTCCTCCGTTCTCCGCAACTGATATTCTTTCATCTTACAAAAGGTTTTTTCTATTATCTTCCCAACACCAGTTCAGATTTCGATATGTTGCAGTCCATAAGTATTTTTATTTCGTAAATTACTTTTATTTTATAATTTTGTCATTTTATAACAATATTTTGGAAATTTATACGCTTTTGTTTAGTGACGAAAGTATGTAGGGATCTACAACCCGGCTTGCTTTAGGGATCTCTAAGAACAAAATGTAACGAACGGGGAGGAGAGACTTTTTCTGGAAAATACCATTTATGCTTAATTAATTTATTTTTAATTGTTTCTTTCCAAAAGTCTTTTCTTCTATATTTTCAGATTCTTGTTCCTTTTCGTTTCGGACTTTTTTCAAATTCCAAGAAGCGAGATTTGATTGATTTCGTTCTATGTCAGATTTAGAACAGACAAGGGAACTTTTAAAATAGCAATGTGTGATTCTATTTTTAGCTCGATGATTGGGACTTCATTTTTATTGCAGACATTTCGAGCTTCATACAATACCAATTGTTTAGAAGTTTTAGTTGTCTGATATGCAGAAAATGTAAGACAACATCACGACGACAGTTCTAACAACTTTGATCTGTTCCAGAACCTGCAAGAATCTACTAATTTTTACTACGATAACAATTTTTCCTTTATGTTATCGGAAAAAAAAATAGTAAAAATTAGTAGATTTTTGCAGTACTGGAACATACCAAAATGAAAATAAACAGGTGTTCAAATAAAAACACAATCATCATATCTATTGGATCGATGGAATGGGTACAAATGCTGATGAAAAGATCGGATCTTTCACGACTTCCTTTGCATTGGTTCAAATCCTAATGAAAAGATCGGATCTTTCACGACTTCCTTTGAACCAATGCAAAAGATGACATGAAATAACGTCATCGCAAAGAACCCATTCCTTCAAATTTTACTGGGTATGTTTCCTGGACAAGTTCATGCTTCCTGGCATACTGGTCCAAAAGTTATACGATGACCCACTGAAATTACTAGTGGGCGCCACATCTATCGAAAAGATATGACTCCCAAAATAAGATCCACTTCCATAATGGAATATGTCGGTCCATTCCTTTAAGTACCTTGTCTGCAGCATTTTTGAACTTTAATCCTAATCCATATTTTCGTCGGCAAGTTCAAAAAAGGTCACAAAATACTGAAATGGCCCTAAATACATTCGATCTGGCCGTAGATGAAAGTTTCAATTCACATAGGCTGAGGATATATCTCTGTGTGTTGTGGGAATTTTAACGGATAATGCATTTAGGGCCGTTCTTATATCGTGTCTTTAAAGTCAATTTTTTTTATCCCTCACTTTGAAAAAAGTGGGGAATAAAGTTCCGATTATCGGCGATTTGTTATTACATCTTCCATTTGACATTAATATTATACATACGAGTATTATGTGAAAATATGACAATATCGAGCCGAAAGCTAGTACACTTCAAGTTTGAACTTGACCATTTAGCAGAAGTGCAACTTAGTGTTTTCACACAAGGTGAAAGATGTCAAATTCTAATGAGAATGTACTAAAAATTGTCGGCACTTTGCAGTGTCCATTGTTTGTTTATTCTCTCTTTTGCAAATAAAGCGTTGACATTCGATTTTCGACGATTGAAGTAATAACGTGGATTTTCGTCCACCTACTATTGGATTTTCGTCCACAACAGCTTTGTAAAAAAAGGTACAGATACTGTTTATACGAACAATATTTCTTAAAAAAATGATTAATTATTTTTATTACAACGAAATTGATACTGCTGTTGTTTGGTTTTTTTTTTTTTGTTTTATTTTCTTTTTATTGCCTACGCAAACAATAAGTAATGAATTGTTAAATAAATAACATCCCACACTCAAAATTTCAAGTTTCTAACTTCAGCCGTTTCGCCTGGGCGTTGATGAATCAGTCAGTCAGTGAATCACTTACCTCACTGCTCTTTTATAATTTACTAGCAAAGTGCCCGCTACATCGTATGCGGAAAGGGTATTAAAAACAAATAAACAATATATAATATGGAAATGGCGAACACTGAAAATTTTATTGTACTTATACAAATTTTAATCAATATTTATTGTTATTTTAGTACTGTTCGTATTGTTATTGTTATTTTAGTTCTGCCGTATCTCACCCTTACATGTTAACAGCGAGATCAACATTGCACACCAATACTCACAATAAATCCTAAAAATACAAATTCCAGCACTATCCCTACACCCAACAACAAATTGAGTGCCATTAAGTACTTACTCTTCGTACCCATAAGTACGATTTACCAAAACTACCACAATCATTCACTTCACCAGTAACCTTAATTCCAAAAAGCAGGATTCCAGCGCTATCGGTGCACTCAAATTCAAATTTGGTATATTTCGTGCCCATAAGTACGAATTTCAAAAACTACCTCCATGTCTCAATCCTACAGTCCAACCGTAGTCTTACCAAATTCCAGGATTCCAGCTCTATCCGTTCTCCCAAATACCCACTGTACCAAATTTAGTAACATTTAGTACTTTTCGTACCCATAAGTACGAATTTCCAAAACTACCTTAATCCTATACTCTAACAGTAATCTCAATTCCAAATTTAAGGATTCCATTTTGAGTTCTGAGTGAACCAAATATCTCCATACAAAAAATGGTCAATATCGGTCTAAGTTTAGGTATAGCCCCCATATAAACGTACCTCCCGATTTTCGAAATTTTGACTATTTTACCCACATTTTCCAACCGATGTGGCTGTAATTTTGAATTTTGTGTTCTGAGGGAACAACATACCACCTTGCAAGAAATGTTCAATATAAGTCCAAGTTTAGGTATTGCTCCCATAAAACGTACCTCCCGACTTAAGGAATTTTGACGATTTTACGGGCGTGGCGTAAGAGGAATAACTTAGCGGGTGGCAGATGGGGGCAGCTGGACTTTTTTTAATCGTGAACTAGAGACTTTCCCCTGCATTCTAAAAAAAATTTCGAGACTCACAAATGCTCACAACATTAGAAAAACTCAACATAAATTAATAGTGATTATATTAAGAATAGCACAAAAAGTCATTTATTAAGAATTTATTTTTAATGAAGTTAGAAAACGAATTATGAATTTGGTTTTTCGTAAAAACATTGCCAATGCCATCGACTATAAGTTTCATTTTGAAAATTGCACATGTACCTCTCCAATTTTTTATAATTTTACTCATAACCTACGAATGCTTTGCGAGTGTATTTTTCGTTTTTAAGGCCTCACATACAAATCACAACTTCTTCGACTTAACTTGGGGTATATCCGCTGTAAATTTACAAAAATAAGGCTGGATGTAAACAATTTGATATGTTTAGAGAATATTTATTTCAATCGCAATAAAATTTGTCGCCATCAATTTTTCGATTTTTGTCCACTGGCGGAACCACTGTGCGTTGACCCAAATCCAAATTATACGAAATGTAGTGCTTTTCGTATCCATAAGTATGAATTTCCAAAACTACCTCAATCCTACACTTCAACATTAATCTCAATTGCGAATTTAAGGTTTCCAGCTCTATTCGTTCACCCAAATCCAAACTGTACCAAATTTAGTATTTTTCTTACCCGTAAGTAAGAACTTGCAAAACTAACTCCATCTTACACCCCAACAGCAAGCTTAATTCTAAATTTCATTATTCCAGCTCTGTTCGTTCACCCAAATCCAAAATTGGTACTTTTTGTACCCATAAGTATGAGTTTTCAAAACTACTTCCATTTTACACCCCAAATGTAGCCTACGAAGTACGAATTTCCAAATTATCTCAATACCATACTCTAACATCAATGTTAATTCGAAATTTCAGGGCTACAGCTCTATCCTTTCAACCCAAATCCAAATTGTACAGAATTTAGTACCATATAGTACTTGTCGTACCCATAACTACGAAGTTTGAAAACTACTTCCATTCTACCCTCTAACAGTAGCGTTAATTCAAAATTTCAGGATTCCAGCTCTATCCGTTCGCCCAAATCGTAATTGTACCAAATTTAGTACCATTTAGTACTTATTGTACCCATAAGTACGAATTTTTAAAACTACTTCCATTCTACACTCCAACCTCAGCCTTAATTCAAAAATTTCCGGATTCCAGCTCTATCCGCTCAACCTAAATCCAAGTTGTACCAAATTTAGTACCATTTAGTACTGTTCGTATCCATAAGTACGAATTTTTAAAACTACTTCCATTCTACCCTCCAACCTCAGACTTAATTCAACAATTTTCGGATTCCAGCTCTATCCGCTCAACCTAAATCCAAATTGTACAAAATTTAGTACTTGTCGTACCCATAAGAACGAATTTTCAAAACTGCTTCCGTTCTACTCTCCAACAGTAGCCTTAGTTCAAAATTTCAGGATTCCAGCTCTATCCGTTCGCCCAAATCATAATTTTACCAAAATTTAGTACCATTTAGTACTTTTCGTACCCATAAGTACGAATTTTCAAAACTACTTCCATTCTACTCTCCAACAGTAGCCTTAATTAAAAATTGCAGGATTCCAGCTCTATCCGTTCGCCCAAATCATAATTGTACCAAATTTAGTACCATTTAGTACTGTTCGTAAACATGTGTGCACTTTTCCTAAAGCACCTCCTTATGTCAAACGTACCTTTTAACCTTGATTTTCACACCAAATTTCAACCTTTAACCTTTATCCGTTCATAAAATACGAATTGACACCAAAGCTAGTACACTTTAATACTTTTCGTACACTTATAGTTCGAATTTCTAAAAACCCTTTAGCACATCTTTCCTACACTCCATCAGTGACCTTCATTCCAAATTTCCGCCAAATGCAAACGGTACCATATTTAGTACCTTTTAGTACTTTTCGTACCCTTCCAGTTCCAAAAACCCAGCTTTATCTGATCCCTTCGGACCAAGAGTGATCCACACCCAAAATGTCAGGATTCTAGCTTCAGCCGTTTCGTGTGGGCGTTGATTAATCATATATATATATATATATATATATATATATATATATATATATATATATATATATATATATATATATATATATATGTATATATATGTATATAGATAAGTTGATATCAATAGGACTTAACGACTATTTTTATTGTCATATTCAACAATTATTTTTGCCTGCTGGACAATATTTTTCTCTTTTATTCGACAATTGTATTCTCTTCGCTCGGTATTCGATGCCGTGGTGAAACAAAACAATTTTCGTGAGTTTTTTATGAGTTCCCCTTATCTTTGTTTTTTATTTTATCTTTGTTCTTTTTTAGTGTATGTACATCATGAGATTCTCTTTTTTATTTGCTTCTTCTTTCTCATTCTTTTTTGTGTTTTGATAGTTGAGTTACACCACATTCCTTAAGTGTTTGGTCGTAATTTGTATTTATTTTCATATTTGTTCTGTTTTATGGTGTTCCATATGTTGAGTAGGTGCTTGGAGGATGAGGTCAATGGAGCAGTTGTTATCTTTCTTTATTCAATTTGTTGTCTTTTTAGTTAGACCTGGCAAAACTTGGCCGTGTGTAGTGTTTGTCAATGCTCATAATTTTATACGTCATATTTATACCAAAGTTATGTGGAAAGTGTATACGAGAATTATATACGATCAAATTAAAAATTTCAGTAACAGGTTTTCTGGGTTGACTATAGTTTTTTTGTAAAAATTCTAGATTATGATACTTCCTACCATAGGTATTGTCAATGATTTTTACAATATTGAGAAATTTCGCAAGTTGTTTATTGTTTTGTATGTTTGGAGCAAGCGTTGGTATTTTTGGATTTGCCATTGCAATGGTTGAACAAAACAAATGAATTGTTGGAACAAAAATAGATATTGTTGTTCCAACAAAAGCGAAAAATATTTGTTTCTCTGCGTTTAGTCGGGCTGAACTTTTTATACCCCCCACCATAAAATATTCTGAACTAAAACGGAATAATTATTTTCTTTCCTGTCAACAATTTTAGGTAAAAAAGCAAAAATATGTTTTCAATCGATCGGGAACTTTATATCCAAAAAACCGAAATCGGGAGGTACCGTTATATGGGAATCTACCAAAATATGGATTCTGCTGACAATTTAACATGGTGGAGATGTTGTGTGTCCACTGGGTTCCAAAACGTGGACCTGTGTTTGCAGTTTTTGGAGGAGATATTTTGTGATCACTTGGAACCTCAACTGTCAAATAACAGGTAGTTCGGTGAAAATTTTTAGCTAAAATCCTCAATATACCATAAATCGGGAGGTACCGCTGTATGGGGCTATACCAAAACATGGACCGTTGTTGATAGTTTTTAGTGGAGATGTTTTGTGTTTGTGTGGGCAGCTGCCCCTCGCTAGATATTCCTGGCTACGCACATGGGTGTAGGGTATCACATTGTAGGCCCCGTCCGACTATAGCCCTATCTTACGTATTTTATTTTGACATTTTTGAGCAAACTATCTAAAATTTGACATTTCAAATTCTAAGTGATCATAAAACTTCCATGTTTTGGTATATCCCCCATATAACCGTACCTCCCGGATTTCTGTATTTTGAGGGTTTCAGCTACATTTTTGGATTGAACTGCCCGTATGTTGACATTTGATTTTGCCGAAATAGCTATAATTTGACATTTGATGTTCTCGGTGGTCGCAAAATTTCTATACCAAAAATTATCTACATAGGTCCATGTTTTGGTGTAGCTCGCATATAACGATACCTCTCGATTTTAGGTGTTTTGAGAAATGTAACTACATATACTGACCGAACTTCTTTAATTTGATATTGGAGGTTCCCAGTGTTTCCAAAACTTTTATGGTGGAGGGTATAACGATTTTCTACTTGTTATACCCTACACCACTATGTGGAAAGGGTATTATAAGTTTGTTTTGGGAAAAATTCATGTAACACCGCGAAATATTCGTCGGAGACCCCCAATGTGGTATACCAATCTTCATATCTCGACGAGATAAAACGATTTTTAGATGTTTGTCCGTCCGTCCGTCCGTCCGTGTGTCCGTCTGTCCATTATAAATTGTAATCAAACTCCAGGCCGCAATTATGGACCGATCGTCACGAAATTTGGTATGGTCGGTTTCACATCAGAATAGATCGCAATTTTAATTGGTGATGATCGTGAAATATTTAGCGGGTGAAATGGACCAAAAACTAAATTTGTCGCAATGTCTGTAGGTCGCAATAATAGTCCGATCAACGCGAAATTTTAAATAAGGGAAGAGTATATAACAAAGAAGATGCCTGCAATTTGAGATGGCGATCAGATAATATTTAGAGGGTTAAATGGACCACAACTTTTGTGTGAAAATTGTGAAAATTTTTAATATACAGCTTATATCTTTGTTCCTGAAAGACGCAATCCTCCCTCGTGAGTTATATTTGTAAGCCGATCTTTTGATCTTTCTATTGATGTCAATTATGTTGATGTACATGATCAGATAACAGAGTTACAGCCTAATATATCCAGTTTTTTTGTTTGTAGTATAATCATAAACACGCTAGAGGTCGCAATTATAGCTCACTAGTCACGAAATTTTGCACGAGGTAAGAGTTTAGGTAAAAGAAAATGCCTATAATTTTGCATGATGATCTGATATTATTTAGCGGGTGACATAGACCATTACTTTCGTATGAAAAATATACAAATTTTATTTTTGGTCCATATTTTAATTCCTGGAGGGCATATACCGGCAAAATAGCCTACATATGGAAAAATTACTACTGACCTTTCCCGTGATGCACATTGCAATAATGTATCTGCTATGTAACGGGCCTACTGCATAATATATAATGAGTTTTGTGTAGAGAACGAAAATTTCCTCCCATGCTACAAATTATCTCTATTATGACAGAGGAATTTTCAGTTCAGTTGTCCAACTGGATGTTTTACGACCAAAGATGTGTCTCATTGAAATAATGGTTTTAGACCCTAAGTATGTTTGGGCGAAATTCGTTTCAGACAACTTGGAGTCGATTTAACCCTGTCCGTTCATCTGTCACTCTTACTGTCTAGATGGCTGGTGCGCTCGATAACTCTCGAACGGATCTACCGATTCGAACCAAATCTTATACTTCGTAATATTTTGCGCAAACTTAGTTTAAGTTCAAATATAAGCTATATAGGTCCACACCTCCCCCACAAAAGTTCAAAATTCTTCGAAAAATTGTGTGAACGATGACTGGCGAAGTGAGCAAACGATTGATAGATCGGTTAAAACTATATCGGTCCACACCTTCGGGTACTTCCCACACAAAATTCGGAAAAGTGAAATTTAAGAGTCCTCTAGAATCGTCTTGAATTTTTTAAGCAGATTGTCCTTGCGGTCCCCTTTACGATGGTACAATTGAAATAGCAAGTCAATACTTCCAGAGATTATGTCCAAAAAGCTCCAAAACCCCTGAAATACAAACAAGAAACCTAAAAAAATGGCAAATCCGCAAGATAACTTTCAAGGGGATTTCCAAACTTAGCACACCGTATTATTTCATCCAGTCATGTATCAGGTTGGAAAATGGACTATACCGTCCTTCGAGTACCTCCACACAAAAATTGGGGAAAGTGCTGTTTGAGGACTCGTATCGAATCTATTTGAATTTTTGGAACGAGGTTCTTTTCACGGTCCTTATTGCAACGGTAAAATTTTTCCTGGGTAAGTCCATACTTCCTAAGATATTTGTAAAAGGGAGGGACAAGGGAGGCTTCTCTTATGTCAATGGATTCATATTAAGTTATTGATATGTGACCTAGTTTTTATCGCCGATTCCGGACGGCGTGTCCTAAGTTGCTACTTGTAGAGACGTTTTTCAAGGCTGAAATACTCAGCAAATATCGCCAACATTACTAAGGGGTATTTTGCCACCGTTTAAAATTTGAAGTGGCCAGGCCTGGGAATCGAACCCGGACTTTCAGCGTCCACATAGCCAATTCCTAGAGGTTGTGGTGTAGGGTATCACATGGTCGGCCCGTCCGACTATAGCCTTTGCTTACTTGTTTTTTTGATAGAAATCGTCAATATTTATCAGGGACGCGCTTTTTTGCAAAGACAGTACAGTGAGTGAGGGCGCCCACTGAGTTGTTTTTGCATTTGCTTTTCTCACTTACAGTGTAATGCTATGTTTACATTTACGAAATCCACTCGTTTTCATCTGTCAATTCCTTTGTGTATACGTCAAATGGAATCTCATCTGAAATCATTGGATTTCATTTGACGTTTGAGCAATGGAATTGACAGTTGAAATCGAGTGGATTTCGTAAATGTAAACATAGTATAAGTGAATGAAAACAAACAATAAACATCATGTGGTTGTTTTCTTCATTCATAAATACACACATACTAAAACATTGATGGAAATTCTTGGGCGACGCTGATATATATCAATGTTTTGGTGTAGCCCCCATACAACGGTACCTCCCAATTTTCGGTATTTTGAAGATTTTAGCTACAATTGTTAACTGAACTAGCTGTAATATGACATTTGAGGTTCTCAGTGGTCATGCAACTTCTCCATCAAATATCGAACTAGCTGTAATTTGACATTTGAATTTTCAGTGGCCACGAAACTTCTTCACTAAAAATCGTCAACATAGGTCCATGTTTTGATATAGCTACCATAGAATAGTACCTACCGATTTTCGGTATTTTGAGGGTCTTAGTTACATTGTTTGACGAAACTACTAGTAATTTGACTTTTGAGGTTCCTTGCAATGATAAAACTTTTCCACCAAAATTTGTAAAGGCATGTAGACACTTTGATATAGCTCCGTTCACCTGGCTGAACACATTTTTAGATTAGTGTCCACCTAAAATTGTAAAAGGAAACTAATTATTCCATTTTAATTAAGATTATTTTATGGCGGAGGGTATAAAAAGTTCGGCCGGCCGAACTTAACGTTTTTTATACCTTCAGCATTTATGCTAACGAGGATATATACACTTTCATACGGGCAAACGGATAAACCGATTTGGTCCAATATTTGGCTTTCGCAATATTGTGTACAAACTTAGTTTAAGTTCGAAGATGGGTTATACTGGTCTACTCCTTCCGGTACCACCCCCACAATCGTTCGAAAATGTTCGGAAAATTTGTGCGCACGATAACTCTTGAAGGGAGTAACCGATTTGGTCCATACTTTGCACATCAGGAAATTTCTACCAAACTTAGATGAGGTTACAATATGGACTCAATATGTCCACTCCTTCGGGTACCTCCCACTCAAAATTTCGGAAAAGTTCAGTTTAGGATCTGCTCTCGAATAGTTTTGATGTTTGTTGTAACAACTTGTATTCACGGCCCCCATACGGCTTTACAAGTTTCATCAGGGGCAAAACCATACTTCCTGAGAAAATAGCCTGAAAGGTTCAAAAAAGCCCCTATGACACCGAGTGTAGTGGTTGGAGCGCAAGGTAACTCTCGAACGGATCTGCCGATTCGATCCAAAAGTTGGTCTTTATAATATTTTGTTCAAACTTAGTTTAAGTTCGAAGATAAGCCATACCCACAAAAGTTCAAGAATGTTCGTAAAAATTGTGCGCACGATAACTCTTGAAGGGAGGGTCCATACTTTACGCATCTAAATATATCTACCAGATATAGATCAGGTTCGAATATGGACTATATTTGTCCACTTTTTTGGGTACCTCCCACACAAAATTTCGGATAATTTCACTTTAAGACCTGCTCTTACACACAGACAGTATTGGCAAGACAATAGCAAAATTACAAGCCATTTTCACCAGTACATTTATACTTTTCTCTATACATATTTAAACATTTATAAATGTATTTGTGCAAAATGTTTGTATTTTTGCTATTGTCTTGCCAATACTGGCATTTGTAAACGCAGGGTAACTTTGATTTCTGTTGAAACAACTTGCAATCGCTGTCACAATTACGACGGAAAGAGTTTTTTCAGTGGCAAGTCCATACTTCTTGGGAAAACAGCCCGAAAGTTGTATGTATGGTACCATATGTGGTAGCTGGAGAGCACAATAACTCTCGAACTGATCAACCAATTTGGTCCAAAATTTGACCTTCGTCATATTTTGTCCAAACATAGTTTAACTTAATGGCCCATATCGGTCCTCTCCTTAGGATAACTCCCCGTCAAAAGTTCAACATTTGTGTCCAAGTCCAAGCAACACTTTTGAACTTTAATCCTAAACCACATTTTTGTCGGGTAGTTCAAATGTCCAAAATTCTGAAAAGACCCTAAATACATTCGATCTGTCCGCAGATGAATGTTCCAATTCACATAGGCTGAGGGTATATCTCTGTCGGCAAAGCCGACTGATACTTTTTTACTTATTACTTTTTAATATTTATTTTACCAACGTCAACAAGAAATGTTGGAAGTAATTGTTTTGAGTATCTACTTCATCTTACACATAATATGATAAAATATCTTGTAGTTTTTACGATTTCCAGATAAAAATAAATAAGAATTACTTTTTTGTATTTTTCCAAATTATGAATTGCCGTTGAGGTACTCAAGGACTAAACCTATCATTGAATTCAACATCCGTTCCTTGAGTCTGCTCTATTTTTAGAGTTTATTGTACAGGTAGAATTATCAAATATTTTGTTTAGTGTTTGTGTCATATTTACGGTACCATATGTTAAGGAACATTTTGTTTCCGAACCCTGCTTTTCTTTAAATGACGATGTAAGCTCAGGGAAGATGTACCTCCAATCTGACGAAATGTGTACGAGTATTAGACCTTAGTAAACGTGGCCTACTTACATACTTAATGGCTATACACTTAGACACAGAGTAGTGTCACTTCCTTCAACATGAAAAAATACCACATCCTAATCTATCTACACAGCCCCAGAACAGATGTAGAACACCTGCCTCAATATTTATGCATTAAAATCCGCATAACTGGTGACATTAAAAATTAGTGTATTTAAAGTTCATTCATGTATATTTATTCAATGTTGAGAAGCGCAACAGGTTCAGCTGGTATTATATAAAAAAATGTATTTATTTTTTCTCACTCTACATAGATATACTATGGCTTTTCAGCCTCGATTGGAATAATGAGTCTTATCGATGAATGGGACTTTTTACTAGGAAAAAAAGACAAGCCACGGGGCGAAACTATTATCGAAAAAGGTGACATTACCAAAAGTAATTTAATTCTTTTTTTTAATTTTAAGTTCATTTCACAATAATCCTTATTCTATTTTATAGCACATGTGATATTCAATATTATAACATTGACAGTTTCAATGGGATTGGTCTTTTCATCAGTTCTATTGATATTTGGCCTGAAAAGGGTAAGTAGTAAGTGTTAACATAACTACTTGTATTGCAGTGAAACGATAAGTTCTAAGCATTGCTATTAACTACAGTACGTTGGGCAAAAGAATTCGTTTTGGGAAATGTGCTTACAAACATACAGTATGCAACGTTCATATTCGCACACACCTCAAAAACCGCAAGTATATTTGGTCTAAAACTTATTGTAATTTTAGAATACAGTTTCGAAAATCATGTTATGTCAAGACAAATGGGAAATTACGAGAACAAACAGATTAGTAGGGCGAAAATTTCCCCGAAAATGTATATAAATAAATAAAAATAAATTTATTTTTCAATTTTTAAATCTTTCTTCGTTATAGTAATCCCCATATAAAATATTAAATATATCTATATATATAAAATTGAAATTTGTTTGTCTGTTTGTTTGTTTGTGCCTTATAGACTCGAAAGCCGCTGAACAGATCTTACTGAAATGTTTAGGGTACATTGCTACATGGCCTGGAATGAAAATAGGCTATATCATTTTTTGCAATTTCTAGATGATCTGGAGATATAACATCAAAACCGGAGGTATCTCCAAAAAATTTAGATTTTGTATGCAAATATTTTAGAACTATTACAGATACAATCTCCAAATTTTGTATGTGTCACGGCATTTGATGTAGAAACAAATTTACCAAATTATATCAAAATCGGTTCAGATTTGGACATAGCTCCCATACACATATATTTTCGGCCGGCTTCCTTGTTATATGTACCAAACACGCTATATATGCAGTGTTGCCGAATTTGCTGATTTATCGTCATTTTGACGATTTTTTGGCCCAAAATTGAAAAATGACGATTTGACGATTCTATGGTCCAAAATGACGATTTTTCACGTAAGCCAGAAATGCATGAAATAAGAGACTATAACTACATTTTGACCAAAGTTTCACGAGAGATTTTAAGGAAAGCAATGTTCCAAACTCGATTTTTGAGGTTTTTTAATGTTTTATAGCAATTTCCAGACGGATTGGCTATATTTAGGCACATATCTGGCATATCTAGTTCATAGTTCATAGTTTTTGCCTTACATTCAAATTACATGAGCTGACAATTTTCGTTTAGATGGATGAAAATCTTTCTTAAAAGTTTTCGAAATAAAATATTAATTATATATATTTTGTTATAAAAAATATTAGTCCAGCTTTATTAACTTCCTACAAATGCCCTCTATAAGCTATCAGCCAGTTTTGAATGACAATTTTTATCGATTTTCGACTGCCCAACAACCAAAATGTACGTGTAGGGACAAACATGGACGGTCACACTGTCAAGCTATCGATATTTGAGCTAAGCTACCATTTAAAATGACAATGTGTACCCAGCTTTACCATGCTGCATTACTTCAAACTCGATAACCATAGGAAAACTATCATCTTCTGAAAGCTGTTTTTATAGAAGTATTTAAGTGATATTGGGTTAGATTTATTGCTGTGGGTTGTATACCTTATGTTGTCAGTCTCATTCACAAAAATATCTGCGAAAAATCGCATTAAACGGAGTTTTGGACCATGTCGACGATTTTTTTGACGATTTTTCAAATATTGTTGACGATTTGACGTTTTTTTTGACGATTTCCGATCAAAAACTGTCGGCAACGCTGTATATATGTCCAATTTCGCTGAAATTTTGAATGACTGACGGAATTTGTTCAAGAAACAAATGTGCCAAATTATATCGAGATTGGTTCAGATTTGGATATAGCTCCCATATACATATATTTTCGGCCGATTTCTTTATTTTATCCACCTAACACGCTATATATGTCCAACTTCGCTAAAATTTAGAATGTGTGATGGATATTGGCCTAGAATATATGTGCCAATTTATATTGGAATCGGATCAGATTTGGATATAGCTCATATATATTTTTTCTGCCGACTTCATGTATTTGAGGCACGAAACACGCTATTTATATCCAATTTCACGCTATTTATATCCAATATATAACGCCTTCATATCTCCTATATTTATTCGTTAAAATATTAAAAACGTTGATATAATTATGCATTCCATTATATTTTATCGTAGTCGGGGCAGCAAAGCGCACCGGGTTCAGCTAGTTTGCATATAAAATATGGAATTAATAACGATTTCATTAATTTTTTAGGTTTGTACAAATATGAACATTGCATACTGGACATATACAGTGACTGTCATTGAAAACAAGTAAGAAAGTATCAGTCGGCTTTGCCGACAGAGATATACCCTCAGCCTGTATATATTGAAACAATTTTTTCCCAAAAAAACGTATGTATTTTGGTTTTTTTTTTTAAAGTTTGGGAATTTGAACTAAAAGGAATGGATCTACATTGACCATTATGGAAGTGGATCTCCAGCCACTACATATGGTGCCATAGGGGGTTATTACACCATTCGGGATGTTTGCTCAAGAAGTATGGACTTGCCCCTGAAAAAAACGTTTACCATCGTAATTGAGGCAGCGAATGCAAGTTGCTTCAACAAAATTAAAGTGATTCGAGAACAGGTCTTAAAGTGTACTTATCCAAAATTTTGTGTGGGAGGTACCGGATGGAGTGGACAAATTTAGTCCATATGTGAACCTGATCTATGTCTGGTAGATATATTAGGAATAGAGTTTCTGGTCGAGAATTCCCGGCCCGGGATTTCCCGGGAATTCCCGAAATTTTTTGAACGTGATTTCCCGGGAAATTTTTTTGAAATTCCCGGGAATATGGGTATTTTTATTTTCATGTATAAGTCATGTATAGTATTCTCTGCCCTTCCCTAAAGTAAATCAATTTCAACTACACCCACTTTAAAACCTTGTTGTTTTTAAAATTTGAAAACATCAAATCTGTGATTAAGCTGGGCTTACTTTAAAAATAAAAAGTAAACACATATCACAACAAAACTGCCAAAGTGAATCTAAGTCATGTATATTTTTATACTTTCCGCCAAAATATGGAGGGTATAATTAAAGTTGTCATTCGGTTTGTAACACATCGAAATATTCATCGGGGACCCTATAAAGTATATATCTTCTTGATCCGGGTAAAATTCTATGTCGATATAACCATGTCCGTCCGTCCGTTCGCCCGTCTGTTGAAATCAAGATACAGCTAGCAATATTTTGAAGGTTGTGGCCTCAATATTTCTGCGAAATGGATGAATTTTGATATTTAATCTTCGTTGGTGGTATAAAACTTTCCCCTAGAAATTTGTCGGTACAGGTCCACGACTTAATATAGCCCCCATAGAACGGTACCTGCCGATTTTCGGTATTTTTGAAGGTTGTGGTCTCAATATTCCTCCGAAATGGCTAAAATTTGGTATTTGGTATTTGTTGGTGGTATAAGACTTTCCCCAGAAATTTGTCTTGTACTCAAAACGTCAGCCGTATACAAATTCGCTATAAACGGATTTGTTCTATGATTAACACGCTCTTCGAACTATAAGAACAACATACCATATCGTTGACTTTAAAAATCTAATCGGACAGCACTCTTTGATATCAAGGAAGCTTTGCTAGGATGGTAGTGCGAAACATATATTTTATATAACCTCCGAATATTAGTCAGGAATAATTGGATTTTGATAGCATACATATAGATATTCTTGAACAGCTGCCATATGCCGTATATGATTTATTGGTTTTTCAAGATTTTGGCGCAACGTCTTTTAAGATGTTTGCTATTGCTTTTTGACCCTTTTGTATTTTACCCTTAATATTGTTCCAAAGAGATAACTAACGTCACAACTACGCATAAAGGGAGTAAGTACTTCATGTTTGCTTACTGTCTGTCACGTCTATTCCCCACGGAATCGATTTCCCATTGTCCCGGGAATTCCCGGGTTCCCGGGAATGAGAAATTTTCATTCCCGATTTCCCGGGAATGAAAAAAAGTCGGGAATTCCCAAACTCTAATTAGGATGTGCAAAGTATGGATTACATCGGTCACTTCCTTCAAGAGTTATCATAATTATGAAACGAGATGAGATGTTTTAACAATTCAAGAAAAAAAATTTGTAGGCTGAAAAGTTGTCTAGTTGCAGTATCGTTATACTAAAATTTTACCGGATAACAAAAAATGGGCATTTTCAAATTGAGCATTCAAAATGATGCACCACAATAATCGATTAATAATTTCCAATTTTTTCGCTTTTTATGCATTTTAGTAATCAGAATGGTGGAATAACTGTTTCCCTGTCGTTTTCAGTAATTTTTGTCATTGATTCCGATAGAAAAAATATGTTTCTGACGTAATTTTGGCTTGATTGTAATTAATGTCCCTTTGTAGGCAATTTGGATAGAAATTGCTAGTTTTTAAAGTTATTTTCCAAAAAATGACTTTGAAAAATCATTAACGGTTATGTCTAGAGTACGTACAAACAATTTAATGACATGTGGAAAGTCCGGTAGTAGCCAGACTTGCCCCGTATTAGACTAGTCTTTAACGGAATTGCCCTAATAGTGGAAAATCGGGGCATAGAACAATAGAGATTAGAGACTGTATAGGTTTTTCATTAAGCGCTTTCTCAAATTGCCAGAGAACACAGCAACTTACGTTCTAGCCCTAGAAACATGATATGTATACACGTATGGACTTCACCTAGAATATATGTCAAAAGCACTGTTTGAATATAAACAAGATCAACTATCACATACCTCGTTAATAAAATAGTCAAAAATTCCAGAAGTAAGAGAAACCCATTGCAATTGAATATGTATTCCCAACGCCAAATATCGTACATTAAGAAGGCGAGATCGGTAATTCTTCGATTGAATTTTCACACCCGAACCTACATTTTTTGAAAGTACATATTTAGACTACAAAAACCCTAGTAGGGTTTTGTCCTGTCATTCAGTTCGGATTTTATGGCCTCATCTAAACCGGGTTAAATCTACACTTTTTATACCCTACACCACTATGTGGGGAGGGTATTATAAGTTGGTTTTGGTCAAAAAGTTTGTAACGCATCGAAATAATGGTCGTAGACCCATATTTATATATATCAAAATGAATGTCTCGACGAGCTGAATCGATCTGGCTATGTGTGTCCGTCCGTCTGTCCGTCTGTCCATCTAAACCTTGTAATCACGCTACAGGTCGCAATATTGATCGGATTGTCACGAAATTTTGGGTGTTGATGGGGGTCCCGGAGGGGAAGAAGCCTATTGATTTTGGTGATGGTCGGATAATATTTAGGGGTCGGAATGGGCAAAAAATTATGTGGATAAAAAGACAGCGTTTTTTCCAAAGCGAATATCTCAGCTTCTATATGGGGTATACCAAAAGCAAAACCTGACAATGAAAGTAGAAAATATCACCTTTCTAATGATGTAAAGTAGGTTCTTGTAGGTGATCAAATAACGAAGATATCACAATAGTCGCAAATAAACCCCAAATTTTCATGCTTGCGATTTTAGTTATAATGACGAATATCACCTTTACAATGATGCAAACTAGGTCGGCGTAGGTGACCAAATAGCGGAGATATCACAATAGTCGGTAATTCATCCCATTTTCCATTTTTTTGGAAATCACGCTACAGGCCGCAATTTTGATCGGATCGTCACGAAATTTTGAGAGTTAATGGAGATCTCAAAGAGGAAGAAGCCTATTGATTTTGGTGAGGGTCGAATAATATTTAGGGTTCGGAATGAGCAAAAAACTTATTTGGATATAAAGACAACGTTTTTTTCCAAAGCGAATATCTCAGCTTCTATAAGGGGTATACAAAAAGCAAAACATGACAATGAAAGTAGAAAATATCACCTTTCTAACGATGTAAAGTAGGTTCTCGTGGGTGATCAAACAACGAAGATATCACAACAGTCGCAAATTAAACCCAAATTTTCATTTTTTCGATTTTAGTTATATAGACGAATATCACAGCTTTGGTTGGATACTTTCCAAAAACAAAGCCTTACTATGAAAGTAGAAGATCCCATCTTTACAATGATGCAAAATAGGTCGGCGTAGGTGACCAAATAACGGAGATATCGCAATATTTGATAATACATCCCATTTTTCTATTTTTTTGGAAATCACGCTACTGGGCGCAATTTTGATCGGATCGTCACGAAATTTGGAGGGTTAATGAGGGTCTCACAGAGGAAGAAGCGTGTTGATTTTAATGATGGTCGGATTATATTTAGGGGTCGGAATGAGCAAAAACTTTATTTGGAGAAAAAGTCAACATATTATTCCAAAGCAAATATCTCAGCGTCTATAAGGGATCTACAAAAAGCACAACATGGCAATGAAAGTAGAAAATATCACCTTTACAACGATGTAACGTAGGTTGTCGTAGGTGGTCAAACAACGAAGATATCGCAATAGTCGCTAATAAAACCCAACTTCTCATTTTTGCGATTTTAATAGTAATGACGGATATCACACCTTTGGTTGGGGACCTTCTAAAGGCAAAGCCTGACTAAGAAAGTTGAAAATCCCATATTTGAAATTATGCAAAGTAGGTTGGCGTAGGTAGTCAAATAATAGAGATATCGCAATAGTCGTAAATGCATTCCTTTTTCCACTTTTTCTGCAATTATCAGCCTATTGATGTTGGTGATGTCGACAGTAGTCAAATATAAAATTAAATATTAATTATTTTGGTTCAGTTCGCCTTAAGTCATTTGGTATAAAAGCCAGATAGGTGGAAACTTTCGTATCTCCATAAACGAAATATTTTCGAGTGAAAATATTATTCACAGAGGTAGTCGTGTAGGGTATCACATAGTCGGCCCGACTATAGCCTTTTCTCACTTGTTTGCAATTATCAGGCCTTTATCTCAGAAACGAATAGGAATTTGGCCTTGCTGTCTTTAGCAATATTGTAGCCCTAAACTAGTAGAACTTATCTTTTGAAAAAACCACATAAGAAAAACTCCATCTAGGGCATCAAAATCTTTAAAATATAGAAAATTTTACGTAATTGCTGAAATTCTGGTCAGTATCGGCTAAACTATTGGAACCAAGTAACATTTTGCAAAAAATTTCCAAATAAAGTTCTCAACAATTCTTTAGAACATTCTGAAACTCTAAAATGCTTACTTCATGTTGTTTCAGCGGTATTTTCCATCATATCGTTTACAACACGTATTTCAAACACAGTTCACATCAACAGTTTATTCTCGCATTTCGGATTTCACTACATTATTGACATTTTTATTAAATCGTCGTTGAAAAATGTATTGAAAACAACGGCATAGAGGCATTTTACAACAATGACATGTTCTGAAGAGTTGTGTATTACATTCCGGGGAATATTTTTTCAAAAGAAAATATTCAGAAAAACTAACGGTTTTGGAGATACGGTGCGAAATGTATAAAAATTGTGGAATTTTTGCATATATCTTGAAATTTGAGGCAATAAATGTTGTTTTCCGAGTTCATTATTTCTCCAAATATTTTATTCTTGCCCTTATCTAGAAATTTGCTTCAGAGGTCAGAAGAAGATTCGCATTGATTTCAGAAATATAGCCCCGAATTCTTTAAAAACTCAATATTTAACCATGTTTAGATGGGGCCATAAAATCCGAGCTGGATCTAACACAACAAAACCCAACTAGGGTTTCTTGTCGTTTGGGTCTGTACTTTAAAAAAATCTTCAGTTCGAATTGCTTGCACAAGATCACCTTAAAAATGTTGCACAGTGTTATCAAACATGCCGTAAACCTTTATTTTTCAAAATACTTATATCGGTAGGTATGTGCATATTTTTACAATCTTAGTTTTATATTATAACGTTTTTGAAAAAATTAAGCTATTGAATTGAATTAGTAATTTTTTGGAAAATAACTTCAAAGACTAGAAATTTCTAGCCAAATTTCCTACAAAGGGACATTTATTGCAATCATGACAAAATTACGTCAGGAACATCTTTTTTCTATCGGAATCAATGACAAAAATTACTGAAAACGACAGGGAACCAGTTATTCCACCATTATGATTACTAAAATTGTATAAAAAGCGAAAAATTTTAAAACTATTAATAGTGATTATTGTGGTGCATCATTTCCAATGCTCAATTTGAAAATGCCCATTACACAGTGGATTCACTTGTATGAGGAAAGTGGCTATAAATATTTAGAGTGTAAAAATCAAGTCAATGCGCCGGTTACAGCTTTGTACTGCTGCGAGCGTAACATTCTCCCCTCTTTCCCCTCTGGAGGGGCATACGGTAAGAATTGTTGTATGCTGTTAATACAATATGACATGAACAAAGGTCCCGATTATCTTATGATGCAAAAATAGGTTTGGGGAAACAAAACAATCTCCAAAACAACATAAAATCCAACCAATTTAGCGGACTAAAAAAATCAAAATTTTTGTCTGAAAATTGGTAAAATTTTTATATAGATCTTATAGCGTTCTTTCTGGAAGGCACGTACCGCCAACGTAAGACAAATTTGGAAGAAAATTTCTTCATCTTGCCACTGATGCCAATTATGTTACTGTACGTGGTCGGATAACAGAGTTATACGCTAATATATTCATTGAAACCCTATTCTATGGTAGCTTTAGTCAGTGACCCACCATTTATAGTCTGGCACTAGATGGCAGCTGATTTTAATACTGAATAATCTTAAACCCATGACCTACTTTGGAAAATTATTCCCGAGGTGGGCACTGGTGGGCATCATGACTAAAACCTTATGTCAAATTTAAGTATATGATCGAATTGCCATTACAAAATACACTAAGAAAATATGCAGCTAACTAGAATTCCAAATCACGCAAAACCACTATTTTTTAATGAATATTAAGCTATTACCTCCTTCTTCAAAATCCACTATATTATATTGCTATACGTATTAGTTTCGCGATATTTTGAATATATTTACCTGCACTTCAAATATAGGTTGTATTCACAACAAAAAATATTAGTCAAATGTTCCGACTTTTGAAGCTATTCTTAAGAAGATCGCGTTCGAATGAAACAAAAACTAATATATTTTTAAAAAGGTTCATGTCTTAGCTGTCTGAATTGCCAGATGTTGTACCAAAATTTTGACATGCATTTTTTTTATTTTTGGCCAATGGGTGGATCCACTGTGCATTATTTGTTTTCCGGTAAAATTTTAGTATAACGGTAGTCAAAACGAAATATTTTTTGCATGCCATCTTAATAAGAACTTTTCAGCCTACAAAAATAGTTTTTTTTTTTTTTTTTGAATTGTTAAACAATCTCAACTCGTTTCCAAGTTATCAACGTTTAGATTTTTATTTCAGGTTGCATCATTTTCAGTGACAGTAACTGTAGGTGGCGCAAAAGTAAACTACCGAAGTTTTTTGGCTGTAATTTAAAAAAAAATATGAAAAACTTTGATTCTTCTTGTGGATTATTTTTATTTCGTCTTTTAATTTTTTTCATCAAGTCGAGAATATGATGTCAGGTAAATGGCCGCCGCCACAGTTTATTGTCATTTGAGCCCTTTTTATGGCATTTTCCATCACTTTGGCCAAAACTTCCGGCGATAGGTCCTCACATTCTTGACGGATATTGTCTTTAAGAGCCAAAAGAGTTTGAGGCTTGTTAACATGCAGCGGTCAAATCAGGCGATCTTGCTGGCCAGTGCAAATCGCCAAAACGGAAGATTAGGCGCCCGGGAAATGCATACTTCAGCATATCCCACCGTTCTGGAGCAGTGTAACTTAACATTGTTTATTAAGGTGTCAAAACAGAACTGACATTAGGGGCCAATCGCAAAATGTATAGCATTTTCTGATAGGAGGATTAGTTTTGCGCCACCTTGTATATACATTTTCCCATAATTCTGATTCATTTCATTTATTGTACATACAATGCTTGGTACTGGTACTAGTGCACTGTTAAAAGGTATAATAAAAGCGTAATTCAATCAAATATAATTAAATTTGTCAAGGGAGTTTGTTATTTTTTCCAGCCACTACAATTGGCGTCCTTAGAAACACCGTTCGGTCTCGGCGATAAAAATGTGTAGACTAATAAATATGTAGACAACAAAAGCTTTCATTTTCTATTCCTAACAGCTGTCACACAAAATGATGTTAGGGCTGGTCATCTGTGTCACGGCTGACTTGGGCTAGTGAAATGAATCGACTTCGAAAACAATTTATTCATTCATAAGACAGTGTTTTAATATAAATTTTAGTTTCAATGCACAGGGTAGCTTTCACTCAAACCATAAACAACTATTTGCAACATAGGTACATACATACGGTAAACAGCAAATATCCTTTACAATTCCATTTGAAAGAAAAAATAAAAAATTTTTTGCGAGCACCTCTACGATTTTTGATATAAAGGTTAAGAACAAAATTATGGTTTCAAATCTGTTCACGTTCACAAAATTGGCCGATGAGCGCAAAAGTTATAGCGCTTTTTATTCTCTTATAAAGAAAAAACATTTTAAAATTTCTTATTTGTTGTGTTGAGAAAATGTATGCATATATCATTAACAGCATTTGACATCTACCCATAGATGCACCATAATTTCTAAATTTGTTTTTATTTTCGCGGAAAATCAAAAAAAAAAAAAAAAAAAAAATCTGGGAGCAAACCTAAATTATACTACCTCAGAGTCCGTATAAACTTCTAAAAAATAAATTAAAAACAAGTACGAAAAGCGTTAAGTTCGGTCGGGCCGAACTTTTTATACCCTCCACCACAAATTTCAGCCATTTCGGTGGATTAATGTGGCCACAACCTTCAAAATACCGAAATTCGGAAGGTACCGTTCTATGGGGGCTATATGATGGCGTGGACCTATACCTACAAATTTCTGGGGGAAAGTTTTATACGCCTAAAGAAGACTAAATACCAAATTTCAGCCATATCGGTGAGGCTAAAACGTTCAAAATATCGAAAATCGGGAGATATTGTATTATGGGGGCTATATCAACACGTGGACCTATATAAACATTTTATGGTAGAAATGTTTCATAGCCTCTGGAAACACAAAATACAAAGTTACAACCGATTCTTTGGTCAAATGGGTCTAATACATTCAAAATATATTAAAATGACGCGTACTTTATAAGGGGTCTTATGTGGGGACTATACCAAAACATGGACCTATATAACTCAACTTTGGTAGGAATGTTTTCTGGCCTCTGAAGACACAAAATACCAAATTACAACCAATTCTGTGGCCAAATATCTTAAAAATTCCTTAAAACGACGACGCGTCACGCGTCATTTTGTATGGGGGCTATACGAAAGCGTGGACTTACATAGCCCGCTTTCAATACCAAAAGTCCTACGTAAATATAACATATTTTCCAAAAATTTCATAAACCTACGTCAATCCGTTCGGACGCTAGAGTGATTTCCACAGACGGACAGACGGACGGACATGGCTATATCGATGTAGAATTGCACGCTGATCAATTATACCCTCCTATGGTGGAGGGTATAATAAGCACAGAATCTAGACAACGCGTAAAAATATGAAACCAAAGTTATAAACATTGGCTTTAAAAATTGCATATTATAGTAACAACAAAAGAGAAAAAAACTTATTGTTAAAATATTATTCCAAATATATTTTTTCTGGTCCGATTAGAAAAATTAAAAAAAAAATATATATATGGGAGTTTTCCAACTATTTCGCTAAAATTCCTTAAATAACACTGCTCAAATAAATTGAAAAAGTTGAATGCCACTGTGCAACATTTTTAAGGTAATCTTGTGCAAACAATTTGAATTGAGGACTTTTTGGAAAATACAAAACCAAACGACAAAAACCTTAGTTGGGTTTTGTTGTGTCAGATCCAACTTGGATTTTATGGCCCCATCTAAACATGCTTAAATATTGTATATTTTAAAGTTCTTCGGGGCTATATCTCTGAAACTAATGTGAATCTTCTTCTGACCTCTGAAGCAAATTTGTAGATAAGGGAACGTATAAAATATTTGGAGAGAAAATGAACTCGAAAAACTACATTTATTGCCTCAAATTTTATTAAATATCGAAAATAACTCCAAAACCGTAAATTTTTCCTTGCTATTTTCTTTTGAAAAAAATATGCGCTAGAATGTAATACACAACTATTCATAACATGTCATTGTTGTAAAATGGCTCTATCACGTTGTTTTCAGTATATTTTTCAATGACCATTGAATAAATACGTCAATAATGCGGTGAAATCCGAAATGCGAGAATAAACTGTTGGTGTGATCTGTGTTTGAAATACGTGCTGTAAAAGATATGATGCAAAATACCGCTGAAACAACATGAAGTAAGCATTTTACAGTTTCAGAATGTTCTGAAGAATTGCTGAGATCTTTATTTGGAAAATTTTTGCAAACGGTTGCTTGGTCCAACTCCCAGTAGTTTAGCTGATACTGACCAGACTTTCAGCAATTATATAAAATTTTCTATATTTTATCGATTTTGATGCCCTTGGTGGAGTTTTTCTTATGTGGTCTGTTCAAAAGATAAGTTTTACTAGTTTAGGGCTACAATATTGCCGAAGATAGCAAGGCCAAATTCCTAATCGTTTCTGAGATACAGGTCCGATAAATACAAACAAATCTAGTTTTAGCCCGGTTTAAATGAGGCCATAAAATCCGAACTGGATCTGACAGGACAAAACCCTACTAGGGTTTTTGTAGATTCAATATGTACTTTCAAAAAATGCATACTAGAAGTTGTTTGCATTTTCAGTGTTGCATAGTGTGTTTCAACAGAAATTGTTGTTGTTTCTAAATTAAATCGGCGAGTTATTTTCAAATCCGGCCGCGGTTTTTTTCATCAGCTCTTGTTCTTGAGATATAGCTCAAAATCGGTTTTTACGAGTTTTAAGAAAATTCACGCATCAAATTTTGGCCTCTAGACTCCAATTACTGTAAGGAGCACACATATGAGATATACAATAAACGACGTAAAATCATCTATAATCTTATTAGGTTCTATAATCTTATTAGGAGTTTGGAATATTATCTTGTTGCGCGTCCGGATTATTAAAAAACATTCAAAAAACACCGAAATTCCGGCTTCCAAATGTCGGCATCAATTTTAGGTGGACTCAGTGGATGTATCGAAAAATCATACACTATTATCATGTTGCTTATGGAGTATTCTGTCATTCTTTGCCAAAAGCTTTAAAAGATTTTTGTGTGGAAGCTTTTTTATCGAATCACTTTATTATTAAGATTTTATTCAATATTAAGTAAAAACTCTTCAAAACATCATACAGGTATAATAGGTTGTAAACAAGTCATAACCCTAATGGTAATGTATGGTCAGGGACCATACTTGTAATTATTCTGTTCTACACTGTTATTTGTCGTGTTTTGTCATTTACTTTGGGCTAGCGGTTCGCGAATGTACATATGTATGTACGTACATATATACAATATCCAGCCTATTCCCTTTGCTGATTTCCAACAAGGTTGGAAAACATAATTATGCTTATAAGCAGCCAATGCAGCAAAGGGAAAGTAGTCTTTGATCGAGTTTAAAACCGAACGCAAAGGTCTCCCCAGAGTGAACACAAAGTTAACCACAAAAAGAACAAAAGGAACAAACAGAAACAAACAACACGAATTGTTACAAGTCAAACATCAATTTGTTTAAAATATTACAAAAAACATAAACGATTACAAAACACAAACATACACCATTGTACATATACTCACAGAACATCAAATCCAAATAGAAAATTGTGTCTTCGATGACATTTTCGTCGTCGATTCGTTGACGAATGTTCCGAAATTATCATGTACGACAACTTGCATGACCATGTCTTGAATTGTGTATTGACAGCAAACCGAAAAATGCTCAAAAGTGTGCTTTGAAACAATTGTACACATATTTATTCAAATATACAATTTTTATACCCTATAAGTTTGTTTTGGTAAAAATTCATGTAACGCCGCGAAATATTTGTCGGAGACCCCCAATGTGGTATACCAATCTTCATATCTCGACGATATAAAACGATTTTGAGTTGTGTGTCCGTCCGTCTGTCCATTATAAATTTTAAACACGCTCCAGGCCGCAATTATGGACCGATCGCCACGAAATTTTGTATGGAGGTCGGGTTCATTCTTATTAGTGATGATCGTGAAATATTTAGCGGGTGAAATGGACCAAAAACATAATATTTATCCAATTTTTTTAGCGGCTCTGTACGTCTCAATAATAGTCCGATCAACGCGTAATTTTAAATAAGGTAAGAGTATATCACAAAAAAGAAGCTTGCAATTTGAGATGGCAATCGGATAATATTTAGAGGGTTAAATGAACCAAAACTTTTGTATGAAAATTGTGAAAATTTTTAATATACAGCTTATATCTTAATTCCTGGAAGTGACATTCCGGACAAGTGAGGAATACTTGAAAGTGGAACGCTTGACCTTTCAATTGATGCCAATAATGTTGGTGTGCATGATCAGATAACAGCGTTACAGCCTAATATATTCCGTTATTTGTTTGTAGTATAATAATAAACTCGCTAGAAGTCGCAATTATACATCAATAGTCACGAAATTTTGCACCGGGTAAGAGTATAGGTCGAAAAAGATGCCTACAATTTTGAATGATGATCTGATATTCTTTAGCGGGTGAAATGGACCACTACATTTGTATGAAAAATATAAAAATTTTATTTTTTGTCGATATTTTAATTCCTTGAGGACATACATATATATTTCGCAAAGTAGCCTACATATGGGAAAAAACTACTGGCCTTTCCTCTGGTGTAAATTGCAATAAAGTGTTTGCTAGATAACGGGCCTACTGCCTAATATATAATGGGTTCTGTGTGCAGAACCACATTTGTATCCCATGCTACATATTGTCTCTCCAAAAGTTTATGTAACACCACGAAATATTCGTCCCTTATTTGGTATGCGAAAGTTCATATCTCGACGAGATAAAGCGATTTAGCGACGTGTGTCCGTCCATTAAAAATTGTAAACAAGCTTAAGGCCGCAATTATGGACCGATTGTAACGAATTTTTTAAGGAGGTTGGGTTCGGGCCAGAATAGAAATGATTAGTTTTTGCTGGTGATCGTGAAATGTTCAGGGAATGAAATGGACCAAAAACAAAATTTTAACCAATTTGTAGGTCAAAATAATAACCCGCAAAATTTTAAACAAAGTGTGAGTTTATGATGAAGAAGAAGCGTACAAACCAACGTGAAGATCAGATAATACTTAGCGGGTTAAATGGACTGAAACTTTTGTGTGAAATTGGTAAAAATGTCAATAACGTAGCGGTTAAACAACGGAAGTAGTAGTACTACATAAGTGGGTTTGATTACATTTTAGTTTGTGTGAACTAAATTTTCCTTTACTGCTACAAAAATGTCTTTGTCATGCTAGATAACTTTTTAGTTTTGGTCATAAGTATTATACATTACATCTCTGATATTTGATAATTAAATTTCTTTTAAAACCTTGATGTTTTGTTCAATAAAATAATTTTTCCGCGAAGAAGTCTGCGGTTTAAAGGTTTGGAAATATGCTCCACAGTAAGTGGAAGGTAATCTGATATGAAAACATCCGCTATTTTAATACACTGAGGGAAATCGTTGCACATTTTTCAAATTGAACACACCTGTCGGACTTTGAATTTTATATGTGTTCTATTTCGGTGTCCGCGGCTGTTCTTAACTGTGTAATTTTCTAATATAGATGGACCAACTCAAGCTTTTCACAACGGACTTTACGAATATAGTACTTTTTTTAACCGAACTCACATATGTCAGTCCTTTTTTCGCGGGCAATCATAGCCATAGACATTGCGGTTTTAGATTTGTATGTTGCTATTAATATGTGCTAAAATTTTCCTCAGGGTATTAAAATAACGGATGTTTCCATATCTGACTGTGGAGGATATTTTCCAAACTTTTTCATAATTTTTTTTCGAAAATGTTGCATCTTATCAGCATCCGAAGCAGTCAATTGGTCAATTATTGGCATTTTCCTTCACAAAAAGTCTTACTTCGTGCACAAATTTGTCAGTTTAAAAATACAACTGCGACTTGATTATGGACAGCTTTATATAGTAGGCTGGCCTAGGCAACTCACAGTGTCGCCAGGTGTCATTTGACATTTTTTTTTGGAAAATTTGATAGTTTTTAGCCTAAGCGTACTCACGACAGTTCGATATTAGAGTTCGATCGGGCCGAACTTTTTATACCCTCCACCACAAATTTCAGCCATTTCGGTGGATTATTGTGGCCACAACCTTCAAAATGGCGAAAATCGGAAGGTACCGTTCTATGGGGGCTATATGATGGCGTGGACCTATACCTACAAATTTCTGGGGGGAAGTTTTATACCCCCCACGAAGACTAAATACCAAATTTCAGCCATCTCGGTGTGATAATGAGGCCAAAACCTTCAAAATACCGAAAATCGGGAGATATTGTATTATGGGGGCTATATCAAAACGTGGACCTATATAAACATTTTATGGTAGAAATGTTTCTTAGCCTCTGGAAACACAAAATACAAAGTTACAACCGATTCTGTTGTCAAATGGAACTAATACATTCAAAATATATTAAAATGACGAGTACTTTATATGGGGGCTATACCAAAACGTGGACCCATATAAACCAACTTTGATAGGAATGTTTTTTGGCCTCTGGATACACAAAATACCAAATTACAACCAATTCGGTGGTAAAATGGGACAAATATCTTAAAAATTTCTTAAAACGACGACGCGTCACGCGTCATTTTGTATGGGGGCTATACGAAAGCGTGGACCTACATAGCCCGCTTTCAATACCAAAAGTCCTAAGTACAAATAATTGATTTTCCCAAAATTTCATTCACCTACGTCAATCCGTTCGAACGCTAGAGTGATTTCCACAGACGGACAGACGGACGGACATGGCTATATCGATGTAGAATTGCACGCTGATCAAGAATATATATAGTTTGTGGGGTCTGCAATGATTATTTCGAGTAGTTACCCCCATCCTATGGGGGAGGGTATAAAAAGGTCCCGCACAAACCACTTTTAATTTGTATGATAAATGCAATAAAATTATAAATAATATAAATATAATAATGATATGAGGATAAAATTAGTGAGAAGCAAACAGTTATGTCATTTTGGTTATGTTGTATGACCCCATACCTTAATTTCAGATAAATATCGGCTTACAGTAACTTGAAAAAACTTTCCGAAATTCAGAAAAAATAAAAACTTTATAAGCTGTTTGCGCGGAAGCTCTTTTTATCGAATCAATTTATTATAAATATTTTATGTAATCTCAGGTAAAAACTCATCCAAATATCATCCATGGATACGAGGTTGCAAAAAAGTCATAACACTATTCGGCATACGACCATATGTTGTGTTGTTTACAATGCACAGTGTCCGATTTTCCAAAAAACCTGGGCAAAAATCGAAAAAAAAAAATTTGCCAATTTACACTAAAAAGGGTCAGATATTGTTTATAGGATCTCAGTGCGTGTAGTTATGAAAAAATATATACATTTCTTGTTTAATAAGTGGGTATAAAAGCAGGTCGAAGTGACCCTATTTGGAATTTTTTTTCTTTTCAATATTTAAGTTGTTTATAAATCTATGATAATATGCAAACTAAACAACGGTTATTAAATATTTTCTTTTTGTAATTGTAATGAAAGGTATGTGAAACGTATTTAAGATGTTCAGTGTCGCCAATAAATTATGCGTTCTTTAATAATTGATGTCCGTACTTGTTAATTTTTTTCAAGATCAATTTTCACAATAAATTATGAAAATAGTTGTGAGTAAGATCGAGTTGGGCCGTGTAATTTATAAATTCATAAAAAAGGAAGGGTTTTTTAGCAATTTTCATCGAAACATCCTGCACATATTTGCACTTTTTGTTTTTATGTGATATTTTGTCTTGAAGGAATGTCAGAATATAGTATAGGGTCACTTTCTGGCGTTTGGGTATAATTTGGAGTTTTGGTATATTCTAAGACCTATAGTAAAATTTTATGGCGAACAAATTTCTAGAATATTTTGGTATGATCCGATCACATTTTATAGGAGATTTTAAAGATTTGTGGGAAATGGGACCAGAAGGACCCCTTTTATGACTCGCACGAGGGTTAATTTTTTTAAGAAAAATATTCCTCGCATTCTTGTCAGTATAGTTACCAACGACATTATACTCCTAAAGTGCAAGGAATCCAAGGGATCTTAACTCAAATATTTCCAAAACTCTAGAAATGGTGGAAGCTTGCAACCCTATTTTAGTTTCTTGGTTTTTTGGCAAAATTGATACCGATATTTTCTTGGTATGTAATGCAAATAGAGATTTCTTTTCTTTGGTAACTTATAGTGAAATTTAGCAGAGAACATTTTTGTCTTTGACGGCATTCTTCTAAAATGATGCTTTGTATGACAATTTTGCCAAAACTCACATGAAGTACGCCCTTAACCCTAAAATGTGTTTATAATTTTGCATATTTCTGGAGTTTAGGTAAGGTATAGAGTTTTGGTGTATTCTAGGACCCATAGTAAAAATTGATGGCGAACAAATTTGTAGAATATTTTGATCCGATAAGATCACATTTTATAGGAGGAGGGACCAAAAAGGCCCCTTAAATGACCGCCTGAGGGTTAAATAATATCAAAAACGTAATCAGCAGCCGGAAAAACATAAGAACCAAAGGTTAGGTCAAAATCTATTCATTTTTAGAGTTTTGACCAGGTTTTTCGGAAAATCGGACACTGTGCAATGACTTGAAAAAATCACTTTGCAAACAAATGGAATTTACTTGTAAACATTTTGGTCTGATAATTTGTCAAAACTTTCGATGTGGTTTATCACGTTAAGAGTGCATCTATCAAATTAAATCTTTGTATGTCGATGAAGGGCCATCCTATAGCACTATAAAAAATGGTTTAATGAATTCAATCATGGCCGACACTCGAAAAAACGAAGGCCGTGAGGGTCGCACAAAATCAAACTTTGTGCCAGAAAAAAAATTAAGCCGTGCGTGAACGGATGATGCCAGATCGTCATTTTAAATACCGTGAGATAGAGGCATCCCTGGGCATTTCTTCCACCAACTAACATTTGATATTGCGTAAACACCTGACAGCAAAAAAGGATTTTTATCGCTAGATCCAGCAATTGTGGATTTGTGCAAAGAAATTGTGAACAAATCAATCGCGATGCTTCAAACGACATTTGTAAGATCGTTACAGACGACGAATCTTGGATCTATGCTTAGGAGCCCCAAACAAAGCAAGAGTCGACCATTTGGGTCTTCGAAAGCAAGCCAAATCTATAGGGCTATAGGGCTTGAGGAATGTAGGACAGTTAATTCTGAATACTACACTATAAATTTTTTACCTGAAGTCTCCTGAGAAATTCGAAAAATGTCTTCAATGGAACGGCTCCTTTATATGGGGGCTATATAAAAGTGTGCGGGTGCCACCGTGGTGCAATGGAATGCACAACCGCCTTGCACGCTAAAGGTCGTGGGTTCGATTCCCAGGCCAGGCAACATCAAAAAATTGTCAACGGTGGCAAAATACCTCTCAGTGATGTTGGCGACATGTTCCTGAGTATTTCAGCCATGTAAAACTTCTCTACAAGTGGTGTCTTAGGACACGCCGTTCGGACTCGGCAATAAACAGTAGGTCTCATATCATTAAGCTAAAATGAATCGGGGTGCACTCATTGATATGAGAGAAGTCTACCTTGTCCCATCTGGGATGTTTGTGGAACAATTATATTATTATATAAAAGTGTGGACCTATATTGACTACTATTGGTGGAGAAGTTTTGTGAACCCCAAATGTCAAATTACAAATAATTCGGTTAATAATTTTTAAAGTACCGAAAGCGGGTCCGTTATATGGGGGCTATATCAAAACATGGATCTAACAGAACTATTTCTTGTGGAGAAGTCTTGTGACCGCTGGGAACCTCAAACGGCCAATTGCAGCTAGTTCGGTTAGTTAATTTTAGCTAAGATCCTAAAAATACTTAACTCGGAATACTTTAAATTCTCAAAACAACGAAAATCGAGAGGTACCGTTCTATGGGGTCTATATCAAAACGTTGACATATACTGGCGAATTTCTGGAAAACATTTTTTCACCAAAAAGAAGACTATACAGTGTCGGCCAAAACTAAAGCACCCCTTAGTACATTTTTTTAAATGGTATTTTTTTTAAGAAAACAAAGTTATAAATTTGTTTTCTATTTTTCTTTTTATTTATTTATATCTTTATTGTTGGAAAATACAAACATAAAGAATTCAGAATTAAAAAAACAAAAGTTAAAATTCAAAAAATATTTTAGGTCGCAAATATAAGCGGACAAAATTAAAGCACCCCCCTATTCGAGGTATAACAAAAACTATTGAAAACAATATTTCGTTGCGTTCGTATTCTGGTTGCACACGCACATCTTGTAGGCATACAGGATATTAAATTCGGAAATTTTAGCTTAAATCCTCAAAGTACTGAAAATCGGGAGGTACCGTTATATGGGGGCTATACCCAAACTTGGACCCAGGTCCACAATTTTTGTTGGAACAGTTTTGTGACCATTAGGAACCCTAAGTACCAAATTACAGCTGATTTAGTAGGAAAATGTGGCGGAAATTCTCAAAATACCGAAAATCGGAAGGTACCGCTATAAGGGGGCTATACCAAAACATTACCCGATATTGTTCATATTTATCGAAACATGATGCTACAACATCTTCTGGTCAAATACAAATTCGCTGAGATTTAAAAATATTCAGTCCACGACCAGCAAATAAAAACCATTCATACGTCAAAAAATTAAAAAGCAGACTTAAATTCGCCAAGACCCATCTGAACGGGAGTATCAAAAATGGAGGTTTTCAGATGAATCTAATTTGATTTTAAAGGATTCGGATGGCAAAAGGCGTAGATAAAATGGGCAACGGTTATATTCTAAATATCGTAAGGGCACTGTAAGGGCACTACAGAACTGAGTGAAGTAGCTACAAACTGGCAGAGATGGAGACAATTTATAGACAGCCTATGCCCAGTATAGAGGCAGCTCGTAATCAGAAGACGACGAGCAAGGCGTTATATAAGCTAGTTGGCAGAAATATACTTCCACAAATCGAAATATGGACTAAAACGTGAATTTAAATATTTTTTAATTAATTTCTCGTTGGAATCGAGCTTAATGACCAATGATGCAAGTGAAAAAGGAAAGCCGAAGATTCGAACCCACACAACCGCCACTATGTGACATGCATGTTTCGGCTTTGGCAGAGGCTCTTCAGACATATCGGCTATGGAGCGGCTTCTCTGTCATCGAACTTTTCTTCTTTAAAATTATTTTTATACCCTCCACCATAGTATGGAGGGTATATTAAGTTTGTTTTTCCGTTTGTGACGCATTGAAATACTCATTTGCGACCCTATAAAGTATATGTATTCTTGATCAGGGTAAAATTCTGAGCCGATCTGTGCACGTCCGTCCGTTCGTCTGTGGTAATCACTCTAGCATCCACAAAAATGGAGGTAGGACGCTGAAATTTTGGAAAAAGGCGTCTTTTGTTTACAGACTGGTCAAGTTCGATGATGGGCTATATCGGTCCACGTTTAGGTATATCCCCCCATATAATGGTATTTTGACGTTTTTAGCTACATTTTCAGACCGATGTAGCTATAATTTGACATTTAGGGTTCTGAAGTGTCAATAAACTTATATAACAAAAGTTGTGGACATAGGTCCACGTTTTGGTATAGCCCCCAAATAACGGTACCCCCCGATTTACGGTATTTTGACGCTTTTAGCTACATTTTCAGACCGATGTAGCTATAATTTGACATTTAGGGTTCTTAAGTGTCAATAAACTTATATAACAAAAGTTGTGGACATAGGTCCACGTTTTGGTATAGCCCCCATATAACGGTACCCCCGATTTACGGTATTTTGACGTTTTTAGCTACATTTTCAGACCGATTTAGCTATAAATTGACATTTAGGGTTCTTAAGTGTCAATAAACTGATATAACAAAACTAGTGGACCTAGATCAATGTTTTGGAATAGCCCCCGTATAACGTTACCGCCCGATTTCAGGTATTTTGACGATTTAATTCGCATTTCTAGACCGAATTAGCTATAATTTGATATTTAGGGTTCCTAGTGACCAAAAAACTTATATTCGAAAAAATTATGAACATAGGTACATGTTTTGGTATAGCCCCATATAACGGTACCTCCTGATTTTCGGTATTTTGAGATTTTTACCTACAAGTTTTAACCGAATTACCTGTAATTTGAATATTTGACATTTGAAGTTCTTAGTGGTCACCACACCTCTCCACCAAAATTGTCTGACATTTTGGGAAAATGCGTCTTTTGTTTGCAGGCAGGTTAAATTCGATGATGGGCTATATCGGTCCACGTATTGGTATAGCCCCCATATAACGGTATCCCCGATTTACGGTATTTTGACGTTTTTAGCTACATTTTCAGGTCGAATTAGCTATTATTTGACATTTAGGGTTCTTAAGTGTAAATAAACTTATATGACAAAACTTGTGGACATAGGTCCACGTTTTGGTATAGCCCCCATATAACGGTACCCCCGATTTACGGTATTTTGACGTTTTTAGCTACATTTTCAGACCGATATAGCTATAATTTGACATTTAGGGTTCTTAAGTGTAACTAAATTTATATAACAAAAGTTGTGGACATAGGTTTACGTTTTGGTATAGCCCCCATATAACGGTACCCTCGATTTATGGCATTTTGACGTTTTTAGTTACATTTACAGACCGATTTAGCTATAAATTGACATTTAGGGTTCTGAAATGTCAATAAACTTATATAACTAGTGGACATAGGTCCATGTTTTGGAATAGCCCCCATATAACGTTACCGACCGATTTCATGTATTTTGACGTTTAAATTCACATTTCTAGACCGAATTAGCTATAATTTGATATTTAGGGTTCTTAGTGACCAAAAAACTTATATTCGAAATAATTATGAACATAGGTCCATGTTTTGGTATAGCCCCATATAACGGTACCTCGGTATAACGGATTTCCCCATATAACGGATTTTCGGTATTTTGAGAATTTTACCTACAAGTTTTAACCGAATTATCTGTAATTTGAACATTTGACATTTGAAATTCTTAGTGGTCACCACACCTCTCCACCAAAAATTGTCAAGAAAGGTCGATGTATTGATAAAGCTCCCATATAAAAGTACCTCCCGATTTTCAGTAATTTGATGATTTTAACTACAATATTAAACCGAACTAACAGTAATTTGACATTTCAAGTTCTTAGTGGTCACAACACCTCTCCATAAAAAATTGTCAACCTAGGTCCATGTTCGGATACAGCTCCCCTATAAGGGTACCTCCCAATTTTCAGTAATTGGCAATTTTAGCTAAAATTTTTAACCGAACTAACTGTAATTTGACATTTGAAGGTTGTAGTGGTCACCACACACCTGCATCAACAATTTTCAACATAGCCCTAATATAACGATACTTCCCGATTTTCGGTACTTTGAGGATTTAACTTAAAATGTTTAACCGAACGTAGGTCCATGTTTTGGTATAGCCCCAAAACAAACCTTCCGATTTTCCGTACCTTAGCTTTATTTTTTGGACGAACTTTCTGTAATTTGAAATTAAAAAGCCAACAAAAATGTATCATTTAAGTTCATATTTTCGTATAGCCCACATACCTGCGAACTAGCTGTTAATGACATTTGAAGTTCCCACGTTATGTACCGATTTTCGGTATTTTAACGTACCCACCTTAAATTGGGGACAGGAATGAAAACTAATTATTTTACTTTAGTTCAGAATATTTTATGGTGGAGGGTATTAAAAATTTCGGCCTGGCCGAACTTAACGCTTTTTTACTTGTTTTATTTTTTGTTTGAATTTAAATATTTTTCACACAAAAGTTATGACCAATTTCACACGCTAAACACCATTCGATCATCATCCAAAATGATTGGTATCTTTATTGACCTAAAATCTTACTCCCTGTAAATTTGGTTAGCATAGACATTTTCGTGATTATAATACATTACGCACTGTGAGATCCCTTTATACATTACACTGTAACTCTGCCATCTGACCATCAACGTCAACATAAGTCACACTAGTGGAAAGGTCAAGAGTTCCTCTTCCAAATATCACTTACTGGAAATGGGTCTTCCAAGAATAAAGATACAGGCTGTACATTAAATTTTTTTACAAATTTCACACAAAAGTTTTGGTCCATTCCACATGGTAAACATTAACTGATCATCCTCTAAGACTGCAAGCTTCTTCTTTCTCATAACCTCAAACCTAATTTAAAATTTCCCGCCGATTGGACTATTATTGCGACCTACAGAGCAGCTACAAAATCGGGTAAAAATTTTTTGGTCTATTTTACACGTTAAATATTTCACGATCGTCACCAATTAAAATAGCGATCTATTCTGATATGAAACCGACCTACATACCAAATCTCGTGGTAATCGGTCCATAATTGCGGCTTGGAGTTTGATTACAATTTATAATGGACACACTGGAATCATTTGAAATTTGGATATACCGAAAAATACTTAAAATACCGTGGACAGATCGCATAAGAAATGACGAGGTACCATGAAGAATGAATCAAGATCGCCAACTCCTTAAAACAGTTAAAACCAGAAAAGTGTCATACCTGGGACATATCATGAGAAATGATAAATATATTCTTCTGCAAAAAATTATCAAAGGATCAGTTGATGGAAGACCAGAGGAAGAAAAGAAGTTTCGTGGCTGAAAAATGCTTCCTTAAAAAAATTACCATTTTAAAAAAATGTACTGAGGTGGTGCTTTAGTTTTGGTCGACACGGTATATCAAATTTAAGTCCTTTAGGTCAAGTAATTGGGCTAAAACCTTCAAAATAACAAAAATCGTGAAGTACCGTTCTATGGGGTCTATATTAAAGCGTGAACCAAAACTGACAAATTTCTGGCGGAAAGTTTTGTAGCGCCAAATTATAAAGCTCCATCTTCAATATTGCGAGCTGTAGATTGATTTCAACAGACAGACGAACGGACATGTTTATATCGATTTGGATTCAAGAACATACTTTATAGGATCTCCGACGAATATTTCGATGTTTAACAAACGGAATGACAAAATTTAGTTACATCCTCCATTATGGTGGAGTGTAAAAAGTCAAAAATGCATAACCCTAACGTACATGTGTCAGCACTTTAATCTCTTACACATATTTTATTACAGAAAAAACGCGAACTTTTCTTACCATGGATTCTGATGATGGTGCTGGACGTATTCGTGGAATTCTTTTACATTGGATATTTTGCAATATATCGAAGAGTGGAATTCGATCCGGTTAATGGATTTATTTTCACAATAATTTTATTTATTACAACGTTAAATGTAAGTTTTTGTTCAAGTGAATTTGTATGCTTAATTGATATTTGTTTTTCTTTGACACACGATTTTTTTACGATGTATGTATGTATGCATGTTATCTCTTGCAGGTTTATTGCATTTTATGTGTAATATCACAATATCAGTTATATAAGGCCAGACGATGTTTAGCCAATCAACAAGAAGATGTAAGTAATAAATTCAACTAAGCAACAAATATTTATTATTGCTTTTATTTACAATTTAACATGATGTTGTATCCAACATTCAAATACATTTGAACTAAATTAGGATGAAGTAGAACTTCCAATACTTCCTTTTGAAGTAATCCACTGACAGTCATGGTTTTCTACTATTTAACAGCATCCGATTTTTGTCCAATAACTGAAACAATAGTGGATTTTTTATACATAATCTTCTAAGTAGGAAAAACATGAACAGGAATGCGCAATTAAACTGTTTTATGAAATGATAGACAATGAAATAGTTTAAGAAATTTAAAACTTCAATCTTTGTTCACATCCAAAGAGTCATGCTCAAGACGTGATAAAGATACGAAATAGACTGCATCGTAACCGTCCTTGTACAAATCCTGACTTCTTTCATGAAAAATGATGTAGTCCAAAGCCAATTGAATTCATGCTTTAACCGCTCCTTTAGCATCAAACAATTTACTCAGTTATTACCTGAATTGCATAACGTGAACGAAGATACTAGTTTTTCAATTATTAATAATTTCCTATATAAACAATTTAAAGAAATGCAATTAACTTTAAAGGATGCAAATAAAAATACATTGATGTATGGTAATTGAATTTCATTGTGAAATACGTGCAGAACTTTCTACCAAAGGAACAATGAAATGAGTTGAGGTATTCAACAGAAGGCAGGGATGTAGAGGAGACTTATCATTATTGTCTCTATTGTATTGACCGCAAAGTAAAGAAGGCATTCGATTTGGGAAAATATTGACTAAAATGTACAGTAAGGCTGTAATTATGCCCATACGACATATGGTCAAATACATGAATTCGGGCGAACACCTGAACCGTTTTCCAAATAATTTGGTGAACTTATTTCTAGTCCAAATTCCGTCACACATTTCAAATTTCTACAGCAATGGACATTAGGGTTATGACTTTTTTACAACCTCGTATCCCTGTATGATATTTTGATGAGTTTTTACCTAAGATTACATAAAATGTTAAAAATATTTTAAAGTTTTTATTTTTCAGAATTTTTGAAAATTTTTTGAAGTCACTGGTATAACCAAAATGACATCGGGCGTACATACATATATATGGAGGTTATATCCAATTCTGAACCGATTTCAATATAATTTGACAAAATTTGTTTCTAGAGCAAACTCCGACACACATTTCAAATTTCATCGAAATTGGGCATACGTAACGATGTTGGTGCACCCAATTCATACCTTAAATGCGGCGAAATTATATGGAGCTATATCCAAATCTGAACCGATTTCAATATAATTTAACAAACTTCTTTCTAGTGTAAATTCCGTAACACATTTAAAAGTTAAAGTGATTTTATTTTGTTTTATATTCACAGTAGTGTCTTACTTTAAAATTAGCAACATTCAGATAAATTCAGATAAAAATAAAAATTGCTAAACAACATCGATTACTTCCTTACAGTGAAAAGTATCCACCTGGTAATACTTACAATTTTTATTAAGGTTACAGCCTGTTTTTCTAAAAAAATATTTTTGAAACAACTGTTTCGTAACAAAACTAGTTTGTTTTAAATTTGATTTTTAAAAAGAATTGTAAAGCAGCATTCTTTTGTCTGATTTCGAAAAGCTTTTCATAACAGAATTTCCAATATGAATTTTTGACATTTTTCCTCAAAAACGATTTCCTGTAGCAGGGATGAATGAACTTTTGCCTATTAATCACTATGCTATCGTTTATTCCATTAAAATATAAAAAAAGTTCACGCACAAATCGATTTTAAAAAAATAATTTTTTGAAAAAATATATGAAATGGAAAAACCTTTTTTTTCAAAAAATTATTTTTTGTTGCACGAATGAATAATTATAAGCCTACTTATAACTATAATAACGTTTATTTCATTCAAATATTAAAAAAGTCGCGAAAAAAGTCACTTTGAAAAAATTTTAAATTTTTTGTTTTTTGTTAAAAAATTATATTTTTGAATAAAAGCGTTTAAGACATTTTTACGATTCTCAGAATTGAAGAAAAATAATGAGAAATAAATTTTATGTCATTTTAATTATCTCATGTGGCTCTAAAGTTAATTTTCAATTATATATCTGTTTTCAGTGACTTCAAAAAATTGTCCCTAATTTTGATAAATTCAAATTTTAAAATCATTTTGTGCGTGAGGTTTTTTCAGCGAATCACCGTATAATTAAGATTTTGTGTAATCTTATGGCAAAACTCATCACGCTATGATACAGGGATATGAGGTTGTAAAAAAGTCATAACCCTAATGCACATCTTGAAAAAAATTGTAAATTGTTCTCTTGAAAATTGTGTTATTTGTGGCAATACCAAAAAAAGTTCAATATACAGACAAATTTTAAAAACAATTTTCAAACAAGTAAGCAAAAGTTATAGTCGGACGGGGCCGACCATGTGATACCCTACACCACAACCTCTAGGAATTAGCTATGTGCAACCACTTTGCACGCTGAATGTCCGGGTATGATTCCCATGCCTGACCACATCAAATTTTCAACGGTGGCATAATACCCCTTTGTAATGCTGCCGATACTTCCTGAGTATTTCAGCCATAAAAAACTTCTCTACAAGTGGCAACTTAGGACACGCCTTTTGGTTTCGGCGATAAAAAATACGTCACATATCAATTACATAACATGAATCCATTGGTATAAGATAAGCCTCCCTTGTCCCTATTGTGATATTTGTGGAACAATTATATAAATTATATTTCATTTCTAAACAATATGCCAAAATTGGAAATTTCACATTGATTGTGGGTTTATTAACGATCTATCGTCCTCACATATTTTGAAAATAGTTCATTGTGGTTATATACATATTTTACACCGATAGAAATAACTAATAATGAATAGAAATTCAAATAATTTGCATGCAAACAAATTTATAAATCCCAAAATTATTCATATTCAATTACACCCTAAGTAAGATAGTATAACTCAGCTCCGCTAACGGTGATATATGCATGTACCTTCAGCATCTGACCAAAAAAGAAACAAACACAATAATTATGCCGTATAAAAAAAATCTATATATTTTGTATTTTGTAGGTATCGTAATGTAAGGCTATACCAAACTAATTGTAGTAAGCTATCTTCTGATTTTTGAAAAAGTTTGAGAATTATTTTTGGAAATTTTGGACCATTATCTCAGGAAGTATGGACTTACTCCGGAAAAATTGAAACGTGAAAAGAACCTACTTTAAGCAATTCAAATAGATCCGAGACTGGTCCTCAAACTGTACTTTTCCCAATTTTTGTGTAGGAGGTACTCGAAGGAAGGGACCGATATAGTCCATATTCCAAGCTGATACATTACTTAATGAAATAATAGGATGTGCAAAGTTTGGACCAATCAGAAAATCCCCTTGAGAGTTATCTTGCGGATTTGCCATTTTAGTTAGGTTTCTTGCTTGTTTTTCAGGGTTTCTTGGACCTTTTCGGCCATAATCTCTGGAGGTATGGACTTGCCATTGCAATTGTACCATCGTAAAGGGGCCGCATGGACAATCTGCTAAAAAAAATCAAAACGATTCGATAGGACTCTTAAATTTCACTTTTCCAAATTTTTTGTGGGAGGTACTCGAAGGTGTGAACCGATATAGTCTTAACCGATCTATATCTGGAAGGAATAATAATATATGGAAAGTTTGGACCAAATCGATTTTGCACTTCGACAGTTATCGTTCACACAGTTTTTCAGAAAATTTTTTAACTTTTGTGGGGGAGGTGCCCGAAGGAAATTAAACTAAGTTTGGGCAAAAAAATACGAAGTGCGAAATTTGGTTCGAATCGGTAGATCCGTTCGGGAGCTATGGTGCGCACCAGCCAGCTAGACAGTAAGAGAGACAGATGAACGCACAGGGCTAAATCGACTCCAAATTGTTTGAAACGAATTTCGTCCAAACATCCTTGGGGTCTTAAACCATTTTTTCGATGGGCACATCTTTGGTCGTATATTGTATATTAACCTTAAGGCTAAGGGTATAAAATAGGGGGCGAAGCGATCCCATGCTGCAATATTTGTATAAAAATTTAATTGGACAACTGAACTGAAAATTTCTCTGTCATGATTGAGACAATTTGTAGTATGAGAGGAAATTGTGGTTCTCTACACAAAACCTATTATATATATTAGGCAGTAGGCCCGTTATCTAGCAGACACATTATTGCGATTTGCATCAGGGGAAATATCAGTATTTATTTTTCCATATGTAGGCTACTTTGCCGGTATATGCCCTCCAGGAATTAAAATATAGACCAAAAATAAAATTTGAATATTTTTTATGTAAAAGTAATGGTCCATTTCACCCGCTAAATAATATCGGATCATCATCCAAAATCGTAGGCATCTTCTTCGACCGAAACCCTTACCTCGTGCAAAATTTCGTGACTATTGAGCTATAATTGCGAACTCTAGTGTGTTTTTGATTACACTTCAAGCAAAAAACTGGATATATTAGGCTGTAACTCTGTTATCTGAGCACGTAAATCAACGTAATTGGCATCAATGGAAAGGTCAAGCGTTCCTCTTCCATGTATAGCTTACTTGCCCGGAATGTCTCTTCCAGGAAAAAAGATATAAGCTGTATATTAAATATTTTCACAATTTTCACACAAAAGTTGAGGTCCATTTAACCCTCTAAATATTATCTGATCACTATCTCAAATTGCAAGCTTTATCTTTGTCATATACTCTTACCTTATTTAAAATTTCGAGGCGATCGGACTATTACTGCGACATACAGAGCAGCTACAAAATCGGATAAAAATTATGTTTTTGGTCCATTTCAGCCGCTAAATATTTCACGATCATCACCAATTAAAATAGCGATCTATTCTGATGTGAAACCGACCTCCATGCTAAGTTTCGTGACGATCGGTCCCTAATTGCGGCCTGGAGTTTGATTACAATTTATAATGGACAGACGGACACACGGACGGACGGACGGAAGGACGGACGGACACACATCTTAAAATCGCTTTATCTCGCCGAGATATGAAGATTGGTATACCACATTGGGGGTCTCGGACGAATATTTCGCGGTGTTACATGAATTTTTACCAAAACAAACTTATAATACCCTTTCCACATAGTGGTGTAAGGTATAAAAATGTCAAAAACCATTTTGGGAACTTGCTGATATTTGTCCTGTTTGACGCGATTTTACATGTATGGCCATCTAAAAATGTCTGCAAATCATTTTCCCATCATATGCATGTATTTTCGGTTCAAAACCATGGGGGTTTCTCCATAGTTTTTTTCAGAGGGTTTCGTTTGTATTTCTTTGTTATGAAAACCAAATTATAAGCCCAGTTGTTCAATAAATAGCAGCAATTGTCTACTTTAACATACTTACCCAGCGAAAAGTTTGCCTCCAAAGAGGCAGTTAAATGATATGTACAAGTGATTTGGAAGTGCATCAAATTATGCATTTTCGCTCATGATTTTTACAAGGGAGTGACCCCGGAAAGAGGCACTCCATAGCACCGCACTTTAACTGACTTTTTGGCATTGCATTTTAACTGAACCTTTGGCACTGCATTTTATCTGACCCTTTGGCATTGCATTTTAACTGACCCTTTGGGGTAGAATAGGAGGCAGTCCAGAGCACGTGTTTTGAATAACAAAATAAAATGCATTTATTATTTGTGTAAAACAACTGAAACTATAGTATTCCTCACCCTCCGCCCGCAACTAATCAATTTCATATCCACTGTAAAACATTTTGTTGTTATTCAAATACTTGAATACAACAAAATATGGACTAGAGCTGAAATAAACACAAAGATGTAAAATTCTGCAGTCCAACAATAAAAAACGCCAACAACAATAATAGGCATCAGCACGGCCTTGTTGATCAATGCGTAATGCAAAAACAACAACTTTCTCGTTGTTTTACCCCCGCTTATTGAAGCAACACTCATATGTTCGCATTCTTTGCAAAGCAAAGACGACATAAAAACAGTGGTGGATATGAAATTCTTTAGTTCGACTCAAATTGTAGGGTAATCAGCTTTAGGGCCATACAGCAATTTTCTCATTTTGTTTAATTTGCTGGATGGGCTTATTGACCTGTTTTATCGATACAGAGTCGGCGGAAAAGGGAACTGATGAAGTTGTTTGGTGACAACTGAAACTATAGTATTCCTCACCCTCCGCCCGCAACTAATCAATTTCATATCCACTGTAAAACATTTTGTTGTTATTCAAATACTTGAATACAACAAAATATGGACTAGAGCTGAAATAAACACAAAGATGTAAAATATTAATAACTTTATTAAATTGAACACAAATTATGAAAATTCTCTATTGAATTCAATCGCAAACATGTGTGTTTCTTCCGCTCTTCATTTAATCCAAGCTTAAGTGCTTTTGCTTCATCTGCTAAATGGGTTTGATATTGTCTTCCCATCACCAGTTAAGATTTCGACATGTACTCCAACAGCACTCCATTGGGAAATTTTCTTCTCGTGAGTTACCGGAAAATGTTCACAAATTAAATATTATTTAGTTTGTATTAACAAATGTTTGGAAATGTTAACACGATTATCTCTTTTTGGAAATGTATTCCGCTGCCTGTAGAGATGTACAAACTGATTTATGTACATGTAGAGATCTCTAACAACTGCTAATAAAATGTAGTGAACGTAGTGCCTTTTTCACGACTCCATTTGCACTGCATCCGGATGCTGTTAAATTGTGAGGAATTGGTGTGCCTTTTTCACGAGTCCGTTGAACTGGCTCCGGATGTTGTTAAAATGTGACAAATGGATGTGATTCTTTCGATTGCATCCAAATGCGGTTAAAATGTGAGGAATGGAGTGCCTTTTTCACGACTCCGTTTGAACTGCATAAAAACATGCCGTGAAAGAACTAGTCTACATTGCACTACTTCCAATTTATTTTGCTGGGTATGTAACTACTTACTCATTGATCCTAGTTACTTTACACCTAAAAATGGCATACAAAACAGCCTATAGCCTGCTTTTGTCACTGGAAATGGGGTTCCCTGCCTGTTATGTCAATTCACTAGTTACAGGTAATGCGGTGTGTAATATATTGACTACTCGCATTGCTATAGACTAGTGAATTTAACATCGTGATGTCACTGCATTACAGGTAACCACCCAATTCGATAATGTTAAAGGCAATTGTCTCTTTATTGCATTACCAGTAACCAGTCAATTCGTTAGTCAGAAATGATTGTAAAAATTACTAGTAAATTTAAGTCAGATAAATGAGTAAATGCATGTACATATGAATTAACCTCGCTTTACTTTATTACGTGGTATGCAAACATTTTACAAATAATAATAAATTTTACAGTATAATCTTGTATACATATGGATACAATAGATACATCTTAATCCTTGGTACTGAAAATTGTGTGTGACTACTTGATACAGCGACATATGTTTATTTTGTCCGTGTGTCCTTCAGATCATTTAAAAGTCCCTGAAATAAAATGTATAAAAATTTAATAAAATGGCGCTATAATTGTGTCAAAAAAGGTATCAATACTTACCACAGATATATTTTTAATATTCTCCTTAAATTATACATCCTTTCTAAAATTTAGCTCGTAACACGTTCTTTTTTTGCATCTTCAATTTTTGCTCAACAAACGCATCAAAATACGAGGGCGGTTCGGAAACTTCTTAGCCTATCAATGAAAAATAATAGTTAGTTTTTCAAAAATATTTTTATTTTTCAATATAATCTCCTGAAACTTCAATACACTTAGTCCAACGCTTTTCTAGCAATTCTATCCCTTGATTAAAATAGTTTTCCTCAAGGTCTTCAAAATATTGGTTTACAACTGTAATTGCATCTTCATTTGAGGTAAAACGCTTGCCAGCAAGGATTTTTTTAGATTTGGGAACAAGTAAAAGTCACTGGGAGCTAAATCAGGAGAATAAGGTGGGTGGTCAAGCAACTCGTACTTTAATTCGTTGATTTTAGCCATTGTTAAAACACTCTTGTGCGCTGGTGCGTTGTCTTGATGATTTTTTTTTTTGTGTTGTAAGCCAGGACGTTTTTCTCGAATTTGTACATTTAATTGATCCAAAAGGTTGCAATAGTACTCTGAATTTATTGTTTTACCCTTTTGCGGATAGTCAACCAATAAAATACCTTTGAAGTCCCAAAAAACCGTTGCCATAACCTTACCAGCCGATTGAATTGTTTTTGCCTTCTTTGGGGCACTTCCTCCAGCTTCAGTCCATTGTTTGGATTGTTCTTTTGTCTCTGGAGTATAGTGGTGGATCCATGTATCTTCTACAGTTATGAAACGACGCTTAAAATCCATTTTATTTCGCTTAAAACAATCCAAACAAGCTTGAGAAATTTTCATTCTTATGCGTTTTTGATCGACTGTTAACAAATGCGGCACCCATCTTGCAGAAAGCTTTTTCATCTGTAGTTCTTCATGCAAAATTAAATGGACTCGATCATTTGAGATGCCCATGATATTAGCAATTTCACGCACATTTATTCGTCGATCATTTAATACCATATCATGCACATACGACATGGTACATACTTCATACCAAGATAGTTCATATTTATACCCTACACCACACTGTGGTAAGGGGTATTATGTGTTACTGCATTTGTTTGTAACATACATAAGGAAAAGAGATAGAACCGTAGTTTCTCCTAGGGATATGCATAGAATCACTTTCTGAGTCGATTTTTTTGCATGTCCGTCCGTCCGTTCGCAACGTTCAGGTCGCATTTGTTGTCCGATTTGGCTGAAAATTGGGCCAGATAATTGTTTTAGCAGCCGGAAGAACGCTATTGCTTTTGGTGAAAATCGGTTCAGATTTGGATATAGCTCCCATATATATTTTCGTCCGATTTGAGGACACGCTATGTCTGTCCAATTTTGATGAAATTTGGAATTTATGACGGAATTAGGTCTATATATAAATGTTCCACATTATATCGAAATCGGTTCAGATTTGGATACTTGCTGCACCAAACACGCTATATACGTCCGATTTTGATGAAATTTTGAATGTGTAACTGAATTCGGTCTTAAAATAAATGTGCCAAACTACATCAAAATCGGTTTCGATTTGGATATAGCTCCCATATATATTTTCGGCCGATTTGACGTATTTGCTGCACCAAACACGCTATTTACGTCCAATTTTGATGAAATTTGGAATGTGTGACTGAATTTGGTCTAGAAATAAGTGTACTAACTTATATCGAAATCGGTTCAGATTTGGATATAGCTCCCATGTATATTTTCGCCCGATTTGTCCAATTTTGATGAAATTTGGAATGTGTGACGGAATTTTCTCTAGTAATAAGTGTACCATATTATATAGAAATCAGTTCAAATTTATATATATCTCCTATATTTTACATATTCACAGTGGTGTAGGGTATCATATAGTCGGTCCCGCCCGACTATGATCCTTTCCTTACTGGTTTTATACTTTTTTCGTTGATTTTAAAGGCTGTTTCAACCAAAAGACATGTAAAACTAGTTGATATGAACTGGAAAATAATTCCTGGAAATTTCTATTTAATATCAAATTATATTCTTTTCATTCATGTTTCCTATTTTTTCTCAAAGTTTTGGTATTTTCAAAACATTTTTCAAGTTTTCTATTTTTAAAACAAGTAAGAACAGACTATAGTCGGACGGGGCCGACCATGTGATACCCTATACCACTAAACGCGTCTTCTTGGGATAAAGTTATAAGATGTGCATTAGAAATTTTACCAATTTTCACACAAAAGTTTTGATCAATTTAACCCGCTAAATATTATCCGATCATACCGTTGACTTGCACGCTACTTCTTCATCTCAAACCAAAACTACGTTTAAAATTTCGCGCCGATCGGACTATTATTGCGACCTACAGAGCGGCTACAAAATCGAGCAAAAATTTTGTTTTTGGTCCATTTCATCCCTTTAACATTTCACGATCATCGCCAAAAACTAATCAGTTCTATTCTGGTCCAAACCCGACCTCCATACTAAATTTCGTGACAATCGGTCCATAATTGCGGCCTCTAGCTTGATTACAATTTTTAATGGACGGACAGACGGACGGACGGACACACATCGCTAAATCGCTTTATCTCGTCGAGATATGAAGTTTGGTATACCACATGAGGGGTCTACGACGAATATTTCGCGGCGTTACATGAATTTTTGGGAAAACAAACTTATTATACCCTTTTCCACATTGTGGTATAGGGTATAATTAAGAGCCTTTACGTTTTCGTACGATTCACCATACAAATTCTCTCTTCGTGTTCACCATTGGTTTACAGACTTTCAGACAGGCATTTGATTTTAGTTTCTAGATTTGTACGCGAATTCGGAACAGAGGACAAAAAATGTAATTTGTATAAAAAAGAACGCAAAATTTTCTTCGCATTGGATGTATTAAAATTTTTTATTAAAAAGCGTTGCAACGTGAACTTTTCTTTCATGTTTTGCAGTTTTTCTAAAAATATTTGTGTTTTTGATACATTTTTGTACCCTCCACCATAATAAGGAGGGTATAATTAAATTTGTCAGTATATATATTCTTGATCAGGGTAAAATTTTAAGTCGATATAACAATGCTCGTCTGTCCGTCCGTATGTTGAAATCAAGATACTGCCCTCAATTTTTAAGATAGAGCTTTGTAATCTGGTATAGAAGTTTCTATTGCTCATAGGATACATTAGGGTCTGTTCCAAGATTCTTTGGAAATGTATACCGATGCTGTTCGTTGTGGTCCTGTTTAAAGCGATATTATGTTTTCGTGGACAAGTCCATGCATCCTGACATACTGGTCCAAAAGATATACGATGACCTACTGAAATGCCTAGTGGGCGCGATATATATCGAAAATATATGACTCTCAAAATGAGATCCAATTCCACAATGAACCAAATCGATCCATTTCTTTAAGTACCTCCTCCGCAACACTTTTGAACTTTAATTCTAATCCACATTTTTGTCGGCAAGCTCAAATGTCCAAAAAGGGCCACAAAATTCTGGAAAGACCCCTAATACATTCGATCTGTCCGTAGAAGAAAGTTTCAATTCACATAGGCTGAGGATATATCTCTGTCGGCAAAGCCGACTGATACTTTTTTACTTGTTTTATCTGATTTTACTTGAATATTAATTTTATTAATTTTAAGCTAATAAACTAACGTAAAAATATAAAAAAGAAAAAATTCACTATTATTTATTATCTTTTAGCAATCGCAGTTTTAATAAAAGAAACTCAGGTGAATACTTTAAACTGTGACTCACTGCATATCCCTAAAGGAACTATGGGTCTATCTCGTTTCGTTTTGCATGTTACATACAAATGTTCAAAGACATAATACCCCTTACTACAATGTGGTGTAGGGTATAATTTTGAAAGTTGCAATTTGTTAATCGTTACATTCAAATATTGAGGTGTACAGTGATAACAGGAGATAAAGTCATATTTCCTGGCACAGTATACTACGAAAATTAAGGTGTTTGAAGTTATATTGGTTATGTATATCAAATAAGAATTAGGTCCAAGTTTTATTTTTCGATTAAAAAAACTCGGAAAATCACTTTTCATATTAAATATTCTTGGAATTCAAACAATATTGGAAAAACAGCAAATGTTTAAGTTATATTGATTATTTTATTTGCTTATCGACAAATTTGTTCAAACAGCCAAGATAATAAGCCAATAAAAATAATTATCAATTATGTTCGTTAATTAGTTAAAGAATCACAGAAAGAATTTATAATTTATTTCTAATGATATCCTTTACTGTCTTATTATTCAAATAGATTACAACAGCATATGAAACCTATCCTAGATGACTAAGCCAATCATCCCAGAATCCCTGTGAACAAAATTCCGAAGAAGTACTGGCATGTAGGGGCATGTTAAATAATTCAAAGAATTTTCTTATGGAATCGACGCAATGTTCAGCCTTACGCACCATACCAGAAGAAAAGTCAGAGACCAGCTTATAAGAGTGTCCATATGTACATAATTATGTATATTTAAATAATGTTGCAATGTTTCACGTTTATATTGTATATAATAAAATTTAAGAACAATACATTTGTAAATAAATTAAGAAGATGTTTGTGGTTCTGAACACAAAGGTAAGTCTGAGAAACTAGCAAATACCACAGTTTAGTATATTTATGTAGCAAATAGTTAATAACCAAACTCGAAATATAATTCACTGGAATAACCTCAACCATAATATGGATAGTATAATTATATTTGTCATTCCGTTTGTAACACGTCGAAATATTCTTTGGAGACCCTTTAAAGTATATACATTCTTGATCAGGGAAGATTCTACGCCGATATAACCATGTCCGTCCGCCTTTTGAAATGATAATACAGCTCGCAATTTGTATACCCTTCACCATAATATGGAGGTTATAATTTAATTTGTCATTCCGTGTGCAACACATCGAAATATTCATAGGAGACCCTATAAAGTATATCAGGAATATTGTCAATTATTTCATATTCCATTTCAGAAAAAAAGGATAATTTTTTTTCGCGCTACATCAACGATTTTTGATATGTAGGTTAAGAAAAAGATTCCCAGTACGAATCTGGTCGCGAGCCAATTTTTGGTTGTTGCGGACAAAAGTTATGGCGCTTTTATTTCGCTTTTTAAGAAAGAAAATATTATAAAAACGCTAATTATTTTAATGAGCACCATTGTTACAAAAAAGTTCTCTCGAAGTGACTTCAGCGAGTAGATTGCATAATACCTGCAAAATGTTACACAGAATTCGCGGAATGTACATAAAATTGATAAATTATTGAATATAAGTCTACTTTATTCAAAATTAAGGCCCATTTAGTGGTCATAAAATTACATAAAAAATTGTTGCGGATCCAAACTTCACGGCAAATCAAATGAGACTACAATTATACAGATTGGTGTTATAGTTTGGACGTTACAGCCAAAATAAGCGCATATTTTGGTCAAAAAAATATTTTTTTGTTTGAAAAAATATTTTTTCACATGCATTATGTAGTAGAAAATATTGTAAAAATTTATAGGAATACTTCCTTCATTTTGCTTAAATCTCCCAACAAAATAGACGGGTTTTGCTTTATTGACATTCATATTAAAGCTTTCCCATTAAGGAAGCTAATTGGGTTGATGAGGATATATGTCAAAGCTTCTGAAATGGAAATAGTGGTCAAATAACCCATTTTTATTTATATGCATTTTAAAATACGTGTAAATCGCGTAATTATCAAAATCATTTTGTCCGCATGTGATTTTCATGTACAGCAAGACCATATCTGTTAATTTGTATATATTTTTCGAAATTTAATTTGGAGGCTAAGATGTAGCATCAGCTGCATCTTAGCATTAAAATACCTATAAAATATCGCTAATTTGCGCAAAGTGCATTTAATTTTTTTTCCGCATCCGATTTCAATGTCCACCATGAAAATCTACATCGATATATATCTATTTCAAGGCGATCAATTAAGAACCGTGGATGTAGCATCACACACTATTTTTTGGGATAAAATGAATGTAGCTCCCTTATCAGTGAAGTTTTCAAAACTCTGTTTCCGCTAAAACGAAGACGCCGCACTAGTTTTTTCATTACAGTGGAAACGAACCGCAGAAAACGCGATAAAATACGCGATATTTCCAAAAACAATTTTAGGTGATTTTTCTACTTTGGACTTTCTTGTAACTCGCGTTTTAGTGGATGGATTTTCACGGGGAATGATTTGTTAGATCCGGAACGTAAAAAACTAAAATGTGCAATCAAGTGCGAGGAAGTCGAATGACGATTGTAAAAAGTAGGCCCGAAAAAAAAGAAAAGAAGAAAAAAAATGTGCGCACAAAATTTCCGTATTTGGATGCAGATTTCTATGAAGCTGTGTAGACTACACTCACGACACATATATCAAATAACTCAGAATCGCGAGTTCTACAATCCTATATACGATTTTTTGTAAAACCTGTTTGCGGAATGAAATTAGAAGAAAATGTCAAAAAACACTGTAAAACTGGCTTCAAAATGTCAGCATCGTTTAATAATAGAAGCAGTTCAAATTTTGAAAAGTAATACATAAGTGAGATGATCCTTATTTAGTTTGCTTCTACTTTTACTTTGACAGGAAAATCGAGAGAAGTGTGGTTTACTCACAAATCGAGAGAAAACAAAAAAAAAAAACATGGTGGCTTCAACCCATTTTTACCCATTTTTTAACATAAATATAGCCACAGCTTCCACACAAATTATCTTTTAAGGCCAATATTTTTTGCCACGTCCAACAACATTTCATTTTATCCAAAAATATTTAATTTGTATAATATAGAACCACAAGTCTCGTATTCTAAAAGGGTAAACCTTGGCTTCAGCTATGTTAAATTTTCAAAAATATTGGTGATATATATTGTTGATCAGGGTAAAATTCTAAGTCGATATAACAACGGCCGGTATTTAGTCTTCGTGGGGGCGTACAAAATTGTCTCCATGAATTTTGTCAGTGTAGGTTCATGCTTTCATATAACCCCCATAGAACGTTACCTCCCGAATTTTGGTATTTTGAAGTTTCTGTATTTAGTCTCCCTGGATTTTGTCGGTATAGGCCCACGGCTTAATATAGCCCCGGTATAGGTCCATGCCTTCATGTAGCCCCCATAGAACGGTACCTGCCAGCTTTCGGTATTTAGAGGTTGTGGCTTTAATATTTCGCCGAAATGTCTGACATTTTGTATTTAGTCTTCGTTGGGGGTATACAAATTTCCACTTGAAATGTGTAGGTATATGTCCATGCCTTCATATTACCCCCATAGAACGGTATCTTCCGAATTTCGGTATTTTGAAGGTTGTGGCCTCAATATTCCTCCGAAATGTCTATTGTATTTAGTCTTCGTGGGGCGTATAAAACTGTCTCCCGAATTTTATCAGTATAGGACCATATAACCCCCATAGGTATTTGGAAGGTTGTGCCCACAATAACCCATCGGAATGGCTGAAATAAACGGTACCATAAAACGGTACCTCTTTCCCTTCTCCAGAACGGTACCTCTAGATTTTCATATTTTGAAAGTAGTAACCATAGTAACCCACTGAAATGGCTGAGATTTGATAAAAACCTTTCCGACTGAAATTCGTCGGTAAAGGTCCACATTTCTATATAGCCCACATATAACGGTACCTCCCGATTTTCGTCATTCTGAAGGTTGTGACGTCAATATTCCACAGAAATTACTGAAATTTTTTATTTAGTCTTCCATGGCGTTATAAAATATTACAACATAAGTGAATTATCTGTAAAAGTCCTCCTATATCCCCCATAGAATTTTCGGTATTTTAGAGGTTTTAGCCACCTTATCTTACCAAAATATCGCAAATTTGGTATTTAGTCTTCTTTGAGTCTTAAAACTTTCCTTCAAATATTTGTCGGTACCTCCTGAATTTCTATATTTTGAATGTTATCCACATTGTTTTACCGAAATTGCTCAGGACAGTTTGACATACGACCATGTGTTGTTTACAGCAGCATTCGGCAGCCCTTTAATCACGAGCAAACAAAGAGAGCTTCACTCACCACTCACTTATTGAAAAACCATGCACTGACAACAGTGTTTGCTCAAATTGTTGTTGTTGTGTGCCGATTGCTGGTTTACAGTGACTTGAAAAAATCATTTTGCAAAATAAATGGAACTTACTTGAGAACATTTTCGTGCGACAATTTTTCACAACAGCCTTTTATTAAAATCCAGCCGATTTTCAACATTTTTGTAGAATTACTTGTTTAGCCAGAAAAATGAACTGGTAAACATTTCTCATCGATTCAACAATAATTGTGGCCTTTAGAGCAATTTCGTGAAAATTCACCCTTGGTCCCATACAAATTACTATGTAAACTTTGAGGTCCCAGTGACACGTGTTAACATATTCCGATTGTGCTCAAACTATGGCAATCTTAAAATCTATCAGGGGTAATAAAAAATCCGACATCGATTTTTTCCCTTTGAGTTAAAACCAGTTTAAGGTCCACGTTTTGCTATAGTTTGATTTTACCTTATATTACCTTACAGAAATTGATAAAACTCTATAAATAGTCTTCTTTGGGTATATAAAATATTCTTGCAGAAAATTGTATGTCCACTAGGGTTATGACTTTCTTACAACATCGTATCACTGTATCATACTCGCGCTATGTCGCGAGTTCATATTAACTGTGGCCAAAAACAGAAGGAGTTATTGTAGGTGCATTTTTGTAAAAAATCGAATTTTGATTTTCGCTATTAACCATTTTTTTTTTTAAATTTATATTTTTAAAAGTCTTTCGTTTTAAAGCAAGATTATTACGTACTTAATAAGCACACAAAAATATATGGTGATCGGTTCATTCGTTTTCGCGCTATAGCCAACACCGCAAAGCACTTTGTTAAAATAGGGGGTAACCCCTGAGTGAGGTGGTCGCTGAAAAAGAGAAATAACATGTTCCTCTGCAAACTTCTGCAGCTGAAACCTTTATACGTTTGAAGTACTCACTTTTCAAAACTCAAATAACAAATAATATCGATATACACCTTTATACAATGTTTTTCCCATTCTACTAATTTTAAAATTTGGTTCACAAAATCGATGTACTAAGTACCACAGACTTGGGTAGCTGTAAACACCATATGATTACTATTTACCTCCAAATAAAATTAAATCCATGTTAATTACATCTAAAGCAACTTTAAAAATTTATTTTAGAACGATAAGTTAATATAAATATTAAAATATTGGAGCATAATACAAGTTATTAATTTTAGTAAAATAAGGACAAAATACATATTTAAAACAATTATCGGATTTGAACCTTCCCATGGACAAAACTACTTGACAAATTAATACCATAATTCAAATTCCTTCAAATTGAAATGTTTACTATAAATTGTCATCAATAAATTTGTTTCCGAAGTACTTGATTTTGACCATTTTTGGGCACGGTCGTGACACTGTGCGTCGTTTGTTTGCAGGCAGGTCAAGTTTGATGATGGGCTGGGATTATAATTTGTCATTTAGGCTTACTAGTGATCACAAAACTTATATTCGAAAAATTATGGGCTTAGGTCCATGTTTTAGTATAGCTCCCATACAACGGTTCCTCCTGATTTAGCTAACTTGTTCAACAGAACTACCCGTAATTTAATTTTTGTCGTTCCTTGCAGTTATAAAATTTGTACACGATAGGTCGACATAGCCCCGTAGGTGGTACCATTCACCTGACTGAACACATTCTTTAGATTAGATTAGATAATTTAGACATATGGGGTATACATGGTCGAAAAATTGTTCCACCAAAATTGTGCAAGAGAACCAGTTATTCCATTTTAATAAGGACTATTTAATGGTAGGGGGCATAAAAAATCGTTCCGGCCGAACGATTTTTTATACCCTATACCACAATGTGGAAAAGGGTATTATAAGTTTGTTTTGGTAAAAATTCATGTAACACCGCGAAATATTCGTCGGAGACCCCCAATGTGGTATACCAATCTTCATATCTCGACGAGATAAAGCGATTTTGAGATGTGTGTCTGTCCGTCCGTCCGTCTGTCCATTATAAATTGTAAACACGCTCCCGGCCGCAACTATGGACTGATCGTCACGAAATTTTGTATGGAGGTAGGGTTCAGATCATAATAGATCCCTATTCTTATTGGTGATGATCGTTAAATATTTAGCGGGTGAAATGGACCAAAAACATAATATTTATCCAATTTTCTAGCGGCTCTGTAGGTCTCAATAATAGTCCAATCAACGCGTAATTTTAAACAAGGTAAGAGTATTATGCTGAAAAATCTCATCTTGTGGTACTTTCACTACGGTTCAAGAAATAAAGGATGAAAAGGACATGAAAAGCATTGAGTTAGAAGAATGAAATGTTCTACAAAAAGATTCGCCAATCGATTTGACTGAAGACATTCCAACTCAAAATGAAGCTACAACAACGCCAAACAGAGATATGGAGCTATTTTCCCAAGTACTATAGGGAAAAAATTAAAAACTTCATCGCGCGATATCTCAAAAACTTGACCTATGGCGAAAATTTCCTTTTGGGTTCTTAGTATACTCATCAAGAGCTTTCATCTCCAAAAGAAATTTTCCACCCCCAGATTTTGAGTTCCATTTTGTGTCACAGTGTAATAAACTCGCTAGAAGTCGCAATTATACATCAATAGTCACGAAATTTTGCACCGGGTAAGAGTATAGGTCGAAAAAGATGCCTACAATTTTGAATGATGATCTGATATTCTTTAGCGGTTGAAATGGACCATTACTTTTGTATGAAAACTATAAAAATTTTACTTTTGGTCGATATTTTAATTCCTTGAGGACATATATATTTCGCAAAGTAGCCTACATATGGGAAAAAACTACTGACCTTTCCTCTGATGTAAATTGCAATAAAGTGTTTGCTAGATAACGGGACTACTGCCTAATATATAATGGGTTCTGTGTAGAGAACTACATTTTTATCCCATGCTACATATTGTATCTCCAAAAGTTTATGTAACACCACGAAATATTCGTCCTAGACCCCAAAATTCATATCTCGAAGAGATAAAGCGATTTAGCGATGAGTGTCCGTCCATTTAAAGTTGTAAACAAGCTTAAGGCCGCAATTATAGACCGATTGTAACGAATTTTTTAAGGAGGTGGGGATCGGGCCAGAATAGAAATGATTAGTTTTTGCTGATGATCGTGAAATGTTCAGGGAATGAAATGGACCAAAAACAAAATTTTAACCAATTTTGTAGCGGCTCTGTAGGTCAAAATAATAACCCGCAAAATTTTAAGCAAAATTTGAGTTTATGATGAAGAAGAAGCGTACAAACCAACGTAAAGATCAGATAATACTTAGCGGGTTAAATGGTCTGAAACTTTTATGTGAAATTGGTAAAAATGTCAATAACGTAGCGGTTAAACAACGGAAGTAGTAGTACTACATAAGTGGGTTTCATTACATTTTAGTTTGTGTGAACTAAATTTTCCTTTCCTGCTACAAAAATGTCTTTGTCATGCTAGATAACTTTTTGGTTTTGGTCATAAGTATTATACATTACATCTCTGATATTTGATAATTAAATTTTCACAATCATTGAAAAGAAGTTTCGTGGAGAGCGATTGTCCAGGGATAGTGGTATAGGGTATCCCATGGTCGGCTCCGTCCGACTATAGACTTTTCTTACTTGTTTCTTTTTAATATTGCCACCACAAGAAAGGTAAATTTCCACGTTATCTTTGCACAGGATGCACAGTGGTCGCTGCCATTGGCCAAAATTAAAAAAAATGAAAGTATAATTTTTGGTACCAAATCTGTTCATATCTACTCCTAACATGTTAAATTTCTCTAAAATAAATTTGTTATGGATTACTTCTTACTGTACTCTTTGAGAATAGCATCAAAAAAGAGAAATTTTTACAGGTTGGATTTCAAGGTGAATTCAATGCAAAAGTTAGATGAAAGTAAAATATTAATATTTAACTAAATGAACTCTATATAGACCAAACTTAATACGAATATTGAAAAACGATGTATTAACTTAATTTTTATGCAGTTTTGTTTTTGTTAAGTTGTGGGATTAATTATTGAATACGTGTTTTGACTGAAGGGCTTTTGTAATTTCATTTCTTCAGTATAATTAAATTTCATGTAAAGCTTTAGTTATGTTCCCCCTCGAAATTTTTTTTTAGAAAATAAGTAGTAGTCTGTATATTCTATTTTCAAAATATCAACTTTGGAACTTGTTCCCAAAATACTAAGGGTACCTTTCAGGGAGTTTTTGTAATTTTTTTCAAATGTGCAGGTGATACATTTCAGCATTTTAAGTATATAGAAGAGCCACTGTGTGGTTCAGTTATATGAAAGATACGTCAAAATGTGGTCCTCAATGTAAAATTTGGAAAATTCAGCCATTTTGATTGATTATTACGGCTAGAACCCTAAATATACCGAATATTGGGCGGTACCGATTTATGGGGACAACATCAAAGGCCGATTTCTGTAAAATTTTTTGTCAGTTATTCGCATTTTCGAGGAGAAGGTCTTTGCGGAAGAAAATTTTGGAAAATCCCTCTGGAAAAGTCGGAAAATTGGAAAAATCGAAAATTGAGTTTTTGTATGAAATTTTATTCCTTAATAGCGAGACGAAGTTCGCCGGGTCCGCTAGTAATTTATATAAAAACTTCAAAATTCCGAAAATCGGTCGGTACCACTATATGGGAAACCTATCAAAACGTGGAGCCAATTCAAAAAAATTTTGCAAGAAGGTTTTCTAACACTAGGGAATACCGATAGCCAAATTTCAGCCAATTGCATTGAAAGATGTGGTCAAGACCCCCAAAATGCCAGAAATCAGGGGGTACCGTTCTATGGGGGCTATACCTAAAGTGTGAACTATGCCGAATTTTTTTGCTCCTTTTTATTTGTGTTGCTAAACTAGCCTCTACTGAAAATTTCGTATTGATATCTGCACAGGAAATATTTTTGGCCGCTCTTCCCATACAAGTTCGACAACAGTGGGATGAAGTCATGGCACAATTTATGAATTAGATGATTATCCCAGCTGATCGAACTTGAACTATCAAAATTAGTTGTTGTATATTGAATTCTCATTCAAAAACATAACAGGTTTTGCCATTTTATATGTACAAAAAGAAGTTTTTTGTTGTAGCAATTCAACGATGCATCTACCATGCTACTTGTTCATGGATAAACCTCAGTGGGAGGTTGTCCTTGTTGCTGCAGGAGTTGTATACGTCTTGCACTTTGATCGCACGTCCACAGTACTGGTTGCTGCGGGCAAATGTTGATTGGACATTTATCTCATTTCCAGTGGGTCTTCAAATTTTTGACAGCGTTTATGTACTCATTCAGAGCTACATATAGTAAGAAATTAATGAACAGATTTGACGTAACCTGTTCCGGAGTTCGGGCATCAAAATAAAAAACCAAGAGGTGATAGAATGACACGAGAGTTCAATTTTGCGTTGCAGATGTTTGGGATTTGCTAAAAATTTACCAACTGCATTTCACTATTGTGAGTGAAGTGATGGAAGAGAAACGACATGAAGTTTTTGCAAACACATGTTTTTCCAATTTTACCATTGGTGAATGCTGCTTTCAATTGAGCATAATTGCTCATCAAATCCTGTACAAAGATTTACCAACATTGCTTAAATGGACTTACCAAAATTCTTCTTCTAGACCCACAGCACACTATGTGTTATCAGATTCCCTTTATCATCATTCACAATGAAACAATCCATGTGTTATTATAAATAGGATGACATAACGTAAATTATATATCAAATCTTTATATCAACAGTCACTGGAGGGAGGATTATTCCACAATATAGCCATTAATCATAATACAATAAAATCTATTGTATGTAGCAGATGACAAGAGCATGAAGAAGACAATACCCGCTTTCAGTTTACTTAATTTATTCATATAGTGTTCAACAAGAACAAGACAAATATTAAAAAAGGAACCTTACATTTATTTCAGAACATTTCCTTATGCTTTATTTTCCAATAACATTCGCTTCTGGTTTATTATACCCTATACAACAACAAAGTCAAAAAACTATAAAGACTGGAAAAATGTATTTCACATACAAATAGTTTACAAAGCAAGTAAAAAGTGTTAAGTTTTTATAATCTCCAACATGAACTATTCTGAAGTAAAATAAAATAAGTTTTCTTTCTGTTACGGAAGAATCAACCGTCAAAAATTACAAATTACAATAAATTTGGACCAAAAATGTGTATTAAACCGATGAAAACCGAATCGACTCGATTTACAGAATTGAAATGGTATATATTGAAGGTGCATTGGATGATATACAGTATAATCTCGATAATCCGGACCCCACATGTTCCGGCGGTGTCCGAATTACCGAGTAATATCAAAAACATATGAATTTGTACGCTTAAATCATTAATAACGGACTTTTAGTTGATAATAACTTAACATATAAAGTAAACAAATTTTTATTAAACAAATATCACGGGTTGCGACCAATTTAAGGCGGGCATCAGCTTTCCGCCTTTAGTCATTTCTACGAACATCACTTCATCTCGTCGACGAAACCAACAAGAGATATTGTTTCATGTAAATGTTATAGCTTACGAATAAGACAAAATGTAATTTAAATCTATTGGTTACATAATTACGAGAATGCAATACAACAATCCTTAGTTACCGGTTATTTTGAATGTCAAAGAAATAAAATACGGGGCCATACGATTTTGTTTTAAATTTATATACAATTTTAAATTTAAGCTTCAAATCGCAACGCTTTAAAGGATTTAAACATTTCTAGGTAAAATGTCCTTAGAATACATTACATGCCCCAAGGGATTTTCTCACTAGTCGGAGGGCTAATGAACTAATTTTTTTGGAGGAGAGGATAACCGAACCTATGCTTTAAATACTGTTGCTTATCATATCCAGGCATCAATGGTTGTTGAACGATGGGAAAATTATTGGACAGATTCAGATAGTTAATTCCATATTGACTGCATAACTGAATTGACAAACTTAAATTTTCTTATTTATACACCGATTGCTATTGTTAAGAACGAAAACGTCAATGAAATAAATGAGAATATTATGATCAGAATAAGAAACAATATTGATACTGGATTATCGAGGTAAGAAAATATGTGATGTCCGGGTTACAGAGTCAACAATGTAAAAAATTATATTGCCCGCATTACCGCGTTATCCGGATTAACGAGTGTCCGGATTATCGAAACTGTACTACATATACATAGTTGTGCTTCGCAAACGCCCTTTCTTTGAATAATATTTTTAAAATCCATTTTCGATTTCAATAAAATATTCGCCAAAATTCGAAATATACGATTTCTCTTTATGGAAAACCTTGCGTCCCTGTCTTATAGAGTCTATACTCTATGTAGATAAACTTCAAAATACCAGAAATCGGGTTGTAGAGTAATATGGAAAATGAAAACTACCCTATGTTAATAAACCTTTTATACTATGGTGGAATTCAGCTTTTGTATCCCCTGACAACACGCAATAGCTAACAACGACAATTTCGGTCCGAAATGTGCCACAAAACCCTTGAATATATAAAATTGGATAACGCCGGTACAAGAATCTAGACTACAACCTGTTTTTTGCGGTTAGGTTTTTTAACTTCTGGGAACACAAAAATTCAACTAATAACCTATTCGGTAGAAAAAGGTGACGAAAATCATCAAAAAGGCTTAAAAACGTGGACTTATACTGTCTGTTTTTATGTTATTGAAGATTTAATACCAACTTTCAGTAATTTCTGCTGGATAATGCGGCTAAATCTTGCAAAATACCAAATTTTTTCGGTGCCCCTATAATGTGACAAAAACCTGAAACTACCGAAAATTGGTCAGTACCGTTCTATGGAGTTTTTATCTAATCATAGAGCAGTTCGCAAAAATTTCTGCGGACAGTTTTGCAGCCCTATAAATTCCAAGAAAAATTTCAACTATTTAAGAAAGATATTGTGGCAAAAACCCTTAATTATACCGAAAATTAAAGGTACTTTCCCATGGGTGTATACCAAAAGTTGGATCTATACCGACCTTTTCTGTGGTTGTAAATTCCCAACTTTCATCTATGTCTGATGGATAAAGTGGCAAAAGCCTTCAAAATATCGAAATACCTATACACACAATTCTCTGCAGGAATATTGTAAACTTCCAGCGGAGACATAAAATCAAATTTTGTGCATTTCGTTTGAATAATGTGGCTAAAACTCTCAAAATATCGAACTCGGGGGTGCCGCTATATGGGGGCTATATGAAGACGTGAACCTTTACCTACATACATACACACATAAAAAAATGACCTCTCTAACATATGTCCCAAACATATTTTGCAGCATATATTTGCTTGCAAGCAGTCCCAAACATAACATATGTTTGGGTTCTGCAAACAAATATATGTTTGGGTGCAAACAAATACAAACCCAAAAGACACAAAAAAAACAAACACATGCACCAGTGGGCGCTTTCTGAGAGCAAGGAAGCGTCAATGTGAAACACATTGAAATGTATGCTCCCTTGCTCTCAGCAAGCGCTCACTGGCTATTTCTAACATGTAAACTCATTTATAAATGGTGGTGGTTTTTATTGAAAGGCATAGAAAACAACAAAGCAACAAAGACACATAGGTACATACAAAATTCCAAGGAAACACATAACACACTTTAATAAAAGAAAAATTTAATGAAATAAATTATAAAAAGTCGCACTTTAAAAAAGAAAAAAAATTATATAGAAACATCGTTGAACGCTTCTTCTTATTTGTGAAATAAAACACAAAAACCTGAAACTACCGAAAATTGGTCAGTACCGTTCTGTGGAGGTTTTATATAATCATAGAGCAGTTCGCAAAAATTTCTGCGGACAGTTTTGCAGCCCTATAAATTCCAAGAAAAATTTCAACTATTTAAGAAAGATATTGTGGCAAAAAACCTTAATTACACCGAAAATTAAAGGTACTTTTCCATGGGTGTATACCAAAAATTGGATCTATACCGACCTTTTCTGTGGTTGTAAATTCCCAACTTTCATCTATGTCTGATGGATAAAGTGGCAAGAGCCTTCAAAATATCGAAATACCTATACACACAATTCTCTGCAGGAATATTGTAAACTTCCAGCGGAGACATAAAATCAAATTTTGTGCATTTCGTTTGAATAATGTGGCTATAACTCTCAAAATATTGAACTCGGGGGTGCCGCTATATGGGGGCTATATGAAGACGTGAACCTTTACCTACATACATACACACATAAAAAAATGACCTCTCTAACATATGTCCCAAACATATTTTGCAGCATATATTTGCTTGCAAGCAGTCCCAAACATAACATATGTTTGGGTTCTGCAAACAAATATATGTTTGGGTGCAAACAAATACAAACCCAAAAGACACAAAAAAACAAACACATACACCAGTGGGCGCTTTCTGAGAGCAAGGAAGCGTCAATGTGAAACACATTGAAACGTATGCTCCCTTGCTCTCAGCAAGCGCTCACTGGCTATTTCTAACATGTAAACTCATTTATAAATGGTAGTGTTTTTTTATTGAAAGGCATAGAAAACAACAAAGCAACAAAGACACATAGGTACATACAAAATTCCAAGGAAATACATAACACACTTTAATAAAAGAAAAATTGAATGAAATAAGTTATAAAAAGTCGCACTTTAAAAAAGAAAAAAAATTATATAGAAACATCGTTGAACGCTTCTTCTTATTTGTGAAATAAAACACATTTTCTTCAAAGTTGATATCATCAGCGGGAAATCGGCATCTGGAATCAAATGATTATATAATGTAATAAATAGGTACATCCATATTTCAAATATACATATGTATGTATGTATATGAAAAATGATTGATGTAATTACCAATATTAAATGCTATTTCTTCCTTGTCCAATAAAATATTTCCATTCACCTTTTTGATTCAATCTTTATATATAAAACTCAATTGTCGTTTGTTGGTAATTGAATCAGTTGAAAACGGCTGGAGCGATTTGAATAATTTTTTGTGGAAATGTTAGTCATAGTCCAGTTTAGGTTTTTATGCAAAGAAAAATTGGCCACGCCCACTTTTCCGCCCACTTTTATAAATATGTTATATCTACGAAACTACTCAACAGATTTTCCTGAAATTTTCTGGGAACGTAGATTGATTGCCCCCGGTTGAAATAGGCTAGGTATATGGTTGAATTTCGGATCGGGCGGGGTACCTCCCCTATGCCCTATTTTTGTAAAATTGCAATATACAAATGTATCGCTTTGAAAATTAATTTCCGAGTCAATGGTTATTGTGTCTCCGACCTTACGTGCTTATTTGGGACATTAAGACTGGACAGCGCCCACTTTTTTAAATATGTTATATCTACGAAACTACTGAATCGATTTTTCTGAAACTTTCAGCGAATGTACAGGGTTGGTCCCCGATAAAAATAGGCTACATATTTTTTGACTTTCGGATCGGGCGGGTACCTCCCCTATGCCCTATTTTTGTAAAAATGCAATATTTGCAACAAATACGAATGTATCGGTTTGGGAATTTATTTGCGAGTCAATGGGGATTGTGTCTCCAACCTTACGTACTTATTTTGGGATAAGATCCGACCACGCTCACTTTCTAATTAGGTTATATCTTCAAAACTACTGAAGGGATTTTCAAGAAAATCCCGATTTTTCTAAACTTTTAAATCTTTATAAATAAAAATCAAATATCGTTCGTTGGTAATGCCATCAGTTGAGAACGGCTGGACCGATTTTGATCATTTTTTCTGTAAAATGTGCGCCATAACCCGACTTTGGTTTTTATGCAAAGAAAATTTGACCACTTTTACGCCCACTTTTTCAATTTTCAATTTTTATTATTTTTACAAAAACTACTGAACCGATTTTCCTGAAATTACCAGGAAATGTACAGAGATGGCCCCCGCTTAAAATAGGCTACAAATTCAGTTGAATTTCGCAAAAGGCGGGGTACTTCCCCTATACCCTATTTTTTTTTAAATGTTATATTTACAATAATTACGAATGTATCGGTTTGGAAGTTAATTTGCGAGACATTTGTGGTTGTGTCTCCGACCTTACCTACTTTTTTAGGATCCAAAGACTTGACCACACCCACATTTTAAAATGTGTTACATCTACAAAACTACAGAACCGATTTTCCTGAAAATTTCAGGGAATGTACGGGCATATTTTCTTGAATTTTGAAGGGGGCATATTTAAAAAACGTCTTATCTTTATGAATAAAAATCAAATGCTATCATAACCCAACTTAGGTTTTTTGGAAAGAAAAGTTTACCACGCCCCCGAAAACAGGTTACGTATTTTATTGAATTCCAGAGGGTGCGGGGTACCGCCCCTATATTAAAAAAAAAAACGTTATGTTTGCAAACATTATGTATGTATCGGATTAAAAATTTACGGATTAATCTACAATCTAGGTACTTCTTTGGGGCCTATAGATCCGACCACGCCTGTTTTATATGTATATGTTTAATATGTCATAACTCCAATACTACTGAAGGGATTTCCATAAAATTTGCAGCAAAAGCTCATAGTTAGCCGTTGTTATGTATATTTTATGAATATCGGAAGAGGTGGGGAACCTTCCCCATGCCTGTCTGTTAAACGCTATATGTATAAACCAAACTTATGATTATATCGGTTTCAGCATACATTTTGGTAGGCAATGAAGTTGTGTGCGTCCTAGGTACATATTTGGAGCCAAAATACCGGACCAGGCCCACTATTTTTAATATGTTATATCTTGAAAACTGATGACCACTCCCACTCTTTTCAAAACATTATTTAACCAAAACTACTGAACCTAATTTTCAGAAAATGTTCAGGAATGTCCGGTGGTCCAAAATGCTATATATTTGTAGACAAATTTCGGGGCCTATTATTTTATAATCGCTATATTTGCTAAACTTATGAGTGAATTAGGTTGCACATTAGTTTTCGAGACAACGGTAGTTGCGCCCCCGATCAAGAAAAACTATATATTTACAAATGTACTTAAATTGTGAGGTTCAACGGTCCATCAGCCATGAAAAGCTAAAACATAGAAGTCTCAATAAGCGGGTGAATTCGATTTAACCATTTTTTAACTTTTATAATTAGATCGCTTTACGATAAAGACAGGGACATGGACGATAATAAATCCTAAAAGGCACAAAATCTGTTGATAAATTTAAAATCCTTCTCGGTTTGACAATGGACCAAAGAAGTGAGGACGAAAATACCTATTTTTGAATTGTGAAGCATAAAGTCGATAAAAAGTTGTCATTAAAACTCATTACGATGGGTCAGCAACGCGGACCGGGGTCTGCTAGTTATAAAATATATTGGACATTTAATTTACTAAAAAGCACAATTTCTTTAAGAAAAGACACAAAACAAAACATTACTTATTCACTCAGTTTACCGTTTTTACTCTACGATGTTCTCTAGAACACATGAAAAAAGACCAACATAATTAATACCATTTTTTTCTTATCCTCTTCGCTTGCTACGTAGGTTAACAACAACAAAGCACAAAACACGCGTGTTTTACGCATACACATCACAAAACTTCTGCGTCTCTTATTACACCATGCACACAGCTCTTTATTATAAACCAGAATTCCGCAGCTGCGAGAGCCCTGTTGTTACTCTCTTTGACAAAAATCCTCTTCACCCATAAAAATATATGTTCTAACATAAAAAATATGTTGGTACCCAAACATATAAAATTGAGATATGTTACAAAATGTTGCAAACATATATTTGTTTGGACATAAGCAAATTATTTTTTGAAATTTTGCCTGTTAGGGCGAAGATCATTTTTAATGATTTTTTATTCATTTTCTCGTTTAGAGTTAAGCTTGATGATCGGAAATTATTTGCAAGTGAAAAAGAAAAGCCAAGGACTCGAACCCATATAGTCACCAAATTACGTTACCTGGTTTCACTGGTGGTAAAGCAGATCTTCAAACGTATCGACTATGTAATGGCTTCTCTGTCCTAGAACTTTTCGTTTTTCAAATGCAAATGTGTTTTATACATTTACGCTGATATTTGGCCGCTGAAATGTATTTTCTTCACGACAAACGCTTTTTTGCGCTGCCTTTGAAGTTATGAGTTCTGGCTTTGACGCTAACACGCCGTGACAAGATTTTTTTTTTGATATGTTTTCAAGGACGTGGGACAGAGAAGCCATTACATAGTCGATACGTCTGAAGATATGCTTTACCACCAGTGAAACCAGTTAACGTAATTTGGTGACTATGTGGGTTCGAGTCCTTGGCTTTCCTTTTTCACTTGCAAGTAATTTCCGATCACCAAGCTTAACTCTAAACGAGAAAATTAATAAAAAATCATTAAAAATGATCTTCGCCCTAACAGTCAAAATTTCAAAAAATAAAAAAACAGGCTGAGCCCTGCTGGGATTTGAACCCACGTCCTTGAAAACATATAAAAAAAAATGATGTCACAGCGTGTGACAAAACTCAAAGCCAAAACTCATAACTTCAAAGGCAGCGGAAAAAAAGCTTAACTCTAAACGAGAAAATTAATAAAAAACAAACAAATTATGTTTGGATCCAAACATATATTTGCTTGCAATCGGTCCCAAACAAATATTTGTTTGGATCCAAGCATATTTCTAACATATATTTTTCTGCGTGTATTCTTGGGTGAAATTTTGGTAGCCCCACCGAAGACTACATACTACAAATTTCAACCATTTCGGTGGGATATTGTGGCCTAACATTCAAGATATCGAAAATCGAGAGGTATCGTTCTATGGGGGCTATATCATGGGACTTATGCCAACAAATTACTGGTAAAAATTGGGAGGTATCGTTCTATGGAGGTCAAAACGTAGAGCGATATAGACGAAACGTCTTAGGAGTAATTGAAACTTCTATACCAAATTATAAAGATATATCTTAGAAATTGCGAGCTGTATTTTGACTTCAACAGACGGATAGACGCACATGATTATATCGACTTAGAATTTTTTTGCTGATCAAGAATAAATATTCTTTAGCCACAATTTGGAATTTACGCCTCCCAGTAGTCATGAAATCTCTCCAACAACAATTATGGACATCGGTCCATGTTTTCGAACAAGTCCCACGCTACCGCCTGATTTCAGTTATTTTTATACCCTCCACCATAGTATGGAGGGTATATTAAGTTTGTTTTTCCGTTTGTAACGCATTGAAATACTCATTTGCGACCCTATAAAGTATATATATTCTTGATCAGGGTAAAATTCTAAGTCGATCTGAGCACGTCCGTCCGTCCGTCCGTATGTGGTAATCACTCTAGCATCCACAAAAATGGAGATAGGACGCTGAAATTTTGGGAAAATGGGTCTTTTGTTTGCAGGCAGGTCAAGTTCGATGATGGGCTATATCGGTCCACGTTTTGGTATAGCCCCCATATAACGGTACCCCCCGATTTGCGGTATTTTGACGTTTTTAGCTATATTTTTAGACCGATTTAGCTATAATTTGACATTTAGGGTTCTTAAGTATCAATAAACTTATATAACAAAAGTTGTGGACATAGGTCCATGTTTTGGTATAGCCCCCATATAACGGTACCCCCCGATTTGCGGTATTTTGACGTTTTTAGCTACATTTTTAGACCGATTTAGCTTTAATTTGACATTTAGGGTTCTTAAGTATCAATAAACTTATATAACAAAAGTTGTGGACATAGGTCCACGTTTTGGTATAGCCCCCATATAACGGTACCCCCCGATTTGCGGTATTTTGACGTTTGTAGCTAAATTTTCAGACCGATTTAGCTATAATTTGACATTTAGGGTTCTTAAGTGTCAGTAAACTTATATAACTAAATTTGTGGACATAGGTCCACGTTTTGGTATAGCCCCCATATAACGGTACCCCCCGATTTGCGGCATTTTGACGTTTTTAGCTACATTTTTAGACCGATTTAGCTATAATTTGACATTTAGGGTTCTTAAGTATCAGTAAACTTATATAACAAAAGTTGTGGACATAGGTCCATAGGCATAAAAAAGGACCTCCCGAATGAAGCATTTTATGTACATTATCTGACATTTTAAAATACTCACTTAAAGTTGGGGACAGGAATGAATATTTTATGGTGGAGGGTATGAAAAGCAAACATATATTTGTTTGCAACAAACATAACATATGTTTGGGTGCGAACAAATATATGTTTTGGTGCAAACAAATATGTGTTTGGGCAACAAATACTTGTTTGGATGGAATATAAACACAAACTCACAAAATTCATACACATCCATACACAAAATTCACATCGCATAAGAAATACATAACAGGCTTTAATGAAAGAAATACGGAAATATATGTTTGGGCGCAAACAAATATTTGTTTGGATGGAATATAAACACAAACTCACAAAATTCATACACATCCATACACAAAATTCACATCGCGTAAGAAATACATAACAGGCTTTAATGAAAGAAATACGGAATAGAATAATTTATAAAAAAGTAAATAATAATGCACTGTCACATTTTTAAAAAGAACAAAATAAAGATATAGGAACATCGTTTTTCGTTAGTTTGAAATAAAACACATTCTACTGTCAAAGTTAAATCATCAGCGGGAAATCGATATCTGGAATCTGATGATTATATAACGTAATAAATACGTATATCCATATTTCAAACACATATATGTGTGTATATGAAAAATGTATTGATGTTATTACCAATAGTAAACGCGATTTCTTCATTGTCTCACAGCGTATTTCCATTCACCTTTTTGGATACAATTATAAAATGTATTGGGTTTTCATTTACTAAAAAGCATTATTACTTTAAGAAAACACAAAACACAGATTTATTTATTCACCTTACTGACTAGAGCGACCCACACTGAAAGTTATTCCAGAAGAAACTGCCAAAATAAATCAAACTGCTTTCTCGCAAAAACGACCAAACAGAACAATAAATAGTAACTAGACAGCAAATGCATATATGGTTAGGATGGATGGTCGTAGAGAAAATCTGATTAGGCAGAAACTCGTTTTATAACAAAATAAAACTCATTAAATGAGCATATGCAAAACCGTATGCAAAAATATATTCAAGGATTTGTGGTCTTAATATCCCACCGAAATGGCTGAAATTTTGGTATTAAGTCTTCGTTAGGGGTATGTAATTTTACAACTGAAATCAGGGTTTCGGAGTCGGAGTCTACGAGTCGGAGTCGAGCAATTTTGCTGGAGTCGGAGTCTGAGTCGAAAAAAATAACTCGACTCCGACTCCGGGCAAAATTTTTTTCACGATATAGAAATATAACATTAAATTAGGAACAAGAACATTTTTTTAAAATCATTATTTTTTTTTAAAAGAAAGGTATAACAAAACATATATGCAAACTGTATAGTAAGTTAAAGGACAAGTCACAGGATATTTACTATCCTCTGAAGTGTAGTCTATTCATCCCTATTTTGTTGATCCAGTTGATTCTTTACATTTTTGCAAACAAAAGTAAAGTTCTATGACAATCGAATTATGATTGGACGTTTAACGTCTTTCGTCAGAACGACCACTAGTCTTCTAACAAAGGTCTATTGGTATTCTCATATTTTTTTATGAGAAGTCATCCTTGTCTTATATTAAAGACATTGTGATACAAAATGGAAGTCAAGATCTGGGGGTGGACAAATTCCTTTTCAGAATGAAAGCCCCAATTGAGAACCCAAAGGATCCCATAGCTGCAATTTCTGAGTTATGACATAATGAATTTCTGATTGATCCCCATCAATCATTGATACATCTCTGTTTGGAGATATAGTTTCATCAATTTTAGATGACATGTTATCAGTTAAATAGAATGAGGAACCTTTCTGTCGAATATGCTGCCCTTCTAGTTCCTTTCATGCCCTTTTTGTTCTTGAACTGAAAAAGTAAAACAAAATGAAATTTTCTACAAAAATGTTCCACCGAAAATTATATGTAGGTTTCCCATTTCCAAGAAATCGATATTGTCACGTTTTCATCGTCCTTTATCAGTTATACCCGTTACTTTCTCAAAAAACCGTACGTTTACGTACTTCGGTAAATTTTGTACTCGGATACACATGAACTATATCTGTTCCTGGCGGACAGATCCGGTTATATGAATGTCTACATCTAAAGTCCTCATTGAGTATATAATGAATCCTAGAAAAAGATTCGCCGTTTGTCAGACTTCTGAGTTATGGCGGGATGAATCTGTCTTTGACCAACAACGAATTTATTATGCCGTAATTCAGAAACGTAACCATCCGAATTTCACATATAATTAATAGCTAACCTATATAAAATTATCCACTCCACACCAAAGTTCAAAATGTGGGCGTTGAGTTTTGGTTTAAGGGGTAATCCCTACTTATAAATGTCAAAAAAAGTAGTAAGTATAAACAGCATAGAATATGTGGTCAAATTTTTAAGTCGATCGGAACAATATTGTTTTAATATGGGCGTTGGATGGGAACAATTTATTTTATTTTGTATGCAGCATATAAACTGTGTTTTTTCTCGAAATCGGCCACAAAAATATATGATAATTGGTTTATAAGTTTGCGGGATAGAGTTGGCACCGCAAAATGCTTTAATAAAAACAGGGTTTTGTAGACGACCTCAAAACTTCGTAATATATTTCTCTTTCAGATGAGAAAAAAAATCTGCCAAAAAGTTACGTTGTTTTCTCGGAAAAAATAATGAAAAATGACTTTTATTGAGCTTTACAACTGGGGGTTTCCTTTTAAGGCTAAGCTCACTAAAATGTTGGCTTACATCCAGTTTGAAACTTGGTCTTGAATTGCTTATAATTTTTATTGCATGTAGTCCTTATGATTTGTATTGCCCCTTCATTTTCACATATTTTGAAAACTTAAAGATTTTTCACGCGGAAAAATTCCCTCCAGAATATACTCGTCCAAAAAAGGAAAACCAACAAAAACTTTCTAACTTTGCTATTTTTCAATGTAAGATTCGGCAGAAACAATATTGATATATTTGAATGTATTCGAAAGAATGTCCTTTCTAATGAATATGTAAGGAAAAACTAACACATTAGCCTATATAGGCCATAATTAGGAAAAAGTTAAAATTTTGTGCACATTTTATTCATTTTTATTGGTATAGGAATTCACTCTCGGAGTCGACCCGGAGTCGGAGTCGGAGCCGGAGTCGTGAAAAAAAATCGTCTGGAGCCGGAGTCGAGCCAAAAATACCTCGACTCCGAAACCCTGACTGAAATCTGTCCGCATAGGTCCACGTCTTCATATAGACCCCATAGAACGGTACCTACCGATATTCAGTATTTTGAAAATTGTAGCCTCAATATCCCACCGAAATGACTGAAACTTGGCATTTTGTCTTTGTTGTGGGTATAAAACTTTCCACCTGAAATTTGTCGGAATAGGTCCACGTCTTCATATAGCCCCCGTAGAACGGTACCTCCGGGTTTCTGGTATTTTGAAGGTTGTGCCCTCAATATCCCATCGAAATGACTGAAAATTGATATTTAGTCTTCGTTGAGTGTATAAAACATTCCAACTGAAATTTGTCGGCACAGGTCCGGGTCTTTATATAGCCCCCATAGAATGGTACCTCCCGATTTTCGGTATTTTGAAGGTTGTGGCCTCAATATCCCACCGAAATGACTGAAATTTGGCATTTTGTCTTTGTTGTGGGTATAAAACTTACCACCTGAAATTTGTCGGCATAGGTCCACGCCTTCATATAGCCCCCATAGAACGAAATGGCTGAAAATTGGTATTAAGTCTTCCTTGGGGGTAAAAATCTTTCCACTTAACATTTGTCGGTTTAGGTTCAGGCTTTTATATAGCCCCCATAGAACGATACCTCCAGATTTTCGGTATTTTGAAGGTTGTGGCTGTGGTTATACATTTCTCTATTTTATTGACTTGTCTGAAGAGAATTTTAAACAGAAAAATTGTACACACAAAAATTTTTGTACCTATTATTGAAATATTTGTTGCATAAGAAAATATGTAAAATGCATAAATTTTGCATATGCAAAAATTTATGCATTTTGCATATGTCATATGTTTCGATTGCAATGTAATCAGAAGCCAAAAACATATTTCTAACATATATTTCTCTGCCTGTGCTCAAAACACTTCTCCGCATTTGTAGGTCCATTTCGATTTCATTTATTCCCAATTTCTAGAGTTCAAAAAACGTATTCCCCAAAAATAGATCTACGTTTTGCAATGGCCACCATATAACCGTACCGGTCGACTTTTTATTGACGATTTCAGCCGTAAGTTGCCAAAAAAAAAAAAAAATTCTCCACCAAAAATATTGACATAGGTCGAAAACAAAATTTGTGGACATAGGTTCCCGTTTTGGAAATCGACGTTTACGGCCCAAATTGGATGAATTTGCCATTCAGGGTTACCAGTTGTCAGAAAACTTCTCTATCAAAAATTATAGACATGGTTCCACGTTTTGGAATACCCCGCATATAATAGTATCACCAAATTTCAGTTATTTTTGAGTTTTTATCTACACTTTCGGACAAAGGATATAGCTCCAAACCTACAGATCAAAGCTACACAAATTGACATCTATGGGTATGAATGCATTGAAAACGTGAACATTTGCTTTCAACATTTCATTGTCATTTTATATTATAATGTGTTTAAAAAAAATCTTAATTATCTGAGTAATTAAAAATCCAAACAATCTGTGTACGTGATTTTGTTATTGATTTTGTCGCATGTCAAACTGGTAACAGTTAAGGTTGAAGGTTATGACATTGTGTTTACATTGTCGATGGTATAATTCCTGACATGTTTCAATTTCAAATGTCACACATGGAAATTATGTACATATATATGTAACTATATGCACATTATATAAATAACCAAAAAAAAAAAAAAAAACACTACGCCAGTACCAAGTGGGGGAATATTGTCCTGATTACGAAATCAAGTTCTATATGTCGAATCGGCGCACAGTGGTCGAAATCATTTATATAGCGGCGCGAAATTAATAACTTGCAAACGAAAGGAGACATGTTTCTGAAATTTTGCACAAACCGTGGGTAATAATGGACTAAATATGAACAAAATCGGCTAATATTTTGGTATAGCCCCATATAAGGGTACTCCTGATATTAGGTATTTTGAGGATTTAAGCCACTCTTTCCTTCTTTCCTGATTTTTGGCATTGGAGTTTCTCGCTGACTATACATCATCTCTACTAAAAATTGTGAACATAGGTTTACGTTTTGAAATAGCCCCCATATAACTGTACCGCTCGATTTTTTTTGGTATTTTGAGAATTTAACCTACATTTTCCATGCATTTATCAGCAAAACTTGAAGCTAGTTGCATTCAAAGTTTAATTATTCAGAATCTAGAAAGTCCAATTTAATTGTCAAAAAAGAATTGGACTGAACATAACAGTGTAATATACTTCATTTAACAAAAGTATACTACACTAAAAAACACAAGACAAATAATAATTTTTGAAAATTTATTGCTATATAACTATTAGGGTGGGGCGCTTTGTGTGGAAGGAAAAAAACCTTAATGAGCCCTTCGCGTTTCTGATACCTGGGATTGAACTGAGCAAAAAAGTCCACTGGACCATATATCTACCGTTAAAATCGAGATTTTCGATCCAACACAAAGACAAACATTGTAGCCAAGACAGTAATTGAAAACTCTCTAATACATCGCAAAAGCATTGGAACGCTCCTTCAGGCAGTTTTGACCTTAAGAATGTGCAAACTTTTCGGAAAATGTCGATAAATGACATTGTGCTATAAAATTGGACCCTAAAAATATTCAAGTGTTCTGATGCAAAATTATATCGTGTTGGGATCCATGGAAAACGACAATGCCTTCAGTTCGTTTGGGTCACTTTGTTTTATTTTTTATAACGGTAAAAGTAGAGAAAATCTTGCTTTCTTACATTTTCAAATTTAAACGGACATATCTTCTTTTTTTCACAACGGATTTCTAGTGATCCTTCTTCCTTTTAAAGGGATGAATAATATCTTTAGAACAAGTTATTATTTGTTTAAATCGGTTAACAGGTGGCTAAGTTATAGTGGTTTAAGTCTGAAAACCCCCTCAAAAAAACTATAACTGAATTTCTCATAATTTTCAAAAATATAATGTTTATACCCTATACCACAATGTGGAAAAGGGTATTATAAGTTTGTTTTGGTAAAAATTCATGTAACACCGCGAAATATTCGTCGGAGACCCCCAATGTGGTATACCAATCTTCATATCTCGACGAGATAAAGCGATTTTGAGATGTGTGTCCGTCCGTCAGTCCGTCCGTCCGTCCGTCTGTCCATTATAAATTGTAAACACGCTCCAGGCCGCAATTATGGACCGATCGTCACGAAATTTTGTATGGAGGTCGGGTTCAGATCAGAATAGATCCCTATTCTTATTGGTGATGATCGCGAAATATTTAACGGGTGAAATGGACCAAAAACATAATATTTATCCAATTTTCTAGCGGCTCTGTAGGTCTCAATAATAGTCCGATCAACGCGTAATTTTAAATAAGGTAAGAGTATATCACGAAGGAGAAGCTTGCAATTTGAGATGGCGATAGGATAATATTTAGAGGGTTAAATGGACCCAAACTTTTGTGTGAAAATTGTGAAAATTTTAAATATACAGTTTATATCTTAATTCCTGGAAGTGACATTCCGGACAAGTGAGATATACTTGAAAGTGGAACGCTGGACCTTTCAATTGATGCCAATTATATTGGTGTGCATGATCAGATAACAGAGTTACAGCCTAATATATTCCGTTATTTGTTTGTAGTGTAATAATAAACTCGCTAGAAGTCGCAATTATACATCAATAGTCTCGAAATTTTTCACCGGGTAAGAGTATAGTTCGAAAAAGATGCCTACAATTTTGAGTGATGATCTGATATTCTTTAGTGGGTGAAATGGACCATTACTTTTGTAAGAAATATAAAAATTTTATTTTTGGTCGATATTTTAATTCCTTGAGGACATATATATTTCGCAAAGTAGCCTACATATGGGAAAAAACTACTGACCTATCCTCTGATGTAAATTGCAATAAAATGTTTGGTAGATAACGGGCCTTCTGCCTAATATATAATGGGTTCTGTGTAGAGAACCACATTTTTATCCCATGCTACATATTGTCTCTCCAAAAGTTTATTTAACAACACGAAATATTCGTCCTAGACCCCTTATTTGGTATGCCGAAATTCATATCTCGACGAGATAAAGCGATTTAGCGATGTGTGTCCGTCCATTAAAAATTGTAAACAAGCTTAAGGCCGCAATTATGGACCGATTGTAACGAATTTTTTTAAGGAGGTTGGGTTCGGGCCAGTATAGAAATGATTAGTTTTTGGTGATGATCGTGAAATGTTCAGGGAATGAAATGGACCAAAAACAAAATTTTAACCAATTTTGTAGCGGCTATGTAGGTCAAAATAATAACCCGCAAAATTTTGAACAAAGTTTATGATGTTTATGATGAAGAAGATGCGTACAAACCAACGTGAAGATCAGAGAATACTTCGCGGGTTAAATGGACTGAAACTTTTGTGTGAAATTGGTAAAAATTTCAATAACGTAGCGGTTAAACAACGGAAGTAGTAGTACTACATAAGTGGGTTTCATTACATTTTAGTTTGTATGAATTAAATTTTCCTTTCCTGCTACAAAAATATCTTTGTCATGCTAGATAACTTTTTGGTTTTGGTCATAAGTATTATACATTACATCTGTGATATTTGATAATTAAATTTTCACAATCATTGAAAATATGTTCCGTGCAGAGCGATTGTCCAGGGATAGTGGTATAGGGTATCCCATGGTCGGCTCCGTCCGACTATAGACTTTTCTTACTTGTTTTCATTTAATTTACACCTTTCCCTATTAATTAAAAACAAGTAAGAAAGGCTTTAAGTTCGGCCGGGACGAACTTCTTTATTCCCTCCACCAAGATTTGTAATGAAGTAAAATGAAACAATTAGTTTCCATTTGCTATTACGTTCTTTTAACCAAGTTTTATTAACAATGACATGTCTATATTCACAATCCGAAATATCATGTAACAGTCATTCCATTTGGAAGATGCATGTACAATAGAGTTATGATTTTTGTACCCTACACCACTATGTGGGGAGGGTATTATAAGTTGGTTTTGGCCAAAAAGTTTGTAACGCATCGAAATAATGGTCGTAGACCCATACTTATATATATCAAAATGAATGTCTCGACGAGCCGATCTGGCTATGTGTGTCCGTCCGTCAGTCCGTCCGTCTGTCCGTCTGTCCATCTAAACCTTGTAATCACGCTACAGGTCGCAATTTTGATCGGATCGTCACGAAATTTTGGGTGTTGATGGGGGTCCCAGAGGGGAAGAAGCGTATTGATTTTGGTGATGGTCGGATAATATTTAGGGGTCGGAATGGGCAAAAAACTTATGTGGATAAAAAGACAACGTTTTTTTCCAAAGCGAGTATCTCAGCTTCTATATGGGGTATACCAAAAGTAAAACCTGACAATGAAAGTAGAAAATATCACCTTTCTAATGATGTAAAGTAGGTTCTTGTAGGTGATCAAACAACGAACATATCACAACAGTCGCAAATAAACCCCAAATTTTCATGTTTGCGATTTTAGTTATAATGACGAATATCACAGCTTTGGCTGGGGACTTTCCAAAAGCAAAGCCTGACTATGAAAGTAGAAGATTCCACCTTTACAATGATGCAAACTAGGTTGGCGTAGGTGACCAAATAGCGGAGATATCACAATAGTCGGTAATTCATCCCATTTTTCCATTTTTTTGGAAATCACGCTACAGGCCGCAATTTGGATCGGATCGTTACGAAATTTTGAGAGTTAGTGGGGATCTCAAAGAGTAAGAAGCCTATTGATTTTGGTGAGGGTCGAATAATATTTAGGGGTCGGAATGGGCAAAAAACTTATTTGGATAAAAAGTCAAGGTTTTTTTCCAAAGCTAATATCTCAGCTTCTATAAGGGGTATACCAAAAGCAAAACCTGGCAATGAAAGTAGAAAATATCACCCTTCTAACGATGTAAAATAGGTTCCTGTAGGTGATCAAACAACGAAGATATCACAATAGTCGCAAATAAACCCCAAATTTTCATGTTTGCGATTTTAGTTATAATGACGGATATCACACCTTTGGTTGGGGACCTTCTAAAAGCAAAGCCTGACTAAAAAAGTAGAAAATCCCATCTTTGAAATTATGCAAAGTAGGTTTGCGTAGGTAGTCAAATAATAGAGATATCGTAATAGTTGTTAATGCATCCCTTTTGTCCACTTTTTCTGCAATCACACTATAGGTCGGAATTTTGATCGGATCATCATGAAATTTTCTCACAGAGATAGAAACCTATTGATGTTGGTGATGTCGACAGTAGTCAAATATAAAATTAAATATTAATTATTTTGGTTCAGTTCGCCTTAAGTCATTTGCTTTAAGGGCCAGATAGGTGAAAACTTTCGTATCTCCATAAAAGAAATGTTTTCGAGTGAAAAGATTATTCACAGAGGTAGTGGTGTAGGGTATCACATAGTCGGCCCCGTACCGACTATAGCCTTTTCTCACTTGTTTGAAATTTTTTTTTTTCTCAAAAATGATTTCCTGTAGTGAGAATGAATGAACTTTTGCCTATTAATGCCTAAAATAACATTGATTCCATTTTATTATAAAAACAAGTAAGCAAAGGCTATAGTCGGACGGGGCCGACCATGTGATTCCCTACACCACAACCTTTAGGAATTAAATACCCCTTAATATGTTGGCGATATTTCCTGAATATTTCAGCCACGAAAAAAGTCTCTACAAGTGGCAACTTAGGACACGCCATTCGGACTCGGCGATAAAAACCAAGTCACATATCAATAACTTAATATGACTCCTCCCTTGTCTTTACTGGGATGTTTGTGGAAAAATATATAAATTTGTCTTTGTCTTTGAATATCAAGTTCCTTTTTGGAATACACCTAAAATAAATAAATATATATACCATGCAATTTGGTATATTTGATAATTGGAAAATTTCGAGTTTATTGAAGATCTATCGTCCAAAAATTGTGCATTTGTATCTCACATATGCTTTTAAAATAGTTCATTATGGGTGTATATTGTGATATCAAAAATACATTTTATACTGGTAGAAATAACTAACAATGAATAGAAATTCAAAAATTTTGCATGCAAACAAATTTATAAATCCCAAAATTATTCATATTCAATTACACACCAAAGAAGATAGTATAAGTCAGTTGCGCTAACGGTGATATACCCTCAGCCTCTGCCGTATAAAAATATATTTATTTTGTAACACGAGTTTGCTTCAAAATACGTGGAATCTGTAGGTATCGTAATATGGGGCTATATCAAATCAATTTTAGAAAGCTAACTTCTGAGTTTTGGAAAAGTTTGAGAATTATTTTTTCAGATTTGTAATTTTAGTTGGATCCGGCAGGGTTTTTTGGAACTTCTGGACTATTATCTCAGGAAGTATGACTTACCCCGGAAAAGGGACCAGAATAGGGACCGTGAAAAGAACCTTCTTCAAAAAAAAAAAATCAAATAGATCTTTAAACTGCACTTTTCCCAAATTTTGTGTGGGAGGTACTCGAAGGATGGACCGATATACTCCATATTCCAACCTAACACATGACTGGATGAAATAATACGATGCGAAAAGTTTCGACGAATCAGAAAATTCCCTTGAGAGTTATCTTGCGGATTTGCGGCAAAAGTACAATCTGCTGAAAAAGTTCAAAACGATTCGAGAGGACTCTTAAATTTCCCTTTTCCGAATTTTGTGTGGGAGGTACCCTAAGGTGTGGACCGATATAGTCTTATCCGATATATATCTGGAAGAAATAATAATATATGGAAAGTTGGGAGCAAATCGATTGCTCACTTCGCCAGTTATCGTTCACACAATTTTTGGAAAACAATTTTGAACTTTTTTGGGGGAGGTGTGGACCGACATAGCCTGCATTCGAACTTAAATAAAGTTTGGGCAAAATATAACGATGTATAAAATTTAGTTCTAATCGATAGATCCGTTCGAGAGTTATCGTGCGCACCAGCCAGCTAGACATTAAGAGAGACAGATAAACGGACAGGGCTAAATAGACTCCAAATTATCTGAAACGAATTTCGTCCAAACATACTTGAGGTCTAAAACCAATATTTCGATGACACACATCTTTGGACGTATTTTGTTTGTATCCCCTTTACCCTAAATCCTGAGGTATAAAATAGGGGGCGAGGCGATCGCATGTTGCAATATTTGTATAAACAATCCAATTTGACAACTGAACTGAAAATTTCTCTGTCATGATAGAGACAATTTGTAGCATGGGAGGAAATTGTGGTTCTCTACACATGCCCTCCAGGAATTAAAATATGGACTTAAAATAAAATTTGTATATTTTTCATACAGAAGTAATGATCTATGTCACCCGCTAAATAATATCAGATCATCATGCAAAATTATAGGCATTTTCTTTAAACTAAACTCTTACCTGGTGCAAAATTTCGTGACTATTGAGCTATAATTGCGATCTCTAGAGTGTTAATTACTGCACTACAAACAAAAAACTGAATATATTAGGCTGTCGCTCTGTTATCTGATCACGTACATCAACGTTATCGACATCAGTGAAAATGTCAAGAGATCATATTCCAAATATAACTCGCGAGGGAAGAATGTGTCTTTCAGGAACAAAGATATAAGCTGTATATTAAAATTTTATCTGATTAAATATTATCTGATTAATAAATATTTCACGATCATCTCCAACAAAAATAGGGATCTATTCTGGTCTGAACCCGACCTCCATCTAAAATTTCGTGACGATCGGTCCATAATTGCGGCCTGGAGTTTGATTACAATTTATAATGGACAGACGGACACACATCTCAAAATCGCTTTATCTCGTCGAGATATGAAGATTGGTATACCACATTGGGGGTCTCCGACGAATATTTCGCGGTGTTACATGAATTTTTACCAAAACAAACTCACATAGTGGTGTAGGGCATAACAAGTGAGCCAAGGCTATAGTCGGGTTGGGCCGACTATGTGATACCCTACACCACTACCCCTTTGCATAAGCTTTAGACTGGTAAAATTCAAAATATTAAATTGGGATAGCTCTGCGCCTTTGCTCTGAATGTCTTTATTAATCTTCATTAATACAGGTCAATTTTGTTAAGACGCATTTAAGTGCATCGTCAGTACAACTGAAATAAAACAAGTAAAAAAGCGTTACCGGGCCGAACTTTTCATACCCTCCACCATAAAATACTCTGAACTAAAATGGAATAATTAGTTTTCATTCCTGTTCCCAACTTTAAGTGGGTACGTTAAAATGTCAGATAATGTACATAAAATGTTTCATTCGGTAGGCCCTTTTTTATGGTGCCTACACGCAGAGAAAAAATATTGTTGGAACAATCATATTCTAAGAACAAAATAGTGTATTTTAAAATTCTTAAATATGTATTGTTGGCGCAACAATATATTTTGTGTCATCATGTTCCCTAATAAACAATATATGGTTGAAACAACAATATATATTTTCAGATTTTTAAAATACACTATTTTGTTCTTAGAATATGATTGTTCCAACAATATCTCTTCTCTGTGTGTATATCTAACTATGTATGTTGACAATTTTAGGTGGGCTAGAAATTGGGATGTACCGTTATATAGGGGTTATAATAAAACATGGACCTATGTTGACAGTTTTTGATGGGAGCCTTTAATGTCAAATAACTCCTAATTCGGTTAAAAATTGTAGCTAGAATCTTCAAAATACCGAAAATCGGTACATAACGTGGGAACTTCAAATGTCATTAACAGCTAGTTCGGAGGTATGTGGGCTATACGAAAATATGAACTTAAATGAACAATATTTGTTGGCTTTTAAATTTCAAATTACAGAAAGTTCGTCCAAAAAATAAAGCTAAGGTACGGAAAATCGGGAGGTTTGTTTTGGGGCTATACCAAAACATGGACCTACGTTCGGTTAAACATTTTAAGTAAAATCCTCAAAGTACCGAAAATCGGGAAGTATCGTTAAATTGGGGCTATGTTGAAAATTGTTGATGCAGATGTGTGGTGACAACTACAACCTTCAAATGTCAAATTACAGTTAGTTCGGTTAAAAATTTTAGCTAAAATCATCAAATTACTGAAAATCGGGAGGAACTTTTATATGGGAGCTTTATCAATACATCGACCTTTCTTGACAATTTTTGGTGAAGAGGTGTGGTGACCACTAAGAATTTTAAATGTCAAATGTTCAAATTACAGATAATTCGGTAAAAACTTGTAGGTAAAATTCTCAAAATACCGAAAATCCGTTACATGGGGCTATACCAAAACATGGACCTACGTTCATAATTATTTCGAATATAAGTATAAGTATACCCTAAATATCAAATTATAGCTAATTCGGTCTAGAAATGTGAATTTAAAAATACCTGAAATCGTGCGGTAACGTTATAGGGGGGCTATTCCAAAACATGCACCTATGTCTACTAGTTATATAAGTTTATTGACACTTAATAACCCTAAATGTCACATTATAGATAAATCGGTCTGAAAATGTAGCTAAAAACGTCAAAATACCGTAAATCGGGCGGTACCGTTATATGAGGGCCATACCAAAACGTGGACCTATGTCCACAAGTTTTGTTATATAAGTTTAGTGACGCTTAAGAGCCCTAAATGTCAAATTAGAGCTCAATCGGTCGGTAAATGTAGCTAAAAACGTCAAAATACAGTAAATGGGGGGGGGACCGTTATATGGGAGCTATACCAAAACGTGGACCTATGTCCACAAGTTTTCTTATATAAGTTTATTGGCACTTAAGAACCCTAAATATCAAATTATAGCTAAATCGGTCTGAAAATGTAGCTAAAAACGTCAAAATACCGTAAATCAGGGGGTACCATTTTATGAGGACTATACCAAAACGTGGACCTATGTCCACAAGTTTTGTTATATAAGTTTATTGACACTTAAGAACCCTAAATGTCAAATAATAGCTAAATCGGTCTGAAAATGTTGCTAAAAACGGCAAAATACCGTAAATCGGGGGGTACCGTTATATGGGGGCTATACCAAAACGTGGACCTATGTCCACAACTTTTGTTATATATATTTAAATGTCAAATTATATAAGTTTAAATGTCAAATTATAGCTACATCGGTCTGAAAATGTAGCTAAAACCGTCAAAATACCGTAAATCGGGGGTACCGTTATATGGGGGCTATACCAAAACGTGTACCTATGTCCACAAGTTTTGTTATATAAGTTTACTGACACTTAAGAACCCTAAATGCCAAATTATAGCTAAATTGGTCTGAAAATGTAGCTAAAAACGTCAAAATACCGTAAATCGGGGGGTACCGTTATATGGGGGCTATACCAAAACGTGGACCTATGTCCACAAGTTTTGTTATATAAGTTTATTGACACTTAAGAACCCTAAATGTCAAATTATAGCTAAATCGGTCTAAAAAGGTAGCTAAAAACGTCAAAATACCGTAAATCAGGTGGTACCATTATATGGGGGCTATACCAAAACGTGGACCTATGTCCACAAGTTTTGTTATATAAGTTTATTGACACTTAAGAACCCTAAATGTCAAATAATAGCTAAATCGGTCTGAAAATGTTGCTAAAAACGGCAAAATACCGTAAATCGGGGGCTACCGTTATATGGGGGCTATACCAAAACGTGTACCTATGTCCACAAGTTTTGTTATATAAGTTTACTGACACTTAAGAACCCTAAATGTCAAATTATAGCTAAATTGGTCTGAAAATGTAGCTAAAAACGTCAAAATACCGTAAATCGGGGGGTACCGTTATATGGGGGCTATACCAAAACGCAGCGTACGTAAAAATACTTTAAATAACATTTCCAATCGTTTCGTTTCGTATTTTCCATAGGAACAATACAAAACGGAACATAACCCACTTTGGCCGAGCTCGCTGTTTAGTTTTGTTTTGTTTACATTCGTGAGTACGAACAAAACGAAAAGCGAAAAGTACTCAACTCCACAAGAGCAGATAGAAAACGGAATAGTACTAAACACATGTGAATAAATCAAAAACGTTTGGTGGTTGATAAAATTCACTGTGGTATGCTGATGCTAACTTATTGGGTTGTTAAGCGATCACATGTGTGTGTGTGTGTGTCATTGACAATACGCACGGCAAACGTTTCCCAAAAATACTTGTCGTTTCGGTGGTGAATGAAACAACTCAGCAAAGCATAGCCGAAGTTACATTTCAGCAATCGTACGGTTTCCATCTTTTTACATTGAAAAGTTTGTGTTTTTGTTTTGGTTGTGAGAATGAAACGATTCAGAGAAGCTGAAAAGTTTGTGGCTTTGTGTGATTGGTACGGGAATCGTTTTGTTTGTTTCCGTTCATTGCCAAAACGTGGACCGATATAGCCCATCATCGAACTTGACCTGCCTGCAAACAAAAGACGGACGGACGGACGTGCACAGATCGACTCAGAATTTTACCCTGATCAAGAATATATATGGTAAATTTCAAATTTCCTTTACAATTACATAGAAAAAAAAATTAAAAACTTTTTTGGCGAGCACATCCGCCATTTTTGGTACATGGGTTAAGAAAAAAATCGTGGTTTCAAATCTGTTCGCGTTCACAAAATTGGATGCTGCACTCAAAAGTTATATGCGGTTTTACTCTCTTGTAAAGAAAAAATATTTAAAAATTCCTATTGAGTTGTAATAAGAACATGTATATATGAATCGTTAGCAGAATGTGATATCTATCCGTAGATGCTAAAATAGTTGCTAAATTTATTTTTATTTTCGCGGTAAATCAAAAAATATTGAAGAAATCTTGGAATAAATTTTATTTATTCTAAATCAAAGTCCAAAAAATCTCTAAAAAAATAATTTAAAAATACGTACAGAATCTAGACAACGCCTAGAAAAATGTGAGACCAAAATTATAAAGATCGCGTTTATAACTTGCATATTACAGCAACAACAAAGAACGGAAACTTATTGTTGGAAATTATTTCAAAAATATATTTTTGGTTAAATACGAAAAATTTGAAAAATAAATGTTGGGAGTTATTCTATTATTTCGCTAAATTTCGATCCAAATCCTGAAGTATTTTGCTTAAACTTCTACAAGAAAAGTAATTAGTCATCGTGAAAGTATATTTGCTTTCTGTGATAAGCTATAGAAATAAGAAGTAGAGAGTAATATTGAAATTACAACCAAAGAAAAAACACAAAAATTAAAAGGCGTGTAATTCGCGAATCCGTTGAAATCAGTTGGGGTGCATGTGCTTTTCGGATACAGGGAGTCCATGTCTATCAATATGCATGGATTTTCCCATGTTTCATTCAACGGCCAAAGTGTGCCATCAGTTGCATCTTACTATTCAAAAAACCTTCAAGTGGGCAAAAATTACGCGATGTGCATATGATTATAAGGTGCATCCGATTTCAATGGCCCCCTATTAAAAATACGTCAATATAAATTATTTTAGACAGATTCGTCAAGAACTGCGGATGTGCCACCACATTCTATTTTGGGATAAATAGGGATATTACTCCCGAATCTTTGTAATTTGTGACACACCTTTTTGGCAAATATAATAATCGCGTATAAAGGATTACATTTAAGTAAAAATAATCAAAGAAAATCGCGGTTCAATTCGCGGAATTGTCAAAATATATTTTTGCAGATTTTCCTACTTTCAAGGTATCTATATCCGGCGTTTTAGTGGATGGATTTGACCGCGGAAGAGCTCATTAGATCCGGCACGTAAAAAAACTAAAATCACGCGGGGTTCAGGGGTACCTGTACGACAGTTGTAAATTTTAAAGCCAAAAAATAGGTTTTTTCAGAAAATTTACGGACCAAATTTTCGCCTTTGGACTTCTATTACTAGGAAGCTGTACGGAGCACACTCATGAGATATACATCGAACGACGTGGAATCGCGAGTTCTACAATCCTATAAACTAGTTTCGATTATTATCTAGTTGCACCATCTAATTATAAGAAAAATTCGAAAAACACTGAAATCAAAACTTCAAAATGTCAGCATCGATTTTAGGGGGATACAGTGTATATATCGAAAAGTCATACACTAGAACCATATTGCCTAAGGGGTATTTGATGAGGCGACTCCTAGCCTCATCACTACAATGCAGCCCAAGAAAACCTAAGGAAAAACCCAAGAACGAAAACACGCGGGTGATGTATATTCTTCGATGGTTCGAAAGAAACTCAAATTTTATTTACTATTCTACAAAATATTTACAACTCTTAAAACTAACACACACAGACAATACATTTAGTAATGTACGCTGTGTACATAAATACATCATGCACACCACGCACACACTGCGTTGCGGGTGATAAGAAACATACACTATTTTATTACCGACCCTTTCTATTTATGGCCGACATCTGTTATGTGTAAAGATAGCACATTGGTGCGTTGACTAAAATCTACCTGACACCATTAAAAACAATTCTATAAAATTGTCCATACTCCCCGCCGTGAAAAGATCCTAATCTTTTAACAATTGTATGTATTAGTATCTTATCTTTTACAAACTAAATTTTTTAGTAATATTGCAATTACATTTAATTTTGTAACTGCTGATGGCATTACTTATATTCTAAAACTAATTATATGAATGCAACAATTATTATAACTTAATTCTAGGTGATGGCACCCAACACCTTCAGCAACCAGCTCGGACGGGGACTTCTTTTCCATTGCTTAATTACGTGGTAAATCCATTTTCTTCGTAGAGGATAACCTGAAACATTGCTAGCGTCAGCTCTGGTTGTGCGATAACCGGTAACTTCTTCATTGGCATTAAACATCGATGCCTTTTTGCTAGCGCCACCTTGTATTTCTTGTGACTTCATAACCATGTGGATCGGAGGTTCATATGTTGCACTAACTCTCAATTTGTTGATATCACCCTCAATGGTGCCTGAGCGATGGAAATTGACGTCATTCTCTTTGTCATTGGCATTAGGTTTAAATTGGAAACCACCGATATGTACTTCTTTAGTACCTTTCTTCAGTACCATTTCTTCAAGATCACTTTGGGAAATTTCGATGTGATCTTTCTCCCTGCTGGGTTGACTCATATCTTCTTCGTTCCACAGTAATTTGTCGTACATAGCACTTTCTTCTTGTAGTTGTTGTTGTGCCATTCCATTTCGTAGACGTCGCAATTCATCTTCCAGATTTACTACCTCAGCAGCATGGCATGTCCGTTCCTGTTGGATCAATTCCTCCAAATCACGATTACGGGTATTCAATGCAGCATTTGTAGCTTCCAACTCATTAATGCGACTATTCAAGCTATGATTGGCTTCTGCTTGAAGACTATTAATCTCTTGTTGGTACATCATTTCAAGTTTGCGCATTTGTTCTTCGTGTTGTTCACGCAGTTGTAACACTGCACTGATTTCAGCTTGGTGGCGAGAATGTATTTCATCAATTTCTCGCAAATGACTTTGCTCCTTAAACGTGAGTTCTTCGCGTAGTCTCTGAATGCGGTTTTGCAAATCCGTACGGATCATGGATTCAGCGTTTAAATATTTACGAGCTTCGTCCAATTGTTGTCGTAGACACTCCGATTCTTTCTGCACTTCACAAAGATTTTCCACAGCCTTTTCCTTTTCAGCATAAGCAGCATTGTATTTGACGGTAACGTCAGTGACCTGTGACTCATACATGCGAGCCTTTTCTTCAGCAAGTCGGCAGTCCTTGATTTGTTGATCCAATTTGGACTTAAATTGCTCATTTTCTTCTCGTAATCGATTTGTTTCACTTTTTAATTTTCGCGAAACATCCACGCACGCCTTTTCATTCTCAGTTTTCGAGCTCCTAACAACTTCCTGTATAGGCCCTAAACTACCTGAGAACTGTGCCTCATAATTTATGTTCACCTTTTTTGGTGCTACTCTTGAAATGTTCCCACTTCTTACTATTTGGTAACAAATTTGCAGATAATGGTAATGACTTGTGTAGTCACCCTCTATCCCTACTACCTCCAAATATCGCACGTAATGTGACAATAATGACTGATAACTCTTTTCGAAGTCTTTTGTTCTTGAGAAAAGAGCTTTTCTAATCTCCCCCCAAAAATCAAAAGAAGCATCTACTAAATTAATTGTTTCCCTAATATTTGGCGGTCCTGTTTGGAGCAGTCCGGATTTCTTTCCACACTGTTCCGATGAACTTAAGCTGTTCACCTCAGCTATAAAATCTACATTATGTAAACGTGGCACTTCTATAGGCACAAACAAACCCATAGCTTCCATGTTTTCCTCTATGCTTTTAACGGCATATTGCACTCCCACAGCGAATATGCAATGATCGTATGGTACTTTTTCCATACGTCGGAGCTCCCTTTCGTTACCTAAAAAGTCCGTTCTTGCTTCCGCGAAAGAACTAACTATTTTGGAACACTTTTCCCTAATTTCCTTGGCTACACTTGTTTGAGCAATTTTGTATATTTGTAAATCAATGGACACTATATACTCGCCCAACATCCTTTGATGTTGGATGAATTCTTCGAAATTCATTTTCGCGAGCTATATTTTTTGTCACTTTATTATTTTTTTTTTATTTGTTATTAAAATTGACCTAACATACTCTTTGCTTCGAGTATGCGTCTTTTAATAACCTAACACAGTCACTTTTTTCTACAGCACTGCACTACACGTATAAACTACACAACGTTCTCCTTTGGAACTGCGAGCCTACCACGTCACTTAAATAGCGGATCTATTACGTGTTTTTACTAAACATATAACAATCACTTTGGGGTCACCAAATGATGAGGCGACTCCTAGCCTCATCACTACAATGCAGCCCAAGAAAACCTAAGGAAAAACCCTAGAACGAAAACACGCGGGTGATGTATATTCTTCGATGGTTCGAAAGAAACTCAAATTTTATTTACTATTCTACAAAATATTTACAACTCTTAAAACTAACACACACAGACAATACATTTAGTAATGTACGCTGTGTACATAAATACATCATGCACACCACGCACACACTGCGTTGCGGGTGATAAGAAACATACACTATTTTATTACCGACCCTTTCTATTTATGGCCGACATCTGTTATGTGTAAAGATAGCACATTGGTGCGTTGACTAAAATCTACCTGACACCATTAAAAACAATTCTATAAAATTGTCCAGTATTCTTTAGTTCTTTCTTTGAGCATAGGTTTGAATTTTCCGTGGTTTGGCCACAAATGAAGAAAGAACACAAAAAAACTTGTAAACTTCAACACATTTTTCCCATTTTTTTATATTACCACCAGCGCAGCTTCCACGAAAATTATTTGTTATGGTCCATATTATGAGATCGTAGCTAAAACACTTCAATATATATAAATGTATTCATATTTTATAAAATATATTAACAGTTCGCGACTTATTAAATGGTGAACCTCAACTTCAACGATTGTAAAACTTTTTTGAATATTACCATATACTTTATAGGGTCGCAAATGAGTATTTCAATGCGTTACAAACGGAAAAACAAACTTAATATACCCTCTATGCTATGGTGGAGGGTAAAAAATGGAAAATGGGGATGTACGCCAACCATCAATAGACTTCATTCTCTGTAAGACCCCCTCAACCCCCAAAATTTCGTGAGGATCCGATCAAAACTCCTACTTGTAGTGTGATTGCACAAAGATATGGAAAAAGGAATGCATTACCGACTATTGCAATATTTCTGTTGTTTGACCACCTTTGACAACCTACTTCACATCGTTGTAAAGGTGATATTTTCTACATTCCTTGCCAGGGATATACCTCTTACAGAAGAGAGATTTTCGCTTTGAAATATATCGTTGGCCTTTTCTCCAAATAATATAAAAATAAAAATTTTCAAATTCCGACCCCTGTGGGACCCCCATTAACACCCAAAATTACGTGACGATCCAATCAAAATTGCGACCTGTAGCGTGATTACAAAAAAATGGAAAAATGGGATGTATTACTGACTATTACGATATCTCCCTTATTAGGCCACCTACGCCAACCTACTTTGCATCATTATAAAGATGCGATTTTCTACTTTCATAGTCAGACTTTGTTTTTGGCAGGTCCCCAACCAAAGCTGTGATATTTTTCATTACTATTAAAATCGCAAAAATGAAAAGTTGGGGTCTAGTAGCGGCTATTGCGATATCTTAATTGTTTGACCACCTTTGGTTTGGATATACCCCTTATAGAAGCGGATATATTCGCTTTGAAATAAAACGTGTTCTTTTTCTCCAAATAAGTTCTTGCCCATTTGAAATAAAACGTTGGCCTTTTCTCCAAATAAGTTTTTTTTCACATTCCGACCCCTGAATATTATCCGACCATCACCAAAATCAATAGGCTTCTTCCTCTGTAGGACCCCCATTAGCCCCCAAAATTTCGTGACGATCCGATCAGAATTGCGACCTGTAGCGTGATTACAAAAAAAAAAAAAAAATGGAAAAATGGAATGTATTACCGACTATTGCGGTATCTTCGTTATTTGACCACCTACGACAACCTGCGTTACATCGTTGAAAAGGTGATATTTTCTTCTTCCAGCAGTAGGTTTTGCTTTTAATATAACCTATATGGAAGCGGAGATATTCGCTTTGAAATAAAATGTTGACTTTTTCTCCAAATAAGTTGTTTGCCCATTCCGATCCTTGAATATTATCCGACCATCACCAAAATCAATAGGCTTCTTTCCCTCCGGGACCTTCATCAACATCCAAAATTTGGTTGCGACCTGTAGCGTGATTACAAGGTTTAGATGGACAGACGGACGGACGGACACACATAGCCAGATCGACTCAGCTCGTCGTGACATTCATTTTGCTATATCTATCTATATATATATAAAATTCTTCGAGACTGTCATGATGTTCGAAATTAAACTCCTCCGAAACGGCTGGACCGAATTCAATGAATTTTTGTATGTGGAACTTTTAGGTCTGAGAATAGGTTTTTAGCTATTTTTTATACTGGTCAGTGGAGTGACCAGGGTACCTCCCCGACATTTTTTTTAAGAAAACGTGAAATCAAAGATAATTTTGAACGTATTGTTTAAAAATTTATTGCAATAATATGGTAATAACTGTCTTGATCCTGAATGGTCATCTCGGAAGTGGAATATCGCGGTCAGCCCAATTTTTTAAAAATGTATAATTATAGGTAATATCCTTAATTGTAGTAAGCGTGACTATTTCTCTTGCTTTTGGAAAATATGTTCTATGTACTATATATATATATATATATATATATATATATATATATATATATATATATATATAAATTCTTCGAGACTGTCATGATGTTCGAAATTAAACTTCCGAATCGGCTGGTCCGAATTGGATGAAATTGTGTGTAGGTCGGAGAATACCGAAAATGGAAGGTGTGGAAGACCTCCCCAACAACGGGTTTTAACAAATCGCTAAATATCAGAGATTATTAGACGTATTGGTACTCAATACAATTTCAATTGTGGCCTCTGCCATTAATGGGTGTTTTGGAAGCAGAATACCGCGATTGCGTCCAATTTTTGAAAACTTTATTCTTACTGATTAGATTTACAAATTTAGTAAGTGGGCCAGCAAACATGGCATGAACATTGACTTCAGTGCTTAGAATAACTCGATCAAGACCACGTTTTTTTAATACAGCAAAGTCCAGATATACCCAATAGCATTTTGAAGTCATTTTTTATGAATCAGAAATGTTTTCATGTTTAGGAGTGCAAAATAATAACGTGTTCAATGAAACATTTCTCTGTTAACAAGAAGTAAAAACGACGTTAAGTTCGACTGGCCCATCTTTTATGCACACCACCATAATTTATATTGAAATCAGGTTTAAGCCATTCCGGTTGAATAGTGTGGCTAAAACATTCAAAATCCCCAAAAAAATCGGTAGGTATCGTTTTATGAATGAAAACATGGATTTATACCGACAATTCTCTGCTAAAATATTTGATACCTCCAAATATAGCCATTTCTGTTGAATAATGCCGCTAAAACCTTGAAAATATTGAAAATCGGAAGGTATCGTTCAATGAAGGCTACATAAAAAACTTCTACCGAATATTCTATGCGGAAATGTTTTATACCCACAATGAAGACAACAACAATGATAATGAGACTAAAACTTCCAAATTATCGAAACTCGGTATGTACCGTCCTATATGCCGACAATTCTCTGCAGAAATGGTTTATACTCCCAAGGAAGACTTAGTACCAATTATAGCCATTTCGTATGAATAAAGGTACCGTTCAATGAAGACTATTTAGAAACCTGGACCTGTACCTAATATTCTATGCTTTATACCCACACTGAATGCTAAATACCAAATTGCAGCCATTTCGGTGGGTTAATGACATTAAAATCTCCAAAATATCGACACTCGGGCGGTACCGTTCTATGGTAGTTCTATCAAAACGTGGACCTATGCTGATAATCCTTTGCAAAAATGAGTTATGCCTCTAAGGGAGACTAAATACTAAAGTATTGTCATTTCGGTAGGATAATGTGGCTAAAACCTTGAAAATTCCGAAAATCGGGCGGTCAGTAGGTGCTATATCAAAATGTGGACTGATATAACCAATTTTCAATACCAAACATGCTACGAAAAAAAATAGAAACTTCTGTACCAAATTGAAAAGCCCTATGTAAAATATCGCGAGCTGTACCTTGACTTCAACAGATAGACGGACATCGTTATATTCACTTATTTTTTATGTTGATCACGAATATATGCTTTATAGGTTCTCCGAAGAATATTCCGATGTGTTACAAACAGAATCATAAAGTTAATTATACCCTTCATATTATGGTGGAGGCTATAATTAAAGTAATTTTCTATTTTAAATCTGGAGATACCATTGCATGATGGTTTTACCAAAATGTCGATTTATCGTTAATTAGGTTCGAATATCTGGAGGTATCAATATTAGATAGACAAATTGTAGATAGATTACTAAGCCTTACACGGAAATCCAAAACGACGGGCCAGCAACGCGGAACCGGGTCAGCTAGTATATATATATATATATGTATGTGTCCCCGACCATTATTTCGATGCGTTACAAACTTTTTGGCCAAAACCAACTTATAATACCCTCCCCACATAGTTGTCTAGGGTATAATCAGCGCATCAACATATAATGCTTTTGAGCAGTATTCTTTCCTACAATTTACATATACTAGTAATTTGCACATATTTCCCTTGAATTTATAACCTATCATCAATGTAAAACAACAAACAAGTAGTACATACTTAAAATTATTTGACTATTCCAAGAAACATTTTTGTATGTCAATAAGAATGTTGTTTCTATATCTCTTTAGGTGTACTACATTGATGTATACAGATAACAAAACAAAATATCAACCTCTGAACATGCTTACTAAATATCTCCTTCATCAGAAACGGTAGACATTCATACATACTATATCGTTTCGAACAAGCAGGAAAATATAGATAAACAAGTAAAAAAGTAGCAGACGGCTTTTCTAACAAATATATGAATTGTAACTTTCGTCTATTGATAATATCGAATTGAATACCGGCTACGCAACCGAAATATTCTTCACCAATAATTATGTATGTATTAGTGGGTCTTCAGATTTTGTGGCTCGTTTAGGAAGTATGAACTTACCGACAAAAATTTATTTGTATTAAAGCTCATAAGTGTTGCACCTGAAGGAATGAATCGGCATAGTCCATTTTAGAAGTGGATTTTATTTTGGGAGATTTTGGGAGCATGGACTTGCCCACGAAAAACATAAACAAGATCACAAGGAGCAAATTTGGTATACATTTCCAAAGTATTTTCAAACAGACCCTATACTGCACTTAAACAAAGTATGTCGCCAACATAACAAAAATATTACGATGTGCAAAGTATGGACCAAATCAGTCATTGCCTCCAGGTGTTATTGTGCGCAACATTTATACGAACAGTTTTTAACTTTTGATATGACCCATCTTCGAACTTAAACTAAGTTTGTACAAAACATTACGAAGGCAAAATATTTTTCGTGAGCTTCAGCCAGACAGATGGACGGACGGAAGTGGTTAAATCGACTCCAAATTCCCTGAAATGGATTCCGTGACGTAGGAGATGAAAGTTAACAAGTAACGGTCATGGCAAAGCCCAGGATTTATCTTGGTCCCTCTTTCATCTCAAGTGGACGCTGACTTCCCGTGGTGTCACCTGTGGAACTGCCTTTAACACCTGTTAAAGGTAGTGAGCTAACATGTGCCGCGTTCACCCATAAGAACATTAAAAACTTGGGTTTGGGCGTCGGGTTAGTAAAAGAAAAACAAACCCCTCTAAAGTTGACGAACCGCGCAAACATTTTAAGGACCATGATATGCGAATCTGCACCTGGAATGTTTGTACTCTTTGTAGAGAAGGTGCAGTTTACGCATTGGCAGATGTACTTGAAAAGTACAAGGCCGACATTACTGCCATACAGGAAATACGATGGATTGGGAAAGGCGTCACAACAACACCTAAAGGTGACGCACTGTATTATAGCTGCCATGACGTAAAGCATGAGTTTGGTTGCGGATTCGTAGTTAGTCGGAGGTTTAAACATCTGGTCTCCAGCTTCACCCCAGAGAATGAAAGACTCGCTGCAATTCGATTAAAAGCAAAATTCTTCAATATCAGCTTTATTTGCGCACATGCTCCCACTGAAGATAGGGACAAACAGACCAAGGATATATTTTACGAGCGCTTAGAAGAAACTTATGACCGTTGCCCTGCCCATGACATTAAAATTATTCTAGGCGATTTTAATTCCAAAATTGGAAAGGAGAATATCTTTGGCCCAACGGTCTGAAAATTCAGTCTCCACAGTGAAACATCTGACAATGGTATGAGGCTGATAGACTTTGCAGCTGCCAAAAACATGGTAGTTAGCAGTACCAGATTTAAACATCTCAAGATTCATAATGGCACCTGGCTGTCTCCAGATCAAAGAACAAGTAATCAAATTGATCATGTTGTGATAAATGGAAGACATTCATCGTTCCGAGGAGCAAACGTAGATTCGGACCACTACCTTGTTGCAGCAAAGGTACGTACCCGTATAAAAGTTGCAAATAAAGTACGAACAGGTACAACGCGGAAGTTGGGCATCGGTAATCTGCAAACACAACAGATATCCACAGCATATTCCACTCAATTAGCCCAATTGCTTAATGAAAGCACTCCTCGTCCCGATAACATATCAGCACAAGGGCAAAATATTGCCCACTCCATGCAAACAGCCGCAAAATCCAGGATACCAGAGACCTCCACCAAGGAATCCGTGGTATGAACGGGAGTGTCGTGCTGCTACCGAAGAGAAAAATGAGGCATATAGCGGTACTCTACAATCAGTAGCAACGCGTAGCGCACGAGAGAGGTATTGGGAGAAAAGGAGAGTGGAGAAACGCCTTTTCCGCAGGAAAAATATAGAAAAAAAGAGACGGGAGTGTGAAAAAATCGAGATGTACATGAGCCAGAATGAAGTCCGAAAATTCTACCAAAGAGTGAAACATCAAACTGATGGCTTTGGAACTGGCATATCCTCCTATAGAGACCAGCAAAGTAATATGGTAACTGATACACATAGTGTGCCAAGGATATGGAAAGAGCATTTTTCCAAACTGTTGGTATCCAATAGTAGCGAAGTCGACGAAGATACCACAGATCCAATCCCCGAAGATGGTATTGAATGTATACCACCCGGCCAAGATGAGGTAAAGACAGCAATAAACCGGCTGAAGAATAATAAGGCAGCGGGATCTGATGGCCAACCAGCCGAGCTGTTTAAAACCGGAGGTGACACGCTGATAAGGTGTATGCATCAGCAAGTTAGCTCCATCTGGCATAAGTCTTCTCCCTATCGCCTACAACATAGTGTCAGGGATATTGTGCGAACGACTAAAGCCCATGGTCAACGAAATAATTGGGCCATACCAATGCGGCTTTAGACCTAGCAAGTCCACCATTGACCAGATATTTACCCTGCGGCAAATCCTCGTCAAGTCCCAAGAGATGCAGATCGACACCTACCACCTTTTTGTCGATTATAAAGCAGCCTTCGACAGCCCGCTACGTTCAAAGGTATTCCAAGCCATGTCTGGATTCGGTATCCAGGCAAAGGTCATTCGGCTTTGTTAAAATGACTCTAACTGACACAATATCTTCAGTTAAAATAGGAAAGAACCTCTCCGAAGAGTTTTGTACCGAAATAGGTTTCAGGCAAGGAGACAGCATTTCGTGTGATCTTTTCAACATCCTGCTAGAAAAGGTTATACGAGAGGCAAACGTTAAAATAAGTGGCACAATCTACACCAATAGCCACATGTTACTTGCTTATGCTGATGATATAGACATCATGGGACGATCAGTAAAATAAGTAACCAATACCTTTATGAAGGTCGAAGGAGAATCTGCTAGTGGGTCTGGTGGTAAACGGCGAGGAGACCAAGTTGATGGTGTCGACGCGCAATGCGACCATTGAGTTCGGACCAACTTTTGAAGTTGGTTCCTATAATTTTGAGGTAGTAAAGGACTTCGTATACCTCGGCACCGCCGTAAACAAAACAAACGACATCAGTTATGAAATAAATAGAAGAATTGTATTGGCCAACAGATGCAACTTTGGCTTAAGTAAGCACTTCAAAAACAAAGCCACAACTCGTCAAACAAAAATAACGCTTTACAAAACACTGATACTACCCGAGCTGATGTATGGTTCCGAAGCCTGGGTACTTGCGCAAGCAGATAAGGCAGTGCTTGGCGTGTTTGAGAGAAAAATTCTTCGATAGATCTACGGACCAATCTGCGTTGACGGTGAATATAGACGTCGTATAAACCACGAGCTGTATCTGCTATACAACGATATCAATATAGCTAAACGTATCGAGATGCAGCGATTGCGTTGGCTAGGCCATATAATATGAATGAGCGATGATGAACCCGCTGAAAAGGCGTATAAATTCGTGCCACATGGCGGTGCACGCAGAATTGGCAGGCCAAAGAATAGATGACGCAAACAATGAATGAAGAGATGACAAGGCGCGGTATTCCAGAAAGCGAAGCACTAAACAGTGAGAATTGGAGATCTTTTCTTAGTTCGGTCTATGAACAAATGTTCTGTAATGGGCCAGCTAAGTAAGTAAGTATTTTATCCAAAAAACCTATTTTTTGGGTACAGTATTTACAATATCCTTTTAAGTGTGCCGCCATATTTTAGTTTTTTCGGCGGTCCGTATTATATAAATCATAGATCGTGAAAATCCACCCACTATATCGGCGTAAACTACAACTGCAAAAATTGAAAAATTTTCTAAAAATGTTTTTGAAAATATCGCGGATTAATTAGCGTTTTCTGTGAATCGTTGCTTTTTCAGTTAAGAAACCGACACATCACTCGCGTTTTTACGGAAACTGAAGTTTAAAAAGTTAAGCTGTGTGGAAACTGTATTCGATTTATCCCAAAAATACTGTCTGATGCTACATCCACGGTTCTTGATGGATTTTATTGAAATAGGTATAGATCCATGTATTTTTTTCACGTTTGATAGTGAAATCGGATGCGAATAAAAAGAGTGTGCACTTTGTGTAAATTATTAGCGTTATACAATTTTCTGCAGACGATGCTACAACGCCGCTGCCAAAGTCAATCTTGGTAAATGCTTGCAAATGAAAAGAAAACAATTCGTTTTATCGGGAAACCGCATGCGCATCAAGTGATTTTTAGGATTTCAAGATTTATTGTTTGTTTTGTTTTAGTTGAAGATTCAATCATATGATTGTTTAAGAGTCTGGAGTTTCCCCCATTGGCTTAACTTCATCACTTTCCTCTTTGCAGAGATAAATGTTTACAAAACGCACTGACAGCTTGCAAAATATACTGATCGCTACCAATATCATGATTTCATCCCGGCGAAGGGAATTATCAATTGGCTTTTCAGTTTTTGAAATGATGATATTTTTAGTGAAAACCTGAACTCTTTAAGCATCGAGTATTCTCATGTTAATGAGAATGATGCTCACTTTTCGGCTTTCCCTCGATTTACATGAATTTCAAAATGTATATTACCCGATACAGTTATCCTTCAAAATTATTCCTAATTGAAAGGTACCCAAAATTTATATGAACACCTTCCCTATCTTCCTCAAGACGTTTGCGTGTATTTTGGAAGTGATTACAATGATAAATGTATGTTTTCGCGTGAATTTTACCTAAAATAGATGAATAACTCCGACCTAGTTTTCCTACATTTTCTTCCACTAACTCACAAAATAAATTTGAAAAAACACTGTAAAAATATTTTTTTCTTACAAACGTTTTTTACATTTACTAAATATATTCTTTTGTTTTTGTTATAATATGCGAACCGCTAAACAGATTTGTAAAGTTTTGGTTTCATTTGAATCATTGCGATGTTTAGGTTAAGCTAGGGTCACATTAGGCAAATATTTGCTCTAGCGACCGGCAGTGTGCGCTTACTGAGAGCAAATGAGCGTAAATAATGCATTGAAATTTATACTCAATTGCTCTCAGTAAACACACACTTCCTGTCGCTGGAACAAATATTTGGCTAGTGTGACCCTAGCTTTACGTACATATTTTTTTTAAATATACTTAAGATGAATACACAGCTTCAATTTTATAAAAACATGTTGCAAACTATTAATTTGTTTAATTCTTTCTTATTTTCCGCGAAAATTTACATATTTTTCACCAAAGTTATGGGACCTCAGTAATCATATAGTACGTTGGAAGTCATTAATTAACAATACTTCTCAATATGAGTAGCGTTTTTTTAAGATTTTTTTCTTATTATCAGAATTTAAACCGCTATAAATTTTACGCGCAATAACCGATTTTAGTATCTGGAACAGATTTGATAATGGGAATTTTTTCTCAATCCATGTACAAAAAATCTTTCGTGTAGCTTAAAAAAACATTTTTAATTTTTTTCGATGGAAAACTAAAAATTGTTGTCTTTTCCTCATATACCCTCGTTAGCCTAAAGGTTGAGGGTACAAAAATAGAAAGCTGAAATATCCTAGCATTTGATACATACATAATAATTTCGGTATTAAGTTTGTTTTTAACATTGGGCATTCCAATGAACATAGATATTTCCACAACTATTACCGAAAACATTTTCTAATTTGCTCCCTAAGCATTGTGGTTTTGAAACATTCATTGAACTCTTCTTGCAGCCTCCGAATATTATCAGTGACAATGATGCGGTTGATAACAACGATATGAAATGAATCATTCAAACTACTGATATTAAATTTGAGATATTTATCACAAGTAAATTTTATTCACAAATAAAAAATGTTCAACAAAAATGTTAAGCATAAACAAATTAATTTTCTTAAGAGCATATGTAGCGGTTCGACATTACGCAGTTAATTTTCAAAAAACTGCGGGAAATGAGTCGCAAATGCAATGCATTTATATTAACACAGTACAGCAAATGCATTCAAAATTATTTATGAATCGAATTTTTAGTGTGTTCCACATTTAGCCTATTTTTGGTATGAACGATCGTTTTGTTTTCGTTTCGTGATTTTCAATCTTTGTTATCTTTTTTATCGATATTGGGAAATACACAAAAAATGGTATCCAAAAAAGTCTATAAAAGTTCCAATTTAACGAGAAGACAAATTATTTGTGAGAAGAACGTTAACCATTCAGATTGTTCGAATATTTCGAATATCGGAAATGTTTAAACACCTAAATTTGTTTTTGCTGACATTAGCCTGTTGCATGATGTCTTTTGTTGCTGCTGAATTATTTGACGAATGTGAAGGTGTGGATCCTGGAACGTATGTAGCAAGTTCCCAAAGTTGTTCGGCCTTTATCTATTGTGACGGAGAAGATTCTACTTTGGATGAATGTGAAGATGGTCAGTATTTCGATGGTGAAGAATGCGACGATCAAGATAATGTAGAATGTCCCTTGGATAAGGTCGATGGTGAGGAAGAGGAGCAGGAGGAGCAAGACGAAGAGGAGGAAGAGCCTGTGAAAGAAAAACCACAACCAGTTCAAACTACCACACAGCCACCAACAACAGAAGCTCAAACAATTGCCACCACAACACCCGTCTACATTCCTTCGGAAATTCTTGATGTAGCACCCATAGTTAAAGACTCTTGTCCACCAAATGATGATCCCAATCAAATTGTGCTCATTAGCAATAGTAATTCTTGTTCGGATTACTATGTCTGTTATCACGGCAATGCCATAGCTATGCATTGTATGGATCATCTTCATTTTAATGTGGCCACGGGCAAATGTGATTTTCCTGAAAATGCCAAATGCAAAGTGAGTTTTTTACAAACTTAAAGTATTCATACAATACGTACACACGTACATACTTACCAACATTTTAATTTTACAGCTGGCAGTACAATCACCTACCGAATTCAACAAATGCTTACCTCACATGTCGGAATTCTTTCCGCATCCCACTAAATGTAACTATTTCTATTATTGCATTAAAGGTTATCAAACATTGCAACAGTGTCCCTTCTACTATGGCTGGGATATTGAAAAACGTACATGCATACGTATGTCTCAAGCAAAATGCTACAACAGCAACTCATAACTTATGATATACATACTTACATAAATATATACACTCATATCCACTACGTTGCATGTTGTCCATCATTGATTAGCTTTAAGCGATAGATGCTTATTTTTGAGTTGCTCATAAAATTAGTTTGTACTTTTTTTACTTCGAATTAAGTTGTTTTTCTGAAATAATAAAAGCGGAAATATTAACCCTTATGGCGCCACATACTTTTTATAACAGCTATTTATGGTTATTTTTGGGGAATTTGGGTATTTGCGTTGATCGTATAAATCCAGCAGCAGGGAAACTCTGTAAATGTTTTTACTTAACCACAGAACTGGGTAAAAATTGCTGCTTAAAATTGTGAACAAAGTTGGAACTTTTTAGCAACTGCTTTATTTTACACGAACGAAAGTTTGTCCTCATAGTGAAGCGTCATTGGTCTAGCAATATTTATACATATGTCTTCATTCAAAATTTAGTCCCAATCTATATTAGGTGACGTAGGGAATGAAAGATACCAAGGAACGGTCCTGACCGGCTTTAACATGGCAAAGCCCAGGATTTATCTTGGTCCCTCTTTCATCTCAAGTGGACACTGACATCCCCGTGGTGTCACCTGTGGAGCTGCCTTTATCACCCGTTAAAGGTAGCGAGCTAAATGTGCCGCGCGTTCACCCATAAGATCGTTAAAAGAAACTTGGGTTTCGGCGTCGGGTTTATTTATGAATCGGTTAATCGGTTAATAAGGTTAATAACCCTCTCCTAGACAAAGCAGCCTACTATGAAAAAATGAAAGAAAAGAAAAAAAATCCCCTCTAATGTTCGCACTCTTTAAAGAGTGCAGTTTACGCATTGGCAGATGTACTTGAAAAATACAAGGCCGACATTACTGTCATAAAAGAAATACGATGGATTGGGAAAAGCGTAGCAACAACACCTAAAGGTGAGGCACACCTAAAGGAGCAAACATAGACTCGGACCACTACCTTGTTGCAATAAAGGTACGTACCAGATTAAACGTGGCAAATAAAATACGAACAGACACAACACGGAAATTCGACATCGGTAAGCAGCAATCACAAGAGATGGCCACAGAATATTCCACTCAACTGGCCCAATTGCTTAATCAAAGCACTCCTCGTCCCGATAACATATCAGGGGGGTTACTCTCTGTTGCGATGCGTAAGCAAAATGCGATGTGTAAGGAAATTAAATGGGTCTCCAATGCGTTTTCGTATCTGCTTTCGTAACTATTTGTGTTCCATTTTCCTTTCTGGCATCAGCGTAATCTGTAATACAAAAGCCTATGTCAAAATCGTGCATTAACGCAAAAATCTTGCGCTAACAAAATACCAAACGCAAACGCATCGCAATACCGAGTAATCCCCCAGCACAATGGCAATGTATTTCCCACTCCATGCATACACCCGCAAAATCCATACTTGGATACCAGCGACCTCCACCTAGGAATCCATGGTATGGCCAGGAGTGTCGTGCTGCTACCGAAGAGAAAATGCGGCTTGTAGGGCTACAATACAATCAGTAGCTACGCCTAGCGCACGAAAGAGGTATCAGGAGAAAAGGAGAGAGGAGAAACGTCTTTTCCGCAGGAAAAATAGAGAAATAGGAATGCGGTAGTGTGAAAAAGTCGAGATGTACAGTAGCTAGAATGAAGTCCGAAAGTTTTTCCAAAGAGTGTACAGGCCAGCAAGGTAATTTGGTAACTGATACGGATTGTGTGCTCAGGATATGGAAAGAGCATTTTTCCAAACTGTTGGTATCTGATAGTAGCGAAGACGACCAAGATACCACAGTTCCAATCCCAGAAGATGGTATTGAATGTATACCGCCCAGCCAAGAGGAGATAAAGTCCGCAATAAACCGGCTAAAGAATGATAAGGCACCAGGAGCCGATGGCTTACTTGACGAGCTGTTTAAAACCGGAGGCGACACACCGATAAGGTGTATGCATCAGCTATCTGGCAGGAAGAACGCGTACCCGACGATTGGAACCTTACCATCCTGTGTCCCGTACACTAGAATGAGGTAAGACTGTATGCTCTAACTATAGGGGCATAAATAAGTCTTCTCCCTATTGCCTACAAGATGGTGTCAGAGATATTATGCGAACTTGTAAGGCCTATGGTCAATGAAATAATTGGACCATACCAATGCGGCTTTAGACCTGTCAAGTCCACCATTGACCAGATATTTACTCTATGTCAATCCTGGAGAAAACCCAAGAGATGCAGATCGACACCTACCACTTTTTGTTGATTATAAGGCAGCCTTCGACAGCCCCCTACGCCCAAAGTCATTCCAAGCCATTTCTGAATTTGGTATCCCCGCAAAGCTCAGCCGGCTTTGTAAGATGACTTTAACTGATATTAGGCCAGTTAAAATAGGAAATGTGTCCATAGAAATAGGATCAATTGTGGAATTTGGTTCTTATAATTTTGAAGTAGTAAAATACTTCCTCTACCTCGGCACCGCCATAAACACAACAAACAATATCAGTTGTGAAATAAGAAGAAGAATTGTAGTGGCCAACAGATGCTACTTTGCCTTAAGTAAGCAGTTTAAAAACAAGTAAGCAAAGGCTATAGTCGTGACTATTGAGCTATAATTGCGATCTCTAGCGTGTTTATGATAACACTACAAACAAAAAACTGGATATGTTAGGCTGTAACTCTGTTATCTGATGACGTACATCAACAAAACTAACATCAATGGAAAGGTCAAGAGGTCGTCTTCCAAGAATAGCTTACTTGCCCGGAATGTCTCTTCCAGGAATAACAAGTAGCAAAGGTTATAGTCGGACGGGCCGACCATGTGATACCCTACACCACTGCCCCTGGGAATTAGCTTTGAGCAAATCAAAATTTCTCTATGGAAATAACTTTGTCAATTCTGCCACTATATCACATTAAGCTTGGCACCTACAGTTTATCGCCGAGTCCGAACGACGTGTCCTAAGACACCACTTTTAGAGAAGTTTTATATGGCTGAAATACTCAGAATATGTCGCCAACATTACTGAGGTGTATTTTGCCACAGTTGAAAGTTTGATGTTACCTCGCCGGGGAAACGAACCCACGAGATTCTGCGAACCAGGCGGATGTGAAGTTTAAATATAGCTCCACTTTATGGAATAATATTAGAAACGAAGATACGTAAATGACATTTTCTGACTATTTCTGCCAGAGAGAAGTTTTTCTACATGCGGTGTGTTAGGGCAAGTCGTTCGGACTCGGCGATAAACAGTAGGTCCCTTGTCATTGTGCTAGTATGAAACTCATTCATGTGAGAGAAGCCTCCCTTCTCCCTACTGGGATATTTGTGGAACAATTATGTTTATCTATACATTTCTAGTATACAATTATAGTAAAAGTTCCAAAATTGGAAAATTGACATTGGTAGCCATTTTTGCTACATCTATAAATTTTATGTGACTATCAGGTTCCTTTTTGGAATACACCTAATATAAATAAATATATAAGTTGCTGCGATTTTGTGCTTTCTGAAGTATTTCGAAAATAGTTCATTGTGGATATATACTGTGATATCAAAAATATATTTTAACCGGTAAAAACAACTGACAATGCACAGTGGATCCACCCATTGGCCAAAAATAAAAAATTAATGTCAGAATGTCTAAATTTTGGTACAACATCTGCCAAATCTGACAGCTATGACATGGAATATATTGGTTTTTGTTTCATTCGAACGCAATCTTCTTAAGAATAGCTTCAAAAGTCGGAATATTTGACTAATATTTTTTGTTGTGAGTACAACCTATACTTTAAGTGCAAGTAAATACATTAAAAATATCGAGAAATGAATACGTATAACAAAATATTATAGTGGATTTTGAAGGAAGAGGTAATAGCTTAATTTTCATTAAAAAACCAGTAAGGAAAGGATCAAAGTCGGACGGCGCCGACTTTATGATACCCTACACCACTGTGAATATGTGAATATGTAAAAAAAATATATATATTCGATATAATTTCGCACATTTATTTCCAGGCCGAATTCAGTCACACATTCCAAATATCATTGAAATCGAACTTATATAGGGTGTTTGGTGCAGCAAATACGCGAAATTGGCCGAAAATATATATGGGAGCTATATCCAAATCTGAACCGATTTCGATATAATTTGGCACATTTATTTCTAGACCGAATTCAGTCAAACATTCCAAATTTCATCAAAATCGGACGTATATAGCGTGTTTGGTGCAGCAAATACGTAAAATCGGGCGAAAATATATATAGGAGCTATATCCAAATCTGAACCGATTTCGATATAATTTGGCACATTTATTTTTAGACCGAATTCAGTCACACATTCCAAATTTAATTGAAGTCGGACATATATAATGTGTTTGGTACAGAAAATTCGTGAAATCGGCCGAAAATATATATGGGAGCTATATCTAAATCTGAACCGATTTGCACCAAAATCAATAGGGTTCCTCTTATGGCGAAAAAATGACCTTTCCTAATTTTTAGCCTAATTGGATAATAAATGCGACCTGTAGGCTGCGAACAAAAATACATGTACCGACAGACGGACGGACGGACAGACGGACGGACATGCATAAATCGACTCAGAAACTGATTCTATGTATATCCCTCAAAGGAACTATATGTCCATCCCGTTTCCTTTTGCACGTTACATACAAATGCACAAAGACATAATACCCCTTATCACATAGTGGTGTAGGGTATAAATAGTGTTTTAGCGTGCTGTGGAATTCTAGTTAGCTGCATATTTTCTTGGTGTAGTTTGTAATGCCAATTCGATCATATACATAAATTTGACCTAAGGTTTTAGTCATGATGCCCACCAGTGCCCACCTCGGGAATAATAATTTCCAACGTAGGTCATCGGTTTAAGATTATTCAGTATAAAAATCAGCTGTCATCTAGTGCCAGACTATAAACGGCGCACGTTGGGGCAAAATTGAAAAAAACGGGTCTTAATTAAAAAATTGAAACACACATTTTTGATAATCTGTCTTGACGGGGTTAACGAGTACAAAATTCTACCTCACTAGCCAAAATAGCAAAGTCGAATGTTGTTTACTTTTCGTGTAGCACAGTATTAAAGTTGAACATAGTTTTAAAATTTAAGAAACAGGTGAAAATTGTTAAATTTTGCTGCTTTTAAATCGCCATAACGTAGTTTTTGCTACATAAACTTGACATTTTCGAAATGGATATTTCAAACAGAGGTAATTCTTAATATTTTAGGTAAAAATTGTACTGAAAATGTCTTTTAGAAATGTGTTAAAAAAATTCGTCAAAATGTGTCCAGATTTTGCATAATTTTGAAATATATTGGAGTATAACAAAAACAAGTAAAAAAGTATCAGTCGGCTTTGCCGACAGAGATATACCCTCAGCCTGTGTATATTGAAACAATTTGTATGTATTATGTATGTATTTAGGCGGTTTTTAAAATTTTGGGCGTTAGAACCCACAAAAATGTTGATTAGGATTAAAGATCAAAAGTTTTGCGGAGGAGATACTAAAAAGAATGGATCTCCAGCCACTACATATGGTACCATAGGGGGTTCTTACACCCTTCAGGCTGTTTGCTAAAGACGTATGGGCTTGCCCCTGAAAAAACATTTAAAATCGCAATTGAGGCAACGAATGCATGCTGCTTCAACAAAAATCAAAGTGATTCCATATCAGGTCTTAAAGTAAACTTATCCCAAATTTTGTGTGGGAGGTACCGGATGGAGTCGACCAATATAGTCCACATTTGAACCTGATCTATATCTGGTAGACATATTAGAATGTGTAAAGTATGGACCAATTCGGCCACTCCCTTCAAGAGTTACCGCACGAAAAATTTTTTCCGAACATTTTTGAACTTTTGTGGGAGAGGTACCTGAAGGAGTGGATCGATATGGCTTATCTTCGAACTTAAACTATGTTTGGACAACATATTACTAAGGCCAAATTTTGGATCGAATCGGCAGATCCGTTCGAGAGTTATCTTGCGCTCCAATCACCTCACACGGTGTCATAGGGTTTTTTTTTTGCAACTTTCAGGCTATTTTCTCAGGACGTATGGACTTGCCCCTGATGAAACTTGTACCGTCGTATGGGGGGCAGTAAATACAAGTTGCTAAAATAAAAATCAAAGCGTTTCGAGAGATGGCCCTAAACTTAACTTTTCCGAAATTTTGTGTGGGAGGTACCCGAATGAGTGGACCGATTGAGTCCATATTGAAACCTTATCTAAGTCTGGTACACATTTCACCATGGGCAAAGTATGGACCAAATCGTTTACTCCCTTCAAGAGTTATCGTGCGCACAAAATTTCCGAATAATTTTGAACTTTTGTGGGGGAGGTACCGGAAAGAGTTTACCGATATAGCCCATCTTCGAACTTAAACTAAGTTTGGGCAAAATATTACGAAAGCCAAAATTTGAACCGAATCGTTTCATCCGTTCGAGAGTTATCGTGCGCTCCAGCCAGCCAGACAGACGGACGGACATTGCTCAATCGACTCCAAATTGTCTGAAACACATTTCGTCCAAACATACTTGGAGTCTAAAACCATTATTTCGATGAGGCACATTTTGCCCGTATGAAAGTGTATATACCCTCGTTAGCATAAATGCTGAGGGTTTAAAGAGTGTAGAGAAGGTCGTGAGAATTTTTTTTGTATTTTTCTCTTGATTGTTGTCTTTGATATTGCGCAAACAAAACTTGCGTCTTGCTTGCGCATTTTGAGTTATGTCAAAAATGGTGGAAATAGCAAGGGGTAAATTTTTGCATTTTGGGGTTTTTGTCTTCATTTTCCCTGTTATTGTTGTACAGTATGTTGTGTTTTGCTTTAATTTCTGTGGTCATCCTACATAAGACAATGTGTGCAGGTCCACCATTATTGTATAGTTACTATATATAATGATTTATATAAAATAATGGCGATGCACAAGGAGTGAAATCGCAAAAAATGGAGATTAAATAAAAACAAGTGAGCCAAGGCTATAGTCGGGTCGGGGCCGACTATGTGATACCCTACACCACTACCCCTGTTCATAAGCTTTTGACTAATAAAATTCAAAATATTAAAATTGGGATAGCTTAGCGCCTTTGCTCTGAATGTCTACATTAACACAGGTCAATTTTTTTGAAACGCATTTAAGTGCATCGACAGTACAACCCAAATAAAAAATGGAAAAGTGGGATGTATGCCAACCATCAATAGGCTTCTTTCTGTGTTAGACCCCCATCAACCCCCTAAATTTCGTGGGGATCCGATCAAAATTTCGTAGTGTAATTGCACAAAAATGGAAAAAGGGATGCATTACCGACTATTGCGATATCTCTGTTGTTTGACCACCTATGACAACCTACTTCACATCGTTGTAAAGGTAATATTTTCTACTTTCCATGCCTTTTGCTTTCGATATACCTCCTACAGAAGGGAGATATTAACTTTGAAATAAAACGTTGGCCTTTTTTCCAAATATTTTTTTTTGTCACATTCCGACCCCGACCATTATCAAAAATCAAAAGGTTTTTTCCTCTGTGGGACCCCCAATAACACCCAAAATTTCGTGACGATCCAATTAAAATTGCGACCTGTAGCGTGATTTCCAAAAAAGTGGAAAAATGGGATGTATTACCGACTATTGCGATATCTCCGTTATTTGGATACCTACGCCAACCTGCTTTACATCATTGTAATGATGGGATTTTTTAGTTTCATTGTCAGACTTTGCTTTTGGAAGGTCCGGAACCAAAGCTGTGATATTCGTCATTATTATTATAATCGCAAACATGAAAAGTTGTGTTCTATTAGCGGCTTTTGCGATATCTTCGTTGTTTGACCACCTACGACAACCTACGTAACATCGTTGCAAAGGTGATATTTTCTACTTTCATCAGCAGGTTTTGCTTTTGATATACCCCTTTTAGAAGCAGAGATATTCACTTTGAAATAAAACGTTGACTTTTTCTCCAATCAAGTTTTTGCCCATTCCGGCCTCTGAATATTATCTGACCATCATCAAAATCAATAGGCTTCTTTCTCTGTAGGATCCCCATTAGCCCCCAAAATTTCGTGACGATCCGATTAAAATTGCGACCTGTAGCGTGATTACAAAAAAAATTAAAAAATGGGATGTATTGCCGACTATTGTGATATCTCCGTTATGTGGCCACCTACGCCAACCTAGTTTACATCACTGTAAAGATGGGATTTTCTACTTTCATAGTCAGACTTTGTTTTTGGAAGATCCCCAACCGAAGCTGTGATATTCGTCATTATTATTAAAATCGCAAAAATAAAAAGTTGGGTTCTATTAGCGGCTATTGCGATATATTCGTTGTTTGCTCACCTATGAGAACCTACTTTACATCACATCATTAGAAAGGCGATATTTTCTACTTTCATGGCCAGGTTCTGCTTTTGGTATACCCCATATTGAAGCTGAGATATTCGCTTTGGAAAAAAACGTTGTCTTTTTCTCCAAATAAGTTTTTTGTCCATTACGACCCCTAAATATTATCCGACCATCACCAAAATCAATAGGCTTCTTCAACTGTGTGACCCCCATTAACCCTCAAAATTTCGTGACGATCCGATCAAAATTGAGACCTATAGCGTGATTTCCAAAAAAGTGGAAAAATGGGATGTATTACCTACTATTGCGATATCCCCGTTATTTGGTCACCTACGCCGACCTAGTTTACATCATTGTTAAGATGGGATCTTCTACTTTCACAGCCAGGCTTTGCTTTTGGAAAGTCCCCAACCAAAGCTGTGATATTCGTCATTATAATTAAAATTGCAAAAATGAAAATTTGGGTTTTATTTGCGACTATTGTGATATCTTCGTTTTTTGATCACCTACGAGAACCTACTTTACATCAGTAGAAAAGCGATATTTTCTACTTTTATTGTCAGGTCTTGCTTTTGGTATACCCCGTATAGAAGCTGAGATATTCGGTTTGGAAAAAACGTTGTCTTTTTATCCACCTAAGTTTTTTGCCCATTCCGACCCCTAAATATTATCCGACCATCACTAAAATCAATAGGCTTCTTCCCCCCCGGGACCCCCATCAACATCCAAAATTTCGTGACGATCCGATCAAAATTGCGACCTATAGCGTGATTACAAGGTTTAGATGGACAGACGGACAGACGAACGGACGGACTGAAGGACGGACGCACATAGCCAGATCGACTCAGCTCGTCGAGACATTCATTTTGGTATATATAAGTATGGGTCTACGACCATTATTTCGATGCGTTACAAACTTTTTGGCCAAAACCAACTTACAATACCCTCCCCACATAGTGGTGTAGGGTATAAAAATTAAATTCGGTTTTGGTATAACTGTCGTTACATGGTAATATGGTACAAAATTCTAAGTCTTTAAGCAAAATGTCAAGATCATATATTGTTTACTTCTACAGTTACACTGTGATAAAGCTAAAGAATTTTTAATAATTTAAAGAGCACCATAAAAAATTAATTTTTTTTTGGTGTATAAAGAGTAATATTTTTTTACGCATCAAAAGTGTCCTCTTTAGGATGGAATCGTCAACTTCAGTTAGAAATCTAAATCTTAGAAAAATATATTTATGGCAAAAAAAGGTTTAGAAACATATTAAAAATTAATTTAAAATGTATCCATTTTCCCTATTTTTGAAAAGTATTTAGAGTTAAAAAAGTAGCGGAATATTTTATATGGAGGTTATTCCAAAACGAAAATATATAGAGATGGTGTTTGATAGAAATATTTTCAATCCCATTAAAATGCACAATTCACAATTTGAGCTAGTTTAGTTGCAATATATGCATAAAATATTCGAAAACCCCTAAATTTGACTGTAAATCTATATGGGCCTATACCAAAACATTGACCTATATTGACAAATTTTCACACTATGAATTCTTAGGCATTCAGAACTATAAATCCTAATTTACAGATAAATGTACTAAAAAATGTGGTCAAGACCCTCGAAATACATAAAATCGGGAAATACCCTTGTATGGGAGCTACACTAAAATATTGACCTAAATTAATAATTTTTTGCCAAATATTAGCTTAACCAATAATTTATCATATTAGAAGATTTTAGATTCATCAAATAAGAAATGTAGGCAAAACCGTAAAAACGCTTCATAGTTTTTATGGTACCCATTTATGAGGGCTTCGAATATACCTCTCCAATCCCTCAATTTGCACCAAAACTGTGTTCCGTTATATTGACTGAAGTGTAAGCATTCGAAAAATATTAACATTAGATTACTCAAATGCTTCCCTGAATTAATCTCCGTTTTTTGAAATCTTGCCCCAATGTGCGGCGGGTCGCTGACTAAAGCTGCCCTAGAAAAGTGTTTCTATGGATATATTAGCGTATAACTCTGTTATCTAACACTAAAATATCTTTATTAAAAATTTTAATCAATTTTCTGACAAAAAATTTTATTTTTTTGAATCCGCTAAATTGGTTGGATTTTATGTAGTTTTGGAGATTGTTTTGTTTCCCCAAGCCTATTTTTGCATCATAAGATAATCGCGACCTTTGTTCATGTCATTTTGTATTAACAGCATAAAACAATTTTCACAGTATACCCCTCCAGAGGGGAAAGGGGGGAGAAGCTATATCCGGCGCATTGGCTTGATTTTTACACTCTAATTATTTTTGGCCACATTCTCCATACAAGTGGATCCACTGTGCAATGAGTAGAAATTCAAATAATTTACATGCAAACAAATTTATGACTCCCAAAAGTATTCATATTTAATTATACGTCAGGAGGGGGTGGGCGCCTTCAATAAAATTAATATTCCAACAAATTTAACACCGAGTGCATTTTGAAAAAAGGTGGCGAAGCGACCCCATTCTGCAATATACATACATATATGTATGTGTACAAAATCCAATTGGACAATTAGTATGCAAGGGCTCCACGTAATTTGCAATAATGCTGTGCATTTCTCTATCATGATAGAGACAAATTGTAGCATGGGAGGAAAATGTTGTATTCTACACAAAACCTATTATACACTCCGTTTCATGTCAATAGCACATTTCAAATTGCTTTTTGTTACTTCATTTTAGTCGATATCCGTGGAATAACCTCGGGAATGTTTATTTATCTTGGTTTGTAATCTTATGAAGTATCTTTCAACAAAAAGTTTGGATTCGATAACGTACCGTTATAATTTTTTTTTAATTTTCTTTCAAAAAGCCCAAAATGTGTACGGTTTAAAGTGTTTCATCGGAATAGCACATTCTTTAATAACTTGAGTAAAAATGCAAATTTTGAACATTTCTGTTACGATTCTTTAAAATTGGGACAAATAAAAGCTATTTTAAGTTTAAAACGCTAAAATTGGTCGAACCCTGTCTTAATACCATTGCGACCTACAGAGCAGCTACAAAATCGGATAAAAATTATGTTTTTGGTCCATTTCACCCGCTAAATATTTCACGATCATCACCAATAACAAAAGGTGTCTATTCGGGTCTGAACCCGACCTTCATGCAAAATTTCATCACGGTCGTCCATAATGGCTGCCTGGAGTTTGATTACAATTTATAATGGACAGTCGGGCGGACGGACGAACGCACATCTCAAAATCGCTTTATATACCACATTGGGGGTCTAGGACCGATATTTCGCGCGGTGTTACATGAATTTTTCCCAAAACAAACTTATAATACCCTTTCCACATAGTGGTGTAGGGTATAACAAAGCCACATCTCGTCAAACAAAAACAACGTTTTACAAAACACTGATACTACCCGTGCTAATGTATGGCTCTAAAGCAAGCAGATAAATCAGTGCTTTGTGTGTTTGAGAGAAAAATTCTTCAAAAGATATATGGGTCAATCTGCGTTGGCGGTGAATATCGACGTCGTATGAACCACGAGCTGTATCTGCTATACAACGACATCAGTATAGATAATCGTATCGAGATGCAACGATTGCGTTGGCTAGACCATATCATAAGAATGAGCGATGATGAACCCGCTAAAAAGGTGTATAAATACAGAACTGGCAGGCCAAGTCTTCGATGGAGCAAACAAGTGGAAAGACGCGGTATTCCAAAAAGCAAAGAGACAAAAAGAGAGAAATGGAGATCTTTTCATAGTTCGGCTTATGGAACAAATGTTCTGTAATGGGTCAGCTAAGTAAGCACTATATTAGGCAAGTTTACTTGCGGCAAGTCTCTGTTTGCAGGAGATACCCGTAAGGGGAATGGAAGTGGAACAAATTGTATGGCCCATTTGGAATCTGATATACCATGTTACAGTTATTCCATTTGGACGATGTGTGTACAACCTTCAAAATACGTAACATCTGGTGGTAGCTACATATTGGGATTGTACCAAAAAATGAACCAATATTAATCATATTCTTCGTGAAGTTTTTCTACCCATTGAGAATCCGAAATTACGATCACTACAGTAGACTTAACTTTTAGAAGTCTTCACATCGAGCGTAATCTTAGAACCTTCCAATCTGAGAAGCAGCAATAACTCTTATATGGAGTGCTATATTAAAACGTACATCTATACCCACCAGGGACGTGCGCAGAGGAGGGGGGCCTAGGGGCCAGAAATTAAATACATTAGCGTTAGCTGTCCACATCAACTGCTACACAATTTTGGCTCACAAGGCTAAATAAGCAAACGAAAGCATATTTATTTTTGTGCATCTTTGCTTATTTCATATTTTACACCTAATCTTTTTTCGTTACGCATAATCGACATAAAATGCTTATTATCAAGCGGAATTATTTTAAAAAAATAGTAATAAAGATATTGAAAATTCCATATTTAATTATTATTAATATTTTTTTCGAATATGGTATTAACATTTTCAACTCTGAAGGTAACAAAAGCTCTATTTTTTACATGCCAGAGACTTAAAGTTTTTACCATATTTTACTAAAAAAGTGCCCCCTAACTTCAAGAGGGCATACATGGACCTTGGGAGTAATACAGATGTCAATGAAATATATTATATATTTATCTTAAATTTTGTGATAGGTATGAATCTTCATTTCGATATGTAGCATACGGCATGACAAATACTCTTTATTATTTTGTTGTTTGAAAATAAAACAAGTAAAAAAGTATCAGAGATATACCCTCAGACTGTGTGAATTGAAACTTTCTATTCTATTGACAATATCAAATGTAATACCGGCTATACATTTTTAACTGATCTTCGAACAGATCCTAACCTGTACTTAAACATTCAAAGTTTGGACGGTTGCTCCATTCAACAGATACAACGCGTAGCTTTTTAGTGACATTTATTAACTTTTAGGGGAGGTACCGGAAGTTGCGCACCGATAGTACCCATCTTCGAAATTAAACAAAGCTTGGAAAAATATTACGAAAGCCAAATTTTGGACCGAATCGGCTGATCGGTTCAAGAGTTATTGTACACTTCATTCGTCCACATTGCATGGTTCCATAGGGGTTTTTATAGCTTTGGGGCTATTTTCTCAGGAAAATTTATTTGCGCTCTAAAAAACATGTACCGTCGTTATGGCGGCAGCCAATGCAAGTTATTACACCAAAGATCAAAGTCATTCTAAAGAAGGTCCTAAACTGCATTTTTTCGAAATACTGTGGGAGGTACCCGAAGGAGTTGACATTTGTAGTCCATATTCGAACTTGATCTATGTCTCGTAGAAATATTACGATGTTCAAAGTACAGACAAAATCGGATACTCTCTCCCAGAGTTATCGTACGCACAATTTTTCCGAACATTTTTGAACTTTTGTGGGTGAGGTACCTGAAGGAGTGGATCGATATGGCTTATCTTCGAACCTAAACTAAGTTTGGACAAAATATTACGAAGGCCAAATTGTGGACCAAATCGACAGATCCATTACACACGGTGTTAAAGGGATTTTTTGCAACTTTCAGGCTATTTTCTCAGGAAGTACGGAGTTGGCCCTGACGAAACATGTACCGTCGTAAGCGGGGCAATGAATACAAGTTCCTAAAACAAAAATCAAAGCGATCCGAGAGCAGGTCCTAAACTGAACTTTTCCGAAATTTTGTGTGGGTGGTACATGAAAGAGTGGACGGATTGAGTCCATATTAGAACCTCACCTAAGTCTGCTAAAATTTGTACGATGTGCAAAGTATGAACCAAATCGGTTGTTCCCTTCAAGAGTTATCGTGCGCACAAATTTTCCGAACATTTTCGAACTTTTGTGGGGGAGGTACCGGAAGTAGTGGACCGTATCTTCGAACATAAACTAACTTTGGACAAAATATTACGAAAGCCAAATTTTGGATCAAATCGGTTGTTCCATTCGAGAGTTATCGTGCGCACCAGCCAGCCAGACAGACGGACGGACATGGGTGAATCAACTCCAAATTGTCTGAAACACATTTCGTCCAAACGTACTTGGGGTCTAAAATCATTATTTCGATGAGGCACATTTCGCCCGTATGAAAGTGTATATACCCTCGTTAGCACAAATGCTGAGGGTATAACAAGTAAGAACGGCGTTAAGTTTGGCAAGGCCGAACTTGTTTACACTCCACCTCGAGTTGTGTTGAAGTAAGATGGAACGATTAGTTTACTTTCGTTATGAAGAAGACTAAATACCAATTTTCAGCAATTTTAGCAAGCTTCAAAATATCGAAATTCGGGAGGTACTGTTCCTTGCTATATAAAAACGTCGATCCGACAAATTTCTGGCGGAAAGTTTTTAAACTCAAAGAGACTAAATACCAAATTTCTGATATTTCGGTACCGAAAATAAAAATACGGAAAATAAAGAGGTACGCTTCTATGGGGGATATAGAAACCCGCGGACCTATACTGATAATTCTCTTCTGGAATATTTTATAAACCCATGGAAGACTAAAAAACAAATCCTCAAAAAACCTATAATCCGGAGGAACTGTTATATACGGGCTGTACCAAATAGAGTTGTACTATCTAGTTCATTTGAAAGATGTAGTTCAATAGCAATATTGAGGTAGTAAAAGACTTTGTCCACCTCGGCACCTCCTTAAACACAACAAACGACATCAGTTGTGAAATAAAAAGAACAATTGTATTGGCTAACAGATGCTACTTTGGTTTAAGTAAGCAGTTTAAAAACAAAGCCACATCTCGTCAAACAAAAATAACGCTCTACAAAACAATGATACTACCCGTGCTGATGTATGGCTCCGAAGCCTGGGTACTTGCGCAAGCAGACATGGCAGTGCTTGGTGTGTTTGGAGAAAAATTCTTTGAAAGATCTACGGACCAATTTGCGTTGACGGTGAATATCGACGTCGCATGAACCACGAACAACGACATCAATATTGTTAAACGTATCGAGATGCAGCGATTGCGTTGGCTAGGCCATATCATAAGAATGAGCGATGATGAACCCGCTAAAAAGGCGTATAAATACGGACCGCTTGGCGGTGCACGCAGAATTGGCAGGCCAAGGAATAGATGGCGCAAACAAGTGGATGATGAGATGAAAAGGCGCGGTATTCCAGAGTGCGAAGTAACAAATAGAGAGGAATGGAGATATTGTCTTAGTTCGGCCTATGGAACAAATGTTCTGTAATGGGCCAGCTAGGTAAGTAAGTAAGTTCAATAGCTCAGCTCTTTTAATTGAATTAGTTCAGTAATCTAGTTCATAGTTCACTATCCAGTTCAATCATTCGGATCACAAATATTACATCTGTAGATAATTTTATTCCATTCATAAAGAAAGATTAAGTTTTATTAATTTTAGAAAAAAACGTCCTTCGGAAGAAATTGTAATTGGAATTTCATTTAAGTGGCTGGCAAAAAAATCTTATCGCTCATTTACTCAAAGGGTGACGACATAACTCAAAAAACACGTTTCTGAGTTAGCAATTTCTATTTTTTCTACGACTTCTACTTTATCGTGTGTCAAATTTTCATGCAGCTCATTTTGTACGAGTTTGACATAAATCAACAAATCAGTTTTTTGAGTTCTTGAAGCAGTAAAACACTTCAAATCAGGCTTGGTCATGCACAGAAATTTGCACTGATATCTGGCTGGCTATTTACAAAATATGGTCCAAGTGGTTATTCTATTTTTTGTGTAATAATCGTTTTGAATTGGGAAGTCAAATTTCAATCGCCAACTTAAAACGCGTTTTTCTCGAAACTTGGTTTTTTGAGATGTGTCACTCTTTGAGTAAATGAACATTATGATGTGTGTGTAGAAATTATCACTGCGAAAACGCTTTATGTATGTTTCTTTTTTTCCTTTTTTATCCACAACAAGACACATTGAATGATAATGGATTCGATATATTGGGATGTGTTATGTCAACAATATTCTTTATGTAGAAATTACTTTTATTACAGTGGGGATTAACACATCACATTGATCCAAAACTTAAACAAAACTCATTACATTACGAAGGCATCACTTATAAGTGTGCTAATTACACTGTGCAACATTTTTAAGGTGATCTTGTGCAAACAATTCGAACTGAGGATTTTTTGAAAGTACAGGCCTAAACGACATGAAACCCTAGTTGGGTTTTGTTGTGTCAGATCCAGCTCGGATTTTATGGCCCCATCTAAACATGGTTAAATATTGAGTTTTTAAAGAAATTCGGGGCTATATCTCTGAAACCAATGCAAATCTTCTTCTGACCTCTGAAGCAAATTTGTAGATGAGGACAAGAATACAATATTTGGAGAAATAATGAACTCGAAAAACTACATTTATTGCCTCAAATTTCAAAATATATGCAATACCACAATTTTTATACATTTCGCACCGTATCTCCAAAACCGTTAATTTTTTCTGATTATTTTCTTTTGGAAAAATATTCTCCGGAATGTAATACACTCTTCGGAACATGTCAATGTTGTAAAATGCCTCTATCCCGTTGTTTTCCGTATATTTTCAACGACGATTTAATAAATATGTCAATAAAGTGGACAAATCCGAAATGAGAGAATAAACCGTTAAAGATATGATTCAAAATACCGCTGAAACAACATGAAGTAAGCATTTTAGAGTTTCAGAATGTTCTAAAGAATTGTTGAAAACTTTATTTGGAAGATTTTTGCAACAGATTACTTGGTTCAACTCCCAATAGTTTAGCCGTTAATGACCAGAATTTCAGCAATTATGTAAAATTTTCTATATTTAATAGATTTTGATGCCCTAGATGGAGTTTTTCTTTTGTGGTTTCTTCAAAAGATAAGTTCTACTAGTTTAGGGCTACAATATTGCTAAAGACAGCAAGGCCAATTTCCTATTCGTTTCTGAGATAAAGACCTTATAAATGCAAAAAAGTGTAGATTTAGCCCGGTTTAGATGAGGCCATAAAATCCGAACTGGATCTGACAGGACAAAACCCAACTAGGGTTTTTGTAGTCTAAATATGTACTTTCAAAAAATCCATACTAGAAATTGTTTGAATTTTCAGTGTTGCATAGTGTTAGCACAGAAAACGGCGTCACTTTATTCATTTGTGAATGACATGTGAATCGTTCGTTCGTTGATCGTTCTTTGTGGATATTTCGGTCGGCGCTCAGTGAGCTATTGAACTACAATGAACTATATCGACTGATCTAGTGCATACGCTCTTTTCAATGAATCGTTCAATTGAACTAGTTCATTCATGAACTATACAACTCTAGTACCAAAACGCAAAGACGATATGGTCCACATTTGAACTTGACCAGTCCATAGAAAAATAATACACTCTGATGCATAAATATAGCATACTAGCTCAATTAGTGCGGACGCTATAGTGATAACAAAGACGGATAGTCGATCTATCAAAAAATTTACCAAAATAAAAATTTGATAAAATAACAAATGTTTCACACTGCACAGTGGATCCACCCATTGGCCAAAAATAAAAAAATGAATGTCAAAATTTTGGTACAACATCTGGCAACTAAGACAGCTATGACATGGACCTTTTTAAAAATATATTAGTTTTTGTTTCATTCGAACGCGATCTTTTTAAGAATAGCTTCAAAAGTCGAAACATTTGACTAATATTTTTTGTTGTGAGTACAACCTATATTTTAAGTGCAATTCAATATATTCAAAATATCGCGAAACTAATAGGTATAGCAAAATATTATAGTGGGTTTTGAAGGAAGAGGTAATAGCATAGTTTTCATTAAAAAATAGTGTTTTATTGTGTTGTGGAATTCTAGTTAGCTGCATATTTTCTTAGTGTATTTTGTAATGCCAATTCGATGATATACTTAAATTTGACCTAAGGTTTTAGTCATGATGCCCACCAGTGCCCACCTCGAGAATAATTTTCCAAAGTAGGTCATAGGTTTAAGATTATTCAGTATTAAAATCAGCTGCCATCTAGTGCCAGACTGTAAATGGTGGCTCGCAGAATAAGGCTGTCCTAGAATATTGTTTCTATGGATATATTAGGGTATAACTCTGTTATCTGACCGCGTACATTAACATAATTAGCATCAATGGAAAGGTCAAGAATTCTTCTTCCATATATGACTAACGTGAACGGTATGTGTCTTCGAGGAAAAACGCTATAAGATCTATATTAAAAATGTTACCAATTTTTAGACAAAAATGTTGTTTTTTTTAATCCGCTAAATTGGTTGGATTTTATGTTGTTTTGGAGATTGTTTTGTTTCCCCAAGCCTATTTTTGCATCCTAAGATAATCGCGACCTTTGTTCATGTCATTTTGTATTAAAAATTGTATAAAACAATTCTTTCCGTATTCCCCTTCGAGAGGGGAAAGGGGGGAGAATGTTACGCTCGTGGTTTCTTAAAACACTCTTCGCAGCAGCACAAAGCTGTAACCGGCGGCTTGGCTTGATTTTTACACTCTAAATATTTTTGGTCACTTTCTCCATACAAGTGGATCCACTGTGCACTGGTATAAAGGAAAAATGGTATTGACGAATATTAAAATTTTTGTAATTAATCGTAATTTATTACCAAACAAGTAAAAAAGTATCAGTTGGTTTTGCCGACAGAGATATTCAATCAGCCTATGTGAATTGAAACGTACATCTATTGAAAATATCGAATATACGGATAACGGATTTTGTAGCCCTTTTTGACATTTGTCGACAACAAATATATCCGGTTTGAAGCTCAAAAGTTTTGAGACGGCTGTACTTTCAGGAATGGACCGACATAGTCCATTTTTGATGTGGATCTTATTTTGAGATTCATTCCTTTTGACAGATTTTGTGCCTACCAGTCATTTCAGTTGAGGTTTTGGGCCACGACGTCAGGAAGCGTGAACATGCCCACGATAAACATAAAATCGCTTAAACAGGACCACATAGAAAAGCATGGGTATAATTTTCCAAAGTTTCTTCGAACAGATCCTATATTAGTGACATTTTTTAACTTTTGGGGGTGGGTGGAGGCACCGGAAGGTGTACACCGATAGTGCCAATCTTCTAACTTAAACTTAGTTTGGACTAAATATTATTATCGAATCGGCTGATCCGTTCGAGAGTTAACGTACGCACAGTGCTATAAAGATTTTTACAGCTTTCGGGCTATTTTCTCAGTATGAATGGGCTTGCCCCTAAAAAACTTGCACCGTCGTAATGAGGGCAGCGAATACAAGTTGTTACAACAAAGCTAAAAGCGATTCGAAAGCAGGCCTTAAACTGCTTTTTCCGAAATTTTGTGTGGGAGGTACCCGAAGGAGTTGACGTACATATATAGTCCATATTCAAGCCTGATTTATGTCTCTTAGAAATATTACGATGTGCAAAGTATGCACCAAATCCGTTACTGCCTTCAAGAGTTATCGTGGGCACAAATTTACCGAATATTTTCGAACGTTTTCCCGATATTTTGTGTGGGAGTTACCCGAACGAGTGGACCGATAGAGTCCATATTGGAACCTCATCTATGTCTAGTAGAAATTTCACGATGTGCAAATTATGGACTAAATAGGTTACACTCTTCAAAAGTTATCGTGCGCACAAATTTTCCGAAAATTTTTGAACTTTTCTGGGGGAGGTACCTGAAGGGGTGGACCGATATGGCCCATCTTCGAACTTAATCTAAGTTTAGCCAAATTTTGGACCAATTCGGCTCATCCGTTCGAGAGTTTTCTATTTGGACCAATATTAAAGAAGTCATGAGTATTTCTTCGCACATAGTTTTACAGAATTCGACTTTTTCAAGGCGTGATATCTCTGGACCCTTTAGTCACAAAAAAAAAATCTGAAAATATACTAAAATGTTTTGTCACCACAGAAAAAAGGAAATCAAAAACCTTATTTTGAAGAAGTGTCCGATTTCACTCAGAAATCCACATAAATACAAAGAGGAAAAAATGCTTCTTTAACACATGTGCCAAACATATTTTGCAGCAAACATATGTAACATATGTTTGGGTCCTGCAAACAAATATATGTTTGGGTTCAAACAAATATTTGTTTGGATGCAAACAAATATTTGATTGGGTGCGCAAAAGCAATTACAGACGCGTAGATACATACAAAATTTCAAATACAAGAAATAGTGTCACACTTTTAGAAAGAAAAACACATAAAAACTATTAATTATAAAATACTAGTGTACCCGTCGAACTTCGTCTCGCAGACGTGAATTAAGTTTGAAGATGTGTGTTCAAATATTTATTCTTTGAGATCACGTTGCAGAGGTCAATAGCACTTCGGAATTGATTCCTTGATTTTAAATATTTAAGACGATGTAGGATGTACACTAAGAGATATTTCGAGTAAACTGTGCAGTATGAATTTATCGTAATATCTTCTCGTCCCCGTTCGTGTTTTGACATGAAAACAATGCTTGCAATATTTATAATGTAAGACCTCTTAATGAACTCCTAGGATGTTTGGTATTGATCCATTATACCGGTCTACGTTTTAATATAGACCCCATATTGGAATACAATTTCCATGCAAAAAGTTGTCGGTTAAGTCAAGGTTTTTATATAGATCCCAAAAAAGTTCATACCTTCATTTGTTCGTATTTGTATTCTCTCTGTCATAAGATGGAGGGTATACTTTGTTATTCTGTTTATAACAGATCGCAATACGGATCGCAATCGGATACCATACAAAGTACTATATTCTTTATGAGTAGTATGATTCTCTAACTTATTTTTTGAGTTATCCACCAAAATCGGTAAAAATTAAAAAGTAATCGTAAAGTTCTACCGATAGCAACAGTATAGTCAACTCTTATGTGAATTATTATTCATAATTTTGCGTTTTAGTTTAAAAGATATTTGTAGGTAACTCACAAAATGTGTAAGAGAATCGCCCTACAGCATAAAATTGTTTTTTGGAATCAAATTACAAGAGGCAATATTTAAGATAGACCTTTATAATTTGGAACTAAATTTTATATTACTGCTAGGATGTTTGGAATTTAGTATACAACATTCCTGCAGAGAATTATCGGTATAGGTCCACGTTTTGATATATCCCCCATACAACGGACTGCGGATTCACATCGAAATGACCGAAATATAATTATTAGTCTTCGTTGGTCCTCCAAACTTTCCCCAAAAAGTGTTGTCAGTGCAGGTTCACGTTTTGATAGACACCATACGGCCCCGTAGAATGGTTTTCGGAATTTTCAAGATTTTGGCCTAAGAAAAAAAAAATTAAAAAAAAAATTGTAAGATACATGAACGATTTTTGGTACATGGATTGAGAAAAAATGCCCATTCTCAAATCTGTTCGACATACTAATTTTGGTTATAGCGCGTTATGGCGTTTTCAAATCTGATAATAAGCAAAATCTTAAAAAAAACGCTACTCATTATATTGAGAAGTATTGTATCGTAATATATGATTATGGGACCTCATAATTTTAGTAAAAAATTTTTAAATTTTCGCGGAAAATAAGAAAGAATTACAAAAAAATCGTAGTTTGCAACTTATTTTAATAAAATTCAAGATGATTATGCACCCTAAAAATATTTAAAAAATAAGTACGTAATCTAAACATCGCGAAGATTCAAATGAAACTTAAACTTTACAAATTTGTTTAGTGGTTCGCTTATTATAGCAAAACCAAAAAATATATTGAGCAAATTTAAAAAATGTTTGTAAGAAAAAAATATATATTTTTATACCCTCCACCATAGTATGGAGGGTATATTAAGTTTGTCATTCTGTTTGTAACACATCGAACTAATCATTTGCGACCATATAAAGTATATATATTCTTGATCAGGATAAAATTCTAAGACGATCTAGCCATGTCCGTCTGTCCGTCTGTCTGTCCGTCTGTCTGTCCGTCTGTCCGTCTGTTGTAATCACTCTAGCGTCCGCAATAATTGAGATAGAGTGCTGAAATTTTGCACCCGAGGGTCTTTTTTCCATAGGCAGGTCAAGTTCGAAGATGGGCTATATCGGTCCACTTTTTGGTATAGCCCCCATATAACGGTACCTCCGGATTTGAGGTATTTTGACGTTCTTCGCCTCATTTGCAGACCGAATTAGCTATAATTTGGGATTTAGGGTTCCTAGTGATCAACAAACTTATATACCAAAGGATAGGGGCATAGGTCCATGTTTTGGTATAGTCCCCATATAACGGTACCTCCCGATTTTCGGTATTTTGAGAATTTTAGCCACAATTTTTAACCGAACTATCTGCAATTTGACATTTGAGGTTCTCAGTGGTCATGAAATATCTCCACGAAACATCGTCAACATAGGTCCATGTTTTGGTATAGCCCCCATATAACGGTACCTCCCGATTTTCGGTATTTTGAGAATTTTAGCTACAATTTTTAACCGAATTAGCTGCAATTTGCCATTTGAGGTTCTCAGTGGTCATGAAACATCTCGACCAAGCATCGTCAACATAGGTCCATCTTTTGGTATAGCCCCCATATAACGGTACCTCCCGATTTTGGGTATTTTGAGAATTTTAACCGCAATTTGTAACCGAAATATCTGCAATTTGACATTTGAGGTTCTCAGTGGTCATGAAATATCTCCACGAAACATCGTCAACATAGGTCCATGTTTTGGTATAGCCCCCATATAACGGTACCTCCCGATTTTCGGTATTTTGAGAATTTTAGCTACAATTCTTAACCGAACTATTGTTTGGAGGCGTCGATATTAACCAAGTTTTACTTTGGCCGCTGCGATGTACCATCGCACAATGTCGCGAGTTCATATTAACTGTGGCCAAAAATAGAAGGAGTTGTCGTAGGTGCATCAGTTTTGGTACACGTACATATTATTGACTTACAATCTTCAGGACAATTTGGTCGGTCCACGTTTTCATAGAACCGTACCTCCCGATTTTCGGTATTTTGAATGTTTTAGACACAATGACCAACCGAAAGTATTGGTTAGTCTTCGGCAGAGGTATCAAACATTCCAACAGAGAATTGTGGGCTTAGGTCCACGTTTTTATATAGCTCCCATACAACGGTACCTCCCGATTATCGGTATTTTGAAGATTTTAGCCTCATTATTACACCGAAATTGCTGAAATTTGGTATTTAGTCTTCGTAGGGGGCATTATACCTTCACCTTGAAATTTGTCTGCATAGGTCCACGCCTTCATATAGCCCCCATAGAACCGTGCCTCCTCATTTTCGGTATTTTGAGTGTTGTTGCCTCGATATGACTGAGATTTGTGTTTAGTCTTCATATTGTTTGTGAGCATATTGAATATATCAAACTCTTGTCTTTATATATGAGAAATTTCATTTAAAAAATTTGTTTTGACCGATTAGTGGCCAAAAAATGGTAATTTTTTTGTAAAAAATCGAATTTTGATATTCGCTGTTCACAATTTTTTTAAAAATTGATATTTTTAAAATTCTCTCGTTTTAAAGCAAGATTATTAGGTACTTAATAAGCCCACAAAAATATATGATGATCGGTTCATTCGTTTTCGCGCTATAGGCAACACCGCAAAACGATTTGTTAAAAAAGAGGGTATCCTCTCCGTGAGGTGGTCGCTGAAACAGAGAAATGACACATTCGTCTGCAAACCTCTGCAGCTGGGACCTTTATATATTTGAAGTACTCACTTTTTACTACTCATGCAGCAAAAATTATCGATATACACTTTTATACCATTTTTTTCCCACTCCACTCAATTTAAAATTTGCTTCCGAAAATTAATAAACTTAGTAATACATGTTTGGGTAAATGTAAACACCATATGATTAATATTTACATGCAAACAAAAGTGTAGCCAAGTTTATTACATCCCAAGAGAACTTAGGAACTATTTTTGCTGCGACCGTTACTTTTACATTTTAAATATTAACGCATAATATAATTTATTAATTTTAGAACAAAAAAACACAAAAATACGTATTAACTAAAATTGTCGGATTTAAATCCTCATATCGTCGGTGTCATGCTTAAGTGTTCCATACGCCATTTTTGACTTTTTGAGATACAGGTTGTTTCTAGGGTTTTCCGGTATGCTCTTTCGGAATTTCTAGTCGGCTTTCTCCTATCTGTTCTAGTTTCCGAGATATCCACGCCTCGACGGCAAAGCATAAACTTTTTTCAGTTATGAAATTAATATTTTAAAAACTTACAAGTTTAAAAACACACTTCAAAAATCAGAATTTTAATTTTCGATTTAGAAGTATTTAATTTATTTAGGCAAAGATGGAATTTTTTTTTGTCACTTTGTTCCATGTGATTTACCATATTTCACATTTGTGTCATAAGTGCGGATATGGAACAAATCGACAAAAATTCTTTTTTTAAAAAAATCTCTATAACTTTTATATTCCAATACATATTCCTCTAATTTTTTGCAAAAATGTTCTATATACTATTATTAATATTTCAAGTCAAAAATATACATATTTGCTTTATCCAACTCCACACAGTTGTGACGCAAAACATTAATATGCGATTATCTCAAAACGGGCTAATGGCGTATGGTACACTTAAGCATGACACCGACGATATAGCAAAAACTACTTCATGTATCAGTACCAAAATCAGATAATTTCAATAAATTTGTTCAACGAAGTATTTAGTTTTTACAATTTTTGGCCACGGTCGTGACACTGTGCATCGTCTACAGTTTAGTGTGCAAAAAACTGTATAACGCTTATAATTTACACAAACTGTATACACTTTTTATGCGCATCCGATTTCACTATCAACCGTGTATCAGTTTCTTCATTGTAATGGAAACGATCCACAGAAAACGGGAATTAGTCCGCCATATTTTCAAAAACAATTTTCGCAAAATTTTCAATTTTTGCAGTAGCCGTTTCTAAAATTGCTGTAGTGGGAAATTCGATTTAAGAACGCCTAATTTCATGAATTTTTTAATGAAATTCACGCTAGTGTGGACCGGGACTTAGCGAAATGACTATTAAGCATCCCTGTAGGAAATGTCAATAGTGAATCTATACTGACTTACTACTGAAATTGTCAACAGTACTACTGACAAACTGTAGACAACTCATGTAATTTCCTATAGACATTTTGTATGAACGTGTCATTCGAAAGTCAGTAGTTGCTGAGGGACCATGTGTTGACATTGGAGGTAGTGAGTCAATATAGACATTGGAGGTAGTGAGTCAGTAGAGACATTGGAGGTAGTGAGTCAGTAGAAACATTGGAGGTAGTGAGTCAATAGTTCGTAAAGGGTCATATGGAGACATTGGTGCCAGACTTTCCTTACTAAGTTTTTTGGCTTATATTGAACTTTTTATAGATTAAAAAGCTATATGGTACGTTTAATAAGACGATGAACTTACACTTTTGTTTAAATAGTATATTTTATTAAAGAAAAAGACATATTATTAAAAATGCTAAAAAAGTAAAAATTGCGTATAACGGTTTTTAAATAAGGGCTAAGTCTAAGATTCCACATAAGTACAAAATAATGCCCATGTTTTCGAGGCTAGCTAAACATTTGAATATTTCAATAATAACAAAATCGTTTTCATTGTCAGAAATATCATCGCCTTTTTATTTTCTTGGCCATAAGACTTGGTGCGACTTGTCTGCTCAAAATATTTCTTCTTCTGCTGCACTTAACCTTTTGTCGTGCGATTCGCTGAATGTTAATATAACATCTAGGAATTGAAAAGAGTAAACATGTATAAATAAACAAAATGCCCTTAAATTTGCTTACCTATTACAGCTGTATAAACAGTGGACATTATAACTCATTATTATGTCGTGTTCAAATATCAGATGTATATTGGGTTCAGCATTTGCAACAAGACGGGACATTATATTCGCCAGGCTGCACAATCTTCTCTTAAGACTCCACAAAATGTCTAATTGTCGAAGTTTCACCAACCATGTTGTCAGCAGCCTCAGAATTTGTATTTTCATAATTGCCCATTTTTTCACTTGTCTTTTATAATTTTTTTTGCTCATACTTGTTGTTGACTTTGTCACCATAATGGTAGACAAAGTGGTGACATGTCGACACATGTCCCCATGCTTCCTACAGGGATGTTATGTCTTCAATACTAATGCAAACAACGCTATATGCGTTGGTATGGGTTGCCTGTTGCTGCTGTAAATACTGCACACAAAAAATAGGTTTTCCAGAAAAAATATCGCACTAACAGCGTGTTTTTGTAAAATGTTTTTGCCCATTCGTTCGTCGATTTCATGAACGAAGACACAATTTGGTTTTCATAGCGATTGACGTTTGTATTCGTTGAAAGCTTTTTATTTTCGTAATTTTTTTAGTTTTCGTAACAAAATCAAACGAATAATAGACCCATCGTTTTGAATGAAAAATATATAATTTGAGTAATAAATGGCACAAAACACACGAAAACTGGATGGGAATGCAATTTTATTCATTTCCATAGAAGCACACGCGTATATGTACATCGGTTTCTTCATATTATCACAATTATTTTTGGACAAATTTGATTACATTTTTTTCTTATTTTTTGTTTTCCATCTGTTTATCGGGGTTGCCATCAAGTAACACATTTTACGTGGAGATGCCTACGCAAAATTGCCAAAATAAGTATCATGGAAACCCTGAAATATAAAAGCTTTTATGAAATAGACGAAAGCTTTCAGATAAAAACGAATGGTTCGTAAAATTTTACAAGAACCAAATTATTAACGTATACGTTTTAGTACGAACGGTTCGTGTGACAGGCAAGCATTTTTACAAAAACACCCTGTTAATGTTGGACTTTGGCAGTAGATAACTGTGATTCTGTGTGGGCTACATAGTCATTATACATATCAAATTATGCGTAATCGCGAGTAATTTAATCCTATTATTGGTTTTTTTAAAATCCCTAGTGCGCGTCCAAGTTAAATAAAAAATGCAAAAAACACCTTAATCCAGTTTTAAAATGTCAGCATCCATAAAAGGTGGATGCAGTGGACATTTTGAAAAGTGATACATTAGAAGTGTTATTTTCATTTTGTATTCTTCTACTTTTTGCCACCGTGGTGCAATGGTATGCACACCCGCCTTAATAGTTGCCATTCAAAGTAATTTCAGGTGATTTTGGCCAAAAAGTTTGTAACGCATCGAAATAATGGTCGTAGACCCATACTTATATATATCAAAATGAATGTCTCGATGAGCTGAGTCGATCTGGCTATGTGTGTCCGTCCGTCCGTCCGTCCGTCTGTCCATCTAAACCTTGTAATCACGCTACAGGTCGCAATTTTGATCGGATCGTCACGAAATTTTGGGTGTTGATGGGGGTCTCGGAGGGGAAGAAGCCTATTGATGTTGGTGATGGTCAGATAATTTATATTTAGGGGTCGGAATGGGCAAAAAACTTACGTGGATAAAAATACAACGTTTTTTTCCAAAGCGAATATCTCAGCTTCTATATGGGGTATACCAAAAGCAAAACCTGACGATGAAAGTAGAAAATATCACTTTTCTAATGATGTAAAGTAGGTTCTTGTAGGTGATCAAACAACGAAGATATCACAATAGTCGCAAATAAACCCCAAATTTTCATGTTTGCGATTTTAATTATAATGACACAGCTTTGGCTGGGGACTTTCCAAAAGCAAAGCCTGGCTATGAAAGTAGAAGATTCCACCTTTACAATGATGCAAACTAGGTCGGCGTAGGTGACCAAATAGCGGAGATATCACAATAGCCGGTAATTCATCCCATTTTCCAGTTTTTTTGGAAATCACGCTACAGGCCGCAATTTTGATCGGATCGTCACGAAATTTTGAGGGTTAATGAGGGTCTCACAGAGGAGAAGCCGGATAATATTTAGGGGTCGGAATGGTCAAAAACTTTATTTGGAGAAAAGTCAACATTTTATTCCAAAGCAAATGAAAGTATAAAATATCACCTTTACAACAATGTAACGTAGGTTGTCGTAGGTGGTCGAACAACGAAGATTTCACAATAGTCGATAATAAAACCCAACTTCTCATTTTTGCGATTTTAATAATAATGACGGATATCACACCTTTGGTTGGGGACCTTCTAAAAGCAAAGTCTGACTAAGAAAGTGGAAAATCCCATCTTTAAAATTATGCAAAGTAGGTTGGCGTAGGTAGTCAAATAATAGAGATTCGCAATAGTCGTTAATGCAGCCCTTTTTTCCACTTTTTCTGCAATCACACTACATGTCGGAATTTTGATTCGGATTATCACGAAATTTTCTTACAGAGATAGAAGCCTATTGATGTTGGTGATGTCGACAGTAGTCAAATATAAAATTAAATATAAATTATTATGGTTCAGTTCGCCTTAAGTCATTTGGTATAAAAGCCAGATAGGTGAAAACTTTCGTATCTCCATAAAAGAAATGTTTTCGAGTGAAAAGATTATTCAGAGAGGTAGTGGTGTAGGGTATCACATAGTTGGCCCCGTACCGACTATAGCCTTTTCTCACTTGTATTAAATTAATACATTCGTTTTACAATTAAATGTAATTATTGTTATCTTAATATAAGAATGACCAAAGGTAACCATACTGTCTTTCATACATCCGGTATCCTTTGATGGTAATAAATAAATGAACTTGTATTACTCTCCGTTCTATTTTTATTATTTACACAGTCTCACAAACAAAATTTTCTACTCTTTAGCAGCATGAAGGCATACAAACTCTATATATTTTCATATCTTTAAATGACATCTTCGTTGATGTTTAAAATAATAAATTAAGTCATCACAATTGCCGCACACACAGCGGATGGCAGTCAACTTTACACTAAAAAAATGTGTAAAAATTTTATGGTATATACGTATATAATATATTTCAAGGCGTTTACATTAAGGGTCTACATAAAGTTTTCATAGTATAATTAAGATAGAATAAAAGATTCAATACATGTTATATGAAACTTTATAAAGGAATTTAAAAAATTGTTACATACACAAAAAATTGTTTAGATAAAACATTGTTTTATAAAAAATTGTCACATACACGGCGACATCAAAATCTGTATATTTTTATGGAGTCGGATTCTTTATAAAAATGTATTTATTTTATGTTTAAATTTTTAAAGATGAAAGGCCTAGCACCTGGTTCTTAAACGAGTAATGAACTCAGGTTATTGGATTAATGAATGCACAGCCAGTTTTAACGAAAAGGCAATAGATTGCAACCATTCTCAGTCTCCGAATTTAGACCATAATTTCTTTACATGTACAATAGTGCCACATGTAACCGACCATTGCAAAACCAACAAAAACAAAGGAAAAACAAAAACCAAACGAGAAAAAAAAGAAATTCATCCAACAGGAAACAGGACACGCCTCAGTGCAAAAATAAAAAAACTCAAGCATTCCCAGAACAACTATTCTCTTTTAATACCTGATTTTGTTGTTTTACCACTTCCCTGAAGGAGAAGAAAGGCCTGGGGTTTCAAAAAGAAAAGAAAAACATAAAAACCAGGACCCAGATTCAGCACTAATTACTGTTGTTATTTGCTGTGCATTTAGAGTGTTTGCTATTGAAGTTAGAAACGAGGAAGACTTACCCAATCAATCGACAGGGTAGCGGTGTAGAAAAAGCTAAATAAATAAAACTAGTTTATGGCCACATGATATCATTGTGTCCCTCTGGAGTTTGTGTGAAATCGCTGAACACTCATTAAATGTTTCCCTATGTCAAAAGCGTTTGTTATAAATTGTTTAAAATATGGCATGTGAAGGCAAACGTCGGCGACATTGTGCTACCCTTTAACATTAAACAAACATAACAAGTAAGAATGGTGTTAAGATCGACCGCTCCTAACTTTTATACCCTCCACTATAAAATATTCTGAACCAAAATGGAACAATTAATTTGCACAATTTTAGGTGGAAATACCTACGTCAGAAAATGTATCTAAAACGTCTCCAATTGGGGTGCACCATTACCTTAAAAGTACTGGAAATAGGGAGGTACCGCTGTATGGGCTGTATGAAGACGTATACCTGTACCGGCAAATTTCTGGGGGAAAGTTTTATACCCCCCACCGAAGACTAAATACCAAATTTCAGCAATTTCGGTGTAATAATGAGGCTAAAGCCTTCAAAAAACCGAAAATCGGGTGGTACCGTTCTATTTGGGCTATATCAAAACGTGGACCGATATAGCCCATTTGCAATACCAAACATCCTAGGAGTAACAGAAATTTCTGTACTAAATTACAAAGCTCTATCTTAAATATATACTTTATAGGGTCTCCGATGAATATTTCGATGTGTTACAAATAGAATGACAATAACACTATGCTACAAAAGTTGACAAAAATTTTTGCAGGGGTTCTAATGCATATATTCAGTTTTGTGGGAGTCCATGGAAGACGAAAATACCTTTGGTTCTTTGGGTCACTTCGTTTTTTGATTTTATAACGCTAAATGTAGTGAAAAACGGGGTTTGTTGGATTTTCAAATTAACTTCTTTTTTCCACAACGGACATTTACAGCTTAGTTTTTATTTAAAAGCTGAAAATCATGTCTTTCGAACAAGCCATAATTTTTAAAATTCGGGTAACAAATGGTTAAGTTATAGTAATTTAAGTGTGACAAAAACGCATTAAGAAACAGGAAAATGCTTTTCCTCGTGCTCTAAGCTGCGTAGAAGACACCAAACTGCACAATTATTTACCTCTATCAAGAAGGAAAATTAGTTGGCTTTAAAAAAGGGGGAAAACCAATGAAATCGGTTGAAAAATAGATGCGTTATAGCATTTTTTGTGTTTTAACCTTTTGGTTTTTCCTTTATAAAAGTTGGTACCTTAGTGCGTATGATTGTAGTTTGAATTTATCTACTTAATAATTACGCACAAGGTACCAATCTTTTATAAAGGAAAAACCAAAAAGTTAAAACACTAAAGATGGCATAACTCAAGCCTTTTTCAACCGATTTCATTGGTTTTCCTCATTTTGTAAAGCTAATTCTTGATAATAGTAAACAGTTACGCATTTCGGTGTCTTCTACGCAGCCCAGAGCACGAGTAAATGCATTTTCCTGTTTTTTAATGCCTTTTTGTCACACTTAAATCACTAAAGCTTAAGCATTAGTTACCCGATTTGTAAAAATTATGGCTTGTTCACCTTTTAAATAAAAAATAAGCTGTAAAAGCCCGTTGTGGAAAAAAGAAGTTATGTCCGTTTTAAGTTGAAAATCCAAGAAACCCCGTTTATCACTACATTTTCCGTTATAAAATCAAAAATCGAAGTGACCCAAAGAGACCAAACGTATTTTCGTCTTCCATGGACTCCCACAATACCGAATTTATGCATCAGAACCCCAGCAAATTTTCACTGTAGCACAGTGTAATTAAATGTGTCCATATTATGGTGGAGGGTATAAAAACGAAAATCGGGTGTTACCGTTATATCAAGACTATACCCACATTTTTGGCGGAGATGATTCGTAACCAAGGGGAATTTGCGATTCCCAGTGGTTAAATTACAGGCATTTCGGTCAAAAAATTTAGCTAAAATCCTCAAAATGCCGAAAATCGGGAGGTAGTGTTATATGGGATACAAAAATATGGACCTTTGTTGAAAGATTTTGGTGGATATATTTTTTCGAACACTGGGTAACTCAAATGTCATATTACGGATAGTTCGGTGAAAAATATCGAAAATCGGTAGGTACCGTTATATGGGGCCTATTCCACAATATGGACCTGCGTTAAAAATTGTTAGTGGAGAAGTTTTGTTACCACTGGGAACATCAAACGTGAAATTACTTATAGTTCTGTCATTAAATGTATGTAGCTAAAATCCTCAAACACCTAAAATCGGGGGCAACGTTGTATGGGAGCTATACTGACAGTTGTTGGTGGAGAAGTTTTGTTACCACTGGGAACATCAAAAGTGAAATTACAGATAGTTCGGTCATTAAATCGGCAGGTTCCGTTATATGGGGCTATACCAAACCATGGACCTATGCTGAAAATTTTTGGTGGCTTTGTTTCAGTTTGGTACATCAGATGTGAAATTACCCTTAGTGCGGTCATTAATGTAAGTTAACACCTCAAAACACCTAAAATGGCGAGGTACCCTTATATGGGTGCTATACCAGAAATTGGACCTACTGTTATTTCTCTAAAATCTGTAAAATGTACGAGTAGAATACTTCTTTGGGTAATAGTATGCTTTGGGAATTAATATTATTATTTGTAATTAGCATGCCTTGAATTTGAATGTAGCTAGAAATTATTTTATTATTTTTTCATTGTTGAATTGTATTTCGATTTGAACGGGGTAAATTGTTTCGCAAGTTTTATTTGTCATATATTGAATATGTATACCAATTTTATTGTAAATTTTCTTTTCTTAGAATAAAACGTAGTTTTAACAATAAACTGGAGTTTTATGAACGCAAGACCTCGCAGGCAATCAACACCTACGTTGACAGATTTTGGTGGATATGTTTTTTTTTGTTTTTACGATTTTGCTTGAAGTCCTTTCAAAATGGGACTAAAGAAAATGTTAAACCAGTGAAAATTATCTACAAGACTGACCTTGAGACATTGCACTGACGTGCAATAGGGACGAAAATTGTCTAGCAACAACAACATCTAATAAGCCTGATGATGTTAACCTAACCATTTAACGAAACGATCGTCGCATAGTGGTTGATGTGTAGGACTTCGCTAGATATAATTTTTTCAATATAATCTCCTTAGGTCATAATTAAATTAAATAAAACATATCACAAATAATGCCCTTCGCCCTAAAAAGCGAAGACTTAAAAGCTTACACCTGGGAAGTTTTTGCGGATTCTAAAACAACAATGCTCACAAATGAGAAAAATCAAAAACAAGAAAAAATCGCGGTTTTAGGTTTATTTTAGGTTATCGCGATTTTGCTTGGAAGCAAAATTATCAAAATTAGCAAAATTATCAAAATTATCTAGAGGTTTTACCATTTTTGAGATGTGGAAGTTCAGGTCACATTTTTAAGTTTTTTGTTATGTTTTGAGATTTACTTGAAAAGGTAAGTCTTATCGAAATGGGACTAGACTAAATCTTATAGCTGTGAAAATTCTCTACCAGATTGGCTTTCGTAATTTTTTCCTAAGTTGGACCATTTTTCAGATATATAATTTTACTTTGGGAAATTGCAGTCATGGCATTGTTTTATAAGAAGATAATACAGTCAGTGAATTTTCCCAATTGGACTTCTACATCTTAAAAATGGTTATCCTACTAAATATCATAAAGGACAATCTTGTAGAGAATTTTCACTGCTACAAAATTTTTTTTAGTTCTATTTTGCAATTTTCCAGCAAAATCGTGAAAACCTAAATATGTGAACTTTGACCGGGAATTATTTAAAAAGCGATCCGGCGATTTTTTGTCCTTATACCCTACACCACTATGTGGAAAGGGTATTATAAGTTTGTTTCGGCAACAATAACATTGAGTGTGCCGTTTTCCCCGCGATATTTTAGTTTTTCGGCTACTCATTGTTAGTTGTTTTTTACCGGTTAAAATATATTTTTGATATCACAATATATATCCACAATGAACTATTTTCGAAATACCTTTAAAAGCACAAAATCGCGCGAATTTCCAAGCATACATATGTATGGTACAAGTGCACTTTTTTCAATAAACTCACAACCTTCCCTTTGAAAATTTGTATATAGCATTTGTAGTGTTCAATAAAATTGGAGCAGTGTACGTTTGTCGAAATTTTCAAGATCAAATACGGCAAATTGCATTGTAATTGGGTATATTTGCAGCGGCTCATATATTTATTTATATTAAGTGTATTCCAAAAAGGAACCTGATATTCAAAGAAAATTTATAGATGTATAAGAAGGGGTAACCAATGTCAGTTTTTAAATTTTGGAACTTTTCTTAGAATTGTATACAAGAAATGTATAGATATACAAACATACCTTCCATATTATGGTAGAGGGTATAAAAACGAAAAATTGGGTATTCAGGGGCTCAATTCTTGTTCTATGAAAATTTGAAATGAAAACTTTTATAAAGGAAATAAATTTCAAATGAACAAATTTATAAAGAAAATATTTTTCATTTCAAATTTTCATAGAACAAGAATTGAGTCTTAGGTGTTTGTTGCCAAAATGCTGTAAGATGTAGAACAATGTTATTCCTCATAAATCGAATCTTGTTTTAAGTGTTGTCTCCAAAATGTTTCAACCAGAGACGTATGCAGGGCACTTTTAAGGGTGGCGCACCGCACCTCCCAGCATGAATGTATTTATCTCCTTAATATTTGACATTACATGAATGAAATATATGTAAATAAAACAATTTTTCAAAATGCAGTATTATTAAACACATTCAAAATTTAAGGATACATTTGCATACGTTTGCTCACATTCACAAACAATAGTGCATGTAACGTGTTGTGTAAAATATTTTAACAACAAAGCATTTACGCAATGTTTTATGGTATCCTGTTACCTATCAACACAAATACTACATAATAAAATATTTAGTTTTCCGTGAAAATAATAATGGTAATTGGTTGGACAGAAATACATAACTACGCGCAATTTGATGGGTTTTCCATTTATATGAAGGTATTTTTAAGTTGACTATTCAATTGTGCGAATAGGTTATTGTACAAAAACTAAAATAAGTGCAAACTTCATTTAATGCTAGCTAGATAAAAGCATCGTGTCACCTGGTCTAACAACTAAAGTCACCTGACAATGCGTCGTTTCTTTTGCATCAGACCATATCCCCATAGTTGTCCCCATGAGCAGAGCGCCCGATTTCATCACCTCTGAACGCCGCAATTTCATCAATCATGGGAAAGCTAACTTAGCTTCAGAGAGTTCACCAATCGCCCAACCCATATGATGTTCGAATAGCAGAAAGGACGTTCCGAGACATCATCATTGCTGAATGAACAAAAGAGAACCCCTAGACCAGCAAGCCTATCAAACAGGTTTGATTAGCATTCACACATGATTTCAACCGGATTTAGCTTTAAAATATATATGATCGAAACGAATTATTACCGTGAAACACATTTCAAAATGTAACAAAATGTGTAATAAAACTGAGGTAATAATAACGTACATAAAGTGAGCACACATTGTAAGTATTGACTGCCGATTTTCCGCAATCATCGATAACTGTCCAACCGTCCAACAACCACAAAATATTTTCTGCAAGCAAGCAACACATATTTTGCCAATGTGGTATTTCCTTGTAACAGATAATATCTGCATTAGGGTTATGACTTTTTGACATTTTTCCTCAAAAATGATTTCCTGTAGCAGGGATGAATGAACTTTTGCCTATTAATCACTATGCTATCGTTTATTCCATTGAAATATAAAAAAAGTTCACGCACAAATCGATTGTAAAAAAATAATTTTTTGAAAAAATATATGAAATCAAAAAAAAATTTTTTTTAAAAAATTATTTTTTGTTGCACGAATGAATAAATATAAGCCTACTAATAACTATAATAACGTTTATTTCATTCAAATATTAAAAAAGTCGCGAAAAATGTCACTTTGAAAAAATTTTAAATTTTTTGTTTTTTGATAAAAAATTATATTTTTGAATAAAAGCGTTTACGACATTTTTACGATTCTCAGAATTGAAGAAAAATAGTGAGAAATAAATTTTATGTCATTTTAATTATCTCATGTGGCTCAAAAGTTTATTTTCAATTATATATCTGTTTTCAGTGACTTCAAAAAATTGTCCATAATTTTGATAAATTCAAATTTTAAAATCATTTTGTGCGTGAGGTTTTTTCACCGAATCACCTTATAATTAAGATTTTATGTAATCTTATGGCAAAACTCATCACGCTATGATACAGGGATATGAGGTTGTAAAAAAGTCATAACCCTAATCTGCATTCGTTATAGTGTACTCGTAGTGATCCAAAACAAGACAGAAAGTGGACGCCCAAAGTCACAAGCAAAACAGTTAGCAGAAGCCTTCTCATACCATAATAAAGTGTATGTGAATTGATAAGGAAACCCCGTCATACATTAATAACAGCTATAATACTGGTCAACATGACTTTTGTTTCATTCAATTTCTTTAATCTTTCTAACTCAAATTCACGAGTTATTTTCAATTCCGTAAGTAGTTTTTATACACTCCACCAGAATATGGAGGGTATAATTAAATTTGTCATTCCGTTTGTAACACATCCAAATATTGATCGGAGACCATATAAAGTAGGGAAGTACGCATGGGGGGCCAGGCGCCGCGAAATTAAAAATTTTCATATAATTTTTTAACATTATTCTTCAAAAATGTCATATTTGCACTAGTGAAAATGTAATGGAATGCTATAATTACATTCAATTTTTTAAAATTTTAAAATTTTAACGTATAAATATAGGAGTTATGAAGGCGTTCTCTACCTATTCAGGACTGTTATGAAGCTACTATGGTATTTTTGTATGTTTCAGGAGGTAACAAATTTCTCTTTCTGCAGATTGGATTTAGATGTACTTGAGTGAATTCAATTAAGAATAGAACCAAGTTTGAGAACCTTAAGCTTGAGGGTAGTTGTAATTTATTTTATACATGGGAATTATTTTTTCCAGAAGCCTCTCAAATATATGAAGTCTCTCAAAGATATGATATTTAATAGCTGTAGCCTTGGTAGACTCCTTCCCAACTATAAGTTCTTGTGTATATAATGATGACTTCTACAGACTTCTAAGTATCTTCAACTTTTCATTGAAATTGGACATACGTAACATAAACATGAAATCGACCGAAAATTTGGGAGCTATATTCCGATATGAACCGATCTCGATATAATTTGGCACATTTATCTTTGGACCAAATCCCGTCTCACATTCCAAATTTCATTGAAATTGAACATGCATGACGTGTTTGATACATAAAATACAGGAAATCAGCCGAAAATATATACGGCGACTATATTCAAATCCTAACCGATTTCGATATAATTTAGCACATTCATTTCTAGAACAAAATCCGTCACACATTCCAAATCTCATTGAAATTGGAAATAAATAGCGTGTTTGGTGCATAAAATAAGGAGGTCGGCTGAAAATATATAAAGAAGCAATATCCAAATCTGAACCGATTTCGATATAATTTGGCACATTTATGTCTAGACATATTTCCGCCACACATTCCAAATTTCATTGAACTTGGACATAAATAGCGTGTTTGGTGCATAAAAAACAGGAAATCGGCCGAAAATATTTATGGGAGCTATATCCAAATCTTGACCGATTTCGATATAATTTGGCACATTTATCTCTTGACCAAATTCCATCAGTCATTCCAAATTTACGCGAAATTGGACATACAAAGAGTGTTTGGTGCATAAAATACAGGCAATCGGTTGAAAATATATATGGGAGCTATATCAAAATCTGAACCGATTTTGACATCATTTGGCACATATTTTTCTAGGCCAATATCCGTAGCGCATTCAAAATTTCATTGAAATCGGACATATGTATATAGCGTGTTTGGTGCATCAAATACATGAAATCGGCCGAAAATATATATGAGAGCTCTATCTAAATCTGAACAGATTTCGATATAATTTGGCACATCCATTTCTAAGCCAATTTCCGTTAGGACATATGGACATATATAGAGTGTTTGGTGCATCAAATACAGGAAATCAGCCGAAAATATATACGGAGGCTATATTCAAATCCGAACCGATTTCCATATAATTTGGCACATTAATTTCTAGATCAAATTCCGTCACAAATTCCAAATTTCATTGAAATTGGACATAAATAGCGTGTTTGGTGCATCAAATACAGGAAATCGGCCGAAAATATATATAGGAGCTATATCCAAATCTGAACCGATTTCGATATAATTTGGCACACTTATGTCTAGGTACACACATTCCAAATTTCATTGAAGTTGGGCATAAATAGCGTGGTTGGTGCGTAAAGTGAGGAAGTCGGCCGAAAATATATATATGAGAGCTATATCCAAATCTGAACCGATTTCTATATAATATGGCACATTTATGTCTAGACTAAAATCAGTCACACATTCCAAATTTCAGCGACATTGGATATACATAGCGTGTTTGGTGCATCAAATACAAGAAATCGGCCGAAAATATATATGGGAGCAATATCCAAATCTGAACCGATTTAGATTTAATTTGTCACACTTATGTCTAGGTACACACATTCCAAATTTCATTGAAGTTGGGCATAAATAGCGTGGTTGGTGCGTAAAGTGAGGAAGTCGGCCGAAAATATATATATGAGAGCTATATCCAAATCTGAACCGATTTCTATATAATATGGCACATTTATGTCTAGACCAAATTCCGTTACACATTCCAAATTTCATTGAAATTGGACATAAATAGCGTCCTTGGTGCATCAAATACAGGAAATCGGCCGAAAATATATGTATATAGGAGCTACATATATCCAAATCTGAACCGATTTCGATATAATTTGGCACATTTGTTTCTAAACTAAGTTCCGTCACACATTCTAAATATGATCGAAATTGGACATAAATAGCGTGTTTGGTGCATAAAATATTGAAATCGGCCGAAAATATATGTATATGGGAGCTATATCCAAATCTAAACCGATTTGGTAAATTTATTTCCACATCAAATTCCGTCACACATACCGAATTTGGAGATTGTATCTGTAACAGTTCTAAAGATATTTGCATACAAATCTAAATTTTTTGGAGGTACCTCCGGTTTTGATGTTATATTTCCAGATCAAGGCCAAAGTTCAAAAAATTATATAGCCTATTTTCATTCCAGGCGGTGTAGCAATGTACCCTAAAAATTTCAGAAAGATCTGTTCAGCGGGTTTTGTGTCTATAAGGCACAAACAAACAAACGTACAAACAAATTTCTATTTTATATATAGACTAGCTGAACCCGGTGCGCTTTGCTGCCCCGACTACGATAAAATATAATGGAATGCATAATCATATTAAAGTTTTTAATATTTTAACGAATAAATATAGGAGATATGAAGACGTTATATACCTCTTCTGGGTTGTTATGGAGCTACTACGGTATTTTTGTATGTTTCAGGAGGTAACACTCCTCCGAAAGCCTTTCCGCCTATAAGTATTCCTAATAATTTAGATATATATTAATAAAAAATAAAAATTTAGAAATCTCTCAAAGATATTATACTTAATAGCTGTAGCCTTGGTCAATTCCTTTCCAACTATAAGTACTTGTGTAAATAATGATGACTTCTACTGATTGCTAAGTCTTAAAAATTTCATTGAAATTGAACATAAGTAACAAAAACATGAAATCGACCGAAAATATATATGGGAGCTATATTCCTATATGAACCGATCTCGATATAATTTGTCAAATTTATTTTTAGACCAAATCCCGTCTCACATTCCAAATTTCATTGAAATTGAACATACATAGTGTGTTTTGTGCATAAAGTACAGAAAATCAGCCGAAAATATATATGGGAGCTATATTCAAATTTGAACCGATTTCGATATAATTTGTCCCATTTAATTCTAGAACGAATTCCGTTCCAAATTTCAGTGAAATTGGACATACATAGTGTGTCCAAATCTGAACCGGTCCCGATATAATTTGGCAAATTTATTTTTGAAACAAATTCCGTCAGACATCCCAAATTTCAGCGACACTGGACGCATATAGCGTGTTTGATGCATCAAATACAGAAAATCGGCCGAAAATATATATAGGAGCAATATCCAAATCTGAACCGATTTCGATACAATTTGGCACATTTATTTCCAGACCAAGTTCTGTAACACATTTCAAATTTCAGCGAAATTGGACATATATAGCGTACTTGGTGCATCAAATACAGGAAATCGGCCGAAAATATATATGGGAGCTATATACAAATCTGAACCGATTTCGTTATAATTTGGCACATTTATTTCTAGACCAAGATCTGTAACACATTCCAAATTTCAGCGAATATGGGCATATATAGCGGGTTTGGTGCATCAAATATGGAAAATCTGCCGAAAATATATATGGGAGCTATATTCAAATCTGAACCGATCTCGATATAATTTAGCACATTTATTTCTAGAACAAATTTCGTCAGACCCTCCAAATTTCAGCGAAATTGGACAAACATAGCGTGTTTGGTGCATCAAATGTGGAAAATCGGCCGAAAATATATATTGGAGCTATATCCAAATCTGAACCGATTTCGATATAACTCGGCACATTTATGTCTAGACCAAATTCCGTTACACATTCCTAATTTCAGCGAAATTGGACATATATAGCGTGTTTGGTTCATCCAATGCGGAAAATCTGCCGAAAATATATATGGGAGCTATATCCAAATCTGAACCGATTTCGATATAATTTGGCACATTTATTTCTAGACCAAGTTTTGTTACACATTCCAAATTTCAGTGAATTTGGGCATATATTGTGTGTTTGGTGCATCAAATACATGAAATCGGCACAAAATATATATAGGAGCTATATCCAAATCTGAACCGATTTCAAAATAAATTGGCACATATATTTCTAGGCCAATATCCATCACACATTCCAAATTTCAGCGAAACTGGACATATATAGCGTGATTGGTGCATAAAATAAGGAAATCGGCCGAAAATATATGTAGATGGGAGCTATATCCAAATCTGAACCAAACTCGATATAATTTGGCACATTTATTTCTAAAACAAATTCCGCCACACATTCCAAATTTCATTGAAATTGGACATAAATAGCATGTTTGGTACATAAAATAAGGAAATCGGCCGAAAATATATGTATGTGGGATCTATATCAAAATCTGAACCGATTTGAATATAATGTAGTAAATTTATTTCTACATCAAACTCCGTCACACGTACAAAATTTGGAGATTGTATCTGTAATAGTTCTAATGATATTTGCATACAAAATCTAAATTTTTTGGAGGTACCTCCGGTTTTGATGCTATATCTCCAGATCAACGCGAAATTTCAAAAAATGATATAGCCTATTTTCATTCCAGGCCATGAAGCAATGTACACTAAACATTTCAGTAAGATCTGTTCAGCGGTTTTCGAGTCTATAAGGCACAAACAAACAAACAAACAGACAAACAAATTTCAATTTTATATATATAGAAGAAGAAGATGAAATAAAGTTATATGTAATATAAAATTATATATATGGTTAATGCGATGATAAAATTAATGAGAAAGAAACGGTTATGTCATTTTAGTTATGTGGTGTGCCCCTATACTTATTTTCAGTTAAATATCTGCTTACAGGGACTTCAAACAATTTTCAAAAGTTCTGAAAAATAAAAACTTTAAAAGCTTTTTGTGCGGAACCTTTTTTTATCGAATCAGTTTATAATTACGATTTTATGTAATTAGGTAAAAACTCATCAAAATATTATACAGGGATATGAGGTTGTAAAAAAGTCATAACCCTAATAATCACATCCGTCCGCCCGTCCGTCTGTTGAAATCAAGATACGGCTCCCAATTTTTAAGATAGAGCTTTGTAATTTGGTATAGAAGTTTCTATTACTCCTAGCATGCTTTGTATTGCAAATGAGCTATATCGGTCCACGTTTTGATATAGCCTCCATAGAACCGTATCACCCGATGTTCGGTGTTTTAAAGGCTTTAGCTTCATTATCACTCCGAACTACCTGAAATTGGATAATTAGTCATCGTTGGGGGTATAAAACTTTCCTTCAGAATTTTGTCTGTATATTTCCACGCCTTCATATAGGCTCCATACAACGGTAACTCCCGATTTCCGGTATTTTGAAGGTTGTGGCGTCAAGATTCCACCGAAATAGCTGAAATTTGGTATTTAGTCTCCAAAAAAACTTATGAAACTTGTCGGTATAGGTCCACGTCGTCATATATTCCCCATAGAATGGTACCTCCCAATTTTAGGTATTTTTACGATTTTGACCTCAATATTCCTCCGAAATGGCTGACATTTGAAGATTCTAGATTTAACCTAGATTAACCGTTGATTACAACTAAGTCAAACAAATGGTACAAATTTTAGTACATTTAACTACTTTTCGTAACCCTTCTACTACGAATTTTCAAAAACCGAGCCAAATCGACCACCTACGCCCCAAGACTAACCCTCACCCAAAATTTCATCCTAGCTTCCGACGTTTCACCTGGGCATTAATTGTCAGTCAAACATAATTGCTCAGGTATTAAGATACGAGTTTGAGGCAGTTATTTTATTAATATTTAGAGAACCGCGACAACATATTGAGGTAATAAGTGGTTGCGGTAATAAAAAAGTTCAAAATCGCATTTTTTTTAAGATACGAGGTTGAGGAAGTAAAGCATCGATATACAATTCTCGATTGTGTCAGTTGCCTCAACTGAAATAGAAACTATATTTTTTAAATATTGCCGAATCACTCATTCTACATTAACATTTAAATATTCGGTATTGGATAAAACCATTCTCTTTCGAGACAAAAAATTTAACAATTTAGTTCCTGAAACTTGTCATAATCACAACGTGGTTCTGAACATAATTGTTACTTACAATAGCTACAATTACTTGAGTAAAAGACCACAGTTCTTATATATATATGAGGATGAGAAATATTATATTGAATTCATAATGTACAATTTAAAAATTACACCTAATAATGAAGCAAACATTCTACGTCGTCCTAAAATTCAAAGCAAAGAATTAGCTGCAATGGGCATTTGACCTGTGCAAGATGATAGCAATCTCATAGAATACAAATTTGAACTCACGTATTCAATATCCGTACGCGATACGAATTTCGCCAGGTACACTAGTATAGAATAAATAGATTTCCTCGTTCAGTAGTAAGTAAATTTTTAACAATTTTTGTATATTGTATATTTTACAACAATTTCATTTGAATATTTTGTAATTGTTACAAAAACAAAATAAATTTTAAGAACTTTTCAATCGATAAAAGTTACAGAATAGGCCTGCTACTATGCTGTAACATTTTAACAATCCGACAATCGATAAAGTTGTCTATATTAAAATGTTTTTTGCAGTAACGATTGAGCTATTCTGTAAAAATGTAGACAAATTGTCGATGAACTTTCAAATTCTTTAAATTTTTAGTGTATTCCTAGGAGCCTATTTTGTAACTTTTTAGCACCTTTACTCATTGTTTATTTTACAACAATTTTATTTGTTTGTTTTGTTGTTGTTACAAAAACAAAAGAAATTTCAACAATATTGATAGTTTTTAAAAGTTACAGAAAAGTAACAGACTAGGGCCCATGCCCCGTGGTCAAGCAAGATGACAATTTGTATATTTTTATGGTCAATTTCGCCAACTAAATGCTAACCGATCATTATCCAAAATTATTAACATTCTGTAACTTTTTAATAACTTTACTCATAGTTAATTTTAAAACGACGACTTCGGACGACTAAGTAAAATATAATTTCAGGAGGGCCAGCAGTGCGCTGAGGCTGTTATAGCGATTACTAGAATTCACAAATTTCAAAAGATCAAACCTTTCTAACGGAAACAAAAATATAAGCATTTTGTAATTTCATTAGGCCTTTTACAAATAAATGGCACAAACGCTAAGCATATTTTGGAGTGGTAAAGCACCTTTTGTTAAGGCACTATTTCTATGCATTCGAACACTTCCTTTAATACAATACACAGTTCTCGTTTAGGATAAAAGTTTCCTTGAGCGAAAAGTCAATGACTGAATCAAATTAAAAAAAATACAAACAGTTTCGTAATTATATGTTTTTGCCCTCATTCACTTTTTGTTTGTTTTGATTTGTTGACAGACTTCATTAATTTAATAATGTAAAGAAATCTTAAGAACTCAAACAAAAAGCAACCAACTAATGGTTGTTTGTCGTGAGTAACATCTAAAGCTGAACAATAAAATTCATTTTTATAGACAAAAAGCGATTAAAAAGTTGAAAGTCAGCAAAAGCCATTAAATTTTCACAATAGGAAAATAATTTAATGGTATCATATTTCTCAACGAAAAGTATGTAATTTATCACAAAAATGATGACAATCTATAAAATAAAATTAGGTTAAGTTTGTTGTTTAAGACGCTAACCACACCTTTTTCACTCGCTACAGTATCTACAATATGGCCACAAGTTTTGAGTATTTAGTCCTCACTTGCAAATAAATAGATATTTCGATATATCGTCTATGATAAACGCATTATATCCTATATGTGATGATAATAAAAAGTGATTATATGCAACATGACTAGCTGCTAGATAAAAGCGTATTTAATGTAAATTTAAAGATTCCATTTTAGTTTTGCAGATGATTATTGTCTCGAATGCCTCGAATGTCAATTTCTAAGGAACCTTTGAAGTGTTTCTGACTGTCTTACAAATTGTAAGTGTGTTGCAATCCACATTCGAGGTATTACCAATAATAAGCTTGTACCCATACTTATTGAATAATAGTATTAATCATAGACTTTTTAAGACCCTTGCCGAGGTTGGTACACCAAATACCTCAAATCGGGAGTTATATTCATATCTGAACCGATTTCAATATATTTTTGTAAAGTTATTTCTATTCTGAATTCGGTGACATTTTCCACATAGCACCAAACTTGGACAGAGCTTTCGTGTTTGGTTCACCAAATATCTCAATTCGGGCGAAAATATATTTGGGAGTTATATCCAAATTCGGGCGAAAATATATTTGGGAGTTATATCCAAATCTGAACCGATTTTTATATAATTTTGCCAACTTATTTCTAGTCTGAATTCGGTAACAATTTCCTAATTGCATACAAATTGGACAGAATTTGCGGGCTTGGTGCACCGAATACCTAAAATGGGGCGAACATGTATATGGGAGTTATATAAATCTAAAGCGAAAGAGGGTTCCTATTGAAGTATAGGTGTGTTCGTAAGAAAAAAGTTCTAAAATGCACAAAAAATTTTATCTTTCGTATTACGCGAACGCCACCGCCAAAAATGTTGATGTTCTGGTCAAGGATTGAACCGCAGACAATCTGAGTGCAAGCGGACGTGCATACCACCGCACCACGGTGGTCCCCAATGCCTATGCACTACCCAGCGAAAAGTTTGCCTCCAAAGAGGCAGTTAAATGATATGTACAAGTGATTTGGAAGTGCATCAAATTATGCATTTTCACTCATGATTTTTACAAGGGAGTGACCCCGGAAAGAGGCACTCCATTGCACCGCATTTTAACTGACCCTTTGGCATTGCATTTTAACTGACGCTTTGGGGTAGAATAGGAGGCAGTCCAGAGCACATGTTTTGAATAACAAAATAGAATACATTTATTATTTGTGTAAAACAAAAATATTAATAACTTTATTAAATTACACAAATTATGAAAATTCTGAATTCAATCGCAAACATGTGTGTTTCCTCCGCTCTTCATTTAATCCAAGCTTAAGTACTATTGCTTCATCTGCTAAATGGGTTTGATATTGTCTTCCCATCACCAGTTAAGATTTCGACATGTACTCCAACAGCACTCCATTGGGAAATTTTCTTCTCGTGAGTTACCGGAAAATGTTCACAAATTAAATATTATTTAGTTTGTATTAACAAATGTTTGGAAAAGTTAACACGATTATCTCTTTTTGGAAATGTATTCCGCTGCCTGTAGAGATGTACAAACTGATTTATGTACATGTAGGAATCTCTAACAACTGCTAATAAAATGTAGTGAACGGAGTACCTTTTTCACGACTCCGTTTGCAATGCATAAAAACATGCCGTGAAAGAACTAGTCTACATTGCACTATGTGAATGTGATTCTTTGGATTGCATCCAAATGCGGTTAAAATGTGAGGAATGGAGTGCCTTTTTCACGACTCCGTTTGAACTGCATAAAAACATGCCGTGAAAGAACTAGTCTACATTGCACTACTTCCAATTTATTTTGCTGGGTAGTTACCATAAAAGCAGGCAGTCTTTATGGTGGTAAGTGGACGATAAAAGTGGAATAATGACATTTATTATATATAAATTTGGCATTTGGTTGGTATAGGTTTGCCTTTTTCATATAGGCCTCATAGAAGGGTACCTCCCAATTTTCGGTATTTTGTTTTGTTGAAATTTGGCATCTAGTCTTCAATGGGCGCATACAACTTTCCACCTGTGGGCCTATTCTGTAACTTTTTATCGACAGTCGATTGTTGTTATTTTTTCGAAAAACTCAATTTAACAACATAATAAACAATTTCGGTATTCTGCAAACAAATTTTAGCAATATTTGTTTAAAAAGTCGTTATAAAAACAACACCAAAATTTTCGAAGTTTGAAAATCGACAAAAATTTTCAATATAGGATTTGCTTTTGTTTGTGTTCCTTTAAACTGACAATTGCCGCAAGGAAAATTGCCTAATATTAATATGGACTATGTTTTATTTAGGAATAAATTAAAAATTGAATGCTTTTGTAAGTATATCGACAATTTGTCTACATTTTTACAGAATAGCACAATCTTTACTGCAAACAACTTTTAGTGTCGAAAACGTTGTCGATTTTCAGATTGTTAAAAAGATACAGAATAGGTCTACTGAAATTTGTCGGTATATGTAAGTCCACGTGTTTACATGGCTTTCATAGAACGTTACCTCCCGATTTTCGGTAATTTCAAGGAAGTTGCCTCCATATCCCACCGAATACTATAGGTTCACGTCTTTTTTTATTCAAGGGCATAGAAAAAATGCAAAAGCAACAAAGACACATAGTAACAAACAAAATTCCAAAGAAATACATAACACACTTTAATAAAAGAAAAACTGAATGAAATAACTTCCCAGCAAAATTTGACGGAAGGGGTTCTTTGCGATGACGTGATTTCATGTCATCTTTTGCATTGGTTCAAAGGAAGTCGTGAAAGATCCGATCTTTTCATTAGGATTTGAACAAATGCAAAGGAAGTCGTGAAAGATCCGATCTTTTCATCAGCATTTGTACCCATTCCATCGATCCAATAGAGATGATGTTTGTGTTTTTATTTACACACCTGTTTATTTTCATTTTGGTATGTTCCAGTACTGCAAAAATCTACTAATTTGTACTATTTTTTCCGATAACATAAAGGAAAAATTGTTATCGTAGTAAAAATAAGTAGATTCTTGCAGTTTCTGGAACAGACCAAAGTTGTTAGAACTATCGTCGTGATGTTGTCTTACATTTCCTGCATATCAACCAACTAAAACTTCTAAACAATTGGTATTATATGAAGTCCCAACCATAGAGCTAAAAATAGAATCAAAAAAAGTTCCCTTGTCTGTTCTAAATCTGACATAGAATGAAATCAATCAAATCTCGCTTCTTGGAATTTGAAAAAAAAAAGTCCGAAACGAAAAGGAACAAGAATCTGAAAATAAAGAAGAAACTACTTTTGGAAAGAAACAATTAAAAATAAATTAATTAAGCATAAATGGTACATTTTGTTCTTAGAGATCCCCAAAGCAAGCCGGGTTGTAGATCCCTACATATTTCCGTCACTAAACAAAAGAGTATAAATTACCAAAATGTTGTTATAAAATAACAAAATTATAAAATAAAAGTAATTTACGAAATAAAAATACTTAAAGGTGCATTTGGAGTCCATGTTGAAATCTGAACTGGTGATGGGAAGATAATTGAAAAAACCTTTTGTAAGATGAAAGAATATCAGTTGCGGAGAACGGAGGAAGTAATCTTTTGCGTTGCAGCGATGGTGATTACATTGCAATTTTGGATGTAAACTTTTGAAAAACTAAACTGATAAATTAATTGTAGCTATTTCATGAATTCGTTTGAATTAATAAAGAGTTTTGTTTTTCATGAAAACCATATTTCAATACAGCATTTCCATTTTCCAAACAAGACATGAAAATTTCATGCCAAGGGGTTGGTGAAAATGACATGCCAAAGCATTGGTTAAAATGACATGTCAAAGCATGGGTGAAAATGACGTGTCAAAGCATTGGTGAAAATGACATGTCAAATCATTGGTGGAAATGACATGCCAAAGCATTGGTGGAAATGACATGTCAACGCATTGGTTAAAATGACATGCTTAGGATCCAGAAAAGAACGTCATCTTTTGGGGTCCACGCTCATATAAAATTCATCGATGAAGATGCTAAAAAGATGACATGCTAGATCACTTGCACCCATGATTGAATGTCATCTTTGGCATCGAACATTTTGCTGGATTATAAAAAGTCGCACTTTTAAAAGAAAAAATTATATAGAAACATCGTTGAACGCTTCTCTTTAGTTGTGAAATGAAACACATTTTCTTCAAAGTTGAAATTATCAGCGGGAAATCGGCATCTGGAATCAAATGATTATATAAAGTAATTAATAGGTACATCCATATTTCAAATATACATATGTATGTATAAAAAATGTATTGATGTAATTATCAATATTAAATGCGATTTCTTCCTTGTCCAATAAAATATTTCTATTCACAATTTTGATTCAATTATAAAATGTATTGGACAATTAATTTATTAAAAAGCATAATTTCAAATGATTATATAATGTAAAAAATAGGTACACTTCACCCCGGTTATCTACCTCTCTGCTTAACTGCCTCTCCCGTTTAATTGCCTCACAACCTTAATCCCCAAAGTTTTTTCATATAAATGAGTACAAACTGTCCCGGTTAACTACTTTTCTATAAGTACCCAATTCGGATATTTGCCCATCTAATATTTTCCCCAAAAGGAACATTTAATAATACTTTTATCGGTTTATTACCCGCACTGGTGTATTTCTGACATAATCAATTTCGATGACTACCTGCATTGTGATGAAGATGTCCAGTGCTATGTTATGCTCAGTGATGTCTAAATTTCTTATTGGTTAAATAATATAACTTTTGTATTTTTAGACTTGAAATGAGCTTATCTACTATACACCGTTTTGTTTTTTTGGCGATTATGTTCTAATTGTTCTGATTTTTTGTAAGGTTGAGATGAGATTTTTATAACTACCCATATGAGGTAGCTATGCGGGATTTTCGTAACTGCCTTTCCCGCATAACTGCCTCATTTTTTTGGAATTTTATGAAAGGTAGTTAACCGGGGTGCAGTGTACATCCAAATTTCAAATATACATATGTATGTATGTATATGAAAAATGTATTGATGTAATTACCAATATTAAATGCGATTTTTTCCTTGTCCAATAATATATTTCCATTCACCATTTTGATTCAATTATAAAATGTATTGCATTTACTAAAAAGCACAATTTTAAATGATTATATAATGTAATAAATAGGTACATCCATATTTCAAATATATGTACATATGTGTATGTATGTATGTATATGAAAAATGTATTGATGTAATTACCAATATTAAATGCGATTTCTTCCTTGTCCAATAAAATATTTCTATTCACAATTTTGATTCAATTATAAAATGTATTGGACATTTAATTTATTTAAAAGCACAATTTCAAATGATTATACAATGTAATAAATAGGTACATCCATATTTCAAATATACATATGTATGTATGTATATGAAAAATGTATTGATGTAATTACCAATATTAAGTGCGATTTCTTCCTTGTCCAATAAAATATTTCCATTCACCATTTTGATCCAATTATAAAATGTTTTGGACAGTTAATTTACTAAAAAGCACAATTTCAAATGATTATATAATGTAATAAATAGGTTCATCCATATATCAAATATACATATGTATGCATGTATGTATGTATATGAAAAATGTATTGATGTAATTACCAATATTAAATGCGATTTCTTCCTTGTCCAATAAAATATTTCCATTCACCATTTTGATTCAATTATAAAATGTATTCGAGATTTAATTTACTTAAAAGCACAATTTCGTTAAGAATAGACAAAACACTGATTTATTCACTCACTGAATTATTTACTCACAACACTGAAGAAAAAAAGACCAACATAATTAAAACATTTTTTTTATTTTCCTCTTCGCTTGCTACGTTGGTTATCAACAACAAAGCACGAAGCACATGTGTTTTACGCATACACATCACAAAACTTCTGCGTCTCCTATTACACCATTCACACAGCTCTTTATTATAAACCAGCATAAACCGCAGCTGCGAGAGCCCTGTTGTTACTCTCTTTGACAAAAATCCTCTCCAGCCATAAAAAAATATGTTCTAACATAAAAATATAATTGAGATATATTAAAAAATGTTGCAAACATATATTTGTTTGGAGACAAACAAATTATCTTTGGATCCAAACATATATTTGTTTGCAATCAGTCCCAAACAAATATTTGTTTGGTTCCAAACATATTTCTAACATACATGTATTTTTCTGCGTGTATGTGTATGTCCACGTTTTCATATAGCCCCATAGAACCGTATCTCCCGATTTTCTGTATATTGAATGTTGTGGTCTCCAAAAAAACTTTCGCTAGAAATTTTTCGGTATAGGTCTATGTCTTCATATTTGCCCTTTAGGACGTTATGCTCCCGTTTTAGGCAAATTGTTAGTTTTTGCCACATTATCCAACCGGAAATTTTGTATTAAATCTTCGTTGGACCGTTGGTCGACGTTTCAATACAGCCCCCACAAAACGGTACTACCGATATTCTGAATTTTGAAAGTTATAGCCTCATTATTGGAAAAACTAAAATTTCGTATTTAGTCTTCGGCGGGATCGATCTCGACAATTCTTTCTGTAATATGTAAAATCGGCCTCTCTAACATATGTCCCAAACATATTTTGCAGCAAACATATATATGTTTGCAACAGTCCCAAACATAATATATGTTTGGGTGGAAACAAATATATGTTTGGGTGCAAACATATATATGTTTGGGTGCAAACATATATATGTTTGGGTGCAAAGATATTTATGTTTGGGTGAAAACAATTTTATGTTTGGGTGGAAACAATTTTATGTTTGGGTGGAAACAATTTTATGTTTGGGTGCAAACATTTTATATGTTTGGGTGTAAAAAAATACAAACCCAAAAGGCACAAAAAAAAACAAACACATGCACCAGTGAGCGCTTACTAAGAGCAAGGGAGCGTAAAATTCAATGTAAAACACTTTAAAATGTGTGCTCACTTGCTCTCAGTAAGAACTCACTGGCTATCTTCATAGTATACACACAAATGTTGAGGTTGTTTATTGGAACGCAAAAGAACAACAAACACATAGGTACATACAAAATTCCAAAGAAATACATAACACAATTTAATAAAAGAAAAACTGATTGAAATAATTTGTAAATAGTCACACTTTTAAAAAGAAAAAATATATGGAAACGTAGTTGAACGCTTCTCCTTTGTTGTGAAATAAAACAAATTGTCCTCATAGTTGAAATCATCAGCGGGGAATCGGCATCTAGAATCAAATGATTATGTAATGTAATAAATAAATATGGATATGCCATATTTGAAATATACATAAGTATGTATGTAATTACCAATATTAAATGCGATTTCTTCCTTGTCCAATAAAATAATTCCATTCAACTTTCCGATTCAATTATAAAATGTATTGCGCATTTAATTTACTAAAAAGCACAATTTCTTTAAGAAAACACAAAACACTGATTTATTCACTCACTTTACCGTCTTGACTCTACAAAGGCATCTAAAACACTGAAGAAAGAAATAAAATATAATTCATATCATTTCTTCTTTTCTTATTCTCCTCCTAAGTTGGTTAACAACAACAAAACAAGAAACACACGAGTTTGTCGCATACACGCCACCAAAGCCCCCTTCTATTATACAATACACACAACTCTTCATTATAAAACAGCAATCCACAGCCGCGAGAGCACTGTTATTACTCTCGTTGACAAACATCCTCTCTCCACCCATGAAAAAAATGTTCTAACATAAAAAATATGTTGGTACCCAAACATATCAAATTGAGATATGTTACAAAATGTTGCAAACATATATTTGTTTGGACCCAAACATATTATGTTTGGATCCAAACATTAATTTGTTTGCAACCGGTCCCAAACATATATTTGTTTGGATCCAAACATATTTCTAACATAAATTTTTCTGCGTGCAGACTTGGGTTTTTATGCAAAGAAAATTTGGCCAAGCCCACTTTTATGCCCACCTTTTTCAATTTTCAATTTTTCTAATTTCTACAAAAACTACTGAACCGATTTTCCTGAAATTGTCAGGGAATATGTAGGGATGGCCCCCGGTTAAAATAGGGCTCAAATTTTGTTGAATTTCGGAAGGGGCGGGGTACATCCCTTATACCCTATATCTTTAAAAATGATATCTAATATATAAAAGACAATGTGTGTATGTTCCGTATAGACTCAAAAACGGCTGAACCGATTTTCTTGAAAATTTCAGGACATGTACAGGAAACACCCGTGGTGAAAATAGCCCATATCGAAGAGGGCGGGGTATCTCCCCCATGCCCTATTTTTATAAAAACCCTATTTTATCACGCCCACTTTTTAAATATGTTACATACCCAAAACTACTGAACCGATTTTCCATAAAATTTCAAAGAATGTACAGGGAGGACCCGTGGTTAAAATAGGCTATACATTGTGTTGAATTTCGGAGGGGTTTGGTACCTCCACTATTTAATAAAACCGCTAAATGAAACGAGTGATTGAATTAATTCTTTCGAACAACCACCCTCTGTACCACCCCGTTCCTAACCACCCTACTGCGGACTTGCACTACCCGAACCACCCCGCTTCGAACTTCCACCCTCCGAACCAAACCACCCCGATCTTCCACCTTCCGATCCACCCTGCTTCGACCTTCCACCCTGCTGCGGACATCCACCGTCCGATTCATCATGTTTCGAACTTCCACCCTACGAACCAACCCGCATTGAACTTCCACCCTCCGATCCACCCCGCTCGGAATTTCCACCCTCCGCACCACACCCTCCCATCCACCCGCTCCGAACTTCTACATATCGAACCACTCTGCAACGAACCACCCTGCTCCGAACTTCCACCCTTCAATTCTCCGACCCTAGGTACTCATTTTGGAACCTTAAGACCCGATCACGCCCAATTTCTATCTCTGAAACTTCTGAGCCGATTTTCCTACAAATTTCAGGGAATGTACCGGGATAATCCTGGTGAAAATAGGTTGCATATATGTACCCTGGTTCTGGATGAAAATAAACTATATATTTTGTGGAATTTCGGTGGAGCGTGGTTTGAAAATTAATTCGATAGACAATGGTGGTTGTGTCTCCGACCCGAGGGACCTATTTGTGGCTTAAGACCCGGCCACCCCCGATTTGTAAATATCTTCAAAACTTCTAAACCGATTTCCATGTAACTTTCCTAAAGGCTATTAATTTTGTTAAATTTCGGAGGTGCGGGTTTATTCCCTGCGTCCTATTTATACCCTACACCACTATGTGATAAGGGGTATAATGTCTTTGTGCATTTGTATGTAAGGTGCAAAAGGAAGCGAGATAGACATATAGTTCCTTTGAGGGATATACATAGAATCACTTTCTCAGTCGATTTATGCATGTCCGTCCGTCCGTCTGTCTGTCCATGTACTTTTGTTCGCAGCCTAGAGGTCACATTTTTGGCCCGATTCAGCTGAAATTTGGGGACTACAATTTTTTTAGCAATAGGAAGAACGCTTTTGCTTTTGGTGAAAATCAGTTCAGATTTGGATATAGCTCTCATATATATTTTCGCCCGATTTGGCGTATTTGATGCACCAAACACGCTATATACGTCCAATTTTGATAAAATTTTGCTTGTGTGACTGAATTCGGTCTACAAATAAGTGTGCCAAATTATATCGAAATCGGTTCAGATTTGGATATAGCTTCCATATATATTTTCGGCGATTTCACGTATTTTCTGTACCAAACACGCTATATAGTTCCGATTTCGATGAAATTAGGAATTCGGTCTCGAAATAAATGTGCCAAATTATATCGAAATTTGTTAAGATCTGGATATAGCTCCGATTTATATTTTACATATTCACAGTGGTTTAGGGTATCATAAGCCGGGCGGGACCGACTAGATCCTTTCCTTACTGGTTTTTAAATGCGCTATATATGCAAAGTTTACAAACCATAAGACCCGACCACTCCCACTTTCTTAAATATGTTACAAATCAATGGAAATACCAGATGTTATGCATAGCGAAGCTTTGGTATTATTGGAAAGCAAGTATTTAAATTAGCAGGCAACGTATCGATAGCTATAGCTTCATTAGGTATATAAGATGTACATTATAAGAAGGTGGAAGGACGACACAGTTGGCCTTTAAGCCACTGAACATTCATGTGAATGAAGGGCACATGTGAAATATTAAATATAAGTTATCAGCTGGAACGAATTAACAATGGCACATAATAATTTAAGAAGCAATTCACCTTTAGATATCAGACAAACACTTCCAGTTATACTATTCCAGCAGATGAAATAAATGCATGCCTCAAGCCATCAGCTTTTTGGCGGTATGTTAAAATTGCATATCGACACAAACAAATCTGAAGATTTTTTATTAATAATCACTTGCAGATTCCGACTAATTAGCGATGCAATAAAAATACAATCGCTGACTTAAAGTAAGTAAGTAAAATTGCTTCAAGGGTCAGCAACGCGAACCGGATCGGCTAGTATTATAATATGCACCGTACACCCTTTAAAAAAAAATAGACAGTATAGGTTCACGTTTTGGTACGTACAGGCGTACCATCCGATTTACTATTTTTTTGAAGATTTTCTTCAATTTTTTAACGAATTGATTGTTAATTAAGATTTTGTGTTACCAGAAGATAGAAAACTTACTCGCAAAAACTATCACGATAGAACCGATTGGCCAATTTTTTGTCAAATGTTCTAACCGATATAGCTGTAATTTGGTATTGCATATTGTCAGAGGATACAAAAAACTCAGTTCGTATTTATCAATACGAAAGCTGAACGATAACTATCTGGGCTAACTATGAAAACGCGAATATTTACCATCAAAATAGTTTTATGGGTTTCTTAAGTAGTCTCCAGCATGATTTATACGCTCAAACCAACTATTGAATCCCTTTTTCCACTCCGATTTAGACACCTCCAAAAACATGGTTTTTGAACGCTTTTACAGCATCTTCTGGCTACGAAAATCGTTGACCACGACTTTTTATCTTGATCTACTGGAATCAAATAAAGTAACTGGATTCCCAGTCAGGGATCTACTGGGGATGACCCATTAATTCCACGTTTTGTAGGGCCAAAAAGGCGCATTGTCATGTTGCAGAAGGGTCCGTCTTCTTTTGTTAATTTTTCGAATTTCTCAGGAGACTTTCGCAAACAAATTGTAGTGAAGAATTAACTGTCCTACATTTCTCAAAGCATAAAATCGCCACACGGTCAGTTCTGCCGAAGAAACAGGCGACCATTAGCTTCGAAGTGCTTCTTACATGAACAACTTTCGTTAGATTTAGAGATGTGTAGTTCCGGAACGAACTAGTTCCAAGGAACTATTCCGAATAAGGAACTATTGGAACTATATCCGGCTCTTGCTTTTATATAGTTCCTTTAGCATATATAGTTCCTTTTGTTCATCTCGTTCCTTTAATTTATCACCTACGTGGATCTTTTTTCGTTGTGTTAAGTTTTCAGATTCTGCCACATTGGCAAATAAACGTAAATGACAGCGTTACATCGCTGCAATTCATTTATTATTATTATGTCAATTCCACCAAACGATAATTCAGAAAGATTCATGGAACTATATCGCTCTCGGAACTATTTGGAACGAAGTAAACAATAAGTACCTACGATAAGATAATTCATATAGATTTATGGAACTATATCACTCCCGGAACTATTTGGAACGAAGGAAACAGCAAGAACTGTGAAAGTGAAAGACTCATTGAACTATATTGCTCTCGGAACTATTTGGAACTATATTGAGGAACTAGTTCCTTTTGGGAAAAGGAACTAGAAAGATCGATCCGCTCCGGGAACTAGACTGCCCAACTCTAGTTAGATTAGCTCGTTTTCGACAACTTAATCGGTCGATTCCTTTTTTGTTTCGGGCTCCTATAGGAGCTTATAAGCATAGATCCTCTGTAACGATCTTATAAACGTCGCACAATGGTTCAGGAATCGATTTTCCTTGCCAAAAATCAAAATTTTGTTTTGTCAAAGATATTTAATTTCTATATGGGTTTCGATAGTATACATATTGGAAATAAGGAGACCAAAAACATTTGGTCATATTGGAAGATGTGGGCGTGGTATTATCCTAAAGACGTACATTTTCCCCAGTTTTGGGAAATACGTATTTTTTGCAAATTTCTGGAGAAAGACGTAGCTATTTCTCGGAAACTATAATAGATATTGTGTTCATTATTTCTTTGGAAGGTAGGCAGGATTGTGGAATTTAAAAGTCGTTTTAGTAAATTACCGTAGCGTTTACACAACATGGGCTATTTTATTTTTCCTCAATTTATGAATTTTATGAAATTCCAAAATTAGTGGACTAGAACTTTCGGAAGAAAATATTCACAAGTAAATTCCATTATTTTTTGCAAAGTGATTTTTTCAAGTCACTGTAAACAACACAGCATGTGGTCGTATGACAAACTGTTCTGAGTATCAAACTGTCAAAAAAAATTTTAAATGGCGCCTAGCAACACGCGGTGTTGCCTAGGCCAGATAGTTTTCGTGCAACCCTCGTATAAATTGATTATCATCGGTATATTCTGCTCGTCCAAGGGATAAGCCTTAACGTAAAGGTAGAGCTTAGTACTTTCATAAACGAAAGTAAACTAACTGTTCCTATTTACTTTAATGCAGTTCGTACTTCATCGCAGTACAGTTTACTTTCCACTGTGCAAAATTTGTTTTAATAGCCTAACATAAATTGTCCTCGCAACACAATTTATCACCAAATGACTAAAAATATAAAACAAAATGGATTAGATGGCAGTGGATGTCATATTACTGTTCTCATAAAAATCAGTAATGTATATTGCCTGTGAGAGAATAGAATTATGTTATCACAAATTATGTCTTGACTTACATCATAAAGACCCTTTCTGGGAAGCTACGGTGGCAATACAGGCATTTAGAAAATTACGTATTCAAATATCAATTTATGCGGGCATTTCATATAGACATGTTACAACAAACGGCAAATAGCCTTATATAGCCTTTTTCCTGTTCTCTTAGTTGGGCGACAAAGGTTTCTACATTAGACCATAGGACTAGTGGTATGGTAATTGAAATATAAAATTTAAATACAGGGGATTCGTACTTGGTCTACTACGAACAATATAATAACAGCCGATAATATCCTATACTGCTCATTGAAGAGCTTACTAAAGTTAAGTTACCAATTAATTGACTGAAATTTTGAGTTACTGGCTGTTAGAATTTTCGAACAATTTTTCTCTCAAACACTTGCGCAAGTACCCAGGCTTAGGAACAATATGTTAAGTGTTTTTTGTAAAGTGTTACTTTTGTTTGACGAGATTTGTCTTTGGTTTTAATCTGCTTACTTAAACCATTTTGTACTTGGTGTTCGAATTTTCGAACAGTACAATCACTTTTTTTCAAAAAAATATCTATGGATTAAAAAGGTAACATTTTGAACAAGTTTTAGTATATATATGAAAATTCCCCCTCCGCTTCGATGGCAATGGTACATTTTTGAAACCTATATGTTTGGATACTTTTCAAATTAATTTTAAAAAATTATAAAAAATGAAATTTAAAAAGTAATCATGGGGAATTATTGCCAATATATGTAACCGTTTCACAAAATATAAAGAACATGATATGCGCAAGCGCGCACTGGTTCTTACCCTATATGTCAGTGGCTATATCAAAACGTGGAATAGTACTGAGAAATTAGATGGAAATTTTAGTATAGCCTCATAGAAGACTAAATACTAAATTTCAGGTATTTCTGTAGGATAGTACGGCTAAGAACTGACACATTTCCGGGTGAAAGTTTTGCAGGCCCAAAGAAGACTCAAAAATTATAAAATAAATTAATAAAACAGCACGACATGTTAGAGTTCAAAGTCAAACAAATTACCTCAAAGGCAGCGCAAAAAAGCGTTTGTCATGAAGAAATACAATTGAACGGCCAAAAATCCGTTATTGTATAGAACACATTTGCATTTGAAAAACCAAAAGTTCGATGACAGTGAAGCCACTCCACAGTCGATATGTCTGAAGAGCTGCCAAACCAACAGCGAAACTAGTCACATAATTTGGTAGTTGTGTGGGTTCGAGTCTACGGCTTTCCTTTTTCACTTGTAAAAAAAAATTCGATCATAAAGCTTAACTCTAAACGAGAAAATTACTAAAAATCGGAAATTTTTTTTGAGTAGATTTTTGACATCAGTTGGTCCAAAATACCCTAAAAAATTTAGTTAATTTGGTTTACATATGCGGCTACGAGAGTTTTTAGGTGTTTCGGTTGAATTCGCATTTAAACGAATTCATCAGTCAGACGTATTTTGAGCTCGAGTCGTCATAAAATTGGGGAAGGGTTCTGTGTTTCAATACAAAGAACTAAGAGAACTGATGAGCCCAAGTGGCGTTGGACGATTCTATACAGCTGGCACAAAATCGATGGTTTTTTAGATATTCAATATTCAATAGAAATACCTTTCGATATTATCGGAATAAAACCCTCTAACCAAAATATCATTGAAATATATAGAAATTTCGCTGTATATTGGTTTTGTGTGTGTGAGAAAGTAAGACCGTAGTCACACGTACATACATATGTTTCGGAAAATTAAAATGTATTTTTTATATTTTTGTAAAATAAAAGCTATCGTTTATTCTTCTTAACATCTCTATGAACTACTTGTACAAAATGTCAAGAAAAGCATTGCAATTTCCGCCATTTTTATCTCCAAATAACGGTGATGACAACTTAACGATAATATCGATTGCAATCGATGTTTTAAAATATCATACCGAAAATATCTAATGTTGGGAATATCGATGGTTTGCCAGCTCTAGTACACACTACATCAAAAGATTAGAGCTGGCAAAAAATCTATGGCACTATCGATAATATCGAATATTTTTAAAAAATTCCATATCGTAAATAGTTTTGAAATAATTCTCTTTCAAGTTGAGCTGTTTTGACCTAAGAGCTACATTGAAAAAAGTAGTAATCCACCGAAGCCCCACACATTCAACCATTATGCTACGTTTCACGGGTGGTTAGACCGATCATCAGGCATATTTTAATATTTGGTCTGTTCCAGTACTCCAAGAATCTACTAATTTTTACTATTTTTTCGATAACATAAAGGAAAAATTGTTATCGCAGTAAAATATAGTAGCTTCTTGCAGGTTCTGGAACAGAGCAATTATTTTTAGTGGGTGGACGAAGACTAAGCTTGGAAACTATACCACAAATTATTCGAAAATTGTATATTCCAATTATTTATTTATTTTAATGTTATAGTACGGTTACACTTGAGTTTTTTGCCAGATTAACCCACTTCGGGAGGATTTATTTGACGTTTGCGCTATGGAATTGACATTTGAAATCCAAACCCACTGGGTTAATCCGGTAAAGTGTAACCGGGGTATTAGTTATTTAATTCCAAACCTTTCCTAATAGAACTGGCAAAAAATCGATTGCACTATCGATTATATCGATTATTATTAAAAAAATTAAAATCGATAGATAGTTTTGCCTACCGATATTATCGAAATAAAAACCCCTAACCTGAAATCCATTGAAATAAATAGAAATTTCGCTGCTTTTCGGTTATGTGTGTGTAAGAAAGTAAGTCCGTAGTCACACGTACACATTTTTCGGTAAAATAAAATGTATTTTTTATGAAATAAAAGCAGTTGTTTATTCTCCATTACATTTCTGTGAACTACTTTTGCATAAATTCAAGAAAATGTTGGCGACATTTCCTGAGTATTTCAGCCATGTAAAACTTCTCTAGTAGTGTAGTGTCTTAAGACACGCCGTTCGAACTCGGCAATAGACAGTAGGTCCCGGATCATTGAGCTTATATGAATCGGGGTGCACTCATTGATATTAGAGAAGTCTCTCTTGTCCCGCATTGAATGTTTGTCGGACACACCAGCGTGATAGAAGACCAAAAATGAGAAGACTCGTTTCTCACCGTTTTTCCTATCTCATAAACTTTCGCGGGTATAGGCCTACAAAGCTTTGAGTCTTTGACGTCAAAAGGGGTCATTTTGTCAGGACTACATCTTCCAAACCGGAAAACCGGAAATTTGAATATATCTCAGATTCAAAGTTGTAACACATTTTAAAAAGAATAAACATTGTGAACACATAAACACCATCAAACTTCATCTTCTAGGTCAAAATCGTCAAGATGTAATTCTTTTTACAGTTTCCTGTATATAACTTCAGTATATAACTTCCTAGAACGTACGAACTGTCTGCGAAAGATTCTTAAAGGTCAAAATAGCAAAACACTTTAGAAAATATTAGATTTTGATATTTTTCTCCGATTCTGGTCCATAAATACCAAACCCTCCAAAATTTAAGAATACAGTCAACTACAAAAATTTACCTAAGATTTCAATAAACAACTTTCCAGAACTTATGAACATTCTCGGAATGACGCTTTAAGCTGAAATAAATTATTGTAAACATTTTTCCCTACTCAGGTCTGTAAAATTGTAAATGTCATGTATTTACGGACCTGAACAGGAAGTAATAGGAAAATATAATCGAACTTTGAGCTTGAAGAACCGTTCCTAGAAAGTTCATATGTCCTAGAAAGTAGTTCACTGAGATCTTAGGAACATTTTTATAGTTGACCCTATTCTTAAATTTTAGACGGTTTGGTATCTATGAACCAGAGCAAACTAGATCGAAGTCACAATTTTCGCTATTTTGACCTTTATGAACGGTTTCTACAGAGTTCGTATTCTCTAGAAAGTTCCTTCAATTTTGATAAGTTTCTTATCTGTAGACCACAAATCCAAAAATTTGTTTAAAGAAATTTGACCTTGCCGATTTTGACCTTGAACATTATGTTTCCTGGATTTTATGTGTTCACAATTTTTGTTCTTTAAGACAAGGGTACAACTTTGCCTCTAAGAGTAAAACAAACTTCTTAACTGTTTGGGAGATATGATCCTGACAAAGTGACTCCTTTTGACATTAAAGCCTCAAACTTTTAGAGACATATAACCGCGAAAGTTAATGAGAGAAAAACAGCGAGACAAGTGTCTTCTCTTTTTTGGTCTTCTATCGCACTGTGGTGTCAGAATATGGTTAATAAAACATGACTAAAAAAATTACACACAATGTAATGGACAAAAAGATGGTAAGTGTCGACCTACATTTCTTGGGTATTTTCCAGGATATGTTGCAGGGTAAATATCTGCTCGGCTCCTGAATGGTAAGCCTTATTATTCTTCAACAGGCTTATTGCTGTCTTTCATCATGGCCGGACGGTATGCATTTAATACCATCATCTGGGATTGGATCTAAGGCATCTTCGTCGTCTTTGCCAGTATTGGCTACCAACAATTTGGAAAAATTATCTTTCCATATACTGAGCACACTATCTTTATCAGTTACCAAATTTCTTTGCTTGTGTCTAGGAGGATATGGCTGTACCAAAACCATCAGTTCGATGTTTCATAACTCTTTTTATGGAATTTTCGGACTTCATTCTGACTTCTGTACATCTCGATTTCTTCAAGCTCCCGATTTCTCCATTTCCATTTCTCTATTTTTCCTATGGAAACGAGGGTTCTCCTCTCTCCTTTTCTTCCGATGTATCTCTCGTGCGTTATGTGTCGCTATTGATTGTAAAGTTTATTGGGGGAAGTCTGTGGTATGGATTTTGCGGCTGTTTGCAAGGAGTGGGTAATACTTTGCCGCTATATTATCTTAATATGATATCGGAACGAAGAGTGATTTCATTACGCAATTGCGCTAGTTGAGTTGAATATGCTGGGCAGCTTACCGATGTCAAACTTCCGCGTTGTGTCTGTTCGTACTTTATTTGTTACGTTTAATCGGGTACGTTCCTTTATTGCAATAAAGTGGTGGTCTGAGTCTATGTTTGCTCCTCGGAAGGATCGTACATCCAACATGCTCGATGAAAATCTTCAATCTATCAGAACGTGATCAATTTGATTTCTTTATGACTGTCGAGATGCTTAAATTTGGTACTGGTAACTACTATGTTTTTGCCGATGCGATGTCTATCAGCCCCATTCCATTGTCAGATGTTTCACTGTGAAGACAAAATTTCCCGACTGTTGGGCCAAAGATATTCCCCTTTAACATTTTAGCATTAAAATCGCCTAGAATAATTTTTATGTTATGGACAGGACAACGGTCATGTGTTTCTTTTAAGCACTCGTAAAGTATATCTTTGGTCTGTTCATCCTTGTCTTATGTGTGAGCATGAGCTTTTATCCGTATTGTGATAAGTCGTTCATTCACTGGGGTGAAGATGGAGACCAGATGATTTATAATAATTGTTCCACAAACATACCAGGGACAATGGAAACTTCTCTCATATCAATGAGTGCACCCCGATTCATATTAGCCCAATGATATGGGACTTACAGTTTATCGCCTAGTCCGAGCGACACTTGTAGAGAAGTGTTACATGGCGGAAAAAATTGAAAACATGTCTGTTATTATTCTATAGATATCCGCATAAATGTAAAACTAATTTTATTAAAGGTTTACGGAGCTTTTTCGAAGTACCAATAACATATACCGTCCTCAACGAAAGCCGATAATAATATTTTTCAAACAGTAATATCAATTTACTTCTACCAAATTTATTTAACTCCACACACAAATGTTCTGTGTTAGGTAAAGCTTTTTCCTATTCCATTGTAATATCCTTTTTTACTTAATGTTCCTGTTGCCCAAGTGCCCAACAATAAATACAAGGACACTTTTTCACAAATGGCCCTATAAAATCTGTAAGTGAGGTTATTATTCATACATACATATATACAATAAGGAACTTCTGCACGTTCGTTATATTTGGCCATCGAGATACTTTACGAGGAGGGTGTATGTGTGTATAAAAGAAAATGCCACAATAAAGTTTAACGATTACACTTTTCCATTTTCGATTCACCAAATGATAAATGATAACAGACGCATAAAAGAACTACAAAATTTAAGATTGCGAAAATAAGATACAGTATTCATTCTGACTTTAGTTTCGATATAAATGTGATTCTTTAGGCCGGTCCGAACATTTTTCTCCTTCCACCATGAAATATTTTGAAAATGAGATAATTACATAGTTTTCTTTCTTTGGTACCGTTTTCAGGGGGCTATACCACAACGTGGGCCTATGTCTACATTTTTCATGGAAAAGTTGTTAACCACCGGGAACCATAAATGCCAAATGACAACCAATCTTGCCCGTAATTAAAAACTAAAAACAAACACCACTTGAAATCGGTGGTACCGGAGTCATACCGAAACATGGATCTGTTTCCGCAATTTTTGATGGAGAATTGTTTTTGTCCATTCGGAACCATGAATGCCAATGACATATAAATATCTTAAATCGGGATATTCCAAAACGAGGACTTTGGTCCACAATGACATATTCTGAACTTATGTGGAATAATTAGTGGTACCTTTCTATGGGGGCTATATCAAAACGTGGACCCATATTGCCCATTTGCAATATCAAACATCCTAGGAGTACATTTCTATACTTAATTACAAAGATCTATCTTAAAAATTGCGAGCTGTATCTTGAGTTCAACAGAGGAACGGACAGACAGACGGACGTGGTTAGCCATATTTTTGGAACTGTTAGCCATATTTTTGTGGACATGTAGAGTATATAGTAGCCTAAATTTTCAATACCAACATGTTTCACAAATGCGTTATACAGGTACTTTTTACTCGCTTAATGGAAATATAGGCATATGTTATAATTTTTACATGATTTACCAGAATAAAACCATGCTAAAAATTTACGTAAATCGATTGTTGTTCTCGGTAAACTTTTATAAATGACCTAATATAATTCAAAATAAAGGCCGAGAGTGTCGATTGCCAACAAATATTGGGGTGAAAAAGCGTATTAGGGTCTTGTAAAATGATGTAAATCGATGTTTAGAGCTTTAATAAACATTTTTATGGAGAAATCGGCAGAAACAAATAATAAAGTCAAAATTTTATATTGAATTGTGTTCAAAACTTTCAAAACCACAAGAAGATTACAAAAAAGTCACATTTTAAAGTTTTATCAGTTCAAAACAGAGGAAATATGGTTAAATATGGTAATATCTCCAATTTTTTTTTTTTTATGATGTTTACACCTTTATATCCCTGGTATACATACTAAAAAAAGATTTCTGATCGCTCATGTGTCTGTGCATTCCACGTCATGCAATATCTTGTAAATTAAATCCTTGATGTTGACATGAAGCATTCAGCGGTGGGGTTTTCGTTATTTTTCAGAGTTCTAGATGTTCGGAGACAAAAAAATTGTGTGGAACCCATTGATTTGCATTCATTTTCCTCGGATAGAATATTAATTTTTGAATTGGAAAGGCAGATATTGGAGTTGTATTTACCCTATTTCCTCTGTTTTGAACTGATAAAACTATCAAATGTGATATTTTTGTAATTTTATTGTAGTTTTGAAAATGTTGAACATAATTCAGTATAAATTTTTTACTTTATAATTGTTTTTGGCGATTTCTGCATAAAAATATTTATTAAAGCTATAAACATCGATTTGCATCATTTTACCAGACCTTTTTCACCCCAATATTTGTTGACAATGGGCACTCTCTGCTTTCATTATACCCTACACCACTATTTGGAAAGGGTTTTATAAGTTTGTTTGGTAAAAATTCATGTAACACCGCGAAATATTCGTCGGAGACCCCCAATATGGTATACCAATCTTCATATCTCGACGAGATAAAGCGATTTTGATATGTATGTCCGTCCGTCCGTCCGTCCGTCTGTCCATTATATATTGTAATCAAACTCAAGGCCTACTGCCTAATATATAATGGGTTTTGTGTAGAGAACCACATTTCCCATTGCCAGTTTTTGTATTATTGCAAATTACATGGTGCCCTAGCGTATTAATTGTACAATTGGATTTGTATACATACATTGCAGCAAGGGTAGCATTGCCAACTTTTTTCAAAACGATTCCCCAGCAAGGCAACATCAAATTTTCAACGGTGGCAAAAAACCCCTCAGTAATATTGGCGACATTTTCTGAGTATTTCAGCTATGTAAAACTTCTCTACAAGTGGTGTCTTAGAACACGCCGCACACTGGTCGAAACCACTGATCTAGCGGCGCGAAAGTCAAAAAATCAAACTATAAAACTGAGAAATGTTTTCCATTGTATCCATTACAGACACTCTGGTGACTAATATTTTATTTCTACTTTTTGTTGTTGTAAATATTCTCTCAGCTTTTCATTATCGGTTGCAAGAAACTTTACTGCATCAGATTTAAAGAAAATTGTTGTAAAATATCTGCATTACTATTTCTTTAATTGTTACATGAATTCTTAATAAAACTAAACATAGTTTATTTGTAATTAATAGAGGAGGGTGTAAATTAAATGAAAAAATTGTTTGGAACCTACATACTTAAAATAAATAAAATAAAATAAAATAAAACAAAATAAATTTTCAATAATTATTATATTTCTTGTGTTTTTTAGTGTAATACACTTTTGTTAAATGGAGCGTAACTACAAAAGTTCTCTAATGTCGAGTCCAGTACTTTTTCGACAAATTAGATAGGACTTCCTAGATTCCGATTAATTAACTTTTAGCTGCAAATAGCCGCAAATCTTGCTGATAAATGCATGGAAAATGTGTAGAAAATCGGGCGGTACAGTTATGCGGGGTATATATCAAAACGTTGACCTATGTTCACAATTTTTGGTGGAAAAGATATATAACCACCGAGAACCTCAAATGCCAAAATTCAGCTTTTTTGGTCTGAAAATGTGGACAAAATCCTCAAAATACCAAATATTGGGAGGTACCGTTATATAATGGGGCACTATCAAAACTTAGACCCACGTTCACCATTTTTGGTGGAAAACGTTTGTGTCCACAGGGAACTCCAAATACCAAATTAAATATCATTTGGACGGAAAATGTAGCTTAGATCTCCCAAAATACTGAAAATCGGGAGGTACCTAAAAAGGGGCCTATACCCAAAAGAGGACCTATGTCCACAATTTTTGGTAGAAAAGTTTAGTGACCACTACAAACCCTAAATACCAAATTGCAACTAATTTGGAAGGAAATGGTGGCTTATATCTTCAAAATACCGAATATCAGGAGGAACCGTTATATGGCTATAGCAAAATATTATTGTACAAAATTTCAGAAAAATATCTCCATTCGTTTGAATGTTATTAATTTTGCGTTGCTAGATCAGTGATTTCGAACACTGTGCCCCGTTCGGACTCGGAGATAAGCTGCGGGTCCCATATCATTGAGCGAATATGAATCGGGGTACACGCACTCATTTATATGAGAGAAGTCTCCTGATTTAAGTTTGCTGTGATTCGTTGCCAGAATCCACAAAGTTATTTCTTACAATAAGTTTATTTCTTCCATAAAGAAATTTTGATTTGTAGAAAGCTAATTCCCAGGGGTAGTGGTGTAGGGTATCACATAGTCGGCCCCGTCCAAAAATAGCCTTGGCTTACTTGTTTTTAATTATATTTTGTTTTTTATAAAAGTTTACCGCGAACAACAATCGATTTACGTAAATTTTTAGCATGTTTCTATTATGGTGAACCATATAAAAATGCTAAAATATGCCTATATTTCCATAAAGCGAATAAAAAGTACCGTTATAAGGTATATGTGAAACATGTTAGGTATTGGAAGTTTAGGCTACTATATACTCTGCATGTCCACAAACATATGACTAACAAATCCTCTCCTACCGTTAGATGGTTCTAAACAGATGAACCGGAGTGTATATAGTTGAAAATAAACTTTAGTACCACATGAGATTACCAAACTGACATAATATTTGCTATTTTCAAAAATATAATTTCTTAACAAAAAATCCAATCCAAAATCCATGACCTTTTTCAATATTTGAATGGAATAAACGTTATTTTGGCTTTTAGTAGGCTTAAGTTCATTCGGAAATACATATCTTCTTCTTTATATATAAAACTCAATTGTCGTTTGTTGGTAATTGAATCAGTTGAAAACGGCTGGAGCGATTTGGATAATTTTTTGTGGAAATGTTAGTCATAGTCCAGTTTAGGTTTTTATGCAAAGAAAAATTGGCCACGCCCTCTTTTCCGCCCACTTTTATAAATATGTTATATCTACGGATCTACTCAATAGATTTTCCTGAAATTTTCAGGGAACTAGAGTGATGGCCCCCGGTTGAAATAGGCTACATATTTGGTTGAATTTCGGATCGGGCGGGGTACCTCCCCTATGCCCTATTTTTGTAAAAATGCAATATTTGCAACAATTACAAATGTATCGCTTTGAAAATTAATTTCCGAGTCAATGGCGATTGTGTTTCCGACCGTACGTGCTTATTTGGGGCATTAAGACTGGACAACGTCCACTTTTTTAAATATGTTATATCTACGAAACTACTGAATCGATTTTCCTGAAACTTTCAGCGAATGTACAGGGTTGGTCCCCGATAAAAATAGGCTACATATTTTTTGACTTTCGGATCGGGCGGGTACCTCCCCTATGCTCTATTTTTGTAAAAATGCAATATTTGCAACAAATACGAATTTATCGGTTTGGGAATTTATTTGCGAGTCAAAGGCGATTTTGTCTCAAACCTTACGTACTTATTTTGGGACATAAGATCCGACCACGCTCACTTTCTAATTAGGTTATATCTACAAAACTACTGAAGGGATTTTCACGAAAATCGCGATTTGTCTAAACTTTTAAATCTTTATAAATAAAAATCAACTATCGTTCGTTGGTAATGGCATCAGTTGAGAATGGCTGGACCTATTTTCGACTTGGGTTTTAACGCAAAGAAAATTTGACCATGCCCACTTTTACGCCCACTTTTTTCAATTTTAATTTTTTATCATTTCCACAAGAACTGAAATTGCCAGGGAATGTACAGAGATGACCCCCGCTTAAAAAAGGGCTACAAATTCAGTTGAATTTCGGAAAGGGCGGGGTACTTCCCCTATACCCTACTTTTTTTTAAATGTTATATTTACAATAATTACGAATGTTTCTATTTGGAAGTTAATTTGCGAGGCAATTGTGGTTGTGTCTCCGACCTTACCTACTTTTTTAGGAACCAAAGACTTGACCATACCCACTTTTTAAAATATGTTACATCTACAAAACTACTGAACCGATTTTCCTGAAATTGTCAGGGAATCTACAGGCATATTTTCTTGAATTTTGAAGAGGCATGTTTAAAAAACGCCTTACCTTTATGAATAAAAATCAATTGCTGTCATAACCCAACTTAGGTTTTTTGGAAAGAAAAGTTTACCACGCCCCCGACAATTTTACATATTTTATTGAATTCCCTAGGGGGCGGGTAATTCCCTTATGCGATATTTAAAAAAAACGTTATATTTGCAAAAATTATGTATGTATCGGAATAAAAATTTACGGATTAATCTACAATCTAGGTACTTCTTTGGGGCCTATAGGCCCGACCACGCCTGTTTTTTAATATGTCATAACTCCAATACTACTGAAGGGATTTCCATAAAATTTGTAGCAAAAGCTCAATGTTTGCCGTTGTTATGTATATTTTATGAATTTCTGTTAAACGCTATATGTATAAGCCACACTCATGATTATGTCGGTAGGCAATGAAGTTGTGTGCACCCTAGGTACATATTTGGAGCCAAAATACCGGACCAGGCCCACTTTTTTAATATGTTATATCTGATGACCACGCCGATGATGACCACGCCGACTCTTTTCAAAACATTATTTTTCCAAAACTACTGAACCTAATTTTCAGAAAATGTTCAGGAATGTCCCGTTGTCCAAAATGCTATATATTTGTAGACGAATTTCGGGGCCTATTATTTTATAATCGCTATATTTGCCAAAGTTATGAGTGCATCAGGTTGCAAATTAGTTTTCGAGACAACGGTGGTTGCGCCCCCCATCAAGAAAAACTATATATGTACTTAAATGGTGTACTTAAATAGTGAGGTTCAACAGTCCATCAGCCATGAAAAGCTAAAACATATAAGTCTAAATAAGCGGGAGAATTCGATTTAACCATTTTTTTTAACTTTTATAATTGGATCGCTTAAGGATAAAGACAGGGACATGGACGATATTAAATCCTAAAAGGGACAAATTGGCGAAAAATCCGACAAAGTCCGTAACAGAAAAGAAAGGATACAGACAAAATCTGTTGATAAATTTAAAATCCTTCTCGGTTTGACAATGGACCGAAGAAGTGAGGTAGAAAATACCTATTTTTGAATTGTCAAGCATAAAGTCGATAAAAAGTTGTCATTAAAACTCATTACGACGGGCCAGCAACTCGGACCGGGGTCTGCTAGTATAATTATAATTTCATACATTTCTTAAAAAAAATATTTTTTAAATCGATTTGTGCGTTACTTTTTTTTTTAATTTCAAGGGAATACACGTTATTTTAGTGGTTAATAGGTAAACATTCGTTCATCCGTGCTACAGGAAATCGTTTTTGAAAAAAAAACTTTTCCTTCTTTGACGTTCTCGTCTACATAGAACTACTTACATAGTTATTGCTGAAAATGTTGTGAAAGAAAATTTTCATTGTTTTTAACTTTTCTTATGCGGTAGCACCAGCATGATTCACGTTTCTGAACTTTAATGTTTATTTGTGGTAAAATACCCTCTGACCTAAAGCCACGTGTTAACGTAAACCTCAAAATTAATCATTTTCAAGGTCACCCAAGAGACTAATAAACAAAACAGACAGAACCTTTGTTACAAACAAGGGTCATCGGTAACCAAACATAATAACATCAATAAGCACAACTCATTGTAAACCACGAACATACATAAGAACATTCATTCAAATACATAGATATATATCATGCCTCTTCTTTTATGGAAACCATTTGTCATATAACAGAAAAAACAAAACTAGCAAACACATTGTCACTTAAGATTGTTCGGTATAAAAAATGTTGTCTTACAGCCATGCCTAACACACGACGCGACGTAGAAAAATATTCAGCGTCCTACCACAACAACGGTCTCTGAGCTTCCGTATTACGCAAAACGTTTTGAAAGAAATACCGCTTATGACCAAAAAAAACCGCGATGAAAACGTATAACATTTATATTCATTCGTAAAACAATTCTTTTGTTTTACAAAAAAAAAATATTTTATTTAATTGAATTAATTGAGCTACCATGACGTAAGGAGTTTTGTACTGAAAAAGTGATATCTAGAGAAGTCCACACACAAAATACGTCACAACTGCAAATTTGCAATAATTTTAGTATATATGGTAAATAACAAAAATGTTTTGCAATCGATGAATCCGAGTTTCACCCTTTCAGAATTCGCGAACTGTTAACATATTCTATAAAGTATGACTACAATTCTTTAAAATGAAGTGTTTTAGGAGGGATCCCATAATGTCGGCCATTAAAATTAATTTTCGTGGAAGCTGTGTTGTCATCAATGTAGAAAAATGGGTAAAAATGGGTTGAAGCCAACAAGTTTTTTTATGCTCCCTTGCGATTTCTGGCTGAACCTTACATTTTATAGACCTATTCCCAAAGAATGAATCACAGAATACTACATGGGCAATAAGATAGCAGTGTATGATTTTTCGATATATCCACTGCATCCACCTAAAATTGATGCTGACATTTTGAAGCCGGAATTTCGGGGTTTTTTTGAATTTTTCTTAATAATCCGGACGCGCAAGAAGATAATATTCCAAACTCATAACACGATTATAGAACTCGTGATTTTACGTCGTTTGGTGCATATCTCATGAGTGTGCTCCTTACAGCATCCTAGTAATTGGAGTCGAAAGGCCAAAATTTCATGCGTGAATTTTCTTACAAAACATATTTTTTGCGTGTAAAATTTACAACTGTCATTCAATTTCCTTTGAAACCCGCGTGAATTTAGTTTTTTTTAAGCGACGGTTCTAATGAAGCCTTCCGCGGATATAGATACCTTGAAAATCGGAAAATCAGCAAAAATAAATTTTGACAAATCCGCGTACTAAACCGCGATTTTCTTTAAAATTTTTTACATGAATGCAATCCTTTACTCGCGATTATAATATTTGCGAAAGCACGTGTCATAAAAAAAAACAGAGATACGCGAGTAATATGGGTATTTCGCCAAAAATTGAATGTGGAGGCACATCCGCGGTTTTTGAAGAATCTATTTGAAATAGGTGTATATTGACGTATTTTTGATGGGCGCTGATGAAACCGGATGCGCATCAAAATCGTATGCACATTGCTCGACTTTTACCAACTTTAAGGTTTTTTTGCAGTGCATGATGCAACTGGCGGCACACAATGGCCGCTGAGTGAAACATCGAAATATGCATAAATATTGAAAGAGATTGATTCGCTTTATCCAAAATCGGATGCGCATCAAGCGACTTTAACTAATTCGCGAATTACAGGCTTTTTAATTTTCATATCTTTTAAATTATAGTAATTTCAATATTACTCTTAATTTCCTATCCTTATAAGTTATCACAGTAAGCAGTTAAGCTTTCACGATGGTAAACCATATATTTTGATAAAATTTTAGCAGAATACTTTAATTTATGTATTAAATTTTAGCGAAATAGTTGGATAACTCTCAAAAATTTTTTTCTAATTTTTCGAAACAAACCAAAAAATATATTTGTAACAATATTTTCCAACAATGAGTTGTTTCTCTTTTGTTGTTGTTATAATATGCAATTTATAAAGCCAATGTTTATAATTTTGGCTTCACATTTTTTTACGTGTTGTCTAGTTTCTGTACGTGTTTTTAATTTTTTAGAGGTTTATAAGGACTCTGAGTTAGTATAATTTAAATTTGTTGCCAGATTTTTTTAATTTTTTTGATTTTTCGCGAAAATAAAAACACATTTTGGAAATTTTGGTGCATCTACAGATGGATATCAAATGCTGTTACTGATATATGCTTACATTTTCTCAATACAAAAAATAAGAAATTTTAAAATATTTTTCTTTATAAGAGGATAAAAACCGCTATAACTTTTGCGCGCATCGGTCAATTTCATGAACGCGAGCAGATTTGAAACCAGATTTTTTTCCTTTAAATCTATACCAAAAATCGTAGATGTGCTCGCGAAAATTTTTTTTAATTTTTTTTCAAATGAAATTGCAAAGGAAATTATTTGCCATATACAAGTTTTCAAACTCAGCCCTTGTCTAGCACCACATCTAAATATGCCTGATGAACTGAACTAAATCACCAGCGAAACGATCGTAGCATATTAGTTGGATGTGCTTACCTAGATATCACTTTTTCAATACAAAACTCCTTACGTCATGGTAGCTCAATTAATTCAATTAAATAAAACTGTCACAAATAAATGACCTTCGTCCTAATAAGACAACAATTAAATAAAAATATTTTATGTTTCGTTTGGTTTTTGTTTTCGAAACACAAAACATGGGCATACGTACATAAATATAAAACTGCTAAAGTTGAATTTTGTGAACTTTAAATTTTATACCATCGACGTTTTCGGTAGTATTATTGAGAATACTATTGTGTTAAAAAAAACTTTGGATGTACGGGCGTATTTAGGTATACCTCCTATACGTAATGTTTTGACTTCTAATGCTAGCACATACATTACATTCATACATATGCATCTATTAGGGTAATGACTTTTTGAAATGTTTTCTCAAAAATGATTTCCTGTAGTGAGAATGAATGAACTTTTTCCTATTAATGCCTAAAATAACACACGGTGTGCCTTAACCAAATTTAAATGGAAGGTGCTTACACCTGGGAAGTTTTTGCAGATTCTGAAACTACAATTCTCATAGATGAGAAATACTAAGAAACGTAAATCGTAGGAGGGATTTTCAAATAAATCGCGATTTAAGTTCACATTTTCAGGGGTTCTTTAGGTTTTCACAATTTTGCTTGTAAACCGCGAGCACTATGTAAATTGGTCTTAAGAAAATGTTGTAGCTGTAAAAATTCTCCACAAGATTGACCTTTATGATATTTTCGTAAGTTTTACCGTTTTTGAGATATAGAATTTCAAATTGAGACAATGCACTGACTGTATCGCCTCCTTATAAAACAATACATGCTCAGTGTGCTTTAACTAACTTTTTATGAAAACCGCTCATGTGTAGAGAAGAAACATTTTCTCAAAAAATTATTTCCTGTTGCACGAATGAATGGTATTTTACCTATTAATGACTAAAATAACTTTTATTACACTTAAATTTTAAAAAAGGTGCCGCACAAACTACTTTTTATTTTTATGATATATGAAATAAAGTGAGAAACAAACGGTTATGTCATTTTAGTTACGTCGTGTGCCACTATACCTTGTTTTCAGTCAAATATCTGCTTACAGTGACTTCAAAAAATGTTCAAAAGTTCTGAAAAATAAAAATTTTAAAAGCTTTTTGTGCGGAAGCTTTTTTATCGAATCAGTTTATAGTTACGGTTTTATGTACTCTTAGGTAAAAACTCATCAAAATATCATACAGTGATAAGAGGTTGTAAAAAAGTCATAACCCTAGTTTCTATCCATGGGGGTCACGTCTTTCCTTTTGTCCTGTGTGATATAAGCAAATCTGTATGTTTTTGTTTTGAACATTTGTCAAGGAGGAATTAAAACAAAAACGTGACTATATGGTAAAGGACATGTGTTTGAGTTTTTGTAGATGTTCGCATTAATGTAACTTTATTTTTGCAAAAAAACTTCATGGCCACAAGAAAACAAGCAACTACTGAAAACCATAAACTTGGATTTCCCAAGGTTTGGAATGAGTTCGTATTCAAATAATTTTGTTTCTAAATTCAATACCAGGTGTGTTCGTTTACTCAACAATTTGTACAAATTTGTACAAGTCCAGTAACTTCTTGTAATCGACTAAGGTCTTTTGTATTGTACTGTAGAGTAAACGAACAACATCCAGGAACAATTCGTACAAATTTTGAGTAAACGAACACACATACCATTCATCTATTTCGTCTGCTTTCGCATTTTACACAAACACATAGAAGAAATAAGACAAAATGCATGCAACAAAAAATGTTTATGAAACATTACCTTAACAGGAACAATGCAGGTTGCAGGTAAATTAATATCACAATCTAGGAGGAACATTTCATGTAATAGTATCAGAAACAACATTTATGAATTCAAGGATCTATTGCAGAAGAATTCCATGTAAATTGGATCTTTAAATTCGGTAAAATAAGTACAAAACATCTAAAAGAAAAAATGTTATTTTACCATATCGTAAAATTACATTATGTTAAATTCAAAAGCCATTCACAGAAGAATGATAGCAAAAAAATATCTTATCTTGTTGTATTTATGTATGTATTTGTTTTACAATACCAAGACAAATTTAAACGAACACATACACAGTTTTACAAACGTTTACATACACCCCATAAATCTCGGGTTTTATGATAAGTAATAATTTTTATGAAAGTACACAGTTTTATTTCATCTCACTAACAAACAATATTTAATACAGAAAGGCATATCGATGCCTTACTTCCTCAACCTCGTATCTTAAAAAACACAACTTTTCAGGAGAGACAAAAAACGGTTTATCTTTTGATACATCCGTGTTTGGGTAAAAGTGTAAAAGGCAATTATTAGGGAAATAAGTACATCTTTTTTTAATTTGAGCATGAAACGCATTTTTTGAGATACGAATTTGAGGCAGTAAATCAAATCTAATGTTTGTGGGCCCATTAAAACAAAAGTGCATGTGATAGCGACAAACGCCGAAACATGTACATACACTTCACCCCGGTTATCTACCTCTCTGCTTAACTGCCTTTCCCGTTTAATTGCCCCACAACATAAATCCCCAAAGTTTTTTCATATAAATGAGTTCAAACTGTCCCGGTTTACTACTTTTCTATAAGTACCCAATTCGGATATTTGCCCGTCAAATATTTTCCCCAAAAGGAACATTTAATAATACTTTTATCGGTTTATTACCCGCACTGGTGTACCTGAATTGTGATGAAGATGTCCAGTGCTATGTTATGCTCACTGATGACTAAATTGGTTGTTGGTTAAATAATATAACTTATATATTTTTAGACTTGAAATGAACTATTCTACTATACACTGTTTTGTTTCTTGACTATTATGTTCTAATTGTTGTCATTTTCGTAAGGTTGAGATGAGATTTTTATAACTACCCATATGAGGTAGCTATGCGGGGTTTTCGTAACTGCCTTTCCCGCATAACTGCCTCATTCTTTTGGAATTTCATGGGAGGTAGTTAACCGGGGTGCAGTGTATATCCTCTTTTTTGGTCTTCTATCACGCTGCATTGTGAGAATATAGTTATTTTGTTGGTGGTACCTCAAACATACACACAATCAGTGACGTATTTAATAAATGCCATTATTACACTTTTATCGTCCACTTACCACCATAAAGACTGCCAGCATTTATGGTAACTATTGCATAGGCATTGGGAACCACCGTGGTGCAGTGGTATGCACGCCCGCCTTGCACTCAGATTGTCTGCGAATCAATCCCTGTCCAGAACATCAAAACTTTCGGGTGTGACAAATCCCCTCAGTGTACTGCTTACATTTCTTCAGTATTTAAACTTCACTAAAAAGTGGTGTCTTAAGACACGCCGTTCCGCATCGGCTATAAGAGCTATGTCCTACATTATTGAGCCAATATTATTTGGCGGGCACTCATTGTTGTTTGGTACCTCAAACGTTCTTTGTATGTATTCCACTTTTATCCGTTCACTCATGCCAAACTTTAAATTTTATACCATCGACGTTTTCGGTAGTATTAATGATAATACTATTGTGTTGAAAAGCACTTTGGATGTACGGGCGTATTTAGTACTTAATTTAGTACCATTTAGTACTTTTCGTATATATTTGTATATATTTCCTAATAACCTCCTTACATAAACAAAATATAACAATTTTGAAGATTAGTTGTCAATGAGAGTCGTACCTGAGCGTAATTTTTGCAGAATATTTCGAAGCTGAAAAACGTCATCTTTATGTACTTTTATAGCGGTTCCTAAAATAAGGAAGGATGCGAGTTAAAAGGTCGAAATGCCCTACGAAAATAATCCTCATTCGATTTGACTGAAGACATGCCATCTCATAAATAAGCTAAAACAACAGTTAACAAAGATATAACGCTAATTTCAGATCACCTGGGCATTGATTGTCAGTCAAATATTATTGCTCAGGTATTAAGATACGAGTTTGAGGCAGTTATGAAAATAGGAGTAAATGAGATACGAGAATATATTTTTGGGATAATTAGTGGTTGCGGTAATAAAACACAAAAATAGCAATCGTTCGATACAAAAAAGTCAAAATCGCATTTTTTGAGATACAAGGTTGAGGAAGTAAAGCATCGATATTCCATAATATAAATAACGGTACATTTTACAAAAACCAAAAATGATAGTTACAAAAGTTTAGATACATCAGGGTATCTGAGATAATTTTTAAAAAGATAAAAATATAGTTGGTTTTAAATGCCGTTAGTTTATGTCAGATTTCGTGTATAGCTCGTTAAAGCGGACCATTTTTGATTTTTTTACGTTTTTATACCCTGCATCATACAATGGGGGGACGGTATAATAAGTTTGTCATTCCGTTTGTAACTACTCGAAATACTAATTTTAGACCCTATATATAGTTTATATTCTTGATCACATCGTGCAATTCTATATCGATATAGCCATGTCCGTCCGCCTGTCCGTCGTTTTAAGGAATTTTTAAGATATTTGTCTCATTGGTTGTAATTTGGTATTTTGTGGCTCTAGACAATTCTTCCAAAAATTGTTCATATAGATCCACGTTTTGGTATAGCCCCCATATATGTATAGTACGTGTCACTTTATGATATTTTGCATGTATTAATCCCATTTGACCACAGAATCAGTTGTAATTCGATATTTTGTGTTTCCAGAGGCTAAGAAACATTTCTATCAAAAATGTTTTTATAAGTCTACGTTTTGATATAGCCCCCATAGGACGGTATATCCCACCAAATGGCTGAAATTTGGTAATTAGTCCTCCTTTGGGCAACAAAATGTTCTCCCAGAAATTTATCAACACAGGTCCACGTTTTGATATAGCCTCATCATAGGGGGCAAATGGCTGAAATTTGGTAATTAGTCCTCCTTTGGACAAAATTTGTCAACACAGGTCCAAATTTTGATATAGCCTCATGGAACGGTACAACCCGATTTACGGTACTTTGAAGATTTTAGCCTCATTTGGCATTTAGTCTTTTTAGGTTCTACAAAACATTCCCTCAGAACTTTTTGGTATAATTGGGTACATCCCAAAAAACGTTTTGATATAGCCCAACACCTAAAATTTAGAACGATACCTCCCGATTTTCGGTATTTTGAAGGTTTTTGCCTCATTTTAACACCGAAATGACTGAAATTTGGTATTTAATTTCAACCTGAAATTTGTCGGTATAGGTCCGCGTCTTGATATAGCTCCCATAGAACGTTACCCCCGGTTTTCGGTATTTTGAAAGTTGTGGCCTCACATAGCCCACATCGAACCGTACCTATCAGTTTTCGGTATTTTGAAAGTTGTGGCCTCAATATACTATCAATATGACTGAAATTTTGTATTTAAACTTCCATGGGGGTATACAATTTTACAGAAGAGAATCATCAGTGTAAATCCATGTCTCCAAATGAAGGTTGTGCATCAATATCCCATTGGAAAGGCTGAAATTTAATATTTAGTCTCCGTTGGTGGTATAAACATTTCACCTGAAATTTTCCGGTAATGTTTCATGTCTTTATATAGCAACATAGAACGGTCCTTTTCAATTATCGTTATTTTGAAAGTTTTAGCCACATTATTAACCGGAATAACTGAAATTTTGTATTTAGCATTGGCTGGAGTTACAAAACTTTCCTCTAGAAATTTACCAGTACAGGTCGACGTTTTATACAGCCTCCATAGAACGGTGCTCACAATATTCGTAAACTATCCAAATCCAGAATACTCTAGCCGGTATTGCCCAATTTTATGTGTTTCGCTCAATTTGGAAAATTGTAAATTTTGGTCCATATTTTGGACAGAACAACGATGACGCCCCATATGAGCTGTTTTGAAGGGAGTATTATCAGTTGGGATATATGTCTACTCCTTTAATAAAGGAAGAGTTTAGTACTTTCATAAACGAAATTAAACTTATTTTTCCTATTTACTTGAATACAGATCGTGGTAGAGGTTTTAAAATGTTCGGCACGGCCGAACTTAACGTCGTTCTTACTTGTTAGATATTGTACTTTATACTGAGGAGGGCTGACATTTTGCACACATGTGTCTAAGGCCTGAATTTAGATCATGTTCGAAGATAGGCTATCGGTCCACGTTTTGGTATATGCCCCAGCGCTACATAATAACAATTGTTCCACAAACATACCGGAAGGGACATGGGAGGCTTTTCTCATGGGAGGCTTCTCAATGAGTGTACTCCATGTACTCCATATTTATATTAGCTCAATGATATGGTACCTACAGTTTATCGCCGAGTCCGAACGGCGTGTCCTAAGACACGCACTGCTGAGGGGTCTTTTGCCACCGTTGAAAATTTGATGTTGTCTATCGACGACCTTTAGCGTGCAAGACGGGTGTGCATACCATTGCACCACGGTGCACTGTGGTACCAACCTGTGATCAAAATCGATATCAAAAAATTTCAGTGAAAATTCAGCAAATTTTCTCTAAACATATCATATTTTAATATTCCAACAATGTTTTTGTAATTTATAACGGTGCTTCAGAAAGCAAAACATGTTACGTTTGAAGTTGTTTCACATTTACGTACCATCTCTCTTTAAGACTTTAAAAACGCCAGTAAGGTTGTGACTTTGTACAAGTCAAATAACTAAGAACTTAAAAGATAAAATATATTTTTTCGAAATGGAAGTTTTAGCTAAAGATATTCTAATTACTTTTACATAAAACACGGTGCCCTTGAACCAGCATTAAATGGAAGGTACTTACACCTGGGAAGTTTTTGGGGATTCTGAAACTGCAATGTTCATAGATGAGATAAATCGCGATTCATGTTGTCTTTATAGGGAATTTTTAGGTTTCCAACATTTCGCTTACGAACCGCAAGTCCTATCGAAATGGAATTAAAGAAAATATTGTAGCTGTGATATATGATTCTCTATACAAAGTTAAAAACAAGTAAAAATGTTAAGTTCGTCGGGACTGAACTTTATTATACTTCCCAACATGAAATATTCTTTCCTGAAATGAATTAATTAGTTTATTTTTCTGTCAACAATATCAGACGGAGACGTTTTCTGACCACTGAGAATCCCATAACCAAATTATAGCAAATTCAAGCTGAAAATGTTCATAGATAAAAACGTCAAAGAACTTGAAATCTAACGGTACCATTATATGGTGGCTATAGCAAAACCTAGCCTTGGTCCACCCCCTTTTGGCGGGAAAGTTTTCCGATCAATGAGAACTCCAAATACCAAATTGCAGACAATTCGGGCCTAAAATGTAGATAAAAACTTCAAAACACCTTAAATCGCGAGGTACCGTTAAATGGAAGCTATACCAAAGCCTAGAACTATGTCCACAATTTTTTGTGCAGAATGTTTCTGATAACTGCGAAACCCTAAATACCAAATTATAGCCAATTCTGGCCGAACATGTAGATAGAAGCTTCAAAATACCTGAAATCGGGAGGTACCATTATATGTCAAAAATTTTTGGTGCAGACGGCTTCTGACTACTGGGAACTCTAAATACCAAATTACAGCCAATTCGGGCCGAAAATATAGATAAAAGTTTCAAAATACCTGAAATCAAGTGGTACCGTTATATGGGGGCTATAGGAAAAACTGGACCCATATTAATGAATTTTTGGCTATAGTTTTTATACCCTCCACCATAGTATGGAGGGTATATTAAGTTTGTTTTTCCGTTTGTAACGCATTGAAATACTCATTTGCGACCCTATAAAGTATATATATTCTTGATCAGGGTAAAATTCTAAGTCGATCTGAGCACGTCCGTCCGTCCGTCTGTGGTAATCACTCTAGCATCCACAAAAATGGAGATAGGACGCTGAAATTTTGGGAAAGTGCGTCTTTTGTTTGCAGGCAGGTCAAGTTCGATGATGGGCTATATCGGTCCACGTTTTGGTATAGCCCCCATATAACGGTACCCCCGATTTACGGTATTTTGACGTTTTTAGCTACATTTTCAGACCGATTTGGCTATAATTTGACATTTAGGGTTCTTAAGTATCAATAAACTTATATAACAAAAGTTGTGGACATAGGTCCACGTTTTCGTATAGCCCCCATATAACGGTACCCTCAGATATACGGTATTTTGACGTTTTTAGCTACATTATCAGACCGATGTAGCTATAATTTGACATTTAGGGTTCTTAAGTGTTGATAAATATATATATTAGAAGTTGTGGACATAGGTCCACGTTTTGGTATAGCCCCCATATAACGGTACCCCCCGATTTGCGGTATTTTGACGTTTTTAGCTACATTTTCAGACCGATGTAGCTATAATTTGACATTTAGGGTTCTTAAGTGTCAATAAACTTATATAACAAAAGTTGTGGACATAGGTCCACGTTTTGGTATAACCCCATATAACGCTACCCCCCGATTTACGGTATTTTGACGGTTTTAGCTACATTTTCAGACCGATTTGGCTATAATTTGACATTTAGGGTTCTTAATTGTCAATAAACATACATAACAAAACTTGTGGACATAGGTCCACGTTTTGGTACAGCCCCCATATAACGGTACCCCCCGATTTGCGGTATTTTGACGTTTTTAGCAACATTTTTAGACCGATTTAGCTATAATTTGACATTTAGGGTTCTTAAGTATCAATAAACATATATGACAAAAGTTGTGGACATAAGTCCGCGGTTTGGTATAGCCCCCATATAACTGTACCCCCCGATTTACGGTATTTTGACGTTTTTAGCTACATTTTCAGACCGATATAGCTATAATTTGACATTTAGGGTTCTTAAGTGTAACTAAATTTATATAACAAAAGTTGTGGACCTAGGTCCACGTGTTGGTATAGCCCCCATATAACGGTACCCCCGATTTACGACATTTTGACGTTTTTATCTACATTTTCAGACCGATTTAGCTATCAATTGACATTTAGGGTTCTTAAATGTCAATAAACTTATATAACTAGTGGACATAGGTCCATGTTTTGGAATAGCCCCCATATAACGTTACCGCCCGATTTCAGGTATTTTGAGAATTTTACCAACAAGTTTTAACCGAATTATCTGTAATTTGAACATTTGACATTTGAAATTCTTAGTGGTCACCACACCTCTCCACCACAAATTGTCAAGAAAGCCCCCATATAACGGTACCTCCCGATTTTCAGTAATTTGATGATTTTAGCTACAATATTAAACCGAACTAGCAGTAATTTGACATTTAGTGGTCACAACACCTCTCCATCAAAAATTGTCAACATAGGTCCATGTTCGGATATAGCTCCCATGTAACGGTACCTCCCAATTTTCAGTAATTTGGCCATTTTAGCAACAATTTTTAACAGAACTAACTGTAATTTGACATTTGAAGGTTGTAGTGGTCACCACGCATCTGCATCAACAATTTTCAACATAGCCCCAATATAACGATACTTCCCGATTTTCGGTACTTTAGGTCCATGTTTTTGTATAGCCCCAAAACAAACCTCCCGATTTTCCGTACCTTAGCTTTAGTTTTGGACGAACTTTCTGTAATTTGAAATTTAAAATCAACAAAAATTCTGCAACAAAAATTGTTCATTTAAGTTCATATTTTCGTATAGCCCAGATACCTCCGAACTAGCTGTTAATGACATTTGAAGTTTCCACGTTATGTACCGATTTTCGTTATTTTGAGGATTCTAGCTAAATTTTTTAACCGAATTAGGAGTTATTTGACATTAAAGGCTCCCATCAAAAACTCTCAACATAGACCGATGTTTTTTTATTATAACCCCTATATAACAGTACCTCCCAATTTCTAGCCCACCAAAAATTGTCAACAGTTAGATATAGGCACCATAAAAAAGGGCCTCCCGAATGAAGCATTTTATGTACATTATCTGACATTTTAACGTACTCACTTAAAGTTGGGGACAGGAATGAATATTTTATGGTGGAGGGTATGAAAAGTTCGGCCCGGCCGAACTTAATGCTTTTTTACTTGTTTTTTTCTTATTTTAAGCATTTACTGAAAAAATTAGATCTACCCGACGATTAGAAATAAATTTTGTCGCACCTTCCCGTATTTTATCCGGTGTTTCAGTAAAAAAATATTTCTATATTATAGGTACATTATCTGGATGAATTAGCTATAATTTAACACTTAGGGTTCCTAGTGGTAAGGAAACGGATAAACCAGGTATTCATGTATTTTGACGTTTTTAGCTACATTTTCAGACTAATTCGACATTTAGGATTCCCAGTGACCAAGAAACAACTCGATCAAAAATTATGGACATAGGTTGAAGTTTTGTTATAGTCCCCATATCACAGCACCGGCCGATTTCACGTATTTTGACGTTTAAGCTACAATTTCAGATCGAATTAGCTCTACTTTGGCACTTAGGGTTCCCAGTGGTAAAGAAACTTCTGTGCCAAAAATTGTTGTTTGGGTATAGCCCCCATATAACGGTACTATCCGATTTCGGGTATTTTGAAGTTTTCAGCTATTTTTTCAGACCGAATATAATTTATAATTTCGCATTTAGGGTTCTCGGTGGTCATGAAAGTACTCCACTTAAATTGTGGGCATAGGTACTTTCGAAACTGAAAGAAAACTAATTATGCTATATTCCCTCACAATATTTTATTGTGGAGGGTATAAAAAGCTCAATCTGGCTAAACTTAACGCTTTCATATATGTTAAGCTTACTTTTGAGATTACGTGTCTACAGCTACATCAGAAGAGGATTTGTTACAGAGAACATCACCACATTCTAAATCGCTTTCTTCACTGCCCATTTTGTACATTATTTCTAGAACCGCAGTAAAAATATCACAAGATGACAATTTTCAGCATCGAAACCTTTTGCAAATTTGTTGCTCATATTATGTTAAGTACCACCGTGGTGCAATGGTATGCACGCCCGCCTTGCACGCAGAAGTTCAGGGGAGAAGTCTCCCTTGTCCCGTATGGGATGTTGTGGAACAATGTTTTTTGTTTTTTGTTATGTTAAGTACGGTGCATATAAACACGTTAACCTGAACCTTACACCTAGATATTTAAGCTACTTTTTACACGTTTTGGCGAACACATTGGTATCTTGTAATTTACACGTTCTACTTTTACCCCAAAATTATTAATGAATTTATACCTTCTTTCTTTGTCTCTATATTAAAGAGCTTCAACATAGGTTACATCTCTAACGATCGATGTCATTACAAAAGAGCACAACTTGTTACAATCTTCTTCATGCCCTCAACATTTAGGGAGTAACAGATTTTTTCCAAACATTGCACAACGTAATATTACCTCCAGGTATACGATAAAAACAAAATTTGTTTATCAATTTCATTTGAAAAAAATTAAAAAAAAATGAGAGCTCATCTACGATTTTTGTTATAAAGGTTAAGGGAAAAATTTTGGTTTCAAACCCGTTCTCGTTCGCAAAATTGGCCGATGCTCGCAAAAGTTATAGCGGTTTTTATTCTCATATAATGATAAAATATTTAAAACTGTCTTACATGTTTTTATGAGAAAATCTATGCATAAATCGCTAACAGCATTCCATATCTATTCGCAGATGTTTAAATATTTACTATTTTACTTTCGCGAAAAATCGACAAATAATAAAAAAATCTTGAAGTAAATCCCAATTATCCTGCCCCAGAGTCCGCACAAACATCTAAAAACTATCTACAGAATCTAGACCAAACCCGTTCGTGGGTATTGATTTGGTTACGAAGTTTTTCGGCAAATCACACACACGCGACCCGAACGCAAAGTAAGAGAGCAAATGTTTTGATTTTTTTACTTCAGTCTTGTACTGAATTTCATGCAAGCAGGTTGATGCCGCTTTATTTGTTTATTTTTGGGTACACAGAAAAGATTTTGCAGTTGTACAGCAAATATGTGGAGGGAAGAATTTGAAAATGATTTTTGTTTTGTATTAATATTTTTAATGACGCAGAATGCCTCGTCTGCAATGCAACAATAAAAAATATATGTATGCCTTTCTAAAAAATCATTTTTATATACAATTTGTTTTTTCTCTCAAAAAAATTAACATATGAAGAAAAATACTTTTCAAATTATGAAGTTATTTATATTATTTTTAATTTAAGTCATACAAAGCGAACGCGCCAACAATATATTTTTCATTTCACACTCAATATGAAAATCATCACCCTGTTCTGTCAGTGTAATTTACCCACACATAAACAATTTAAGCGCTCGCTCTTCTTGGTCGGCTATGATCTAGACAATGCATAGACAAATATGAAACCAAATCTATAGAGATTGCACATATAAATTGCATATTATAGCAACAACAAAATAAAAAAAATATTGTTGAAAATTGCCCCAAATATATTTTTTGGTTTGATTAGAAAAATTAGAAAAAATATTTGGGAGTTCTCCTAATATTTCGGTAAAACCCAATACAATAATTAATGTACTCTGCTAAAACTTTATCAAGAAATATGGTGTACAATCACGAAAGCTTAGTTGCTTACTATGATAACTTATAAGGATAGGAAATTAAGAGTAAAGTTGAAATTACAATCATTCAAAAAATATGCAAATTAAAAAGCCTGTTATTCGCGAATTAGCTAAAATCAGTTGATGCTCATCTACTTTTGGATACAACGAATCAATCTCTTCCAATAGCCATGCATATTTCGATATTTCTCTCAGCGGCCAAAGTGTGTCGTCAGTTGCATCACACAAACAAAAAACCTTAAAGTGGGTAAAAGTCGCGCAATGTGCATACGATTTTGATGCGCATCCTATTTCCGTAGCACCCATCAAAAATACGTCAATATAAACCTATTTCAAATATATTCTTCAAGAACCGCGGATGTGCCTCCACATTCTATTTCCCATTTTATTCGCGTATCTCTGTATTTTGTGCATAAAGTTTCTGTGCATAAAGGATTCCATACATGTACAAATTTTTTAAAGAAAATCGCGGATTTGTCAAAATATATATTTTTTCATTTTTCCTATTTTCAAGGTGTCTATACCCAGCGTTATAGTGTATGCATTCGAATGCGGAAGAGCTCATTAGATCCGTCGCGTAAAAAAACTAAATTCACGCGGGAGTCAAAGGAAATTGAATGACACCCAAAAAATAGGCTTTTTAAGAAGATTTACGCATCAAATTTTGGCCTTTGGACTCCAATTACAAGGATGCTGTACCGATCACTCTCATGAGATATACATTAAACGACGTAGAATCACGAGTTCTATAATCCTATTATGAGCTTTGAATACTATCTTGTTGCGCGTCCGAATTATTAAAAAAAAAATCAAAAAACTCCGAAATTCCAGCTTCAAAATGTCAGCATCATGGAGTATTCTTTGAGTCTTTCTTTTGACATAGGTCTTTAAAATGTAAGTATAAGCCAGAAATCGGAAGGGAACATAAAAAAATTTTTGGCTTCAACCCATTTTTACCAATTTTTCTACATCGATGTCAACACAGCTTCCACCTAAATAAATTTTAATGGACATTATGGGATCCCTCCTAAAACACTTAATTTAAAAGAATTTCACTCATACTATATAGAATATGTTAACAGTTCGCGAATTCTGAAAGGATGAAACTCGGATTCATCGATGGTAAAACATTTTTGGTTTTTGCCATATATTTGGTCAGTAGCGCGATTCTCTAACTCATTTTTTGAGTTACCGACAATTGTCGGTAAAATTAAAATGCTTATAATTTCGGTAATTACCGATGTTTTTCGGTAAGTTAGCGACGTATAAAAAGGAGTCGTAAAGTTCTACCGATAGTAAGTGTGTTGTCTACTTTTATTTGAACTGTTCATTCATTATTTTGCGTTTTAATTTTACAGATTTTTGTCGGTAGCTCAAAAATTTTTTTGGCAATAATCAAGAACAGGTTTTGATTTTTTTGGGCGGGTAGCACTCTCTGCTCCAATAACAAGAGTCCATGGTTCCTTTCCGTCCAAATTTAAGAATTCTGCAAGAAATCTGCATAAGTAATCGAGAGACAGGTGAGTAGGGTAAGCAACGTTTTCCAGCGGAATGTTGAATAGGTCACACGAAAGTCTGTCTTCTTGCTCGGAACTTCTTTTGGCTCTAAAATGTTGCGAGACGTTCTTTCCTACATATGTATTTTAACTGGCGACCGGATATCAGTTAGTGTAATCATACAAAGTCGAATAAATTCTGAAATGGCCGTCGAATGTTGCTTTATAACACTGTGCAGCAGCATTTTTGGGGGGTGGAAAATTCCATTTGGGGATGAAAGCCCTTGATTAGTATATTAAGAACCCAAAAAGAAATTTTCGCCATAGGTCAAGTTTCTGAGACATCGCGTGATGAATTTTCTTATTTTTCCCCTATAATACTTGGGAAAATAGCTTCATATCTCACTTTGGGGTTATTGTAGCTTCGTTTTGAGAATACATGTCTTCAGTCAAATCGATTGGCGAACCTTTTTGTAGAATATTTCATTCTTCTAACTCAATTCCTGTCATATCCTTTTCGTCCTTTATTTCTTGAGCCGTAGTAGTTGTGGCCACCTAGGGCTTTCATCTCCAAAAGGAATTTTCCACCCCCAGACTTTGAGTTCCATTTTGCGTCACAGTAGTAACGCATTGGTATAGCATTATATTGCTATCTTTACCTCATCTTGACCGGGCGGTATAGAGGCAATGCCATCCTCTTAGGTTGGATCTGTGGTATCCTCGTTGTCTTCGCTAGGGACCAAGTACGGCATGCACACTGTATCTCTGTATTGGCTGTGAAACCATTTCAGTGTGAAGCTAGGCACTCCCGCTTGATAGGCTCATTGGTCCAGACGTTCTTTTTTATACCTTTGAACCACTCTCTCTCTCTCTCTCTCTCTCTAAATCATGAGTATCTCCCTTGACGTGCCTCGGTGGGGGAATCCTGCCCATTAAATAGTGACAGAGATGCTCACTGCGATAACACGCAAACAGGTACTGCAGAGGCAACATCTTGTTGTGCTGACGCACCGGTAAAACCTTCGTCTCCTCATGAAGATGGTCCACTAGTGTCATGAGGATACACCCTGTTGCAGTTCTCAAGGCGGCATTCTGAATATTCTTCCATTGCGTAGCGCTAACATTTGCATACCACGCTGTCGCCGCATAACTTACCACAGACCGGTCTATTGCTTTATAAGAGGTCAACAAGGTTTCTTTATCAGCACACCAAGTGCTGCCGGCCAGCGATTGAGGACCATGTTCCTACCTCTGATCTTATCGCAAATAGCTGTAGCTTGTGCGGACGACTTAAACATACCATCGAACGTTACACCCAATATTTTGGAGTAGTTCGTGGTCGGAATCTGTACACCGTCGACTAATATATTCAGTGGGAGTCTCATTTCAGCCGTCCAGGTGGTGAACAGTGTTGCAGTGGATTTAGCGGCGGATATTTTCATATTCCTCAGATGAAAAAACTGTACTAGGTCAGCTATGTAGAAATTTAACCTATCACATATGTCATCGACGATAGGACCCGACGTCAAGATCGTGCAATCATCCACATACATTACGATCTCTATGCCGTCTGGACGGTGTGGATTTTCAGAGAGATAGTGGTTAAATGGTTCCGGAGATATCACCCCTCCTTGGGGAACTCCCTGTTTCACTCTACGGGATTTGGAATGACTGGCGTCCGCACATATAGTTGACCACCCAACGTATCAAACACGGATGAAGAGTAGTCTTCTCTATATGCTCGAACAGCTTAGCATGGTTGACAGTATCGAAGGCCTTCGATAAGTCAAGAGCCACCATGACTGTTCGGTTGCACGGCCTGTTCTGCTTCAGTCCTATACTGATATGTGTGGATATGGCGTCTAAAGGCCTCGTCACATAAGAGGATTTCTGACTTAATTCATTGAGTTGCATGTTCTTCCGGCTTTAAGTCAAAAGTCAAAGCATACAAAAATCGTGTTTCAGCACACATTCAGCCGCGTAGAATTGCCGCATCTCTACGCGGCTGAATGTGTGCTGAAACACGATTTTCGTATGCTTTGTCTTTTGACTTAAAGCCGGAAGAACATGCAACTCAATGAATTAAGCCAGAAACCCTCTTATATGGCGAGGCCTTAATGCTCATGTAGTACTATGCATTTTCCGAAATCCATTTTGATGTTGGCCAACTGGAAAACAGTTTCTCATCGTGGGGAGAAGTAGTGCCTGTAGGAACTTTGCTACTGGCGATAGGGGCTAAATCGGCCTGTTCGATTCACTTCTGCTGTCATCCCCTCCAGGCTTCAGTAGCTGGACCACCCTGCAAACTTTTCAGGCTTCTGGTACAATATGGGTGGCTAATGTTAGGTTGAGTACACTTATTAAATACTCAACTCGGGTACATCCAGTTGCTTGAGCATTACCATCGATATTCGGTGTGGGCCCAACGCTTTGGGATATTTCGCGTTTCGGATAGCATATGCAACATCGCCATCGTAAATTGTGGTGGTACCTCCTCGGCTGGGAGGGCTCTCCTTATATGGTTAAAACAACACGTGCACCTCTTTGGGTCAATTAATGTGACGCCGTTGAATGTAACGGCCGTTCTGTGGTATCGGGAGGTATATTTATGGAGAAGATGATAGGGAGATGGTCCGAGCCAAGGGAAATAACGGGTTGCCAGGAAACGTTATTTATCAGTCCAGGTGCCACAATGGTGATATCTGGCGAGCTGTGGAAATCTCCTCTAATTCACGTATCAGCCAGCGCAGTACTCCTCTGGTCATTACCTAGGACGGAATGAAAAAGCTCATGATGAGCATTGAAATCCCCTAGCACCAGACGGTTATTGCCCTCTAAAAGCGAACTAATATCGGGCATATAACGCCGGGCACAGCTATTGATCGACAGTTTGAACACTTTAAGCAGCTCCATCTCGGTATCAGTACCACGCTTTGCTGCTACCCCAATGCATTCCATGTATGGGTCACTAGAGTCAAGTTCAACCGAGATGGGTCTGTAATGGGCAGACTGGTGTGTTAGGAAGGCAAGTCCTCCTCCTCCTCCGCTTCTTGTGCGATCCTTCCGCAAAAAGTTGTAACCATCACAACGTTGCAATAAACAGGTGGCGGTGAGCTTTGTTTCCCATTCATAAAATCCACAATTTCGCTTACCTCATTGCGGAGACCGTTGTAATTGAATTGTAGGAATGAATCATTCCGAATGATGCATTTCCGGGCTGTTAAACAACAACTTTTGGTGTTAGATGCTGCATTTGTTGTTGTTGGACAGACTGCGGTGGCGACTCGTATTCCGATGAAGAGTGGGACGACGAATTTGAAGACGCACTAGGCGTTGTTTTGGCGCAGCAAGCAGCAACATACCTATCGCTCTGACCCGACATCACACAGATACTGACAGGTGGTGGATGCGGATGTGGCAAACGGAACAGATCCATACTGGCACGGGGTTCATCTCTATCCCGACACGGACTTAAAGATCAGGCATTCGAGACACGGTACCTGCCGATTTAAGCTAAACTACTCAATTTAGTTACATTTGTTGACCGAACTACCTGTAATTTGACATTTTAGTTTCCCCATGGTCACAAAACTTCTTCAACAAAAAAGTTCTAGGACAGAGAAGCCATTCCACAGTCGATATGTCTGAAGAGCTGCCCAACTAACAGCGAAGCCGGTCACATAATTTGGTGACTGTTTGGGTTCGAGTCCTTGGCTTTCCTCTTTCACTTGCAAAAAAATCGATCATCAAGCTTAACTCTAAAACAAGTAAAAAAGCATTAAGTTCGGCCGGGCCGAACTTTTCATACCCTCCACCATAAAATATTCATTCCTGTCCCCAACTTTAAGTGAGTAATGTACATAAAATGCTTCATTCGGGAGGCCCTTTTTTATGGTGCCTATATCTAACTGTTGACAATTTTTGGTGGGCTAGAAATTGGGAGGTACTGTTATATAGGGGTTATAATAAAACGGACCTATGTTGACAGTTTTTGATTGGAGCCTTTAATGTCAAATAACTCCTAATTCGGTTAAAAAATTTAGCTAGAATCCTCAAAATATCGAAAATCGGTACATAACGTGGGAACTTTATATGTCATTAACAGCTATTTCGGAGGTATCTGGGCTATACGAAAATATGAACTTAAATGAACAATTTTTGTTGACTTTTTAATTTCAAATTACAGAAAGTTCGTCCAAAAAATAAAGCTAAGGTACGGAAAATCGGGAGGTTTGTTTTGGGGCTATACAAAAACATGGACCTACGTTCGGTTAAACATTTTAAGTAAAATCCTCAAAGTACCGAAAATAGGGAAGTATCGTTATATTGGGGCTATGTTGAAAATTGTTGATGCAGATGTGTGGTGACCACTACAACCTTCAAATGTCAAATTACAGTTAGTTCTGTTAAAAACTGTAGCTAAAATTGCCAAATTACTGAAAATTGGGAGGTACCGTTACATGGGAGCTATATCCGAACATGGACCTATGTTGACAATTTTTGATGGAGAGGTGTTGTGACCACTAAGAACTTCAAATGTCAAATTACTGCTTGTTCGGTTTAATATTGTAGCTAAAATCATCAAATTACTGAAAATCGGGAGGTACCGTTATATGGGGGTTTTCTTGACAATTTTTGGTGAAGAGGTGTGGTGACCACTAAGAATTTCAAATGTCAAATGTTCAAATTACAGATAATTCGGTTAAAACTTGTTGGTAAAATTCTCAAAATACCTGAAATCAGGCGGTAACGTTATATGGGCGCTATTTCAAAACATGGACCTATGTCCACTAGTTATATAAGTTTATTGACATTTAAGAACCCTAAATGTCAATTGATAGCTAAATCGGTCTGAAAATGTAGATAAAAACGTCAAAATGCCGTAAATCGGGGGTATCGTTATATGGGGGCTATACCAAAACTTGGACCTAGGTCCACAACTTTTGTTATATAAATTTAGTTACACTTAAGAACCCTAAATGTCAAATTATAGCTATATCGGTCTGAAAATGTAGCTAAAAACGTCAAAATACCGTAAATCGGGGGGTACCGTTATATGGGGGCTATACCAAAACGTGGACCTATGTCCACAAGTTTTGTCATATAAGTTTATTGACATTTAAGAACTTTAAATGTCAAATTATAGCTACATCGGTCTGAAAATGTAGCTACAAACGTCAAAATACCGTAAATCGGGGGGTACCGTTATATGGGGGCTATACCAAAACGTGGACCTATGTCCACAAGTTTTGTCACATAAGTTTATTAACATTTAAGAACTTCAAATGCCAAATTATAGCTAAATCGGTCTGAAAATGTAGCTAAACCCCCCAAAATACCGTAAATCGGAGGGTACCGTTATATGGGGGCTATACCAATACGTGGACCTATGTCCACAACTTTTGTTATATAAGTTTATTGACTTTTAAGAACCCTAAATGTCAAATTATAGTTAAATCGGTCTGAAAATGTAGCTAAAACCGTCAAAATACCGTAAATCGGGGGTACCGTTATATGGGGGCTATACCAATACGTGGACCTATGTCCACAACTTTTGTTATATAAGTTTATTGACTTTTAAGAACCCCAAATGTCAAATTATAGCTACATCGGTCTGAAAATGTAGCTAAAAACGTCAAAATACCTCAAATCGGGGGGTACCGTTATATAGGGGCTATACCAAAACGTGGACCTATGTCCACAACTTCTAATTTATAAGTTTATTAACACTTAAGCACCCTAAATGTCAAATTATAGCTACATCGGTCTGATAATGTAGCTAAAAACGTCAAAATACCGTATATCGGGGGGTACCGTTATATGGGGGCTATACCAAAACGTGGACCTATGTCCAAAACTTTTGTTATATAAGTTTATTGATACTTAAGAACCCTAAATTTCAAATTATAGCTAAATCGGTCTAAAAATGTAGCTAAAAACGTCAAAATACCGCAAATCGGGGGGTACCGTTATATGGGGGCTATACCAAAACGTGGACCTATGTCCACAAGTTTTGTTATATATGTTTGTTGACACTTAAGAACCCAAAATGTCAAATTATAGCCAAATCGGTCTAAAAATATAGCTAAAAACGTCAAAATACCGTAAATCGGGGGGTACCGTTATATGGGGGCTATACCAAAACGTGGACCGATATAGCCCATCATCGAACTTGACCTGCCTGCAAACAAAAGACGCATTTTCCCAAAATTTCAGCGTCCTATCTCTATTTTTGTGGATGCTAGAGTGATTACCACAGACGGACGGACGGACGGACGGACGGACGTGCTCAGATCGACTTAGAATTTTACCCTGATCAAGAATATATATACTTTATAGGGTCGCAAATGAGTATTTCAATGCGTTACAAACGGCAAAACAAACTTAATATACCCTCCATACTATGGTGGAGGGTATAATGAGAAAATTAATAAAAAAAATATCAACGTAGGTCAATGTTTTGGTATGGTCCCATAAAACGGTAGCACCGATTTCAAATTGTTTATGTTTTTAGTTATCTACATTTTCGTGCAAGATTGGATCTCCTTTGACATTTATGGCTCCCACCGGTTAAAAACTTCTCTCTCAACAATTGTGAATATTGGCCCAATTTGTAGTTTAGCCCCCATATAATGGTACTGCCAGTTTTTAGCTGACCGAAATAGCTAAACTTAGGTTTTTGGTTCCCGGACTCAACAAAAATCACATAAAATTAATTGAAAATTAAATATTTCATATAAGTTCACTACATATCATGATAAATGGTTTAAAAACTTTCGCCACTTTACGCTTTTCCTTTTTTTAGTACTCGCTTCTTTTAACGTTCTTAGAGGGAAACACAACAGAGTATGTTTAAGAATCGCCAAAGACTCACATCGTCTATCCGGGGATCGAAAGCACTCGGACATTTACATCGAGACTTCTCTCCTTAATTATCAGCGCCTGTTCAATTCAATAATAACGGAATTATATTCTTAACACTTTCAAAACTCCAAAACCAAAAAAATGCAATCAGGCATAGGCCCACGGTGATATGCCAAGCTGTCAAAGATGTCATAATTTTCATTCCGTTTATTTCTGGCACTCAGTCGTAATTAAACAATTTAGGTATTTTGGCGCCAAATCCTGATCTGTTGATATAATAAGGCTATAGTCGGGAAGGGGACGACTATGTGATACCCTACACCACTACCCCTGTGCATAAGCTTTTGACTGGTAAAATTCTCTGCTCTGAAGGTCTTCATTAATACAGGTCAATTTTGTTGAAATAAAAAAAAAAATGGAAAAGTGGGATGTACGTCAAGCATCAATAGGCTTCATTCTCTGCGAGACCCCCATCAACCCCCAAAATTTCGTGAGGATCCGATAAAAATTCCGTCCTGTAGTGTGATTGCACAAAAAATGGAAAAAGGGATGCATTACCGATTATTGCGATATCTCTGTTGTTTGACCACCTATGACAACCTACTTCACATCGTTGTAAAGGTGATTTTTCTACATTCCTTGCCAGGTTTTGCGTTCGATATACCTCTTACAGAAGAGAGATATTCGCTTTGAAATAAAACGTTGGCCTTTTCTCCAAATAAGTTTTTTTCACATTCCGACCCCTAAATAACATCCGACCATTACCAACATCAATAGGGTTTTTCCTCTGAGGGACATCCATTAACACACAATATTTCGTGACGATCCAATCAAAATTGCGACGTGTAGCCTGATATCTCCGTTATTTGGCAACCTACGCCAATCTACGCAAACCTACTTTGCATCATTGTAAAAATGGGATTTTCTACTTTTATAGTCAGACTTTGCTTTTGGAAGGTCCCCAACCAAAGCTGTGATATTCGTCATTATTATTAAAATCGCAAAAATGAAAAGTTGTGTTCTATTAGCAGCTATTGCGATATCTTCGTTGTTTGACCACCTACGACAACCCAGCGAAAAGTTTGACTCCAAAGAGGCAGTTAAATGATATGTACAAGTGATTTGGAACTGCATCAAATTATGCATTTTCACTCATGATTTTTACAAGGGAGTGACCTCGGAAAGAGGCACTCCATTGCACCGCATTTTAACTGACCCTTTGGCATTGCTTTTTAACTGAACCTTTGGCACTGCATTTTAACTGACCCTTAGGCATTCCAGAGCACGTGTTTTGAATAACAAAATAAAATGGAATTATTATTTGTGTAAAACAAAAATATTAAGAACTTTATTACATTAACACAAATTATGAAAATTCTCAATTGAATTCAATCGCAAACATGCGTGTTTCCTCTGCTCTTCATTTAATCCAAGCTGAACTGTTTTTGCTTTATCTGCTAAATGGGTTGTCTTCCCATCACCAGTTAAGATTTCGACATGCACTCCAACAGGACTCCATTCGGAAATTGTCTCCTCGTGAGTTACCGGAAAATATTCACAAATTAAATATTATTTAGTTTGTATTAACAAATGTTTGGAAATGTTAACACGATTATCTCTTTTTGGAAATGTATTCCGCTGCCTGTAGAGATGTACAAACTGATTTACGTACATGTAGGGATCTCTAACAACTGCTAATAAAATGTAGTGAACGGAGTGCCTTTTTCACGACTCCGTTTGCACTGCATCCGGATGCTGTTAAATTGTGAGGAATTAGAGTGCCTTTTTCACGACTCCGTTGAACTGCCTCCGGATATTGTTAAAATGTGACAAATGGATGTGATTCTTTGGATTGCATCCAAATGCGGTTAAAATGTGAGGAATGGAGTGCCTTTTTCACGACTCCGTTTGAACTGCATAAAAACATGCCGTGAAAGAACTAGTCTACATTGCACTACTTCCAATTTATTTTGCTGGGAACCTACGTTTCATCGTTGCAAAGGTGATATTTTCTACTTTCATCATAAAAGGTTGACTTTTTCCCCAAATAACAAAATCATCAACAAAATCAATAGGCTTCTTCCCCTCCGGGACCTTCATCAACACCCAAAATTTGGTGACGATCGGATTAAAATTGCGACCAGATCGACTCAGCTCGTCGAGACATTCATTTATGTATATATGTATATGTATGGGTCTACGACCATTATTTCGATGCGTTACAAACTTTTTCGCCAAAACCAACTTCCTCTCCACATAGTGGTTTAGGGTATAAAAATGTAAATGTAATATTAGATGTCGTCAGTAATTTGTTGTGTCAGTAAGAGATGTATTTTGATGTAGTCTGTGGTATCGTCCAAGTGTTCTTTGGAGTAGAACTTTTGGTATCGTGGCGTATTCTCGTAAATATATATATTTGGTGAAAGGTGACGATATCAGCTAACAGTTTTTATACCCTCAGCCTTTAGGCTAAGGAGGGTATATGGTAAATAACAAAAATGTTTTGCAATCGATGAATCCGAGTTTCACCCTATCAGAATTCGCGAACTGTTAACATATTCTATAAAGTATTACTACAATTCATTAAAATGAAGTGTTTTAGGAGGGATCCCATAATGTCGACCATTAAAATTAATTTTCGTGGAAGCTGTGTTGGCATCAATGTAGAAAAATGAGTAAAAATGGGTTGAAGCCAACAAGTTTTTTTTTTGTTCCCATACGATTTCTGGCTTAACCTTACATTTTATAGACCTATCCCCAAAGAAAGAATCACAGAATACTCCATGGGCAACAAGATTGTAGTGTATGATTTTTCGATATATCCACTGCATCCACCTAAAATTGATGCTGACATTTCGAAGCCGGAATTTCGGGGTTTTTTGAATTTTTTTAATAATCCGGACGCGCAAGAAGATAATATTCCAAACTCTTAACACGATTATAGAACTCGTGATTTTACGTCGTTTGATGCATATCTCATGAGTGTGCTCCTTACAGCATCCTAGTAATTGGAGTCGAAAGGCCAAAATTTGATGCGTGAATTTTCTTACAAAACCTATTTTTTGGGTGTAAAATTTACAACTGTCATTCCATTTCCTTTGAAACTCACGTGAATTTAGTTTTTTTACGCGACGGTTTTAATGGAGCCTTCCGCGATCGAATCCATATACTAAAACCGCGGATATAGATACCTTGAAAATCGGAAAATCAGCGAAAATATATTTTGACAAATCCGCGCACTAAAACGCGATTTTTTTTAAATTTTTTAAATGAATGGAATCCTTTACTGGCGATTATAATATTTGCGAAAACGCGTGTCATAAAAGAAAAGAGATACGCGAGTAATATGGGTCTTTCACAAAAAATTGAATGTGGAGGCACATCCGCGGTTCTTGAAGAATCTAATTAAAATTGGTATATTTTGACGTATTTTTGATTGGCGCTGATGAAACCGGATGCGCATCAAAATCGTATGCAGATTGCGCGACTTTTACCAACTTTAAGGTTTTTTGCAGTGTATGATGCAACTGGCGGCACACAATGGCCCCTGAGTGAAACATTGAAATATGCATAAATTTTGAAAGAGATTGATTCGCTTTATCCAAAATCGGATGCGCATCAATCGACTTTAACTAATTCGCGAATTACAGGCTTTTTAATTTTTATATCTTTTAAATGATAGTAATTTCAATATTACTCTTAATTTCCTATCCTTATAAGTTATCACAGTAAGCAGTTAAGCTTTCACGATGGTAAACCATATATTTTCATAAAGTTTTAGCAGAATACTTTAATTTATGTATTAGATTTTAGCGAAATACTTTGATAACTCTCAAATATTTTTTTCTAATTTTTCGAAACAAACCAAAAAATATATTTGTAACAATATTTTCCAACAATGAGTTGTTTCTCTTTTGCTGTTGTTATAATATGCAATTTATAAAGCCAATGTTTATAATTTTGGTTTCACATTTTTTTACGCGTTGTCTAGTTTCTGTACGTATTTTTAATTTAGTTTTTAGAGGTTTATACGGACTCTGAATTAGTATAACTTAAATTTATTGCCAGATTTTTTTCATTTTTTTGATTATCCGCGAAAATAAAAACACATTTTGGAAATTTTGGTGCATCTACGGATGGATATCAAATGCTGTTACTGATATATGCTTACTTTTTCTCAATACAAAAAATAAGAAATTTTAAAATATTTTTTCTTTATAAGAGGATAAAAACCGCTATAACTTTTGCGCGCATCGGCCAATTTCGTGAACGCGAGCAGATTTGAAACCAGATTTTTTTTCCTTTAACTCTATACCAAAAATCGTAGATGTGCTCGCGAAATTTTTTTTTAATTTTTTTCAAATGGAATTGCAAAGGAATTTTGACTTTTCCTCATATACACTTTGATACGATGAAAATGTGCCTCATCGAAATGATGGTTTTAGACCCCAAGTATGTTTGGACGAAATGTGTTTCAGACAATTTGGAGTCGGTCTAGCCATGTCCGTCCGTCTGTCTGTCAGTCTGTCCTGCTGGCTGGAGCGCACGATAATTCTCGAACGGATGAACCGATTTGGTTCAAATTTTGGATTTCGTAATATTTTGCCCAAACTTAGTTTAAGTTCGAAGATGAGCTATATCAGTCCACTCCTTCCGGTACCTCCCCCACAAAAGATCGAAAATGTTCGGAAAGTTTGTGCGCACGATAACTCTTGAAGGGAGTGACAGATTTGGTCCATACTTTGTACAGCGTAAACTTTCTACCAGAGTAATATGAGGTTCCAATATGGTCTCAACAGGTCCACTCCTTCGGGTACCTCCCACACAAAATTTCTGAAAAGTTCAGTTTAGGGCCATCTCTCGAATCGCTTTGATTTTTGTTTTAGCAACTTGTATTCACTGCCCTCCATACGACGGTACCAGTTTCATCAGGGGCAAGTCCATACTTCTTGGGAAAATAGCATGAAAGTTTCAAAAAACCCCTACGAACGGATCTGCCGATTCGGTCCAAAATATGGCCTTACTAATATTTTGTACAAACATAGTTTAAGTTTGAAGATAAGCCATATCGGTCCACCTCTTCAGGTACCTCCCCCACAAAAATTCAAAAATGTTCGGAAAAATTGTTCGTACGGTAACTCTTGAAAGGAGTGGCCGAATTGGTCTATACTTTACACATCCTAATATATCTACCAGATATAGATCAGGTTCAAATATGGACTATATTTGTGCACTCCATCCGGTACCTCCCACACAAAATTTCGGATAAGTTCACTTTAAGACCTAATATCGTATCACTTTGATTTTTGCTGAAGCAACTTACATTCGCTGCCTCAATTAAGATGGTAAAAGTTTTTTTTAGGGACAAGTCCATACTTCTTGAGCAAACAGCCCGAAAGGTCAAAAAACCCCCTATGGCACCATATGTTGTTGCTGGAGATCCACTTCCATAAAGGACAATGTCGATCCATTCCTTTTAGTATCTCCTCCGCAAAACTCTTGATCAAAATTTGAACAAAATTTTTAAAACCCCCTAAATACATACATACGTATTATGGGGAAAAATTGGTTTCAATATACACAGGCTGAGGGTATATCTCTGTCGGCAAAGCCGACTGATACCTTTTTACTTGTTGAAAAGAAATTTTTCGTATACTTGCGAATTAAGAAGAAATCAATTTCCATATTTCGTAAAACTTAAAATTTTGGATATTTTTAAATTTGGTTGGAAAACCAGCGAAAACCTAAACATGTTATAGGCTGGATTTCTGCGAATTTTGATTAAGGTGTCAAAGACAACTACACGACGAAATGTGTATGGAAGATATGAACGAAGTGTGTATGGAAGGATGAATAATGTATATGGGAGATATATTCAAATCTGAACCGATTTAGATATAACTTGGAAAACTTATTTATTGTCCGAATTCCGCTACATTTCCCAACTTGCATCAAAATTAGACATAATTTGCGTATTTGGTGCCCCGAATACCTTAAATTGAGCGAATATATATAGGAGCTATATCCAAATCTGAACCGATTTCAGTATAAACTGGCAAGCTTTTTTCTAGTGCAAATTCCGTCATACACTCCAAATTTCATTAAAATTGGACTGACATAGCGCGATTGGTGCACCAAATACCTAAAATCGGGCGAATATATGTATATATGGGAGCTATATCCTATTCTAAACCGGTTTCAATATAACTTGGTAAACTTATTTATACTCATTATTCGGTAGCATTGTCAAAATTTCATCATAATTGGACAGAATTTGCGTGTTTGGTCATTCAATTACTTGAAATCGGGCGAACATATACATATATGAGAGCTATATCTATTTATGGACCGATATCAACCAAATTTGGCAGACTCTTTTCTAGGCCGATTATAAACATCTGAACGAAATTTTGAAGGTCTAGCTTGCCTCTGTGATTTTTTGCCTCAAACCCCTGACTTTGGCCCCACAGTGCAATGATGTAAAGCAGGTTGGCGTAGGTGGCCAAATAACGGAGATATCCCAATAGTCGGTAATACATCCCATTTTCATACCTTATACCACTATGTGGGAAGGGTATTATAAGTTGGTTTTGGCCAAAAAGTTTGTAAAGCATCGAAATAATGGTCGTAGACTCGAGTCCTCAAACTGCACTTTTCCCAAATTTTGTGTGGGAATACTCGAAGTAGGGGACCGATATAGTCCATATTCCAACCTGATACATGACTGGATGAAATAATACGATGTGTAAAGTTTGGACCAATCAGAAAATCCCCTCGAGAGCTATCTTGCGGATTTGCCATTTTCGGCCATAATCTCAGGAAGTATGGAATTTCCATTGCAATTGTACAATCGTAGAGGTGGCCGCAAGGACAATCTGCGGAAAAGAAATTCAAAACTGTTCGAGAGGACTCTTAAATTTCACTTTTCCGAATTCTGTGTGGGAGGTACCCGAATGTGTGGACAGATATAGTTTTACCCGATATATACCTGGAAGGAATAATAATAATATATGGAAAGTGTGGAACAAACCGATTGCTCACTTCGCCATTTATCGTTTACACAATTTTTCGAAAAATTTTTAACTTTTGCGGGGGAGTTGTGGACCTACATATATAGCCTCTTTAAGATTGCCTATTTTGACAATCTCGGAATTCGAGCAAGATGTACTCACACAAACTCCTGACCCAAGGGTTCGTCTTGAGTATGTAAAATGTACTTACTCCGTGGGCACTCCAACTCCAACAAATCACACAACAATTTTCTAGGCTTCAGCAAAGTCCAACGTTGGCCAACGAGTAAGCAATCTTCTCTATAAATATTTATAATATTCCCCGCAGAGGAACTTCATGGGTCCACTTTAGCTGTCGATTGATGTCACCAAAGAATTGTTCCACTTTGCGCTGTATATATAATGCTGGTTGCCTCGATGAGTTAGGCAAGGGATTTAAGCTTGATCAAACATCGCTCAGGTTATTAATTTCTTATAAAATTGCCTCAACGGGAAAGACAATAATTTTATTTTTGTTCCAAATTATTCTTTAGCACTTGTTAGTGTAATTTCCTTTAACTTGTTCTCGGTGTTATTTATTTTAATTTTCTGCCGCTTTGCCCGTCACCAAATTAAAAGACATTCGCTTTCAATGTCACAATAATAATAATTTATTTCTCAAATTGAATGTTTTACAAACCAAAGGGCGAGCGGGACAATCTGTATGCACGGTTGCCACCGGACAAAAAAATTGTCTACCAAAATTTTCCGAAAATATTACCAACAAATTAAATTTGCCATTTCGTTTGTTACACATCGAACTATGCATCTGAAACCCTGTAAAATGTATATGGTAATATTCAAAAAAGTTTTTCAATCGTTGCAGTTGAGGTTCACCATTTAATAAGTCGCGAACTGTTAATATATTTTATAAAATATGAATATATTGGAAGTGTTTTAGCCACGATCTCATAGTATGGACCATAACAAATAATTTTCGTGGAAGCTGCGTTGGTGGTAATATAAAAAATGGGAAAAATGTGTTGAAGTAAACATGTTTTTTTGTGTTCTTTTTTGATTTCTGGCCAAACCACGCAAAATTCGAACCTGTGCTCAAAGAAAGAACTAAACAATACCCCTTGGGCAACATGGTTCTAGTGTATGACTTTTGGATATATACACTGCATCCCCCTAAAATCGATGCTGACATTTTGAAGTTTTGATTTCAGTGTTTTTCGAATTTTTCTTATAATTAGAGGGTGCAACTAGATAATAAACCAAACTAGTTTATAGGATTGTAGAACTCGCGATTCCACGTCATTCGATGTATATCTCATGAGTGTGCTCCGTACAGCTTCCTAGTAATAGGAGTCCAAAGGCGAAAATTTGGTGCGTAAATTTTCTAAAAAAACCTATTTTTTGGCTTTAAAATTTACAACTGTCGTACAGGTACCCCTGAACCCCGCGTGATTTTAGTTTTTTTACGTGCCGGATCTAATGCATCCGCGGTCTAATGCATCCACTAAAACGCCGGATATAGATACCTTGAAAGTAGGAAAATCTGCAAAAATATATTTTGACAATTCCGCAAATTGAACCGCGATTTTCTTTGATTATTTTTGCATAAATGTAATCCTTTATACGCGATTATAATATTTGCCAAAAAGGTGTGTCACAAATTACAAAGATTCAGGAGTAATATCCCTATTTATCCCAAAATAGAATGCGGTGGCACATCCGCAGTTCTTGACGAATCTGTCTAAAATAATTTATATTGACGTATTTTTAATAGGGGGCCATTGAAATCGGATGCACCTTATAATCATATGCACATCGCGTAATTTTTGCCCACTTGAAGGTTTTTTGAATAGTAAGATGCAACTGATGGCACACTTTGGCCGCTGAATGAAACATGGGAAAATCCATGCATATTGATAGACATGGACTCCCTGTATCCGAAAAGCACACGCACCTCAACCGATTTAAACCAATTCGCGAATTATACGGTTTTTAACTTCTATGTTTTTTCTTTGATTGTAATTTCAATATTACTCTCTACTTCTTATTTCTATTGCTTATCACAGAAAGCAAATATACTTTCACGATGACTAATCACTTTTCCCGTAGAAGTTTAAACAAAATACTTCAGGATTTGGATCGAAATTTAGCGAAATAATAGAATAACTCCCAACATTTATTTTTCAAATTTTTCGTATTTAACCAAAAATATATTTTTGAAATAATTGCCAACATCCCACCAACTACATCCCACTTTAAATAAAACTTGTTGTTTTTAAAATTTAAAAACAACAAAACCCGAGATTTTGCTGAATTATTTTACAACAATAAAATAATTGCCAACAATAAGTTTCCGTTCTTTGTTGTTGCTGTAATATGCAAGTTATAAACGCGATCTTTATAATTTTGGTCTCACATTTTTCTACGCGTTGTCTAGATTCTGTACGTATTTTTAAATTATTTTTTTGAGATTTTTTGGACTCTGATTTAGAATAAATAAAATTTATTCCAAGATTTCTTCAATATTTTTTGATTTTCCGCGAAAATAAAAATAAATAATAATAAATAATAGCAACTATTTTAGCATCTACGGATAGATATCAAATGCTGCTAACGATTCATATATACATGTTCTTATTACAACACAATAGGAATTTTTAAATATTTTTTCTTTACAAGAGAGTAAAACCGCATATAACTTTTGAATGCAGCATCCAATTTTGTGAATGCGAACAGATTTGAAACCACGATTTTTTTTGTAACCCATGTACCAAAAATGGCGGATGTGCTCGCCAAAAAAGTTTTTAATTTTTTTTTTCTATGTAATTGTAAAGGAAATTTGAAATTTACCATATATTCTAGATCAAGGAATATTTATATAAGGTAAATGCATGAATTACAACAACTAACAAATTTACAAAAACAACATTGTTGTTATTGAAAATTTAATGTCAAAGAAAATATTGAATAATGGGGTCGTTCTAAAAATTTTCTCAGGAAAAACATAAATACATTTTAAAAACCCTTTAAAATAGAAAAAAATTTAATCAAAATGCCAATAGCATACAGAACTGTCGCAGGTCATTGTATTTTATGGTAGCAAATTTCGATGTTTCAAATTTCATGAGTAGACCCTATTACATTTTGAAAAACAATGGTATGTTCCAGTACTGCAATTATACTAATTTTTCCTATTTTTTTGTCGATAACATAAAGGACAAAATGTTATCGTAGTAAAAAAATAGTAGCTTCTTGCAGTGACAGACATCTGCTGAAAAGGACCATCTTCGTAGCGGCTATGTAGTTCGCAATGATGGTCTGATTGACGCGAAAGTTTAAGTATAGTTTGAGATGACGACGTAGAAGAAGCCTGCCTTAAAATGATGATCAGATAATATTTATTGGGTGAAATGAACCAACAGTTTTGCGGCAAAATTGGTAAAATTTTTAGTATAATGACTATATCTTTATTACTGGAAGATATGTTCGCCCGAAAGTTATATTTAGAAAAGGAACTCATGTCCTGTTCATTGATAATTAGTTTTCGTTGTTGTTTTAAATTATTTCTACTGTCTACCACCATAGAACGGTACCTCTAAAATTGTTTCAAATATTGAAGGTTTTAGCCACATTATCCAACTGAAGATGCTCAAAGTTGGTAGTTACTGTGTATAAAACATTTCTTTCGAAAATCGTTTGATATTGCACCCTTAGAAGGATACCGCCCGACTTTCGGTATACATTTTGAAGGATTTTACCAATTATCGAACCGACATTGCTTACATTTTGGACGTTTCTCTTCGTTAGGGGTATAAAATGTTCCTACAAGGAATTGTATAACTTCACTATTTTAGCTATTCTTAAGGTTTTAGGCGGATGGTAGGAAACATCTTGCAACAAACAGGTAGAATAGGTGCATAACCGATGTGAAGAAAGACCCTTACTATGATATTTGAATTTCTCGCCGTTGACCAATTTGACGCACATTTACATGCGGAAAATACAAAAAGAAAAGCAAACATATTTGGTATGTTCCAGTACTGCAAGAATCTATTAATTTTTAATATTTTCGACAAAATAAAGAAAAAAATGTTATCGCTTTTTGAAGGTTCTGGAACAGAGCATTTATAGTTTGTACCATGGTACAATAAAGTAGAGGTAGGCCAGGTATGAAAATCGCTGAGAAATGCCACCCTGCAGCCATGGTTTAAAACGTCAAATGGCATGGTACAATAATAATGGTAGATGTACCTGCATAGCTATCCCGTATTACAAAAACATATGGAACTTAAACCTTCACTTTTTATATGTCAAAAGTGCCATATAGTGTAAAAACATTTCTTTAGCTAGGCTCCAGAATATTCTTGTTGGAAAAGTGTTCCAAAAATAGCAAAAGTTCTTCCCAAACTTATGACAGTGAACAAATGTCATTCACTTATTTTCTACTTGACAAGTTTGGCTAATCTGACATCGTGATTGCTGGTATCCGATTTGCAGATAAATGTCAGCAGAATTTTTAAAAAAATTGTAATTTTTACATTCCCATACTTTTGGAACAAATTTAAATTAATATCAATATTTGATAAATTGTTCATTCGTAATTTTTGTTAAGAAAATCAACAATTTAATTTTGCCACGCGAATACATATTTTTTGTCCTTGTTTTCAATTTTAAGATATAGTGTTACAGCAGAAGTTTTTTGTTGGAACAATTCAGCGATACATCTACCTTTATGATTGCATAATGTCAAAAACAGTACAAAATGTCAACCCTGCGTTTGACAGATTAGGCCATAAAAAGAAAAAAATTGTAATCAGCTGTTAGCTGTGGCCTACCTTTACCTTATTCTACCATGATTTGTACAATCAAACCATGGCACAATTACCCAGGTAGTGGCGTCGTAAAATTTTGAATATGTTATGTCAAAACTTTCTTTATGTTGTTGGGGAAATTACAACAAAAATAATTTTTTATAAAGGGATTTGACTTTTCATATTCGATCAGCTGGTGTGATACCACTACCTGGTAGTTCTGCCATGAATCAAACCCTAAAAAAGTTACCAAACCAAAAACGAAGTTACCAAGTTACCAACCCTATAAAAAGTTACCAATTTTGGTAATATTCTACCAACTGTGGCAACCGTGGTTCTTATATGCATTGCCTCTTGATCGTTTTAATGCAGAACCAACTATACAACAACACAATGCTTGTTTTCTATGTTAGGCGAATTTAAACTTTAAATTAAACTATATCTAAATATAATTTTAAATTTTAAAGACTTCTTGTTATTCTCTCTGTTGGGCGAATTCGAAGTACATCAAAGAAAGAGGAATAACAAAACGACATTAGGGTGGCACTTGTTGTGCCATAAATTATTGAACAATATAGAAATGACTATTTTTCAAACAACTTATTTACAAAAATATCAATGCAAAAAAAATTAAGGAAATTATACAAAATTTAATATAAATTGAATTAAACGAAACTATTTAAAGAAATATTTAATAATGTTAAAAAGTCCCATGGGGACACAAAAAACAATCGTTCAAATACACGACAGCATCATCGAGTGACTTAACATAGCCTATATTCGAACTAAAACTAAGAGTTATCGTGCGTACCAGTCAGCTAGACAGTTACAGAAACAGATGAACGGACAGGGCTAAATCGACTCCAAATTTTCTGAAATGAATTTCGTCCAAACATACTTGGGGTCTAAAACCATTATTTTGATGAGACACATCTTTGGTGGAATTTTGTATGTATCCCTTTTACCTAAAATCCTGAGGTATAAAATAGGAGGCGAGGTGACCCCATGCAGCAATATTTGTCTAAAAAATCCAATTGGACAATTGAACTGAAAATTTCTCTGTCATGATAGAGGCAATTTGTATCATGGGAGGAAATTGTGGTTATCTACACAAAACCCATTATATATTAGGCAGTAGGCCCATTATCTAGCAGACACGTTATTGCAATTTGCATCAGGGGGAAAGGTCAGTGGTTATTTTTCCATATGTAGGCTATTTTGCAGGTATGTGCCCTCCAGGAATTAAAATGTGGACCAAAAATAATTGTTTTATATTTTTCTTACAAAAGTAATGGCCTATTTCACCCGTTAAGTAATATCAGATCATCATGCAAAATTATAGGCATTTTCTTCAACCTAAACTCTTACCTCGTGACTATTGAGCTATAATTGCGACCAATTGAGCTATAATAGCGTGTTTATGATTACACTACAAACAAAAATTGGATACATTAGGCTCTAACTCTGTTATCTGATCACGTACATCAACATAATTGACATCAATGGAAAGGTCAAGAGATCGTCTTCCAAATATAACTCACAAAGAAGGAATGTGTCTTTCAGTAATAAAGATATAAACTGTATATTAAAATTTTTCACAATTTTCACAAAAGTTGTTGTCCATTTAACCCTCTAAATATTATCTGATCGGCATCTCAAATTGCAAGCTTCTTCTTTGTCATATACTCTTACCTTATTTAAAATTTCGTTAATCGGACTATTATTGCGACCTACAGAGCCGGATAATCGGATAAAAATTATGGTTTTGGTCCATTTCACCCGCTAAATATTTCACGATCATCACCAATTAAAATAGCGATCTATTCTGATGTGAAACAGATCTCCATACCAAACTTCGTGACGATCGGTCCATAATTGCGGCCTGGATTCTGATTACAATTTATAATGGTCAGACGGACGGACGGACACACATCTCAAAATCGCTTTATTTCGCCGAGATATGAAGACTGGTATACCACATTGGGGGTCTCCGACGAATATTTCGTGGTGTTACATGAATTTTTACCAAAACAAACTTATAATACCCTTTCCACATAGTGGTGTAGGGTATAATAAAAACAAACAAATTTCAATAGAATTTTTAGGCAATAATTATTAAAATAAGTTTATTGGAAAATAAATATGATAAATACAAATTTTACAACTTTTATTTTTTTTCGTAAGAGAAATTTATTGTGTTTTTATCAGATGACAAGATGATATAACGATTCATGCTATGCATTTTCTTCACTTCTTGTTCGATAAAAAATTATATTTTTTTAAGAATTCTCGTTGTCGTAAATTTTACTTGCTTCCAAAAAAATTGGTTGGGGTAGTGTTGTAGGGTACCACATAGTCCGCCCCGTCCGGACTATAGCCTTTGGTCACTTGGTTCTTTGTATTTACTTCTTTTAACGTTCTCACAGGGAAACGTACAGGGAAACAATAGGGTTAGACTTTTTGACATTTTTTCTCAAAAATGATTTCCTGTAGCAGGGCTGAATGAAGTTTTGTCTAATAATCACTACGCTATCGTTTATTCCATTGAAATATAAAAAAAGTTCACGCACAAATCGATTTTAAAAATATAATTTTTTGAAAGAATTTATGAAATGAAAAAAAAATTTTTTCAAAAATTATTTTTTGTTGCACGAAGCCTACTAATAACTATAATAATGTTTATTTCATTCAAATATTGAAAAAGGTCATGCACAAACCACTTTGAAAAAATTTTAATTTTTTGTTTTTTTTTTTTAACTATATCTTTAAATAAAAGCGTTTACGACATTTTTACGATTCTCAGAATTGAAAAAAATTAGTGAGAAATAAATGTTATGTCAGTTTAATTATCTCATGTGACTCTAAAGTTTATTTTCAATTGTATATCTGGTTACAGTGACTTCAAAAAATTGTCCATAATTTTGATAAATTCAAATTTTAAAATCATTTTGTGCGTGAGGTTTTTTCACCGAATCACCTTATAATTATGATTTTATGTAATCTTATGGCAAAGCTCATCACGCTATGATACAGGGATATGAGGTTGGCAACTGCCAACTGATTTGTGCGAACGGATAGAGCTGGAATCCTCAAATTTTGAATTAAGGCTACTGTTGGAGAGTAGAATGGACGAAGTTTTGAAAATTCGTACTTATGGGTGCGAAAAGTACTAAATGGTACTAAATTTGGTACCCTTATGATTTGGGCGAACGGATAGAGTTGGAATCCTGAAATTTTGAACTAAGGTTACTGTTGGAGAGTAAAATGGAAGTAGTTTTGAACATTCGTACTTATGGGTACGAAAAGTACTAAAGGGTACTAAATTTGGTACAATTTGGATAAAGGTTGAACGGATAGAGCTGGAATCCTGAAATTTTTGAATTAAGGCTACAGTTGGAGGGTAGCATGGAAGTATTTTTGAAAATTCGTACTTATGGTTACGAAAAGTACTAAATTGTACTACATTTGGTACAATTACGACGTGGGCGAACGGATGGAGCTGGAATCCTGAAATTTTGAACTAAGGCTACTGTTAGAGGGTAGAATGGACGTAGTTTTGAAAATTCGTACATATGGGCACGAAAAGTACTAAATGGTACTAAATTTGGTACACTTATGATTTGGGCGAACGGATAGAGTTGGAATCCTGAAATTTTGAACTAAGGCTACTGTTCGAGAGTAAAATGGAAGTAGTTTGAAAATTCGTACTTATGGGTACAAAAAGTACTAAATGGTACTAAATTTGGTACAATTTGGATATAGGTTGAACGGATACAGCTGGAATCTTTAAATTTTTGAATTAAGGCTACAGTTGGAGGGTAACATGGAAGTAGTTTTGAAAATTCGTACTTATGGGTAAGAAAAGTACTAAATTGTACTAAATTTGGTACAATTACGATTTGGGCGAACGGATGGAGCTGGAATCCTCAAATTTTGAACGAAGGCTACTGTTGGAGAGTAAAATGGAAGTAGTTTTGAAAATTCGTACTTATGGGTACGAAAAGTACTAAATGGTACTAAATTTGGTACAATTTGGATATAGGTTGAACGGATAGAGCTGGAATCCTAAAATTTTTGAATTAAAGCTACAGTTGGAGGGTAGCATGGGAGTAGTTTTGAAAATTCGTACTTATGGGTACGAAAAGTAATAAATGATACTAAAATTGGTGCAATTATGATTCAGGCGAACGGATAGAGTTGGAATCCTGATGTTAGAGAGTAGAAAGGAAGTAGTTTTGAAAATTCGTACATATGGGTACGAAAAGTACTAAAGGGTACAAAATTTGCTACAATTTGCATATAGGCTGAACGGATATAGTTGGAATCCTGAAATTTGAATTAAGGCTGCTGTTAGAGAGTAGAATGGAAGCAGTTTTGAAAATTCGTACTTATGCGTACGACAAGTACTAAATGGTACTAAATTTTGTACAATTTGGATTTAGGCTGAGCGGATAGAGCTGGAATCCTGAAATTTTGAATTAAAGCTGCAGTTGGAGGGTTAAATTGAAGTAGTTTTGAAAATTCGTACTCATGGGTATGAAAAGTACTAAATGGTACTAAATTTGGTACAATTACGATTTGGGCGAACGGATAGAGCTGGAATCCTGAAATTTTGAACTAAGGTTACTGTTGGTGAGTAGAATGGAATTAGTTTTGAAAATTCGTACTTATGGGTACGCAATGTACTAAATGATACTAAATTTGGTACAATTATGATTTAAGCGAACGGATAGTGCTGGAATCCTGAAATTTTGGATTAAAGATATAGTTGGAGGGTAGAATGGAAGTAGTTTTTAAAATTCGTTCTTATGGGTACGAAAAGTACTAAATTTGGTACAATTACGATTTGGGCGAACGGATGGAGCTGGAATCCTGAAATTTTGACCTAGGCTACTGTTGGAGAGTAGAACGAAAGTAGTTTTGAAAATTCGTACTTATGGGTACGAAAATTACTATATGGTACTGCATTTTGTACAATTACGATTTGGGCGAATAGATAGAGCTGGAATCCTAAAATTTTGAAATAAGGCTACTGTTGGAGAGTAGCATGAAAGTAGTTTTGAAAATTCGTACTTATGGATACGAAAAGTACTAAATGATACTAAATTTGGAACAATTACGATTTAGGCGAACGGATAGAGCTGGAATCCTGAAATTTGAATTAAGGCTGCTATTAGAGAGTGGAACGGAAGTAGTTTTGAAAATTCGTATTTATGGGTACGAAAAGTACTAAATGATACTAAGTTTGGTACAATTACGATTTGGGCGAACGGATGGAGCTGGAATCCTGAAATTTTGAACTAAGGCTATTCTTGGAGAGTAGAACGAAAGTAGTTTTGAATATTCGTACTTATGGGTACGAAAAGTACTAAATGATACTAAATTTGGAACAATTACGATTTAGGCGAACGGATAGAGCTGGAATCCTGAAATTTGAATTAAGGCTGATGTTAGAGAATAGAATGGAAATAGTTTTGAAAATTCGTACTTATGGGTACGAAAAGTACTAAGTGGTACTAAATATGGTACAATTACGATTTGGGTGAACAGATAGAGTTGGAATCTCGAAATTTGAAGTTGAGACTACTGGTGGAGTGTAGGATTGAGGAAGTTTTGGAAATTCGTACTTATGTGTACGAACAGTACTAAGTGGTAGTAAATTTAGTACAATTTGTATTTGGGTGAACGGATAGAGCTTGATTCCTCAAATTTAGACTGAGTGTCGCTGATGAAGTGACCAAAGTACTAAATGGTACAAAATTTGGTTCGATGGTGATTTGAGTGAACGAATCCTGAATTCGTAATTGAGATTATTGTTGAAGTATAGAATTGAGGTACTCTTGGAAATTTGTACTTATGTGTACGAACAGTGCTAAATGGTACTATATATAGTACAAATTGGATTTGGGTGAACGGATAGAGCTGGAATCCTCAAATTCGGAATTGACATTACTGTTGCAGTGTAGAACTAAGGAGTTTTGGAAATTCGTACTTAGAGTACAAAAAGTACTAAATTTTGTACAATGGGGATTTGGGTGAATGGATAAAACTGGAATCCTGAAATGTGGAATTGAGATTTTTGTTGGAGTGTAGGATTGTGGTTGTTTTGGAAATTCGTACTTATGAGAACGAAAAGTATTACATTTCGTACAATTGGGATTTGGAATCTGGAATCCTGAAATTTGGAATTGAGATTATTGTTGAAGAGTAGGATTGAGGTAGTTTTGGAAATTCGTACTTATGGGTACGAAGAGTACTTAATGGCACTCAATTTGTTGTTAGGTGTAGAGACAGTGCTGAAATCTGTATTCTTTGGATTTAGGGTGAGTATTGGTGTGCAAAGTTGGTATCGCTGTTAATATGTAAGGGTGAGATACTGCTGATCTTTTTCAAATCGAACTAAAGAGGATTCGAACAGTACTAAAATAACAATAAATATTGATTAAAATTGGTATTAGTGCAATAAAATTTTCAGTGTTCGCCATTTTCATATTTTATACTGTTTATTTGTTTTTTATATCCTTTCCGCATACGAAGTAGCGGGCACTTTGCTAGTATACTATAAAATTATATATACTATTTTTTAAATTTAATAACGGCAAATGGACGACTAATATTTTTCGAATAAGTTATATTTTTTTTAAAAGCGGTTAACAAATGTTTGGTTTATAGTCATAGAAGTGTAAAAACGCATTAAGAATAGGAAAATGCTTTTCCTCCTGCTCTAGGCTGCTTAGAAGATACCAAAAATAATTTATTATTTCTAAGTAAACTTTGAATTCTTTTGAAAAATACATGAGATATGCAATTTTTAATTTAAAACTTCTCTACAAGTGGTGTCTTAGACACGCCGTTCGGACTCGGCGATAAACAGTAGGTCCCACATCATTGAGCTAATATGAATCGGTGTGCATTCATTGATATGAGAGAAGTCTCCCTTGTCCCTTCTGGCATGTTTTTGGAACAATTATTATTATTATTACGCAATTTTTATACACTCCACCATAGAATGGAGGGTATATTTTTCCGTTTGTCACGCATTGAAATACTTATTTGTAAACCTATCAGTCAATCTATCCTATATCGACTCAGAATTTTATCCTGATAACAAATATGTATACTTTATATTTGTTATCAGGATAAAATTCTGAGTCGATATAGGATAGATTGACTGATATACCCCCATTATTAGAAGTACTCTTTTGTTATAGTTTGGATTTACCGAACTGATTTATAGCGTTCCGGTTAACTTAAAGTTAAAAGTGATGGTTGAATTTCAAGGAGGAGCTCCTTGGAATTAACTTCCAATGTAAAAATTATTTTTTTAATGCATCAAAATTGGTTTATTTTGCGTTTTCAAATCCATCAGATAGTAAAAGAACACATGTAAGAATGGCCCATAGTCTATCAAAATTAAAAATTTGTTAAAGAAGTTTTTATTATATCGGTCCAAAATTAGTTTATGTTCGAAGAGGGCCATATCGCACTGTGGTTCCGCCCGTGGACAAAAATCGAAAATTTATGGCAACATATTTGATTCCGATTGAAATAAATATTACCTAAACACATCAAATTTTTAATATCCAGTACAATTTTTGCCAATTTACAGCGGTAATATGTCAAGAAAAGTCGAAAAATTTGAAAAGCATTCGCAGCTTATGAGTGAAATAAATGTACAATATCCAGATTTAAACTTATAGTTGATAGCATTGACAATGTTTTTACGTAAAAAGATATTCATACATAGTTTTCTAACTTCCTTAAAAATAAATTCTTTGTAAATAAATTTTCTGGTACTTTTGAAATCAGTGCTATAAATTTATATTGAGTTTTACTAATGTTGGGAGTATTTGGGAGACTCCGTGTTTTTAAAAAAATACACCTTTATATGGGGGCTATACCTAAACGTGGACCTATATTGAACTTTTTTGCGAGGATGCGAAATTTCAACCAAATCAATTGAAAACTGTGTCTAAATTCTTCAAAATACCAAAAATCAGGCATTACCTTTACAAGGGGGCTATACCTAAATGTGGACCTACATCCACTCAATTTTTTTATCATCTTGCCTCGTTGTAAAACTATGTTTAAAATTCGAAGCGGTAGCTCGACTAGAACTATTTTTGGCACTCCTTTCAATACAAGTGAGACAGCCTTTTAATTGTTTGTGATATCGAAATGTAAAGAATGTTTGGTAGATCGTCGCGTAAAAATATTACGATGTGCATTGTATGGACCAGAGTGAACGAAAAAATGATTAAAGAGTAGTATAGAGTCTTCTTTGGGCCTACAAAACTTTCCCCCGGAAATGTGTCAGTGCTGGTTCACGTTTTGGATTACCCTTCATCGAACGGTACCGCCCGATTTTTCAGAGGTTTAGCTGCATTATCATATAGAAACGGAAGTAATTTAATACATATTTAGTCTTCTTTGGGCTATACTACAGAAATGACTGAAATTTAATATTTAGTCTTCTATGGGGCTATAATAACTCTTCCCCCTAATTTGTCCATACACTTCCACGTTTTGATATAGTCACTGACATTTATGACAATTTCGAACAGTCAACTTCGCATATATGTATGTCAAGTCCTGCATGTGCATCTAAATCATCTTCTTTATATTTTGTGAAACGGTTTTATGTATTGGTAATAATTCACCATGATTACTTTTTCAATTTCATATTTTTTTTTATTTTTTAAAATTAATTTAAAAAAGTATCCAAAAATATAGGCTTCGAAAAAGCATCCCTACCATCGAGGTGGAGGGGAAGTTTTCAAGGGAAGAGTTTTTTAATTTGCTGACAGAGAAGACTTACTATACATACTAAAAGTTGTTTAAAATTTTACCTTTTTCATCCATAAAATTGTTTTACTGTTCGAAAAATCGAACACCAATTACGACGAAATGGGTTAAACAGATAAACAGAGACATCACGCATTCTTAGCGTGTTTCGATTCAAATCGTCTTTTGGATAATTCACCATGACATTACGTTATAAACAATGTCATTTTAAGCGATTTCGTGTGTACGTTAAATTACATATTCTTGGTATGCTATATGTATCTGTTAAGAAATTACTATGCTCGAACCACAACAGGATGTGCATCCAATGCCATGTGAACGAAAACTCTCGAAGGGAGCAATGGATTTGGTCCAAAATTTGCAAATCGTATTACAATATTTCATCAAGTCGGATATAGTGCATATAAATCCAGTCCTTCGGGTACCTCCCATTCAAAGTTTTTAATATACATTTTCTCCCTAAATTGGGTGCAATTTAGCATTAAGTGTTCGTAGTGTTCAAAACACTTCTCCGCCAATAGTTGCAGACATAGGTCCACGTTTTGGTATACCCCCAAACAACGATACCGCCAAATTTCAAGTAATTGGTTTACGCAATTCACCTAAAATCGTGGCCAACAGAACTTTCATAACGGAAAGAAATCTAAATATTCCATATAAGTTCAGAATATTTTAATGTGGAAGCTTTTTACTTGTTTTTCATTAGGTACCTAAATAATCGGTTTAAAATTTTGTCTGTAAAAACTATACACATCACAAAAAAAAATAAGTTGCCCACCCCCCCCCCCCCCCCCTACATTTGATCCTGGTTAAGCCCTTGCTAATATACAAGCATCGCCAAAGACTTGAATCGTCTATCCAGAAATCATATGCACTCGAGCATTCACTCCGAGACCCTCTCTCCTGATCCTCTGAATTATCAGCACCTGTTTATTCAATTGACAGGTGTTCAATATGTCATACTGGAGATTCACTATCCACAACCTGTGCCCCTGTCCTGCAAAACTCAACTCTTACATTAGAAGTTATATAACCTTGATTAAATTGTCTGTGTCTATATCAGGGTTTCGGAGTCGATGTATTTTTGGCTCGACTCCGACTCCAGACGAGTTCTTTTGCACGATTCCTGTTTTTATTAAAGCATTTTGCAGTGCCAACTCTCGCTCGAAAACTAATAAGCCAATTGTCATATATTTTTGTGGCCGATTTCGAGAAAAAACACATTTTATATGCTGTATACAAAATTATGAGATTTCGTGCATCAAAATATTCTACAAAAATTTGCTAGGAAAATTTAATGTAAGGTCGGTCCACAAGGACAAGAAGTCGATAATGTCATGTTTTCATTGTCCTTTATCACTTTTACCCGATCCTTTCTCATGAAAACTCTATGATGTGTATTTCATTGAATTTCGTATATGCTATTGAATGAACTCGGATACACATGAACATTATCTGTTCTTGGCGGACAGATCGGTTATTTGAATGTCCACATCTAAAGCCCTCATTGAGTATATAATGAATCCTAGATGGGATGAATCTGTCGGTGACCAACAACGAATTTATGATACCCTAATTCAGAAGCGTAATCATCCGATTGTATATAGTTAATAGATTATGCGAAATTTACCGAAATGCACAAACATACGGTTTTTTATACCCTCCACCATAGATCCACGTTTTTGTGACGCGTCGTCGTTTTAAGGAATTTTTAAGATATTTGTCCCATTTGACCACCGAATCGGTTTTAATTTGGTATTATGTGTTTTCAGAGGCTAAAAAATATTTCTACCAAAGTTTGTTTATATATGTAGGTCCACGTTTTGGTATAGCCCCCATATAAAACCCCTTATGTAGTATTAGTCCCATTTGACCACAGAATCGGTTGTAACTTTGTATTTTGTGTTTCCACGGGCTAAGAAACATTTCTACCATAAAATGTTTACATAGGTACACGTTTTGATATAGTCCCCATAGGACGATACCTCCCGATTTTCGGTATTTTGAAGGTTTTAGCCTCATTATCACACCGAAATGGCTGAAATTTGGTATTTAGTCTTCGTTGGGGGTACAAAACTTTCCCCCAGAAATTTGTAGGTATAGGTCCAAGCCCTAATATAGCCCCCGTAGAACGGTTCCTCCAGATTTTCGGTATTTTGAAGGTTGTGGCCTCAATATTCCACCGAAATTGTTCAAATTTGGTATTTAGTCTTAATTTGGGGTATAAAACTTTCTATATGAAATTTGTTGGTATAGGTCCACCCCTTTATATAGCCCCCATAGGACTTACCCCCCGATTTTCGGTGTTTTGAAGGTTGTAGGCTTCAATATTCCCCTGAAATGGCTGACATTTGATATTTAGTCTCCGTTGGGGGTATAAAACTTTCTTCCAGAAACTTGTCGGTACAGGTCCACGCCTTAGTATAGCCCCCATAGAACGGTACCTCCTGATTTTTGGTACTTTGAAACTTGTGACCTCAATTTCTTACCGAAGTGACTGAAATTTGGTAGTAAGTCTTCGTTAAGGGTATACAACTTTCTACCTGAAATTTGTCGGTATAGGTCAACGCCCTCATACAACCCCCATAGGACGATATCTCCCAATTTTCGGAATTTTTGGAACTCACTTCAATACAGTTCGTGGTGGAGGGTATAAAAAGTTCGGCCCGGCCGAACTTAACGCTTTTCTTACTTGTTTTGAGAAAGTAACGTCCCGTATGTGATGTTTGTGGAACAATTATTATATACATATAACGGGTAAAACTAATAAAGGACAATGAAAACGTGACAATATCGATTTCTTGGATATGGGAAACCTACATATAATTTTCGGTGGAAAATTATGAAACAATATCTCCAAACAGAGATATAAAACTATTTTCTCAATGATTGATGGTGGTCAATCAAAAAATTCATTATGTCATAACCATGACCCAATTAATTACCCAGGTAGTGGTATCGTAAAAGTTTGAATATGTTATGTCAAAATGTTTTTTATGTTGTTGGGGAAATTACAACAAAAATAATTTTTTTATAAAGGGATTTTCATATTCGAACATCTGGTATGACACCACTACCTTGGTAATTGTGCCATGGCCATAACTCAGAAATTCCAACTATGGTATCCTTTGGAATTCTCAATTGGTGCTTTCATTCCTAAAAGGAATTTTTTCACCCCCATTTTGACTTCCATTTTGTGTCACAGGGTATTCAGTAAGATTTCCCATAGAGACGACATTGACTTTAATAGAAGACAAGGATGATAATTGGTTTACGCAATTCACCTAAAATCGTGGCCAACAGAACTTTCATAACGGAAAGAAATCTAAATATTCCATATAAGTTCAGAATATTTTAATGTGGAAGCTTTTTACTTGTTTTTCATTAGGTACCTAAATAATCGGTTTAAAATTTTGTCTGTAAAAACTATACACATCACAAAAAAAAATAAGTTGCCCCCCCCCCTACATTTGATCCTGGTTAAGCCCTTGCTAATATACAAGCATCGCCAAAGACTTGAATCGTCTATCCAGAAATCATATGCACTCGAGCATTCACTCCGAGACCCTCTCTCCTGATCCTCTGAATTATCAGCACCTGTTTATTCAATTGACAGGTGTTCAATATGTCATACTGGAGATTCACTATCCACAACCTGTGCCCCTGTCCTGCAAAACTCAACTCTTACATTAGAAGTTATATAACCTTGATTAAATTGTCTGTGTCTATATCAGGGTTTCGGAGTCGATGTATTTTTGGCTCGACTCCGACTCCAGACGAGTTCTTTTGCACGATTCCTGTTTTTATTAAAGCATTTTGCAGTGCCAACTCTCGCTCGAAAACTAATAAGCCAATTGTCATATATTTTTGTGGCCGATTTCGAGAAAAAACACATTTTATATGCTGTATACAAAATTATGAGATTTCGTGCATCAAAATATTCTACAAAAATTTGCTAGGAAAATTTAATGTAAGGTCGGTCCACAAGGACAAGAAGTCGATAATGTCATGTTTTCATTGTCCTTTATCACTTTTACCCGATCCTTTCTCATGAAAACTCTATGATGTGTATTTCATTGAATTTCGTATATGCTATTGAATGAACTCGGATACACATGAACATTATCTGTTCTTGGCGGACAGATCGGTTATTTGAATGTCCACATCTAAAGCCCTCATTGAGTATATAATGAATCCTAGATGGGATGAATCTGTCGGTGACCAACAACGAATTTATGATACCCTAATTCAGAAGCGTAATCATCCGATTGTATATAGTTAATAGATTATGCGAAATTTACCGAAATGCACAAACATACGGTTTTTTATACCCTCCACCATAGATCCACGTTTTTGTGACGCGTCGTCGTTTTAAGGAATTTTTAAGATATTTGTCCCATTTGACCACCGAATCGGTTTTAATTTGGTATTATGTGTTTTCAGAGGCTAAAAAATATTTCTACCAAAGTTTGTTTATATATGTAGGTCCACGTTTTGGTATAGCCCCCATATAAAACCCCTTATGTAGTATTAGTCCCATTTGACCACAGAATCGGTTGTAACTTTGTATTTTGTGTTTCCACGGGCTAAGAAACATTTCTACCATAAAATGTTTACATAGGTACACGTTTTGATATAGTCCCCATAGGACGATACCTCCCGATTTTCGGTATTTTGAAGGTTTTAGCCTCATTATCACACCGAAATGGCTGAAATTTGGTATTTAGTCTTCGTTGGGGGTACAAAACTTTCCCCCAGAAATTTGTAGGTATAGGTCCAAGCCCTAATATAGCCCCCGTAGAACGGTTCCTCCAGATTTTCGGTATTTTGAAGGTTGTGGCCTCAATATTCCACCGAAATTGTTCAAATTTGGTATTTAGTCTTAATTTGGGGTATAAAACTTTCTATATGAAATTTGTTGGTATAGGTCCACCCCTTTATATAGCCCCCATAGGACTTACCCCCCGATTTTTGGTGTTTTGAAGGTTGTAGGCTTCAATATTCCCCTGAAATGGCTGACATTTGATATTTAGTCTCCGTTGGGGGTATAAAACTTTCTTCCAGAAACTTGTCGGTACAGGTCCACGCCTTAGTATAGCCCCCATAGAACGGTACCTCCTGATTTTTGGTACTTTGAAACTTGTGACCTCAATTTCTTACCGAAGTGACTGAAATTTGGTAGTAAGTCTTCGTTAAGGGTATACAACTTTCTACCTGAAATTTGTCGGTATAGGTCAACGCCCTCATACAACCCCCATAGGACGATATCTCCCAATTTTCGGAATTTTTGGAACTCACTTCAATACAGTTCGTGGTGGAGGGTATAAAAAGTTCGGCCCGGCCGAACTTAACGCTTTTCTTACTTGTTTTGAGAAAGTAACGTCCCGTATGTGATGTTTGTGGAACAATTATTATATACATATAACGGGTAAAACTAATAAAGGACAATGAAAACGTGACAATATCGATTTCTTGGATATGGGAAACCTACATATAATTTTCGGTGGAAAATTATGAAACAATATCTCCAAACAGAGATATAAAACTATTTTCTCAATGATTGATGGTGGTCAATCAAAAAATTCATTATGTCATAACCATGACCCAATTAATTACCCAGGTAGTGGTATCGTAAAAGTTTGAATATGTTATGTCAAAATGTTCTTTATGTTGTTGGGGAAATTACAACAAAAGTAATTTTTTTATAAAGGGATTTTCATATTCGAACATCTGGTATGACACCACTACCTTGGTAATTGTGCCATGGTCATAACTCAGAAATTCCAACTATGGTATCCTTTGGAATTCTCAATTGGTGCTTTCATTCCTAAAAGGAATTTTTTCACCCCCATTTTGACTTCCATTTTGTGTCACAGGGTATTCAGTAAGATTTCCCATAGAGACGACATTGACTTTAATAGAAGACAAGGATGACTTCTCATAAAAAACAAGATGAGAATACCAATAGACATTTGTGAGAAGACCAGTAAGACTTCTGACGAAAAAGGTTAACATAGTGTAATATACCGTTTCCATATATGTTTTCATATACATTTCTTTTAAAATAAATAATGATTTAAAAAAAATCTTGTTGCAAATTTAATGTTATATTTCTATAATGTGGAAAAAAATTTACCCGGAGTCGGAGTCGAGTTATTTTTTTTTTTTGACTCATACTCCGACTCCAGCAAAATTGCTAGACTCCGACTCCGAAACCCTGGTCTATATAGGTGCAGAAGTGATTCGTTCAGTTCGTGTTTCGTCAGTTTTGTTTTTTTTTTTTTTTCAAAGATTGGTTGCACATTATACAAAATTCTTCTATCTTTTTATAGTTTAAGAAAAAGTCGTTTTTGTTTAAATATAATTTTATTTTTTAAACATTCACACAGATGAGCCCAAAATATCTTAATAGTTTACTTAAAAATAATTATACAATTCTTGTTCTTTATTAACGTACTATAAAAGTTGATTTTCCCCTTTTTACATCGTTTTGGACATGATAAAAATTAAAAAAACAAAAACACTAAAACAATTATCATATTATCGAAAGCATAAATGAAGAAAGAGTACACGGGCCGTATTGCTTTATTACTCATTTCACTTAAGCATTTAAGCACTTTGAAGTTGGCCTCTAAGAACACAAATCGTCCACTGATTCTGCCTGCAGGAGTACACGATGTTCTCCTTTCTTCTTTGAAGGGAATTTCATTTTTCCTCGTCTATTTACCACACCATTTTCTTCGTCCATCATTCGCAGTATGGTAGTCTGTAAAGAAATAAAACGTTACCAGCATAAGTATTATTAACTCGTAATTACTTTGTCGTTTCTACGTTTATGAGAGTGTGTGAGTTAAAATACTGTGTATAACATATAATAAAAACCAAATACCACTTTATAAAATGGGTTACTGCAAATCTAGAATTAAACATTTAATGTTAGCCTTAAAAACATTGTATTATTAGGTAAACAAGCAGGAGGAGGAAATTCTGGATTTTTTTCATGATTTCATAGAATGATTAAAAAGATCACAAACATTATTCATAATTTAAATTAATAACCATCTGCTTCAAACAACAAAGAAATCTTATATTTAAAAGTAGGCTGCCGCAGTTTTAAATTAATACAAAATACATTGCCCAGCCTAACTTTGTGATGCTAAACCATCGTAAATACGCATATCTCTGCTACCAAAAAAGAGCCTAAGAATTTAAAAACAAATTCAAGCTTTAAATTAATAACAAGTAGGTTTGTTTAAGTGCTAAAATAATGGAAAATGTGTTATACAATCCTTTTTCCTTTTTGGGGTTATTTATTGTAACGTCGAAACTGTCGGCTTCCATGAAATGTATTCCAATTAAAAATAATTAAAATACACTGTCGTTTGCCCAACATTTTTCAGTCGAAATTAAAGAGTAAATGTTACCGATTATACAACAAACCCTTTCATTTCCAAAATGCGCATTTAAAACGTAAGTAGAAGTAAACATGTAAAGGCCAGAACAGGGACCTAATTACGACATTCGATTCGAACGAGTATTTTCTCTTGAATGAAAAAAAATATATTAAGAAAGTAGATGGTAACAAATGTGTTTATTTTTAAACAAAAACTAAAAAACAAACTAATTAATGAAAAATTTAAATATTTGCTGAAATTGTTGAATAATACTTTGGGTAATAATTTCGGAATGAAGTTGTGCTAGAAAAATGTACGAAATGATTTATTTTTGTATAACGTTTTGACATTGTTGTAACATATTGCTAATGCTTCTACCTTAGTTAATCTACGATTGGTGGTGCGAATAGGGTTTAAAAGTTCGATTTTGTCATTCGCGAGCAAATACTCGATCGAATCGAATGTCGTAATTAGGCCCCAGAATCAAACGTCGCTTGCATTGCTTGCTTCCCAAATGTCAAATTATAAAGGAATGCCAGAGGGGAACGCAGGCGGATTTGCAAAGAGGCTCTGGCATTCCTTTATAATTTGACATTTGGGAAGCAAGCAAAGCAAGCTACGGTTGATTATGTTCTGGCCTTAAGAACGGCCGAACTTTTCATACCTTCCACCACGAACTTTATTGAAGTGAATAAGAAAAATTACTTTCCTTTCGTTTATGAAAGTACTAACCACTTCCTCTTATTGCAGAAATAGTATATCCCAACTGATAATACTCCCCTCAAAAGAGGTCATATGGACTGTCTTCGTAGTTCTTTCCAACACATCAATATCTACAATTTTCCGAATTGAGGTTTTCAACTCCTAGCAACACACAATACTAAATTACAGCAATCTCGTTTCGAAAATTTAACAAAACTCTCGAAATACATAAAATAGGAAAATACCAGCTAGACTTAAACTTGGATACATACATACATGGACAGTTTGTTTGCGAGTAAGTTTTCTATCTTCTGTACCTGTATAAATATCTTGTACCTTTAGCGAAGACTAAATACCAATATTCAGTTGTTCAAGTTGAATAATGTGGCTAAATCTTTCAAAACACCGAAAATTGGTACCGTTCCTTGGGGGCTACTTGAAGACATTGTGGAAAGTTTTATGCCCCCAACGAAGACTAAGTAATAAATTTAAACCATTTCAGTGGAATATTGGTGCCAAAATCTTCAAAATATCGAACATTTGGAGGGAAAGTTATACGGGGGCTATATGAAGACGTGGAACAACACAATTTCATTTGGAAACTTGTATACCCCCAACGAAGACTAAATACCAAATTTCAGTCGTTTCGGTGGGATATTGAAGACACAACCTTCAAAATACCGAAAATCAAAAAGTGCTGTATGAAAACGTGATTCTGTGCCGACAAATTTCAGGTAGAAAGTTTTACACCCCCAACGAAGACTAAATGCTAAATGTCAGCAATTTCGGTGGGATATTGAGACCATTAGCTTTACAATACAGAAAATCTGTAGGTATTGTTCTATGGGGTTATATGAAGGCGTGGACCTATACCGTCAAATTTCAGGTGAAACGTTTTACACCCCCAACGAAGACTAAATGCTAAATTTCAGTCATTTCAGTGGGATATTGAGGACACAGCCTTCAAAATACCGAAAATTGACAGGTACTGTTCTATAGGGGCTATATGAAAACGTGGTCCTATACCGACAACGAAGACTAAATAACAAATTTCAGCAACTTCGGTAGGATATTGAGGTTATTACCTTCAAAATAAAGAAAATCTGGAGGTACTGTTCTATGGGGCTATATGAAGGCGTTGACCTATACCTGCAAATTTCAGGTGGAACGTTTTGCACGCCCAACGAAGACTTATTACCAAATTTTAGTGGTTTCGATGGGATATTGAGGACACAACCTTTAAAATACCAAACAGCGGGAGGTACCGCTCTATACCAAACTACAAAGCTCTATCTTAACACTTGCGAGCTGTATCTTGATTCCAACAGACGGACAGACCGACGGACATGGATATTTCGACTTAGAATTTTATGCTGATCAAGAATATATATACTTTATAGGGTATCCTACGAATATTTCGATGTGTTGCAAACGGAGGTATAAACAAGTAAGAACGGTGCACAATGGTTCAGAATCTTTCTTTTTTCCATGGTCAAAACTCTATATTTTCGAACGGATTTTTTTATATTCATTATACCTTCAGCATTTATGCTAACGAGGGTATATGAAGAAAAGACAAAATTTTTTAGTTTTCCATAAAAAAAAATTAAAAAATTTTTTTTTAAGCTACATGAATGATTTTTGGTACATACATTGGGAAAAAATCCCATTCTTAAATCTGTTCGAGATACTAATTTTGGTTGTTGCGCGCAAAAGTTATGGCGGTTTCAATTCTGATAAAAAGAAAAAAATCTTTAAAAGACTCTAATCATTATATTGAGAAACTCTCTTAATTAGGGGCTCCCTACATACTATATGGTTACTGAGGTCCCATAACTTTAGTGAAAAAGTTGTAAATTTTCGCGGAAATTAGGAAAGCATTCAAAACAATTGGTAGTTTACAACTTGTTCTAATAAAATTCAAGCTGTTTATGCATCTGAAAAATATATAAAAAATATGTACGTAATCTAAACATCGCGAAGATTCAAATGAAACCAAAACTATACAAATCCGTTTAGCGGTTTGCATATTATAGCAAAAAACAAAAAATATATTGAGGAAATTTATACAATTTTTGTAAGAGAAAATATTTATTAAAATTTATTTTGTGAGTTAGTTGAACAAAATGTAAGAAAAATAGGTCGGAGTTTTTCTTCTATTTTAGTTAAATTCCACGCAATAAATCACATTTTTTATTCTAATCACTTCTCGAAAACACGCTAACATCTAGCAGAAGATATGGATATCTTTCAAATAAATGTTGGGTTCCTTTAAGTGGGGTATAATCTTGAAATAAAATTGTATCGGGTAATGTTCATTTTGAAATGCATGTAAATCGCGAAATCCTCAAAATCACTTGATGCGCATGCGGTTTACCAATACAGCGAATTCTTCTCTTTTAATTTTTACACATTTGCCAGGATTTACTTTGGCCGCTAAGATGTAGCTCGTCTGCAGTTTAGTGTGCAACAAACTGTATAACGCTTATATTTTGCACAAAGTGCATACACTTTTTATGCGCATCCGATTTCACTATAAACCGTGAAAAAATACATCGATCTAAACATATTTCAATAAAATCCATCAAGAACCGTGGATGTAGCATCACACAGTATTTTTTGGATAAATCGGATACAGCTCCCATGCCACTAAATTTTTTAAACCGGTGTTTTCGCACAAACGCGAGTGATGATTCACTTTCTTCATTGAAATGGAAACGATCCACATAAAACGCGAATTAGTCAGCGATATTTTGAAAAACATTTTTCGCAAATTTTTCAATTTTTGCAGTAGCCATTTCCGCCGTTCTAGTAGATGGATTTTTACGATCTGTGATTCATATGATCCGGATCGTCGAAAAACTAAAATATCGCGGGGTACCAGCACACTTAAAACGATATTGTAAATACTGTACCCAAAAAATAGGTTTTTTAGAAAAAATATCGCACTAAATTTTGGCCTTTGGCAGTAGATTACTCTGCTGTGTGGGCTACATACTTAATATACATATCAGATTATGCGAAATCGCGAGTTCTTTAGTCCTATAATTGGTTTTTCGAAATATCCGAATGCGCGTCCCAGTTACATAAAAAATACAAAAAACACCTGAAATCCGGCTTCAAAATGTCAGCATCCATAAAAGGTGGATGCAGTGGAAATTTTGGAAAGTGATACATTAGAAGTGTAATCTTCATTTTGTATTCTCCAACTTTTACTTTGGACAGATGTCCGTCATTTGAATGGTTTAATCAGAAATCGAATAGCAATGTAAAAAACCTGTTTAGATTCAACGTGTTTTTACCTATGGTTTTTCCTTTACGCGGTCGTAACTACCACGTAAATTAAATTTTTTTGCTAAATTTTTGAGCTTTGTACAAAAATGTATAACTTAATCCAGCAATAGTCATAGTTACTGGCAAACTACAATAGTTCGCGTATTATAATAGTGCAAACCTTGGCTTCATGGAAACTAAAAAATTTTGACTTTTCCTCATATACACTTTCATACGGGCAAAATGTGCCTCATTGAAATAATGGTTTAAGACCCCAAGTATGTTTGGCCGAAATCAGTTTCAAACAATTTGGCGTGGATTTAGCCATATCCGTCCATCCGTCTGGCTGGCTGGCTGCAGCGCACGATAACTCTCGAACGGATTGACCGATGCAGTCCACAATTTGGCTTGCGTATATCGGTCCACTCCTTCCGGTGCCTCCCCCACAAAAGTGGATTTGGTCCATACTTTGCACATCGTGAAATTTCTACCAGACTTAACTCAATCGGTCAACTACTTCGGGTACCTATCACACAAAATTTCGGAGAAGTTCAGTTTAAAACCTCTCGAATCGCTTTTTTTATTGTTACAACTAGTATTCACTGCCACACATACAACGGTACAAGTTTCATCAGGGGCAAGTCCATACTTCCTGAGAAAATAGCCTGAAAGGTGCAAAAAAGGTAACTCTCTAACGGATTTGCCGATTGGATCCAAAATTTTGCCATCATAATAATTTGTCCAAACTTAGTTTAAGTTCGAAGATAAGCCATAACGGTCCACTCCTTCAGGTACCTCCCTCACAAAAGTTCAAAAATGTTCGGAAAGATTGTTCTTTCGTTTGGTCCATACCTTACACATCCTTATATATCTCCCAGACATATGTAGATCAGATTCGAATATGGACAATATTTGTCCACTCCTTCGAGTACCTCACACACAAAATTTTTGATAAGTTCATTTTAAGGCATGCTCTCGAACCACTTTGATTTCTGTTGAAGCATCTTGCATTCGCTGCCTCAATTACGACGGTAAACGTTTTTCAGGGGCAAGTCCATACTTCTTGAGAAAAGTTGTAAAGATCCCCTATGGCACCATATAGTGGTTGGAGAGCACGATAACTCTCGAACTGATCAACCGATTTGGTCCAAAATTTCGCCTTCGTAACATTTTGTCCAAACTTAGTTTCAGTTCGAAGACGGGCAATACCGTTCCACAACTTCCAGTACTTTCCCCCAATATTTAAAAAATGTCACTAAAATTATATGCACAATATCTCTTGAATGGGGCAACCAATTTGGTCCAAGCGTTGGATCTCCTAATATTTTGCCCAAACTAAGTTAACTTCTAAAATGGCCCATATCCGTCCTCTCTTTACACTGAAAGAAAAATTATTCATTGATTTTGAACCAACGTAGACTTTCATTGAATAAATGAAAAGTTTCATTAAATAACAATAATGAGTTTCTTTTTTATTCCAATGAAATTTTCTCAATAAATCAATAAATTAGTTAGAAGTCACAATTCTATTATTGCCATGAAACTTTCAGATTAATACTATGAAACAATTACAATAGTTATTTTATGAAACTAAATGAACTTCTTCATTAATACAAAGAAAGTTTTATGTTGGTTCAAAATCAATGACGAATTTCATTGATACAACGTAATTTTCTTTCAGTGTAGGGTACCTCCCCCACAAAATAAGTTCCACTTCCATAATGGACTATGTCGGTCCATTACTTTAAGTAGTTCCTCCGAACATTTTTGAAATTTATCCTAATGCACAATTTTGTCGGCAAGTTCAAATGTCCAAAAAGAGAAACACAATTCTGAAAAGACCCTAAATACATTTGATCTGTCCGTTTCAATTCTCTTTCGGCAAAACCGACTAATATTAATCAGCTTTCCGATGCATTAAAAACATTGGAATTCGATCTATTAGTTTCACAGAAATTCAAGGTAAAAATTAAAAATTTGAGTTCTTTCATATTTTGCATCAAAATATGAGTGTTTTTCAGTATTTCATATGTTCTAACTAATTAAAAAAGGTCAAACGCCAATAAACAAAATATTCTAGGGCATTATTCTGTGAAAACGGAACTTTGTTCCAAGTTGTTCCCTAAAAGTTCCACTAAAGTTGTAGTTTAACTAAAATTTAGTACCTTAGGAAAAATAAAATAGCTCACTGGTATAAACGTTACGGTAATTTATTGAAATCTTATCTTCCTAACAAAAAAAAAGAACAAGTAAAAAAGCGTTAAGTTCGGCCGGGCCGAACTTTTCATATCCTCCACCATAAAATATTTTGAACAAAAATGGAATAATTAGTTTTCATTCCTGTCCCCAACTTTAAGTGGGTATGTTAAAATGTCAGATAATGTACATAAAATGCTTCATTCGGAAGGCCCTTTTTTATGATGCCTATATCTAACTATGTATGTTGACAATTTTTGGTGGGCTAGAAATTGGGGGGTACCGTTATATATGTAGGGTTTATAATAAAACATGGGCCTATGTTGAAATTTTTTTATGGGAGCCTTTAATGTCTAATAACTCCTAATTCGGTTAAAAATTGTGGCTAGAATCCTCAAAATACCGAAAATCGGTACATAACGTGGGAACTTCAAATGTCATTAACAGCTAGTTCGGAGGTATGTGGGCTATACGAAAATATGAACTTAAATGAACAATTTTTTTGCAGAGTTTTTGTTGGCTTTTAAATTTCAAATTACAGAAAGTTCGTCCAAAAAATAAAGCTAAGGTACGGAAAATCGGGAGGTTTGTTTTGGGGCTATACCAAAACATGAAATTACAGAAAGTTCGTCCAAAAAATAAAGCTAAGGTACGGAAAATCGGGAGGTTTGTTTTGGGGCTATACCAAAACATGGACCTACGTTCGGTTAAACATTTTAAGTAAAATCCGAAAATCGGGAAGTATCGTTATATTGGGGCTATGTTGAAAATTGTTGATGCAGATGTGTGGTGGCCACTACAACCTTAAAATGTCAAATTTCAGTTAGTTCGGTTAAAAATTGGAGCTAAAATTGCCAACATACTGAAAATTGGGAGGTACCGTTATATGGGAGCTATATCCGAACATGGACCTATGTTGACAATTTTGATGGAGAGGTGACCACTAAGAACTTCAAATGTCAAATTACTGCTAGTTCGGTTTAATATTGTAGCTAAAATCATCAAATTACTGAAAATCGGGAGGTAATTTTATATGGGGGCTTTATCAATACATCGAACTTTCTTGACAATTTTTGGTGGAGAGGTGTTGTGACCACTAAGAATTATACATTTCAAATGTTCAAATTACAGATAATTCCATTAAAACTTGTAGGTAAAATTCTCAAAATACCGAAAATCGGGAGGTACCGTTATATGGGGCTATACCAAAACATGGACCTATGTTCATAATTTTTTCGAATATAACATTTTTGGTCACTAAGAACCCTAAATATCAAATTGTAGCTAATTCGGTCTAGAAATGTGACTTAAAACGTCAAAATACCTGAAATCGGGCAGTAATGTTATATGGGGGCTACTCCAAAACATGGACCTATGCCCACTAGTTATATAAGTTTATTGACATTTATGAACCCTAAATGTCAATTTATAGCTAAATCGGTCTGAAAATGTAGCTAAAAACGTCAAAATGCCGTAAATCGGGGGTACCGTTATATGGGGGCTATACCAAAACATTGACCTATGTTCACTAGTTTTGTTATATAAGTTTATTGACATTTAAGAACCCTAAATGTCAATTTATAGCTAAATCGGTCTGAAAATGCAGCTAAAAACGTAAAAATACCGTAAATCGGGGGTACCGTTATATGGGGGCTATACCAAAACGTGGACCGATATAGCCCATCATCGAACTTGACCTGCATGCAAACATAAGACGCATTTTCCCAAAATTTCAGACAATTTTGGTGGAGAGGTGTGGTGACCACTAAGAACTTCAAATGTCAAATGTTCAAATTACAGCTAATTCGGTTAAAACTTGTAGGTAAAAATCTCAAAATGCCGAAAATCGGGAGGTACCGTTATATGGGGCTATACCAAAACATGTACGTACCTATGTTCATAATTTTTTTCGAATATAAGTTTTTTGGTCACTAAGAACCCTGAAGCAATCCATATTTCAATAATTACACTTTAATGCCCTCTACATTTCAATAGTAACAATTTTCATAGTTTTGTACCTTTGTCATTGTGAGTTTGTAAATATTCTAATTTCTCATTGTGATTGATTCATTGTATTTTAAAGTTAACTGACAGAATGCAACTATGTAAATAATTTATTCTACTACTCTTGTAAAACAACTCATTAATTACTACTTTCGATATACCATTTTATGCAACTGTAAACTATTAACGCCCTACTATTTCTTCTCACGATTGGTACTTAAGCTAGAACAAAATTCAATAAAATCGCTCAGTTTGTGATCTACATTCTAACGCGTTACATAACCATCAGATAAGATCGCAAGGGGTGATCTCCATTCTAACACGTTATGGTAACTATCAGATAAGATCACAATGAGACAAAGTGCTCCTCCGGCAATCAACATCAAATCCTTGCTTGTGTTTTCCTGAACAATCCACACCAGAGATTGTTATAACCCTAAATATCAAATTATAGCTAATTCGGTCTAGAATTGTGACTTAAAACGTGAAAATACTTGAAATCGGGCGGTAACGTTATATGGGGGCTGTTCCAAAACATGGACCTATGTCCACTAGTTTTGTTATATAAGTTTATTGACATTTAAGAACCCTAAATGTAAATTTATAGCTAAATCGGTCTGAAAATGTAGCTAAAAACGTCAAAATACCGTAAGTCGGGTGTACCGTTATATGGGGGCTATACCAAAACGCGGACCTATGTCCACAGGTTTTGTTATATAAGTTTATTGACACTTAAGAGCACTAAATGTCAAATTATAGCTAAATCGGTTTGAAAATGTAGCTGAAAACGTCAAAATACCGTAAATCGGGGGGTACCGTTATATGGGGGCTATACCAAAACATGGACCTATGTCCACAACTTTTGTTATATACGTTTATTGACACTTGAGAACCCTAAATTCAAATTATAGCTATATCGGTGTGAAAATTTAGCTAAAAACGTCAAAATACCGTAAATCGGGGGGTACCGTTATATGGGGGCTATACCAAAACGTGGACCGATATAGCTTATCATCGAACATGACCTGCCTGCAAACAAAAGACGAATTTTTTAGCAATCTACCTCCATTTTTGTGGATGCTAGAGTGATTACCACAGACGGACGTGGACAGATCGTCTCAGAATTTTACCCTGATCAAGTCTATATATACTTTATAGGGTCGCAAATGAGTATTTTAATGCGTTACAAACGGAAAAAAAACTTAATACACCCCCATACTATGGTGGAGGGTATAAAAAGTTTTGAGTATTTCTTTGCACATAGTTCTTATAGAATTTAACTTTTTAACGCGCGACGTCTCCGGAACGGTTAGTCAAAAAATCTGAAAATATACAGATGAGCATCATCTCCACAGCAAAAAATAAAGGAAATTAAAAACTACATATTGAAAAGGTGTGCGATTTCACTCAGAAATCCACATATATAAGCTCAAACGTGTTGCGAAGGAGGTACCTGAAGGAATGAATCATCATAATCCTTTTTGGAAGTGGATCTTGTTCTGAAGCAGGAAGTAGAATTTGCTCATATATCACACGAGAGGTTTCATCGGTAAAGATATCCAAAGGATCTTCGTACAGACCCTAAACTGCACTTAAACAAAACCATCTCGGTCACTGTTACTCGGTTATCGTGCGCAATATTTTAGTGTACAATTTTGAACTTTTGTGGGGTAGGTACCTGCAGGAGTGGACCGATTTGGTCATCTTCGAACTTAAACTAAGTTTGGGTAAAATAATACGAAGTCATAATTTTGGACCAAATTGGTTCATCCGTTCGAAAGTTATCGTGCGCCCGTGCCAGTACACATGGTGCCATAAGGATTTTTAACAGGTTTCGAGCCGTTTTCTCAGGGTGTATGGACTTGCCCCTAAAAAAACATTGTACCGTCGTAATGGGGGAGCGAATACAAGTGGTTGCAAAAAGTATCAAAAGTATCATCGATTCGAGACCAACTGTCTCTTTTCCGAAATTTTGCGTGGGAGGTACCCGAACTATAGTCCTTTATTACTTAAATACATTTTGTTCTGTTTATTTCATTTAGTATTTCCTCAAATGAAAATATTTCTAATCAATGAAAAAAACTACACAATTTAATTTACCAGGGGCATAAAACGTTGTATTTCTCTATTATCAATTGGAGTTTTGGGGTATATGTATATATCTATGAGTATATACTAATAACATTTTGTTATCTTGTACAAATAATCCTACTCAATTAAAGCTTTCCCAAGCAAAGTTTATTCATCCTGTGAAAAATACGTACATATATATGTATGTATGTTTGTAGACACCACCACAGGATATTCGAAAGTCAAAGCATGTAAAGCAATAATCAATTGCGAGAAATTCCATTATGTATACTTACCTGGTCGGAACAATCCATGGGTGCCACTGAAATATCACGCACAGCACGAAATTTACCGCAATTATTTATATGTTCGTTTTCAAGGCGAAAGTAATTCCAAATGAAACGACGAAACACTTCCAGTGGACTGAGCAATGTTACCATAACATCACCTTCCATGTAGCCAGCCTCAATTAAGCTCATTGACACAGTCCAGGCAAATCGCAGTATCAAATCCTCAATTATGCCAAAATAATAGAACCACTGGTTGTTGGGGATGACGACAGGATAGCAGACGGTGTGCCACAGAAACAAAAAAAGCAAAAGAACAAAAAGGGAGTATTAATAAATATTACTTTATTGTATATACATACATATATATTAATAAGTAGAATATGCTCAGAAGAATAATCACATAATCATCAGGTTGCAGCTGTGTGCGTGTTTATGTTTAACTTAAAACTGCGAATGGAAGTAAACATTTAATATTTTAACATTTTACTGCTTTATTTAATGTTAAATACTAAATTTTTACATACAACTCTTGCCTTAAATCAAGTACATAATTCACAATTTTTGATAGGGCCGTCAGGCAGAAGATAATAGAAATTTTGTTGCAAAATGTGACTGAAATCTTCAAAATATACAAACCTGATCTATGTCTGCTAGAAATATTACGATGTACAAAGTATGGACCAAATCGGTTACTCCCTTTGACACATATCATGCGCATCATTTTTGCGAACAAAATTTGAATTTTTGTGGGGGAGTACATCATCAAATTTTGGAAAAAATATTACGAGGGTCATATTTTTAAGCCAAGCGGTTGATTTAAAATTCTTTGATTCATCTATGGGGGTTACTCTTCTGTACCAATTTTTATGGTTCAATCTTCGAAAATGTTTACACATGGTAGAACAATAAAAGGTAACAGCAATACACAGCTGACTGAACTGGGTTGTAACGTTAGTGTCAAATTCCGTACGACATTTTATATATTTATTTCTATTTCGATGTACATTAGGGATATATTTTTTTTTTTTTTGAGGAAAAAATATATCATTCTGAAAAAAACTATTTCCCAGAAAGACTTCTTCATATCAATGATATTCCAAGTCTGAACGACGGGCCGCACAATAAAACACCGCTTATAGATGCGGTACAACGTCTGTTAACATGTGAGGTATTTTGTTAAATTTGAAAAAATAAAGCCCTAATAAACATGTACTTCTTTGATTTCTTCTTTTTCAATGAATTTCCAGCGACCCCAAACATTTTTGCAAGAATTCTACTTTCTGCGAGAAATTATACATTTAGTGGAATGATGTAGAAACATTCAAATTGAAAATTTAAAGAATTTTCATTCATATTTTCCAAAATATTCATTCAAATGTAAAAAATTATTATTTTTTAAATAAAAATATTTTATAGACATTTCCTTATTTTGTTTACATATACAGTAGGCCTGCTTACACACATACAAACACATTTTGTTATTGTGTTGGTTTTGAAACACAAACATTTTGATAGTTTCCCAACATACCATTCAGTCTGATTTTATAAAATTTACGAAAAACAATTCGTATAAATACATTCCACAATTACACGGATAAGCTAATAATTAGCATACACATTCATTATTTTCAAGAGAATCAAGTTCCGTTTATTCTCCAGTGGCTACACAAGAATTTATAATTCAAATATGATGTTTTGTTCTAGTAATGTTGGTTTGTTGGGTTGTCTTGTGTTATGGAAAAATGTGTGTATTGAAAATTTTCATTTCAAAAACAAAAGCTCTCTTTTTCAATTGTGTGAGGGAGCAAATTGACACACACCGACAGGAGAAGTGCGCCCTTTGAGCAGCCTTGATATACAGTAACATTACAAACAAAAACAAATTTCTATGTGGTTGTTGTTGAGTTGTATTTGTTGTAGTCTTTATTTTACCTTATATTTGCTCTACCATGATGTTTACATTACGTTTGATTAAAATAGGCCCTCAATTAACAAAACTTGTTTCCCATTTTCCCTAAGTAATTTCAATAAAATGAAAGACTGTTAAACAGACCGGTTGGGACAGGTACTACAAAACAACCTTCTGGCAACATGCAGTTTCGTCAGGCTTCTTTTCACACTTTTTGGAAAGTATGACAGTTTTTAGCCTAACCATGTCCATCCGTCTGTCTGTTGAAATCAGGATACAGCTCGAAATGTTTAAGATAGAGTACTATAATATAGTACAAAAGTTCCTATTACTCCCACGATCTTTGGTATTGAAAATGGGGTATATCGGCCCAAGTGTTGATAAAGTCCCCATAAAACGGTACCTCCCAATTTTTTGTATTGTGAAGGTTGTGGCCTCCAGCCAGTTCTGAAATTTGGTATTTAGTCTCGTTAGGGATATAAAAGTTTCCACCAGAAATTTATCGGTATCGGGCAGTTCATCAGGCATATTAGAATGTGAATGAACGAATTGTATATCATTCGAAAATTGTATATACGAATCAATGTAGGTTATTTAATTCCAAACCATTCCTATTCTGTTTTGCCTGATGATCGGACTTAGCCACCCGTGAAATGTAGCATAATGGTTGATAATTTTTCAATGCTCCTCTTAGGTCATAAAAGCTCAACTCGAAAGATACATATTAATAGGCTACTAATATACATACATATTGAAGTAGATGCATAAAATCTTGGTCATGTGTCTCGTAGGATCTTGTACTTCCAGAGGTTAAAAAAATGTCAACCTAAAATTGTTTATATATGTAGGTTCCCTTATGGTATAGCGCAACTTCTCGATTTAAAGTATTTTGAAGGTCGTGGCCACATTTACTCGAATTGGTTGTAATTTGGAATTTTCAGTTTTCCGATGTTTGAAAACCAGTGCAATATTTTTAACTGATGGCGATGGAAGTGATGCATTTGTAGTTATAAGTAAATAAAATTATTATCATAAGGATGAAATTCATGAAAATTACGAAATATTAATTATAAATAAATATGAAACTTAAAAACATGATCTCGAGCTTATTTAACCCAGATAAAGCCACTGGTCGTTTAAACGCCACAAAAAATGGTTGCAAAAATTGACGTAAAACTCTGGTTTTTTCGAATATTTTTGCAAGGTTTTTTGCACTTTGTTATAGTATTGTCTGTTATCTGTGATTTCACGCTGATAACGCTTCATTTGACCTACGAGTTTCCACGCAATTTGCCAAAAACCAAAGCTATTAAAAAAAATCGATTTTTTTTTAATTTTCGACTTTTGATGAAAAATTTAAATATGCGATAAAATAGTAAGAGTATTTTCTCAATCAAAAACCAAGGGATTGGCATGTAAGAATACACCTATATTACCCTCCAAAGTTTTTGGAACTTTTAAAAGAAGGCCCGACTGCAGGAAAACTAGACGTTTTAGAGAAAAAAATATTTTTTAAAAAATCTCAAGAATACAATTTTTATGAAAAATTTTAAGTTTTCTCGCAAAAAAAAATCTCTGCGCTAAGTGGGTTAATTTACCACGGGTGCCAACGTGATATGCTCGGTTTCGATTCCCAGGCCAGGTAACATCTCAGTGGTTAAAACTACCACTACCAAACGTTTTGGTCATATGTCCACGCTTTGGCATAACCCCCATATCACGGTACCACCTGATTTCATGTATTTTGAAGTTCATGGCTACATTTTGTTATTCCCAAAAATCGTGACCGACATATGCATATCTATAAATATAAAAGAGCTTACTGATGAGTGAGCGAGTGAGTGACTGAGTGACTGACAGATCATCGCCCAGACGAAACGGCTGAAGCTAGAAGCTTGAAATTTTGAGTGTGGGTTGCTGTTGGTGTGTAAGGGTGAGATAAGGCTGGGTTTTTGGAAATTCGAACTGGAAGGGTACGAAAAGTACTAAAAGGTACTAAATATGGTACCCTTTGTATTAGGCAAACGGGAAAAGCTAGAAATCTGAAATTTGGAATGAGGGTCACTGATGGAGAGTTAGAAAGATGTACCAAAGGGTTTTTGGAAACTCGCCCTATAAGTGTATGAAAAGTACTGAAAGTTACTAAATTTTGTATCAATTGTATATTTTTAACGGATATAGCTAGAATCTTGAAATTTAAATTTAAAGAAATGGTTTTGGAAAGTCGTACTAATGTGCACGAAAAGTCCTAAGTGGTACTAAAATTTGGTACAATTTGGATTTGGGTAAACGGATACAGCTAGAAACATAAAATTTGGAATTAAGATTACAGTTTAAGTGTAGGATTGAGATATGAGTGTGGATTTGGAAATTCGTACTTATGTGTGCGAAAAGTTCTAAATGATACTAAATTTGGCATAAGTTGGATTTGGGTAAACGAATAGAGTTTCTTTTTTTTCTTTTTTTTTCTTCTTTATTACAAAATAGGATTTCAAATACATGAGTTTATGTAGCCCCAGCGCCACATGCACATTTTTGGGGCAATTACAAAAAGTTAACACTTCATTTTTAAAGAATATAAAAGTGATAAATAAATAAAACAGGCTTGGTAAAAAAGTAAAAGTTTATATTACATAAGAAGCATTTCGATACCATTCAAAAGATATAATTTTAAATTAGATTTAAAACTGGAGATTTTGGCAATATCTTTGATGCTTTGAGGAAGATGGTTATATTCAGAACAACCGGCATATTCATATACGTTGCTTAGTAATTTCTAGTCTACATCTCTTAATGTGAAGATTTGAGCAATTTCTGGTATTAAATCTAGTTTGATTTTGAGAAAATGTAAGAACGTGATAACCAATATTTTTTTAGTGATTTAAACATGTACGTTAATAATTGCATTTTGTAAAGGCCATATATTGGCAGAATAGTTTTAGATATGTTCTTAAATAATAAGTTCGTTGAATACGTATGTGGAAGATTGTAAACAATTCGCAGAGCTTTGTTTTGAGATCGCTGTAAGGACTTGAAATCACTATTCTTTTTATAAGAATAAATCATGGGCAAATAATTATAATGGCTATGGATGAGGGCATTATATAACAATAATTTAGTTTTTTCATCAAATTTGGTTTTAAATTTATAGAGTAACCCGATAGCAGGCGCAACTTTCGATTTTAAATATTTCAAATGGGAATTCCATGATAGGTTACTTTGAAAATATATACCTAGATATTTGAAGCAGTTACTCTCAATTATATTTTTTCCACAAATGGTCACATTGAATATATTTCTTTCATTAACATTCTGAGGCTGAAATCTCGAAATTTTAGTTTTTTTCCGGTTTCAGAACCAAACCATTTATTCTAGTGAACTCATAAATGGCATATGCATCACGTTCTATCTGTTCCTTCAAGATCACTGCATGAGAAAATGGGTAAAACAAACTCATGTCATCAGCATACATTGGAATCCTGAAATTTGGAATTAAGATTACTGATGGAGTGAAGGATTGAGGTAGTTTTGGAAATTCATACTTATGGGTACGGAAAGTACTAAATGTACTAAATTTGGTACACTTTGGATATGTGTGGACATATAGAGCTGGAATCCTGAAGTTTGGAATTGAGATTACTTATGGATTGTAAGATTGAGGTAGTTATGGAAATTCTTATGAATATGGAAAATGGTACTTTAATTGGTACTACTAAGTGGTACTTAATTTGGTACAATTTGGATTTGGGTGAACAGATAGAGCTTGAATCCTGAAATTTATAATTAAGGTTACTTATGGAGTGTAGGATTGAGGTTATTTTGGAAATTCGTACTTATGGGTACGGAAAGTACTAAATTTGGTACAATTTGGATTTGGAGGAACGAATACAGCTGGAGTTCTGAAATTTGGAATTAAGGTTACTGTTGGACTGTAGGATTGAGTTAGTCGGATAGAGCTGGAATCCTGAAATTTGGAATTATGATTCCTTATGGAGTGTAGGATTTAGATAGTTTTGAAAATTCTTACTTATGGGTACGGAAAGTACCCAGCAAAATAAATTGGAAGCAGTGCAATGTAGACTACTTCTATCACGGCATGTTTTGATGCAGTTCAAACGGAGTCATGAAAAAGGCACTCCATTCCTCACATTTTAACCGCTTTTGGATGCAATCCAAAGAATCACATCCATTTGCAGTTAAAATGCAGTGCCAAGGGTCAGTTAAAATGCAGTGCCAAAGGGTTAGTTAAAATGCAGTGCTATAGAGTGCATCTTTCAGTAGTCACGCTCTTGTAAAAATCATGAGTGAAAATGCATAATTGGATGCACTTCCAGATTACTTGTACATATAATTTAACTGCATCTTTGGAGGCAAACATTTTGCTGGGTACTAAATGGTACTAAATTTGGTACAATTTATATTTGGGTGAACGGATAGAACTGGAATCCTGAAATTTCGAGTTAAGGTAGTTATGGGTACGGAAAGTTCTAAATGGTACTAAGTTTGGTACATTTTGGATTTGGGTGAACAGATAGAGCTGGAATCCTTAAATTTATAATTAAGATTTCTTATGGAGTGTAGGATTGAGGTAGTTTTGGAAATTCGTACTTATGGGTACGGCAAGTACTAAATTTGGTACAATTTATATTTGGGTGAACGGACAGAGCTGGAATCCTGAAATTTCGAGTTAAGGTTATTGTTGTAGTGTAGGGTACGAAAAGTACTCAATTTGGTACAATGTGGAGATTGGTGAACGGATAGCGCTGGAATCCTGATATTTGAAATTAACATTGCTGTTGGATTGTAGGTTTGAGATGGTTTTAGAAATTCGTACTTGTGAGTACGAAAGTACTAAATGGTACTAAATATGGATCAATTTGGATTTGAGTGAACGGACAGAACTGGAATCCTGAAATTTAGATTTCTGTTGGGGTGTAGGACTGATATAGTTTTGGAAGTTCGTATTTATGGTCGCGAAAAGTACTACATGGTACTAAATTTGGTACAATTTAGATTTGGGTGGACGGATAGAGGTGAAATTTGGAATTACTGTTGGAGATAGGTTAGGTTAGGTTAGGTTGAAAAGAGGGGCGAATATAAGAATCGCCACATGCCCGTATGGGGCATACACTTAAGCCAGTATAGGCCTGTTGTGCGCTCTAATTTCGGAAGCCTAAGGGGAATAAATTTTTTATTGCTTAATTTATTGGAAAGAAAATAAATTTATCAGTTAAGAAATTCTGTGCCATTGACATAATCTCTTAAGTTTTTGAACTCGCTTGCCCTAATTTGGTGGAGTTCTGGTATAGTGTTATTTCCTAGAAATTGGTTTCTTAGCGTCGCGAAGGCTGGGCAATGACAGAGATAGTGTTCCAACGTTTCGTCGTCCTCTCCGCATGCTCTGCATTCGCTGCTTTCTGCACAACCGATTTTGTGCAGGTGTGCTTGTAGCCCTAGGTGTCCTGTAAAGATGCCTGTCAGTCTACTAATGTCTTTTTTACTCATTTGCAGGAGTTCCTTTGTTTTATCCTGGTCTGGGTTTCCCCAGAGGATTTTTGTATTTTTTCCTTTCTCTTCAGTGTTCCAGAGGGATGTATGGGCGTTTTCTGCCCATGCTTTTAACTCTAGACGCGTCGCTTTTAAAGGCTTAGCATTATCTAGGCTTATCGTAGCTTGCTCTCTGGCTTGCCTTGCCAAGGAGTTGGCTATCTCGTTACCCCTAATCCCTTTATGTCCTGGTACCCATATAATGTTAACAGAACCATGGTGGGAGTAGTCGTTGATTGATTTTTTACACTGCAGGACAGTTTTTGATTTCACCGTCTTGCTTGTTATTGCTTTAATCGCTGCTTTACTGTCCGTTAGGATGTTTACAGTGATTGGCCTTGTGTTAGCTTTAAACCAGTTCAGACACTCTGTGATCGCTCGGATTTCGGCCTGTAGGATCGTATTATGATCCGGCAGTCGAAGGGAGATTCTAGTTTCCTGGTCTTCGATATATAGACCCAGACCCGTTCTCCCCCCTAGAACGGCCCCATCTGTGAACCCACAGCTTCCAGTTGGCATCCGTTCTAGGGTTCCATCGATCCACATGTCCCTGTCTGGTATTAAAATTTCACACAAGGCGGATTCAATTGTTTCAGGTATACGGTCTGATACAATATGATCTATTGACTCACCCGTTGTAACCTGTAATATGTTTTGGTGGTATGTTTGGTGGTCTCTTACGATCCACTCGCTCATCGACTTAAGTCTTATAGCTGCGATGGCTGCCTCATACCTTACCTGAATTTCTATTGGGTGGACAAATAAAATTGTCTCTAAAGCCCTAGTTGGTGTAGTCCTCATTGCCCCGCTAATACTTAAGCAGCACGTTCTTTGGACTTTTTGCAGTACTTTTACGTTGCATTTCTTGTCCGTAGATGTCCACCATACCACAGAAGCGTAAGTTAGAATCGGTCTAATTACGCTTCTGTATAACCAGTGTGTCATCCTAGGATTGAAACCCCATTTTGAGCCTATAGCTCTTCTGCAGGTTGACCAACATCTGTGGGCTTTATTAGCCCTTTCCTGAATATGGTCTCTCCATTTAAGTTTCCTGTCTAGAATTACTCCCAGGTACTTAATTGTTGGAGAAATGTTTATCATCTTATCTAGGAAAACGGGTTCTTCGTAAGCTCCTATTTTCGTTTTCCTAGTGAATAGACATAATTCTGTTTTTTCCGGGTTGACATTTAGACCTCTCGGTCTAGCCCAGTTGTATGCTATTTTTAGAGCCGTTTCGGCCCTTCTACAGAGTATATTTGGATTCTTTCCCCTAAGAAGTATTATAACGTCGTCTGCATAGCAGATGGGTTCAAATCCTTCGTCGGTTAAGTTCCTTAGTAGACTATTTATGGTGGTAACCCATAGGAGAGGTGATAGTATTCCTCCCTGTGGCGTCCCCTGACCAACTTTGTCTCTTTTTGTTACGTCTTGTAGCGCGCAGCTTATCCATCTATTCCTTAGCATGTGGTCTATCCAGTGCCTCAAGGCCCGGTTTACCTGAAACTCGTCTAAGGAGTGGATTAGCGTTTCGGTGCTGACGTTGTTGAACGCTCCTTCGATGTCGATGCAAACTGCGAGAGTATACAATTTCATCTCGAAGGTTCTCTCTATGTGGTGTACTACCTCATGTAATGCGGTTTCCACTGATCTACCTTTTACGTATGCATGTTGTTTGTACTTGAGCATATCGTTAGGGATGTTACTCTTTATCATGGTGTCGACCGTCCGTTCCATTGTTTTGAGTAAGAATGAAGTTAAACTTATCGGACGATAAGATTTTGGTATTGCATAACTTGACTTGCCGGGCTTGGGAATGAATACTACCCTTGCCTCTTGCCAGGCCAATGGAGTATACGCAAAGTTTAAGCAAGCATTGAAAATCTCGACCAGATTGGACGAAATATAGTCCACTTCCCTTTGAAGTAAGGCTGGGAAAATCTGGTCTGGTCCCGCTGCTTTGTATGGTGAGAAGCTCATTATTGCTTCTTTAATCATCAAGTTGTTGATTTTTGGTGCTTCTTCTGATGCATAAGCTATCTCCATCGGTGACACCGTATGTGCCGTAGTACTCGACGGGAAGTGCGTTCTCATCAGAAGGCTTAGAGTTTCCTCGGCTGTTTCCATCTTTTTACCCGTCTCATCAACCAGAAGCTCGGGTTGTGAGTGAGTTTTAGATAGAAACTTTTTAATTTTAGAGACGTCATTCACGCTATCTACCTGTTCACAAAAAAGCTTCCAGGAGTTCCGTTTGGCGTTTCTTGTCATTTTGTTGTATTCTTTTAGTTTTGTTTGGTAGTTGTCCCAGAATACAGCTGCTTTTTTACGTTTTGCCCTATTGTAAAGTCTTCGGACCTCTTTGCCTTTGTTACGAATTTCCCCTGTCATCCAGGGTTTTTCGTAGGCAGATTTCCTCTCTCGAAGTGGACAACTTTCTTCGAAAGACCTTACTAGAGCCTCTGTTAGTTTATTGACATTCCTATCAATATCTTCATTGCTTAGGCAAACCTCAACTTCTTGCCCTAGTCTATCTTTAACTTGTTTTCCGAATTTAGCCCAATTAGTTTTGGATTTATTTCGGAAAGTTATCGGATTCGGCGGTGGCCTTGATATTTTAAACCTAATATACCTATGGTCAGAGAAGGAGTGTTCCTTTGAAACTCTCCACTCATGTACCTCGTTTATTAGATTTTCTGAACATATTGTTACATCTAATACTTCCTCCCTAACTCTGTTAACAAAGGTTGGTGTATTTCCTATGTTAAGGGTTATCAGGTCGTTAGTATTCAAAAATTCTAGAAGGGCTTGACCCCTCTTGTTAGTATTAGTACTACCCCACGAAATGTGGTGAGAGTTAGCATCGCTACCTACTAGTACTTCGTTACCTGTTTGCTTGATTTTCCTCACCAGTTGCTGTAGCTCCGACGAAGGTGGTAATGTCGGCGAGTCGAACGGCAGGTAGATTGATGCGAGGTATATATTACCATTCCCTTGCTTCAACACTGTGGCGTCCGAGGTTGACAACTCTGGGGAGAAAAGAAAGCATAAGTTTTTATGGCATATAATACAGGTCCTCGGTCGGTTTCCTGTATTAGCGTAAAAGAGTTGGTAATTAATGTGGTTTAGTCCGGAAACCTTGTTCTTTACGGTCCAAGGTTCCTGGATTAAACCGATGTGTATTTTACCTTTGTTTATTTTATCCATCAGGGCTTGAGTTGCCGTTTCGCTCCGATGGAGGTTTATCTGGATGACCTCAATCATGAGTCATCCAGTAATCGTGCTTCTTGGGAGTCGCTGATGGCTTCGACCCCCTCTTCGGAATTGCTCGGTGGTTTGTCCTCCTTGCTGGTTTGGTGGGCATCCTCTTCTTCTTCCCCGACTCGTGCCCTTCCAACTTTAAAGGTGACTGCATTACAGATGTAGTACGCCTTACCCTTTGTCTTTGTAAGACTGGATAGTGAGAGGTCGTCAATTCCAACCACAAGGAGAGTGCCATCCTCTTTCTCCTCCCTGTGGAAGACTTCCCACCTCTTCACTTCCAAGGTCTCATTTTGCTTGCCAAAGACCTCGAGCATGCGTTCTGTCTCGAACTTGCAGCCATACCCTTTGACGTAAACCGTCGCTTTAGTCAGATGAGGTATCTCGTCCTTCCTCACCAGCTTCAATTTTCCGCCTTCCCAAGGAGTTGTCACACTGTTGATGACTTCCTCGAGAGCGGCCGGGTTCGCGTGCGGTCCCAAGTGGTATACTAAAAGGTCCCCTTTGAGCTCGCTGCTGACTATTTTTATTGGCCCACTTTTTAGAATGTGTTCCAGTATTTTATCGCTGACCATATTTTCGATGGCCTGCTGGTGTTCTTTAGGTAATCTGCCGGACCCTCTACTGGTATCGATCACTGCATAGCACCTCTCGTCCCTGTAGTTCTTCCTGGCCACCTTGGCGTAAGTAGATGGCGGCTCCGAGCCAGTCTCTGCGCCCATCTTCCTCTTCTGGAAGGCCCTGGGCTTCTTATCAGAGCCCTTGGTACTTCCAGAGGATTCCGCGGTCGCGCTCACCTTCTTCGTGCCCGAGCACTCCTTTTCGCCCTCCGTCGAAGGGTTCTTTGGGCAGTCTCCTTCGCGTGGGTTTTGAGAGGAATTGCTTGGGGCATTTGATGGTGGGAAGCTCATTTTCTTCTTACTTGGTTTGGCGGTATTTTCTTCCTCTGGAGATCTAATCCTCTTCGCCGCTTCCGAGGAAGTGGAGGGATTGTTGATCTCTTTTGGTGCGGCCCGCTGTTTTTTGTTTAGCTGTGCCTGGATCCTCTGGTACCTACGTCTCTGGGCTCCAGTCCACCGAACTTTTTTCTCCGTTGTAAGTTTAGATATGCTTTCGCTTACCTCTTCTACCATCTTGTGGACCTCCTCGTTAACGGGCTTCTCCACAACGGTGGTGTTGATTTTGCAACTGCGGTCTGATTCGGAGTCAGGGTCGCTCCCATCCTCGGATGGCTGGGTCCAGATTAAACTCCCCCTTCGCTTCCCTTTCTCCTCATCTTTTTTACCTTTCGGTTGCGTGCTTGTAGCAGTACCGTCGACCACAGATGCCAAGGCACCCACATCTGTGGGAGATGTTTGCTCACGATCGCTTGATGACGACGAGGTGTGACTCGCAGGCAGATCACTATTCCCCGCCGGTACTGGGTTATTTAGGCCCTGCACCGTAACTTTTATTCGTTGGAGATAGTTACGAAAAGTATTAATGGTATTATGAATAGAGGTGGAATTCGGAAATTTGGTATTATAGCCGCTGTTAGTGCGTAGGATTGAGATATGGATGTGGTTGTGGATATACGTACAATAAGTGTACGAAAAGTACTAAATGGCACAGAATTTGGTTCAAACTGTAATTGTGTAAATGGGTGGAACTGAAATTGTGAAATTCGGTATTAGCGTAGCAGTTGACGTTTAGAGTGGATATAGAGACGAAGTTTTGGAAATTCCTACTTATGTATACGAAAAACCCTAAATCGCGGTTGGGATATAATTTTGGATAAAAGGAAGTACTTTTTCAAACTTATACATATTATAAGTACTAAATTTGGTACCAGTTTGGTGTTGCATGAAGGGTTATAGGTGAAACTTCGAATTGTTGTATGAGGGATTGTGTTGGTGTTTAGATAAGGATTTTTTGAAATGCATACAAATTCTGAAATTAGGTTGAGGGCTGGCTGATTTATTGAGAAAAACGAAATGTACTAAATGGTATTAAATTTGACGTTGGTTGTGGCAATAAAGCTGGAATTATATAATTAGTGTGTGAAAAGTATAAAATTGAACAATAAATTTGGTATTGTGCTAAGGAATAGAAGTGGAATTCTTATTTATTTATCATGTTCATTGTTAGAGGTGGTCGTACAATAAGTGTACTAGAAATATTAAATGATACTAAATATTGAAGCACTGGTATTGAATGAATCGATAAATGCAATTTGTTTTAAGGACCACTGTTGAGATTGGATCAGAATGTTTATTAAAAACCGCCTTTAAATGTATGAAAGATTTCTACATGTAATACCATTGACATTGGGGGAACAAGTAGAGCTAAAACTGTAACATTTCAGCTAAGATCCAGGATTTTCAACAAAATTGTTTTTATTTTTGTTGTCTATTCTGAACGTTATAGTAAGTTCATTTGAAAAGGTAGATATATGCGGCTAATGTTTTACAAGGTTTTTACACCCTGAGAATAAAAAGACCTGAGATAAAATGTGTCAAAAATTAATGTTATATAGGGTAACATATTTTGAATAAAGGTTTTCTACATTTTGATATCACAAATTCCAAAACTCGGTTGGAAAATGTGGATCAAAATTTCAAAATACCCATACCTTTCTAATAAAACATGGACAGGAAAATAAAGTGTAGGCCGCGGTTGCAGTGTAGAGGTCTTTTTTTGATACTTGAGCAAAACGTGTACGAACAGTACTTGAATGAAATTAAATATCAATTCAAATAGTATTAGTACATAAAAAATTTCAGTGTTCACCATATTAAATATTGTTTATTTGTATATTATTGCTTTTCCGCATACGAAGTAGCGGGCATTTTGCTAGTTGTTTATAAATTGATTGAAAGCTTAAGGATACCACTGATATCAATCATTATACCCTCAGCCTTTAGGCTAGAAAGGATATATACACTTTGATACGACCAAAAATTTGCCTCATCAAAATAACGGTTTTATACCCTAACCATCTTTGGACTAAATTCGTCCGTCCGTCTGTCTGGCTGGCTGGTGCGGACGATAACTCTCGAACGGATGAACCGATTCGCACCAAATTTTGGTATCGTAATATTTTGTTCAAAATAAATTTACGTTTGAAGATGGGCAATATCGGTCCACTCCTTCGGGCAATTGGTCCAAACTTTGCACATCGTATTATTATTACTTCCAGATATATATCGGACTCGAGTATGGACTATATCGATCTACTCCTTCGGATACATCCCAAACAAAAATCGGGTAAAGTGCATTTTAGGAGCACCTCTCGTATCGTTTTGAATTCTTTTTCATTAAGTTGCCCTTGCGGCTCTCTTTATGACGACCCTTTATGAAACCCCGACGCACAGTGGGGTGAGATCCAAGCCGAGGCAGATTAGTTCAGGGGAGCATTTGGGTGGTCTAATGTTAATATTTTTCGAATGTCTACGTCTTAAACAATATAACGGAACACAGTTTTGGTGCATATCAGGGGCTAGAAGAGGGTTTGTCAAAGCCCTCATAAATTGGTAATATAAAAATATGAAGTATTTTCACGTTTTTATATGCATTTCTTATTTAGATAATCTAAAATTTTTCAATACGTTCAATTATTGATTAAACTAATATATTGTGATAAATGAAAAGTTATATCAATACTTCAATGTGGCTCCTAAATGAGGATATCTCCCGATTTTATGTATTTTGAGGGTCTTGAACACATTTTTTAGTATTTTTCTGCATATTAGGATTTATTGTTCTAAGAGCCTATGAATTCATCTTGCAAAAAACTGGACATATAGATCAATGTTTTGGAATAGCCCCCATATATAGGTGCAGTCAAATTAGGGAGTTTTCGAATATTTTAGGCACATATTGCAACTAAAGTTGATTAAATTGTGAATTGTGCATTTTGAAGGGACTAAAAATATTTTTACTAAGTATCGTCCCATATATTCTCATTTTGGAATAACATCTATGTATAGGAGCAGTAATTAAAAGTAATAATTCCCCCTCAGTAATGCTGGCGACATTTCCTGAGTAGTTCAGCTTTGAAAAACTTCTCTACAAGTGGTGTCTTAGGACACGCCGTTCGGACTCGGCAATAAACAGTAGGTCCCATATCATTGAGCCAATATGAATCGGCGTGCACTCATTGGTATGAGAGAAGTCTCCCCTGTCCCTTCGGGGATGTTGTGGGAACATATGTATGTGTATGTATGTATAGGAGCAGTAAAATTCGACAAATTTTGCACTTAGTAGCATTTTTAAAAAAAATTGGTTAAGATATCGTAAAAATTTCGTTTAAACATTTTGTTATGTTGGTGCCCTTATAGGTGTAATAAAATATAATTTAAAAAAAATAAGTTTCAGTGTTTTATTTAGAAATGCACTTAAAACTAGGAAATAATTTGTCGCTTAGCCTCAATAAATATATTCTTTCTCATGATAGAATCCCTCAAATAAAACGCTTGCCGTTTAATTTTGCCACCAATTATAATTTAAATGCAAGCGTTTTATTTGAGAGATTCCATCATGAGAAAGAATATATTTATTGAGGCTAAGCGACAAATTATTTCCTTGTTTTAAGTGCATTTCTAAATAAAACACTGAAACTTAATTTTTTTAAATTATATTTTATTTTTATCTTTATAGTAAACACATTTTTTGACCACTGAGAACAAAATTATAGCCAATTTAGGCCGAAAATGTAGATAAAAACTTTAAAATGCCTGAAATCGTGTAGTGCCGTTATATAAAGGTGGGGAAGTTTCTGTACCATTGGGGACTCCAAATGCCAAGTTACAGCCAATTCGGCCTCAAAATGAAGATAAAATCCTCATAATACTTGAAATCGGGTGGTAATGCTATAAGGGGCTATACCAAAACCTGGACCTATGTTCACAATTTTTGGTGGGGAAATGTCTGTATCATTGAAAATGCTAAATGACAGCTAATTCGGCCAAAAATGAAGATAAAAACTCCAAAATACCTGAAATCGGGTGGTACTGCTATATGGGGGCTGTAGGAAAAATTGGGCCCATATTCATGTATTGTTATCCAAATCTGAAAAGTGTGCAAAGTTTCAGTTTGATTGGTCAACTGCAACTGTGTGAAAAATGAGTTACTAGAATTGAAATGCAAGTTAAATAAAACACCGTTAAAACACTGTAAAATAGACCAATCCTTTTGAAAATGTGAAGAAAAGGGATAAGCATATCAACTCACTTAAGATGAAAATTGCCCCTGCCTTAGGAGTATTGTACAAGTTTAAAAATAAATTGGATGTCAAGTCCAAATCGATGATATACCATTGTTTGATAGAGTCGCATTTGAATTATTTGATAACTGCTTACGCGCATAACAGAAATAATGTAAATTTTAAAGCTTTACAAAGATTGCAAAACAAAGCACTGAAATTAGTGTTCAATGTACCAATGAATTTTTCTACTTTGCAACTCTTTAAGAATGTATGCACAAATATACTTCCAATTTATGGATTGTACAAATATGGAATATTAAAATATGTTTTTAAATCTGTAATGAATATTGGCTATCATACAATAGTTTTCCGACAAAATCAAGCAAATTTCAATACTAGAAATATGATAAACTTAAGAGTTCCAAGATGTAGATTTGAAAAAACCAAACAGCGTATTGAATATATTACAATAACCTCCCTTTAAATTTGAAAACGATACAAACGATTTCAAGTTTTAAATCTGCATCAAAAAAATATATTACAGATGATCTTGAGTCACTTCTGCTATGATATTGAGTACAAATTAAAATATTTTCATTACTATAATAATTATTATTATATATAGATAATTGAAGTTTTATATATGTATGTATATTTACTTTATTTTTCATTTCTGAATAATAATTTGCCAACTAGTCCCATCTATGCCTCCTGGCGCGGGACCTTTTTTATACTAAATGTAATGAATTTGAAAATAAAATAAATAATAAAAAAAAAAGTTCAATTTTAGCACAGTGTAACTGTGAAAGTAAACAACATATGATCTTGATATTTTCTGTACAGACGTAGAATTTTGTGCCCTATAACCGTATAATAAAGGCTGTTACAAATTTTCATTTTTTAATTAATCTGCTTGTTTTGCGGCCTCATATACAACGGTAAAATTTTTTCCGAAGTAAGTCAATACTTCCTGAAATAACGGCCCAAAAGCTCCAAAAATCCTGCATGCACATACTACAATGACTATTGTACAAGGTAACTCTAAACCTTTTTCAAAAATTTCTTCCAAACTTAGTTAAACGTGATTTAATATTTCGAGTACTTTATGAAAAAGTTTGGTTACTAAAAATGTTTGGAATATTTGAATGATTTGAAATAGCCCCACATTAAGGTACTTACAGTTTTTAAAACAAACTCATTATACAAAATCAATATATTTTATATAAGGTTTGGTTTTTTTCAGTGGCTGAGGGTATGTCTCCGTCACAGCTTACAGATACTTTCTTACTTGTATTGAAGTTTAATTAAATCAAATAATATATTTGATATTATGTAAAATTTTAACTAAAATAAAATTCAACTTATGCATAAATGTTACAAATGTCTACTTTGGCACCTTTATTGTTTGTCATGATACTTAATACTGAATAACATAAACAATGATTTGGTTCTTACCGTGGATGTGTAAACAATCTCTTCTCTCAGAAATGTATTATCACCAGCTTTGGCATCGAAAAGTCCCCAATCAAATTTGATATCCCATGTGTATGCATAACAGGAGGATACAATGGCGGCAAAAATCCAACAATAGAACCAAGGATTATCCCTTGAGTTCGCATAATCAGCTAAAAATAACAAAGAAAATATATCAGATTTCATACTGAAAATGTGAAATATGTATAAATCAAATAAATCGTCTATATATGAACATTAGGATGGTGCAATTTGAACATCATATTCCGGTATTGTACTGAACAAACAAGTCTACTGGACCATATGTCTACGGTGAAAATCGAACCTCCCGATTTTTACTTGAAGTTTTTCATCAGGCTTTTGTCACATTTTTCTATATATTTTGACATATAACAGCCAAACCACTGAGATATTCGATCCAATACTAAGACACAAATTGTAGAAAAGGTAATAGTTAAGAACTCTCTAGTACATCACAAAAGCATTTTTGAACATCGATCATCCTTTATTTGTTACTTTATTGTCATATATTTATGAAATTCGCGAATTCTATCTCCACCGACGCACAGAGGGGAAACGTACGTTAAAAGTTGATTAAAACTCATGTAAAGCTCATTTATAATCGGATCATATCTTCGATCAACGAACTATTTCTGTAGAAAATAATGAAGATCTGCCCAGATTTGGATAAAGCTCCCATCTATGTATATTAGCATCCGATATGATCAAGCTTAAAATTGGTACATGCATCCAGAACTAGCCCAGACAACAGTGTGTCAATTTTGGTTCAAATCGGTTCAGATTTATATATATATATATATATATATATCCATTCGATTTTTTATTTAAATTATTCCACTTTTATATGAGAAAAAATCGTGAAACTTATATCAAAAGGTATGATACATTCTTATAAATAAAAGTCCCGCTTATAAGACCAAAACTAAGTGTTGGCAAACGTTACCAAAATATTTTTATTTTTTTAATTGTTTTACATAAATTATTCCAATTTTACTTCAGAAAAAACGTGATTTTTCTGAATCGCGCAAATATGCGCAAAATATTATGATTGGATCTGATGTTGGGGACTTAAGCACATACATCACCAAAAGTAATTATGTCCGCAATAGTTCGCAACATGCCCTTTTTCACTTTTGAATTTTGAGTTATCATAAATCTTATCATAAAAAAATATGCATGAAAGAAGAGATGTGCCACCACTATTATAGAGAGAAGATGCAAAAAACAATTTGGAATTTGTGTAAGCTTATCTTGTACGGAGAACATACTTACTTACTTAGCTGGCCTTTTACAGAACATTTGTTCCATAAGCCGAACTAAGAAAAAATCTCCAATCCTCTCTGTTTGCTGCTGTATTTTCCCAATCTGGGATATGTAGCTTTGTGATATCTCGTTTCACTTGTTCGCTCCAACGAAGCTTTGGCCTTCCAGATCTGCGAGAACCTCCATGCGGCCCGTATTTATACGCCTTTTTAGCTGGTTCATCATCACTCATTCTTATAACATGGCCTAGCCATCGCAATCGTTGTATCTCGATTCGTTCAACTATATTGATGTCATTGTATAGTTGATACAGCTCGATGTTCATACGACGCCGATATTCGCCGTCAACACAGATTGGCCCGTAGATCTTTCGAAGAATTTTTCTCTCAAACACACAAAGCACTGCCTTATCTGCTTGAGCAAGTACCCATGCTTCGGAACCATACATTAGCACGGGTAGTATCAGTGTTTTGTACAGTGTTATTTTTGTTTGACGAGAGGTACAGAGAACATACAAAAACAAAAAAACCGTGAAAATATAAATTTTCGCGAAAATATTTTCATTTTAATGTTCATCTAATTTTATAGTATTCGAATATGTACTTTTTTGCTTTCATTATGCATGAGTTGAATCGGCTGCTGCGTTGGATTGGTTAACTGTAAAAGGTTGCGGATGGTCATTACGAATGGGGAAAAGGGTAAGGTTACTGCTTACCAACAGTTCGTTTTTAAAAATGCGATTTTTATATTTTGAGTTTTGAGCAACTTTTAGCCGTATGTGCGGCGTATGATTTATGTATATAAATTATTTTATTTATGGTATGGTAGTTATACGCTGGGGGGTATAACTGTAGTTAAATTACCTTATTTCAGAATAACTTTTAGTGATTTTCAGCTATCTTTTATAGTTTTTCATAAAAACATTTAAAGGACATATCAAAATCGGGAATCTCGAATTCCAATGTAGTGCTCAGTAAAATCGCAAGAATCAGAAACATGAAGGGCCCATTACGTCTTTTCCTTCTATATAAATCGCCCCACCCTAATGTACATACATATTCGATGAAAAAATATAAAAAATGTCTCAATGGTGAACAATAATCCGAAGCAAATGCATAACAATTTTGTTATGTATTTATTTTTATTTCAGTAATTAAGGATATATATTTTAACTTAATTGTGTTTTAAAAAAATATTGTTTATAAACTTAACATAGTAAACATTTGTTAGGAACATGTCATTACTTTATGCATTACCAAGTAATGAGAGCTCATTACACCCGGCATTATCAGGTAGTACATATATAATGGCTTATACATAATTATTTACTTTACTCATTACTAAGTAGTGAGTACGGTAGCGCAGAGCTTATGTGTCTGGCTACAAATATTAGGGTTGTGTGTTCTGGCTGGAGCGCACGATAACTCTCGAACAGATAAACCGATTCGGAAAAGTTCAGTTTAGGACCTGCTCTTGAATCGCTTTGTTGTAACTTGTATTCACTGCCCCCCCATACGACGGTACAAGTTTCATCAGGGGCAAGTCCATACTTACTGAGAAAATAGTCTGAAAGGTGCAAAAAAACCCGTGTGTAGTGGTTGGAGCGCACCATAACTCTCGAACGGATCAGCCGATTCGGTCCAAAATTGTTCCCTCGTAATATTTTGTCCAAACTTAGTTTAAATATCCATAGAAGATAAACCATATCGGACAACTCTTTCAGGTACCTCCCCACAAAAGTTCAAAAACGTTCGGAAAAATTGTGCGCACGATAACTCTTGAAGGGAGTGGCCAATTTGGTCCATACTTTACACATCCTAATATATCTACCATATGTATACCAGCTTCGAATATGGACTATATTTGTCTACTCCCCCGGGTAACTCTCACACATAATTTCGGATGAGTTTACCTTAAGGCCTGCTCTCGAATCACTTTGATTTTTATTGAAGCAACTTGCATTAGCGGGCTCCATTACCACGGTAAAAGTTTTTTTTTCAGGGGCAAGTTTATACTTCTTTAGAAAACAGACGGAAAGGTGTAAAAAACCCCTATGACACCTATGTGGTGGCTGGAGAACACGATAATTCTCGAACTGATCACCCGATTTGGTCCAAAATTTTGCTTTTGTGATATTTTGTCCAAACATAGTTTTAGTTCGAAGATGGGAAATACTGGTCCACAAGTTCCGGTACTTCCTCCCTATATTTAAAAAAATTTCACTAAAATGGTACGTACGATATCTGTTTAAGTGATAGCTCAGAAAGGCCGCAGAGAATAGTTGTTGTTTGTGGAGATGAGCAAGTGATACAAACCCGAGTGTAACCGATAAGTAAAAAAGGAGAAAAAATAAAACACAAAGGTTTTTAGTTGGCATAAATAATAATATTGGTGTGGGTGATTTATTAAGGCGAAAAGTACGATGACTTTACCTGGTGTGGGTGAGACGCGTTACAATTCGCGTGTATAAACAAGGATGTTTAGGTGATAAACTGACTTATAAAAAGTACATACGTCTGTACAGGTGAAGAAATGACTAATAAGTGTTTTGTGTATGAAAACCGAGAGTGAATCAAGGCTGTGGCAATCACTGCTTATTGGAAAGTTCTCACTACGTTCCGAACTGAGCGAATATAGTTCCAGGGAGAAATTGCAGAGAAATTCCACTACCATGAGAGTACTCTCTACAATCCGCGCTGAGCGAACATAGTCTCTGAGAAGATTTGTAGGGCAATGATTGGAAATATCACCCTACGGTCCGCCGTAAGCGAACATAGTTTCTCTGAGGGTTTGTAGAGAACACTTAAGGAAGGGAGGCCTCTCTGCGATCCGAACTAGGCGAACAAAGGCTCCCTGGAGATTTGTAGTGAAAATACCAATAGAGAGTTTCTAACTTAAACAATATCTCTTTAACGGGGCAACTAATTTGGTCCAAACTTTGGATCTCCTAATATTTTGTCCAAATTTAGTTTAACTTTTAAAATGGCTAATATCGGTCCTCTCCTTAGGGTACCACCCCTCCCCCTCTAAGTGCTGTTTAGGGTCTGTTCAAAGATTCTTTAGAAATATATACAGCGATATTATGTTTTCCGTGAATAAGTCCATGCTTCCGGCATATGTACTTGTCCAAAAGTAATACGATGACCCACTGAAAGGACTAGTGGGCGCGATATCTGTAGAAAAGATATGACTCCGAAAATAACATCCACTTCCATAATAGACTATGTCGGTCCATTCCTTCAAGTACCTTCTCCACAACAATTTTGAACTTTAATCCTAATCCACATTTTTGACGGCAAGTTCAAATGTCCAAAAAAGGCCACAAAATTCTGAAAAGACACTAAATACATTCGATCTGTCCGTTGATGAAAGTTTCAATTCACATAGGCTGATACTTTTTACTTGTTAGATGTACATTAGGGTTATGACTTTTTTACAACCTCATATCCCTGTATCATAGCGTGATGAGTTTTGCCATAAGATTACATAAAATTTTAATTATAAGGTGATTCGGTGAAAAAACCTCACGCACAAAATGATTTTAAAATTTGAATTTATCAAAATTATGGACAATTTTTTGAAGTCACTGAAAACAGATACATATATAATTGAAAATAAACTTTAGAGCCACATGAGGTAATTAAAATGACATAAAATTTATTTCTCACTATTTTTCTTCAATTCTGAGAATCGTAAAAATGTCGTAAACGCTTTTATTCAAAAATATAATTTTTTAACAAAAAACAAAAAATTTAAAATTTTTTCAAAGTGACTTTTTTCGCGACTTTTTTAATATTTGAATGAAATAAACGTTATTATAATTATTAGTAGGCTTATATTTATTCATTCGTGTAACAAAAAATAATTTTTTGAAAAAAAATTTTTTTTCATTTCATATACTTTTTCAAAAAATTATTTTTTTAAAATCGATTTGTGCGTGAACTTTTTTTATATTTCAATGGAATAAACGATAGCATAGTGATTAATAGGCAAAAGTTCATTCATCCCTGCTACAGGAAATCATTTTTGAGGAAAAATGTCAAAAAGTCATAACCCTAATGTACATGTATGTCTTTAAGCAGCATTGACTGTCCGTAAGAGTGGTGTGTTTGGCTATAAATCAGTGTTCACCAGCAAAAACAAATTCAGCCGCTGTGTTTGTGTTGGGCACACACACGATATTATCTATCCCTCTCTAGATCAATGGTAGGCATTGTGACTCACAAGAGAGCCCATGTGCTCTAAGTGAGCGATAACAAATTTACGCTCATTGAGAGCACAAGAGAGACCCACAAATTTTCTCTGCCTCACCCTGCTCTAGATCAGGGTCGAGCTTCTTTGCTTAGACCCATGGTACAATAAGAAAGGTAGATGCATCGGCGAATTGCTACAACAAAGCAACTTTTTTTGTAATGTAAACTGTCAAAATTTTCGCCAAATGGTCTCTTGTTGCCTCTTTTTATCGCTTGTGTTTGTCTATAAAGTGTAGACATGCTATCTCTTACTTACCGAATCATATGGTTTTTTGTTTTGATTTTTCATGGCGAATTCATAGTTTTTTGACGTTTTAGATTCGATCAGCTGGGCTGAGGCATCTACCTTTCTAATTGTACCATGCTTAGACCGTATAGTGAGGGCGCCCACTGAGTTGTTTTTGCATTTGCTTCTCTCTCTCACGTACAGTGTAAATGAATGAAAACAAACAAAAACATAATGTGGTTGTTGCTTTTTTCACTCATACGTTCATACATGTCTTCGCTTTGGTTGTATTTCTGTGGTCGTCGCTGCTCTAGATAAACATCGTGTGCGTTAATTCATTGCCAAAACAAAGAAGATGATCTGTTGTGAGAACAACGTTCAAACTCATCACAATTGAGATTGTGTGTGTTCACACAGACACGGCTCTCGAGCCCAGTGGTGATTAACACTGCTATAAATCAAAAGTTTGTGTGTTCGATACCAGCAGAGGGCAAAATGAAAAACAATAAAAATGTGGAGTGTTGAATTTGAACATGAATTCACCTCAATTGTTCAAAAAATACAACGTATGTTTTTATTTTTTTTCGACTGTTGGTATGTGGTTGAATATGTACTTAAAACAGTGTTAATCACCACTGGGCTCGCGAGCCGTGTCTGTGTGAATACACACAATCTAAATTGTGGTGAGTTTCAACGATACTCTCACCACCGATCATCTTCTTTGTTATAGCAATGAATTAACGCACACGACGCTTATCTAGAGAGGAATAGATAATCTCGTGTGTGTGCCCAACACAAACGCAGCGGTTAAATTTGTTGTTGCTGGTGAACACTGACTTAAAATATATATTTAAGGAAGTACTTCCTACCCATGTAAAAATAATGAATTTTGCGGTCAATTTGTAAGTAGTTACTACTGACTAAATTTACTGAATAAAGTCATTACTTGGTTTGTGTTTCTGGAAAGTATTTTATATATTACTATTTCCTTGGGTGACGCAGGGGATGAAAAATACGAGCAACGGTCCTGACCGGAAAAGCCCAACACTTGTCGTGGTCTCTCTTTCATCTCAAGTGGAAACAGAACTCCCCATGGTGTCACCTGGGTAACTAACTTTAACACCCGTTAATAACTTGGGCTGGGATAGTAACCCACCCATCCGAAAAACATCATACTATAAAAAACAAAGAATCAGGAAATGGAACGCCTCTAAAGTTAACCATAACTGCAAGCGTTTTGAATGCCATAATCTGCGCCTGGGATGTTCGCTGTCTTAAAATATCTGATAAAAGACTTGCTACAATAAGGATAAAAGCTTTTTTTTTTCAAGGACGAAAAGAAACAAAAATATGCATAGATATGTATTTTACGAGCGCTTAAAAGAAGCATATTACCTTTGTGCTATTCTAGGCGTTTGTAATATCAAAATTGGAAAAGATAATATCTTTGACTCAACAGTCGGGAAATTCAGTTGATAGACTTCGCTGCGGCAAAAAACATGGTAGTGAGCAGGTTTAAACATCTCGGCATTCACAAGCGCAACTGGCTGTCTCCAGACCAAAAAACATAAAATCAAATTGATCACGTTGTGATAGATGGAAGACATTCATCGAACATATTAGATGTACGATCGTTCCGAGGAGCAAAGAAAAACTCGGACCACCACCTTGTCGCAGAAAAGGTACGTACTCGATTAAACGTAGCAAATAAAGTACGAACAAACATAATACGAAAGTTGGGCATAGGTAAGTTGCAACCACAACAAATAGCCACTGCATATTCCACTCAACTGGCCCAATTGCTTAATTAAAGCACTTCTAATCTCGATGAGATATCAGCACAGTGGCAAAGTATTGCCCACTCCATGCAAACAACCGCAAAATGCAAACTTGGCTACCATAGAGAAAAATGCGTTACCGAAGAGAAAATTGCAGCATATAGCGCATATCGGGAGAAAGCGGGAATGGAGAAACGTCTTTTCTGCAGGAAAGCGGGAGTGTGTAAAAAATCGAGATGTACAGGAGGTGGAAAGTAATCCAAAAATGCTACCAAAGAGTGAAACATCAAACTGATAGCTTTGGTACAGGCACATCCTTCCTTAGAGACCTGCAAGGTAATTTGGAAGGTATGGAAAGAGCAATTTTCCAAACTGATGGTATCCAATAGTAGGGAAGTCGACGAAGATTCCACAGATCCAATCCCAGAAGATGGTATTGAATGTGTACCACGCGACAAAAATGAGGTAACGACAGCAATAAACCGACAGAAGAATAATAAGGCAGCAGATTGCGATGGCTTATCAGATGAGCTTTTCAAAACCGGAGGCGACACGCAGATAAGGATATTGCGTTAGCTAGTTAACAACATCTGGAAGGAAGACCGCATACCCGACGATTGGTACCTTAGCATCCTGTTCCCATCCACAAGAAAGGAGATAAGACTTTGTGTTCTAACTACACCATTTTCAACTGTTATTCAGAAAATACCAGTTGTAATTCAGTCATTTTATTTGAAATTCAGATGTTTTATTTGTAATTCAGACATTATATTTGTAATTCAGATATTCCGTTTCAAATTCAGAATACTTCATTTGAATTTCAGATTTTCCATTTGAAATTCAGAAATTCCATTTGAAATTCAGAATATTGCAATTGAAATTCAGATATTCCATTTGAAATTCGGAATTTCCATTTGATATTCAGAATTTTTCTATTGAAATTCCGAATTTCCATTTGAAATTCAGGAATTCCATTTAAAATTCAGATATTCCATTTTAAATTCAGAACACGTCAATTGAAATTAAGATTTTTCATTTGAAATTCAGAAATTCCATTTGAAATTCAGAATACATCAATTGAAATTCAGAAATTTTGAATTGAAATTCAGAAATATTCAATTGAAATTCAGAAAATAATCTATTAAACATATTTTTAATAATGTATTGAGTTTTATTTACATTAACAAGAAAAACAGCGAACGACTAAAGTGATGATAGGATTATAAATAAAATGGCGGAAAATTAAGGACGCATTGCAATGACAATGCAACGCATATAATCAATATGCTATGTAAATACATAGTGTTAACAGTTAAAAACAAATGTAAAATAATCTATCGTCCCACCGGTATATCTTCCAGAGATAGGGCTTCTTCGTGGAGTGTTGAGGAGTGTTGAATGCCTCGAATGCAGTCGCCGACACTAATAGTTAACAAAGCTTCGTCTATTACAGATTCCAAATATTGCAACCTCTTCTGACCGATGTTTGGTGGTGTCACGGTTGGAATGGACAAATTCCCTTTTACATAAGTTTTTATTTTACCCCATATAATTTTGATTGGGTTTAATTGAGGAGGTTAAGGCGATAACCATAAAAGAGACGCGGGGGATTGCAAAAATATTTCCTCCAATCTATTGTGACATGGAGCGATATTCACAACAAGAACGAGTTCCGACAATTGGTTCCTCATTTCCACCCATTTGGACAAAACCGACTGGACCCACTCTTTTGCATCGTTTCCTCTCAAGGCTCCACGGCGTCGATACGTTTTTATTATACTGTTACGATACGTTTTTATTATACTTGTTATTAGTATTCTGAATTATAAATGAAATTTTCTGAATTTCAATTGAAATATTCTGAATTTCAAATGGAATATCTGAATTTCAAATGAAAATTCTGAATTTCAATTGACGTGTTCTGAATTTAAAATGGATATTCTGAATTTCAACTGATATTTTCTGAATTTAAAGTGGAAACTCCGAATTTCAATTGAAATATTCTGAATTTCAAATGGAATATCTGAATTTCAAATGGAATATATGAATTTCAATTGAAATTTTCTGAAATTTAAATGAATTATCTGAATTTAAAATGGAATTTCTGAATTTAAATTGACGAGTTCCGAATTTCAAATACAATTTCTGAATTTCAAATGGAATATCTGAATTCCAAATACAATGTCTGAATTACAAATAAAACATCTGAATTTCAAATAAAATGTCTGAATTACAACTGGTATTTTCTGAATTACAGTTGAAAATGGTGTATAGTGGCATAAGTCTGCCTCCTATCGCTTATAAGATAGTTTCAGGTATGTAAATTGAGCGAACGACTAAAGCCTATGGTCAACAAAGTAATTGGACCATACCAATGAGGCTTTAAACCTGGTAAATCCACCATTGAGCAGATATTTACCTGAGGAAAATTCTGAAAAAAAACCCATGAGATCCAGATCGACACTATCTTGTTGTCGACAATAGATCAGCCTTCGACAGCCCCTTGTGTTCAATGGTATTCCAAGCCATGTCTGAATTTGGTATCCCCCCTAAATTTTGGCTTTGTAAGATGATTTAATTGATACCCGGTTCAAAGAAATTCCCCGAACAATTCAGTGCCAAAAGAGGTTTCAGACAAGGAAACAGCCTTCAGTATGAGCGATGATGAACCCGCTTGGCGAAATACGAAGAACTGGAAGACCAAGGCTTCAATGGATTAAACAAGTGGAAGACGAGATCGAAGATCGAAAGGTATTAAAAATTGGATTACCTTTGTAAGGCAACAAATATAAAATAATTGAATTCTTATTTCGGCCTATGGACACATGTTTTGTAGAGGGCCAACTAAGTAATTAAGTGTGTTAATGATATAATCAAATAATCACACTAGTGTCAGTTTTTACATTAAGCCCAAAATGAATAAAATCGTTATTTAATCCATATTTTATATTAAAAATATGAAACAATTGACGGGAATTACTATAACAAATAAAGACTTAAAAAAACAAATTCTTAATTTATTTCGTCATTTAGATACAGATAGCGTCTGTGTGGGTAGAATTACGATCAATACTTTATATGCTATCAATCTGGTAACATTTCACTTATGAATTAAAAGAGCTTTCACTCATTCTTTAAAATGCTACAATTTGTACCTAATTCCACTTGTTTCATGTAATACCATTTAAACAAAATGTCTTCAACACCAAAACATAATGTATGATATTTTTTCACTTGGATTAAAACAGTCGTTGCATGAAGAACACGAAATAAAGCCTTATTTTGCTCAACCGCACAAACCTAACCTAAATCTGCCTTTTTATTGGTTATAATTGCATCCGTGGGAGTTGCCACCGCATCAGAAGAAGCTATATAGTCCACTCCACTTTTGGCAAACGCCCGCGAATGTACAGTGGGTATGTATATACATATTTGTGGCACTTAATGATTTTTTAAGCAAAATGCCATTCATTTTTGTTTGGAATTTTCTGATTTGGAAGGCAAGTGCTGCAGTATAATGAAAATAACGATATTTATTATCAACAATTTTGGAAGAACTCATTCATATGAATAAAAATCGTACGAACTTGAGAAAAAGGTGATAGATATGATTACCTATGGTAACTCGAATTTTGGACGAAAATAGCTAATAGCAGTCATTTTGCAAAAATATTTGAGGTATAAAATTTGTTGTAATTTTAGAATACAGTTTTGGCGATTGTAGGAAATTTCACTTTTCCACATTTTTTGTATGTTGTTGTTTTATGTGATTCAGTAAATATTAAATTCAATTTGTAATAGATTTGCAGAAAAAACTATGCATGTGAATATGGCTTAAAATATTGTTTAAACTCCACTGAATGAAAACGGCACTTTTGCAAAAAGTGGTTTTTGAAACAAAACATTTCACTACATTTTAAGATTTTTTTTTTGTTTTTTTTTACTAATTGTTTACGGCGGATTTCCCCAATTGGCAACCCTATTTATATTTTTCTTGGTTCCGAAATATTCGCATTCGACATCCCTAGTTCTGCTCAGAACATAGACTAATAACATAGACTAATAAATTTAAAGACATTTATTTGCTCTCAGCATTTATCTTCGAAATTTTCGAAAATTGGTAGATGGCGTTAGTAGTTTTATTTAAAGTTACTACATAGACTAATAAATTTAAAGACATTTATTTGCTCTCAGCATTTATCTTCGAAATTTTCGAAAATTGGTAGATGGCGTTAGTAGTTTTATTTAAAGTTACTATAGATTTTAAACTATTTATTCTGATAAAAGACAAAATATGGATAATCTTTGGCCAGATCAACATCCTCATATAAACAAATCCAAAACAATATTGTAATTTGTCCCAAAACATTGTGCAATTGTGTGAAAAGATTAGGTACTTTGCATACCGGCGACACCTACAAAAAAGAAACAAATTACAATCTCTTTGTCTATACGATTTATTAGTCTATGCTCAGAATTGTACCTGTATGCTCTCATTTGCTCTCTCTCTGAACTTTCGTACTAAATTTACATTGTAATTTCCTTTCAATAAAAACTTGTCAACTAAGCATCAACCAGTACTGTTGTCCTTGGTAAGAAGTCGTCCTGTTTCACTGAATTCAATAAAGAAGAACCATTATTGTTCTTACTACAAAATCCTAATAAATTGCATTTTCTTTCCTTTTTTCTATTTTCATTATTCCTCGGTGGATGAATCTTGAGGAAAATATTTCCACTATTGAAATATTTTCGAGGCTCACGACAAGAAACCAACCGCCATTCTTTCTAGTGAGAACACCCACAATTGACGTTTTCACTAATGGTACCATTTTTAATATACAAATTCCTTCAGAGAAGCACAAAATAAAGATGTGCAATAGTCCCTTCATCTGCAAATGCTTTGAGCAGCACTGCAGATACGGATTCCCGGGAATTTTAAATATTTTTCACAAGAAATCCCAGCTAAAAATTTGAGGAATTCTTGGGAATCCTGTTGCGGTCTTACTCTTTGACCCTCTTTGTATTATGTTACAGCGCTTAAAAAATATAATTGTAAGCGATTTTCGCAATATCATCGAACAAAAAAAACAAAACATTTTCCTTAAATTCAGTACACATTCATGTTTTATTCGCCGATACGCAGTAGAGATTAGATAACAACAAACAATGTTTATGTCTTATGTAATATTAAATCGATTTGATAACACATTTTGTGGGATAATAATAAATATTAAAAGCGTATCTGTTGGTATAAAAAGTAAAATAAAAAAATCAAATATCAATTTCATTTCTTAAAATGTCATATTATATATCTAAACCGGAATCATTTGTTACCGCACGTCAATAATTTCCACTTTCTTCTTTATGCTGAAATAAGGTGCTACTTGCTGTGCCACGTAGATCCTATTTACAGTCGAACCTCGATTATCCGACTAAATTTTTGAAAAATACATCACAATTTATAAAAAGACTTAGTGATTACTTGTGAGAGTCTGACACATCACCGCCCAGACAAAACCACTGAAGCTAGAATGTTGACATTTTGGGTAAGGGTCACTCTTGGTCCGTAGGCAGACAAGACAGGGTCTTTGAAAATTCAAACTAGAACGGTACGAAATGTACTAAAAGGTACTAATTAGAGTACCATTTGCATTTGGCGAACCGGTAGAGCCAAAATTCTGAAATTTGGGATGAAGAACACTGATGGAGTGTAGAATAGACGTACCAAAGGGTTTTTGGAAATTCGAAACAAAGACATAGAACAGTAAAGACTGGAAAAGATGCATAATGCACAAATGTTTATGAAACAAAGTATATTAACATTTTACCAACATGATAAAACCCCTATTAAAGCGCAATTCGTCTTATACAAATTGAAGGAAAGCAAAAAGTTGGACTCAGGATTGTATTCCATAGCAGTTTCCAGTTCATTGAATATGATTTTGACGGTTAAAAACGCTTGAAATGGTTAACTACTTAAAAGAATGCTGTTATGATATCGTAACAACAGAGGTTAACTCCACCCATGGTACAATAATTCTTAGGTAGGCCACAGCTAACAGCTGATTACAATTTTTTTTGTTATTGCTTAATCTGTCAAAACCGTGTTGTCATGCAGAGTTGATATTTATTATTGATCAAAAAATTCAACTCTGTTTTGTTTTCATTTCAACATTTCGTTCTTCTTCTTCTTTGTATACTCATCCGTTATCATTCATCAAAACAATTTTGACGTTTTAAGCCATAGCGACAGGGTTGTATTTTTTTTTGGCGATTCTCATACCTGGCCTACCTATGAATTATTGTACCATGACTCCACCTATTGACAAATGTTAACAATTGAGTTTTCCAATCTTTATGTATTTAAATCTTTGTTCGAAATACAAGTGTACGAAAAGTACTTCAGTGTACTAAATTTGGTACCATTTGGTATTATGTGAACGGATGAAGCTTAAAAGTTCAAATCAAGGTCGACAAGTACAGTTGATGGCGTATGGAAATGGCGTAACCTTTTGTTTGTCGCCAAATGTATCACCATTAGGGTTATGACTTTTTGACATTTTTCCTCAAAAATGATTTCCTGTAGCAGGGATGAATGAACTTTTGCCTATTAATCACTATGCTATCGTTTATTCCATTGAAATATAAAAAAAGTTCACGCACAAATCGATTGTAAAAAAATAATTTTTTGAAAAAATATATGAAATCAAAAAAAAATTTTTTTTAAAAAATTATTTTTTGTTGCACGAATGAATAAATATAAGCCTACTAATAACTATAATAACGTTTATTTCATTCAAATATTAAAAAAGTCGCGAAAAATGTCACTTTGAAAAAATTTTAAATTTTTTGTTTTTTGATAAAAAATTATATTTTTGAATAAAAGCGTTTACGACATTTTTACGATTCTCAGAATTGAAGAAAAATAGTGAGAAATAAATTTTATGTCATTTTAATTATCTCATGTGGCTCAAAAGTTTATTTTCAATTATATATCTGTTTTCAGTGACTTCAAAAAATTGTCCATAATTTTGATAAATTCAAATTTTAAAATCATTTTGTGCGTGAGGTTTTTTCACCGAATCACCTTATAATTAAGATTTTATGTAATCTTATGGCAAAACTCATCACGCTATGATACAGGGATATGAGGTTGTAAAAAAGTCATAACCCTAATCACCATATAATTGCATATTATATCATATATAATTTTATTTCATATATCATATCAATTAATAGAGGTTTGTGCAAAACCTCTTTAATATTTAAATGGAATAAAAGTTATTATAAGCTTCGTTCCAGTACTTTTTTAATGGTAAAATGTTCAAAAGAGAAAACTGTCAAAAAAGAGTTCAACGCACACATTTTTCTAAAATGTACGGGAACGGAAAAATGGCAGAAACGTCAAAAAATCTGGAACAAATGTCAAAGTCGGCGTGTCAGCCAATCGGAAGCCGGCAAACATGTTGCACATTTTTGCTCGCTCAAATTTGTCGTGTAAAAAGTTTCTAAAGAGAAAGCCATTCAGCGCCATTTTTGTTCAAAGAGAAGTGAACATTTTGCAACTTTTTTGGTGTACGGGAACGCATTTCGGGGAAAAATGTTCAAAATAGGTTAAATGTGTAAACACTTTTTAGTTCTGGAACGAAGCTATAGTAAATATTAGGTGCAAAAAGAAATATTTTTTTCATAGTATTTTTCAATTTTTTTTCAAAGTGGCTTAATACTTAAATAGAATAAATGGTATTTGTCATTCCCGCTACATGAAATCATTTTTGACAAAAAAGTCAAAAATTCATAACTCTAATATATGATAAAGATCTGTGGCGAGATCTGAAACTATAGTATTCCCTGCCTTACCTTTCTTTCTTTGCGCACGTATCTATTTGAGCTAGCAATTGACACTTGGGTATAAAAAGTTTCTTGTTCAAAAACAAGAAACAAGGGAACTGATGAAGATCTGTGGCGAGATCTGAAACTATAGTATTCCCTGCCTTACCCCTTGGTAAACATCGCCAATTTTTTCCCACTAATAAATTAAAGTTGTTTTAATAAAATATTAAAAAAACGACTATGGGATTAAGCCTGACTATTTTGAAAAACAAAATAGAAGTCGTCATCTAAAACAAAAAACGCCAACCCTCCTAATTGTGAGACCGGGCACCGTCAAAATGTTGTTTATTGCTGTAGTATGCAATACCAACAAATTAGTTATGTGTTTTTTCGTCGAGAATCGACGAACGCATAGCAGTGGGAAGGATTTGGTTTAGTTTGCAAGTGAAGTGGCTAGAGTTTAGGTGGTGCTAAAGAAATTCTCGATCAGAGTGTTTCTTTGCGCACGTATTTATTTGAGCTAGCAATTGACACTTGGGTATAAAAAGTTTCTTGTTGAAAAACAAGAAACAAGGGAACTGATGAAGATCTATGGCGAGATCTGAAACTATAGTATTCCCTGCCTTACCCCTTGGTAAACATCGCCAATTTTTTCCCACTAATAAATTAAAGTTGTTTTAATAAAATATTAAAACAACGACTATGGGATTAAGCCTGACTATTTTGAAAAACAAAATTAAATAATTAGCGTAAATTTACTCTCGATCACAACTTGTGTAGACTCTAACAGTTATTCTCGCTCACCACCAGTTAGAGCAGCATCCGGCAAAAAGGGGCCACACGTGCCCTTGGTGAGAATAACAACAGAACAACCACCACTCAGTCTTCCTTCAGAAGTCAATGAAGAAGGTTCTATTGTCGCTTGTTTAAATGATTTTTAATTTTAGCAATGTATTAACACCAATGGGTTTTTGTATGGAAAAGAGAGTTTTTTAGTTAACTTTTTCCTAAAGATGCGTGCATGGCTGATTAACAAACACTCTGTTTGTGGAAAGAGCGAGAGCGAGTCGTATGCGTTAGACCGCAAACAATGCGTTTGTATTAGTGCCGATACCTGAGTTAGAGTCTAACTGGTGGTGAGCGAGAGTAAATTTACGCTCACGACACTCGCAATGCCTCACACTTGAAAATTTTCAACTTTAAATAATAATTATTTAAAGCAGCGTCAGGCGATTAGGCGCTCATTTGCCGTTGCTCTCTCCACACACACAATTCAACCCATTGAAAAAGCATGCACTCACACAATGACAGCCCGTAAAGTATGCAATAGAAAAGTATGGTGCCTGACGCTGATTTAAAGTTGAAAAAATTCATGTACGATGTGTTATGGTATGTATGTATGTGTGTGTTTTGTATTTTTAAAACAAAACCCCAACAAGATATGAAATGCAATTTATTGGCAAGGAAAATTGTTTGTTTTACGAACGAAAACAGTTAAAAAAGTTTCTGTCTCGGTTTTTGTGTTTTAAATGGCATTTCGGATTCAACGTATTTGGGTAATAAGGACGCTCAGGGAGCGTTGCCGTGGTAGAAAGGTGAAATATTTGTGTACGTCCCGTCGTTAATTAGGTATAGCAGGAATTAAAAAAATAATCATTTTTAAAAAAATTATTAACTGTCAAAGTCGAAATTTCAATCTTAAGTAGAAAAAATTAATGTTTTATTGCCTTTCCACTATGCTAGGTACATACTTATGCAATGCCCTTTGTTTTTGCGCGTGTATTTTTAGTTAGAGTATATTAGTAGTATGTAATGTACCTTCATTATATTTGGCTCTGAAAATTCTGTAATACTCAAGACATGCGCATGAAGCACTACATGTATTATGATTTGAACCAATGCGGGTATATCTGAACCTGTTGAGTTTCCTTGGTGGGATTCTACGGAATTCCCATGAGTCTCGTATCCTTCGGTATGGTTAGCCGTATACATTATCTCGGCATCAAATACATAAAAAGGAGAATTTCAAAACAATCTGATGTTTGGAGCACGGATAAAAACTCTATTATCCACGTTTACTAGTGATAGTGATATTCGAGGTTCAACTGTATTTGTTATTTTTTAGTATTACTTTTTTATTTGTTTTTTTTTTCCTGCAGAATAAAATCGTATTAAATTGCCCATGGCAGCTGGATATCCAGCAGTTAATTATTATCGTACGATTTCATTTTTTATGTTTATAAGAATTTCTTCTTTCTACAAATACCGCATTGAATATTATTTGTAATAAAATAAAACAACATTGTAGTCTTACTTTTTTTGGGCATTCCCTGGCTTAACACCCATGTGCATACATATGTACATATGTATGTATGTGTGGGTGAACATAACAACTGCGAGTCATTCAGTTTACTTCCACCATCCCGATTATGCTTTTATCAACGAATGAATGTGTAAATTCAATGAGGGATATTTACCATGGGATAATAAAAAAGTAAGGAAATATTGTTTAATGGAAAGCCAACAATGTTGTGCTTTTATATTGTAGCATTTAAATAAAAAAAATGAAATCTGAATATCCAATAATCAGGGCCAATATTTATTTAATTTGTAAAAACAAATTGAATTGTTGAACTTTCCGATATGTATGCCTAAGAGAAATACAATTTAAATTTTTATTAAAAAATAATTACATATATTATTTTTGGTCCAATCAATTTAAATCAGTAATTTGAAATCGGTTAACTTAGTAGGTGGTTAGTAATCTTTAATGTAGCAATCGACGATTTTGTTATGCTGAAGGAAGGTACTGCTGTATGGGGGCCATTTCAAAATATATTCGGTGTGAAAATGGTTCTTAAAACGTCAAAATACCACAAATCGGGAGGCATCATTACATGGGGGCTATACAAAACGTGTACAGTAAATCATAAGTTTCAATTTTGGTGCCTGCTAGAGTGATTAACACAGCCGAACGGATGGACATGCAAAGATCGACTCAGAATTTTATCCTGATCAATAAATTACATACTTAATAGGGTCGCAAGTGATTATTTCAATACATTACAAACGGTAAAACAAACTTAATGTACTCCACATACTACGGTGGGGGTGTAAAAATGTCTTGAAGTAAAAAAGTTTTTTGTGTTCCTTCAAGATTTCTGGCCAAACCACGCAACATTCAGACCCGTGTTCAAAGAAAGAACTAAAGAGTACCCTTAGGGTAGGGAAACACTAACTGCATTCCCCTAAGATCGATGCTGACATTTTGAAGTTGGAATTTCGGGATTTTTGATTTTTCTTATAATTGGAGGGCAAAGTCAGGTAATGCTTTAAAAAAATTAATAGCATTTTAGAAGTCGTGATTCCACGTCGTTTGTTGTATATCTCATGAGTGTTCTCTATGCGGCATCCTAGTAATATATGAGCCGCTCAGTGCACACTTCGACTAACTCCACTTTTTGAAAATTTTGAGATTTTAGTGTCAAAGCCTTTGATATCGCCATATCTATTTATGATTATAATATCTTTCCTGAATAATAAAGATGAGCACCTTTAAATAACAAGTTTTTATTGACCACTGAATAATATGCAATTTTTTTCAGTGCACACTTCGATTAACTCCACATTCAAATGTAGCTCTGCTCGCAACGTGTACATGCAATACTCTTTCGGCTTTTGTTGAAACTATAGATGGCCTTTAGAAAATTATGACGTATATAACATACATTTTTGACTTATATTACATACGTCGAAAACGTCGTAAACCTAGCCATGACGAATGACGCTAACATAAAGCTAACATGAATTAATTACAAATATTGTTTTATAACCGAACTGCCAACATTAATTTTTATGTGAAACCTGTAATATATGTGTATAAAACTAAGTTTTTCGTTAATAAAAAAATTCAAAACCTAACTTTATTACTTTTTTCAGTGCACACTTCGATTAACTCCACCATTACCACAACATTACTAACGATTGTTTGTTGACTATTGTTTTTATTTTATTTTATATACCGTTAGATGAAAGCTATACCTGCTATTATGCATTCTACATTATATATTTGAATCCATATTATCAGGGGAATTTTAAAAAACAATATACATTTCATCATTGCTTTTCTCAATTTTTTGTTTTATGGAGTTAGTCGAAGTGTGCTCTGAACGCTTCATATGTAAGTCCGGCGAAATCCTAAAAAAATGTACGATTATATAAACTCAAAACGGAGATCGAGTAATTTTCCAAAATGTATGAAATTTGGCTCAGTAGAGGCTGACGACGATCTTACTATCAGTCATATTATTGGCGATTTCTTCGCAACAACATACTCGAAAAAATTATTTGATAAAACTTATAACTACCATTATAAGATTAAAAAATCGTACCGAATCAATGTTGTGGCAATTAGTACGCAAAAAATTATGGAAACCCTAAAAGCTGTAAAAAGCACATTCAATCCTGTACCGGATGGTACACCGTCCAATTTATATTTATCAGGAAGAGCACAAAAAGTAAAATTTAACAAAGCTATCTCCAAGACTATCTTTATTTCATCTGGTTACCACAGAGAAGTCATCATGGTCCCATTCTTTTCAACCTGTTCATTAATGATTCGTCTACAACAATAAAATACACTGTGCAACACAAAAATTATTAACCATATTCTGACACCGCAGCGTGATAGAAGACCAAAAAAAGAGAGGACACGTGTCTCGCCTTTGTTTCGTATCTCATCAACTTTCGCGGTTATAGGCCTCCAAAGGTTTGAGGCTTTGATGTAAAAAGGGTCATTTAGTCAGGAATATATCTTTCAAACCGTTAAGAAATTTGAATTCATCTCAGAGGCAAAGTTGTAGCTCTTGTCTTAAAAAACAAAAATTGTGAACACATATAATTATATGTGCCACAAATTGGAACTCAAGGTCTGTGCGGTGGAAAATTCCTTTTGGAGATGAAAGCCCTTAGTGAGTATATTAAGAACCCAAAAGGAAATTTTCCCCATAGGTCAAGTCTCTGAGAAATCGCGCGATGAATTTTTTGAATTTTCGCCTATGGTGCTTGAGAAAATAGCTTCATATCTCTGTTTGCCGTTATTGTATCTTCGTTTTGAGATTACATGTCTTCAGTCAAATCGAATGGCGAATCTTTTTGTAGAACATTTCATTCTTCTAACTCAATTCCTTTCATGTCCTTTTCGTCCTTCCTTTCTTGAACCGTAGTAAAAGTACCACAAGATGAGATTTTACAGCATCCAAATATTCCACAAAAATGTTGCTCAGAGAATTTTAAGTACGGTTCTCATTGACAACTAATCGATACTGTCACGTTTTCATTGTCTTTTTTGACATTTAACCGGTTTTTGTTCAGATAAAAACTATTTTTTGTTTTTCTGTATATTCGTTATTTGTTATGTGTTGGTAGGTAGACATACCCATTGGTTATCGCTTATATTGACATCTGGGATGTATCTGAAATATTTACCATATATAGCTCCCGATATGCTGAACACGTTAATGACAAATTTTCTTGGAAAAATAGATCCGGTTATCTAATATTTTGAACCGGATATAGCGATATAAAACCCGGATTTTGTACCGATTTTAAGTAACCGATTAAGCTTATATGTATACCATTAGAAAGCTAATAAAATTGCCAATCAGGGAAAATAATTTTTTGACAGCATCTTACCTAAGTTCGGTGCTAAAAAAAAACCCCGTATTCTTGAACCGTTTTTAAGGAAAATATCACTGCGCGTAAATATGAAGATAAAAGCTTGGTGGGTGAAATATTCTATTTGCCGATGAAAGTCGATGAAGTTAATATTATGAACCCGGAAGGACAGTTAGGCCATAGGTCAAACTTCTGAGTTATGGCGTGATGCATACATTCTTGATGAACTTTAAGAGCACGACAATAAACTCGTAACATAAATTCCATTTCGCTATAACTCAGAAGTTTGACCTATGGCCTAACTGTCCTTCCGGGTTCATAATATTAACTTCATCGACTTTCATCGGCAAAAAGAATATTTCACCCACCAAGCTTTTATCTTCATATTTACGCGCAGTGATATTTTTCCTTAAAAACGGTTCAAGAATACGGGTTTTCTGTTTTAGCACCGATTTCAGGTAAGATGCTGTCAAAAAAATTATTTTCCCTGATTGGCAATTTTATTAGCTTTCTAATGGTATACATATAAGCTTAATCGGTTACTTAAAATCGGTACAAAATCCGGGTTTTATATCGCTATATCCGGTTCAAAATATTAGATAACCGGATCTATTTTTCCAAGAAAATTTGTCATTAACGTGTTCAGATACATCCCAGATGTCAATATAAGCGATAACCAATGGGTATGTCTACCTACCAACACATAACAAATAACGAATATACAGAAAAACAAAAAATAGTTTTTATCTGAACAAAAACCGGGTAAATGTCAAAAAAGACAATGAAAACGTGACAATATCGATTAGTTGTCAATGAGAACCGTACTTAAAATTCTCTGAGCAACATTTTTGTGGAATATTTGGATGCAGTAAAATCTCATCTTGTGGTACTTTTACTACGGTTCAAGAAAGAAAGGACGAAAAGGACATGAAAGGAATTGAGTTAGAAGAATGAAATGTTCTACAAAAAGATTCGCCATTCGATTTGACTGAAGACATGTAATCTCAAAACGAAGATACAATAACGGCAAACAGAGATATGAAGCTATTTTCTCAAGCACCATAGGCGAAAATTCAAAAAATTCATCGCGCGATATCTCAGAAACTTGACCTATGGGGAAAATTTCCTTTTGGGTTCTTAATATACCCACTAAGGGCTTTTATCTCCAAAAGGAATTTTCCACCGCACAGAAACCTTGTTGCACAGTGTAATCCATCAAACTTCATCTGCAAGGTCAAAATCGACATAGTCAAATTTCTTTTAAAATTGTTTCTCAAGTTTTGTTATACAGCTATCAAACCGATCAAATGTGAAGCAAACAACCAACTACAAAAATGTAACTCAGATCTCAATAAACATCTTTCTAGAACATACGAACTCTGTAGAAACAGATTTAATGGTCAAAATAACAAAACAATTTCGATTTTTATCCTTTTTTCTCGGCTTCTGCTCCATAGATACTAAACCGTTAAAAATTCAATTAAACAATTAAACACAATATTGTAGCAAAGGCATCAATAAACAACTTTCTAGAACATGCGAAATGTCTGTGAATTCTTCTTAATGGTAAAAATAGCAAAACACTTTTGAAAGTATTAAATTTTTACACTTTTTTCTCCGTTTCTGGTCCAAAGATACGCAACCGCCCAAAAATTACAGTCAACTACAAAAATGTACCTTGGATTTCAACAAACAAGTTCCTAGAACAAATGAAGATTCTAGGAACGATTTTTCAAGCTCAAAATTCGATTATTTTAGACCTTTCTTTCCTGTTCAGGTCCGTAAATAACAAACCTTTCTAATTTCCTTGAGTTTTTAACAGTTTGTTATTTCCAAACCTGAGCAGGGGGGATGTTAAAAATAATTTAATTGTTCGTGATTTTCAGCCCTAAGAATCATTCCTTGAATCTTCATATGTTCTAAAAAGTTGTTTATTGAAATCTTAGGTACATTTTTGTGGTTGAATGTATCCTAATTTTGGGCGGTTGTGTATCTTTGGACCAGAGTCGGAGAAAAAAGTATAAAAATTGGATATTTTCAAAAGATTTTTGCTATTTTTACCATTAAGAACCGTTCATAGACATTTCGTATGTTCCAGAAAGTTGTTTATTGATGCATTTGCTGCATTTGATTGTTTTCTTGAATTTTGAACGGTTTAGTATCTATGGAGCAGAAGTCGAGAAAAGAGGATACAAATCGAAATTGTTTTGCTATTTTGGCCATTAAGATCCGTTTCTACAGAGTTCGTATATTCTAGAAAGATGTTTATTGAGATCTGAGGTACATTTTTGTTGTTGGTTGTTTGCTACAAATTTGATCGGTTTGATAGCTGTATAACAAAACTTGAGAAAAAATTTTAAAAGAAATTTGACCATGGCGATTTTGAACTTGTAGTTTGATGGATTATATGTGTTCAAAATTTTTGTTCTTTAAGACAAGAGCTACAACTTTGCCTCTGAGATAAATTCAAATTTCCTAACGGTTTGGACGATATAGACCTGACTAAATGACCCTTTTTACATCAAAGCATCAAACCTTTGGATGCCTATTACCGCGAAAGTTGATGTGATAGGGAAAAACGGCGAAGAACGTGTCTTCTCGTTTTTTGTGTTCTATCACACTGTGGAGTCAGAAGATGGTTAATAAAACATGATACAAAAAATTACACACAGTGATATTCAACATATTAATGTATGCAGACGACGTAAAAAATTTGCATTCATTGAAAGAACGAAAAATTGCTCCAATCAGGCTTAGATTGTTTTTATACATAGTGCAAATTTAATGGAATTTAACATTCGCAAATGGTGCCATGGTCGTGGGTTCGATTCCCAGGCCAGGCAACATCAAATTTTCAACGGTGGCAAAATACCCCTCAGTGATTTTGGCGACATATCCTGAGCTGAGCTGTCTCTTTATATCAATAGGCAGACAGACGAGTATGGTTAAATCGACTTTGAATTTTATGCCGAACAAAAATATATATCGTCGGTGTCATGCTTAAGTGTTCCATACGCCATTTGCTGTTTTGAGATAATCGCGTTTTAATGTTTTGTGTCCCAACTGCGTGGAGCAGACTAAAGAAAATATTTATATTTTTGACATGAATTGTTACTCATAGTATATAGAACATACATATTTGCAAAAATATAGAAGAATATGTATTAAAATATAAAAGCTATAGAAAATTTCTTAAAAATAGAATTTTTGTCGATTTGTTCCACATCCACACATATGACACAAATGTGAAATATTGTACTCGTATAGCACATGGACCAAAGAGACAAACAGTTTTTCCATCTTTGCCTCAAAAAATTAAAAACTTTTAAATCGAAAATTAAATATCTGATTTTTGAAATGCGTATTTAAACTTGTAATTTTTAAAATATTAATTTTATACTTTTTAAAATATTAATTTATATAAAGTTTAAGCTTTCGCGTCGAAGTGTAGATATCTCGGAAACTAGAGCAGATAGGAGAAATCCGACCAACATACAGTAAAACCATAGAAATCACCTATATCTCAAGAAGTCAAAAATGGTGTATGGAAAACTTAAGCATGACACCGACGATATGACGAATATTTCGATGTGTTACAAACGGAATGACTAATTTAGTTATACCCATTTCATATATCATATCAATTAAAAGCGATTGTAAATGGAATAAAAGTTATGTTAGTCATTAATATCTTCTTCTTTATTTGCCTATTCGATTTTCGAATGTTGGCGACCAAAATGCATATATAAGTATAGTATTACAATAGTTTGAATTACACTGTGCAACAAAATGGAGCTCAAAGTCTGGGGGGTGGAAAATTCCTATTGGAGATGAAAGCCCTTGGTGAGTATATACAGAACCCCGAAGGACAGATTCGCCGTGAGTCGAACTTTCGCGATATGGCGTGATGAATATTTTGCTGGAGACCCTAAAAGCCATCTGGAATCAGCGTTATATCTTTGTTCGCTGTTGTTTAAGCTTATATTTAAGATGACATGTCTTCAGTCAAATCAAATGAGGAGTTTTTCGTAGAACATTTCGATCTTCTAACTCGCTTCCTTCAATGTCCTTTTCGTCCTTTATTTCAAGAACCGCAATAAAAGTGGCACAAGATGACATTTTTCAGCTTCGGAATATTCTACAAAAATGTCGCTCGGAAGATTTTAGGTACGGTTCCCAAAGACATAAAATCGATAAAATCATGTTTAAGTGGTCGTTTTTCACTTTTACCCGAATCTTGCTCAGACAGCTCTATATCTATTTATTTCAATACATTATTGTTAACCTATTAATGATCTAGAATTCTCGGAGTCATTAAAACAGTTGTATCTTGTTTTGTTAAGCACGTTAATTTCATTATTTTTTGGAATAAATATCCGGATATCCGAATTATGGAACCGGTTATTCTGATATTAAAACCGAATTTTTATCCGGTTTTTATGAACCGAATAACCGTATATGTATATCATTAGAAAGCTATTAAAATTGTCCAACAGATATGACTAATATGCATTAGACGTTTTAAGCGGTTATGGTGCTGGAACAAAAAACCTTATATTTGAACCGTTTCTTAACGTTTGTGAGGATACATTTCTGTGCGTGAAAAAAATTATGATCATGACCTGGGGGGTGGAAAATTCTTTTTGGAGGTGAAAGCCCTTGGTGTGGACATACAGAACCCTGAAGGGCAGATCCGCCGTGAGTCGAACCTTTGTGTTATGGCGGGTTGAATTCTGGGATGGTGACCCATTATTGCAAGCGTAAAAAGTTACGTAACTGAATTTCAAGTGGGTTTAGGGTGCTACTGGGACAGTATGTGCTAAGTCAAATCGTTTTAAGACGATTTCTGTAGAACATTTGCTGTCTTACTCTTATCCTGCTCTTTTTGTTGAAGAAGGTATAAAACAAGTAAAAAAGTGTCAGTCGGCTTTGCCGACAGATATATACCCTCAACCAGTGTGAAGTGAAACTTTCACCTACGGACTGATCGATGTATTTAAGGTCTCTTCAGAATTTTATGGCCCTTTTTGGACATTTGAACTTGCCGACAATTATGGATTAGGAATTAACTGCACTAAGACACAAATGTTGAACCTTTGTGGGGGAGGTACCCTTAGGGAGGACCGATATGGTCCATTTTAGAAATTAAACAAAATTTTGACAAAATATTAGTAGATCCAAAGTTTGGACCAAATTGGTTGCCCCATTCAAGTGATAGAACAATATCAGTGACATTTTTTAAATATTGGGGAGGAGTACCGGAAGTTGTGGACCGGTATTGCCCCATGAAACTAAGTTTGGATATAATATGACGAAGACCAAATGTTGGACCAAATCGGTTGAACGGTTCGAGAGTTATCGTGCTCTCCGACAGTCACATATGGTGACATAGGGACTTTTTTTATAACTTTCGGGCTGTTTTCCTAAGAAATATGGACCTGCCCCCGAAAAAACTTTTACCGTCGTAATGGAGGTAGCGATTGCAAATCACTTTAACAAAAACTAAAGTGATTCGAGAGCAGGTCATAAAGTGAACTTATCCGAAATTGTGTGTGAGAGGTACCAGAAGGAGTAGACAAATATAGTCCATATTCGAACCTGATCTATATCTGGTAGATATAAGAGGATGTGCAAAGTATGGATTACATTGGTTACTCCCTTCAAGAGTTATCGTGCACACAAATTTTCCGAACATTTCCGAACTTTTGTGGGGGAGGTACCGGGAGGAGTGGACCGATATAGCCCATCTTCGAACTTAAACTAAGTTTGGACAAAATATTACGAAAGCCAAATTTTGGATCGAATCGGTTGATCCGTTCGAGAGTTATCGTACGCTCCATCCATTACACATAGTGTTATAGGGGCTTTTTGCATCTTTCAGGCTATTTTCTCAGGAAGTATGGACTTGCCCCTGATGAAACTTGTACCGTCATATGGGGGGCAATGAATACAAGTTGTTGCAACAAAACTCAAAGCGATTCGAGAGCAGGTCCTAATCTGAACTTATCGGAAATTTTGTGTGGGAGGTACCCGAAGGAGTGGACCGATTGAGTCCATTTTCGAACCTCACCTAAGTTTATTAGAAATTTCACGATGTGCAAAGTATGGGTCAAATCGGTTACTTCCTTCAAGAGTTATCGTGCACACAAATTTTCCGAACATTTTCGAACTTTTGTGGAGGAGGTACCGGAAGGAGTAGACCGATATAGCCCATCTTCGAACTTAAACTAAGTTTGGACAAAATATTACGAACGCCAAATTTTGGACCAAATCGGTTCATCCGTTCGAGAGTTATCGTGCGCACCAGCCAGCCAGACAGACGGACAGACAGACAGACGGACGGACATTGCTCAATCGACTCCAAATTGTCCGAAACACATTTCGTCCAAACATACTTGGGGTCTAAACCCATTATTTCGATGAGGCACATTTTGCCCGTATGAAAGTGTATATGGTAAATTTCAAATTTCCTTTACAATTCCATCGAAAAAAAATTAAAAAAAATTTTTACAAGCACATTCACGATTTTTCGTACATGGGTTAAGAAAAAAATCGTGGTTTCAAATCTGTTCGCGTTCACAAAAATGGATGCTGCGCCCAAAAGTTATGGGGGGTTTTATTCCCTTATAAAGAAAAAATATTTAAAATTTCCCTTTGTGTTGTAATACCAAAATGTATATATAAATCGGTAACAACATTTAATATCTATACATAGACACCTAAATATTTGCTAAATTTATTTTCATTTTCGCGGAAAATCAAAAAATAATGAAGGAATCGTGGAGTAAATTTTATTTATTCTAACTCAGAGTCCATAAAAATCTTTAAAAAAATAAATTAAAAATACGTACGGAATCTAGACAATGTCCAGAAAAATGTGAGACCAAAAATTTATAGATTATGATTTTAAATTGCATATTGCAGCTACAACAAAAGAGAAAAGTTTATTGTTGGAACATTATTTCAAGAATATGTTTTTTGGTTTAATACGAAAAATTTGAGAAAATTTTTTGGGAGTTATTCTACTATTTCGCTAAATTTCCAAACAAAACCTGAATTATTTTGCTAAAACCTCTTCAAGGAAAATAGTTTATCATCGTGAAAGTATATTTGCTTAGTCTGATAAGCAATAGAATTAGGAAATAAAGAGTGATATTGATATTATAATCAAAGAAAAAACATAAAAGTTAAAAACCGTATAACGCGCGAAATAGTTAAAATCAGTTAAGGCGCATGTGCTTTTCGCATAGAGCGAGTGCATCTCTGTCAAAATGTTTGCATTTTTCCATGTTTCATTCAGCGACCAAAGTGTGCCATCAGTTGCATCTTACTACACCAAAATGCTTCATGTGGGTAAAAACAACGCGATGTTCATATGATTATAAGGCGCATCCGATTTCAGTGACCCCCTGTTAAAAATACGTCAATAAGACACATTTTATACAGATTCGTCAAGAACCGCGGATGTGCTACCTGATTCTATTTTTGGTTAAATACGAATACTACTCCCGAAGCTCTGTAATTTATGACACACCTTTTCGACAAATATTATAATCGCGTATAAAGGATTTCATTTATGTAAACATTTTTAAGGGAAATCGCGGTTTAGTCGCCGATTAGTCAAAATAAAATTTTGCTTATTTTCCTATTTTCAGGGTATCTATATCAGCGGTTTTAGTGGGTGGATTCGATCGCGGTAGGGCTCATTAAATCCGGCGCGGAAAAAAACTAAAATCACGCGGGGTTCAAGGGTACCTGAGTCACAGTTGTAAATTTTGAAGCCAAAAAATAGGTTTTTAAAGAAAATTTACGCACCAAAAATTAGACTTTGGACTCCTATTACTAGGGAGCTGTACGGAGCACACTCATGAGATATACATCAAACGACGTGGAATCACGAGTTCTACAATCCAATAAATAGTTTAGGTCATTATCTGGTTGCGCCCTCTAATTATAAGAAAAACTCAAAATACCCCGATTTCAAAACTTCAAAATGTCAGCATCGATTTATGGGGGATACACTGTATATATCGAGAAGTCATACATTAGAACCATGTTGCCCAAGGGGTATTCTTCAATTCTTTCTTTGAGCTCAGGTTTGAATTTTCCCTGGTTTAACCAGAAATCAAGAAAAAACACAAAAAAAACTTGCTAACTTCAACACATTTTTACCCATTTTTTTATATTACCACCAACACAGCTTCCACGTAATTTATTTATTATGGTCTATATTATGAGACCCCGGCTAAAACACTTCAATTAATATAAATATATTCATATTATATAAAATATATTGACAGTTCGCGACTTATTAAATGGTGAACCTCAACTTCAAAGATTGTAAAACATTTTTGAATATTACCATATACCCTCTTTAGCATAAATGCTGAGGGTATAAATATACTTTAAAGAAAAGGAAAGATACAATTTCAGGGTTAAAATATTAAAACAAAAAAATCCTCAGCCGATTTGGCTAGGGCATATCACGAAAATAATCTTACGCCGACATAGCACATACTGTCCCAGTAGCACCCTAAACCCACTTGAAATTCAGTTACGTAACTTTTTACGCTTGCAATAATGGGTCACCATCCCAGAATTCAACCCGCCATAACACAAAGGTTCGACTCACGGCGGATCTGCCCTTCAGGGTTCTGTATGTCCACACCAAGGGCTTTCACCTCCAAAAAGAATTTTCCACCCCCCAGGTCATGATCATAATTTTTTTCACGCACAGAAAAGTATCCTCACAAACGTTAAGAAACGGTTCAAAAATAAGGTTTTTTTGTTCCAGCACCATAACCGCTTAAAACGTCTAATGCATATTAGTCATATCTGTTGGACAATTTTAATAGCTTTCTAATGATATACATATACGGTTATTCGGTTCATAAAAACCGGATAAAAATTCGGTTTTAATATCAGAATAACCGGTTCCATAATTCGGATATCCGGATATTTATTCCAAAAAATAATGAAATTAACGTGCTTAACAAAACAAGATACAACTGTTTTAATGACTCCGAGAATTCTAGATCATCAATAGGTTAACAATAATGTATTGAAATAAATAGATATAGAGCTGTCTGAGCAAGATTCGGGTAAAAGTGAAAAACGACCGCTTAAACATGATTTTATCGATTTTATGTCTTTGGGAACCGTACCTAAAATCTTCCGAGCGACATTTTTGTAGAATATTCCGAAGCTGAAAAATGTCATCTTGTACCACTTTTATTGCGGTTCTTGAAATAAAGGACGAAAAGGACATTGAAGGAAGCGAGTTAGAAGGTCGAAATGTTCTACGAAAAAAATCCTCATTTGATTTGACTGAAGACATTTTATCTTAAATATAAGCTTAAATAACAGCGAACAAAGATATAACGCTGATTCCAGATGGCTTTTAGGGTCTCCAGCAAAATATTCATCACCCCATATCGCGAAAGTTCGACTCACGGCGAATCTGTCCTTCGGGGTTCTGTATATACTCACCAAGGGCTTTCATCTCCAATAGGATTTTTCCACCCCCCCAAAATTTCGGTTCACAGTGTTATTAAATGGTGTTTATAATATCGGTAAAAGTCTTTCTGTTTCTAGCTTCGCTTAGCAGGTTTGTGACGTCACGTATGCCGGTCCATTCTTGGATGTTGTTGATCCACAGAAGTTGTTTCCTCCCTCTGGTAGGCCTTCCTTCAAAGTTTACACGGATAATACTTAGCAGCAGTTTGTATTTTTGTTTTCTCATAATGTGTCCCAAGTATGATGTTTTTCGTCTCTTTATGTTATTCAACAGCTCTTTTCCTCGGTGTAATCTTCTCAGAACTGCATTATTTGATATGAAGTGTGTCCACGATAATTTTAGGATGCGTCGATATGTCCACATCTCAAAGGCTTCAAGTTTTTTCATATCTACGGATTTTAAGGTCCATGTTTCCATGCCATTAATGTCATTAATATCGTGCAACAAGAAATTGAAAATTTCATTTTCATTTTATAGTATCTTTTTTTCACAAAAATGTAATTTCAAAGTAGTTTGTGCGGACCTTTGTTAATACTTGAATGGAATAAGCGATATTTCAGTCGTTAATAGGCAAAAGTTCATTCATTCCTGCTACAGCAAATCATTTTTGAGAAAAACCCTTTTTAGCCACAAGGCTGAGGATATAAAAATGAAGTGGACATCACCATTACCCTTATTACAAAAATATATGTACATGGTTTTTCATAATTCCACTCAGAAATGGATTCCAAATATCATCATTAATGCCAGCTATCGCATGTTACAATGCCAAAGACATACATACGATGTGGTGCAGGGAATTGAAGCAAATTCAAAGAAAAGCATATTCTTTATATGCCACGGTTTACTTGAGCTTAAATCGACGACATGTGTTTTGGGTTAATGGGGATTTTCTCAGTAATTGTTACTTAATAGTCACAAGAAGATGCAACAATGCAATCCTGCACCAGTTTTTTGGGAAAAGCATATTAATGTATTAACATTTCTATAAAATTCATTGAATGCATTTCGAATTAAATAAAGTATTTTCTTTCCTTTAAATAAAAGCTTTGACAAATAACAGAACAGTTATCTAGAATTTCTATCCACAAATAATTAAAAAAGTAAAAACGGCGTTATGTTCTGCTGGCCGAAATTGTTATACCCTTCACCACGAGTTGTATTGAAGGAAAATGGAACAATTAGTTTTCTTTCGTTTATGAAGAAGACTAAATACAAAATTTCAGCAAGTTCGGTAAAACAAACTGGAATATTTTATAACCCAATGGAAGACTAAATAACAAACTTCAATAATTTCGGTGGGATATCATAACCCTCAGAATTACGAAATCGGAAGGTACAGTTTTATGGACGCTATATCGAAACGTGGACCTATACCGACGAATTTCAGCCCGAAAATTTGCTACCTCCAACGTAAACTAAATAAAAATTTCAGCCATTTCGGTGGCTGATTTTCGATATTTTGAAGGTTGTGGCCACAACGGATGTACCGTTCTATAGGGTCATTATGAGGTGGATAGTTTTGTACCCCCAACAAAGACTAAATACTAAATTTCCACAATTTCGGTGGAATATTGATGCCACAAAATTCAAAATACCGGAAATACCGGCATGGACCCATACCGACATATTTCATATGGAAAGTTTTATACCCCAAATTTTAGCCATTTCAGTGGATTATTATTGTGGCCACAACTTTAAATAACGAAAATCGTGGCCCTATACCGAAAAAAATCTGGCAGAAAGTTTTATACCACAAACGAAGACTAAGTACCAAATTTCAGCCATTTCGGTGTGATAATGAAATACCGAAAATCGGGTGATACCGTTCTATGAGGGCTATATCAAAACATGATATATCGGTTCAACACCAAACATCGTAGGAGTAATAGAAACTTCTATACTAAACTTCAAAGTTCTATCTTAAAAATATATCTTAAATTTCAACAGACGGACGAAAAGACGGACATGGTTATATCGACTCATAATTTTACGCTGATCAAGAATATACACTTTTCTTCCTCTTATTTCTGCTCCTCAGCAAAACATTTCAGTGGAACTAGCGGTTCCATTGATGTCACACCTTGAAAAAGTCGAATTCTGTATCAAGTAAAAACGGAGTTTAGTTCCGGAGTTTAGTACCTCCCGATTTTCGGTATTTTAAAGGTTGTGGACACAATAACCCATCAAAATTGCTAAAATTTGGTATTTAGTATTCGTTGGGGGTACTCAATTTTCCCCTATAAATTTGTAGGTATAGGTCCACGTCTTCCTATATTCCTCATAAAAGCGTACCTCTTGATTTTCGGTATTTGGAAGGTTTTAGCCACATTATCCTACCGAAATATCAGAAATTTGGTATTAAATCTTATTTGAGTTCAAAAACTTTCCGCCAGAAATTTGTCGGTATAGATCGATGCTTTCCCATAGCCCCACAGAACGGTACCGCCCGAATTTCGGTATTTCGAAGGTTAAGGTAAGGTCACATTAGGCAAATAATTTGTCGGTATAGATCGATGTTTTCCCATAGCCCCATAGAACGGTACCGCCCGAATTTCGGTATTTCGAAGGTTAAGGTAAGGTCACATTAAGCACATTAGGCAAATAATTTGTCGGTATAGATCGTTGTTTTCCCATAGCCCCATAGAACGGTACCGCCCGAATTTCGGTATTTGGAAGGTTAAGGTAAGGTCACATTAAGCAAATATTTGCTCCAGCGACAGGCAGTGTGCTATTACTGAGAGCAAATGAGCATAAATTTCAATGCATTATTTAGCAATGTCCGTCCATCTGTCTGTCTGGGTGGCTGGTGCGTACGATAAATCTCGAAGGGATGCACCGATTTGGTCTAAAAGTTGGCTATCGCAATATTTTGTCCAAACTTAGTTTAAGTTCGAAGATGGATTATATCGGTCCACTCCTTATGGTACCTCCCCCGGAAAATTTGTGCGCACGTTAACTCTCGAAGGGAGTAACCGACTTAGTCCATGCTTTGCACATTGTGAAATTTCTACCAAACTTAGATGAGATTCCAATATGGACTCCATCGGTCCACGCCTTCGGGTACCTCCCACACAAAATTTCGGAAAAGTTCAATTTAGGACCTGCTCTCGAATCGATTTTATTTTTGATGTAGCCACTTGTATTCACGGCCCTCCATACGACGGTACAAGTTTCATCAGGGACAAGCCCATACTTCATGACAAAATAGCCAGAAAGGTGCAAAAAACCACTATGACACCGTGTGTAGTTGTTGGAGCGCAGCATAACTCTCCAATGGATCTACCGATTCGGTCCAACATTTGGCCTTCGCAATATTTTGTGCAAACTAAGTTCGAAGATAAGCCATATCGGTCCACTCCTTCAGGTACCTTCTCCACAAAAGTTCAAAAATGTTCGGAAAAAATGTGCGTACGATAACTCTTGAAGGGAGTGACCGAGTTTGTCCATACTAACATATCTGCCAGGTATAGATTAGGTTCGAATATGGACTATATTTGTCCACTCCTTCCACACAAAATTTCGGATAAGTTTACTTTAAGACCTGCTTTCGAATCACTTTGAGTTTTCTTGAAGCAACTTCCATTCACTGACTCCCTTTACGATGGTACAATTTTTTCAGGGACAAGTAAATACTTTCTGAGAAAATAGCCCGAAAGTTGTAAAAATTCCTATGACACCATGTGTAGTGGCTGCAGTGCACTATAGCACTCGAAGTGGTCAACGGATTTGGTCCAAAATTTGGCTCACAGTTTTAATTCACATAGGCTGAGGGTATATCTCTGTCGGCAAAGCCGACTGACACTTTTTTACTTGTTTCTTCATATTTTAAAATTTGTCAATAAAAATTTTCCTTTGTACCAGTGTTGAACATTTGTAAGTTTACCAAAAAAATAAATAAATAATATCATTTTTTAACATAACATTATTTTAAAATTTGTTTTGTTTTTTATTTAGGAATTTATCTTAAGCATCTTAAAAACTGCCTAATTTTTTCGATTTTCAGCCGAACAATAAGCTAACTAAATTGATGATTAAATAGCTACAGCTCGGACATTATGTGAATAGGCACCCAAGCCGAATAGCCCACCAAATATTAAAGTGATATTTTCTTCAGAAGATGATTATTTAAATACAAAAGAGGATTTGAATTTGAGTTATGCAATAGCTAAACCTATCGCGAGAATCCAAAAATTTCATTCAGTAATACACACTAATGCTGGTACAATAATTGGTGAACAATCGTTAAAAAAATTTATTATTAATATCAAACCGCGAAAATTGCACCTAAAAATACAAAAAAGAAGATATTAAAGAAGTTACTAGGGCTGCACAAAAACTATCTGGCCTAGGGAACACATCGTGTTGCCAGGCGCCATTTAAATTTTTTTTTAAAAAGTTTGAGAGTTTTCAGCCTAGACGTACTCACGACAGTTTGTCGTACGACCATGTGATGTGTTGTTTACAGTGACTTGAAAAAATCACTTTGGTGATGGTCAGATAATATTCAAGAGTCGGAATGGCCAAAAATTCCAAGTTTTATTTAATCTTGTGCGAATATCTCCGCTTTTAGTAGTCGTATTCCAGAGGGAAAGTCCGTCAATGGACCAGCAAAATATCACCTTTATTATGATAGGTTGGCGCACATCCCACATGCCCATTTTTTATTGGAATTGCACTGACGATTGTCTCAGCTTTGCTTGGATGTGTTTCAACAATGAAGACATTTTGAGTTTTAAAATGTTCCCAATTGCGTTACCAAAACTGGTGAAATGGTTTTGATGTCAACAAAAGACGCTGGGATATCCCAATTTCCATGGTCATATTCCCAGGAGAGAGTTTGATAATAAAACTAAAGCATCTGAACTTTAAATTAATACAAAATGTGACATTTATGGGATTTGTAGGATTACTTATTTAGCCACTGTAGGATTACTTGTTTAACCACAAAATTATAGGTACCAACTTCCACAGTTAGTCCGAGATCTATGGACGCTTTGCGCGTCGACACCATCAGCTTGGTCTTTTCGCCGTTTATCGCCAGACCCACTTTCGCAAATTCTCCTTCGACCTTTATAAAGGTATCGGTTACTTCTTTTACTGATCGTCCCATGATGCCTATATGATCAGCATAAGCAAGTAACATGTGGCTGTTGGTGTAGATTGTGCCACTTCTTTTGACGTTTGCCTCTCGTATAACATTTTATAGCAGGATTTTGAAAAGATCACACGAAAGGCTGTATCTTTGACTGAAACCTCTTTTGGTACAACACTCTTCGGAGAGGTTCTTTCCTATTTTAACTGAAGATCTTGTGTCAGTTAGAGTCATTTTACAAAGCCGAATGAGCTTTGCGGGGATACCAAATAATCGACAAAAAGGTGGTATGTGTCGATCTGCATCTCTTGGGTCTTCTCCAGGATTTGCCGCAGGGTAAATATCTGGTCAATGGTGGACTTGCCAGGTCTAAAGCCGCATTGGTATGGTCCAATTATTTCGTTGACCATGGACTTTAGTCGTTCGCACAATATCCCTGACACTATCTTGTAGGCGATAGGGAGAAGACTTATGCCCCTATAGTTGGAGCATAAAGTCTTATCTCCTTTCTTATGGACGGGACTCAGGATGCTCAGGTTCCAATCGTCGGGTACGCGTTCTTCCTGCCAGATGGAGCTAACTAGCTGATGCATACACATTATCAGCGTGTTGCCTCCGGTTTTAAACAGCTCGGCTGGTAGGCCATCAGCTCCTGCTGCCTTATTATTCTTTAGCCGGTTTATTGCCTCATCTCATCTTGCCCGGGTGGTATACATTCAATACCATCTTCTGGGATTGGATCTGTGGTATCTTCGTCGACTTCGCTACTATTGGATAAAATGCTCTTTCCACATCCTTAGCACACTATCTGTATCAGTTACCGGATTACCTTGCTGGTCTTTACAGGAGGATCTGCCAGTTCCAAAGCCATCAGTTTGATGTTTCACTCGTTGGTAAAATGTTCGCACTTCATTCTGTCTCCTGTACATCTCGATTTTTTCACACTTCCGCTTTTCCATCTCTCTCTTTTTCCTGTGGAAAAGATGTTTCTCCTCTCTCCTTTTCTCCCGATACCTCTCTCGTGCGCTTCGCGTTGCTACTGATTCTAAAGCAGCCCTATATGCCGCATTTTTCTCTTCGGTAGCAGCACGACACTCCTGGTCATACCATGGATTCCTTGGTGGAGGTCTCTGGTATCCAAGTACTGATTTTGCGGCTGTTTGCATGGAGTGGGCAATGTTTTGCCATTGTCCTGATAAGTTATCGGGACGAGGATTGCTTTGATTAAGCAGTTGGGCCAGTTGAGTGGAATATGCTGTGACTATCTGTTGTGATTGCAGCTTGTGCCTGTTCGCACTTTGTTTGCTACGTTTAATCTGGTACGCTGCAACAAGGTAGTGGTCCGAGTCTATGTTTGCACCTCGGAACGATCGTACATCCAACACGCTTCATGCGTGTTTTCCATCTATCACAACGTGATCAATTTGATTTCTTGTTCTTTGATCTGGCGACAGCCAGGTGCCCTTATGAATATCGAGATTCTTAAATCTGGTACTGCTAGCTACCATGTTTCTTGCAGCTGCAAAGTCTCATACCATTGTCAGATGTTTCACTGTGGAGACTGAATTTCCCGACTGTTGGGACAAAGATATTCTCCTTTCCAATTTTGACTTTAAAATCGCCTAGTATAATTTTAATGTCATGAGCAGGGCAACGGTCATAAGTTTCTTCTAAGCGCTCGTAAAATATATATTTAGTCTGTTCGTCCTTGTCTTCAGTGGGAGCATGAGCGCAAATAAAGCTGATGTTGAAGAATTTTGCATTTAATCGAATTGCAGCGAGTCTTCCATTCACTGGGGTGAAGCTTGTTTTAATCTCCGTCCAACTACAAACCAGCAACCAAACTCATGCTTTGTGTCATGGCAGCTATAATACAGTGCGTCACCTTTAGGTGTTGTTGTGACGCCTTTCCCGTTCCATCGTATTTCCTGTATAGCAGTAATGTCGGTCTTGTACTTTTCAAATACATCTGCCAATGCGTAAACTGCAAATTCTCTATAAAGAGTGCGAACATTCCAGGTGCAGATTCGCAGATCATGGTCCTTAAAACGTTTGCGGGGGTCGTCAACTTTTGAGGGATTTGTTTTTCTTTTCTTTCGTTTTTCATAGTAGGCTGTTTTTTCTAGGGGGGTTACTAACCCGACGCCCAAACCCAAGTTTTTAACGTTCTTATGGGTGAACGCGCGGCACATGTTAGCTCACTACCTTTAACCGGTGTTAAAGGCAGTTTCCCAGGTGACACCACGGGAGGTCAGTGTCCACTTGAGATGAAAGAGGGACCAAGATAAATCCTGGGCTTTGCCATGTTAAAGCCGGTCAGGACCGTTCCTTGGTATCTTCCATCCCCTACGTCACCCTAAACAAATAATCCTAAAAAAAAATTTTTTAAATCGGATCAGATTTTAATATTAGCTATATAAAGGGCCCATGGAAACTTTGAGGCCCCAGTGGCAAGTGCTAACATATTCCGATTGAGCTCAAACTTTGGCAATCTTAATTTTTAACAAAACTAAGCATTTTAGGGAAAAAACCGACATCGATTTTTTTTCTAATGTTTACGAGTAAAAAGCTTATTCACAGGGGTAGTGGAGTAGGGTATCACATAGTCGGTCCCGCCCCGGCTATAGCCTTTGCTCACTTGTTTACCTTTGCAAACAGTATCTTTTAATTTAAGTTTTTTTCTATGAGGGTTATTTTAATGTGTTGCTCTTATATTTTCCAAAACTGCAGAGGTGTTTATGATTGTATGTAAATAGGCTTAAATTTTACGAGCGTATATGCACCCGTATTATCCACCCATATTTCCACTTAAACGTTTTTGTTTGCACCATGCAAAGGAGGTGCTTATTGTGAAGAGAAAATTCATCGTTTATATAAAATACGCCGTTTTCTCTGTTGGATGTATGTATGTATATCATTTGATATCCCTAATAATTTTATTTCATATATCATATCTATTAACGGTGGTTTTCAATGGAATAAAATTTATGTTAGTCATTAATATCGTGCAACAGATAACTGAGATTCCACTTATCATCATCAATGCCATACATCGCATATTACAATGTCAAAGACATGCCGTGTGGTGTAGGGAATCGAAGCGAATTCAAGCGAAAACATATTCTTTATATGCAACGGTTTACTTGAGCTTAAATCAAGGACATGTGTTTTGGGTTAATGTGGATTTTCTCAGTAATTGTTACTTAATAGTTACAAGAAGGAACAACAATTAGCAAATTTAGTATTGTCCTCAAGGGCACATGCTAGCATTAAAGCGATAACATCGAAATCCTTCACCACATTTTTTGGATAAAAGCATATTACATTCATAAACATTTCTATAAAAATCATTGAATGCATTTCGTATTAAATAAAGTATTTTCTTTCATTTGAATAAAAAATAAAAAAATGCTTTGACAAATAACAGAACAGTTATCTGGAATTTCTATCCACAAATAATTACAAACAAGTAACAACGGCGTTTTGGGTGCAATGGTATGCACACCCGCCTTGCACGTTGAAGGGCGTTGGTTTCCGGCCAGTCAACATCAAAATTTTCAACGGTGGCAAAATACCCCTCAGTAATGTTGGCGACATTTCCTGAGTATTTCAGCCATGTAAAACCTCTACAAAGTGGTGTCTTAAGACACGCCGTTCGGACTCGGCGATAAACTGTAGGTCCCATATCATTGAGCTGATATGAATCGGGGTACACTCATTGATATGAGAGAAGTCTCCCTTGTCCCGTGTGGGATGTTTGTGGAACAATTATAACAACGGCGTTAAGTTCGACCGGCCGAACTTGTTATACCCTCCACCACGAATTGTACTGAATTGAAATGAAACAAATTGTTTCCTTTCGTTTATGAAGAAGACTAAATACCAAATTTCAGTAAGTTCGGTAAAACAATGTGGCCAAGCGACAAATTTCTGGCGGAAAGTTTGTAGACTCAAATAAGACTAAATACCAAACTTCCGATATTTCGGTAAGATAATGTGGCTAAAACCTTGAAAATGCCGAAAATCAAGAAGTACGCTTCTATGGGGGATATGTGAAGACGTGGACCCATACTGATAATTATTTTCTGGAATATTTCATAACCCCATGGACGACCTAATAAAAAATGTTAATCATTTCGGTGGGATATTGAGATCACATCCCTCAGAATTACGAAAATCGGAAGATACCGTTCTATGGGGGCTATATCGAAACGTGAACCTATGCCGACTGATTTCAGTCGGAAAGGTTTTTACCTCCAACGTAGACTAAATATCAAATCTCAGTCATTTAGGTGGCTGATTTTCGGTAGTTTGAAGGTTGTGGCCACAACGGATGTACCGTACTATAAGGGCTGGGTGGACCGACAAATTTAGAGGGGAAAGTTGAATACCCCCAACGAGGACTTAATACCAAATTTCAACCATTTCGGAGGAATATTGAGCCCACAACCTTCAAAAACCCGAAATTCGGGAGGTATTGCTCTATGGAGGCTATATGAAGGCGTGGACCAATACTGATAAATTTCATATGGAAAGTTTTATACCCCAAATGAAGACTAAATACCAAATTTCAGCCATTTTGGTGGAATATTGATGCCACAAACTTAATACGAGTAGTCACAAGAAGAAACAATTATTACAAAATTTAACATTTACATGCCACCATACCATTGCTATCGAATACGATATCGTTTTCGAAAGTTTCTCGAGAAGAAAAAACACATGAAAAAACTTTTGCCAAATATTCGAAAAATATCAGCAACTGGTATGTTGGGAAAGTACTTTCGATCATTAAGGTTGAGTTTATTGAGACTCAAAAGCAACATACATATACTGCCAAAATTTATAAAGTATTTTTTTCAATGTCGGACGTCCGACGCGTCTGCTCAAAGTCGGAAGTTTTTTCCGACGCGTCTGACCGACTTCGGTCCGAACTCTGTCCGGTTAGTCTGACGAACTTTTTTCCCTCTCTCTCTCTCTGAAGTGATTTTTTTCTATTTTCTCTTGTCCTGCTTTAGCAATATTCATTATAAATAAGCGGGAAAAAATAATTGTACATGTTTTGCCACATTGTGGACAAATTGTAAATATGTAATTCTTGATGTGCCGACGTTGATGAAGTACGAACGAAAAAGTGAGTGCTCGGGTTTTAATTTCTTTATCGGAGAAAAAAATTGGTTTATTTTTGTTATGCGTCTTGATGCATGATAGTGTTTGAAGATCATTCATAGTGAACCGTTGCACAGTGGATCCACTTGTATGAGAAAGTGTCCAAAAATATTCAGAGTGTAATAATCAAGTCAATACGCCGGTTACAGCTTTGTGCTGCTGCGAAGAGTGTTTTAAGAAACCACGAGCGTAACATTCTACCCCTTTTCCCATCTGGAGGGGGTATGCGGTAAGAATTGTTTTATGCTGTTAATGCAAAATGTCATTAACAAAGGTCCCGATTATCTTATGATACATAGGCAAAACAATGCAAAACAATCTCCAAAACAACATAAAATCCAACCAATTTAGCAGATTAAAAAAATCCGCCAACGTAAGACAAATTAGAAGAAGATTTCTTCATCTTGCCACTGATGCCAATTATGTTAATGTACGCGCGCAGAGTTATACGCTAATATATCCATAGATACTTTATTCTAGGGCAGTTTTAGTCAGCGACCCACCCTTTATAGTCTGGCACTAGATGGCAGCTGTTTTTAATACTGAATAGTCTTGAACCCATGAACTACTTTAGAAAGTTATTTCCGAGGTGGGCACTGGTGGGAGACATGACTAAAACCTTAGGCCAATTTATGTACATGATCGAATTGGCATTACAAAATACACTAAGAAAATATGCAGCTAACTAGAATTTTGAATGAAAATTAAGCTATTTCGTCCTCCTTCAAAATCCACTGAAATATTTTGCTATACGTATTAGTTTCGCGATATTTTGAATATATTTACTTGCACTTTGTTGCGGATTTGTAGTTGGTCGGTGGTTAAAACATCTGGTCTCCAGCTTCACCCCAAACCAAAGATATATTTTACGAGCGCTTAAAAGAAACTTATGACCGTTGTCCTGCCCATGACATTAAAATTATTCTAGGCGAAAGGAGAATATCTTTGGCCCAACAGTCGGGAAATTCAGTCTCCACAGTGAAACATCTGACAAAGGTATGAGGTTGATAGACTTTGCAGCTGCAAAAAACATGGTCGTTAGCAGTACCAAATTTAAGCATCTCGATATTCATAAGTGTCTCCAGATCAGAAAACAAGAAATCAAATTGATCATGTTGTGATAGATGGAAGACATTCATCGAGCGTGTTGGATGTACGATCGTTCCGAGGAGCAAACATAGATTCGGACCACTACCTTGTTGCAGCAAAGGTACGTACCCGTCTAAACGTTGCAAATAAAGCACGAACAACACGAAAGTTAGACATCGGTAAGCTGCAAACACAACAGATATCCACTGCATATTCCACTCAACTAGCCCAATTGCTTAATGAAAGCACTCCTCGTCCCGATAACATATCAACACATTGGCAAAATATTGCCCAGTCCTTGCAAACAGCCGCAAAACCCATACTTGGATACCAGAGGCCTCCACCAAGGAATCCATGGTATGACCAGGAGTGTCGTACTGCTATCGAAGAGAAAAATGTGGAATATAGGGCTACTCTACAATCTGTAGCAACTCGTAGCGCACGAGAGAGGTATCGGGAGAAAAGGAGAGAGGAAAAACGTCTTTTCCGCAGGAAAAAGAGAGAAATGGAAAGGCGGGAGTGTGAAATCGATATGTACAGGAGTCAGAATGTTGTCCGAAAGTTCTACCAAAGAGTTAAACAACAAACATATGGCTTTGGTACAGGCACATGCTCCTGTAGAGACCATCAAGGTAATTTGGTACCTGATACAGATAGTGTGCTCAGGATACGAAAAGAACATTTCTCCAAACTGTTGGCATACGATAGTAGCGAAGTCGGCGAGGATACCTCAGATCCAATCCCCGAAGATGGTATTGAATGTATACCGCCCAGCCAAGATGAGGAAAATACAGCAATAAATCGGCTGAAGAATATTAAGGCAGCAGGAGCCGATGGCTTAAAAAGGTGGTAAGTGTCGATTACAAACCAGCCTTCGAAAGCCCCCTACGTTCAAAGGTATTCCAAGCCATGTCTGAATTTGGTATCCCTGCAAATCTTTGTTGAATGATATTAACTGATACTCGATCGTCAGTTAAAATAGGAAAGAACGTCTCCGAAGAGTTTGGTACAAAAAGAGGTTTCAGACAAGGTGATGGCCTCTCGTGTGATCATTTCAACATTCTGCTGGAAAAGGTTATACGAGATGCGAAGGTGAAAAGAAGTGACACAATATATACAAACATGCATATGTTACTTGCATATGCCGATGAGATTGACATCATAGGTCGATCGGTAAAGGAAGTAACTGATACATTTGAAAAAGTCGAAAAGGAATCTGCCAAAGTGGGTCTGGCGGTAAACGGCGAGAAGACAAAGTTAATGGTGTCGTCGCGCAATGCGTCCATAGAGATCGGGCCAAATGTTGACGTTGGTTCCTATAATTTTGAGGTAGTAAGGGATTCGTCTACCTCGGCACCGCCGTAAATACAACGAAATACGAAGAAGAATAGTGTTGGCCAACAGATGCTACTTCGGACTGAGTAAGTAGTTTAGGATTAAAGCCACATCTCGTCAAACAAAAGCCCGTGCTAATGTATGGTTCCGAAGCCTGGGTACTTGCGCAATCAGACAAGGCAGTGCTTGGTGTGTTTGAGAGAAAATTTGTTCGAAAGATCTACGAACCAATCTGCGTTGACGGTGAATATCGACGTCGTATGAACCACGAGCTGTATCTGCTATACAACGACATCAGTATAGATAAACGTATCGAGATGCAACGATTGCGTTGGCTAGGCCATATCATAAGAATGAGCGATGATGAACCCGCTAAAAAGATGTATAAATACGTGCACCGCCATGTGACACGTACAAGTGGACGAAGAGATGAAAATGCGTGGTATTCCAAAAAGCGAAGCAGTAAACAGAGAGAATTGGAGATATCTTCTTAGTTCGGCTTATAGAACAAATGTTCTGTAATGGGCCAGCTAAGTAAGTAATATAAAATGATATATGTATATGTAATATTACGACGATAAAATATATACCTTGTTTTCAGCTAAATATCTGCTTATAGTGACTTCAAAAAACTGTCAAAAGTTCTGAAAAAAAAATTAATAGCTTTTTGTGCGAAAGCTTTTTTTATCGAATCACTTTATAATTAAGATTTTATGTAATCTTATGTAGAAACTCATCACGCTATGAAACAGGGATATGAGGTTGTAAAAAGTCATAGCCCTAATAAGTATAGGTATACGACGATTATTTCGTTTGTGTTACAAACTTTTTGGCCAAACCCAACTTATAATTCCGTCCCCACATAGTGGTATAAAACATACCGTGTAAAAGCAGCTTTAGCCCTGTGCGAGATGCGTATGCTTTCTTCTTGATAAATTTACTTAACTTTGGATACGAGTTAATATTTCATTATAAAAATGCAAGTTGTTCACTAAAAATTCTTCATAGATGAATTTTAAAATCGCCGAAAAGTCTGTTATATGATTGCATATTCCATTTTTTCGCACGTCACTGAACCAATATTCTCTTTTTCTTTCTCTTTTTTGTAATCGTTTTTCAAATAATATTTACGATGAAAATTTGTTTTTTAAAAAATATAAATTTTTATTGAGCATCAGTCCTTTCTAATTGGAACAATTATCCAAATACATCAATCAATCTAAAATATTTCCCTACGCCCATTCTGTCTATGGACTACTGTTCACTTTCCCCATACTACAGTTTGATGTGGCATATTAGGTCCTAAAACCAAACAGTGATTAGTAAATTTTTTGTATTTTATTTCCAGTTTGTTGTTGGGGAAACCCCAAACTGTCAGCAGAAACTACGAAAGATAAACAAAACAAAAAACTGCTAGACACAAAAATATAAATCTTTTTTTTCTGTTGTCAAATATTTAAACCCAAATCTGAAACAATTAATTAATCACCTAAAAAGAATATATTTAACCCTGAAGTTAAGGATGACAAAAAAACTCCTCTTTGTTGGCCTTTTCCACCCAAAATGTTAGACAGCTGCTAACCTATGGTCTGTTATTGTTTTGCTGGTGAGATTGTAGTTACCATTAGTTGTCTGATATTTGTAGGAGAAAATTACAACAAAAAATGATATAGCATATTTGACAGCATTAACCACATGTGGGAAGATTTCTTTGGTCTCCTGGAAGCGTCGAATACATTGAGCAAAGCGGAAATAGGCAGGTAAAAGGGCAACAATAAGTCGATATATAGATAGCTTATAAAAATAAAAATATTTTTCAAGAAACTGAAGTTTGGTAGTAGTTAAACGAATTTGAATTCGAATCGTCTTAATGAAACAGGCCATTAATATTTTAATATCCTCTATGCATACAAGATATGCGTGTGTTACTAAGAATAAAGGATAAGCAACGAAATATTGATTGCTCTAGTTTTTTTTTTTGTTCCTTAAATTTGGCGTGCTTTGGTTTTGTCTACTTATATATGGTAAATTTCAAATTTCCTTTACAATTACATAGAAAAAATTAAAAACTTTTTTGGCGAGCACATCCGCCATTTTTGGTACATGGGTTACGAAAAAAATCGTGGTTTCAAATCTGTTCGCGTTCACAAAACTGGATGCTGCACTCAAAAGTTATACGCAGTTTTACTCTCTTGTAAAGAAAAAATATTTAACAATTCCTATTGTGTTGTAATAAGAACATGTATATATGAATCGTTAGCAGCATTTGATATCTATCCGTAGATGCTAAAATAGTTGCTAATTTTTTTTTTTTTTATTTTCGCGAAAAATCAACAAATATTGAAGAAATCTTGGAATAAATTTTATTTATTCTAAATCAGAGTCCAAAAAATCTCTAAAAAATAATTTAAAAATACGTACAGAATCTAGACAACGCGTAGAGAAATGTGAGACCAAAATTATAAAGATCGCGTTTATAACTTTCATATTACAGCAACAACAAAGAACGGAAACTTATTGTTGGAAATTATTTTAAAACAAGTAAGAAAAGTCTATAGTCGGACGGAGCCGACCATGGGATACCCTATACCACTATCCCTGGACAATCGCTATCCACGGAACTTCTTTTCAATGATTGTGAAAATTTAATTATCAAATATCAGAGATGTAATGTATAATACTTATGACCAAAACCAAAAAGTTATATAGCATGACAAAGACATTTTTGTAGCAGGAAAGGAAAATTTAGTTCACACAAACTAAAATGTAATGAAACCCACTTATGTAGTCCTACTACTTCCGTTGTTTAACCGCTACGTTATTGAAATTTTTACCAATTTCACACAAAAGTTTCATTCCATTTAACCCGCTAAGTATTATCTGATCTTCACGTTGGTTTGTACGCTTCTTCATCATAAACTCAAACTTTGTTTAAAATTTTGCGGGTTATTATTTTGATCTACAGAGCCGCTACAAAATTGGTTAAAATTTTGTTTTTGGTCCATTTCATCCCCTGAATATTTCACGATTATCACCAAAAACTAATCTATTCCATTCTGGCCCGAACCCAACCTCCTTAAAAAAATCGTTACAATCGGTCCATAATTGCGGCCTTATGCTTGTTTACAATTTTTAATGGACGGACACACATCGCTAAATCGCTTTATCTCGTCGAGATATGAACGAATATTTCGTGGTGTTACATAAACTTTTGGAGTGACAATATGTAGCATGGGATAAAAATGTGTTTCTCTACACAGAACCCATTATATATTAGGCAGTAGGCCCGTTATCTAGCAAACACTTTATTGCAATTTACATCAGAGGAAAGGTCAGTAGTTTTTTCCCATATGTAGGCTACTTTGCGAAATATATATGTCCTCAAGGAATTAAAATATCGACCAAAAATAAATTTTCTATTTTTGTTAATTTTCTCGTTTAGAGTTAAGCTTGATGATCTGAAATTATTTCACTTGCAAATAATTTCAGATCATCAAGCTTAACTCTTAACGAGAAAATTAACAAAAATCATTAAAAAATGATCTTCGCCATAAAAAGGCAAAATTTCAAAAAATAAATTTTCTATATTTTTCATACAAAAGTAATCGTCCATTTCACCCGCTAAAGAATATCAGATCATCATTCAAAATTGTAGGAATCTTTTTCGACCTATACTCTTACCCGGTGCAAAGTTTCGTGACTATTGATGTATAATTGCGACTTCTAGCGAGTTTACTATTACACTACAAACAAATAACGGAATATATTAGGCTGTAACTCTGTTATCTGATCATGCACACCAACATAATAGGCATCAATTGAAAGGTCAAGCGTTCCACTTTCAAGTATATCTTACTTGTCCGGAATGTCACTTCCAGGAATTAAGATATAAGCTGTATATTAAAAATTTTCACAATTTTCACACAAAAGTTTTGGTCCATTTAACCCTCTAAATATTATCCGATCGCCATCTCAAATTGCAAGCTTCTCCTTTGTGATATACTCGTACCTTATTTAAAATTACGCGTTGATCGGACTATTATTGAGACCTACAGAGCCGCTAGAAAATTGGATATATATTATGTTTTTGGTCCATTTCACCCGCTAAATATTTCACGATCATCCCCAATAAGAATAGGGATCTATTCTGATCTGAACCAGACCTCCATACAAAATTTGGTGACGATCGGTCCATAATTGCGGCCTGGAGCGTGTTTACAATTTATAATGGACAGACGGACGGACGGACGGACGGACACACATCTCAAAATCGCTTTATCTCGTCGAGATATGAAGATTGGTATACCACATTGGGGGTCTCCGACGAATATTTCGCGGTGTTACATGAATTTTTACCAAAACAAACTTATAATACCCTTTTCCACATTGTGGTATAGGGTATAAATATATTTTGGTTAAATGCGAAAAATTTGAAAAATAAATGCTGGATGTTATTCTATTATTTCGCTAAATTTCCATTCAAATCCTGAAGTATTTTGCTTAAACTTGTACAAGAAAAGTAATTAGTCATCGTGAAAGTATATTTGCTTTCTGTGATAAGCAATAGAAATAAGAAGAAGAGAGTAATATTGAAATTACAATCAAAGAAAAAACATAGAAGTTAAAACCGCATATTTCGCGAATTGGTTTAAATCAGTTGAGGTGCATGTCCTTTTCGGATACAGGGAGTCCATTTCTATCAATATGCATGGATTTTCCCATGTTTCATCCAGCGGCCAAAGTGTGCCATCAGTTGCATCTTACTATTCAAAAAACCTTCAAGTGGGCAAAAATTACGCGATGTGCATATGATTATAAGGTGCATCCGATTTCAATGGCCCCCTATTAAAAATACGTATATAAATTATTTTAGACAGATTCGTCAAGAACTGCGGATGTGCCACCGCATTCTATTTTGGGATAAATAGGAATATTACTCCTGAATTTTTGTAATTTGTGACACACCTTTTTGGCAAATATTATAATCGCGTATAAAGGAATACATTTTTGCAAAAATAATCAAAGAAAATCGCGGTTCAATTCGCGGAATTGTCAAAATATATTTTTGCAGATTTTCCTACTTTCAAGGTATCTATATCCGGCGTTTTAGTAGATGGATTCGACCACGGAAGAGCTCATTAGATCCGGCACGTAAAAAAACTAAAATCACACGGGGTTCAGTAGTACCTGTACGACAGTTGTAAATTTTAAAGCCAAAAAATAGGTTTTTTCAGAAAATTTACGCACCAAATTTTCGCCTTTGGACTCCTATTACTAGGAAGTTATACGGAGCACACTCATGAGATATACATAGAACGACGTGGAATCGCGAGTTCTACAATCCTATAAACTAGTTTGGATTATTATCTAGTTGCACCCTATAATTATAAGAAAAATTCGAAAAACACTGAAATCAAAACTTCAAAATGTCAGCATCGATTTTAGGGGGATGCCGTGTATATATCAAAAAGTCATACACTAGAGATAAACCCTCAGCCTGCGTAAATTAAAACACTTTTTTCTAAAAAACTTATGTATTTAGGGGGTTTAAAAATTTTGGACGTATGAACCGACAAAAATGTTGATTAGGATTAAAGTTCAAACGTTTTGCGGAGGAGGTACTTAAAGAAATGGAACAACATAGAAAATGGGGGTGCGATAGGGGATTTTTACATCCCTCGGGCTGTTTCCTCAAGAAGTATGGACTTGCTCCTAAAAAATTTTTGCCCTCGTAATTGAGGCAGCGAATATAAGTTTCTTCAACAAAAATCAAAATGATTCGATAGCAGGTCTTAAAGTGAACCTATCTTAAAATTTGTCTGGGAGGTACCGGATGGAGTGCACAAATATATTCCATATTCGAACCCGATCTATATCTGGTAGATATATTATTATCGTACGCACATTTTTTCCGAAGAATTTCGAACTTTTGTAGGGGAGGTACCTGAAAGATTGGACCGATATGGCTTCTCTTCAAACTTAAACTAAGTTTGGACACAATATTACGAAGGCCAAATTTTGGACGGAATCGCCATATCCGTTCGAGAATTATCTTGCCCTCCAAACACTACACATGAGCTTTGTTCCTTTACTTTTTATACCCTCAGCCTTTAGGCTAAGGAGGGTATATACACTTTGATACGATGAAAATGTGCCTCATCGAAATAATGGTTTTAGACCCCAAGTATGTTTGGACGAAATGTGTTTCAGACAATTTGGAGTCGATCTAGCCATGTCCGTCCGTCTGTCTGTCCTGATGGCTGGAGCGTACGATAACTCGCGAACGGATGAACCGATTCGGTTCAAATTTTGGCTTTCGTAATATTTTGCCCAAACTTAGTTCAAGCTCGAAGATGAGCTACATCGGTCCACCCCTTCCGGTACCTCCCCCACAAAAATTCGAAAATGTTCGGAAAGTTCGTGCGCACGATAACTCTTGAAGGGAGTGAACGATTTGGTCCATACGTTGTATAGTGTAAACTTTCTACCAGAGTAATATGAGGTTCCAATATGGTCTCAATAGGTCCACTCCTTCGGGTACCTCCCACACAAAATTTCGGAAAAATTCAGTTTAGGGCCATCTCTCGAATCGCTTTGATTTTTGTTTTAGCAACTTGTATTCACTGCCCTCCATACAACGGTACAAGTTTCATCAGGGGCAAGTCCATACTTCCTGAGAAAATAGCATGAAAGTTGCAAAAAACCCCTATGGCACCGTGTAAGGTGGTTGGAGCGCACGATAACTCTCGAACGGATCTGCCGATTCGGTCCAAAATATGGTCTTAGTAATATTTTGTCCAAACATAGTTTAAGTTTGAAGATAAGCCATATCGGTCCACTCCTTCAGGTACCTCCCCCACAAAAGTTCAAAAATGTTCGGAAAAATTTTTCGTACGGTAACTCTTGAAGAGAGTGGCTGAATTGGTCTATACTTTACACATCCTAATATATCTACCAGATATAGATCAGGTTCAAATATGGACTGTATTTGTCCACTCTATCCAGTACCTCCCATACAAAATTTCGGATAAGTTCACTTTAAGAGCTGATATCGAATCACTTTGATTTTTGTTGAAGCAACTTGCATTCGCTGCCTCGTTTACGATGTTAAAAGTTTTTTTAGGGGCAAGTCCATACTTCTTGAGCAAACAGCCCGAAGAGTGTAAAAACCCCCTGTGGCACCATATGTTGCGGCTGGAGATCCACTTCCATAACGGTCAATGGTGATCCATTCCTTTTAGTATCTCCTCCGCAAAACTTTTGATCTTTAATCAACATTTTCATCGGTTCAAACGCCCAAAATTTTTAAAACCCCCTAAATACATACGTATTTTTGGAAAAAATGTTTCAATATACACATGCTGAGGGTATATCTCTGTCGGCAAAGCCGACTTATACTTTTTTACTTGTTTAATGGTAAAGGTGGTAAAAGAGAAAAGTGTCAAAATTGCTCTCTCATTAAAATTTTTTCCAGAAAAGTAAAGGAACGGAAAAACGGTGATCTGGTAGCAATGTCAAAAAGAAACATACAAAATCCATTTTCGTATTTTGTTTCACAGTTTTTAATTTAGTTTTGTCAGCGTTCGACTTTTTCTTCTGTTTTTCGTCCTTTTTTTTGTACCTTTCAGCCTATTTTCTCAGGAAGTATGGACTTGCCCCTGATGAAACTTTTAGCGTCGTATGAGGGGCAGTGAATACAAGTTGCTACAATAAAAATCAAAGCGATTCGAAAGGTCCTAAACTCAACTTTTCTGAAGTTTTGTGTGGGATTTACCCGAAGAAGTGGACCGATTGAGTCCATATTAGAACCTCATTTATGTCAGGTAGAAATTTCACGATGTGCAAAGTAAATACCAAATCGGTTACTTCCTTTAAGAGTTAACATGCGAACAAATTTTCCGAACATTTCCGAACTTTTGTCGGGGAGGTACCGTATGAAGTGGACCGATATTACGCATCTTTGAACTTAAACTAAGTTTGGACAAAGTATTACGAAAGCCAAATTTTGGACCGAATCGGTTGATCCGTTCGAGAGTTATCGTGCGCTCCAGGCAGCCAGACAGACAGGCAGACGGACGGACATGGCAAAATCAACTCAAAATTGTCTGAAATACATTTCGTCCAAACATACTTGGGGTCTAAACCCATTTTTTCGATGAGTCACATTTTGGCCGTATGAAAGTGTATATACCCTCGTTATCAAAAATGCTGAGGGTATACTAAAAAAATAAATACATATATAACCGAAAAATACTGGTTTCCTCTGAGAGATTGAAAAAAACAATTTTGGCGAGTGTTGTTTTTATTGTCTAACAACAACCACCACCACTCACCACCAAACCCAACCAAACCAGAAACAAATTTGCTGTTTTTTATTAATGCTTTTATTTTGTATTATTGTAATTTACCGTTTCTTCTAATGATTTCCACTGAGTTGTTATCGTCTTGTGAGCTTAGCACAGAGTGAGGCAGAGAAAATTTTTGGGTCTCTCTTGTGCTCTCAATGAGCGTAAATTTGTTGTTGTTCACAACGTGTTAGCATCTACACAGGCTGTGAGCGATAATAAATTTACGCTCACTTAGAGCACATGGGCTCTCTTGTGAGCAATGGTGGGCAAATTGCGAGAGACTCATGTATTTTTTACACTTTTGTGTATGAGGCCGAGCATTTCTGCCCAACAGTGCGTGTGAGTCACAATGCCTACCCTTGGCTTAGCATAACAATATGAACCTTATGTACATACATGTTGAGTCTATCAGCACTAGGTTGATATATTAGATGTTGTCTTTATATTAAAGAAATTACAAATTTGTAGTTGCGAAGTATTTGACTATACGAACTTTTTTTTCGACACCAGACGCACTGTAGTTGTTTGGTTTGTTAGTTAACTAACAACAATTGTTGCGGCAGTGGTAGTTGTTGTGTGTGTGGTTTGTTGATAAAGTCTCAATGTGTCGGTGAGACGATGGTGCGGGTTGTGTCGTGGTTTTTGGATGGTGGGACGATGAGTCCATACAAAAGAAAAGGAGAACAAAGTAGAGAGCGTTTTCCAAACAAGAGAGGAAATGTGAGAGAATGTAGGGAAAAATAAGAAAGTGATTTTGCATCTCAAGAAAATCTTACATATTTTTGCAAAATAGTGGCTTTCGGATGGATATAAGAATGTGCACATGTATCTTATGTGAGGTACCTGTACAGTATGAAAAAACTGTATCACGAACGAAAATGTGTAAAAATTCTTGAAATATTTTGTTCTGTGTAAGGGTCTAGAGTCGGGCGATTTGAACACCATCACGCCTGCAGTTTCTGATTCTTGGGATTGTACTGAGCAAAAAAGTCAACTAGACCATATGTCTACGGTTAAAATCGAGCCCCCGGATTTTGACTTGAAGTTTTTTTCAAGGATTTTTGGATATTTTGGCATATAACAACCAAGCCACTGAGATTTTCGATCCAACACAAAGACAACAATTGTAGCCAAGACAATAATTAAGAACTCTCTAGTACATTGCAAAAGTATTGGAATGCTCCTTCAGGTAGTTGTGGCCTCGAGAAGGTGTACATTTTTCGGAAAATAACGATAAATGGCACTGTGCAACAAAATGGGACTTAAAGTCAGTGGGTGGAAAATTCCTTGTGAAGATGAAAGCCCTTAGTGAGTGTACTAAGAACGCAAAAGGACATTTTCACTATAGGTCAAGGGTACCTCCCGCACAAAAGTTCCGCATTTATGTCTTAGTGCAGTTAATTCCTAATCCACATTTTTGTCGGCATGTTCAAATGTCCAAAAAGGGCCACAAAATTCTGAAGAGACCTTAAATACATTCGATCTGTTCGTAGGTGAATGTTTCACTTCACATTGGCTGAGGGTATATATCTGTCGGCAAAGCCGACTGACACTTTTATTGGTTTTTATTATCATTTAACAAAATGTGCTGAGGGTGTGCTTAAGTTTTGACCGATATTTTCGGCCAAAAACATTTTGATAAAATTGGAAATTGTTACGCAATTCAGTCTAGATGATATTGAAATCGTGGTGGTAGTCATGTAGTCGGCCCCCTGTATTTGCTCCTTTCCGTACTGATTTTGGTATATATGTATAATAGGGTTATGACTTTTTCACAACCTCATATCCCTGTATCATAGCGTGATGAGTTTTGCCATAAGATTACATAAAATCTTAATTATAAGGTGATTCGGTGAAAAAACCTCACGCACAAAATGATTTTAAAATTTGAATTTATCAAAATTATGGACAATTTCTTGAAGTCACTGAAAACAGATATATAATTGAAAATAAACTGTAGAGCCACATGAGATAATAAAATGACATAAAATGTATTTCTCACTATTTTTCTTCAATTCTGAGAATCGTAAAAATGTCGTAAACGCTTTTATTCAAAAATATAATTTTTTAACAAAAAATTTAAAATTTGTGACTTTTTTCGCGACTTTTTTAATATTTGAATGAAATAAACGTTATTATAGTTATTAGTAGGCTTATATTTATTCATTCGTGCAACAAAAAATATTTTTTTGAAAAAAAAATTTTTTCATTTCATATATTTTTTCAAAATTTTTTTTTTTAAATCGATTTGTGCGTGAACTTTTTTTATATTTCAATGGAATAAACGATAGCATAGTGATTAATAGGCAAAAGTTCATTCATCCCTGCTACAGGAAATCATTTTTGAGGAAAAATGTCAAAAAGTCATAACCCTAATGTATAAGCATAGGTATATAACCATTGCACTATGGGCCCAATGAGAGGTTTTTGAGGCAACAAGTCACTGGAAGCTGCTGGACCTTTAAAATTTCATACTGATGTTTATAGTGTGCATAAAAATATATCTGCAAAATCAGATATAAATATAGCTTTCATATATATGTTCTAACCGATTTTATCCGATTTTATATTTAAGCCGCACTAAGGTCACAATTTGCATCCGATGACTTTAAAATTTGATATGGTACATCCTGATCAATTAAGAATCACGTACAGAATAGTTGGTTCTGATCGGTTCAGGTATATATATCTACATATATATAGAAAATTATTCAGGTCTGCCATCATGGCACCGAACCGAATTTGATAAAATTTTGACTGTAGATTCTTTAGGTCTTAGAATAGATCGTAAGGTAGTTTTTATACCAAAAAATTGAGGGGGACCTCCCCCACAACGGGTTTTAGCCAAACGCGAAATCTCAGAGATCATTTGACGTATTGGGATACAATACAATAGTAATTGTGAGCTCAATCATTAATTGATGATTTGGAAGTAGAATACCGCGATCGCGTTAAATTTTTGAATACTTTATAATTACATGTCAAGATTTTTAAATTTAGTAAGTTTTTGTAGTCCCAATTACTAAATTAAGAGATCTTGGACATAAAAGATTTCAATGCTTGGTATAACTCGATTAAGATAACTATAAAATTTCGCGACTTGTGTCATATTGACAAGTCCCACTTCCAACCCAGCCCAATACTTAAAAATATCCAAGTTTTTAAGTGTCGCGCTATCTGTAAGTATTTTTCTATAAGTTTACGGATCCATACGGGGATAAAATTTTCTACACATATAGTACTCACTATTACCTTCTACCACATATACATATATAGTTTCGCGAATACGTCGCAATACCGAGAGTTCTATTCCAAAAACCATATAAGCTACAATATAAACTACACAAAAAATACACCCACCACAAGTCTACATCAAATATTCCTTACCAAATCTAACTTTTTTTAATTCTTAATCAGAATATTAATTTACATACTTTTACACGTGTTATCCATTAAAAAACTATTTACGAGTAGGTTAGCGATTTTTAATTGTCGAGCGAAACAAATTTGTTCTTCGTTTGATAGATTTTTATAAAATTTTACAATGTAAGATGCAATATTTTTGACAGCCCGGTATGTGGTCATGAAGCGTTGCCAGGTTGAAATGATTTTGTTTCCAAGTGGCCTAAAGTGTTAAGAATCTAAGCCCGTTACAGTTTTATCCAAATATATGACTTCAAATATAGACTTTTTGACTCAGAAACCTGCCATTGGGCCTATACTGCATTGTTTCGAAGTGTTACAAACTTTTGGGCCAAAACCAAGTTATAATACCGTCCCCACATAAAAGCTGTTTAGCCCAGGGCGATATAAATCAATTGGCCTTTCAATTGATTCGTATGCATTCTTCTTGATAAATTGACTTAACTTTGGATACGAGTTAATGGGTCTCATGCATAAAAACGAGTAAAAGCGATGAGTTGAGTCAAGTAAGCAATTGCTCGTAAGTTGAGTTAGATCGAACAGCAACAGCTTTTGCTCAATTTCGTATGCATAAAAATGAGTTCAAACCAATTGCAATTACTTGAGTAAATTGAGATCAAACCTCTAATTGTTATTGAAGTGCAAACAAGTCAAGTGGAAGTGAAGTAGAAGTAGAAGCAAATAATAATAATAAAATAGAAACTGACGATATATCTAAATTTTTAGTACAAAAATGAAAGATTTGTGGGTTTGATTTGTGTTTTTTTTTAATTTTTATGTGAGTACAATCAATAACTCCAATTGCAAATGGAAAGCAATAATTTGCCTGCCATTTCCTTTGACAATCTTTTATTTGATCTGCATCTTTCGGGAATTTTATCCATTCGCTTGCTTTGGCAGATATAAGTTTTGCAACTTCCGCAATTGTTCGCGACACAGTTGATTGATGGACCCCAATATCTGTGGCTATACCATTTTGGAATCCAGGATCTGCGCAGAATCTTAAATAGAGTCGAATTTTATCAATGTTGCTGAGGGCACCACCACGTCTTTCTTCTGACTCCTCAAAAAAATAATTCGCTAACCAGCAAATGCTACTACCATCAAATCTATGTATTTATTATTTTATTATTAGTTATAAAAAAAAAATAATAATTAAGATTACAAACCTGTATAATTTTTTATCCTCACTTGCTAAATTTGTCTTACGCTGTTGATAACATTTTTTATTTATTTGTGGTACAAAATATTCAGCCATGATTCCTTTTTAGTGCACGCGAGTCAACTAAAAGGCATGCTCAACAAAATTTAAGCAAGAGCTCACAAAAGTAAGCAAAACCTTGTTTTTATGCATATGAAAATGAGAACAATCTCATCTAACTTCAACTTCTAAGTTCAAACTGAGCAAGAAGAGATCAAACGTGAGCAGTGAGTAAAAGCAAATACATCAAATTTTATTATGCATACGACAAGCACCTTTTGCTCAAAAAATCGAGTCCGAGCTCAAGCTCACGTTTTATGCATGAGACCCAATATTTCCTTATAAAAAATGCAAGTTGTGCACTAAAAATTCTTCACAGATGAATTTTAAAATCGCCGAAAAGTCTGTTATATGATTGCATATTCTATTTTTTCGCACGTCACTGAACCAATCTTCTCTTACCCAAAAAATATTCCATAATGTGCTAGTTTTGTAATCGTTTTCAAATAATATTTTGATGAAAATTTGTTTTTCAAAACATAAATTTTTATTGAGTATCTGTCCTTTCTAATTGGAATAATGATCCAAATACATTAATCAATCCAAAATATTTCCCTACGCCCATTCTGTTCTATGAACTAATGTTCACATTCCCCCATACTACAGTTTGATGTGGCACATTAGGACCTAAAACCAAACAGTGATTAGTCAATTTTTTGTATTTTTATTTCCTTTTTGTTGTTGGGGAAACACCAAACTGTCAGCAGAAAGTACGAAAGATAAACAAAACAAAAAATTGCTAGACACAAAAATATAAATCTTTTTTTCTGTTATCAAATATTTAAACCCAAATCTGAAACAATTAATCAATCACCTAAAAAGAATATATTAAACCCTGAGGTTAAGGTTGGTAACATAAACTCCTCTTTGTTGGACTTTTCCACCCAAAATGTTAGACAGCTCTTAACCTATGGACTGTTATTGTTTTGCTGGTGAGATTGTACTTACCATTAGTGGTCTGATATTTGTAGGAGAAAATTACAACAAAAAATGATGTAGCATATTTGGCAGCATTAACCAAATGAGGGAACATTTCTTTGGTATCCCGGAAACGTCGAATACATTGAGCAAAGCGGAAATAGGCAGGTAAAAGGGCAACAATAGGTCGAACAATAGACACGTCTTCTATGCAATAACGGCCACCTTCTGAAAAGAAATTTGATAAATATTTATTAAAAAGGCGAAATGGGAATGTGGCCGGCAAGCCGACCGGTAAGCTAATTGAAAAGGAAATTACAGAAAAGTTTATTGCTGGAGGGAGATTGTTAATACAATGAAAAAACACATTAAAATTGTAAAAAGCTTTGAAATGTAAAATCTATGATATTCTAATTATCTTTGGTATTTCAAATTAGGAAAGCTCTTATAGGAAATAAAAGCATGTAAGAAACAAGCAAATTCAGTTTACAATAATTTTATATGATTTGACTATGCCAAACCATACACCACTCCCCATTGATAGAAGCTTTCCATGGAGAAGCTTTCCTTTTAGGGAGGGAGACTTTATGGAAATTTGGAATGAAAATTCTGCCAACCAAATTTTGGACCAATCCACGTACTCTATTAGGAGCAATCGTGTCCTTTAGGAATTAATTAGTGGCTCATGTTTTCTTAGAGTTTCAGGAGAAGTAAGGATTTTCCCAAGATTGTTACAATCATAACCACATGAAGTCGAAGGGATACTTGAACAGCCACTAAACGACAATGATGGTAACATTCTTCAACTTTGGTACGAAAGATACCACATATACACACATATATATTAGGGTTATGACTTTTTGGGTGCCACCGTGGTGCAATGGTATGCACATCCGCATTGCACGCTGAAGGTCGTGGGTTCGATTCCCTGGTCAGTCAACATCAAAATTTTCAACGGTGGCAAAATAGCCCTCAGTAATGTTGGCGACATTTCCTGAGTATTTCAGCCATGTAAAACTTCTCTACAAGTGGTGCCTTAAGACACGCCGTTCGGACTCGGCGATAAAGAGTAGGTCCCATATACATACATAATTCAGCTAATATGAATCGGGGTGTACTCATTGATATGAGAGAAGTCTTCCTTGTCCCGTATATGACTTTTGTACAACCTTGTATCTCTGTACAATATTTTGACGAGCTTTCACCTAAGATTAGATAAAAACATAATTATAAGGTGATTTGATAAAAAAATCACGCACAAAAAGCTCTTAATGTTTTTATATATGAGCTTTTTTGAAAAAGTTTTCGAGCCACTTTAAGCTCGTGTATAACTCAAAATAAGTTTAAAGCCAATGTCTATTGGCAATGACATAAGCTTTTGTTTCTCACCAATTTTATCGCCATATCAGTACATATATATCATTTTATATCATATATAACTTTATTCCATCTATCTATATATAAAAAAGAAAATTGTTTGTACGTTTGTTTGTTTGTGCCTTATAGACGCAAAAACCGCTGAACAGATCTACATTGCCTGGAATGAAAATAGGCTATATCATTTTTTGAAATTCCGCGTTGATTTGGAGATATAGCATCAAAACCGGAGGTACCTCCAAAAAATTTAGATTTTGTATGCAAATATCTTTAGAACTGTTACAGATACAATCTCCAAATTTGGTATATGTGACGGAATTTGATGTAGAAAAAAATTTACCAAATGAATGATTTTCAAATGGGTTCAGATTTGGATATAGCTCCCGTACACATACATATATTTTCGGCCGACTTCCTTATTTCATGCACCAAACACGCTATGTATGTCCAATTTCAATGAAATTTGTAATGTGTGACGGAATTTGTTCTAGAAATAAATGCGCCAAATTATATCGAAATCGGTTCAAATATGAATATAGCTCCTATATATATTTTCGGCCGATATCCTGTATTTGATGCACCAAACACGCAATATATGTCCAATTTCGCTGAATTTTGGAATGTGTGACGGAATTTGGTCAAGGCATAAATGTGCCAAATTATATCGAAATCGGTGCAGATTTGAATATAGCTCCCATGTATATTTTCGGCCGATTTCCTCTATTTGATGCACCAAACACTCTATATGTGTCCAATTTCGCTAGACATACATAAATGTGTTAAATTATATCGAAATCGGTTCAGATTTGCATATATGTAGCTCCTATGTATATTTTCGGCCGATTTCCTGTATTTGATGCACCAAACACGCTATATATGTCCAATTACGCTGATTTTTTTATGTGTGACGGAATTTGGTGCAGACATAAATGTGCCAAATTATATCTAAATCGGCTTTTGCGACTCAGACTCCGACTCCAGCAAAATTGCTCGACACCGTCTCCTTGACTCCGACTCCGAAACCCTGGTTTGGAGGATATAAAAAGTTCGGCCAAATATAACGACTTTTGTTCTTTCCCATTAAAAAGGTTTTATATTATTGTAAGAAAATAATATTCTTTTATGTCATAAAAACATCAAAACTTTACTATTTTATCAAAAGCGAAGAAGTCCGCAAAAGCCAAATAAAAATTCAGAAAATTACATTAAGAAAAAAGAAAACGTTTTATCAGGAGTAGGGCGATACAAACTACGACTCGTAGACTCCGAATCCAACTCGCAGTACTGTTTGAGACTACGCAAAAACATTATCGAAGAAAATATATCTAAAAAAGGCTCGCAAAATCCTGGAAAAATTGGTTAAGTCGAAAAAACTCAATCTGATACCTCAGTGGTTGTTGTTCCCGCTTATTTATATCTTTATTGTGCGAGTAGACGTTTATGGACTCCGTGACATTAAAAACTTTTCAAGGACTATGTCCAAAGGCTAGACCCCCAGGTTCCCCACTGCGTACGTCCCTAAATATCGTTAAGTTCGACCGGCCCGAACTTTTCATACCCTCCACCATGAACTAAAATGGAATAATTAATTTTCTTTCTTGTCCACAATTTTAGGTGAAGAGAGATATTATGACCAGGTATATCCCAAATGCGTATGTTAGGTCGGAAAATGTATCTAAAATTATCTATAATCGTGCGAAGTCTTTATCAAAGTGTGAACCCTTGTTGATATTTTTACTGGTTTTATGACCAGTGGGAACCTCAAATGTCAAATTACAGTTACTTCGGTCAACAAATGTCCGTTAACAAATGTACCGTTATATGGGGGTATACCAACACTTCAACCCATGTTGATGACATGTGTGAAATGTGTGACAAATGTAACAAGTGTGACATGTGAGGACCTCACGGTCAGCAAATGTAGCTAAACTCTTCAAAACACTTAAAATCGGGAGGTACTGGTATGTTTAAAATTTTTAGTGAAGAAGTTTTGTGACCCGTAAGAGTCTCAAATGTCAGTTTGGTCAAAGAATGTATCTAAAATCCTCAAAATACCTAAAATCGGGAGGTAGCTTATATGGAAGCTATACCTAAGCATCAGCCCATGTTGATCATTTTTGTTGTAGAAGTTTTGTGACCACTGGGAACATCAAATGTCAAATTACATTTAGTTCGCCCAGCAAATGTAGCTAAACTCTACAAAACACCTAAAATCGGGAGGTAGCATTATATGGGGTTATACTAAAACAGGTACCTAGGTTGACAATTTTTCGTGGAGAAGTTTTCTGGGGACCTCAAATGTCAAATTGCAGCTAATTAGGTTAAAAAAGTAGCTCAAATGTCCAAAATACCGACAATCGGCAGGTAAGTCGAAAATTGTTGGCGGAGAAGTTTTATGGCTACTGTGAAAGTTAAATGTTAAATTACAGACAGTTCGGTCAACATAGTAGCTAAACTTCACAAAACATCTAAAATCGGGTGGTACCGTTATGCGAGGGGTATACCGAAACATGGACGGATATTGCCAATTTTTGGTGGAGAAGTTTTGTGACCACTGTAACCTCAAATGTCAAATTACAGCTAGCACGGTTGAAAAATGTACCCATAATATTTTAAGTTTTGTGACCCGTAAGAGTCTCAAATGTCAGTTTGGTCAAAGAATGTATCTAAAATCCTCAAAATACCTAAAATCGGGAGGTAGCTTATATGGAAGCTATACCTAAGCATCAGCCCATGTTGATCATTTTTGTTGTAGAAGTTTTGTGACCACTGGGAACATCAAATGTCAAATTACATTTAGTTCGCCCAGCAAATGTAGCTAAACTTTACAAAACACCTAAATTACATTTAGTTCGCCCAGCAAATGTAGCTAAACTCTACAAAACACCTAAAATCGGGAGGTAGCATTATATGGGGTTATACTAAAACAGGTACCTAGGTTGACAATTTTTCGTGGAGAAGTTTTCTGGGGACCTCAAATGTCAAATTGCAGCTAATTAGGTTAAAAAAGTAGCTCAAATGTCCAAAATACCGACAATCGGCAGGTAAGTCGAAAATTGTTGGCGGAGAAGTTTTATGGCTACTGTGAAAGTTAAATGTTAAATTACAGACAGTTCGGTCAACAATGGTAGCTAAACTTCACAAAACATCTAAAATCGGGTGGTACCGTTATGCGAGGGGTATACCGAAACATGGACGGATATTGCCAATTTTTGGTGGAGAAGTTTTGTGACCACTGTAACCTCAAATGTCAAATTACAGCTAGCACGGTTGAAAAATGTACCCATAATATTTTAACTGCCGAAAATGGGGAGGTACCGTTACGTGGAAGCTATACCAAAACATGGACCTCTGTTGACAATTTTTGGTGGAGAAGTTATTGACCGCTCGGACACAAAATGCGGCTTAAATTCTGAAAATACTGAATATCCGGACGTAACGTTATATGGGACTATACAAAAACATGTTGGCCGATATAGCCCATCGAACTATTCAAAAACACTCAAATGCTTTAAACCCCACTGAAAATACACGAATCTCCTATAAAATGTTACATACATATATTTGTTTTTACAGTTTGTGTTCAGCGACTTTAAAAACTTGACCCAAATATAAATAACTTCCCAGCACATCAATAAGCATAACAAAAATAAACCAAATTTGTTCTCCGATACAGAAGTTAAAACCCGAGCTCTCAATTTTTCGTTCGTACTGCATCAACGTCGGCACATCAACAATTACAATTACAATTACGAGCGAAACGTGTACAATTCTTTTCTCTCTGCTTATTTACACTTAATTTTGCCAAAGCAGCACAAGGGAAAATAGAAAATTCCCTTCAGAGAGGGAGAAAGAGGACGGGAAAAAGTTAGTCAGACTAATCGGACAGAGTTCGGACCGAAGTCGATCAGACGCGTCGGAAAAAACTTCCAACATTGAGCAGACGCGTCGGACGTCCTACATTGTGTTTGCTGGGTTAAAAAAATGTTGTGCGTGAGGTTTTTTGTTGAATCACCTTAAGTAAGTTTGTATCTAATATTAAATAAAAATTCATGATACAGAGATAAAACAGTCATCGCCCTAATATCAAGTTCATCCTCGAAGTTGAACTATGTTTGCAAGACATTGTAGGCAATACAAATATTAACGTAATCGGTAACTCAGTTCTTGACTTTTAGTAACCTAAATTCTCTTTTCCATGTACTGAACTTATAAGTATAAATTAAATAGACACAATAATAATTTTCACTCAACTTACCCAAACCCATTTTATTCCACGACGGATTCTGTCGAAAGAAACATATCACAAAGGGTATATCCAAAAATGCCGGCACAATACTGTTCAATTGGTCGGCCAGCCAGAAATCAGCAAAATTTACAAAGAAAAATGGCGCCATCAGCACACGACTTAACACTCGTATTGACCAATAACGGGCCTCATGATAAAATGTCTTTGTAGGGTTGAGTAGAAATGCAGCCATAATGGTGTACAAAAATATGGGCGGTGCATATTGGGGTATAGCCAGCAGATCACAATAGATATAGAATAATACTGATATGGCCCAAAGTACACCAAAAACGGAAGCGATTTCCATGATATTTTGTTCCGATAAGTGATTACGTGGATCCAATTCGAATATTAAGACATGATTAACACCCGAGGAGCGCCAACCATATACGTTAACTCCCCACAAGAAGAGGCATTCAATAACCAAGAACGGACCTCGAAACATTCGCAATCCAACACGCCAATCCTCTCCAAAGCCGTAGAATGTGGCCGATAGTATGACGGTAATGAACAACACAACAAATGCACCCGAAAATAGACCTACCTTAAAGGTAGTCCAAGGACTTTGGGCCTCACCTAATGGCGGAACTCTCAAACGTTTCATGGCCTTTTGACGATCACCACCCTCTATATCATGAGTGAATGCGGTCTCTGTTTCCTGTATCAAACGATCGATATCTTTGTTCACATAGAAATGGGCAACTTCTACATGCTCCTTACGCCACGTTGCTCCGAAGTCAACATTTAGCAATTTGTCATGTTTCTTGAGGATTTTTCGAAAGCCGGTAAAATTTAAATTCTGATAATTCTGCAACAATATCAATCCCAGATAGAATTCACTAAATGCCAATTTCAGATCTTGCAATTTACGCGCAGGTACATTTCGTTTACCCAGTGGGGTTTTTGATTTCCAAGCTGGCTGTTTCTTAACTGTGCCCATTTCCAGAGTTTCTGTCAGCTCACTACGTAGATTGCCGTATTTGCGAGTTGCCTCTGCCATTTTTTCCGAATAGAAGGTATTGATTTTGGCCAACTCCTTGTCGCAATAATGAAAAAACTTTTCATCGAATTTGGCAAAATAACGTGTCAAAACTTCAGGATCAACTAATTCGGCAGAGGGAGCCTGTTCAACAGCAGCATAAAGCATAGCTTTCATTTCCTGGAAAAGACAAAAGACATGAGATTTATTTCAAATTTAATATATTATGAGCAAGGTTCATTTAGTAATTGCATCATTATTGTTATGATCGATTTGTCTAAGACGAATCGAAAACCAACTTTGTTCGAATTACTACCAAATTTCAGTTATTGTACACCCTTTTTAGATGTAATTCGATTTATTTTAATTGTAATTCGAGAATGTTATTTGTAATTCGTAACATTTCATTTGTAATTCGAATTATTCCACTTGTAATTCGAATTATTCCATTTGTGATTCGAGTTACTCTATTTTTAATTCGAATTATTCCATTTGTAATTCGAATTATTCCATTTGAAATTCGAATTATTCCATTTGTAATTTGAATTGTTTTATTTGAAATTCGAATTATTCCATTTGTAATCCGAATAATTTTGTTTGTAATTTCCAATGTAATAAATTGAATTATAAATGGAATAAATCGAATTTCAAATGTAATAATTCGAATTACAAATGGAATAAATCGAATTTCAAATGAAATAATTCAAATTAAAAATGGAATAATTCGAATTACAAATAGAATAATTGAAATTACAAATGGAATAATTCGAACTACAAACGGAATAATTCGAATTACAACGTGGAATTCTCGAATTACAAATGAAATGTTACGAATTACAACTAAAATGTTTCGAATTACACCTGAAAACAATTTTTTGAATAAAAATGAAACAAATATTAAAAAACCAAGTAAGAAAAGTCTATAGTCGGACGAAGCCGACCATGGGATACCCTATACCACTATCCCTGGATAATCGCTCTCTACGGAACTTCTTTTCAATGACTGTGAAAATTTAATTATCAAATATCAGAGATGTAATGTATAATACTTATGACCAAAACCAAAAAGTTAGTACTATGTAGTACTACTACTTCCGTTGTTTAACCGCTACGTTATTGAAATTTTTACCAATTTCACACAAAAGTTTCAGTCCATTTAACGCCCTAAGTATTATCTGGTCTTCACGTTGGTTTGTACGCTTATTCTTCATCATAAACTCAAACTTTGTTTAAAAATTTTGTTTATTATTTTGACCTACAGAGCCGCTACAAAATTGGTTAAAATTTTGTTTTTGGTCCATTTCATCCCCTGAACATTTCACGATCATCACCAAAAACAAATCATTTATATTCTGGCCCGAACCCAACCTCCTTAAAAATTTCGTTACAATTGGTCCATAATTGCGGCCTTAAGCTTGTTTACAATTTTTAATGGACGGACACACATCGCTAAATCGCTTCATCTCGTCGAGATATGAATTTTGGGGTCTAGGACGAATATTTCGTGGTGTTACATAAACTCTTGGAGAGACAATATGTAGCATGGGATAAAAATGTGGTTCTCTACACAGAACCCATTATATATTAGGCAGTAGGCCCGTTATCTAGCAAGCACTTTATTGCAATTTACATCAGAGGAAAGGTCAGTAGTTTTTTTCCATATGTAGGCTACTTTGCGAAATATATGTATATTAGGGATATAATTTTTTGCACTTTTTTGCAGATATGGAAAATACCACCACATAGCCGTGTAGAGCATGAAAAACTATTATGAAATAAGGTGTAATTTTTTCTCTATCGCGAAAAAAGTTTCCGCACCAAATGCATTAAAGTTCAGTAATGCATTTTTTAATTTTATCTGTCATAACAACATGTTTGCTTTTCATTAAAATTTTTATTTTTTTGTAATCTAATTTAAAATCATTATCAAAGCGTTCTGGACCAATTTGTTCTCAAATCGCGCCATTTCGGAGCATATTAGGAACTTTTGACACTATTGCAATTTTTGGTTATTCTTTATAAACTCGTGAATTTTATGTTTATATTTTTTTGTACCTATCGGACAAGAGAATATGGTGTCATTTGCAACAAATTCGCGAAAGTTACAGACCGTTTTTAATAACTTTGCCTTTGAGAAATGTATTTTTGTCTATAAATATTTATTCAAACAAAGCAAATTTAAAATTATAAGTAGAAAAAATACCAAAGGGTTTTAGTAATTGCTGTCGGTGCTGAAACTTTTTTCATCGAATCGATCGCGTTTTAATTACTAGGACAAAATTCCCCACATAGTACTGGTGTTGTATTTTTGTAGAAAACAAATACAATTCTCACAGGCAAGGTCAACAAAAACAGCCTGTAACTTTCGCGAATTCGTTGCAAATGACCCCAAATTCTCTTGTCCGATAGGTACAAAAAATATAAACATAAAATTCACGAGTTTATAAAGAAAAACCAAAAATTGCAATAGTGTCAAAAGTTCCTAATATGCTCCGAAATGGCGCGATTTGAGATCAAATTGGTCCAGAACGCTTTGATAATGATTTTAAATTAGATTACAAAAAAATAAAAATTTTAATGAAAAGCAAACATGTTGTTATAACAGGTAAAATTAAAAAATGCATTTCTGAACTTCCAAGCATTTGGTGCGGGAACTTTTTTCGCGATAGAGAAAAATTGACACCGTATTTCATAATAGTTTTCCATCCTCTACACGGTTATGCGGTGGTATTTTTTTGGTTATAGCCCTAATGTATATGTCCTCAAGGAATTCACATATCGACCAAAAATAAAATTTTTATATTTTTCATACAAAAGTAGTGGTCCATTTCACCCGCTAAAGAATGTCAGATCATCATTCAAAATTATAGGCATCTTTTTAGACCTATACTCTTACCCGGTGCAAAATTTCGTGACTATTGGTGTATAATTGCGACTTCTAGCGAGTTTATTATTACACTACAAACAAATAACGGAATATATTAGGCTGTAACTCTGTTATCTGATGATGCACACCAACATAATTGGCATCAATTGAAAGGTCAAGCGTTCCACTTTCAAGTATATCTCACTTGTCCGGAATGTCACTTCCAGGAATTAAGATATAAACTGTATATTAAAAATTTTCACAATTTTCACACAAAAGTTTTGGTCCATTTAATTCCTAAATATTATCCGATCGCCATCTCAAATTGCAAGCTTCTCATTTGTGATATACTCTTACCTTATTACGCGTTGATCGGACTATTATTGAGACCTACAGAGCCGCTAGAAAATTGGATAAATATTATGTTTTTGGTCCATTTCACCCGCTTAATATTTCACAATCATCACCAATAAGAATAGGGATCTATTCTGATCTGAACCCGACCCCCATACAAAATTTCGTGACGATCGGTCCATAATTGCGGCCTGGAGCGTGTTTACAATTTATAATGGACAGACGGACGGACGGACGGACAGACACACATCCCAAAATCGCTTTATCTCGTCGAGATATGAAGATTGGTATACCACATTAGGGGTCTCCGACGAATATTTAGCGGTGTTACATGCATTTTTTACCAAAACAAACTTATAATACCCTTTTCCACATTGTGGTATAGGGTATAAAAACTAAACAAGTGTTCTGTTCGGCCGGGCCGAACTTTTATACCCTCCACCATAAAATATTTGGAAATTAAATGGAAATACCTGAAATCTGGTACCGGGCAAAGATAATTCCTTTTGGGGATGAAAGCCCTTGGTGAGTATATTAAGAATCCCGAAGGACAGATCCGCCGTGAGTCGAACTTCCGAGTTATGGCGTGATGAAGTTTCTGCTGAAAACCCTGTCAGGCATCTGAAATTATCGTTATATCTTTGTTAACTGTTGTTCTAGCTTATTTATGAGATGACATGTCTTCAGTCAAATCGAATGAGGATTATTTTCGTAGAGTACTTCGATATTCTAACTCGCTTCCCTTAATGTCCTTTTAGTCCCTTATTTTAAGAACCGCTATAAAAGTACGACTCTCATTGACAACTAATCGATTTTGTCGCGTTTTAATGGTCATTTTTGACATTTACCCTGTTTTGGCCCAGAAAAAACTATATTTTGTGTTTTTGTATATTCTGTATATTCGGACAACCAATAAATATAGAATATACAAAAAAAAAACAAAATATAGTCTTTTTCTGAACAAAAATCGGGTAAATGCACAAAAGGACCATGAAAACGAGACAAAATCGATTAGTTGTCAATGAGAGCCGTACCTAAAATTGTCGAAGCTGAAAAACGTCATCTTGTGGTACTTTTATAACGGTCCTTAAAATAAGGGACGAAAAGGACATTGAAGGGAGTGAGTTAGAAGGATGAAATGCTCTACGAAAATAATCCTCATTCGATTTGACTGAAGACATGTGATCTCATATATAAGCTAAAACAACAGTTAACAAAGATATAACGCTAATTTCAGATGCCTGACAGGATCTTCAGCATAAATTTCATCATGCCATAACTCGCAAGTTCGACTCACGGCGGATCTGTCCTTCGGGATTCTTAATTTACTCACCAAGGTCTTTCATCCTTAAAAGGAATTATCTCTGCCACAAAATTTCCGTTCACAGTGTAATACTTATTTAAATTATATATTTTTTATAATATTTTAACGTATTAATATAGGAGATATGAAGGCTGTTATGGAGCTACTATGGTATTTTTGTATGTTTCAGGGGGTAACACTCCTCCTAAAGCCTTTTCGACTATAAGTATTTCTACGTAGGTTATATACTCTCACACTATTAATTTCTCTTTATTGCTACAGATTGGATTTAGATCTACCTGAGTGAATTAAAATAAGAATAGAACCAGGTTTGAGAACCTTATGCTTGTGTTGTAATTTATTTTATACATGTGACTTATTTTTTCCAGGTCATATACATATTAACGTATTTTGATATCTAAAATTACTCTTAGAAAAACTACCACTTGTATTGATAATTGTTAGTCAAATAATGATTTAGATATATCATAATAAAACATAATTCTTAAGAAGTCTCTCAAAGATATGATATCTAATAGCTGTAACCTTGTTCAATTTGGTCCCAACTATAAGTACTTGTGTATATAATGATGACTTCTATGTATCATCAAAATTTCATTGAAATTGGACAAACGTAACAAAAACATGAAATCGACCCAAAATATATATGGGAGCTATATTCCAATATGAACCGATCTCGATATAATTTGTCAAATTTATTTTTAGACCAAATCCCTTCTCAAATTTCAAATGCCATAGAAATTGAACATACATAGGGTGTTTGGTGCATAAAATACAGGAAATCGACCGAAAATATATATGGGAGCTATATTCAAATCTGAACAGATTTCGATATAATTTCGCATATTTATTTCTAGAACACATTCCGTCAGACATTCCAAATTTCAGCTAAATTGTCATACATATATAGCGTGTTTAATGCATAAAGTACAGGAAATCGGCCGAAAATATATATAGGAGCAATATTCACATCAGAACCGATTACGATATAATTTGGCACAATTATGTCTAGACACAATTTCGTCACACATTCCAAATTTCATTGAAATTGGACATTAATAGCGTGTTTGGTGCATAATATACGGGAAATCGGCCTAAGATATACATATATGGGAGCTATATCCAAATCTGAACCGATTTCGATATCATTTGGTACATTTATGTCTAGACCACATTTATATCTAAACCACATTTATGTCTAGACCACAGTTTGGTGTAGGGTATAAAAAACGTAATATACCCTCCATACTATGGTGGAGGGTATAAAAACAAACTTATAGGACATTATCCTCACTTCCCATAATTCGAATGTCAATGTCATACTCCTGTATAATTAGGGTTGTGTTGTTTAAATTTGACTTTCACTTATTTCTCTCATATCTATAGATATCATTGATGACGTATCCAGATACTACACATACACTCAAACACACCCACTAACATTACACTCTTCTTCGTCAAATTCACCTGTTGTTGAGCGGGTTTGTTTATAAACAAACGTGCTTTCTACTAGCACGTGTTTTTCATACTTTTGTTTGTTGTTGTTACACCAACAAAATTCCTGGTAAACAGCTGTGAAATTTCGCGTCGGCGCCAAAAAAATTTCCCAAAAAAATTTACAAGAAATTTCTTAAATTGTGACGTCATCGTTTTATTTTGTTCTCTTCACTATTTGTGTCCCCCACTTGTACAGCTGAAATAACAGATGGAGAAAGATGCTCCGTTCGTCCGTTTGTACATATGTATACACACATGAAAAATTTTCTTTCACTTTCACTTCGATAGAACTCTTTTTGGAAGTTGAAAATTTAGGAACTTTGGCGATATTCATACCTCATAATTGATGTATTGTTTGCGCCATTCCGGAGTAATATGTGCCGTCAAATGTTCTGCAAATTTCATTTTGATTTTATTGAATACAATTTGAGACTAAGTAAATTTTCAATCATTTGTTTATAACACAACACCAAAGCACAAATGCACACGCGAGCAAATACCCGAAATTTATGTGATTTTCCTTTCGATGTGGTTTATGTACCAACGCGTTGTTGACGACTGAATATTTCCCAAAACAATGAGAGTTTTTTTTCTTCAAGAAGTGAAAATGCTACAGAGCTTATTTTCGGATATTTTAAGGAAATTTGAAGCTTTAAGCATTTTCTGAACTTTCGTGATTTGTTGGTGCTTTTATCGAAGAACTGTTAGAACATTTTAAATTTGAAAAGTTTTTGTTGTAGATTTTAAAATATTGGGACTTTAGCTAGTTGCTTTACTTGTCACTTTTATAATAGGTTAAAAGAAAACACTCTCACTTTTGGTTTTCGCTGGCATGGCTGCCAGTATTTTCCTGAGCCTTTAGTGGAATTGTAAGAACGGTACCTCCCTATTTTCGGTATTTTAAAGGATTTAGCCTAAAATTTTGTATTACGTCTTCCTTGGCGCTACAAAAGCCAGAACTTTGTCAGTCAACGTTTCGAAATAGTCCCTCTAGAACGGTACCGTCTTATTTTGGGTATTTTCAATGTTTTAACCTCCCGAATGGTGCCTCCCGATTTTCGGTATTTTGTAGTCTTTAGCCTCATTATCACACCTAAATGGTTAAAGATTGGTATTTAGTCTTTGGGGCCACCAGACTTTCCCCCAGAAATTTTTCAGCACAGGTTTAGATTTCCACACGATACCTCCCGATTTTCGGCGTTTTTAAGGGTTCAGCTAGCCCCATTATCCCACCGTCATTGCGAAAATTGATATTGAGCCTTCTTTGGTCCCACCAAACTTTGTCAGAAATTTGACAATACAGGTTCTTATGTTTATATAGCCCCGATTTTCGGAAATTACAAGGGGAAAGTCCACTCTAAACACCAATTGCTAATCTAATACCGAATTTCCAATTCTACCCTTTACAAAATTTCAAATTGTACAAAATTCTATGCCATATAGCAAATACCAAAAGGTACCAAATTTTGTACCATATAGCACTTTTCGTACACGATTTTTCAAAATGTACTTTCATATCTCAGCTCTATCCGTTCACCTAAACGCAAATTATAGCCAATGTAGTTCCATTTAGCACTTTTCCATAAGTACGAATTTCCAAAACTATCTCAATCCTACACTTAACAGTAATCAGCTCACGCAAATACAAATTGTAGCGAATTCCGTACCATTTAGTCCTGCTTCGTGCACATTAGTACGATTTTCCAAAGCTACCTCCATATCTCAATTCTATATTCCAACAGTAATCTTAATTCCAAATTTCAGGATTCCAGCTCTTCAAATCCAAATCATACTAAACTCACTACCATTTAGGTCTTTTCGACCTTTGGTACATCTTTTTTACTCTCCATCAGTGACCTTCATTCCAAAATGTAGTTCGAATTTCTAAAAACCTTTCTTTGTTACTCTCCATCAGTGACCCTCATTACAAATTTCAGGATTCTAGTTCAATCCGTTCACCCAAATCCAAATTGTACTACATTTAGTACCATTTAGAACTTTTTGTGTGCACTTATAGTTCGAATTTCCAAACCCTAATTTCAAATTTCAGGATTCCAGCTCTATCCGTTCACGCATTACCATTTAGTACTTTTCGCACCCTTGTAGTTCGAATTTCCAAAAACCCTTTGATACATCGTTCTAATTCTCCATCAGTCACCCTCATTTCAGAATTCTAGCTCTTCCCGTTTCCCTAATACCAAGGGTACCATATTTAGTACCTTTTAGTACTTTTCGTACACTTCTAGGTCGAATTTTCAAAAACCCAGCCTTATCTCACCCCTACACACCAACAGCAACCAACACCCAAAATTTCAACCTTTTAGCTTCAGCGGTTTCGCCTGGGCGCTGATGAATCAGTCAGTCAGTGAAGACCTCACCTCACTACTCTTTTATGTATACAGATTACTAGAAAAGTGCCCGCTACTTCGTATGCGGAAAGGATATAAAAAAAAACAAATATACAATCATTAATAAGAAAATAGCGAACACTGAAAATTGTCCTGTACTAATACCAATTTTAATCAATATTTATACCCTACACCACTATGTGGAAAGGGTATTATAAGTTTGTTTTTATACCCTACACCACTATGTGGAAAGGGTATTATAAGTTTGTTTTGGTAAAAATTCATGTAACACCGCGAAATATTCGTCGGAGACCCCCAATGTGGTATACCAATCTTCATATCTCGGCGAGATAAAGCGATTTTGAGATGTGTGTCTGTCCGTCCGTCCGTCCGTCCGTCCGTGTGTCCGTCTGTCCATTATAAATTGTAATCAAACTCCAGGCCGCAATTATGGACCGATCGTCACGAAATTTGGTGTGGAGGTCGGTTTCACATCAGAATAGATCGCTATTTTAATTGGTGATGATCGGGAAATATTTAGCGGGTGAAATGGACCAAAAACAAACTTTTTATCCGATTTTGTAGATGCTCTGTAGGTCGCAATAATAGTCAGATCGCCACGAAATTTTAAATAAGGTAAGAGTATATGACAAAGAAGAAGCTTACAATTTGAGATGGCGATCAGATAATATTTAGAGGGTTAAATGGACCAATACTTTTGTGTGAAAAATTTTAATATACAGCTTATATCTTTATTCCTGAAAGAGACATTCCTGGCAAGTAAGGTATACTTGGAAGAGGAACGCTTGACCTTTCTGCTGACGTCAATTGTGTTGGTGTACATGATAAGATAACAGAGTAGCAGCCTAATATACACTGTTATTTGATTGTAGTCTAATCATAAACATGCTAGAGGTCGCAATTATAGCTCAATAATCACGAAATTTTCCACGAAGTTAGGAGTTAGGTAGAGGAAGTTGCTTTCAATTTTGGATGATGATCTGATATTATTTAGCGGGTGAAATAGACCATTACTTTTGTATGAAAAATACAAAAAAAAATATTTTTGGTCTATATTTTATTACCTGGAGGGCATATACCGGCAAAGTAGACTACATATGAAAATAGAACTTCTGATCTTCCCCCTGATGAAAATTGCAATAAAGTGTCTGCTAGATAACGGGCCTGCTGCTTAATATATAATGGAAACCAGAATCCACAAATTTTCTTCTTACAATAAGTTTATTTGTTCCATAAAGAAATTTTGATATGTGGAAAGCTAATTCCCAGAGGTAAAGGTGTAGGGTATTACATGGTCGGCCCCGTCCGACTATAGCCTTGGCTTACTTGTTATTATATAAATTTGTTTGGCTCCGCGAAAAATGGCCCCAATGCAAAATTGCCCCAAAGCAAAAGTGCAAAATGACCCCAAAAAATTGTGTACATTACAACAACACGCAATTTGGGGCAGTTTTTCACAAATTTTTGGGGTATTTTTGCACCAAAAAATTGGGGCGTAATTGCATTTCAATAAAAATGAAATATGACCCCAAACATTAAAAATGCAAAATGGCCCCAAAATTATTTTCTGTCGATGTTTGGGGCCTTTTGCGCTTCTGAGATATTTTTCAAAAATTAAAATTAAATTTTACAAAAATTTGTTTTATATTTATAATCGTACAATAGCAATTTACGTTTTACTCCGTTGTAAAATATATCAACTTTCAAACCATTTATTCTTAGATGTTCTGTGGAAGTCGTAAGAAGTGTGAATTTGTAATTAAAAAAAGGAAAGAAAAAATACAGAGTGCGTATTGGAGAGCATTTGATGTTAGTATTTTTATAAGATAACTGAAATATTATAATAAAAGACAGATATTATAAACGGTTTGAAATCGATTTTTATTTGTAATACTTGTGAAGGAGCATAGGTGAGATTGTTTTAAAAATCGCGCGATTTTTAAAACAATCTCACCTATGCTCCTTCACAAGTATTACAAATAAAAATCGATTTCAAACAGTTCATAATATCTGTTTTTGTTTTAAAAATTGATTTCAAATTTGTGAATGAGCATTGGTGAGATTGTTTTAAAAATCGCGCGATTTTTAAAACAATTTCACCAATGCTTCTTCACACGTATTACAAATAAAAATCGATTGCAAACAGTTCATAATATCGTTTTTAGTTTTAAAAATTGATTTCAAATTTGTGAATGAGCATTGGTGAGATTGTTTTAAAAATCGCGCGATTTTTAAAACAATCTCACCTATGCTCCTTCACAAGTATTACAAATAAAAATCGATTTCACACAGTTTATAAAATCTGTTTTATGTGAAAAAACTATGGGGGAAAGATTATATGATTAATAAATTGAAGAAGCCACTAGAGAAACTTAAAAAATCGCGCGATTTTTTAATTTTCTCTAGTGCCTTCTCCGATTTATTAATCATACAATCTTTCCCCCGCTTAATTATTATATATTAAAATAGATTCTAGTTTGCAATATCATACAAGTTACTTCAATTGTATCTGTTGTAATTGTGTCGATATATTTAGCTTTTTATCAGAAAGTTAGAAGAAATGGCGTGAATATGTATTATGGAAGGACAATTTTTAAATTGTTGTGATGCTTCCTTGCAAACAGTTAAAGTGTTGTTCAACATTGGGTAAATCGAAACATTTTATTTGTCCTTACTGCATAGAAAATGTAAACGATACTATGGTTGGTTGTTTTTATATTACCAATAACAATTATAAAATTTTTGGGGCGAAATTGCATTTTTTATTTTGGGGTAAAACTTCATTAGGCAAAATTACCCCAAACTTGGGGCAATTTTTCATTTTATTGTTGGGGCAATATTGCATTATTTTGGGGGGAAATTGTTCGAGGAATATTGGGGTCAAATTTCATTATACAGTTTCACCCCAAATTTGGGGCCATTTTTCACAATGCCTTTTGGGGCCATATTTCCTGGGGCCATTTTTCGCGGAGCCAATTTGTTTTTTGAAAAATTCATGTAACACCACGAAATATTCGTCGTAGACCCCCATGTGATATACCAAAATGCATATCTCGACAAGATTAAGCGATTTTGACATGTGTGTCCTTCCGTTCGTCCATACAATAAAAACTGTAATCACACTGTAATCACACCCGAATAGACCCCTATTGTTTTTGGCGATGATGGTAAAATATTTAGCAGGTGAAATGGACCAAAAACAAAATGTTTTCCAGTATTGTAGCGGCTCCGTAGGTCGCAATGGTAGTCTGATCGGTGCGAAATTTTATATGTTTACGACAAAGAAGTAGCTTGTAATTTAACGTTATAATCAGATCATATTAAGCGGATTAAATGGAGCTGATGGCTTAAGCTGCTAATGCTATTCTCCAAATTTATCTTATAATTATCTATATATATAAAATTGAAATTTGTTTGTCTGTTTGTTTGTTTGTGCCTTATAGACTCGAAAACCGCTGAACAGATCTTACTGAAATGTTTAGGGTACATTGCTACATGGCCTGGAATGAAAATAGGCTATATCATTTTTTTAAATTTCGCGTTGATCTGGAGATATAGCATCAAAACCGGAGGTACCTCCAAAAAATTTAGATTTTGTATGCAAATATCTTTAGAACTGTTACAGATACAATCTCCAAATTTTGTATGCGTGATGGAATTTGATGTAGAAATAAATTTACCAAATTATATTCAAATCGGTTTAGATTTGGATATAGCTCCCACATACATATATTTTCGGCCGATTTCCTTATTTTAGGTACCAAACATGCTATTTATGTCCAATTTCGATGAAATTTGGAATGTATGACCGAACTTGGTCTGGAAATAAACGTGCCAAATTATACGAAAATCGGTTCAGATTTGGATATAGCTCCCATACACATATATTTTCGGCCGACTTCCTTATTTTATGCACCAAACACGCTATATATGTCCAAATTCGCTGAAATTTTGAATTTCTCACGGAATTTGTTCTAGAAATAAATGTGCCAGATTATATTGAGATTGGTTCAGATTTGGATATAGCTCCCATACACATATATTTTCGGCCGATTTCCTTATTTTATGCTGAAATTTGGAGGGTCTGACGGAATTTGTTCTAGAAATAAACGTGCCGAATTATATCGAAATCGGTTCAGATTTGGATATAGCTCCCATATATATTTTCGGCCGATTTGATGCACCAAACACTGTATATATGTCCAATTTCGCTGAAATTTGGAATGTGTAACGGAATTTGGTCTAGGCATAAATGTGCCGACTTATATCGAAAACGGTTCAGATTTGGATATAGCTCCAATATATATTTTCGGCCGATTTTCCACATTTTATGCACCAAACACGCTGTATATGTTTAATTTCGCTGAAATTTGGAGGGTCTGACGGAATTTGTTCCAAAAATAAATGTGCTAATTTATATAGAGATCGGTTCAGATTTGAATATAGCTCCCATATATATTTTCGGCCGATTTCCTGTATTTTATGAACCAAACTCGCTATTTATGTCCAATTTCGGTGAAATTTGGAATGCGTAACGGGATTTGTTCTAGACATAAATGTGCCAAATCATATCGAAATCGGTTCAGATTTGGATTTTGCTCCTATCTATATATTAGGCCGATTTTCTGTATTTGATGCTCTAAACACGCTATATGTGTCCAATGTTGCTGAAATTTGGGATGTCTGACGGAATTTGTTCCAAATATAAATGTGCCAAATTATATCGAGACCGGTTCAGATTTGGACACAATACATATGTCCAATTTCACTGAAATTAGGAAAGCGTGACGCAATTCGTTCTAGAAATAAATGGGACAAATTATACCGAAATCGGTTCAGATTAGAATATAGCTCCCATATATATTTTCGGCTGATTTTCTGTATTTTATGCACAAACTGTGAATGTGAGACGGGATTTGGTCTACAAATAAATATGACAAATTATATCGAGAGCGGTTCATATAGGAATATAGCTACCCGTATATATTTTCGGTCGATTTCATGTTTTTGTTACGTATGTTCAATTTCAATGAAATTTTAAAGACTTAGCAGTCAGTAAAAGTCATCGTTATTTACAGAAGTACTTATAGTCGGGAAGGAATTGACCAAGGCTACAGCTATTAAGTATCATGTCTTTGAGAGACTTCTTAAGATTTATGTTTTATTATGATATATCTAAATCATTGGGAATACTTATAGGCGGAAAGGCTTTCGGAGGGGTGTTACCTCCTGAAACATACAAAAATACCATAGTAGCTCCATAACAACCCTGAATAGGTATAAAACGCCTTCATATCTCCTATATTTATTCCTTAAAATATTAAAAACGTTAAAATAATTCTGGCATTCCATTATTAGTCCGGCCAAAATAGACATGCGTAAAAGGGGGAAATAGCAAAAATTCCCACAAAGCTGAATTTTGGTGGAGAGCTGGGGTTGGACATTAGAAGCAACGTCCTAAAAGTCCCCATTGATCCCATGTGTGCAAAACAAGTTATTGGGGGTCAAAGGTCATTTTTGGAGGCATTATTCAGTTTTTTTAATTTTTTTCAAAAACGGTAAGACTTAGCAAAAGCCGGCTAAAGTAAAAGTTGTAGATTCACTAATTGTCTACAAGAGTGGTCTTTATGATTTTTAAAAAAGACTTACCATTTTCGAGATATCGCGATCTAAAGGTCAAATAAAAAATTAGTCACGTAAGTACATTCTGAGGCGAACCGGTTAAAGTAACGACGCTATGTGTTAGATACTTCCGTAAGCTTTCAACGATATCCACTTTGCCGTAATCGGTTCAGTAGAACCGGGTCGAATAACCGGTGAACCGGATCTGCAACCGTTGAAAATTATACATTTCCGTAATCAGCGCAACAGACCCTACCTTCGGACATAACTTGAAAAAAAATCGGAGAGTTTTCGTTGGGGTCGTTCCCGTTGGGCTTTCGATTATACATGTGGGTTAAATGGGCAATTTTTGCATAAAATGACTCTAACATTGAATAACTCTACTAAAAACGCTCCGATTTTGTTGGAATTTTTTTTAGAAGATAGTTATAATTTCGCTCTTCAAGAAAATATATACTTTTTGGGGGGACAGACCCGATTACTTCGCTTATATTAGCCGGTTCGTCTAAATAATTGCATATTTCCCTTATAAGTGCATAAAAATCATGTGTTTTTTAGAACAGCTATATCTCAAGAATGGTTCGTTCTAGGAAAAAATTATAAAGGTCAAGCTTATAGATAATTTTTCTGTCTACAATATTTACTTTAGTCACTTTTTGATTAGAACAACCGTTTTCAAAAAATAAATCCGAAAACCTAAAAACCCTTAAAATTTGACCTTTGACCCCGAATATTTTGTTTTGCACACATGGGATCGATGGGGACTTTTAGGACGTTGCTTCTAATGGCAAACCCTAGCTCTCCACCAAAATTCAGCTTTGTGGGAATTTTTGCTATTTCAATGTCTATTTTGACCGGACTATATATTTTATCGTAGTCGGGGCAGCAAAGCGCACCGGGTTCAGCTAGTATGTAAATAAATAAATTAACTCCCGGACGATATGTTCCACACATGTAAGTTATATTCAGAAGAGAGCCATGAGTTCTTCTTCCTGTGGGAAAGGTAAACATAATCAAGCTAGATGTCGCAGTTATACACGCAGAGAAAAAAATATGTTTGATCCAACAATATTCCAAGAGCAAAATATGTATTGTTAACATATTGTTGGATTCCTTATGTAGTATTGTGATTCCAACAATTGGGTTTTGTTAAATCCAAAAATAGTTTTTGTCAACTGGACAATAGTTCGCTCTTTTCTTCGACAATTTTTTCTCTTCTCTCGCTATTCGATGCCGTGTTGAAAAAAACAAATATGGTGAGTTTTGTTTGTATGACATGATGACTTTATCTTTGTTTTTGTGTGTATGTATACCAACAATTAGACTCTTGGTTTCCTTTGTTTCTGTTTTGTTTCATTCTTCTATCTTCATTGTGCTTTGAGGTTTGGTGTTATACCGGCGTTTGTTATGGTGTTTAATAATTCCTTAAGTTGTGGTGGGTGCTTGTGGCTTTTTGTTTGTCTTTGTTGTCAGCCAATGCAGCAAACCATGTATTGTGTTCATCAATGATTGCAATATTATACGCGACATTTATATCCAAGTTATGCGAAAAGTGTATATGAGAAGTATATGCACTCAAATCAAAAATTTCTGGGCTGGTTTTCTGGGTTGACAATACTTTTTGTAAACAAAATTAGATTATGATAGTTCCTACAATCGGTATTGTTAACGATTTTTACAATATTGCGGAAATTCGAAAGTTGTTTTTGTTTTCTATGTTTGGAACAAAAGATTGTATTTTTGGATTTGGATTACAATGTTTGAACAAAACAAATACATTTTTGGAACCAAAACAGATATTTTTGTTCCAACAAAAGCGAAAAATATTTTTTCTCTGCGTGTAGTTCAATACTGACAACTTTTTGCACGGTAAGAAGTTTGGTCAAGGAAAATGCAAATAACTTTGGATAATGATCGAATAGTTTCGGGCGGATGAAATTGACCATAATTTGTTGTCGGAAAAATATCTAAATATAATTGTTGGTGCAAATTTTAAATTATGTGTGGCATATTAAGAAAAATTAGGAACGTGAAACTTGAAAATCAACTCTTGATCTCTCCATTGATGAAATTATATAAATATGGTTAGATAATGGAACTACTGTCTAAATTATACATAAGGAGGTTACTTTATCGTTTTGGTTTGTGTGTAAATAACTATATCTACCTACCTTCAATGCTACAAAAGTCGCAGTCATGATAGAAAATTCCCATTAAAAAAAAATTTGCACATAACAAGGAAGTATACGGTTTTGAAATTTTTGTGGTAAGTTTGACGAAAAGTAATGTAATACCTCGAAACATTTTTTTTATAGATCGATTCGCACGGTGGATGAAATTGACCATAATTTGTTGTCGGAAAAATATCTAAATATAATTGTTGGTGCAAATTTTAAATTATGTGTGGTATATTAAGAAAAATTAGGAACGTGAAACTTGAAAATCAACTCTTGATCTCTCCATTGATGAAATTATATAAATATGGTTAGATAATGGAACTACTGTCTAAATTATACATAAGGAGGTTACTTTATCGTTTTGGTTTGTGTGTAAATAACTATATCTACCTACCTTCAATGCTACAAAAGTCGCAGTCATGATAGAAAATTCCCATTAAAAAAAAATGTGCACATAACAAGGAAGTATACGGTTTTGAAATTTTTGTGGTAAGTTTGACGAAAAGTAATGTAATACCTCGAAACATTTTTTTTATAGATCGATTCGCACGGTGCGCCTGAACTTACTTTAAATGAAAGGCGCTTACAAATGATAAGGTTTTGCGGATTCTGGATATAAAAAATAAAAAAAAACGCCTGACGGCTTTAAAAAAAAAACACGGCCAAAGTTCAGATTTTCGGGTATTTTTAGGTTTTCACAATTTTGCTTGGAAACTGCAAGTCTAGGCGAAATGGAAATCCTGAAAACCTAAAAATGTGAATTTTGAGCGGGATTTATTTTAAAATTCCTCCAACGATTTTTTATACCCTCCACCATAATATGGAGGGAATAATTAAATTTGTCATTCCGTTTATGACACATCAAAATATTCATCGGAGACCATATAAAGTATATATATTCTTGAACAGGGTAAAATTCTAAGTCGATATAACCATGTCCGTCCGTCTGTTGAAATCAAGATACCACCCGATTTTCAGTATTTTGAAGATTTTAGCCTCATTATCACAGCGAAATGGCTCAAATTTGGTAATTAGTCTTCATTTAGCCCCTATAGAACGGTACCTCCCGATTTTCGGTATTTTCATGGTTGTGGATACAATAATTAACCGAAATGGCTGAAATTTGGTATGTGGTCTTCAAATGGGGTATTAAACTTTCTTCCAGAAATTTGCCGCTAAAGGTCCACGCCTTCATAAAGCCCTATAGAAAGGTACATCCTGATGTTCGGTACTTTGAAGAGTGTGGTCACAATAATTCATCGAAATGGCTTAAATTTGGCATTTGGCCTTCATTTGGTGTATTAAACTTTCCATATTAAATTTGTCGGTATAGGTCCACGTTTTGATATAGCCCCATAGAACGGTACCACCCGATTTCCAGTATTTTGAAGGTTGTGGCATCAATATTCCACCGAAGTTGCTAAAATTTAGTACTTAGTCTTCATTGGGGGTACAAAACTTTTCTCCAGAAATGTGTCGGTATAGGTCCACGCCTTCGTATAGCCCCCATAGAACGTCCCGATTTTCAATATTTTGAAGTTTGTGGCCAGAATAATCCATCGAAATGCCTAAAATTCTGGATGTGGTCCTTCTTTTGGGGTATTCAACTTTCCATATGAAATTTGTCGGTATAGGTCCACTCCTTAGTATAGCCCCATAGAACTGTACCTCACTATTTCGGGTATTTTGAAAGTTGTGGCCTCAATATTCCGCCGAAATTGCTAAAATTTGGTATTTGGTCATTATTTGGGGTATTAAACCTTCCATATGAAATTTGTCGGTATAGATCCACGCCTTTATGTAGCCCAACTAGAATTGTACCTGCCGATTTTCAGTAGTTTGAAGGTTGTGGCTACAATAATCTACCGAAATGGCTGAAATTTGGCATTTGGTCTTCATTTGGGGTATTAAACCTTCCATATGCAATTTGTCGGTATAGGTCCACGCCATGATATAGCACCCATAGAACGGTTCCTCCAGATTTTCGGTATTTTGTAGGTTGTGAATAATAATAGTCCTTTGTTTCAGAAACTCGCTTTTAATATAACTATTTTTTCTTATTTTTAAATACAGTTTTTTCTCTAAATTTAGTCCTGTTTGTAAGGCTTTTCCTCCTCAAAAACCGCAAAATTGGAAACAAAAAGTTGAGTTTCGAAAATTTTTGGAAGGTTTTCAAGAGATTTGCATCATTAAATTCTTAAAATTATGACATGAATTTTTTGATTTTTGGCGTTGGGCGCATCCACTGTGCACTGGGGCCTCAACATTTTCATAGTAATTTTGTGGGACCAAAGGTGAATTTTCACGAAATTGCCCTAAAAGCCACATTTGTTGTCCAATCGCTGAAAAAAAAAAAAACAAGTAAAAAAGCGTTAAATTCGGCTGGGTCGAACTTTTTATAAGCTCCACCATAAAATATTCTGAACTAAACGGAATAATTATTTTCTTTTCCATTCACAATTTTAGGCGGAGATATTTTGTGACCACTGACACTTAAATAAGGAAAAAAAATAAAAATGTTTGGCTATCGATGTGTGGACCTATGTTTTTGGTGGAGAACCTCAAATGTCCAATTGCAGATACTTGGGTCAAAAATTTTAGCTAAAATCCAAAAAAAAAACGAAAATCGGGAGGCTCCATTATATGGAGACTATACCAAAACATGGACCATGATCTGCAAATATGCACCTGGTGCAGTTTACGCATTGGCAGATGTATACAGGAAATACGATGGAATGGGAAAGGCGTCACAACAACACCTAAAGGTGACGCACTGTATTATAGCTGCCATGACATAAAGCATGAGTTTGATTGCGGATTTGTAGGTTTGTAGAGGTTAAAACACCTAGTCTCCAGCTTCACACCAGTGAATGAAAGACTTGCTACAATTCAAATAAAAACAAAATTCTTCAACATCAGCTTTATTTGCGCTCATGCTCCCACTGAAGAAAAGGACGAACTGTCCAAAGATATATGCTTAGAAGAAACATATGACCGTTGTCCTGCCCATGACATTAAAATTATTCTAGGCTATTTTAATGCCAAAATTGGAATGTTAAATATCTTTGGCCCAACAGTCGGAAAATTCAGTATCCACAGTGAAACATCTGACAATGGTACGAGGCTGATAGACGTCGCAGCGGCAAAGAACATGGTAGTTAGCAGCACCAGATTTCAACATCTCGACATCCATAAGGGCACCTAGCTGTCTCCAGATCAGAAAACAAGAAATGAAATTGATCACGTTGTAATAGATGGAAGACATTAATCGAGCGTGTTGAATGTGCGTTTGTTCCGAGGAGCAAACATAGACTCGGACCACTACCTTGTTGCAGCAAAGGTACGCACCCGGTTAAACGTAGCAAACAAAGTAAGAACAGACACAACACGAAAGTTAGACATCGGTAAGCTGCAATCACAACAGATAGCCACATCATATTCCACTCAACTAGCCCAATTGCTTAATCAAAGCACTCCTCATCCCTATAACATATCAGCGCAATGGCAAAGTATTGTCCACTCTATGCAAACAGCCGCAAAATCCATTCTTGGATACCAGAGACCTCCACCAAGGAATCCATGGTATGATCAGGAGTGTCGTGCTGCTAAGAGAAAAATGCGGCATATAGGGCTACTTTAAAATCAGAGGGAGATGGAAAAGCGGGAGTGTGAAAAAATCGAGATGTACAGGAACCAGAATGAAGTCCGAAAATTCTACCAAAGAGTCAAACATCAAACTGATGGCTTTGGTACAGGCACATCCTCCTGCAGAAACCAGCAAGGTAATTTGGATACTGGTATCCAATAGCAGCGAAGACGACGAAGATACCACAGACCCAATCCCAGAAGATGGTATTGAATGTATACCGCCCAGCCAAGATGAGGTAAAGACAGCAATAAATCGGCTAAATAATAATAAGGAAGCAGGAGCAGATGGCTTACCAGCCGAGCTGTTCAAAACCGTTGATAAGGTGTATTCATCAGCTAGTTGGCACCATCTTGCAGGAAGCAGGAGTACCCGACTATTGGAACCTGAGTATCCTGTGCCCCGTCCACAAGAAAGGAGATAAGACTGTATGCTCTAACTATAGGGCCATAAGTCTACTCCCTATTGCCTACAAGATCGTATCAGGGATATTGTGCCAACGACTAAAGCCTATGGTCAACGAGATAATTGAACCATACCAATGCGGCTTTAGACCTGGAAAGTCCACTATTGATCAGATATTTACCCTGCGGCAAATCCTGGAGAAGACCCAAGAGATGCAGATCGACACCTACCACCTTTTTGTCGATTATAAAGCAGCCTTCGACAGCCCGCTGTGTAAAAAAGGTATTCCAAGCCATGTCTGAATTTGGTATCCCCGCAAAGCTCATCCGGCTTTGTAAAATGACTTTAACTGACACGTGATCCTCAGTTAAAACAGGAAAGAACCTCTCCGAAGAGTTTTGTACCAAAAGAGGTTTCAGACAAGGAGACAGCCTTTCGTGTGATCTCTTCAACATCCTGCTGGAAAAGGTTATATGAGAGGCAAACGTCAAAAGAAGTGGCACAATCTACACCAATAACCACATGATACTTGCTTATGCTGATGATATAGACATCGTGGGGCGACCAGTAAAAGAAGTAACTGATACCTTTTTGAAGGTCAAAGGAGAATCTGCTAAAGTGGGTCTGGTAGTAAACGGTGAGAAGACCAAGTTGATGGTGTCGACGCGCAATGTGTCCATTGAGCTCGGACCAACTGTGGAAGTTGGTTCCTGTAATTTTAAGGTAGTAAAAGACTTCGTATACCTCGGCACCTCCGTAAACACAACAAACGACATAAGTTGTAAAATAACAAGTAAAAAAGTATCAATCGGCTTTGCCGACTGAGATAAACCCTCAGCCTGTGTATATTGAAACAAAATTTCCCCCAAAAAAAACGTATTTATTTATTTATTTTGGGCGTTTGAACCGACAAAAATGTTGTTTAGGATGAAAAGTTTGCTCAAGAAGTATGGACTTCCCCCTGAAAAAACTTTAACCATCGTAATTGAGGCAGCGAATGCAAGTTGCTTCAACAAAAATGAAAGTGATTCCATATCAGGTCTTGAAGTGAACTTATTCGAAATTTTGTCTGGGAGGTACTGGATGGAGTAGAGAAATATGGTCCATATCTGGTAGATATATTAGGATGTGTAGAGTATGGACCAGTTCGGCCACTCCCTTCAAGAGTTACCGTACTAACAATTTTGAACTTTTGTGGGGGAGGTACCTGAAGGAGTGGACCGATAGGGCTTATCTTCGAACTAAAACTATGTTTGGACAAAATATTACTAAGGCCAAATTTTGGATCGGATCGACAGATCCGTTCGAGAGTTATCTTGCGCTCCAACCACCTCACACGGTGTCATAGGGTTTTTTTTTTTGCAAATTGCAGGCTATTTTCTCAGGAAGTATGGACTTGCCCCTGATGAAACTTGTACTTGGGGGACAGTGAATATAAGTTGCTAAAACAAAAATCAAAGCGATCCGAGAGATGGTCCTAAACTGAAATTTTCCGAAATTTTGTGTGGGAGGTAACCGAAGGAGTGGACCGATTGAGTCCATATTGAAACCTTATTTAAGTCTGGTATGGACCAAATCAGTTACTTCCTTCAAGAGTTATCGTGCGCACAAATTTTACGAACGTTTTCGAACTTTTGTGGGGGAGGTACCGGAAGGACCGCGATAGCCCATCTTCGAACTTAAACTAAGTTTGGACAAAATATTACGAAAGCCAAATTTTGGATCGAATCGGTTGATCCGTTCGAGAGTTATCGTGCGCTCCAGCCAGACAGACGGACGGACATTGCTAAATCGACTCCGAATTGTCTGAAACACATTTCGACCAAACATACCTGGGGTCTAAAACCATTATTTCGATGAGGCACATTTTGCCCGTATGAAAGTGTATATACCCCCGTTAGCATAAATGCTGAGGGTATAAAAAGAAGAATTGTATTAGCCAACACATGCTACTTTGGTTTAAGTAAGCAGTATAAAAACAAAGCCACATCTCGTCAAACAAAAATAACGCTCTACAAAACACTGATACTACCCGTGCGGATTAGGGTGTCCAAAACCGAAACCGGTTTACCGGTTTTTGAGTTACAAACCCGTAAACGGTTTTCGCCAAAAACGTCATTTTCGGTTAACCGAAAAAAACCAGTTATTTGTGTCGGTTAACCGGTTTTAAAAAAATAGTAATACTTTTATTATTAAATTAAAATTATATTCTTGAAAGTAAACTAAACTTAACTAACACAAGGTACGAGCAAAGTTGTAAATGTCAGATACCTTTAAATTTGAAAAATATTTTGTGTAAAATGTATAGTTGTACCATGGTACAAATACACAGGTAGCCGCATCGGCAATTGTTGGCAACATAAGATGTCAAAATTTGACATCAATTCAATGCAATTGACACATTATGTTACCATCAGCTGGCATGATAATGCTACCTGTATTATTGTACCATGAGTTGTACCAATCCAGTTCAATTGAACGATATTGAAAAAAATGCGTATACCTAATATCACAAGATAGTTTGAATGACGTTACTCATACGTTTTTGAATTAGTACAGTAAACCAGTGATGGCCAAAAACACACATTTGCAGATTATAACTTGCGCTAGTGTGAGTGAAACGCAAACAATGCATTAACCGAACGAATGTGTTTACAGTGTACGTGTGTGTCGTATGCCCGCGGGCATAGGAAAGTTGTTGTTGGTGGCCATCACCGCAGTAAACTAAGAACTTGGGCCTAATTACGTGATTCGATTCGATCGAGTATTTGCTCGTGAAAAAGATTTCGACACGATAAAAAAGCGGCATGACGAGATTCGATCGAAATCGTTGATCGAATGTTTCGAGAGTAACCGGTAATCGAACTATGAAAACCTATGTGTACTATAGGGAATATTATGAAGGTAGATGTAAAAAATGGTGTTTGTTTGAAAGCAAGAACTATAAAAACAAAATTATGAACGAAAAATGTAAATGTTTGTTTAACAATACATTGAATAATAATTTCTGAATGAAGTTGGGCTAAGAAAAAAAGAAAATGATTAATTCTTGCAAAATCTTTTTGACATTGTAGTAACAGATTGCTAGTACATCTACCTTAATAATCCTCTCTCAAAATAAATGAAAGAGAGTTTGGTGGGTGTTTTGCATTAGCCTCTCTGAGAGAATATTTCCTTTGGTAAACAACGGGGGATGAAATGTTTATAATGTACTTCACTTATAAAATAAAGGCTATTAATATTAAAAATTTTTTTCTGTTTTGCAAAAATGCTTATTTTTCAACTTTTTTTTAATGACTGCACAACTAATGGTTAATGATTGCTTGCATTTTGATTCTAAATTTATCATAATTTCTAAAAACGACTACAAAGGACTTTTTGCAATTTCTCTTGTTATATTGTCTAAAAAATGCTGCCAATTATTTACTAACATCGTTTTTCTTCTATAAAACGACAACAAACAACAATTTTTACATTTTAAACAAAAAGACAATAAAAAATCTTTCATTTTATTTGTTTACGATAGGCAATTTGGCCTCGAGAAATTACTCGCAAATTTATGCTCAATTATTCGATAATTTTACTCGATAACGAGTGTTGTCATCATGGCTGCCAGATTTGACGATTTATCGTCATTTGGACGATTTTTTGGTCAAAAAATGATAAATGACGATTTGACGATTTTTACCCAAAAAATTACGATTGTTGGATATTTCGCAAATGCAGTCATAAAAAATTTTGTAAAATATGAATTTGTAAAAACTTAGTTGATTTTAAAAATTAATTGTTAAACAATAATCACAATAATCGTTATTTTTTAACGTATAAGCTTGAAACTTTGCCAGAACATGTGTTTTAGCTTTATGTATCAGATTTCAACAATGGTGACGATATGTTTGGGTGCATATGCAAAGGAATTTTTAACTAGAACCAAACTGAATTCAATGGAAACAAGCAAAATATATAAAGGCCTCGTCTTTCTGGCTGGCTGAAGTCATCGGCTGACATATTTGGTAAATAAACAAAAGGAAAATGGTAACATATGGTAACTGTTATCATTTTCCTTTTGTTCATTTACGAATATGCCAGCCGATGATGCTGACTTAACAAGCGATGCCGCTTATGTGACGAGGCCTTAATTGCACTGCCCCAGAACCTGCAACAATCTCCTATTTTTTTGGTAAATTTATAAAGGAACAAAAAGACAAAATTTACACGATAGTAGATTCTGTTCTGGGCAATTAACATGCTGTTTATATTAGAGCTTTTTGCGGGGTTAACCATCTTTATGAGGATTTGTTTGACGTATATGTAATGGAATTGACATTTAAAACCCAGTGGGTTTGTTAAATCCGGTTATATATAAACGTACTATAACTGCGTTATACTGAGTTTTGTGCAGAAATTTTAAAAGTTTAATAGATTTAATTGATTTTTCGACATCCTTAACGAATTTTTACATTTTGCCAACAAGAAGGAAAAGCAAAAATTGGATTCAGAATTTCGTGAACTAAAGCTTTTGCATTTTGAGGAAATGTTTGAAAATAATGATATAATAACAATATATTTATTATAATTACAAATTTTTTAAAGAAAATAATGCTAGGTATTACCACGTTCGCCAGCAAATGTTAAACGAGTTTTTAGCCAAATAGATCTTCACAAAACGAAATATGTATCGAAATTCTTTTTCGATGTAGAGTATACTTAACAAAATACATTGTTTCACAGATTGATTAAACACGACTTGTTAAGAATGTTAACTCAAATATTTATTTACAAAATCGTTTAATTAATCAATTAATTTAATACTGATTTGAAGTAAAAATATTTTTACTAAGTCGAATAGCCATTCACTGCTTATTTTAATTAAAAATATATTCAAATATAACTAAATATTAACATTTTAATTTTTGACGATTTTTTTGACGATTTTGTAAAATAGATTTGACGATTTTAATTTTAAAAATCGTCATTTTGACGATTTTCAATAAAAATAATCTGGCAGCCCTGGTTGTCATCCCAACTTTGAGTACTCAGGTCGAAACAACTCGATATCGAATCACATAATTAGGCCCCTTCATGGTTTAATAAGAAAGGTTAGCCAAAGCTTTATCTCAATTTAAATTTTTTCATTCGAGTATGCCTAAAACTTCAAAACAATATAAACAAACTGTGTATGTGTGTGTGGTGTTTGAATAATATGCCAAACAATTTAAAAAACAATCGAATTCAATGATTTTTAAAATTGTTTTTAGACCATTTGTATGGAAGAAATTGGTGAGATTTGCATTGAAACAATCAGTTCATCATATTCACAACTCGATTATGTGGAGAAAACTTAACTCTTCATTCATTTTTCGCGTTTTTTATCAAATGCTCAAAAATGGATTGTAAACAAACCAACTTGTTGCTTTCATTTTGAAGTTTAAGGATTTCAAGAAAACAAGGGTTCTATAGGTTTTTCTCATTTAACTCTACCTCTTTACTTATACCATGGGCCCCTTGTTGAATTTAAGGTTGTAAAGGGTAACGATAACAATATACATACATGTTTGATTCCGGCACGATAATTTGATGTTCTCAACGCATGAGGAAGAATCCAGACTTAATAAAATGCAAACTTAAAGCATGTTTCAGCATGTCAAAACGAAAATTTGTACGAATGAAACACGCACAAACTTTTGTGTGTTTTTCAAATTTGTTTTTTGTTTCGACGCAAAAGCGAATGTAAAAGTATTTCGAAAACTAAAGTTTGGGCGTGTTTCATTCGCACCCATTTTCGTTTCGACATACTGTTAAATCTTTTGGTACACAATTTTACATATAATTTCAGTCGCAATTTTGCTGTCCCCACTTCGAGGTTGAATGCCAAATAACAGGGATATTATGAGATAATTATATAATAACGAAGTCGTTATACTTATTTGAAATCCTTTCCGCACATTTTTAATTAAATATTTATCAATTATTAGCAATTTTGAAAACCGAAAACCGGTTTTTGAAAAGATTGAAATTTTCGGTTACCGAAAACCGTTTTGTTTGGAAAAACCGGTTTTTTGGACACCCTAGTGCGGATGTATGGCTCCGAAGCCTGGGTACTTGCGCAAGCAGACATGGCAGTGCTTGGTGTGTTTGAGAGAAAAATTCTTCGAAAGATCTACGGACAAATCTGTATCTGCTATACAACGATATCAATATAGTTAAACGTATCGATATGCAGCGATTGCGTTGGCTAGGCCATATTATCAGAATGGGCAAAGATGAACCCGCTAAAAAGGCGTGCACGCATAATTGGCTTGGCGGTGCACGCATAATTGCCAGGCCAAGGAATAGATGGCGCAAACAAGTGGATGAAGAGATGAAAAGGCGCGGTATTCCAGAGTGCGAAGCAACAAATAGAGAGGAATGGAGATCTTGTCTTAGTTCGGCCTATGGAACAAATGTTATGTACGAGGGCGGTTCGGAAACTTCTTAACCTATCAATGAAAGAGAATAGTTAGTTTTTCAAAAATATTTTTATTTTTCAATATAATCTCCTGAAACTCCAATGCTTTTCTAGCAATTCTATCCCTTGATTAAAATAGTTTTCCTCAAGGTCTTCAAAATAGTGGTTTACAACTGTAATTGCATCTTCATTTGAGGCAAAAACGCTTGCCAGCAAGGAATTTTTTTAGATTTGGGAACAAGTTAAAGTCACTGGGAGCTAAATCAGGAGAATAAGGTGGGTGGTCAAGAACCTCGTACTTTAATTCGTTGATTTTAGCCATTGTTAAAACACTCTTGTGCGCTGGTGCGTTGTCTTGACGAAAAATTATTTTTTGTGTTGTAAGCCAGGACGTTTTTCTCGAATTTGTACATTTAATTGATCCAAAAGGTACTCTGAATTTATTGTTTTACCCTTTTGCAGATAGTCGATCAATAAAATACCTTTGAAGTCCCAAAAAAACCGTTGCCATAACCTTACCAGCCGATTGAATTGTTTTTGCCTTCTTTGGGGCACTTCCTCCAGCTTCAGTCCATTGTTTGGATTGTTCTTTTGTCTCTGGAGTATAGTGGTGGATCCATGTCTCATCAACAGTTATGAAACGATGCTTAAAATCCATTTTATTTCGCTTAAAACGATCCAAACAAGCTTGAGAAATGTTCATTCTTATGCGTTTTTGATCGACTGTTAACAAATGCGGCACCCATCTTGCAGAAAGCTTTTTCATCTGTAGTTCTTCATGCAAAATTAAATGGACTCGATCATTTGAGATGCCCATGATATTAGCAATTTCACGCACTTTTATTCGTCGATCATTTAATACCATATCATGCAATTTGGCTACAATTTCTTTTGTTGTTGCTGTTTTTGGACGTCCACTACGTGGTTCATCTTCAATGCTTGTACGATCACGTTTAAATTCAGCAACCCAAGTTTTTACTGTTGCATATGAAGGAGCACTTTAACACATTCACCATATCGTTATGAATTTCTTGTCCCGATAAACCTTTTTTATGTAAATATTTAATGACAGCACGCATTTCTAATTTTTCAATGCGTCTTTTTTGAACACCTGTTTCTATATGAAGGAGATGCCAGATCGAAACAAAATTTAACATGTGTTCATAACAGAGATGGAAGTTTTCAAAACACTAAAATTTTTTCTGTTTATACCGCGCTTTTTGTGCTAGGCTAAGAAGTTTCCGAACTGCCCTCGTAATGGGCCAGCTAAGTAAGTAAGTATACCAAAACATGGACCTATGTTGACAATTTATATAGGGGGCTATACAAAAACATGGACTTATGTTGACAGTTTTTGGTAGAGATGTTGTGTGACCACTGGGAACCTCAAATGTCGACTTACATATAGTTCGGAAGAAAATTGTAGGTAAAATCTTCAAAATACCGAAAATCGGGAGGTACGCTTATATGTACGTATATGTATATATACGTTGACAGTTTTTTAATGGAGATGTTTTGTGATCACTAGGAACCTCAACTGTCAAATTGCAGGTAGTTCCGTTGAAAATTGTAGATAAAATTCGCAAAATACCGAAACTCGGGAGGTACCGGTACCTAACGGGGGCTATACCAAAACATGGACCTATGTTGACAGTTTTTAGCGGAGAAGTTGTGATCGCTAGGAACCTCAACTGTCAAATTACAGGTAGTTCGGTCAAAAATTGTAGCTAAAATCCTCAAAATACAAAAAATCGGGAGGTACCGTTATATGGGGGCTATACCAAACCATGGACCTATATTAGCTAAAATTCTCAAAACACCGAACATCAGGAGGTACCCTTATATGGGGGCTATACCAAAACATGGACCTACACGCAGAGAAAAAATATTTTTCGCTTTTGTTGGAACAAAAATATCTGTTTTGGTTCCAAAAATGTATTTGTTTTGTTCAAACATTGTAATCCAAATCCAAAAATACCATCTTTTGTTCCAAACATAGAAAACAAAAACAACTTTCGAATTTCCGCAATATTGTAAAAATCGTTAACAATACCGATTGTAGGAACTATCATAATCTAATTTTGTTTACAAAAAGTATTGTCAACCCAGAAAACCACCCCAGAAATTTTTGATTTGAGTGTATATACTTCTCATATACACTTTTCGCATAACTTGGATATAAATGTCGCGTATAATATTGCAATCATTGATGAACACAATACATGCTTTGCTGCATTGGCTGACAACAAAGACAAACAAAAAGCCACAAGCACCCACCACAACATAAGGAATAATTAAACACCATAACAAACTCCGGTATAACACCAAACCTCAAAGCACAATGAAGATAGAAGAATGAAACAAAACAGAAACAAATATAAACAAGAGTCTCCTTGTTGGTATACATCAGGGACGAGCTTCTTTGCTTAGATCGTATAGTGAGGGCGCCCACTGAGTTGTTTTTGCATTTGCTTCACTCTCTCTCACGTACAGTGTAAATGAATGAAAACAAACGAAAACATAATGTAGTTGTTGCTTTTTTCACTCATACGTTCATACATGTCTTCGCATTGGTTGTATTTCTGTGGTCGTCCCAGGGACGAGCTTCTTTGCTTAGATCGTATAGTGAGGGCGCCCACTGAGTTGTTTTTGCATTTGCTTCTCTCTCTCTCTCACGTACAGTGTAAATGAATGAAAACAAACAAAAACGTAATGTGGTTGTTGCTTTTTTTACTCATACGTTCATACATGTCTTCGCATTGGTTGTATTTCTGTGGTCGTCGCTGGTATACATACACACAAAAACAAAGATAAAGGCATCATGTCATACAAACAAAACTCACCATAATTGTTTTTTTCAACACGGCTTCGAATAGCGAGAGAAGAGAAAAAATTGTCGAAGAAAAGAGAGAACTATTGTCCAGTTGACAAAAACTATTTTTGGATTTAACAGAACCCAATTGTTGGAATCACAATACTACATTTGTAATTTAACAATATCTTTACAATACATATTTTGCTCTTCGAATATTGTTGGATCAATCATATTTTTTTCTCTGCGTGTCCGTTGACAATTTTTTGATGGAGATCTTTTGTGATCGCTAGGAACCCCAACTGTCAAATTACATGTACTTCGTTCAACGATTTTAGCTAAAATTCTCAAAATACCGAAAATTGGGAGGTATTGTTATATTGGGGCTGTACCAAAAAGTGGTGGAAAAAAGACACTCGGGTTCAAAAATATAGCGCTCTGGCTTAATTATTTCGAACGATAGAGTGATTACGGACAGGGCTAGATCGTCTTAGAATTTTATCCTGATCAAGAATATATATACTTTATATGGTCGCAAATGTTACAAACGGAAAAACAAACTTAATATACCCTCCTATGGTGGAGGGTATGAAAATCGGGTAAGATTTTGATATTGCTCCAATAGTAAATTTGTCCAATTGGGGCACAACAATACAACCTTATATTAATTTTTTATCACAATTTTTTTTGTATGGTTGCTTGCTTTGCACACCAAAAATAAACTGGTAAAATGTTCTCTTCAATTGGACAATAAATGAGGCCTTTAGAGCAATTTCTGGAAAATTCAAATTACTATGGTAAATATTCCGCTTGTGCTGAAACTTTGACAATCTTAAAATATAACAAAACTAACACAAATTAAGGGGACGCCGCATAAAAAAAATCACATATCGATTTTTTCCCTTTGAGTTAAAACTAGTCTAGTAAGCACCTTTCAGTTAAAGTTAGTTCAGGGGCACCGTGTTGGGTAAAAATCATCGAAAGCAAGTCATAATCCCTTTGGTAATTGTTTATTCCCTAACACAAATTTTGAACACAAAATTTGAAGAAAACCTTCCGTATGTCCATTATAAAATAAAGAAAATAACACATAACGTGTCGCAATCACATAAAATGAATTTCATGGAAAAATAATACCCAGAGAAAGTGGTATAGGGTATATATTGTATATATTGAACGGATATATCTAGAATCTTGAAATTTGGAATCAAGGTTAAGAGATGGTGTTGATGTAAGGAAATGGTTTTGGAAATTCATATTAATGTGTACAAAAAGTACTAGTTGAACGGATTGAGCTGGAAATTTTTACTAAATTTGTAATTACAATTTTTATTACAGTGTTTTAACTTGTTTTGGTCCGTTTAGTTCAAATCTGATAACTCATTTTTAACACAGTTGCAGGTGACCAATCAAACTGAAACTTTGCACGCTTTTCAGATTTGGATGACAATACATGAATATTAAATTAAAACAAAGATTGGTCCATTTCACAATGTTTTAACGTGTTTTATTTAAATCGCATTTAAAATCTGGTAACTCAATTTTGGCACAGTTGCAGTTGACCAATCAGACTAAAACTTTGCACACTTTTCAGATTTGGATGACAATACATGAATATGAAATCAAAACCAATATTCATTTTTACCATTTTTACGGTGTTTTATTTAAATTGCATTTCAAATCTGACTAAAACTGTGCACACTTTTCAGATTTGGATGACAATACATGAATATTAAATTAAAACAAAGGTTGGTCCATTTTACAGTGTTTTAACGGTGTTTTATTTATTTTCCATTTAAACTCTGTTAACTCATTTTCCACACAGTTGCAGTTGACCAATCGAACTGAAACTTTGCACTCTTTTCAGATTTGGATGACAATACATGAAAATTGGCCCAATTTTTCCTACAGCCCCCATATAGCGGTACTACCCGATTTCAGGTATTTTTAGGATTTTATCTTAATTTTTGCCCGAATCAGCTGTCATTTGGCTTTTCCAATGATACAGACATTTCCCCACCAATATTTTTGGATGAAAAAAGAGTACACATACGAGGGCTACTACATAAGTTTCTGGGCTAGGCAACAATGCCAAACGCCATTTCCTTTGGAAAGCTTAACAGTTTCTAGCATAAGAGTACTCAGTACGGTTTGACGTACCACGTATTGCGTTTTTACTGGGCTTAAAGGATTAATTTCCAAAAAAATATGGAATTTACTTGTGAACATTTTCGTGCGACCATTTTTCACAATTTTCTACGTGATGACGACGCGATAAAACAAATCTGACTAAAACTGTGCACACTTTTCAGAATTGGATGACAATACATGAATATTAAATTAAAACAAAGGTTGGTCCATTTTACAGTGTTTTAACGGTGTTTTATTTATTTTCCATTTAAACTCTGTTAACTCATTTTCCACACAGTTGCAGTTGACCAATCGAACTGAAACTTTGCACTCTTTTCAGATTTGGATGACAATACATGAAAATTGGCCCAATTTTTCCTACAGCCCCCATATAGCGGTACTACCCGATTTCAGGTATTTTTAGGATTTTATCTTAATTTTTGCCCGAATCAGCTGTCATTTGGCTTTTCCAATGATACAGACATTTCCCCACCAATATTTTTGGATGAAAAAAGAGTACACATACGAGGGCTACTACATAAGTTTCTGGGCTAGGCAACAATGCCAGACGCCATTTCCTTTGGAAAGCTTAACAGTTTCTAGCATAAGAGTACTCAGTACGGTTTGACGTACCACGTATTGCGTTTTTACTGGGCTTAAAGGATTAATTTCCAAAAAAATATGGAATTTACTTGTGAACATTTTCGTGCGACCATTTTTCACAATTTTCTACGTGATGACGACGCGATAAAACAACATGCTATAGTCAGTAGTCACCAGGGTTTCGTAGTCTGAGTTAGAGTCGAGCAATTAAGCTGTAGCTCTATTTATTTATTTATTTATTTATTTTATTTATTAGTCTATGGATATTTTTCCTTACAGACTATATAAATGAACAATTTTGTACTTAATTCTGTGAATTCAAATGTATTACAATTTTACTTTTTACAGTATTTATATCCATGGAAAAATCAAAAAGACTATACAATTCATTAAAATCTTTAGACATTCTAGTTAAGGGATCAGCATTTTCATAATTCATTCTTGAAAATTTAATAGCTAGTGGCACATAATTTCGAGTAGGTCGTTGGGGAATCTTAAAACAAATATTGTTGACGAGAAAGCCAGCTGTGACATCACCCATTATAACATTAAAAAGGAATGACACATTTAGCATTTTCCTACGGCTTTTCAGAGTATGCAGCTTGATCAGGGAAAGTCTATCAGTATATGACGGAAGACTATATAAAGAAAAGTTTAGGCTTCGTAAACAGAAAAGCAGGAATTGTTTTTGAACTGACTCGATGCGATCGCTGTGTTTAATATATATAGGGTCCCATATGATCGAAGAATATTCCAGTATAGGGCGAACAAGTGTAGTGTATAAATTTTTTGTGACATAAGGATCATTGAACTCCTTACTCCATCGTTTAACAAACATTCTTAAACATTCTGAACTAATAAAAGAAGTTTCATTACGGCATTCAGCAAATTCTGAATTGATTTGTCTTGGTGATTTTAATTTACCAAACTTAACATGGGTCTCAGGTGACAACATAGTAGATTATGTACCTGTTTCATCAACAGAACTCTCTACAGACATGTTATCCTTCTGGGAAAATATTTTTGATCAATGTCTCTATCAAATAAATAATATCTATAATTCTAAAGGCAACATTTTAGACTTAGTGTTTTCTTCAACCATAAACTCTTCTGTATGCGCAAGTCCTCCATTCTCAGAACCTGAAGATATGTATCATCCCACCCTTATGGTAACTCTTGAACTCAATAATAGTTCAACTACTAAAACTTTATCGCAAACTAAGCCAAGTAAACTAAATTTTGGTAAAACTAATGTGGTCCTTCTGCGTTCTATCTTATCAAATAATACTTGGTTACCTCAGGGAAACATTGATTCCCGTATTTCAAATTTTTATAAAGTACTTAATGATGCATTAACAGTATCAGTTCCTCTCTTAAAGATGTGCCCAGAAATGGGTCCTGCTTGGTTTACTCCACATCTCAGGAGTTTGCGCAATATGAAAAGTAGAATGTATAAAAAATTTAAAAGATGTAATTCCACTTTAAACTTTACCAATTATGCAAAAGCTAGAAATGCGTTCAACAGAGAAAATTCAAGGTGTTATTCAAATTACTTAATTAAGATGCGAAATAATTTTCATAGTAATCCTAAAAACTTTTATAAATTCGTAAACTCTAAAAGAAAAGTACGTGAATTTCCTAGTAGCATGAGACTTGGTTGTAGTGAATCATGTGACCCTAATGACATTGCAAATATGTTTGCTGACTTTTTTCAAAATACTTACTCCAAATTTTCAACTAACTCCCTTAATTACCCTTTTAATATTCATAAACTTAACCAGTTTCCTCGCATTATTCTCACTGAGGATGAAGTATTAAATGGTTTATTGTCATTGAAATATTCAAACTCACCAGGTCCTGATGGTGTTCCGACTTCTATTTTAAAATCATGTGCATATGAACTTTATCGTCCCCTAACAATTATTATTAATGACTCGTTGACATTGGGATATTTCCCACTTGTCTGGAGATCTAGCTTTATTATTCCTTTGCATAAATCTGATAGTAGATGTGTGATTGAAAACTATAGAGGTATTGCAAAACTAAGTGCAATTCCTAAACTTTTTGAGCTTCTGGTTTCACGCCGAATAACTCATTTCGCTAGATCTATAATATCACCTTATCAACATGGTTTCGTTAAGGGTAGGTCTACCTTGACAAATTTATTGGAACTTACATGTCACGTTCACAATGGATTCGTAAATAAATGTCAAACTGATGTTATATACACAGATTTCAGTAAGGCCTTTGACACCGTTGTACACGAATTGTTAATATATAAGCTTGATTCTATGGGGTTCCCATCAATACTCTTGTCTTGGATACGTTCTTATCTACAGGACCGTACCCAAAGGGTTTCTTTTAATGATATTCTGTCAAAAAATATAACTGTGCATTCTGGTGTTCCTCAGGGTAGCCATTTAGGTCCATTACTTTTTGTACTCTACTTAAATGACCTTCCGTCTGTTATTCATTGCTCTAAAGTATTAATGTTTGCTGACGATGTTAAACTGTTTAGCAATCATGATTCTTATAATCAATCAATTAATCTGCAACATGATTTGTATTCTCTTTCCAACTGGTGTAGTGTCAACGGTATGTCATTAAACTTAAAAAAATGTAAAAAATTGTCATTTTATAGATCTCGTCCTGATTCTTGCGATTATTTCATAGGTTCTCACAAATTGGATAATGTAGACTCGTTTGTGGATCTTGGAGTTATTTTAGATAGTAAATTACGTTTCAACTTACATATAGAGTCTTGTGTTAATAAAGCCAAGTCATTACTTGGCTTTATAAAACGCTGGTCTAAGGAATTTGACGATCCATACGTGACCAAACGCTTATTCACTAGCCTTGTCCGACCAACATTGGAATACGGTTGTGTACTTTGGAGTCCTTTTTACAAATGTTATTCTGATAAGATAGAATCAGTACAAGTTCAATTTCTTTTATTTGCTCTTAGAGGCTTAGGGTGGAGCACAAGTGAATCTCTTCCACCATATGAAAACCGTCTAAAGTTAATTGACCTTCCAACGTTGGAAAAAGACGTTTAATGCTCAGATCTATATTCATTATTAAACTTTTGCGTGGACAAATTGAATCTCAGTTTTTAATTGGCGAAATCAATTTTAATGTACCTTCACGTAATACTCGAAACTACATACCACTTAAATTAACGTTAGCGAAATCTAATTATGAAATAAGTAATCCACTCCGATCTTTATGTGATGAATATAACAAGTTATATAATAGGATGTCTTTATCGGAACCTCTGCATGTCATAAAAAACTTTATCTTACGTTCTTAGTATTGTTGTAGCAGTTGCCAGGCAATATGTTAGATTAGACCTATTTTATTTTTTGATGTGTTTGTCTTTAAAATGTTAAGGCCTGCGTACATAAGCTGCCTTGCCTGCTTACCTTGCTTACTTCTGATAAAAGAATAAAAAAGAAAAGGGCAACCCAGTTCGAAATTTCCTCGGCCTTCTTTATTCTTTTATTTTTATTATGTCAAAAATGAAGCAGGAAAGCAAGGCAATCAGGCAGAGCAGCTTATGTACGCAGGCCTTAACTTCCTAACCGGCTGATGTTTTGCTGTAGCTGTTTTTCCCTAGTCTACTAATCCCCCATATTCCGGAATATGAGGTGTACGCGCTCCCGGGAAAGAGTGGCGTTGGGAACGATCGAACAAAAAAAAAAAAAAAATTGATTAATTTTGTTCTCAGTGGTGAAAAAAATTTATTTACTAAAAAGTTAAAAATAAAATATAATTTTAAAAAATTAGGTTTAGTTTAGAAATGCACTTAAAACTAGGAAATAATTTGCCGCTTAGCCTCAATAAATATATTGTTTCTCATGATGGAATCTCTCAAATAAAACGCTTGCATTTAAATTATAAACGGTGGCAACATTAAACGGCAAGCGTTTAATGAGAATGAGATTCCATCATGTTTTAAGTGCATTTCTAGTTTTAAGTGCATTTCTAAATAAAACACTGAAACTTAATTTTTTGTAATTATATTTTATTTTCTAAATTTTTTAAAATTTGTCAATACAATTTTTCTTTATACCAGTGTTATACATTAGTTATTTTACAAAAAAAAATAATAAAAAAAAATATTTTTTTAACATTCGTTTTGTTATTTTATTTAGGAATTTATCTTCAACATCTTAAAACATCTTCATTTTTCGATTTTGAAAATTGATTAGCACTTTAGTAGCGGGACCGCGCTGCTCATTTTCCAGACTTCGTGTAGGTAGCTAGCGAAATGTTGAGAAATGTTATGAGATGGTCAACTATCGACAACATTACCATGGAGATACTGTCAGAGTCTAACGCTTTGTTTGATTTTGTGTTATTAATGGTGTTTGCAACATCATGCAATGTCAGTTTTGGTGGTTTCTCCTCGGAGCAAAGAGATCTAATGGGTCGTACCCCGTCACACCCAGTGTGCTCCACAAATTATCGATTAAAATAACTAACACACCTCTTCAGATCAACCAGTACAACGTGATTGAGGTCATATCATCATTCTTTCCAGGGTTTGAGAGTTACTTAACCTGTGTCCACATTTAGCTAATACCGGCTCTAACCTTGCAAATCTTCAGATGACCTAGCCACTAGGGTTGGTTCAAATAAGCTCATCATGCTCATTTGCTAGACCCGGTGCCTTTGCCGGAAAAAAATTCGATTTTACATCAGGTATTATGAGTAAGATTTGATCTAATCTTAAATAAAAAATCATTGTAACACCAAAAAATATCACACTAGAAAAAGTTATAACCCTAATGTACATATGTATGTTAATATGTGTAAATACGTCATTTAATATCAAAATAAGTTGTCTTCTCCAGGTCAAAGACATAATGAAGTCGAAAGTGTGACAATTCACGTTTAATTAGAATTCTAAACACGCATTCTGTTACTTCTCACAATTTATGTGCACAATGTACATGCGCTCATTGTACATATGTATGTACATACATACATTCATTATTTACATACAAACATGCTTTTGAATAAAGAGAGTCGTTAAAAATTCTTTATACATAAAACCTGCAGTTCCATTAATTTGACTTTGAATTTCTCCCTCAGTACGTCAGTGTTTGATCTACAAACAAATTGTCGAAAGTTTAGTGAGTCGCAACGTTGTGACTATTAATCGAAGTAAACAATAAATCAATTTATGAGCATTCATACTATTTACTCAAATCCCGCTACAGTAGCTGCATTTAAAATATTAAAGTGGGTAATCAAGGTGGAAAGCTATATTCCGAACAGCTGAAAGGGTTGTTCTTTTGCAATAAAACAACAAGTAAAAACGCCGTTAAGTTCGGCCGGGCCGAACTCCACCAAGAGGTGTATTGAAGTAAAATGGAACAATTAGTTTCCTTTCGTTTATGAAGAAGACTAAATACCAAATTACAGCAATGTAGCTATCCTTCAAAATACCGAAATTCGGAAGGTACCTATACTTACAATGTTCTAGGGGAAAGTTTTATGCCCCCCACAAACACTAAATACCAAATTTCAGCCATTACGGTGGAATCTTGAGGCCATATCCATCAAAATACCGAATTTTTTTTTTTATTGAGTACCTCTATCAATCTTACATTTAAAAATTTTTAAAATTTTTATAAATATATCAAAATATTTGAGATTTTAATTATAAATATTGCAGCAAATAAAAGTATTTTATGTTTCAATTTACAAACTATTTCAAATAATGATTTTCAACAATTTAAGGTAAAAGATAGGAGAAAACCCTTTTGAAAAACAAAACAAAAATTTAGTATATTTTTTATACTGATAGACAACAGTTTAATATTATGATAATATTATTGTAGAGTTCTAAGCAATCTGAACGTAGAAGTTCTATTTCGTGACTCAAATCTTTCATTTATGTTTTCCATGAATGTCGAAATCATTTTCTCATTGAACCGTTGGTGGAGTTGGGATGTCGAATACCGCATGTTTAGACCAAATATATTTTTAAGATTTTTATTTTGAATAACTTGAAGTTTTTTCAGACGTGTTTTAGCACAAATATTCGACCAAATTTGACAGCCCTATGTCATTATTGGCCTTAAACACATTTTGTATATGAGCAGCTTATTTTTAATGTTTAACATTGATTTCCTGTTCAATAAAGGAAATAGAGCTCGGCCACATTTTGTTGCTTTGTCAGCTGCATTTAGTACGTGTTCTTTAAAGTTCAGAGACCTGTCGAGTGTAATTCCAAGATATTTTATGGAAGTTTGTATAGGGATATTACATCCCGACACTATTAAATTAACACTGGGAATTCTTTTTGGGGATTTGTTAAATGGGAAAATAATGGCTTGCGTTTTTCCTTCATTTATTTTTGTTTTCCATTTCTCGAAGTATTTACCCAGATGTACTAAGGAGTTCTTCATCCTTCTTATGATGGCATTTGACACCTTACAGCGCAATTGATTCGTTTTTTAATATTTTTATATCTGAAGTAAAAATAGAATATAAAAATGGAGAAAGTATTGACCCTTGTGGTACACCAGCTTTTATGTTTCTCGAAGTAGATTTTGAGTCCTGAATGTAAACATTAAAACTCCGTTCAGATAAAAAACTTTGAATCATTTTTTGCAAATATAGTGGATAACCAAAATTATTTAGTTTGTAGATCAGGCCATCGTGCCATATAGAGTCAAATGCCTTTTCTATGTCCAAAACAATGACTCCAGTACTTTTACGTCGGGCTTTGTTTTCTCTGATTATGTTTACCATCCGTTTCACTTGATGAACTGTGGTGTGTTGCTTCCTGAATCCAAATTGTTCTTCTTTTAAAATGGAATTCGTTTCAGTAAATTCATTAAGCCTTTGCAAAATAATGTTTCAAAACCTTTATCCAGGGAGTTAAGCATACTGATAGGCCTATAACTATTGGCCTGCTTGGAACTTTTTCCACTTTTCAACACTGGTACTACTTTGGCAGCCCTGAACGTTTTCGGGAAATAGCAATTCTTTAAACACCAGTTAAATATCTTTGTAATCAATGCAAAAACAGAATCAGGCATTTTCTTCAATAAAACATGTTTTATACCATCTAAACCAGGAGCTTTTGAATTTTTTAACTTCTTGGTAAACCACTTAACTTCCTCAATGGTTGTTGGTTCATATTCGCTTTCATGAATCACAATTTGATTTCTCAGTCATTCAATATGGCGTGCTACTTTCCTATCCTGCGAAGAAGTAAGATTTGAAGTTAAATTATGAGCGTTTTCGAAAACGTTAGCAATAATATTTGCTTTTTCAACATTGTTATAGACTTCAGCGCCATCTACAGTTAAAGTTCCGATCTTAGGTTTCGATTGACGAATAGCTTTTGTTAGCATCCAGAATTTCTTTTTTCCGGGTGGCAACGACGTCAAAAATTTGTTCCAGCTGATGTTTCTATCACTGTTCACGTGGTGCTCAATCAGCTGGTTCAGTTGTTTGAGAGTAGCAATGAGAGTTATTCTTTGTGCTGTATCATTGCATCTCTGTAACGACGAAATCTGTTTCGTTGGCCAATTAGGTACTGAGTTAAAGAGGAGAGTCTTTTTTGCCAAACATTTCTCTCAGCAACGGGAACTTTTTCATCAGCACGTTGTATTATTTTTGTAATTTTTGACAGCACGTCTTCTATATTCATTTGCGTTATTATTATGTTCTCCAAATTCGTGTTTTGAATATGATCATTTACGTGTTGCTGAATTAAACGCCAATTAGCTTTGTGATAAAGCTTTAATTGTTGAAGTTTCGCTTTTATTGTTCCGAAAATGCGGCATGAAATTGGTACATTATCTGAATTTAAGACCTTTGGGAAAGTCTGCAAATCAGAAAATTGAAGTCCAGAGTTTGTGAGCATCAGATCAATTACAGATGGAATTTGTTGATTTTGGCGTTGTGAATATCTGGTGTACTCGTTTGTGCTGTGTATATAAAAGTTGGACTGCATTTGGAGATTATACAATCTACTACCGGCTGAATTATTTCGATGGCAATTCCAAGATGTGTGCTGAGCATTAAAATCGCCAAATATAAAATATTCATCTAAAGTGCTTGTTATTTTTTTTGATGTCATTAATAAAATTGTTGGTGTATTTAGGACAGTAGGCTGACGTTAGCCTTATTGGTCTTTTATTTATGTGAATTTCAATGGAAATATTTTCAATTGTTGACGTTCGGATCTTTGGAATTCTTTGGTGTGGGATTCCATTCTTAATTGCAATAAGAACTCCTCCTCCATGTGTCAATCTGTCCTCTCTATACACGGTATAATTTCTCAATTTCAATTTGTGTTTCGGCTTCAAAAAGGTCTCATTCATGAGAACAATATCAATATTATTTTCATTGAGTACATGTTCCATTTCAATAATAAAAGAACCATTTGTTATGCCTTGTACATTATAGTGCATAACATGAATTTCATTGAGGTTATGTTGCTTATATGACATATTTGAGCATCATACCGAGCACTCTCATTTTGTCATATTTGTTTTTACACTGTTGCAATGCATCAATTGCATCAAAATAAATTTGCAAAATTTGTTCATTTGAGATGTTGTCATCATCTCCACTCGAATTTGTTTTCATATTTGACGCATAGGATTTTTTGCTGTCTACAAATCTAGATGGTCCACTGGGGATGTCACTACTATAAATGGGTTGTGTGTCATTCTCACGGACATTTACTGGAGGTATGAAACTCTTAAGTAAGCTTCTCGAGCGATTTCCACTTGAAACTTTTGCTCGGATTTCTAAATACTCATTTCGTTGAGGGCAACTCTTATCATCCGCTCTGTGGTTCACATTACTTAAACCCTTTTTTAAACAGTTGTGGCATTTGTATATAACAGGTCCATTTGTTGTTGTTGTTTTGCTCAATTGGCATGTAGAATAGTCATGTTGACCACCACATAATAGGCATATGTTTTTACGATGGCAATTGGATGATCCATGGCCATACATTGCGCATTTGGAACACTGTGTTGGTCCTTTTTTCTTTCTTAGTGGGTTTCTCCAATGAACCCCTATGTCGCAAAAATACTTTATTTTTTGAACTTCTTTCTTGCTAACCTGGTTTTTGTCAAACTCAATCATATAAATCGCATCGTTTGGATTACTTCTTTTGGTTGGAATTTCCTTTACACTTAAGGGTTCTATATTGAAACCACTCTTTAATTCTTCTTTGATTGTGTCCACTGTAATTCTAGGTAGCCCAAACAAAACTTGCTTGAATCTCTTTTCGTCAACCAATGCATGAGTAAAGAAATCAAACTCACTGCCACTCAGCTTCTTTACAGCTTCTTCAAAGTCTGCCACGGTGTTTGGAATAACTTTTGTCCCAATTGACATCCTCTTATACTTACAATTATGACCAAGAAAGGTAATAATTTTAGTTAGATTGTGACATGAGTCAACTATTACGCATGGAACCTTTGCTTTACGCAGAGAAATTTCACCACTTTCGACACTGGCATCATCATCTGAATCAGACAGGCTTTGGAATCGATTAAAACTGATGGTATCCACAGCTTTTTGTTGTTGAAACTTTGGGGTATTTCCCCAGGACTTTTTCCTCTTCTTCGTCATTATAACAGAGTTATAATAATGAATTTTTTACGCGCACTACAAGTGGCAATTAACAGATTACAATTAACACGTCTTTATGCTTTCAATGACAGCAAACGACTGAAAATACCGAATATTTTGAGGAACCGTTCTATGGAATTTGGAAGTACCGTTTTATGGGGGCTTTATGAAAGCATCCTATACCAACAAATTTAAAGGGAATAGTTGAATATCCACAACGAAGACTTAATACTAAATTTCAGGCATTTCGATGGGTTATTGTGGCCACAATCTTCAAAATTCCGAAAATCGGGAGGTACCGTTCTATGGGAGCTATATTAAGGCGTGGACCTGTCCGATATATTTCTAGGGGAAAGTTTGATACCCCCAACGAAGACTAAATACCAAATTTCAGCCATTTTGATGGTTTATTGTGGCCACAAGCTTTAAAATTCCGAAAATCGGGAGGTACCGTTCTATGGGGGCTATATTAAGGCGTGGACCTGTACCAACAAATTTCTGGGGGAAGTTTTATACCCGCAATCTGGTGGTACCGTTCTATGGGAGCTATATCAAACCTTGGGCCGATATAGCCGATTTGCAATACCAAACATCCTAGGAGTAATAAAACTTCTATACCAAATTACAAAGTCTATCTTTAAAATTGCGAGCTGAATCTTGATTTTAAGAGACGGACGGACAGACGGACATTGTTATATCGACTTATAATTTAACCATGATCAAGAATATACAGTCAGGGACAAAAGTTTACATACACCCCCTAAATCCCGGGTGTTAGGGTTAGTAGTGATTTTTATGAAATTCCAAGTATGCAGTTATATTTCGTCTCACTAATAAACAATATTTAATAGAACAAAAGTGTATTCCATAATACAAATAACGGTACATTTTACAAAAACCTAAAAATGATGGGGACAAAAGTTTACATACACCCCAAGCAGATATGCGTATTGCCGTGCAATTTATGGAATTAACAGCAAAATGTATACATTTTATTGTTTTGGCGAATGCCTCTGGGTGTTTGAGATGTATTTTAGAGAAAAGAAAATAATTTTTGGGGGTCAAATGCCGTTATTTAAGGTCAAACTTCATGTATAGCTTGTTAAAGCTGAACCTTGCTTAATTCTTTGCGTTTTTAGGTAAAGCACTTTAAAAAACCCACAAAATTAGTGTCAGATTACAAATTTTGAGACCCTAGAAAGCTTTGGAGTTGTTCTTGTGCAAAATAATGCTTCTTGGACGTCGATAAATGCCCGCTTTTCATCAGATTTCTCAGGAAGTTAATAGATTCCGCGGAATTCTTTGTGCAAATTACATATAGAAGGCCTTGAATTGCCTTGTAATATTGTCTGATACAATCCTCTGGCATATGTAACCGTTTCACAAAATATGAAGAACAGGATTTACATGCGCAAGCGCGGCTTTGCAAATGTGCAAAGTTGACTGTTCGAAATTTGGAACACTGGTTCTTATCCTATATGTCAGTGTCTATATCAGAAGATTAAATACTAAATTTCAGCCATTTCTGGCTAAAATCCTAAAATCACGAGGTACCGTTCTACTGGGGCCATATAAATCATGGACCAGTGCTGACAAATTTCTGAAGGAAAGTTTAGTAGCGCCAAAAGAGGACATGTCAACATCGGTGAGTAATGGATATACGGAATGGCTGTACTTCCGAGGCTGCAAAAACAAAATCACGGAAATTATGGACTTTATAATCCAGCAAGCAAAGCTCAACGTCGGATAGTTACGCCGTTTTGCGAAAGGAGGAGGAGGACGTGCTTTCCATATACACCAGTCTGTCCAGTACAGGCCTACCACGGTTGACTCTAGTAGCCCATACATGGTGTGGGGGTAGTAATGTGTGAGGTTGCCGAGGTAGTACAGTGTGATGTTGCCGAATTTCACATTTGCGGTTCACAGTGGCCACCAAAATTCTTCAACAAAATTTGTGGACATACATAGGACCATGCTTTAGAATAGCCCCACACACACGGTACCACCCCGATTTCAGGCATTTTGAAGTTTTTAGCTATATTTTCAAACCGAATTACCTGCATTTTGGCATTTAGGGTAAACATAGGAAAACAAACTTCTGTTTAAATTTTAAACTTCTGTTAAATTTAGGTAAACATCTGTTTAAATAATTGTGGACGTAGGTCCATGCTTTGGAATAGCCCTCATATAACGGTACTATCCGATTTCGGGTATTTCTGCGTTTTTAGTTATATTTTCAGACCAAATTGTCTATAATTTGCTATTTAAGATTCTCCATAAAAAAATTGTGGACATATGTACACGTCTTGGTATACATTCAATATAAGGGTATCGCCCGACTTCAGGTATTTCGACGTTTTTTGCTACATTTTCAGACGGTATGATCATCTAATAATTTATCATTTACGGTTCCCAGTGGCCAACAAACATCTCCACCAGAAATTGTGGACGTAGGTCCACGTTTTGGTATAGCCCACATAGAACGGTCACTCCCGATTTTCGGTATTTTAAAGGTTTTGGCATCATTATCATGACGAAACGGATGAGATTTGGCATTTAGTCCTCGAACATGGTATAAAATATAACGTAGATTATTATCAATATAGGTCCACATCTTCATACCGCCGCCATAGAAATCCCCGATTTTTGTTATTTTAAAACCTCTAGCCACATTATCCAACCGAAATAACTAACATTTGGTATTTAGTCTTCGCTAGGGGTACAAAACATTATAACATGTTGAAAACGTCCATTGCACTCTGACAGTATAGGTCTACGTTTTCGTATAGCTTCCATGTATGATTTGTTGAAGATTTTAGTCACATTTTACTGCCGGATTGCTTGTTAATTGAAACTTTGTGTTTATATCCAGATTTTAATCTAGCCCCCACAAACCGGTATTGTCCAATTTGATGTATTTCGAGGCAAGATTGCTGTAATTGAATAATTTATGCTGTATGAGGATACAAAAGTTCAAATGAGAAAATTTTAAATATTTGTTCATGTTTAGGAAAGAACAACGATGTTATTTTAAGGGGTTTTGGGTACTTAGAAATTTTACAAAATCGAGATTTTTTATTGGTCCATTTTAAAGTGCAGATAGAACAGAATATGTTGCAAAAATTTCGAGTAGATTGGGCAAAAATTAGCTGAGATATGAGCGTTAGAAAGAGGAAATTTATTGTGATTTGTAGGTAACATTGAAATTTGAAAAAAAAAATTGTCGGTTTTATGGCGAGAAAACTATCCATTTTTTTAGTTAAAATCAAAATTTTGACTTTGACAGTTCACAGTTCACATTTTTTTTTCAATGGATATTTTTAATTCCGTTTCGCTTAAGTACAAGATTATTATGTTCTTAATGATCCCACAAAAACATATGCTGATCGATGTTTTCGTTTTCGAGTTACAGTGGGCACTAGGGTTACGACTTTTTTACAACCTCATATCCCTGTATTATATTTTGATGGGTTTTTACCTAAGATTACATAAAATCTTAATTATAAAGTGATTTGATAAAAAAGCTTCCGCAGAACTTTTGAAAATTGTTTGAAGTCACCAGATATTTAACTGACATCAAGGGATAGGGGCACACGACATAACTAAAATGACACACCCGTTTGTTTCTCACTAATTTTATCATCGTACTATAGTATATATCATTTTATATTTTATATAGCTTTTTCATGTATCATACAAATTTAAAGTGGTTTGTGCGGGACCTTTTTTTAATATTTAAGCGGAATAAAAGTTATTTTAGTCATTAACAGGTAAACGACCATTCATTCCTTCTACAGTAAATAATTATTTGAGAATTTTTTTTCTTTTCATTTCATAGAATTTTGTTCAAAACATTTTTTTTAAAGTGGTTTGTGCTCAACCTTTTTTTATAATAAAGTGGAATGAAAGTTATTTTAGGCATTAATCATTCATTTCCACTACAGATAATCATTTTTGAGAAAAAATGTCAAAAAGTCATAACCCTAGTGGACACCGCAAACTGTTTTAGTAAAAACAGTGTTTCGTAGTCGGCCATTTGTCAGAACACTGTTCAATATTTTTCAAAAGAAAAAATTGCGAAAGTAGCTCAAAGTGTGATCTATAAGAAGAAAACAAAATCCTCAAAACAAATGGTAGATTTCTTGTAAAAAATTTATTTTTTCGTGTTCAATAAGTGGCCATAACCCCTTAAAGGATTTTGCTACATTTTCCTTCTGTAGTGGATATAACTTGGTATTTTGGAATCTCAATGGGTGGAGGTTCCACGTAGAAAATTATCAGATAAGATATTCTGTTCTTCCAATGAGGAAGAAGAAGAATTTGCTTTTATTCATGAACGAAAGGAAACCAATTGTTCCTAATTACTTTTATATAGTTCGTGGTGATGGGTATAAAAAGTTCGACCTAGCCTTAACATAATGCTGTCCATACATATATTCTCTACACATATCCTTGATCAGGGTAAAAGTCTAAGCATGTCCGTCCGTCTGTTGAAATCAAAATACAGCTCTCAATTTTTAAGATAGAGCTTTGTAATTTGGTATATGAGGTTCTATTACTCCTAGGATGTTTGGTATTGCAAATGGGCTACCACGTTTTGATATAGCCCCCATAGAACGGTATTACCCGATTTTCGGCATTTTGAAGGTTTTAGCTTCCTTATGTCACCGAAATGGTTGAAATTTGGTACTTAGTCATCGTTGGGTGCATAAAACTTTCCCCCAGAATTTTGTCGGTATAGGTCCACGCCTTCATATATCCCTCATAGAACGTTACCGTACGATTTTTGGTATTTTGAAGGTTGTGGCCACAATAATCCACCGAAATGGCTGAAATTTGGTATTTAGTCCTCACTTGAGGTATAAAACTTTTCATATAATGTTTGTCGTTATAGGTCCACGCCTTCATATAGCCCCCATAGAACGCCATTTTCGGTATTTTAAAGGTTGTGGCTTCAATATTCCTCCGAAAGTGTCGAAATTTGGTATTTAGTCTTCGTTGGGGGTATAAAACTTTATCCCAGAAATTTGTCTGTACCGGCCCACGCCTTAATAAAGCCCTCTTAGAACGGTACCTCCCGATTTTCGGTATTTGCAGTTTGTGGCGTCAATATTCCACCGAAATTCCTGACATTTAGTCGGTGTCATGCATAAGTGTACCATACGCAATTTTTGATTTTTTGAGATATAGGTGGTCTCTAGGGTCTCCGTATGCTCTTTCTAAATTTTTGGTCGGCTTTTCCTATCTGCTCTAAATTCCGAGATATCCACTTTTCGATGCGAAGGCTTGAGTTGTTCTAAGGTATGGAATTATTATTTTAATAACTTACAAGTTTCAAAACACATTTCAAAAATCAAATCATTAATTTTTCCAATTTTCAAAATTTTGAATTTATTGTAGAAAGATGGGAAAATGTTGTGGTCACTTTGTTCCACGGAGTTACAAAATTTTACATTGTCTCATAAGTGTGGATATGGAACAAATCGACAAAAATTCTATTTTAAAAAAATTCTCTGTAAATTCCATATCCCAACAGATATCCCTCTATATTTTTGCAAATTTTATATTTCATTTACATTCCTTAAATATTGTATAGAATAATTTATAAAAGTGTATATTTGCCAACTGGCCTCTAAAAAGCCATTTGACGCAGAGACATTATTATGAATACTTTTAATATCAAATAAAGAAAAAAGTCCATGCCTTCATATTGCCCCCATAGAACGTTTTCGGAATTTTTAAGGTTATGGCTTCGGTATTTGAGGGTTAAGGCCTCGACACATAAGAAGCATGGCATTCTTGCTGAAGTAATATCTGATAAAAGACTAAAGACCATGTTCGACCTAATAAAAATATTTCAAAATCACATTTGAATTAAGTTGAACTTGGTCTTTAGTAATTTACCAGATATGACTTAAACAAGAATGCCATGCTTCTTATGTGTCGAGGCCGTCAGCCTCATTGTTTTACCGAAATTGCTGAAATTTGGTTTTAGTCTTCTTCATAAACGAAAGGAAACTAATTGTTCCATTTTACTTCAATACAACTCGGGCGGAGGGTATAAAAACTTCTGGCCGGCCCGAACATAACGCCGTTCTTACTTGTTATTGTACTGGCTTTAGAGCTCCGATTTACTCGCGAGAGAAAATAGGGGGGAGGTGGTAAGTTTTTTCGGGTGCAATTTTTTGGGGTGGTGTAAGTTTTTATTTGATTTAATTGCGAGAGAAAATAGGGGTGAGGTGGTAAGTTTTTTTGGGTGCAACTTTTTAGGGTGGGTAAGTTTTTGTTTGGTGGGGGAAGTGCCAATTTCCCCCTCCCTCCAACTTGCTCGAATTTGAGAAGAATTTGAGAATCCGAGCAAGTATTCGGAGCTCTGATTGGCTTGTTTAATTTGCCTCGGTACCCTTCGCTAGTACATACTAGAACTTTTAAGCCCACAACATAGTACAAGACTCTTTATTACCCACATTAATGTACACATAGCTGACGTTGGGGTCGAGTCAATTGAATATAGTATTTTATCACGACTCTCTGTCCCTACTTGTTTGCGAGTCATCAACCATGAGGGTATCCACAATACGAGAACGACAAATGGCGCGATCGCACTCACTATTTGTAATTGTTCAAATGAGTTCGAGTGTCTTTCAACAGGTTAAGTTGTTTTTTTTTCAGTTTAAATTGATATCAGTTGAGTTCGGTTGTTACGGTAACTCAACAAATAAAATTTTTCGTTTTCTTATTTATATCACCATTATCAGTTGCAGCTGATTTAGTTGTTTTTTATATATTACCAAATTTGTTTATAAGAAACATTGAAAAAAGTTCAATCATATACGAGTGTGTTTGTGTGATTATTGTAAACGGGGTGTCAATACGGCTAAAACAACTTGGCGATAATAAACGGTGATAAACATCTCAGCTATTTAAAGGGGAGCGCCCGACCACCCCACTAAACCCCTGTTAAACGATAATTAAATCGTGAAAAATATTAATAATTACAACAACATATGCCACAGTTCTAATCTCATTCTAAACTACAAAAGCCAGTGGGAAATTAATGCCCAAAGTAAAGGTTCCTCCAAAAAAGAGGGGCAATGTTTATGTCGCTGTCACATATGGCTGTCGCTGTCCAATTCTTTTAGTATGCCGGTGTATGTTGTGAGCTAAACATACGGTTTTGTCTGGTCCGTATTTGTGAATGTTTTCTTTTCCGCAGTAAAGGTGTAAAACAAGGTGTGAGAGTTCACAAAACAAAAGAGCATTTGAGCCGGAAATCAAAGAGTGTGCAATCAAAAGAGAAAAGGTGAAATTTATACTTGTGCGACAGTATTTTTGTTGTATTACTTCCAACCACAAAGCAGACACTGGTAACTGTTACAATTTTCGGTTTTAGTATCTGACAAATACGAGTAGAATAAATTTAACTCGTCACAATGCCAATTAAAACTATGACGCCCACCAAGCAGCAAGTCGATGAGCTGCGAAATATGTTCATTAAAAAATATGAAACAAATCCCCCAGCAGGTAAGTTAGATATGTATTGAGTTCTATCTGGATATGGTTGGAATTTTGTTTAAAATGAGTGTTGAAGAAAACTTCCAATTCTTTCGCAATTGCTGTTAAAAGAGGGGGGAAACTCTTTTCTAATCAAACTCAGAGTATGCTTACATTTACAAAATCTACTGGAATTCAACTGCCAATTTTTATTTGAAGTATACGCAATGGAATTGATAGTTAAAATCTTGTGGATTTCGTAAATAAAAACATGCTTTAAAAAACTACATAAGAAAAACTCCATCTAGGGCATCAAAATATAGAAAATTTTACATAATTGCTGAAATTCTGGTCACTATCGGCTAAACTACTGGGAGTTGAACCAAGTAAACTTTTGCAAAAATCTTCCAAATAAAGTTCTCAACAATTCCTTAGAACATTCTGAAACTCTAAAATGCTTACTTCATGTTGTTTCAGCGGTATTTTGCATCATATCTTTTACAACACGTATTTCAAACACAGTTCACACCAACAAATTATTCTCGCACTTCGGATTAAACACCTGCATGGATACAACTGAATATATCAGTTCCGACATTTTTCAACATTGAGTGAGTATGGATATGTAGAAAGTAGTTTCAGTTACAAGTTGATACTGATACTTTTTCAAACAGGTATGATATGAGTTGGTGTAGACAGAAAAAAAGGAATATATTTGTTTATATCTGGTTTGTACAAACTGATATAAATGGATATTGGTGTGATACAATAAGTACTTATTGTATGTAGCCCAAACCAAATAGGAATTGAAATAGAAAAATTCCCACAGAGCTGAATTTTGATGGAGATGTACATTTGTCATTAAAATAAGGTTCTAAAATTCTCTGTCGATCCCATGCGTGCAAAGAAACTTATTCATGGTCACAGGTCACATTTTAAGTTTGTAAGTGATAGAAAACCGAATTTCCACTATTGTATAAATTAAGCTGCAGGATTTTGGCTATACCAGCTTCTAGTGCTCCATCAGAAAGGATTTTTTCCATTGCTAGGACCCTTATCACATATGATAAAAGATCCAAACTAGGATGCAATGGAAAATCTTTAATATTTAAATTCTAAAGACTGATCCACAGGCTAAGAAATATTTCTACCATAAAATATTTATATATATCCACGTTTTGATATAGACTCCATAGGACGATATCTCCCGATTTCGGTATTTTGAAGGTTTTAGCCTCATTATCGCAGCGAAATGGCTGAAATTTGGTATTTAGTCTTCGTTGGGTGTATAAAACTTTCCCCCGGAAATGTGTAGGTATCATACGCCTTCATATAGTACCCATAGAACGGTACCTCCCGATTTTCGGTATTTTGAAGGTTGTGGCCTCAATATACCACCGAAATGGCTGAAATTTAGTATTTAAATTGCTATGGGTGTATAAAATATTACAGAAAAGAATTATCAGTATAAGCCCTTTCCTTCAAATAACCCCAAAGAAGCGTACTTTCCGATTTTCGGTATTTTAAGGTTGTGTCATCAATATCCCATCGAAACGGATGAAATTTAATATTTAGTCTCCGTTGGTGGTATAAAATTTCCCACCTCAAAATTTCCGGTATTGTTCCATATTTTTATATATGTTTTTATTATAAGTTTTATTTTATTTTTGTTTTACATAAAGAGCATACAACAAGTACTCTCTCTTTAATCCCCACCACAACAATTTTAAAAGGTAACAAGGTTTTTGAAATCTTGTTAAAAAAAAACACAAAAAAATCTTCAATAAATCAAGCTGGAGAATTCTATGGAATATAATAAAACTATTTTTGATAAATATCCGCGTTTACGTGATTAGAGCGGACAATTTTCTTGTAGTCCTCGTACATTCCACTCACTGAAACCAGAAAAACATTCAAATTTGTAAGTTCAGTTGTAACTGTTCATGTCCTTTTCCACAAAAAAATGTGGAAAAATTCATTTTTTTATGAAATTTCCCTTAGAAGTTATTCACACAAGCCTATAGTATCTGTTGGTATCTGTAGTATTTGAAAAATATCTATTGTACAACAGATACTTGAGAACGAAAAAACAAATAATGTTCTAACTCGTTCATATACAACACAGAACTGTTTCTATCAGTTATGTTATTGTGAGTATACACAACCCAAACAATATCATAACTGTTACACTCATTCCCACATTTATATCATATTATATCTGTTATGTATATGATATATCTGTTTTGTTGATACAAACAGTTATACCATTGCACGTGTTTACTTCGGATTTCACTACGTTATTGACATTTTTATTAAATCGTCGTTGAAAAATGAACTGAAAACAAAGGCATAGAAGCATTTTACAACAATGACATGTTCTGAAGAGTTGTGTATTACATTCCAGGCAATATTTTTCCAGAAGAAACAACTAAAAAAGCATCAGTCGGCTTTGCCGACATTGATATATATTGAAACAAATTTTTCCCAAAAAACGTATGTATTTAGGGGTATTAAAAATTTTGAGCGTTTGAACCGACAAAAATGTTGATTAGGATTAAAGATCAAAAGTTTTGCGGAGGAGATACTAAAAAGAATGGATCTCCAGCCACTACATATGGCGCCATAGGGGTTTTTACACCCTTCGGGCCGTTTGCTCAAGAAGTATGGATTTGCCCCTGAAAAAACTTTTACCATCGTAATTGAGGCAGCGAATGCAAATTGCTTCAACAAAAATCAAAGTGATTCCATGTCAGGTCTTAAAGTGAACTTATCCGAAATTGTGTGTGGGGGGTACCGGATGTAGTGGACACATATAGTCCATATTTGAACCTGATCTATATCTGGTAGATATATTAGGATGTGTAAAGTATGGACAATTCGGCCACTCCCTTCAAGAGTTACCTTGCGAACAATTTTTTCCGAAAATTTTTGAACTTTTGTAGGGGAGGTACATCGGTCCACTCCGATGTGGCTTATCTTCGAACTTAAACTATGTTTGGACAAAATATTAATAAGGCCAAATTTTGAATCGAATCTGCAGATCCGTTCGAGAGATATCTTGCGCTCAAACCACCTCACACGGTGTCATAGGGGTTTTTTGCAACTTTCAGGCTATTTTCTCAGGTAGTGTGGACTTGCCCCTGATGGAACTTGAACCGTCGTATGGAGGGCAGTAAATACAAGTAGCTTAAACAAAAATCAAAGCGATTCGAGAGATGGCCCTAAACTAAACTGGGAGGTACCCGAAGGAATGGACCGATTGAGCCCATATTGAAACCTTGTATAAGTCTAGTACACATTTCACGATGGGCAAAGTATGAACCAAATCGGTTACTCACTTCAAGAGTTATCGTGCGCACAAATTTTCCGAACATTTTCTAACTTTTGTGGGGGATGTACCGGAAGAAGTGGACCGATATAGCCCATCTTCGAACTTAAACTAAGTTTGGGCAAAATATTACGAAAGCCAAAATTTGAACCGAATCAGTTCATCCGTTCGAGAGTTGTCGTGCGCTCCAGCCAGCCAGATAGACGGACGGACATTGCTCAATCGACTCCAAATTGTCTGAATCACATTTCGTCCAAATATACTTGGGGTCTAAAACCATTATTTCGACGAGGTACATTTTGCCCGTATGAAAGTGTATATACCCTCGTTAGCATAAATGCTGAGGGTATAAATATTCAGAAAAAATAAACGGTTTTGGGGATACGGTGCGAAATGTATAAAAATTGTGGAATTTTTGAATATATTTTGAAATTTGAGGCAATCAATGTAGTTTTTCGAGATCATTATTTTTTTAAATATTTTATTCTTGTCCTTATCTACAAATTTGCTTCAGAGGTCAGATGAAGATTCGCAGTGGTTTCAGAGATATAGCACCGAATTTCTTTAAAAACTCAATCTTTAACTATGCTTAGATGGGGTCATAAAATCCGAGCTGGATCTGACACAACAAAACCCAACTAGGGTTTCTTGTCGTTTGGGTCGGTACTTTCAAAAAATCCTCAGTTCGAATTGTTTGCACAAGATCTCCTTAAAAATGTTGCACAGTGTTTTTTTGTGTGTATTATTTCACGATCGCATTTTTCCATATTTGTTCCACTGTTGAACAAAATAGTCGTAATTTAGCTTTGGTCTATTCCAGAAACTGCAAGAATCTACAAATTTTACTACGATACAAATGATATCGAAAAATATAGAAATTGTAGGTTCTGCAACAGCCCACTTCTAATTCGGCGCAGATTTATAATCAAAAACAGTTTTATTGTTTATACTTTTGCATTCGCTAAAACTAATTGTTGGAGCACTTTTTCCACTCCGAATCGGACACCTCAAAACATTGTTTTTGAAAGGTTCAACATCATCTTCTAGCGAAGAAAATCATTGATCGCGCCTTTTTTCTTGATGTGGGGAATAACATGAAGTCATTGGTGTCAAGTCAGGGCTGTGCGGCGGATGACCCATCAATTCCTCATTTTGCCCCGTTAAAAAGGCGCTGCTTTGAATCGATGTGTGAGATCTCGCATTGTCATGATACACAAAGATTCGTCTTCTCTTTTTCGTTTTTCGAATTCCTCCGAAGACTTCAGGCAAACAAATTGTGATGTAACACCCCAACCGTATACTAGCCACATGGTCAGTTTAGCAGAAAAAAACAGACAATCATTTGCTTCGAAGTGCTCCTTTAATGAACAATTTTCTTTGGATTTGACTCGGCTTCGAAGATCCACATAGTCGTTTGCTGTTTTACTTCGGGCTCGTACCTGTGACGATCTTATGAAAGTCTTTTGAAACACCGCGATCGTATTCTTACACCCTCAAGATACAGCTCGCATAGAACGGTACCTCCCGATTTTCGGTATTTTGAAGGTTGTGGCGACAATAATCCACTGAAATGGCTGAAATTTGGTACCTCTGGATTTCCGGTAATTTGAAGTTTGTGTCATCAATATTCCACCGAAATTGTTGTAATTTGGTATTTAGTTTTCATTTGGGGTATAAAACTTTCCATATGGAATTTGTCGGTATAGGTCCACGCCTTCATATAGCCCCCCTAAAACAATACCTCTAGATTTTCGGTATTTTGAAGGTTGTGGCCTCAATATTCCTCTAAAATGAGTGAAATCTGGTATTCAGTCTTCGTTGGGGGTATTCATCTTTCCCCCCTGAATTTGTTGGTATAGGTCCACGCCATCATATAGCTCCCTCCGGATTTTCGGTATTTTGAAGGTTTCAACCACAATAATCCATAGAAATGGCTGAAATTTGGTATTTAGTCTTCGTTTGGGGTATTCAACTTTCCCCTCTAAATTTGTCGGTGTAGGTCCACCCACGCCTCATATATGTATGTAGCCCAATAGAACGGTACATCCCAATCTTTATATATAAAACTCAATTGTCGTTTGTTGGTAATTGAATCAGTTGAAAACAGCTAGAGCGATTTGGATCATTTTATGTGGAAATGTAGTCCAGTTTAGGTTTTTCTGCAAAGAAAAATTGGCCACGCCCACTTTTCCGCCCACTTTTATAAATATGTTATATCTATGGAACTACTCAATAGATTTTCCTGAAATTTGCAGGGAACGTAGAGTGATGGCCCCCCGTTGAAATAGGCTACATATTTGGTTGAATTTCGGATCGGGCGGGGTACCTCCCCTATGCCCTATTTTTGTAAAAATGCAATATTTGCAATAATTACAAATGTATCGCCTTGAAAATTAATTTCCGAGTCAATGGCGATTGTGTCTACGACCTTACGTGCTTATTTGGGGCATTAAGACTGGACAACGCCCACTTTTTTAAATATGTTATATCTACGAAACTACTAAATCGATTTTCCTGAAACTTTCAGCGAAAGTACAGGGTCCCCGGTAAAAATAGGCTACATATTTTTTGAGTTTCGGATCCGGCGGGTACCTTCCCTATGCCCTATTTTTGTAAAAATGCAATATTTGCAACAAATATGAATGTATCGGTTTGGGAATTTATTTGCGAGTCAATGGCGATTGTGTCTCCAACCTTACGTACTTATTTTGTGACTTAAGATCCGACTACGCTCACTTTCTAATTAGGTTATATCTACAGGGGATTTTCAAGAAAATCGCGATTTGTCTAAACTTTTAAATCTTTATAAATAAAAATCAAATATCGTTCGTTGGTAATGGCATCAGTTGAGAACGGCTGGACCGATTTTCGACCTGGGTTTTTATGCAAAGAAAATTTGACCATACCAACTTTTACGCCCATTTTTTTCAATTTTCAATTTTTATCATTTCTACAAAAACTACTGAACCGATTTTCCTGAAAATGCCAGAGAATGTACAGGGATGGCCCCCTCTTAAAATAGGCTACAAATTCAGTTGAATTTCGGAAGGGGCGGGGTACTTCCCCTATACCCTACTTTTTATACCCTATACCACAATGTGGAAAAGGGTATTATAAGTTTGTTTTGGTAAAAATTCATGTAACACCGCGAAATATTCGTCGGAGACCCCCAATGTGGTATACCAATCTTCATATCTCGACGAGATAAAGCGATTTTGAGATGTGTGTCCGTCCGTCCGTCAGTCCGTCCGTCCGTCCGTCTGTCCATTATAAATTGTAAACACGCTCCAGGCCGCAATTATGGACCGATCGTCCCGAAATTTTGTATGGAGGTCGGGTTCAGATCAGAATAGGTCCCTATTCTTATTGGTGATGATCGTGAAATATTTAGCGGGTGAAATGGACCAAAAACATAATATTTATTCAATTTTCTAGCGGCTCTGTAGGTCTCAATAATAGTCCTATCAACGCGTAATTTTAAATAAGGTAAGAGTGTGTCACAAAGGAGAAGCTTGCAATTTGAGATGACGATCGGATAATATTTAGAGGGTTAAATGGACCAAAACTTTTGTGTGAAAATTGTGAAAATTTTTAATATACAGCTTATATCTTAATTCCTGGAAGTGACATTCCGGACAAGTGATATATACTTGAAAGTGGAACACTTGACCTTTCAATTGATGCCAATTATGTTGGTGTGCATGATCAGATAACAGAGTTACAGCCTGATATATTCCTTTATTTGTTTGTAGTGTAATAATAAACTCGCTAGAAGTCGCAATTATACATCAATAGTCACGAAATTTTGCACCGGCTAAGAGTATAGGTCGAAAAAGATGCCTACAATTTTGTATGATTATCTGATATTCTTTAGCGGGTGAAATGGGCCATTACTTTTGTATGAAAAATATAACAATTTTATTTTTGGTCGATATTTTAATTCCTTGAGGACATATATATTTCGCAAAGTAGCCTACATTTTTTTCCACAACATCCCATACGGGACAAGGGAGACTTCTCTCATATCAATGAGTGCACCCCGATTCATATTTAGCTCAATGATATGGGACCTACTGTTTATCGCCGAGTCCGAACGGCGTGTCTTAAGACACCACTTGTGGAGAAGTTTTTCAAGGCTGAAATACTCAGGAAATGTCGCCAACATTACTGAGGGGTATTTTGCTACCGTTGAAAATTTTTGATGTTGCCTGGCCGGGGAATCGAACCCACGACCTTCAGCGTGCAAGGCGGGCGTGCATATCATTGCACCACGGTGGAAAACAAAGTAGCCTACATATGAAAAAAGCTACTGACCTTTCCTCTGATGTAAATTGCAATAAAGTGTTTGCTAGATAACGGGCCCACTGCCTAATATATAATGGGTTCTGTGTAGAGAACCACAATTGTATCCCATGCTACATATTGTCTCTCCAAAAGTTTATGTAACACCACGAAATATTCGTCCTAGACCCCTTATTTGGTATGCCAAAATTCATATCTCGACGAGATAAAGCGATTTAGCGATGTGTGTCCGTCCATTAAAAATTGTAAACAAGCTTAAGGCCGCAATTATGGACCGATTGTAACGAATTTTTTAGGGAGGTTGTGTCCGGGCCTGAATAGAAATGATTAGTTTTTGGTGATGATCGTGAAATGTTCAGTGGATGAAATGGACAAAAAACAAAATTTTAACCAATTTTGTAGCGGCTCTGTAGGTCAAAATAACAACCCGCAAAATTTAAAACAAAGTTTGAGTTTATGATGAAGAAGAAGGGTACAAACCAACGCACAGTGGTAGATTTGAAATATTTAGGCGGCCAAAACTATTTTTGGACGTTAATGGCTTCGAAAGACAATATTTTAAAAAGATATGTATTTATTTAACAAAATAAATAAGAAAAACATATATTTTATAATAAAAACACATTTTATTTTCATAAATCATAAATAAATAAAAATTATAAATAAATTAAATTGTCTTATTAAATGATGTTTCTATCTCGACTTCTTCGTGCTCAATACATGATTGTGTGTGGAGTTCGGCAGGTTCTAATAGTTCTATAACTTCACTGGAAAACATCTTGTGTGAAGTTTTCTTTAACGATCTTTCACTACTTATGATTGGATCTGTTGTAAGAAGCAATCTTTGATAAATATCACGGTTGCATTCTTCCCTTGAAAATTTTCTTGAAAAATTCTGTCTGTATGACCGAAAATGTTTATTTCGAGCTTCTGCAGCCTCCTCCGACAATTGGCCGATTGGCAGCAGTGCACTATCTATGATGGTCGCCTCATCTAATAGTAATTTATGCATTGTTAGAGTCATGGGATGCCAGTCGTATAAATCCACATACATTTGCGCGGTGTTGAAGGCATATTCTTCGAATTTTGTTGTATTTATTTTGTGTCCACTTGAAATCGCCTCTAATAAGATTTTAAATCTATGTATTAATTCGTGGTTAATGCCTGTTATGTCCGCCGCTAATTCTGTGTTTTCAAAAAATCTCCAACTCGTATTGCCATCATTGGTATTACCAAAATTGGCTATAGGCATGTCCACCAACAGCCCAGTTTCTAAGCGGAATCTTTCTTGGATTTCTTTTTTCTTTTCTTCTTCTTCTTCACGGGCAATTTATATGCCAAATGCAGAATTCTTTCAAAAATACGTATTTTTGCGTGCAATACCGAAATTCCAAACTCAAGAACATCGGGACTTATCTCATTCGTTTTGCTTAAATTATTGAAATCTTTGGAAGTGGCGCCACATATATAGCATCGGCTAGTTGAGGTCGTGTTGGTTACAGCATTGCAAACTTTGCCATCAACCATGGTCATTTTTAAAATGTGATTATAAGCAAATTCTTTTCCATCTATATTTACTTTTGTAGGAATGAGGTTCTTAATTTCATTTTGCACATAACTTATTTCCTCTTTTGTTACATCTGTAGTTTCTTTCACATACCGAAATCTGATGGGGCGGCAAAATCGTGGTGATGATGGTGTTTTGCCACAACACTTTATTGTTTTCTTTACCACAAATAATTTGAAGTGGGACAAAAGAACTCAAAAATATACTAGCAACGGATTCGGCATCTTCCGAGAATTTTTGTTTGTACCGTGCTTGTTGTGACCCGTCACACCCCCATTTATAAATTATTGTTAATGAATTTCTTTCAATTTCGTTAAGGGTTGATAACACTTCTTCCAGATAGATTGATAACCGTTGAATAGTATGATCCATTAGGCATTGTAAATTAATTTCTGCGCAGGTAGCTGTTACTCGCTATGCCGTCTTTGGTGGGTAGCATTCTTGTTTTGCTTTCAACAAAAGGTCGTAACAAGGGTAATGCTTTGGGTTAGTTGCCCTTATTATTTCATATTGTCGTCTTGTTAGATCAGCTTCTACGAACATTTTGAGTGCTTGGAACGGGGTCAAAGGAGCAATTGTTTCATTGGTCTTGGAATAAGCTTTTCTATATTTACTAGCCTTTGTTGGTGATTTTTCTATTTCTTTGAGCAATTTTGAGGCAGTTCTTTTTCCATTCGTTTGCAATACGACTTGTGCGGCATGTATAATCATTTCACCATCAACATTTGATCGAATTTCCTCAGTTTTTCTTCTCTTGCTTCGTTCACTCGAATCCGAAAATGATTTACTCGGACGACCTGGTTGATTAAGCGAATGCACTGGTATTTCAAAAGTGCCTTCCAGCCACTTCTGGTTGTTTTTCATAAAAACTTCTTCAAATTTATGAGCTTTTAGCCATCTCCGTTTAAATTCGTGTTTGATGTAGGAAAATGTATGCTTAAGGTTCTTTTTTCTTTTCACAGTATCTCCGCAAGACAATAGCAAGTGGTTTTCTAAAAACTCCAATTTCTCATCCAAACTTGGTAAATTTTGTAGTTGCATTTGCTCAAACAGACATTTACGGGTCACTAGTTTCACCCCCGAAGAACTAGGTATCTCCATAGTAAAAAAAATGAAATAAAAAAAATGTTTTTTTTTAAATTTTTAACTAACTTTGAACTGCTGTATTTAAGGAATAGGCGGGATTCGGCGGCTATTGTTTTTTTATAGAAAAGCTGAATGTCTAACGTATTTAATAAACAAAAAAATATGACCCGGACGAATCCTGATCCATAACAAAATTGCTTTTGAAATTAAAAAAAATAATTTTTTTTTTCTGTGAAAAAGAGGTTATGTTCAACTACCGAAAAATATAACGAAAGTTAAAAATAAAAGATAAAACTATTATTTATTTAATAGAAGCTTACTTGAGCTTACTATCACTTTCACTTCACTACACCCCAGCAAAATTTGACGGAAGGGGTTCTTTGCGATGACGTGATTTCATGTCATCTTTTGCATTGGTTCAAAGGAAGTCGTGAAAGATCCGATCTTTTCATTAGGATTTGAACCAATGCAAAGGAAGTCGTGAAAGATCCGATCTTTTCATCAGCATTTGTACCCATTCCATCGATCCAATAGAGATGATGTTTGTGTTTTTATTTACACACCTGTTTATTTTCATTTTGGTATGTTCCAGTACTGCAAAAATCTACTAATTTTTACTATTTTTTCCGATAACATAAAGGAAAAGTTGTTATCGTAGTAAAAATAAGTAGATTCTTGCAGTTACTGGAACAGACCAAAGTTGTTAGAACTGTCGTCGTGATGTTGTCTTACATTTCCTGCATATCAAACAACTAAAACTTCTAAACAATTGGTATTATATGAAGTCCCAACCATCGAGCTAAAAATAGAATCGGACTGCACACATTGCTATTTTAAAAGTTCCCTTGTCTGTTCTAAATCTGACATAGAATGAAATCAATCAAATGTCGCTTCTTGGAATTTAAAAAAAAAAAACTGTACGAAACGAAAAGGAACAAGAATCTGAAAATAAAGAAGAAACTACTTTTGGAAAGAAACAATTAAAAATAAATTAATTAAGCATAAATGGTATTTTCCATAAAAAGTCTCTCCTCCCCGTTCGTTACATTTTGTTCTTAGAGATCCCTAAAGCAAGCCGGGTTGTAAATCCCTACATATTTCCGTCACTAAACAAAAGAGTATAAATTACCAAAATGTTGTTATAAAATAACAAAATTATAAAATAAAAATAATTTACGAAATAAAAATACTTAAAGGAGTGCATTTGGAGTCCATGTCGAAATCTGAACTGGTGATGGGAAGATAATTGAAAAAACCTTTTGTAAGATGAAAGAATATAAGTTGCGGAGAACGGAGGAAGTAATCTTTTGCGTTGCAGCGGTGGTGATTACATTGCAATTTTGGATGTAAACTTTTGAAAAACTAAACTGATAAATTAATTGTAGTTATTTCATGAATTCGTTTGAATTAATAAAGAGTTTTGTTTTTCATGAAAACCATATTTCAATACAGCATTTCCATTTTCCAAACAAGACATGAAAATTTCATGCCAAGGGGTTGGTGAAAATGACATGCCAAAGCATTGGTTAAAATGACATGTCAAAGCATGGGTGAAAATGGCGTGTCAAAGCATTGGTGAAAATGACATGTCAAATCATTGGTGGAAATGACATGCCAAAGCATTGGTGGAAATGACATGTCAACGCATTGGTTAAAATGACATGCTTAGGATCCAGAAAAGAACGTCATCTTTTGGGGTCCACGCTCATATAAAATTCATCGATGAAGATGCTAAAAAGATGACATGCTAGATCACTTGCACCCATGATTGAATGTCATCTTTGGCATCGAACATTTTGCTGGGACAACTTAAAATAAAAATATATGCGTATTGCGAAATTTGATATAATTTGGGCGCCCAAATAGAAATACGTATCAAGTCAACGATCAAATTGCGTCTAACTGCACGGAAGCGGTGACGCGGAAGTGTTTACTATACCTAGAATTCAATATTTTGCGCCTAACTAGTATTTAGAATTTTGGACTTTTGGCCGCCTAATTACTCAATATCTACCTATGTGCAACGTGAAGATCTTATACTTAGCGGGTTAAATGGACTGAAACTTTTGTGTGAAATTGGTAAAAATTTCAATAACGTAGCGGTTAAACAACGGAAGTAGTAGTACTACATAAGTGGGTTTCATTACATTTAAGTTTGTCTGAACTAAATTTTCCTTTCCTGCTACAAAAGTGTCTTTGTCATGCTAGATACCTTTTGGGTTTTGGTCATAAGTATTATACATTACATCTCTGATATTTGATAATTAAATGTTCACAATCATTGAAAAGAAGTTCCGTGGAGAGCGATTGTCCAGGGATAGTGGTATAGGGTATCCCATGGTCGGCTCCGTCCGACTATAGACTTTTCTTACTTGTTTAAAAATGTTATATTTACAATAATTACGAATTTATCTATTTTGAGGTTAATTTGCAAGACAATTGTGGTTGTGTCTCCGACCTTACCCACTTTTTTAGGATCCAAAGTCTCGACCACACCCACTTTTTAAAATATGTTACATCTACAAAACTTCTGAACCGATTTTCCTGAAAATGTAAGGGAATGTACGGGCATATTTTCTTGAATTTTGAAGGGGGAATATTTAAAAAAAAGCTTTACCTTTATGGATAAAAATCAAATGCCGTCATAACCCAACTTAGGTTTTTTGGAAAGAAAAGTTTACAACGACCCCGAAAACAGGTTATATATTTTATTGAATTCCAGAGGGGCGGAGTACCTCCCCTATGCGATATTTTAAAAAAAAACGTTATATTTGCAAAAATTATGCATGTATCGGATTACAAATTTACGGATTAATCTACAATCCAGGTACTTCTATAGGGCCTATAGGCCCGACCACGTCTGTTTTTATTTTAATATGTCATAACTACAATACTACTAAAGGGATTTCCATAAAATTTGCAGCAAAAGCTCAATGTTTGCCGTTGCTATGTACATTTTATGGATTTCGGAAGAGGTGGGGTACCTTTCCCATGCCTTTCTGTTAAACGCTATATGTATAAGCCAAACTTATGATTATCGCTTTCAGCATACATTTTGTTAGGCAACGAAGTTGTGTGCACCCTAGGTATATATTTGGAGCCAAAATACCGAACCAGGCCTACTTTTTTAATATGTTATATCTTGAAAACTGATAACCACGCCCGCTCTTTCCAAAACATTATTTTTCCAAAACTACTGAACTTAATTTTCAGAAAATGTTTAGGAATGTCCCATTTTCCAAAATGCTATATATTTGTAGACGAATTTCGGGGCCTATTATTTTATAATCGCTATATTTGCTAAACTTAAACTAAACTTATGAGTGCATCAGGTTGCAAATTAGTTTTCGAGACAACGGTGGTTGCGCCCCCGATCAAGAAAAACTATATATTTACAAATGTACTTAAATGGTGAGGTTCAACGGTCCATCAGCCATGAGAAGCTAAAACATATATGTCTTAATAAGCGGGAGAATTCGATTTAACCATTTTTTTTACTTTTATAATTAGATCGCTTTAGGATAAAGACAGGGACATGGACGATAATAATACCTAAAATTCACAAATTGGCGAAAAAATCCGTCAAAGTCCGCAAGAGAAAAGAAAGTTTACAGACAAAATCTGTTGATAAATTTAAAATCCTTCTCGGTTTTACAGTGGACCGAAGAAGTGAGGTAGAAAATACCTATTTTTGAATTGCCAAGCATAAAGTCGATAAAAAGCTGTCAGTAAAACTCATTACGACGGGCCAGCAACGCGGACCGGGGTCTGCTAGTTTTCGATATTTTTAAGGTTTTTGCCTCAATATTCCACCGAAATGACAAAAATTTGGTTTTAGTCTTCGTTGGGCACAACTTTCCACCTGAAATGTTTAGGTATAGGCCCACGTTTCGATATAGCCCCCATAGAACGGTACCTTCCTATTTTCGTTATCCTGAAGGTTGTGACGTCAATATCCCACCGAAATGACTGAAGTTTTTTTATTTAGTCTTCGATGTGGTTATAAATTATTCCAGAAGAGAATTATCAGTATAGGTATATCCCCCATAGAAGCGTAACTCTACATTTTTTATACCCTCCACCATAGTATGGAGGGTATATTAAGTTTGTTTTTCCGTTTGTAACGCATTGAAATACTCATTTGCGACCCTATAAAGTATATATATTCTTGATCAGGGTAAAATTCTAAGTCGATCTGAGCACGTCCGTCCGTCCGTCCGTCCGTCCGTCCGTCTGTGGTAATCACTCTAGCATCCACAAAAATAGAGATAGAACGCTGAAATTTTGGGAAAATGCGTCTTTTGTTTGCAGGCAGGTCAAGTTCGATGATGGGCTATATCGGTCCACGTTTTGGTATAGCCCCCATATAACGGTACCCCCCGATTTACGATATTTTGACGTTTTTAGCTACATTTTCAGACCGATTTGGCTATAATTTGACATTTAGGGTTCTTAAGTGTCAACAAACATATATAACAAAACTTGTGGGCATAGGTCCACGTTTTGGTATAGCTCCCATATAACGGTACCCCCCGATTTGCGGTATTTTGACGTTTTTCGCTACATTTTTAGACCGATTTAGCTATAATTTGAAATTTTGGGTTTTTAAGTATCAATAAACTTATATATCAAAAGTTGTGGACATAGGTCCACGTTTTGGTATAGCCCCCATATAACGGTACCCCCCGATATACGGTATTTTGACGTTTTTAGCTACATTATCAGACCGATGTAGCTATAATTTGACATTTAGGGTTCTTAAGTGTTAATAAACTTATAAATTAGAAGTTGTGGACATAGGTCCACGTTTTGGTATAGCCCCCATATAACGGTACCCCCCGATTTGCGGTATTTTGACGTTTTTAGCTACATTTTCAGACCGATGTAGCTCTAATTTGACATTTGGGGTTCTTTAGTATCAATAAACTTATATAACAAAAGTTGTGGACATAGGTCCACGTTTTGGTATAGCCCCCATATAACGGTACCCCCCGATATACGGTATTTTGACGTTTTTAGCTACATTATCAGACCGATGTAGCTATAATTTGACATTTAGGGTTCTTAAGTGTTAATAAACTTATAAATTAGAAGTTGTGGGCATAGGTCCACGTTTTGGTATAGCCCCCATATAACGGTACCCCCCGATTTGCGGTATTTTGACGTTTTTAGCTACATTTTCAGACCGATGTAGCTATAATTTGACATTTGGGGTTCTTTAGTATCAATAAACTTATATAACGAAAGTTGTGGACATAGGTTCACGTTTTGGTATAGCCCCCATATAACGGTACCCCCCGATATACGGTATTTTGACGTTTTTAGCTACATTATCAGACCGATGTAGCTATAATTTGACATTTAGGGTTCTTAAGTGTTAATAAACTTATAAATTAGAAGTTGTGGACATAGGTCCACGTTTTGGTATAGCCCCCATATAACGGTACCCCCGATTTGCGGTATTTTGACGTTTTTAGCTACATTTTCAGACCGATGAAGCTATAATTTGACATTTGGGGTTCTTTAGTATCAATAAACTTATGTAACAAAAGTTGTGGACATAGGTCCACGTTTTGGTATAGCCCCCATATAACGGTACCCCCCGATTTGCGGTATTTTGACGTTTTTAGCTACATTTTCAGACCGATGTAGCTATAATTTGACATTTGGGGTTCTTAAAAGTCAATAAACTTATATAACAAAAGTTGTGGACATAGGTCCACGTATTGGTATAGCCCCCATATAACGGTACCCCCCGATTTACGGTATTCTGACGGGTTTAGCTACATTTTCAGACCGATTTAGCTATAATTTTACATTTAGGGTTTTTAAAAGTCAATAAAATTATATAACAAAAGTTGTGGACATAGGTCCACGTATTGGTATAGCCCCCATATAACGGTACCCCACGATTTACGGTATTTTGACGGGTTTAGCTACATTTTCAGACCGATTTAGCTATAATTTGACATTTGAAGTTCTTAAATGTCAATAAACTTATGTGACAAAACTTGTGGACATAGGTCCACGTTTTGGTATAGCCCGCATATAACGGTACCCCCCGATTTACGGTATTTTGACGTTTTTAGTTACATTTTCAGACCGATATAGCTATAATTTGACATTTAGGGTTCTTAAGTGTAACTAAACTTATATAACAAAAGTTGTGGACCTAGGTCCAAGTTTTGGTATAGCCCCACTATAACTGTACCCCCGATTTACGGCATTTTGACGTTTTTATCTACATTTTCAGACCGATTTAGCTATCAATTGACATTTAGGGTTCTTAAATGTCAATAAACTTATATAACTAGTGGGCATAGGTGCATGTTTTGGAATAGCCCCCATATAACGTTACCGTCAGGTATTTTGAGAATTTTACTAACAAGTTTTAACCGAATTATCTGTAATTTGAACATTTGACATTTGAAATTCTTAGTGGTCACCACACCTCTCTACAAAAATTGTCAAGAAAGCCCCCATATAACGGTACCTCCCGATTTTCAGTAATTTGATGATTTTAGCTACAATATTAAACCGAACAAGCAGTAATTTGACATTTGAAGTTCTTAGTGGTCACAACACCTCTCCATCAAAAATTGTCAACATAGGTCCATGTTCGGATATAGCTCCCATGTAACGGTACCTCCCAATTTTCAGTAATTTGGCAATTTTAGCTACAATTTTTAACAGAACTAACTGTAATTTGACATTTGAAGGTTGTAGTGGTCACCACACATCTGCATCAACAATTTTCAACATAGCCCCAATATAACGATACTTCCCTATTTTCGGTACTTTGAGGATTTTACTTAAAATGTTTAACCGAACGTAGGTCCATGTTTTTGTATATCCCCAAAACAAACCTCCCGATTTTCCGTACCTTAGCTTTATTTTTTGGACGAACTTTCTGTAATTTGAAATTTAAAAGTCAACAAAAATTCTGCAACAAAAATTGTTCATTTAAGTTCATATTTTCGTATAGCCCAGAAACCTCCGAACTAGATGTTAATGACATTTGAATTTCCCACGTTATGTACCGATTTTCGATATTTTGAGGATTCTAGCTAAATTTTTTAACGGATTAGGAGTTATTTGCATTAAAGGCTCCCATCAAAAACTGTCAACATAGGCCCATGTTTTATTATATCCCCTATATAACAGTACCTCCCAATTTCTAGCCCACCAAAAATTGTCAACAGTTAGATATAGGCACCATAAAAAAGGGCCTCCCGAATGAAGGATTTTATGTACATTATCTGACATTTTAACGTACTCACTTAAAGTTGGGGACAGGAATGAATATTTTATGGTGGAGGGTATGAAAAGTTCGGCCCGGCCGAACTTAATGCTTTTTTACTTGTTTTTTTTTTTTTTTGAGTCTAAAAACTTTCCGCCAGAAATTTGTCTATACAGATCGAAGTTTTGATATAGCCTCCATAGAACGGTACCTACTGAAACTAATTGTTCCATATTACTTCAATACAACTCATGGTGGAGTGTATAACAAGTTCGGCTCGGCTGAACTTATCGACGTTCTTACTTGTTTCAAAATTTCTTTTCGCCAATCGACAAAGGTGTTCTTTTGTGCGATTACAAATTTGTGTACGGGAAACCAGTTTTTCAGAGTGCTACAGGATGGTATTTCACGCCATACAAAGATTTAATTCATCGTTGCACATCCGCTGTGGTAACCCACGTCTAAAGTTGTGAAAAATGATGGGACGAAATTGTTTAGAAGAAAATTTCATACTTTTGGCAAATTGATTTTTTCAAGGCACTGTAAACTACGCAACACATGGTCGTACATCAAAACGAACTGAGTACGTTTATGCCAAAAATGTCAAACTTTCCAACACTTTGTAGTATTGTCTAAGCCAGGAACTTGTCTAGTTGCCCTCGTAACTATTGATATGATACTATGGTATTCACAAAACAATTTAAATACACTTAATTTAGTTTTGAGTTATTTATACAAGGTAACCTTTATAATTTTTAAAAGCTTTTCTTAACAAATAATGTCGAAAATTAGACATTCAAAAACACACCCACATAGGTATAATCTTATTCTGTTTAGATTTTAATTCTTCATAACTAAATATTATTTTTTTCTCCTGAATTTTGAATTAACGATGTTTTCTTTTTCAAATGTTGTAAACCACAGATTTAACCTTGACCTAGATACATTAAATATTATGTACATAACTTATATACTAAAATGGAAAAACGTTTACTCTACTTTTTAAGGTATTCCTTGTGAATAGAGACTTGCTAATAATTTGAGCATCATAGTTTCGCTGTATGTTAATTTGGCATTTAATACCAGTGTTCGAATAAAAACAGTACATTATACCACTTACGTACCACTTTGAAATATATTAAAATATGGCTAAAGATAATCGCAACCTTATAACAATACAACAGTCATATATAGGACTACTCGAAAAGCGTATGGCCTAATAATGAAAACGTGAATTTTTATCATCACTAAGAGTTTTATTGTTTCCTAAAGAGTTCTCCAGCATGATTTATACACTTTTGCAAGCGCTCAAACCTATTTTCGAAAAAGTTTTTCCACACCGATTGAGACACACCCAAAATATGGTTTTAAACTCTTCAACAGCACCTTTTGGCGACAAAAATCGTTAACCACGCCTTTTTCCTTGATTTGTGGGAAAAAGAAGTTATTGGGTGTCCTGTCAAAGAAACACTGGTTTGAATCGATGTGTGAGAACTCACATGTCATGGTGCACAATGATTCGTCTTTTCTTGTTCGATTTTCGAATTTCTGCGAAGACTTCAGGCAAACAAATTGTAGTGTACCACTCAGAATTGACCGTACTACGTTGATAAAGCGGAATAGTCGCCACATACCCATACAAAATCTTCTAGAATCCAACTGTCAATTCCATTGTCAATTTTTATTCGAAGTATTAGCAGACCCCGATCCTCGTTGCCGGCCCGTCGTAATGAGTTTTAATGACTACTATTTATGAACTTTATGCTTGCCAATTCAGAAATAGGTATTTTTCTACCTTACTTCTTCGGCCCATTGTCAAACCGAGGCAAATTTTAATTTTATCAACTGACTTTGTTTGTAACATTAGTTTTCTCTTACAAACTTTATCGGATTTTTTCGCCCATTGATACTGTTTAGGGTTTATTATCGTTTTTATATCGTTTTCCGATCGTTTTTGTTGATCGGGGGGCGCAACCATCGTTGTCTCGAAAATTAATTTTCAAGCCGATGCGGCCATAAGTTTAGCAAATATAGCGATTATAAAACAATAGGCCCCGAAATTCGTCTACAAATAGCATTTTGGAGCATGGAAAATTAGATTCAGTAGTTTTGAAAAATGATGTATTGAAAACAGTGGGCGTGGTCCGAAATTTTGCCTTAAAATATGTACCTGGAGTACACACAACCCCATTGCATCCCAAAATGTATGCCGAAACCGATATAAACGTAAATTTGGCTTATAGATATAGCTTTTAAAAGAAAGGCGTGGGGAAGGTACCCCATATCCTCCGAAATTCATAAAATATACATAACAACGGCAAACATTGAGCTTTTGCTGTAAATTTGATGGAAATCGGAGATATAACGTATTTAAAAACAAGTAAGAACGGCTTGAATTAACGTCATATCCTTCTCAATTATGGAAATCGGGAGGTACCGTTCTATGGGGGCTATATCGAAACGTGGACCTATACCGACGAAATTCAGTGGGAAAGGGTTTTACTTCCAACGTAGAGCAAATACCAAATATCAGCAATTTCTGTTTGTTGTTGTGGCCACAACCCTCAAAAAAAGGAAATTCGGGAGGTACCGTTCTATGGGGGCTATATAAAGGCGTGGACCTATGCCGTCAAATTTCATATGGAAAGTTTTATAACTCAAATGAGGACTAAATACCAAATTTCAGCAATATCGGAGAAATATTGAGGCCACAACCTTCAAAATACCGGAAATCGGGAGGAACCGTTTTTTGGAGCTAAATGAAGCCGTGGACCCATACCAACAAAATTCTGGGGGAAAATTGTATATTCCCAGCAAAGGCTAAGTACCAAATTTCAGCCATTTCGGTGTGGTGACAAAGCTAAAACCTTCAAAATACCAAAAATCGGGTGGTACCGTTCTATGGGGGCTGTATTAAGGCGTGGGCCTGTACCAACAAATTTCGGTGGGAAAGTTTTGTTACCCGAACGAAGTCTAAATGCGAAATTTCAGCCACTTTGGATGAATATTGAGGCCACAACCTTCAAAAGACCTAATATCGGGAGGTACCGTTCTAAGGAAGCTTTATGGAGGCGTGGACGTATACCGACAAATTTAGAGGAGAAAGTTGAATACCCCTAACGAAGACTAAATACCAAATTTCAGACATTTCAATGGATTATTGTGGCCATAACTTCCAAAATACCGAAAATCGGGAGGTACCGTTCTATGGGGGCTATACGAAGGCGTGGACCTCTACCGACAAATTTTTGGGGGAAAGTTTCGTACCCCCAACGAAGACTAAATACCAAATTTCAGCCATTTCGGAGTAATATTGAGACCACAATTGAAACTTCTATACCAAATTTCAAACCTCTATCTTAAAATTTGCGAGCTGTATCTTGATTTCAACAGACGGACGGACATGGTTATATCGACTTAGAATTTTACCCTAATCAGGAATATATGTATATACTTTATAGGGTCTCCGATGAATATTTCGATGTTCTACAAACGGAATGACAAATTTAATTATACCCTCCATATTATGGTGGATGGTATAAAAACAGGCGTGAAGTACCTAGGTAGTGGTGGTACCCCGCCCCCTCTGGAATTCAATAAAATACGTAGCCTGTTTTCGGGGGCCATCCCTGTACATTCCCAGGGTTCAGTTGTTTTTGCAGAAAAAAATTTTATTGAAAACTGATAAGGGAAGTCCCCGCCCCATTCGAAACGTAAGAAAATGTGTATCCTATTTTCACCGGGGGCCATCCCTGTACATTCCCTGAAAATTTCAGAAAAATCGGTTCAGTAGTTTTGTAGATGTAACATATTTTAAAAAGTGGGCGTGGTCAAGTCTTTGGGTCTTCAAAAAGTAGGCAAGGTCGAAGACACACCCACAATTGTCTCGCAAATTAATTTCCAAAGGGATAGATTCGTAATTATTGTAAATATATATTTTTTTAAAAAAATGGGGTATAGGGGAATTACCCCGTCCCCTCCGAAACTAAATTTGAAGCCTATATTCAACGGGGGCCATCCTTGCACATTCCCTGAGAATTTCAGGAAAATCGGTTCAGTAGTTTTTGCAGAAAAAATTTAAATTGAAAATTGAAAAAAAGTAGGGGTGCACAGTGGATCCACCCATTGGCCAAAAATAAACAAATTAATGTCAAAATGTTGGTACAACATCTGGTAACTCTGACAGCTATGGCATGGACCTTTTTAAAAATATATTAGTTTTTGTTTCATTCTAAAGCGATCTTTTTAAGAATAGCTTCAAAAGTCGGAATATTTTACTAATATTTTTTGTTGTGAGTACAACCTATATTTTAAGTGTAATTAAAAATATTCAAAATATCGCGAAACTAATAGGTATAGCAAAATATTATAGTGGGTTTTGAAGGAGGAGGTAATAGCTTAGTTTTCATTAAAAAATAGTGTTTTAGCGTGTTGCGGAATTCTAGTTAGCTGCACATTTTCTTAGTGTATTTTGTAATGCCAATTAAATCATATACTGAAAATTGACCTAAGGTTTTAGTCATGATGCCCACCAGTGCCCACTTCGGGAATAATTTTCCAAAGTAGGTCATAGGTTTAAGATTATTCAGTATTAAAATCAGCTGCCATCTAGTGCCAGACTATAAATGGTGGGTCGCAGAATAAGACTGCCCTAGAATATTGTTTCTATGGATATATTAGCGTATAACTCTGTTATCTGACCACGTACATTAACATAATTGGCATCAGTGGCAAGATGAAGAAATCTTCTTCCAAATTAGTCTTACGTTGGCGGTATGTGCCTTCCAGGAAGAACGCTATAAGATATATATTTAAAATTTTACGAATTTTCAGACAAAAATATTGATTTTTTTAATCCGCTAAATTCGTTGGATTTTATGTTGTATTGGGGATTGTTTTGTTTCCCCAAGCCTATTTTTGCATCATAAGATAATCGGGACCTTTATTAGTCTCAATTTGTATTAACAGCGTTAAACAATTCTAAGGGGGTTGAATGTCACGCTCATGGTTTCTTAAAACACTCTTCGCAGCAGCACAAAGCTGTAATCGGCGCATTGGCTTGATTTTTACACTCTAAATATTTTGGCCACTTTCTCCATACAAGTGGATCCACTGTGTGGTGGTCAAATTTTCTCAAATTCTCAACTGATGTCATTACCAACCAATCACATTTGATTTTTATTTATAAAAATTTATAGCATTTTTAAAGAAATGTGGTATAGGGAAAGTACCCCGCCCCTTCCGAAATTCAACAAAATATGTAGCCTATTTTCACGGGGGAACATCCCTTTACATTCCCCGACAATTTCAGGAAAATTAGTTCAGTAGTTTTTTGTAGAAAAGATTAAAATTGAAAATTAAAAAAGTGGACGTGGTCAAATTTTCTTTGCATAAAAACCTAAAGGCCTCGACACATAAGAAGCATGGCATTCTTGCTGAAGTCATATCTGATAAAAGACTAAAGGCTAAGTTCGACTTAATAAAAAGATTTCAGAATCACATTTGAATTAGGTCGAAATTTGTATTTAGTCATTTACCAGATATGACTTAAACAAGAATGCCATGCTTCTTATGTGAATACCATTTTTAAGTTGGGTTATGCGAAGATTTCAAAAAAAAAAGAATTTTCAAAATAGGACCAGCCGTTCTCAACTGATGGCATTACCAACAAACGATATTTGATTTTTATATATAAAGATTATCGAGTACATGGACAGGCATAATAATACATACCGAATCATTACAATACAAATACGCTACTACTACGACTACTAAAAGAACGTAATAAGCTTCATCGTACTACTTCTTCGAGGACTCAAAAGTTGTGGAATAGGATATATATATACATATATGGTAACATGGGGCGCTTTCGCCACTGGGGCGCCTACGCCATCGCGGATTTTCTCGCAAACTACAAATGATAGAAAAAATCCGTTAAAGGAAAAATTGTGAGTTTAACGTAGGTCTACCATCTCCAAAAAGTTGGCAGTTGTGTCATAGGTATGATAGCGGACGCACGCGGTTTTGTGTTTTCAGGGTATTGGGAAAATAATTATGGTAGGTTGGTTATGTGATACCTTTTTTACCTTTTGCGATATCAAAAACATATTTTATGCCGTTAAAAGACAACAACTGAAGATTATAAATCCAAATAATTCGCATGAAAAAATCAATTACAAATGTCAATATAGTAATATTATGAAATGTGTAAGGGGTGGGGCGCCTACGCAATGACAGGTGTGTGGTGGATTAATGTTAATAATTTTGAATGTTTAAATTAAATTCTTTATGCCATAGATATACCACATATAATGTGAAGTTAAAATCAAGTATTATCCTAAACGTATCTTGTTTTATTAATATTGTGATTTTTGTACCTAAATTCAAGGTACCTACTTCAATTTTTGATTATTCAATAGAAAACATGTTCCTTTTTCGCATAATGTTGATACTTAAGGAAGAAGTATGGTATTTGCAGTTTTAGAGCCCGTTGTTGAATGTCCCATATCGATGGCGAAGCTGCCCCATGGGTGGGGTGGCTTCGCCATTTTTTAGACATTTTGTAAATTCTCAAAAATAATATTTTAAAAACAAAATTATAACCATTCATATATCAGAACATATAGTCAAGATATGCTAATATTTTTACCAAAAATAATATTTGAAAAAACTTTAACGGTGTCGATATGAGAACATTTTGAACAAAAACGTGGCAAAGGCGCCCCATGTTACCATATATATATATATATATATACACTAGCGGTCATCTGAATAGGTTTGAATATTTTTCTTTTTATATGATAAGGTATCTTCTGATGTGTTCGTATTACAGATCCATACTATTTAGTTTTTGAGAGTCCTATCCTATGCCAACATTCCCAAGAAAAAACTTGACGGTGTTGCCATATTTTCGAAAAATATCCCAATTATAATAAAAAATGTACAAAAAATTATCCAATTTTTGCGATCATCAGAATAGGTTTGAATCAAATAAAATTGAAAAATTGTACTACCCATGCAAATATTGCGCAATTTTTTGGTTCAGTTTAGTAAAATGGAACATTCTGATAAATCCTACAACAAATTTGACCCGCTTTATTAGGAACGTGGGTTCAATTCTCAACATGGAAAAGTTACCAAGAACTTTCAGATAAAATCAAGAAATATTCAAACAAAAACGTTTTATAAACTTGCTTTAAATGACTTTTTGATTTCGTAAGATCTCTTATAAGCTTCGAAAATTGTCTGAAAGCAAATACAAAGTGTAGCCATATTATTAGGATCGACAAATTAGAAAAGTAATTGAAAATAGTTGGTATTTTAGTTCACGTTTCATTTTTTAACTATCCTTGCAGTACAAATTTAAGTATTATCAATGTCACAAATCCACCATAATGGACCACATGTATCATTAATGTTCGAAAATTGGTCTGGAAGAATGTTTCTTCGACGACAATAAAGTAGAAAATTGTAATTCAAATTTAACTCAAAGGGACATGATATCGCCGACTTTTATAGTGCTGTAATACCTATATAGTCAGGTCAAAAAGTTTTTTTCTGTTCACAAGTCATAAAACAAACACGAATAAATACAAAAAAATGGAATACTGAAGTTATACAGCACCACACATTTTCCTTTCCATTATAATTGCAGTAAAGAATTCGCTATATGTAAACTGTGCCTTCTCTATGAAGAGTCAGGACAATCAATGTGCATAAATTTTTTGAAAATTTAGACATTGTATAATTCTTTGTGTATGTAGGTATATAGTATCATATTTTCGATCACTTATATTACAATCCCTTTTCAATTTTTTTAAATCATAGTTAATAATAAACAATAAACTCGTTATTTTTCTCGCCACCCATGAAAGTGGCGATTAGATTAACTAATCATTTTATTATTAAACAACATATTTGCGATTAATGCATATCAATATATTCTTAGTCTAATCTTTTACAATCATTTAAGTACTTACCCACTGTACTAAAGTTATGGCTTATTACCTACATATTAGCAACAGGTAGTGGACGCCTGAAAACAGTTGGGAGCAGTAGCTCACTTATCTCACCTATGGAATACAATGCTATTAATACCTCTGCGACTGGATTCATTGTACGAAGTTCAAGTTCAAACAAGAAACAACAACAACTACAGAAACGAAATGCAATTCTTACAACAATTTCTGATATTTATATTTCTAATTGAAGCACAGATGCTAATTAACTTTACAAGCGCACTCGAGTGAAATGTGAAAAGTTTACACTGTGATACCGAACGAACAATTTGAGAGTCTTGCGTTTAATTGAATGCTATTATTAATTTCTTGTAACATGTAATTACAATAATAGAGGTAATATTAATAATTTAAAAAACCTTTGAATAAACAAACATAAATTGTGTTAAGTTGGAAACGGTCGACCCTTTGCAAAAATTTTAATTTATATCGTCATTAGTTTTTACTCAATGAATATCTAAAATGACAAATTGCCAGCCTTTGGGGACTATTTTAATCCTATTCAGGATATAATACTTTATAATGCGTGTTTATTCAAAGACTTTTTATATTATTAATATTACCTAATTATTGTATATACGATACCGTTTATTTATTGTATAGAAAACTTTAGTTTAGCGGAATAATAGCACTGGTCAACAAAATTGAAAAAATGAAATGAAAACTTACTGTTTAATACGAACATTTTGAATTTGTGAGCCAAATCGGAGAGTTATATTCAAATCCGGGTGCCGTTTTTCTGCATCAGTTTTTGTGTTTGAGATATAACTCAGGTCCCTATTTTATGATTTTTACCCAGATTTTTGTTATCATTGGTCCGCAAAAATATGTTTTGGGTGTTTTTTTTTTTAACATTTATTTGTTAAGGTGATGTCGTGTGCTCGATTCAAACACGTTTTGCTCTATTTTTGTATACCCTCCACCATAGTATGGAGGGTATATTAAGTTTGTTTTTCCATTTGCGAACCAATAAATTATATATATTCTTGATCAGGGTAAAATTCAGAGTCGATCTATACATGTCCGTCCGTCTGGGTTAATCAGTCTAGCATCCACAAAAATGCAGATAGGACGCTGAAATTTTGGGAAGATGCGTCTTCTGTTTGCAGGCAGGTCAATTTCGATCGGTCCACGCTTCGGTATAGCCCCCACATAACGGTAGCGCACTTAGAGTTCTTAGTGACACTTAGAGTTCTTAGTGATCAACCAACTTATATTCCAAAAATTATGGGCATAGATCCATGTTTTGGTTAAACACGTGCAATGGTATAACTGTTTATATCAACAAAACAGATATATCATATACATAACAGATATAATATGATATAAATGTTGGAATGAGTGTAACAGTTATGATATTGTTTGGGTTGTGTATACTCACAATAACATAACTGTTAGAAACAGTTCTGTGTTGTATATGAACGAGTGAAAACTTTATTTGTTTTTTCGTTCTCAAGTATCTGTTGTACAACAGATATTTTTCAAATACTACAGATACCAACAGATACTATAGGTGTAACAGGCTTGTGTGAATAACTTCTAAGGAAAATTTCATAAAAAATAACATTTGTATTATTTAGGGGATAAATAAATATTAAAGACATGAACTGTTACAACTGAACGCACCAATTTGATTGTTTTTCTGGGTTCAGTGAATGGAATGTACGAGGGCTACTAGAAAAGTTTCCGACCTAACAATGAAAACGCGAATATTTATCAAAAATAGTTTTATTATATTCCAAATATTTATCACAAATAGTTTTGTTACATTGAAGCGTTTTTTGTGGTAATTTCAAAACTAGGTTTAAAATAGTTAGTTTAAACTAATACGTACATATTATAAGTGCCTAAAACATCCCGGATGGGAGAAGACATAATTCTTCCATATCAATAATTGCACAGCGATTCATACTGGCACAATGATATGGGACCTACTTTTATCGCCGAGTCCGAACGGAGTATCTTACGACACAACTTGTAAATAAGTTTTCATGGAAGGGAGAAGGGATACTTCTTCCATATAAAGTCCGAGCCCGAACGGAGTATCTTACGATACAACTTGTAAATAAGTTTTCATGGCTGAAATACTCAGGCCACCACCGCCGAAAGTGTTGGTGTTCTGGTCGGGGATTGACCTTAATAGAATAATACCTTCAAAAGCCCTTAAAACGACGTTGTTCCAAGCTGAATGGACCTACAGTACATTTACCGAATTATTATCCACCTACATAATTCGGACATTAAAGTCATTTCCACAGAAGTACAGTCATGGGGCTATATCGGTGTAGACGCAGACTAATAAAGAGCATATACACTTTATATGATCTTAAACTATTATTTCGAGGAGTTACAAACAGAATGACAATCATAATATACCCTCCATAACAAATTACACGATTTTGTTATTCCTAATGGTTTTCATAACGCAGAATTTTTTATTGGTCCATGGAATGATTCTGAAGAAATTCGAAATACACTTTTTTGATTTGATTTGTAGTACTCGGTCCAGTAGCACCAGGTCTAACCAGATTTTGTATCCTGAATTTCGGGTCAAATAAGTTATAGGTGCTTTATATGTGCATATCATTAATATGTGACTTTTAGGAACGCGATATCTTATAGATAATTTTACGGTCGTTGTCTTTTGCTTTAGTCACTTTTTGGTAAGGCTCACAGTTTTTGAGATATATAAATAAACCAAAAATAAGGCCTATGACCATGAATAAGTTTCTTTGCACGCATGGGATCGACAGAGATTTTCATGACCTCATTTCTAATGACAGATCCTACATATCCACCAATATTCAGCTCTGTAGGATTTTTTCTATTTCAATTCCTATTTTGTTTGGGCTACATACAATAAGTACTTATTGTATCACACCAATATCCATTTATATCAGTTTGTTCAAACCAGATATAAACAAATATGTTCCTTTTTTCTGTCTATACCAACTCATATCATACCTGTTTGAAAAAGTATCAGTATCAACTTGTAACTGAAACTACATTCTACATATCCATACTCACTCAATGTTGAAAAATGTTGGAACTGATATATTCAGTTGTATCTATGCAGGTGTTTAGTTTTGGTATAGCTCCCATATGACGATACCTCCCGATTTTCGGTATTTTAAGGATTTTATCTAAAATTTTTAACCGAACTAGCTGTAATTTAACATTTGCGGTTCCCAGTGGTTACGAAACTTCCCACCAAAAACCGTCAACATAGGTCCATGTTTTGGTATAGCCCCCATATGACGATACCTCCCGATTTTCGGTATTTAAAGGATTTTAGATACAATTTTTAACCGAACTAGCTGTAATTTATCATTAGCGGTTCACAGTGGTCACAAAACTTCTCCACCAAAAATCTTCAACATGGGTCCATGTTTTGGTATAGCCCCCATATGACGATACCTCCCGATTTTCGGTATTAAAAGGATTTTAGCTACAATTTTTAACCGAACTAGTTGTAATTTATCATTTGCGGTTCTCAGTGGTCACGAAACGTCTTCAACAAAAATCGTCAACATAGGTCCATGTTTTGGTATAGCGCCCATATGACGACACATCCCAATTTTCGGTATTTAAAGGATTTTAGCTAAAATTTTTAACAGAACTAGCTGTAATTTATCATTTGCGGTTGTCAGTAGTCACGAAACGTCTTCAACAAAAATCGTCAACATAGGTCCATGTTTTGGTAAAGCTCCCATATAACGGTACCTCCCGATGTTCGGTATTTTGAGGGTCTTAGGGTCATAGTTTGACGGGACTACCCTTAATTTGACTTTTGAAGTTCCCTGCAGTTGTTAAACTTCTCCACCAAGAATTGTAAAGATAGGTCAACACTTTGATATAGCCCCGTAGGTGGTACCATTCACCTGACATACATTTTTATACCCTCAGCATTTATGCTAACGAGGGTATATACACTTTCATACGGGCAAAATGTGCCTCATCGAAATAATGGTTTTAGACCCCAAGTATATTTGGACGAAATGTGTTTTTGACAATTTGGAGTCGATTGAGCTATGTCCGTCCGTCTGTCTGTCTGTCTGGCTGGTGCGCACGATAACTCTCGAACGGATCAACCGATTGGATCCAAACTTTGGCTTTCGTAATATTTTGTCCAAACTTAGTTTAAGTTCGAAGATGAGCTCTATCGGTCCACTCCTTCCGGTACCTCCCCCACAAAAGTTCGAAAATGTTCGGAAAATTTGTGCGCACGATAACTCTTGGAGGAAGTAACCGATTTGGCCCATACTTTGCACATCGTGAAATTTCTACTAAACTAAGATAAGTTTCCAAAATGAACTCAATCGGTCCACTCCTTCGGGTACTTCCCACACAAAATTTCGGATAAGTTCAGATTAGGACCTGCTCTCAAATCGCTTTGCTTTTTGTTGCAACAACTTGTATTCATTGTCCCTCATACGACGGTACATACAAAATATCCTGAAAGATGCAAAAAGCCCCTATAACACCGTGTGTAGTGATTGGAGCGCAGGGTAACTCTCGAACGGATCTGCAGATTCGGTCAAAAGTTTGCCCTTCGTAACATTTTGTCTAAACTTAGTTTAAGTTCGAAGATAAACCATATCGGTCCACTCCTTCAGGTACCTCCCCCATAAAAGTTGAAAAATGTTCGGAAAATTTGTGCGCACGATAACTCTTGAAGGGAGTGACCGATTTGGTCCATACTTTAGACATCCAAACATATCTACCAGATACAGATCATGTTCGAATATGGACTATATTTCTCCACTCCTCCGAACACAAAATTTCGCACACAAAATTTCGGATAAGTTCACTTAAAGACCTGCTTTCGAATCACTTTGATTTTTGTTGAAACAACATGCATTCGCCACCTCAATTACGACAATAAAAGACAATAAAGTGACAAGTCCATACTTTTTGAGAAATCAGCCCGAAAGTTTTAAACGACCCCTAAATACCTTGAATCTGTCCGTAGCTGAAAGTTTCAATTCACATAGGCTGAGGGTATATCTCTGTCGGCAAAGCCGACTGATACTTTTTTACTTGTTTTATTTTAATTTTGCTATATTAATTTTATTGATCACTAAAAACCCTAAATGCTAAATCGCAGCCTATTTAGCCAGAAAATTTATAAATACGTGAAATCGGACAGTACAGTTATATGGGGGCTATACCAAAACCTGGACCTATGTCTACTGTTTTTATTATAGTAGTTTTCCTTACTACATTGACCATAAATTCCAAATTACAGCAAAATCATGCAGGTAGTGTAGATAAAATCTTCAAAATAACTGAAATCGGGCGGTACCGGTATATGGGAGCTATAGCAAAACATGGACATTAGGGATGTAACAATAAATACCATGTGAGGAATATTGTCGTGGTAACGAGAACGCGTTTTTAAAGTCGATTCGCTCAAAAAAGTTCCCACACCGACAGCGAATTCTAAAGGGCTTTTGAATTTTTTTCTTTGTAAAACTTTTGATTTTAATATTTCGAATAAATATTTTTGTATACTTACATATGTACATATGTTTTATCTAAGTCAAAATAAACGCATAAATCTTTATATATAAAACTCAATTGTCGTTTGTTGGTAATTGAATCAGTTGAAAACGGCTGGAGCGATTTGGATAATTTTTTGTGGAAATGTTAGTCATAGTCCAGTTTAGGTTTTTATGCAAAGAAAAATTGGCCACGCCCTCTTTTCCGCCCACTTTTATAAATATGTTATATCTACGAAACTACTCAATAGATTTTCCTGAAATTTTCAGGGAACGTAGAGTGATGGCCCCCGGTTGAAATAGGCTACATATTTGGTTGAATTTCGGATCGGGCGGGGTACCTCCCCTATGCCCTATTTTTGTAAAAATTCAATATTTGCAACAATTACAATTGTATCGCTTTGAAAATTAATTTCCGAGTCAATGGCGATTGTGTCTCCGACCTTACGTGCTTATTTGGGGCATTAAGACTGGACAACGCCCTTTTTTAAATATGTTATATCTACGAAACTACTGAATCGATTTTCCGGAAACTTTCAGCGAATGTACAGGGTTGGTCCCCGATAAAAATAGGCTACATATTTTTTGACTTTCGGATCGGGCGGGTACCTCCCCTATGCTCTGTTTTTGTAAAAATGCAATATTTGCAACAAATACGAATGTATCGGTTTGGGAATTTATTTGCGAGTCAACGGCGATTGTTTCTCAAACCTTACGTACTTATTTTGGGACTTAAGATCCGACCACGCTCACTTTCTAATTAGGTTATATCTACAAAACTACTGAAGGGATTTTCACGAAAATCGCGATTTGTCTAAACTTTTAAATCTTTATAAATAAAAATCAACTATCGTTCGTTGGTAATGGCATCAGTTGAGAATGGCTGGACCTATTTTCGACTTGGGTTTTTATGCAAAGAAAATTTGACCATGCCCACTTTTACGCCCACTTTTTTCAATTTTAAATTTTTATCATTTCTACAAGAACTGAAATTGCCAGGGAATGTACAGAGATGACCCCCGCTTAAAATAGGCTACAAATTCAGTTGAATTTCGGAAAGGGCGAGGTACTTCCCCTATACCCTACTTTTTTTTAAAATGTTATATTTACAATAATTACGAATGTTTCTATTTAGAAGTTAATTTGCGAGACAATTGTGGTTGTGTCTCCGACCTTACCTACTTTTTTAGGAACCAAAGACTTGACCATACCCACTTTTTAAAATATGTTACATCTACAAAACCGAACCGATCTTCCTGAAAATGTCAGGGAATCTACAGGCATATTTTCTTGAATTTTGAAGAGGAATATTTAAAAAAACGTCTTACCTTTATGAATAAAAATCAAATGCTGTCATATCGCAACTTAGGTTTTTTGGAAAGAAAAGTTTACCACGCCCCCGAAAACAGGTTACATATTTTATTGAATTCCCTAGGGGCGGGGTACTTCCCTTATGCGATATTTAAAAAAACCTTATATTTGCAAAAATTATGTATGTATCGTAATAAAAATATACGGATTAATCTACAATCTAGGTACTTCTTTGGGGCCTATAGGCCCGACCACGCCTGTTTTTTTAATATGTTATAACTTCAATACTACTGAAGGGATTTCCATAAAATTTGTAGCAAAAGCTCAATGTTTGCCGTTGTTATGTATATTTAATGAATTTCGGAAAAGCTGGGGTACCTTCCCCATGCCTTTCTGTTAAACGCTATATGTATAAGCCACACTCATAATTATATCTGTTTCAGCATACATTTTGGTAGGCAATGAAGTTGTGTGCACCCTAGGTACATATTTGGAGCCAAAATACCGGACCAGGCCCACTTTTTTAATATGTTATATCTGATGACCACGCCGATGATGACCACGCCGACTCTTTTCAAAACATTATTTTTCCAAAACTACTGAACCTAATTTTCAGAAAATGTTCAGGAATGTCCCGTGGTCCAAAATGCTATATATTTGTAGACGAATTTCGGGGCCTATTATTTTATAATCGCTATATTTGCCAAAGTTATGAGTGCATCAGGTTGCAAATTAGTTTTCGAGACAATGGTGGTTGCGCCCCCGATCAAGAAAAACTATATATGTACTTAAATGGTGTACTTAAATGGTGAGGTTCAACGGCCCATCAGCCATGAAAAGCTAAAACATATAAGTCTAAATAAGCGGGAGAATTCGATTTAACCATATTTTTATATGGTATATTAAATCCTAAAAGGCACAAATTGCCGAAAAATCCGACAAAGTCCGTAACAGAAAAGAAAGGTTACAGACAAAATATGTTGATAAATTTAAAATCCTTCTCGGTTTGACAATGGACCGAATAAGTGAGGTAGAAAATACCTATTTTTAAATTGTCAAGCATAAAGTCGATAAAAAGTTGTCATTAAAACTCATTACGACGGGCCAGCAACGCAGACCGGAGTCTGCTAGTTTTATATAAGACTTATGTAGAACGATTTCCTAACTGCAATGGAAAACTTAAATGCAATCGGTGAGGGAAGTTTTTAACCTGTAGGGGAAAATCGAGAATTAATTAATTTTTAATTAATATTTTTCTATGCTATACCCCAGCTACACTAACACTAAAGAACCCTAAGCAACTCGATTTGTAGATCCCTACAAGTAGCGTGTCGCCACTGGCGACATCAGTTCTTCCCAAAACAAAATTGACAAATGTGTATACTTTTCATTTTTTTTTTAATTACAAACTAAGGACATGTTTATATTATGGCCTTTTGCAGGGTGGGTGGTGCTGCTACTGAAGCCTGGCAAGGATGCCAGCAAAGGTGAATAGCACAGACCGATTTCGCTTTTGTCCCCCGTAGCAAAGACCCTTGAAACAGGGAGTGGTCCAAGGTGGCGTGATATTTTCGGAACTGTTTAACCTCTACCACTTCTGAATTCTAACACTCAAAGTCCTCACGTCCCTAGCCGGCATCACATGGTTAGTATATAAAGAAACGTTGTTGACCACATATAACGCGATAGGTCGATGGGAAAATATTCAAACCTGTCAGAATGCCGTCCTGAGAACTGCAACGGAGTGCCTTCTCATGTCTTCTGCCTACCATCTACATGAGAAGACAACGATTCAACACCAACAGTGCAGTTGTTGGCATGCGAACCATCCTAATCACCATAAGGTGGTTAGGACCATCCCCTCTCCCCCAACCGAGGCATGCCAGGAGGGATCTTCAGAAAGAGAGGTCCAACATTAGAAAGCACCTCTAGATCAAAAAGCCAATCAAGCAGATTTAAATAGAATTCACATGGATGCAGTCGCAGATGCATAAACAACTATCGTTTGAATGCGGTCCTCGAAGAACATCCCCCATCTATTGCAGCTGAGAAGCATCAATGTACTCGTAGTGTTGGCTAAATGACATGCCAAAGAGTTAGTGAAAATGCTATTACAGGAAATTGGTTAAAATGACATGTCAACGGATTGATAAAGATGCCGTGCCAAAGAGTTGGTAAAGATGACGTGTTTAGACATTAATTGCATCTTTTGTGGGTCACGTTCATTCATTCGTGCAACAGGAAATAATTATTTGAGAAAGATTTTTTTCATTTCATGATATTTTTAATTTTTCAAAGTGTTTTGTGCGTAACCTTTTTTATAATAAAACAAGTAAGCCATGGCTATAGTCGGACGGGGACGACCATGTGATACCCTACACCACTACTCCTTGATATTAGCTTTCCACAAATCAAAATTTCTTTATAGAACAAATAAACTTATCGTAAGGCGCACCTTAACAAACTTTCAATGAAAGGTGCTTACACCTGGGAATTTTTCGGGGTTTGAAACCATAATGTTCATATGTGAGGAAAATCAAAAAAAAAACAGTAAGGAAAGGATCAAAGTCGGGCGGGGCCGACTATATGATACCCTACACTACTGTGAATATGTAAAATATAAATCGGAGCTATATCCAGATCTTAACCGATTTTGATATAATTTGGCACATTTATTTCCAGACCGAATTCATTCACACATTCTAAATATCATTGAAATCGGACTTATATAGCGTGTTTGGAGCAGCAAATACGCGAAATCGGCGGAAAATATATATGGGTGCTATATCCAAATCTGAACCGATTTCGATATAATTTGGCACATTTATTTCTAGACTGAATTCAGTCACACACTCCAAATTTCATCGAAATCGGAAATATGTAGCGTGTTTGGTACAGAAAATACGTAAAATCGGCCAAAAATATATGTGGGAGCTATATCCAAATCTGAACTGATTTCTATATGATTTGGCATACTTATTTTTAGACCGAATTCAGTCAAACATTCCAAATTTCATCAAAATCGGACGTATATAGCGTGTTTGGTGCAGCAAATTCGTGAAATCGGCCGAAAATATATATGAGCTATATCCAAATCCGAACCGATTTCGATATAATTTGGCACACTTATTTGTAGACCGAATTCAGTCACACATTCAAAATTTCATTAAAATTGGACGTATATAGCGTGTTTGGTGCAGCAAATACGTGAAATCGGGCGAAAATATATATGGGAGCTATATCCAAATCTGAACCGATTTTCACCAAAAGCAATAGCGTTCTTCCCACGGCTAAAAAAGTTGTAGTCCCCAATTTTCAGCTGAATCAGACAAAAAATGCTACCTGTACGTTGCGAACAAAAATACATGGACAGACGGACAGACAGACAGACGGACGGACATGCATAAATCAACTCAGAAAGTGATTATATGTATATCCCCAAAAGGAACTATGGGTCTATTTCGCTTTCTTTTGTATGTTACATACAAATGCACAAAGACATAATACTCCTTACCACTGTGTGGTGTAGGGTATAAATAGCCGAAAGGATTTTCAAATAAATCGCAGTCAAATTTCACATTTTTAGGGTTTTTTAATATTTTCACTTTTTGGCTTGGAAACCGCAAGTCCTATCTAAATGGCATTAGAGAAAATATTGTAGCCGTAAAAATTCTCTACAAGATTGACCTTTACGATATTTTCGTAGGTTTTACCATTTTTAAAAATAGAAGTTTAAATTGGTACAATACACTGACTGCATCGCCTCCTTAAAACAATGTCATGTACGATGCCCTAAAAACCGCTTACACCTGGAAATTGAAACATCAAAGTTCATACATAAGACAAATCCGAAAACAAGAAAAAATCGCTGGAGGGATTTTAAATAAATCGCGGTCAAAATTCACATTTTTAGGTTTATTTTAGGTTTTCAGGATTTTGCTTGGAATCGCTTAAAGAAAATGTTATAGCGCTGAAAATCCTCTACATCATTTTTTTTAGTCCCATTTCGAAAGGACTTGCCGAATTTTTCTTATCTATGAACATTGGTGTTTCATTTCAGATTACGTAAAACACTTTCCAGGAGTAAGTACTTTCATTTAAAGTTTGTTAAGGCGCACGCACCGTATGTAAGAAAATTGTAATAATTGCTTCACAAAAATCTCAGAAGGGACAAGGGACTTCTGTCAAATCAATAAGTGAGTGTAGCCAGATTCAACTGGGAATGGGAAAATGTGGTTATCTACACAAAACCTATTATATATTGGCAGTAGGCCCGCGGTGTTACATGAATTTTAACCTAACAAACTTATAATACCCTTTCCACATAGTGGTGTAGGGTATAATTAAATGAATGTTATTTTAGGTATTAATAGGCAAAAGTCCACACTACAGGAAATCATTTTTGAGAAAAAAATTCAAAAAGTCATTACCCTAGTAAACAAATATATGTTTGGACCAAACATAATATATTTGGTCCTAACATATACTTTTGCAACTGTCGCTAACATAACAAATGTTTGGAAGCAAACATATTTCTAACATTTCTGCGTGTAGCCACAAAATATCTTCTATTGGCCGTATTATGTTTCCCTTACTACAGTTTAAACCATAATAATCCCAGCAAAATTTGAAGGAATGGGTTCCATGCGATGACGTGATTTCATGGCATCTTTTGCATTGGTTCAAACGAAGTCGTGAAAGATCCGATTTTTTCATTAGCATTTGAACCAATGCAAAGGAAGTCGTGAAAGATCCGATCTTTTCATCAGCATTTGCACCCATGCAAAGGAAGTCGTGAAAGATCCGATCTTTTCATCAGCATTTGAACCCATTCCATCGATCCAATAGAGAAGAATTTTGTGTTTTTAATTATACACATTTTTCTAAATAGATAAGATTAATTATTTACAATAGGCTTGATGTTGTCGGAGACTCGAAATCACAACCAACGTTGTTAAAACTCTCGTCGTAATGATAAACTCATTGCAAAGGGTTGGTGAAAATGCCATGCCAAAGCATTGGTGGAAATGACATGCCAAAGCATTGGTGAAAGTGACATGTCAAAGCATTGGTGTAAATGACATGCTTTGGATCCAAAAATGAATAGCATCTTTTGGGGTCCACGCTCATATAAAATTCATCGATGAAGATGCTAAAAAGATGACATGCCAGATCACTTTCACCCATGATTGAATGACATCTTTGGCATCGAACATTTTGCTGGGAATTATTTTAATAATAATAATTATGCCATGGTTTGAACTCAATATGAAAGGGTACAAAAGCTTTTAAAATAACAAAATACACCATTTCTACAGCTGTTAGATGTTTTACTAAATTTTCATTTATTATTGCTGTTTTTTTACAGTTGACTTCCATCCGGTTGACATTGATCGCGTTCGAAATGATGATGTGTGGTGTACACGCTTTTTGGAAATGTACGATTTGGATATGAAAATTTCATTTGACAAATTGTGGTCGACCTGTATTTGGCGTCAAAAGTTCGGTGCCAATGATTTAAATGAAAACAATGTTCGTCTTGATTACCTAAATGATGGTGTGATATTCTCCCACAACTACGACATCGATGGCAAACCTTTGCTAATCTTCAAGACCAGCAAACATATCAAGGGATCCAAAGACATGAATGAGTTGCTGAAAGTTCTCATTTACTGGGTAGAACGGATACAACGTGAAAATCATTTGGTGAAAATTACCGTATTCTTCGATATGGACGGCACGGGTCTTTCTAATATGGATTTGGACTTTATTAAAATGATTATCGAGACATTTAAAATGTATTATCCAAATACACTGAATTATATTTTGGTATTTGAAATGGCATGGATTCTAAATGGTATGTGAAATAATTGCGAAAGGCCGATATTTAATTAAATAGAGTTTATTATTTATTGTTTCAGCTGCATTTAAAATTGTCAAAGCCTTGTTACCGGAAAAAGCGGTGGAAATTTTAAAAGTAATCACTAAGAAGACCATCAACACATATGTGGACAAGGATAATTGTCTAACTAGTTGGGGTGGAAATGATAATTATGTATTTTCATTTAAACCAGAGATTAGAAAGCCAGCAATGAATGGCTCAGCAACGGTGGCACACTCCTCCGACCATCATCATAATGATAAAAAGGTAAGATTGTTTTGAATATAAGAGGAATTACACAGAAAAAAATATTTCATGAATTTTTACATATTTTCATTCATGATACATGTGTAGTTTCTTTATCCACTACTTTTTCACTATTTTTTCAAAAATATTTAAGATTTTCATGAGATGCAAAATCACTTTCCTAATTTTCCCTACATTCCCATTGTTTGCTCTTATATTTCCTCTCTTGGTAAATGCTCTCAACTTTGTTCGCTTTTTTCTTTTGAATGATATCATCGTCTCACTATCACATTAACACTGTATCAACAGACCACAACACAACAACCTGACTGAAATACAGCTAAAAGCTTTACGCTAAACTACCACAGTCGCAACAACTAACAACCCAACAAACCAATCTTACCAACATTGTAACGAAATCGGAACAAAATTCGGTCGCTACGTCCGATGTCGGATCCGAAATCGTAACGATATCATAACGAACGTTGTATGAAGTGGTTGACATAATATCGGAACGAAATATCGGAGTGAATTCGTAAAGATTTCGGTCAGAATTCGTAAGAAAATAATTGGGAAATTCGGAAGGCGATGTTTTCCTCCGAATTTTCATACAGATTTCTGAACGTTTTCTGAATAATGTCGTATGAAAAGCGGTGGTACCTTCCGAATTTTCGTAAAGATTTCTAAACGATTTTGGATTTTTGTCGTATGAATATCGAAGGAAACCTTTTTTCTCTGGCGCCTCTTTTTTATTGGTCAATGTTTCTTGTTATGTTTTTTATTGGAATATTCTAATTTCAAAAGTTTCTAATGATTTTCACTGTTGTTATCATTTTGTAGTTATAGTAGAACGAAGTAAACTTTGTGTACGAATATGTTGAGCCTAGCAGCACTAGTTTGAATTACTATATGTTGCATTTACATTTATAATATTTAAAAATTGGATATGCGAATTTTGTAACCAACCATTTTGTTTTTCGACAACAAACTAAAATAAAACCAACTCCTTGCTGTTAGATATATCCCAAAGGTGATTGTTGTGCGAAGGGATATTTACTTCGACATATCGATCTGAATTCGTACCGAAATCGGAAGAAAAACATTGGTATATTCGAAGGGAAACCAAACACCTACAATGCGTTTGTTGTCGAAAAAACAAAGTGATTGGCTGTATGATTTAGTTAGCATCTACAATTTTTTAATTTCTTTAATGCGAAGGCAACATCTAATATCTGAACCTACATGTACATATGTATGTACAACATACAACATGTACATATGTATGTACATATGGTTCCTATTATTTTGCTACGCTTTAAAGGAGATAATAACTACAGTGAAGAAGAAACTGTAAATTACAATAAAATCAAAATTACAAAATCATTATAAAAGAGAACAAAAGACCTTTCCCTGGTTTAGTCAGTGGTCGTAGTTGTCTTGTTAATAAAAACAAAACAACTCGCCAAAATTGTATTTTTTCAATCTCTCAGAAGAAACCAGTATTTATACCCTACACCACTATGTGGGGAGGGTATTATAAGTTGGTTTTGGCCAAAAAGTTTGTAACGCATCGAAATAATGGTCGTAGACCCATACTTATATATACCAAAATGAATGTCTCGACGAGCTAAGTCGATCTGGCTATGTGTGTCCGTCCGTCCGTCTGTCCGTCTGTCCATCTAAACCTTGTAATCACGCTACAAGTCGCAATTTTGATCGGATCGTCACGAAATTTTGGATGTTGATGGGGGTCCCGGAGGGGAAGAAGCCTATTGATTTTGGTGATGGTCGGATAATATTTAGGGGTCGAAAAGGGCAAAAAACTTAGGTGGATAAAAATACAACGTTTTTTTCAAAGCCAATATCTCAGCTTCTATATGGGGTATACCAAAAGCAAGACCTGACAATGAAAGCAGAAAATATCACCTTTCTAAGGATGTAAAGTAGGTGCTCGTAGGTGATCAAACAACGAAGATATCGCAATAGTAGCAAATAAAACCCCAATTTTAATTTTTGCGATTTTAATTATATTGACAAATATCACAGCTTTGGTTGAAAATTTGCCAAAAGCAAAGCCTGACTATGTAAGTAGAAGATCCCGTCTTTACAATGATGCAAACTAGGTCGGCGTAGGTAACCAAACAACGGAGATATCGCAATGGTCGGTAATACATCCCATTTTTCTATTTTTTTGCAAATCACGCTACAGGTCGCAATATTGATCGGATCGTCACGAAAATTTCAGGGTTAATGGGGGTCTCACAGATGAAAAAGCATATTGATTTTGGTGATGGTCGGATAATATTTAGGGGTCGGAATGGGCAAACACTTATTTGGAGAAAAGTCAACATTTTATTTGAAAGCCAATATCTCTGTTTCTTTAAGAGGTATATCAAAAGCAAAACCTGAAAAGGAAAGTAGAAAATAGCATCTTTACAACGATGTAAAGTAGGTTGTCGTAGCTGCTCAAACAACAGAGATATCGCAATAGTCGGTACTGCATCCCATTTTCCGATTTGTTTGTAATCACGCTACAGGTCGCAATTTTAATCGAATCGTCACGAATTTTTTGGGAGTTAATGCGGGTCCCACATAGGAAGAAGCCTATTGATTTTGGTGATAGCCGGATGATATTTAGGGGTCGGAATGGGGAAAAACTCATTTGGAGACAAATTCAAAGTTTTATTCTTTGTGAATATATTGGCTTCTAGTAGGGGTATTCCAACGACAAGGTCTGCCAATGGAAGAATAAAATATTACCTTTACATTGGTGTAAAGCAGGTTGGCGAAGGTGGTCAAACAAGGGAGATACCACAATAGTCGGTAATGCATCCAATTCTTCCATTTTTTGCAATCAAGCTACAGGTCGTAATTTTGATCGGATGGTCACGAAATTTTGGTTGCTTATGGGGGTCCCAGAGACAAAGAGGCATATTATTTTTGGTGGTAGTCGGTTTATATTCCCTAAAAGAAATGTTTACCAGTGAAAAGCTTATGCACGGGGGTAGTGGTGTAGGGTATCACATGGTCGGCCCGTCCCGACTATAGCCTATGCTCACTTGTTTTAATTTATTTAATGTAAAGGCAACATCTAATATCTGAACCTACTGCTGATAGACTCAACATGCACATATGGTTCCTATTATTCTGCTACGCTTTATAAGACGATAACAACTGCAGTGAAAATCATTACGGTAAATTACAATAATAAAAATTACAATAATACAAAATAAAAGCATTTTAAAAAGGTTTGGTTAGTGGTGGTGGTTGTTTAGTCAATAAAAACAAAACAACTCGCCAAAATTTTATTTTTTCAATCTCTCAGAAGAAACCAGTATTTTTTGTTTTATGAAATGCAGTAATTTGATCTTTGGCAAGACTTTATGAACACTACTAATTTTTTCCCTGTGTAATTAAAGAAATCGAGTCAATACTCGTAATACATTCGACAAAATGTAATGTACAAATAAGATAAATATTGAAAGGGATATTTAGATATGAGTCTTTAGGTTTTTTTGGATACTCGTAATTGTATACGTCATAGCTTTTTGACAGACCATTTGTGTTTGCTAACTTTTAAAATGTTAACCTATTTTACTTTTGCTGTTTACATAGGATCTGTTTCAAACATTTTCTGTAGCTGTTGGGCGACACCCATTCCAATAAAATTTCCATTTTATTATTTTTCTCTATTAAACGCTTAGGTGTGTGCGTGTGTGTGTTGCAAGTTGAAGTTATTGCAGAAAATAAATTCAATAATTAATTAAAATTATCTAAATCTGAATAAATAGTAAAATTTTTTATGATATTTTATTTTTAAACCAACTTTACTCTGTGCGATAAAAATATACAGTAGTAACTCAACTTTAATTGCAACAAAACTACCAACCAAAAAAATCTTTACTAACCCGTTATTTTAACAAAGGCATGTCGCACTGCATAACTAGTTATTCTATAACCACCAGAATAACTAGTTATTGTATGGCCATTAGAAGTTGAAAATTAAGTTAAACAAATAAAAAAGTATCAGTCGGCCAAGCCGGCCGACAGAGATATACCCTCAGCCTGTGTATATTGAAACAATTTTTCCCAAAAAACTTATGTATTTAGAGGGTTTTAAAAATGTTGGAAGAGGAAATACATAAAGGAATGGATCGACATTGACCATTATGGAAGTGGATCTCCAGCCACTACATATGGTGCCATAGGGGGTTTTTACACCCTTCGGGCTGTTTGCTCAAGAAGTGTAGATTTGCCCCTGAAAAAACGTTTACCATCGTAATTAAAGCAGCGAAGGCAAGTTGCTTCAACAAAAATCAAAGTGATTTGATAGCAGGTCTTAAAGTGAACTTATCCGAAATTTTGTTTGGGAGGTACTGGATGAAGTGGACAAATATAGTCCATATTTGAACCTGATCTATATCTGGTAGATATATTAGGATGTGTAAAGTATGGACCAATTCGGCCATTCCCTTCAAAAGTTACCGTACGAACAATATTTCTGAACATTTTTGAAATTTTTTGGGGGAGGTACCTGAAGGAGTGGACCGATATGGCTTATCTTCGAACTTAAACTATGTTTGGACAAAATATTACTAAGGCCAAATGTTGGACCCAATCGGGAGATCCGTTCGAGAGTTATCTTGCGCTCCAACCACCTCACACGGTGCCATAGGGGTTTTGTGCAACTTTCAGGCTATTTTCTCAGGAAGTATGGACTTGCCCCTGATGATACTTGTACCGTCGTATGGGGGCAGTAAATACAAGTTGCTAAAACAAAAATCAAAGCGATTCGAGAGCAGGTCCTAAACTGAACTTATCCGAAATTTTGTGTGGGAGTTACCCGAAGGAGTGGACCGATTAAGTCCATACTTGAACTTCATCTAAGTTTCAGGAGTTGCAAATTATGGACCGAATCGGTTACTTCCTTCAAGAGTTATCGTACGTACACATTTTCCAAACATTTTTGAACTTTTGTGGGGGAGGTACCGGAAGGAGTGGACCGATATAACCCATCTTCGAACTTAAACTAAATTTGGACAAAACATTACGAAAGCCAAAATTTGGACCGAATCGGTTGATTCGTTCGAGTGTTATCGTGCGCTCCAGCCAGCCAGACGGACGGACATTGCTCAATCGACTCCAAATTGTCTGAAGCACATTTCGTCCAAACATACTTGGGGTCTAAAACCATTATTTCGATAAGGCACATTTTGCCCGTATGAAAGTGTATATACCCTCGTTAGAATAAATGCTGAGGGTATAAACACATATGTTCTAATTTTAGAACAGTTTAGGTGGAATTTGTTTTGAATTTCAACAAACTTCACATTTTTGTAGCGGAATGAACTACACACTGTGGTACTAGTACGAAAATTGTGGGTTGTTTAAACGCTTACATGTGCATCACCAACAAGTGCCGACGGTGAGCATCGAACACACAACCCTAGGATTTGTAGTCGGACTCACACGGCCTGTGCCACCGTATTCATTACTCAGTAAGTAGTGAAGTAAGTAGTTTTACCTTGTGACATTAATTTGTAGTGGGTTGCATATGACTAACGGATCCAAATTTTTGTTGAGTACATTCGAATGGGAGTCACTGATTAAATCTAAATCAAAGATTAAAGCCTTGGGAAGAGAAAAAATAAATATTGAAGCCTACACTATGTATTTAAGGGCTAGGTGAAAACGTTCAACGTCATTATTACTCTTTTCTACTATTGGCTGAATTTTAATATGCGAAATAAACAAATCTTAAGCTTTAATAATATAAATTTAACATAAAAAGTTAATGCTGAGGATGTCCTCCTTTCATTTTAGTAGTCTCTTTTATGATAAACCAAAAGCTATAAATCTGTTTGAAACATCCAAACAATAGCAAAAGAAAACTTATGTAAGTCCATATTTATATTAGGCAATTTTCCTTGCGTCTGTCTGTTGAAATCAAGATACACCTCGCATTATTTAAGAAAGAGCTTCATTATTTGGTACAAAAGTTTATATTCCTCCTCGTATATTTGGTATTGGAAATGGGCTATATCGGTTCACGTTTTTATATAGCTCCCATAGCACGCTAACTCCCGACTTTCGGTATTTAGAAGGTTTTAACCACATCAAATTTGGCATTTAGTCTTCTTTGGAGTTAAAAATCTTTCAACCAGAAATTGATCAGTATTATTACTTAGTTTTGATATAGCCCCCATATAACGGGTATCTGCCAATTTTCGGTATTTTTAAAGTTTAACCCATAGAATGGTTTCTCCCCATTTTTGGTATGTAGAAGATTTTAGCCGAACTATCTTACCGAAATGGCTGAACATTGGTATTCAGTCTTCCTTAGGACTTGAAAACTTTCTCTCAGAAATGTATTAATATACGTCCACTTTTTGATATAGACTCCTAAAAATCACACCGCTCCCAACAAATGCTAAATACGAAATTTCCACAATTTCGGTGTTATAATGAGGCAAAAACATGGATATACCGAAGATCTGGAGGTACCATTCTATGCATATAGCAACAAATTTTTTTTTAGCTTTACATGTAAGCAAATAAATAATCTTAGGAATCATATGTATATATGTAACACTATGATACGAGGACAGCACGATAATATCATGGCCTAGGCAACCATTTGCCATTTCCATTAGAAAGTTTGACATTTTTTAACATAAACTTCCTCAGAAGATTCTGTAAACGCGTTCAAAAACCATGTTTTGGAGGTGTTTCAATCGGTGTGGAAAAAATATTTGAACAATTGGTTTGAGCGCACGAAAATTTATTTAGTACTGAAATTGTTTTAATGGAGCAAAGTTCTTTTGCGTTTTTCAACAATTCTTCACTGGTCTGGTAAAGTATTTGCTTGAATACACGAGTTTACAATTTCAATTTAGAAGAAGTTTCATTTCATTCATCTTCAGTATTGTGTATTTCATACCAAAAAAGCTTGTATACTTTTAGGCTCTTAATTAAGTCTTTACTCTGGTCAATGAATAATAATTACATAGTTATTAATTTTTTATCTTAATTTAAAATTTTTGTTCTTCATACAGTATATGTCAAATAAATCGAGATAAAATTAATCATCTTATAAGTGATCGTCTAAAATGTGATATTCACATATACCTACATACACTGCCGCTCACTTGAATAGAACCCCGCTGCAAATTTTTTTTCAACCTCCATTTTTTCGAATTATTCAAGATATGAAGTTTTTAAATTTTATTATATTTTGTCTCATGTGTTTGGAGTAAACTTATTCATTCATTTGCATTCAAATCCAATTTGTATAAGAATTATACAAGGAAAACAAAATAAAGTCAAAAATTGAAGTAAAAAATTTGGCTCATTTGAATAGAACCCCCCTTCAAAACTTGGGAATATAGAAAGATTGTAATAGAATATCAATGCAAATACACTCTATATTTAAAACGAAGTACTTTCAGGAATATTCAGTAAAAGTATATCCCTCCTGATTAAGAATACACACGTATACCCTGCTTTGGCAAGGATTCTTTAAATAATCAGGTGTAACGCCTAACAAAGCTTGCTTTTTTCTTTCAACATGTTTATTTTTGGAAGCGTACTGTCTCCTTTAGTCGTATATTTTGCGCATAAGTCATTCCCATACATATTAAAGAATATTTTAAAGAATATTTTTATTTAAAGCATTATGTCCACCTCTTTATATCCACTATTAACAAGTTTTTATTTCTAAACATTGACTGTCTGTTAGCTAAACAAAAACAACAGCACAATAATTCTATAGGACTTTGCGTTATAAAAATAGAAATGGTATTGTTTGTAATCGTCACGATGCACAGTGGTTCAGAAATCGATTTTCTGTCCAAAAGACCAATTTTTGATATTTTTGTTGTTGAAAAATATTGCGTAATGATGGGGGCCGATCTTCGTTTATTTTTGTGAGCGTTTTTAAAAACTTAATAATAGTGCCAAACAGAATTTAAAAAAAAAAATTAAGAAAAATCTTGATCTGCCAAAGCCAACATTTCGATTTTAACAAAAAAAAATTGACCGTTTTTGTCAAAAAATCGGAAAAACAAATTTTAAAAAAATCTGACTCGCTTAAAGACAAGCTTTTTAACCATATGAAGATCGGTCAATTCGTTTTCGAGCTATCGTTGGCCCCGACTTCAAAAATGTCATTTCGAGAAACATGCGTTTTAAGTTTTATGCTACAGTAGAATCACGATAAATCGAAATTCACCATAATTCGTATAAGTTTTCGGTCCCTTGAAGCCATTTCCTTCGCATTTTAAGCCCGCTAAATCGAAAACCTCGATAATTCCTATAAAATGTCCGGTCCCTTGAATTACGAATTATCGAGATTATACTGTACATACAAATCACAATAAATTGTTCCCTTCCAATGCTCATATCTCAGCCAATTTTGCTCAGATCGACTTGAATTTTTTTGCGGCATACTCTATACTATCTGTGCTTCAAAATAAGGCAATACCAATGTATAAAAAATTAGGCACGAACATGCACGAACACGGACCAAAATTTTTATGCACATTCACGCGCGTTTTTCATGAAGGCACCAACACGCACTACTCACGGCACGACACGCGCCCACCTCTAATAGACCGAGAAATTGTAATGTGTTTGTTTTTTGTGGGGTCGCCTTACACTCAATATGATCTGTGTTCACTCAATTGCGTTTTGTTTTGGTGTAAATTGCAATTTTTTTATATGAGAAGTAGATCCGGCCAAGATTACCAACATATTGCATTTTACCATCATAAATGGTTCAAAAATGCATAGTTATTGCCACTTTAAAAATTGAGTATCTCGTAAACTGACTAAATTCTCATTGAGTGAGAGAATTTTACTGAGAGGATTTCTTGGTCTTTTGTCGATTTCTGTATCTGATAAGTAAAGGTAACCCCTTAACACTTTTTAGCTTTGTTCCTTTACCTTTTTAATAGTAATAGTAGCAAAAGATAGAAGTTCTTTCTTCTCCCAGAGAACTGTGAAAATTGCTCTCACGTATCAAGTTTTGCACAAAAGTAAAGAAACGGAAAAATAGTAGATCTGGCAGCAATGTCAAAAAAACAAACTTGGCTGCTTAAAAAAATAGCAAACAAAATAAATTTCACTGTCTTTTATTTTTTATTTCACTGGTTTAAATTTTTATTATTTTATTTTATTTCTTTTTATCTTGTTTTGACAAAGCGAGTAGTTTTCTTTTTTCCATTTGCCCTAATTGTCAAAGTAATGTCAAATCAGCAGTTTGACAGATTTTCCACATTTTACAAAACGAAATTTGTCGAGCAGAAAGTAGTAAAAAAGAAAGCCATTTCAGCTCTCTCTCCTCTCTCACTCTCCTAAAAATTGCTTCCAGTTTTACTACTTTTTGGGGTTAAGGAACGCTTTCCGAGTTAAAAATGGTAAAACTTGAAAAAACTTTAATGTAAAGGAACAAACCTTTTTAAATTTATTGAAACTACATGGGTAAAATTGTATGGATTTTCTTACCGTTTTTCCACATGAATTATAGCTTTTTTACACAAATGAGCAGTTTTTTGAAATTACTGAATTTTTATATGAGTTTTCTTAAAATTGATGGAGTAGTTTTTTAATTTAAAAAATACATTATTGGATTTCTTGGTATTTGGTACTAAGAAGTCTTCGTTGGGTGTATCAAAATTTTCCCCAGAAATTTGTCGGTATAGGTCCACGCCTTCATGTAGCCCCCATAGAACGGTACCTCCCGATTTTCGGTATTTTGAAGATTATGGCCACAATAATCCACTGAAATTGCTGAAATTTGATATTTATTCTTCATTTGGGGTATAAAACTTTCCGTATGAAATTTGTCGGTATAGTCCTTCATATAGCCCCCATAAACGGTGCCTCCCGATTTTCGGTATTTTGAAGGTTTTGGCCAAAATATCCCACCGAAATGGCTGAAATTTAGTACTTAGTCTTCATCTGAGGTATACAACTTTCCATATGAAATTTGTATGGGTCCGCGCCTTCATATAGCCCCCATAAAACGGTGCCTTTCGATATTCTGTATTTTGAAGGTTGTGGTCCCAATATTGCTCCGAAATTGCTGAAATTTAGTATATAGTCTTCATTTAGGGTATACAACTGTCCATATGAAATTTGTCGGTATGGGTCCACGCCTTCATATAGCCCCCATAAAACGGTACCTCCCGATTTGGTATTTTGAAAGTTCGAAATTGCACAAATTTAGCATTTGGTTTTCGTTGGGGGTATTTCCCCTCTTTCTTAGTCTTGCATGGGGTTATTAAATATTCCAGAAGTGAATTTTCAGTATAGATCTAGGTCTTTCTATATCCGCCATAGAAGCGTACCTCTTGATTTTCCGTATTTTGAAGGTTTTAGCCACATTATCTTCCGAAATATCGGATATTTGTTATTTAGTCTTCTTTGAGTCGAAAAACTTTCCGTCAGAAATTTGTCGGTATAGATCGACGTTTTCATATAGCCCCCATAGAACGGTACCTCCCGAATTTCTTTCTTTTTATTTTGAAGATTACCCACATTGTTTTCTCGAAATTTCTGATATTGGGTATTTAGTCTTCTTCGTAAACAAAAGAAAACTAATTGTTCCATTTTACTTCAATATAATTCGTGGTGGAGGGTATAAGAAGTTTGGCCCGGCGGAACTTAAAGTCGTTCTTACTTCTTAATTTTTTTTTTAATATATTTATTTTTATGTAAATTTCTACATCCGTTCAAAAGTTACAGAGTTTTGACCAGAAAAAACGATTTCGAGCCACTGTGCAACGTTAGTTTCAGACAATAGATCTGTCTGGTTACCCTAAAACTTGTAACAATTTGTACCAATTGTTGCTAGAAGTCGTCTGTTAACACAAAAAGCCAGCAAAAGAGAGCGAATCAAGGGAGACATTTTGACAGTTCTTTTACTGAGAGTTTGCAAATTCTTGCTGGACAAATTTCTTCTGGCAAACACTTGTAACTCTTCTTCTTCTTCCTGAAAACAATCAATCAGCTGTTTTTAATTATTCGGTGATTTATGCTTGTGAAAACTAAAAACAATTTTATTGTGGAAATAGCAAGCCTAATTGCATTGTTTTCGGAGAACAAAGTTGCAATGTGGAAAAATCCAAAAAAGGATCATTTTCTATTTTATTTTTTTTTTTTTCCTTTATTGGCGGACAATTTGTTCTGTTTTCGAAAGTCAGCTGATTGCTTGCTGGTTTTTGCTGGGAAGGTGTCTGTTTACTTTTTGCAATGTTCTTGCAAAAGAGAATAAAAACTCCTTACTCTCTGAGAAAGTTCTTGCTGGGAAAGTAACCAGACAGGCCTAATGTTAGTGGACGACAGTTGGATGACACACAACCTCGTATCTACAAATATGCCTTTTTATGGATATATTCAATTAGGCCAGCCAAAGGTCGTTGTTATTGTTAGACACGCACCACCTTAAAGTGTTGCGCCTTTAAGTAAATGTAGGACGAAACAGTAAATAATTGATTTCAGTCGTCTGTGTAAACAGTAAGTTTTTGACTAGTCAAATAAAAGTGTTATAATTAAACTTTAATTTAAGATTTCTTGTAAAACAGTATAGAAAATAATTGTCTTTACCGACTAAAATACTGTCTGAATGTGAATTGTATTAACTTATTTATGGAGATAAAATATAAATTCTCATTAGAGAACGTAACGTAAGAAAAAAAAACAAAGAAAATATTGAATAATGTGGTCGTTCTAAAAATTTTCTCAGGAAAAACATACATAAATACATTTTGAAAATCTTCTTGTAAAGATCTTGATTTCAATTTTTCAATCTTTCAATTTTTAGAAAAAAGTCATATTTATGCATACATATGACTTATTTAAGTTAAAATAAACACGATTTGGACAAAAATATGCATAATGGTTTGATATTGAAAATTATATTCAATTTCTATAAGAAATAGCTTATTTAATAGCGATTTATCATAACGTTCCAAACCTAAAGAGACAATTGGAATGTAAATCTTGTTTGCAATCGATGAGGAATCTTTTTTAAGGGTAAAAGCCGAGGCACATACGCTCCGTTGAGCGTCGCGTCACGCGTTAAAAACAACAACCAGATGAAAAATGTGTAAGTGATGCAATGTTTGTTCTTGAAGTTTTCGAGTGGTTGTTGTAACGCGACGCTCAACGGACCGTATGAGCCGTGGCCTTAATGTAAAGTGACAACGCGTTTCTTAATATTTTCCCATGCTCTACACGCAGATGTGGTGGTATTTTTGATATTTGCAAAAAGTTATAACCCTACTGTTCATGGTCTGTTCCTATACTTTAGAAAATGGTAAAACCGGCAAAAGTTGTAACTGCTCCCATATGAATTGTATGGTGTCGGAAGTAAAGGCACGCTTTTCGAGTAAAAAGTGGTAAAACTTGAAGATTTCTGCACGTTGTTGTCAACATACCACGAACTGTCTATTGTAATTGTCTATCGGAATGGATTATCGAGATTAAATGATATTGCATCTGCGGATCTTATCTACAACAACATTAACTTTAACCCGAATTTATCATACTACCCTACTAATTTAACAATCAAAGGCAATAAAGCACAAACAAGAGAAAAAAACATATCAATGGGAGAGACAATAAACATTTATTAATGTAGTTGTTGTTGTAGTTTTGTTTTTGCTTTTATCAAAATGACTTGGTGTTGGCGCGAGCAAAATAAAACCATTCCATAGTCGTGTCGCTCGTCAAAAAAGAAATAATACAACAATTCTTTTTGTTTTTAGTTTAGATTTGTTGTTCGCGGCGTCATCTTCTGCTCATCACATAAAGGAAAACAAAATCGGCATTTTTTGTATATTTAAAATAAAACAGAAAAATATGTATTAATTTTTTGTTGTTTTCTTATTGTACATACTACTTGTATCGAAGAAAAGAATTTCAAAATCGTTGTTGATTTATTTTAAGATACCTATTTACATATTGTGATTTGTCTAACACATCCCACCACCAAATTGAGTCGAAATCATTTACGACATCGAAAAAGTGTCAATTGTTATTATTTATCAAAATCAAAGCAAAACCTGTTTGAGCCAACACAACCAACACGTGTAATACCTTTAAAAAATATTTAAGGGTATTAAATCATAGCAGAATTTAATATTTTATAGGATTGTGAATTTTTTGTTTTTTTTTCGTGTGAAATAAATGCACAAGTAAAAATAAGTTTAAAGTGTGGTATATTTTTAAACAATATCCGGAAGATATTGACAAACTGTCAACGTTTCATTATTACTATTCTTAACACAACACAGCCGCCAAAATTAAGATGCCACGGGTATGTACAATTCTAATGTGATCATATTTCCTTAATAGAGGCGTTAAGTTGATATTGTCTCCCATATTTTTTTTATTTTAACATTTAAGCCAGGCGTGATCACCACCCTGTTTATTTGCTACACCAAAATATATGTACATATTCCCCATTTCTATATACTCTTCTCAGCCATTTAACAAACCCATACGAATACACACTTTTTTGCAGTACCCCTCAGTTTGAGCTAAACAATCAATTTTTTCAACTTCCAAACAAAGAAAAGCTTAAAGTCTTTATTATGTACATACAGTTTGTCAAGTAATTGTTTTCGAAACAAGAAAACAGACATTTTTCTGTATTAGTTTATGAAAAATTACTCAAAATTGTGATAAAAATGTCGAGTTTTTTGCAAAAATTAGTTGGACGACTTATTTAAGACAAGACAGGATGAATAAAGAAAAAAATAACCCACGTAGTCCAACAAAAATAACGAAAACCAATAACTACATGTAATGCAAGTTGTCAAATAAATGTTTTCGAAATGTAATAGAGGTTCCAAAATAACTCATATTTTCGGTAAATACTTGAAAATCATGACATCTTATGAATTTTATTCTTAATAGGGATTAACTACTAACAAGTATCAACAATATTATAAATGGAATATCCGTACTAGGAGGGTTACAATATGGACCAAAGAAGTACCAGGTCATCTTACATGTAAGCAGGGTCCTACAGGTCTTAAACCGGGAATATCTGAAAACTAAGACGTTTTATGAGTTTCTTTAGTTCACTAGGATGGATTGGCATCAACTAAAATAAATATTACCTTCAAAATAATTAAATCAGGAGGGTTGCCAGATCAACTAAAAAGGTACCAGATTATATAAACAGTAAACGAGACCACCTGTGTCTCAAAAGAGGGCATCGAAGTTTGTTTTTTCACTTCAAATTAGTTAAGAGATAATGATATTTCAAGGAACAATCGGAAATATCGCAGTAGGAGACTAATATTGCTTAGAAATGTATGGGGTACAGATTTTGACAATTTTCAGAAATGCGTACTACGATCAATTGGACACATTTCGAGTACTCTGCAGTACTACTGCATCATATTTTTTACGGGGAAATAATGCTGACAGGAAAATAATGCTTCAGTGTTACCATGGAAGCCACAAGAATAGAGAATTACTCTGAACTCGCTCTAAACAGTTGAAATCGGATGTCTATTATAAAATCAGTATAGACTGACAATATCTTGCATATGTATTTCTAATCGATTTTTGTACTTTTATGTCATATTTTGGTTTGTTTTGGAGAATTGCCTTGTCCTTTAATTCAATTTGAGTTAAATAAATAAATCTTAAGCCCTGGTTATGGATTCAGTTGGTCTCATTTACTGTTTATATAATCTGGTACATTTTTAGTTGATCTGGCAACCCTCCTGATTTAATTATTCGGAAGGTAATATTTATTTTAGTTGATGCCAATCCATCCTAGTGAACTAAAGAAACTCAAAAAACGTATTAGTTTTCAGATATTCCCGGTTTAAGACCTATAGGACCCTGTTTACAGTTAATATGACCTGGTACTCCCTTGGTCCACATGGTAACCCCCCTAGTACGGATATTCGATGTCTAATATTGTTGATACTTGTTAGTAGTTAATCCCTGTTAAGAATAAAATTCATAAAATGTAATGATTTTCAAGTATTCACCGAAAATGTGGGGTATTTTGGAACCTCTATTACATTTCGAAAACATTTATTTGACAACTTGCAATACATGTAGTTATTGGTTTTCGTTATTTTTGTTAGACTATGTGGGTTAGTTTTTTCTTTATTCATCCTGTCCTGTCTTAAATGAGTCGTCCAACTAATTTTTGCAAAAAACCCGACATTTTTATCATAATTATCAGCCATTTTTCATAAATTAATTCAGAAGAAATTTAGTTTTCTTGGTTCGAAAACAATTACTTGACAAACTGTATGTATGTATATACTGCTACATACAGTGCACGAATAAAGTTTACATACGCATCTCATTAGCTATGTTCCTTTACTTACCTGAGGTTACCATTTTTGACCTGTAAAGCGTTCCTTAACCCCGAAAAGTGGCAAAACTGGAAGCAATTTTTAAGAGAGTGAGAGTGGAGAGAGTGCGAAAATGGCTTTCTCTTCTACCACAGGCTACCAGCAAAATTTCTGCAGGTAAAAAATGGCAGAACTCACTTTTCGACTTTTGTTTGACGATTATTTCACAATGAAAAAGAAAATGCACGAAAAACAGAAGAAAAAGTCGAGTGCTGACAAAGCTAAATAAAAAACTGTGAAATAAAAGACGAAAATTGATTTTTTATGTTTCTTTTTGACATTGCTGCCAGATCTACCATTTTTCCGTTCCTTTACTTTTCTGGTAAAAATTTTCATGAGAGAGCAATTTTGACACTTTTCTCTTTTACCATCCTTACCATTAAAAAAGTAAAGGAACAAAGCTAATAATAGTGCGCATTGCTGTGAATTGCTTGTTTTCTTTTTGCATGTAATTTATTCACAATAATGCATTTTGACAACTAATGTGATAATCAGCTGTTTTTGCCGTTCTACATGTATTATTGTGCCATGCATAGTACATATCATGGTGGAATAAGAAGGTGTTACATCAAATCATGTCAAATTTGCTCACAATAATACATTACTGTGAATTGCTTGTTTACATTTTGTATGTGATTTTATTCACAATAACGCATTTTGACAACTGGTATGAAGATCAGCTGTTTTTGGCGTTACACCTTATGATTCCACCATGATTCAGATCATGGCACAATAATACAGGTACAGCGGCGAAAACAGCTGGTTATCACACTAGTTGTCAAAATTCATTATTGTGAATAAAAACACAAACAATATGTAAACAAGCAATTCACAATAATACATTATTTTGACGTTTGGTATGATTTGATTCTTATTCCACCATGATTCAGATGAACCGGAGTGTATTTTGTAGTTGCCTCATGACTGACAAAAATGAACGGCCACACTGGCAAGCAACCGATTATTTGAGCACACGATTTTCGTATGCTTTGACTTTAGACTTAAAGCTGGAAGAACTTGCAACTTAATGAATTAAGCCAAAAATCCTCTTTTGTGACGAGGCCTTTACTCCAAAGCAATGAAAAAGTTCTTCGATTTCAAGCAAAGTAAATAAAAATAATTAACATATTAATAAAATCTATATATATAAAATAGAAAAATGTTTGTATGTTTGTTTGTTTGTTTGTTTGTTTGTTTGAAATTTATAGACTCAAAAACCGCTGAACCGATCTTGCTGAAATTTTCAGGGTATATTACTACATCGCCTGAAAGTAACATAGGCTATAAAAAGTTTCGAAATTCCGCTCTGATCCGGAGATATAGCATCAGAATCGGAGGTACCTCCAAAAAATTTAAACTTTGTATGCAAATATCTATAGAACGGTTACAGATACAGACTCCAAATTTGAAATGTGTGATGGATTTTAGCCTAAAAATAAATATGCCAAAATATATCGAAAACGGTCCAGATTTGGATATAGCTCCCATATATATTTTCGTCCGATTTCAAGTATTTGATGTACCAAACACGCTATATATGTCCGATTTCCATGAAATTTGGAATGTGTGACGGAACGTGGCTTATAACAAAATGTGCCAAACTATATCGAAATCGGTTCAGATTTGGATATAGATCCCATATATATTTTCGTCCGATTTCAAGTATTTGATATACCAAACACGCTACATATGTCCGATTTCAATGAAATTTGGACTGTGTGACTAAATTTGTTGCAGAAATGAGTATGCCAAATTATGTTGAAATCGGTTCAGATTTGGATATAGCTCCTATATATATTTTCGGCCGATTTCATGTATTTGATGCACCCAACCCACTATGTATGTCCAATTTCAATGAAATTTGGAATGTGTGACTAAATTTGTTGTAGAAATGAGTATGCCGAATTATATTGAAATCGATTCAGATTTGGATATAGTTCATATATATATTTTCGGCCGATTTCATGTATTTGATGCACCCAACCCACTATGTATGTGCAATTTCAATGAAATTTGGAATGTGTGACTAAATTTGTTGTAGAAATTAGTATGCCGAATTATATTGAAATCGATTCAGATTTGGATATAGCTCCTATATATATTTTCGGCCGATTTCATGTATTTGATGCACCCAACCCACTATGTATGTGCAATTTCAATGAAATTTGGAATGTGTGACTAAATTTGTTGTAGAAATGAGTATGCCAAATTATGTTGAAATCGGTTCAGATTTGGATATAGCTCCTATATATATTTTCGGCCGATTTCATGTATTTGATGCATCCAACCCACTATGTAAGTCCAATTTCAATGAAACTAGGAATGTGTGACTAAATTTGTTGTAGAAATGAGTATTCCGAATAATATTGAAATCGGTTCAGATTTGGATATAGCTCCTATATATATTTTCGGCCGATTTCATGTATTTGATGCACCCAACCCACTATGTATGTCCAATTTCAATGAAATTTGGAATGTGTCACTAAATTTGTTGTAGAAATGAGTATGCCAAATTATGTTGAAATCGGTTCAGATTTGGATATAGCTCCTATATATATTTTCGGTCGATTTCATGTATTTGATGCACCCAACCCACTATGTATGTCCAATTTCAAAGAAATTAGGAATTTGTGACTAAATTTGTTGTAGAAATGAGTATGCCGAATTATATTGAAAACGGTTTAGATTTGGATATAGCTCCTATATATATATTTTCGGCCGATTTCATGTACTTGATGCACCCAACCCACTATGTATGTCAAATTTCAATGAAATTTGGAATGTGAAATTTTTTGCAGAAATGAGCATGCCAAATTATCTTGAAATCGGTTCAGATTTGGATATAGCTCCTATATATTTTCGGCCGATTTCATGTATTTGATGCACCCAACCCACTATGTATGTTCAATTTCAATGAAATTTGGAATGTGTCACTAAATTTGTTGTAGAAATGAGTATGCCAAATTATGTTGAAATCGGTTCAGATTTGTATATAGCTCCTATATATATTTTCGGCCGATTTCATGTATTTGATGCACCCAACCCACTATGTATGTCCAATTTCAATGAAATTTGGAATGTGTCACTAAATTTGTTGTAGAAATGAGTATGCCAAATTATGTTGAAATCGGTTCAGATTTGGATATAGCTCCTATATATATTTTCGGCCGATTTCATGTATTTGATGCACCCAACCCACTATGTATGTCCAATTTCAATGAAATTTGGAATGTGTCACTAAATTTGTTGTAGAAATGAGTATGCCAAATTATGTTGAAATCGGTTCAGATTTGGTTATAGCTCCTATATATATTTTCGGCCGATTTCATGTATTTGATGCACCCAACCCACTATGTATGTCCAATTTCAATGAAATTAGGAATTTGTGACTAAATTTGTTGTAGAAATGAGTATGCCGAATTATATTGAAATCGGTTCAGATTTGGATATAGCTCCTATATATATTTTTGGCCGATTTCATGAATTTGATGCACCCAACCCACTATGTATGTCCAATTTCAATGAAATTTGGAATGTGTAACTAAATTTGTTTTAGAAATGAGTATGCAAAATTATATTGAAATCGGTTCAGATTTGGATATAGCTCCTGTATATATTTTCGGCCGATTTCATGTATTTGATGCCCCAAACACGCTACGTATGTCCAATGTGTAACTAAATTTGGTGTAGAAATAAGTATTGAAATCGGTGTTGATTTGGCTATAGCTCCCATATTTATTTCAATGAAATTTGTGCGGTATCTACGAGTATATCTATAACGGAGGAAAATGTTTGTACGTTTATTTGTTTGAAGTTTATGGACTCAAAAACCGCTGAACCGATCTTCCTGAAACTTTCAGAGTATATTACCACATGGCCTGAAAGTGTCACAGGCTATATAAATCTTAAAAATTCCGCCCCGATCTGGAGATATAGCCTCAGGATCGGAAGTACCTCCAAAAACTGTAGACTTTGTATGCTGATATCTAACGAACGATTATCGATACAGTCTTTAAATTTGTTATGTGTGACGGAATTTGGTCTAAAAATAATTTTGCCAAAGTAATTTGAAATCGGCTCAGATTTGGATATATGCATTTGATGCATAAAACACGTTTTGTATGCCCAATTCCAATGAAATTTGGAATGTGTGACGGAATTTATTGCAGAAATAAATGTTCCAAACTATTTTGAAATCGGTTCAGATTGGGATATAGCTCCCATATATATTTTCGGCCGATTTCATGTATTTTCTACACCAAACACGCCATGTATGTTCAATTTTGACGAAATTTGGAATCTTTGACGGAATTGATCCTAGAAATTAGTTTGCCAAATTATATTGAAATCGGATCAGATTTGGATATACCTCCAATATATATTTTTGGCCGATTTCATGTATTTTATGCAATAAACACTTTATGTTTGTCCAATTTCAATGAAATTTGAAATATGTGGCGGAAATTGATCTGCAAAAAAATTTGTCAAATTATATTGAAATCGGTTCAGATTTACATATAGCTCCCATATATATTTTCGGCCGATTTCATGAATTTGATGCACCAAACACGCTATGTAAGCCCAATTTCAATGAAATTTGGAATATGTGGCGGGAATTGGTCTACAAAACAAATTGGTAAATTATATTGAAAGAATTTCAGTCAATAGAATTTCAGGAAATGCACGAACGTACAAATCCATTGATACTGTGGCAACTGAAGACGATGCGGTTAACTATCCAGTTGAATTCCTAAGTTCGTTGGATCTTCAGGCTTTCCATCACATAATTTAGTGCTAAAAGTTGGTGTTCCTATTATTTTATTAAGAAACACAGACCCACCTCGCCTTTGCAATGGTACAAGGTTAACAGTAAAAAGACTACATAACTATTTAATTGAGGCAACGGTTATTACTGGGAAGTATATAGGTTCAGATGTACTTCTACCTCGAATCCCTCTAATAGCAACAGAAACGCCCTTCAATTTTAAAAGATTGCAGTTTCCTGTACGTTTGGCATTTGCAATGACTATAAATTAATCCCTAGGACAGACTCTTTGTGTATGCGGCCTAAATTTAGCATGTTCTTGCTTTTCTCATGGTCAGTTCTACGTTGCATGTTCACGTGTTGGTAGACCGGCCGATTTGTTTGTTTACGCTCCTGAAGGAAAAACAAAAAAACATTGTATATCCTAAAGCATTACAATAAATACTTTACTTTAAATTTTTGAATTTGATTTCTTTCTGATTTCAAAAAATCCGTAAAATTTCAAATGCATATCAATCTAAAGGGGTAGCGAAGCGCACCGGGTTCAGCTAGTAACCAATAAATAAAGAGATAAACCTAATATTTGTAATATTTTTCCACAAAAATCAGATAATCATTGAACAGCTGACCATTAGCAGATGAATAAAAAACAGCTGATCGAACTTGCTAAATGCTGCTGGGAAAAATTATTTTATGGTCTGTTCCTTTACTTTTGAAAATTGTGAAACCGGTAAAAGTAGTAATAGTTGTAAACTGTTCCCATATAATTTGTATGGTGACAGAAGTAAAGGAACGCTTTTCGAGTAAAAAGTAGTAAAACTTGAAGATTCTTGAACGTAAAGGAACAGAGATTTAGTAACCTTTAGCAAGTTCTCAGCAAACAACTGTCAAAATGTTCCTCTCATTTCGCTCTCTTTTACTGAACTTTTGTGTAAAAAGACAGCATTTAGTAACATTTAGTAATAATTATTACAAATTATCACCTAAGAAGACACACCTAGTGTGTACTTCCCTTAAAGGTAAAGCTAGCAAAAGAGCAAACTGTCAAAACTTTCCCATAGAAATTTGTTAAAATCGGTTACTTCCTAAGCCTTAAAGGCCTGCGTACATAAGCTGCTCTGCCTGATTGCCTTGCTTTCCTGCTTCATTTTTGACATAATAAAAATAAAAGAATAAAGAAGGCCTTAAGGCCTGCGTACATAAGCTACCTTGCATGCTTACCTTACTTGCTTCTGATAAAAGAATAAAAAAGAAACAGGCAACCCAGTTCGAAATTGACTCGGCCTTTTTTATTCTTTTATTTTTGTTATGTCAGAAATTAAGCAGTGAAGCAAGGCAAGCAGGCGAAGCAGCTTATGTTCCTAGCCTTAAATCTTCAAAATAATATACACATTCCGTGTATGTGTGTGTACTGTTTGAATAATATGTCAAGCAATTTTAAAAACAATCGAATTCAATGATTTTTAAAATTGTTTTTAGAACATTTGTTTGGAAGAAATTCTTCAGTTTTGCATTGGTATAGACATTTAATGATATCCACAACTCGATTAGGTGGATAAACCTTGACACTTCATTCGCTTTTCGCGTTTTTTATAAAATGCTCAAAAAATGTTTTGTAAACAAACCCACTTCTTGTTTTTGTGTTTAGTAATTTTGACGTTTTAGGAATTCAGGAAAAACCAGGGTTCTAAAATTTGGTTCCATCTACTTCTACCTCTTTACATATACCATCCCGCCACTACATTCCCTTTTTTCCCTATCTTTTTAATATTTTTCATTTCAAATTTTCGTAGAACAGGGGCTTGATTCTTGTTCTATGAAAATTTGAAATGAAATCAATTTTCTTTATATTTTTTTCATTTGACATTTATTTCCTTTATAAAATTTTTCATTTCACAGTTTCATAGAAACAGAATTGAGCCCCTGTTCAGATTTCGACATGGAGTCCAAATGCACTCCATTAGGTCGAAAACGCATCAAACGTTTCAGTTATGTATGTTGGGCGTAATTTTCTTAAGAATTTCCTTCTTATAAATTACCGCAAAAAACTGATAAACGCAAATGCTAATAAAATGTAACAAGTGGAGGGCCTCCTTCACGACACCGTTGTACTGGGGCTGGATTCTTGAAATGGAAAATATTTCCTTTATAATTTTTTGATTTGACAATTTTTTCTTTATAAAAGTTTTCATTTCACATTTTCATAAAAACATGATTGAGCCCTTCCATCGAAACAGGCAGTGAAAACACGACTCTACAAAATTTTGCTGGGTTCTTATTTGAAACTCGACAGGAATAAAAAAGCATTTCTCCATGGCACAATTACCAAGGTAGTGGTATCACACCAGTTGTTCGAATATGAAATGTCAAATCCCGTAATAAAAAAATTATTTTTGTTGCAATTTCACCAACAACATAAAGAAAGTTTTGACATAACATATTCAAAATTTTACGATGCCACTACCTGGGTAATTGTGCCATGATTTTCTCTGTAATGGCTATATTACACCATATGATTTTCACATGTATGTAGTCACTTTGAGTATACTAATATACAGACCAGGGGCTCAATTCTGTTTCCATGAAAATGTGAAATGAAAACATTTATAAAGGAAAAAATTTTCAAATGATAAAAATAATAAAGGAATTACTTTTCATTTCAAATTTTCATAGAACGAGAATCCAGCCCCAGCTGATGTCATACATGTGAAAAACATATGGTGCGATATGGCTATAAAGATCGCAACCTAAAGGATTTTTGATGAACGTTTTTTCCTTTTTCATTTATGGAATGACGTTAATAGGTCAGTCTTTTCGTTTACTCAATAATTTGTCCAGCAACTTCTTGTAATTGACTAAAGAGGTGAGTACATAAGCAGCCTTGCCTGCTTACCTTGCTTGCTTCTGATAAAAGAATAAAAAAGAAAAGGGCAACCCAGTTCGAAATTTGCTCGGCCTTCTTTATTCCTCGCCTGCTTGCCTTGCTTTCCTGCTTCATTTCTGACATAATAAAAATAAAAGAATAAAGAAGGCCTTTTCTTTTTTATTATTTTAGCAGAAGCAAGCAGGCGAGGCAGCTTATGTACCAAGGCCTTTAAGGTCTTTTGCATTGTACGGTACAGTAAACGAACAACATCCAGTAACAATTTGTACAAATTGTAAGTAACTGCTAAACCTAAATAACGACGGGACGTACACAAATATTTCACCAACCTACCAAAACAACGCTCTCTGAGCGTCCGTATTACCCAAATACGTTGAGTCCCAAATCACATTTAAAACACAAAATCCGCGGCCGAAACTTACTTAAATGTTTTCATTCGTAAAACCAATAATTTTCCTTTGCAATGAATTGTATTTCATGTTTTGTTGGGCTTTTGTTTTTAAAATACAAAACACACATACATACAAACAATAACGTTCTGTCAAAGTTAAACTTTTTCAACTTAAAAAAAAGTATACGCTACGTATTTCGGTAGTTCTCATAAGAATACATGTGTTCTACTTTTTCACCACACACGTCCTGGGTATACGTCCGTATATAGGTATGGGTCTAAACGAACACACATAATAGGTCTGTTCGATAACCCAAAGGTTTGTACAAATTTGTTCAAACTTTTACAAAATGCTGTTCGATAACGCGTTCATTGTAGATACAGATTTTACAGTACGTTGCCCTACAAGCTTTTAACACAATGATTACACATGCAAGTAAAGGGGTGTTTACACTATCTATGAATGTCATATGAGATGTCAAATTTGCTACCTGTGAAAGTTGTACACATAAGCTCTATTCCTTTACGTTCAAGAATCTTCAAGTTTTACCAGTTTTTACTCGAAAAGTGTTCCCTTACTTCTGACACCATACAATGCATATGAGATCAGTTTACAACTTTTACTACTTTTGCCTGTTTTACCATTTTCAAAAGTAAAGGAACAGACCAGTTTTGTGACCACTATGAAAATTTTCATCTATCAAAATGATGTGGCAACTCATATGTAAATTTTTCATTTAGGGAGCGCTCTTTTCGGCCATGTATTTTCGTATGTAGTTGAGAAATTAATTGTTAGAAGAAAACAATTTTACCAAAAAATGAAGGAAATAGGTAAAGAAAACGAAAATGTGAGTGCAGGTAAAGTTTTTAACAATATAAATTGTGTTATTTGCGTGATTTATATTTTGTGGTCATATGAAATTGTATGCTAGTGTGAACGCAGAAACTAAAAAAGTGGTATGGACTTTGACAAACATAAAGGATGTCGAATGGATAAAAGAAGTGACAGCTCATATGACATTGATAGATAGTGTCAACACCCCTTAACTTGCAGACAGTTGTGTATACATATTATAGTCGAATCTTCAATTTATTTCGAACTTTTTGTGCAAATATACATTTACTTTTTGTAATAAATGAAATCTTATAAAAATCCTAAGCCTCATCTCGAATTAACAACTATTTAAGTTAGTGTTTATAAAATGTGAATTAACTAGAAAAGGGTAAGTTAAAATAAGTAGATTTTATTGCATAAAAATAATTGTAATTTTTCTTTAAATTCGCATATTTAGGTGAAGTCAGCTAAAAAATTTAAAAATACCAATATATATATATATATATATATATATATATATGAAAATTTCGTCGACGATTTCACATTGCAAGGTGTCTTCAGGGATATAGCATTGTCTTAAACGATTCGTCAATGTTGTCTTCAAGACACTTTCTACTGGGTGTATGTGTAAACGGGGGGTAAAATATATACAAACATATGTTTGTATGTATGTGTTGTAGCTTTAACATATTCACGAAAAAGAAAGAAAAAAAGAGTTTAATAATATATCTACAATGTTTCAGGTAAACTATGAACTTTTTTTGTTGGTATGAACTTTCACTCTCAAACAATAGTGGAAACCTGTTTTGATAAGATTTCTTCATTAAATTGCTTGTTACTAGGCGTTTACACCAGACAGTTTGTCTTCAAATACAACTCTGATTTACTAACACATACATACATTTGTCGTTTGTCTCCCAGCTGTCCATCATTTTTTCACAGATAGTCGGGTTAACAAATTTTTGACATTTTTGTGAAAAAGAAGTGAGATGATAATTCAAATGTGCTGAGATCAAAAGAATATGTACAAAAACAAAATATGTGAACGGAAAACGAAAAGGAATCGATGATTTTCTTTCATAATTTTACAACTGTTTTGAAGTTGTCTGGACGCCTACGTCACACAGGCAAGTTTTGGGTTTTTGACAATCAATACATGAACTCAACTGTCCTGTCATTTGTAAACGCAGTGTTACTTTTACTTTTTTCCCAAATGTTTTTAACCAAGGCATATTTATACAAGGTAGAAGTGTCAATCAGCTGTATTCTTACTTTTTTTTGTAAATTTAAGCCCTGTTCCAGAACTAAAAAGTTTTTACAATTTTTACCACTTTTACACATTTTGCGTTCCCGTACACAAAATTTATATGAAAATCGTTTACGACTTTTACAACTTTTACGACTTTTACCACTTTTTAAAGTACGGGAACAGGCCATTAGTTTTCAAAATGTAATAGGGTCTACACATGAAATTTGAAACTTTGAAATTTGCTACCATAAAATACTGCTTTTCATCCTAAAAGTGTAATAAAAATTACCTACGAGAGTTCTGAATGCTTTATATTTACATTTTGTTTCAAATTTGTTCTATTTTAGATGATTTTCAAAATGTATTTATGTTTTTACTGAAACAATTTTTGGAACGACCCCATTATTCAATATTTTCTTTGACAACTAATTTTCAATAACAACAATGTTGTTTTTGTAATTTTTTTTTTTTGTTGTCGTAATTCATGCATTTACCTTATATGAATTTGCCTTGTTTTTAACCATAAAAATTTTTAGTAGGTAATGATGCGACAATTAGTATTCTTGGATAACTAAATATGTATAGTCTTCGCGTTCTTTTTTAATTTTTACACTGATATCAATTCAAAATGCAAAATGTAACGGATGACTCGTAAGAAGTGTTGCTACTTATGGCTATATTACACCATATGCTTTTTCACATGTATGACATCAGCTGCTCTGTATATTAGAATACCGAAAGTGACAACATACATGTGAAAAAGCTACGGTGTAATATAGCCATTATGGTCAAAGACATAGAACTGTAAAGATTTGACATAGTGCATAATGCAGTTCAATTTTGCTATTAAACCATAGTGGGTGTTTGTGTATAACATACAACTAACATAACACGGCGGCAACAAAAACAAGTATAACATAATTTTATGTCACCATGTTGGTGGAACATCCTCAGAATATGGTGGCCTAGAACCATATCGAATAAAAACTTATTAGAAATAGCGGAACAAGAAGATATCAATCTGCAGATCAAAAGGAGAAAATACTACTGGCTGGGGCATATTCTGAGAAAACCATACAACTAAATATCACACGCAACTCTCGAATGGAATCCCCAAGGATACAGAGGCCGCGGAAGGCCGAGGAAAACGTGGAGACGTACTATTTTTACAGAAACCGGTAAAACTTTTAATGAATTAAGATATATCACATCAGATAGACAGAGATGGAGATTCTATGTAAATAGCTTATGTTCCTGATGGAATATGCTAAATAAACCCACCAAAAAAGTTTGGAAGTAGTGCAATGCAGAGTTATGATTTCAATACATCTTTCGATGCAGTCCACACGGAGTTATGGAAAATGCACTCTGCTCCATACATTTTAAAAGCACTCGCTTATAGATCCCTAGCCAAGCAAGCCAATTTTTTGATCCCTACAGTCGCAGTCTCTTTTTCTGAACACAGGAAAGAGTGTCTAAAATTATAAAAGTTTGTGTAAAAAAAAATAAAGAAATACAAACTAAAGATACGAATTTTTAAATCAGGGCCCTATTCCTCGAAACAACTTATCGCTTTTCATTTTGCATTTATCAAAAAGTAGTTATTTTGAAAAGTGATAACCTTTTTTTGTTCCACAAAATCACTTTTCAATTTCCCTTGCACTTAGCAAATTTGTCTATCACTGTTCTTTTAGCACAGTTGTTGTGCTCTCTTGCTCAATTTTTCCGCCATATTGGTAAGTCTCTCAGTTCTCTTGCAAAGTGTGAATGATATTTGTTCCACAGAACGTTTTATCATCTTTGCATTATTTTTTACTTGGCAATAATAAATAAGACATGTAAAATTGAGACGAGCGAAAAAATTAAATGAAACTGATATTATTAAAAGTAAATAAAATAAAATCAAATAAAGTCAAATCAAATAAAATAACATAAAATAAAATAAAATAAAAAAAATAAAATTAAACAAAATAAAATAAAATAAAATACAATAAAATAAAATTAATTTAAATAAAATTTAATAAAATAAAATAAAACAACATAAATTAATATGAAATAAAAATAAAATAATTTTAATAAAGATTAAATAATAATTTAACGAAATAAATTAAAATAAGATCAAAACAAATCAAATGAAGTAAAATAAAATAAAAAAAATAAAACAATATAAAATGAAGTGAAATAAAATAAAATTAAGTGAAATAAAGTAAAGTAAATTGAAATAAAATAAAGTTAAAAAATAAATAAAATAAAGTAAAATAAAATTAAGTGAAATAAAATAATCTAAAATAAAATGAAGGGAAATACAAATAAAATAAAATACAATAAAATTAAGCGAAATCAAACAAGTAAAAAGCGTTATGTTCGGCATAGAGTAATTAGTTTTCTTTCTCCACAAAGTGGAGAAGTTACTTGTCAAATTATAACTAATTCCTTATGGAAATGTATCTAAAACCCTTAAAATAGCTGAAATCGGACGGTACTGCTATATGGAGGCTATAAAAAAACGTAGACCTATATCCATAATTTTTTGTGGAGACGTTTCTTGGTGATTGACTGAATTATACCTAATTCGTCCTGGAAATGTAGCTAATAACCACAAATTAGCTGAAATAGGGCGGTATATGGGGGCTATAATAAAAGATGGGCTTATGTCGGTAAGTTTTGGAAGCATATTAAAACTAATTCGTTCTTAAAATGTAGCTAAAATCCTTAAAATAGCTGAAATCGACGGCACTGCTATTTGGGGGCTATAACAAAGCTCAACTTCCAACTTGATTTAAGACACGTGTGAACAGCATTTCATCCCCCTATCTCAACGCGTTCGGAAGATAGCGTGATTACAACAGACGGACGGATGTGGTTAAATCAACTTAGAATTTTACGCTGATCAAAAATATATGTATATACCTTATAGGGTCGCAAATGATTATTTCGATGAGTTACAAATGAAATATTATGGTGGAGGGTATAGTAATAAATAAAAATAGTCTCTCAAATAGAGTTAAGTCTAAATGTAAAATCGAGAAACATCGATTTGTGAGGTTGTTCGCAGGGTGGAAGTTCGGAATGGGGTTGTTCGTAGGGTGGAATTTCGGATAGTGAGAGTTCGAAGTAGGATGGTTTATTCAGAGGGTAGAAGTTCGGAAAAATCTTTAAAATTTCTTGTCATAACCGTGTTTTCAGTATTTCCGAACAAAATCTCGCTTTAACAATGTACATTGGCAAAGAGAACGTTTACCTAGCAAATTTAAGGCAAACTTATCAAAATTTGATCTGCAAAATCAAAATGCAGAGTTTTCTGTGGAACGAAAGAGCAAATTTTTTTGCAAAATCTTAGCAAAATACGCTTTGCCGTTACAACTTTTCACTTAGCAGAAATATCTTTTGTGGAACAGAAATCAAAAAAAGAGCTACATTATTTTGAAAAGTAAGCAAACTCACTTTATAATTAGCAACTTATCACTTATCAAAAAATAATGGTTCTGTGGAACACTTAACTTTGAGCATTGTCAAAAATATTGATAAGTGCAAAATGAAAAGTTGATAAGTTGTTTCGTGGAATAGGGCCCTGATCTGGAGTTGGAGGAAAAATGAAAAACCACTTGGATGATGAAGCAATATCAGTTGCGGTGTCACAAAAAGCGGAGCAGAGGAAGTAAACTCAGTTATGATCAAATTTAATGGAGAGTTTTTATAATTTGTATTAGTGTACTTTACTTACTTACTTAGCTGGCCCATTACAGAACATTTGTTCTATAGGCCGAACTAAGAAGAGATCTCCATTCCTCTCTATTTGTTGCTTTGCTCTCTGGAATACCGCGCCTTGTCATCTCATCATCCACTTGTTTGCGCCATCTATTCCTTGGCCTGCCAACTCTGCGTGCACCGCCATGTGGCATGTATTCATACGCCTTTTTAGTGGGTTCATCATCGCTCATTCTTTTGATATGGCCTAGCCAACGCAATCGCTGCATCTCGATACGTTTAACAATATTGATGTCGTTGTATAGCAGATACAGCTCGTGGTTCATGCGACGTCGATATTCACCGTCAACGCAGATTGGTCCGTAGATCTTTCGAAGAATTTTTCTCTCAAACACACCAAGCACTGCCATGTCTGCTTGCGCAAGTACCCAGGCTTCGGAGCCATACATCAGCACGGGTAGTATCAGTGTTTTGTAGAGCGTTATTTTTGTTTGACGAGATGTGGCTTTGTTTTTAAACTGCTTACTTAATCCAAAGTAGCATCTGTTGGCCAATACAATTCTTCTTTTTATTTCACAACTGATGTCGTTTGTTGTGTTGACGGAGGTGCCGAGGTAGACGAAGTCTTTTACTACCTCAATATTATAGGAACCAACTTCCACAGTCGGTCCGAGCTCAATGGACGCATTGCGCGTCGACACCATCAACTTGGTCTTCTCACCGTTTACCGCCAGACCCACTTTAGCAGATTCTCCTTCGACTTTTATAAAGGTATCAGTTACTTCTTTTACTGATCGACCCATGATGTCTATATCATCAGCATAAGCAAGTAACATGTGACTATTGGTGTAGATTGTGCCACTTCTTTTGACGTTTGCCTCTCGTATAACCTTTTCTAGCAGGATGTTGAAGAGGTCACACGAAAGGCTGTCTCCTTGTCTGAAACCTCTTTTGGTACCAAACTCTTCGGAGAGGTTCTTTCCTATTTTAACTGAGGACCTCGTGTCAGTTAAAGTCATTTTACAAAGCCGGATGAGCTTTGCGGGAATACCAAATTCAGACATGGCTTGGAATACCTTTGAGCGCAGCGGACTGTCGAAGGCTGCTTTATAATCGACAAAAAGGTGGTAGGTGTCGATCTGCATCTCTTGGGTCTTCTCCAGGATTTGCCGCAGGGTAAATATCTGGTCAATGGTGGACTTGCCAGGTCTAAAGCCGCATTGGTATGGTCCAATAATCTCGTTGACCATTGGCTTTAGTCGTTCGCACAATATCCCTGACACGATCTTGTAGGCAATAGGGAGTAGACTTATGCCCCTATAGTTAGAGCATATAGTCTTATCTCCCTTCTTGTGGACGGGGCACAGGATACTCAGGTTCCAATCGTCGGGTACTCGTTCTTCCTGCCAGATGGTGCTAACTAGCTGATGAATACACCTTATCAGCGTGTCGCCTCCGGTTTTGAACAGCTCGGCTGGTAAGCCATCGGCCCCTGCTGCCTTATTATTCTTCAGCCGATTTATTGCTGTCTTTACCTCATCTTGGCTGGGCGGTATACATTCAATACCATCTTCTGGGATTGGGACTGTGGTATCTTCGTCGTCTTCGCTGCTATTGGATACCAACAGATTTGAAAAATGTTCTTTCCATATCCTGAGTACACTATCTGTATCAGTTACCAAATTACCTTGCTGGTCTCTACAGGAGGATGTGCCTGTACCAAAGTCATCAGTTTGATGTTTGACTCTTTGGTAGAATTTTCGGACTTCATTCTGGCTCCTGTACATCTCGATTTTTTCACACTCCCGCTTTTCCATCTCTCTCTTTTTCCTGCGGAAAAGACGTTTCTCCTCTCTCCTTTTCTCCCTGTATCTCTCTCGTGCGCTACGCGTTGCTACGGATTGTAAAGTAGCCTTATATGCCGCATTTTTCTCTTCGGTGGCAGCACGACACTCCTCATCATACCATGGATTCCTTGGTGGAGGTCTCTGGTATCCAAGTATGGATTTTGCGGCTGTTTGCATGGAGTGGGCAATGCTTTGCCATTGCGCTGATATGTTATCGGGATGAGGAGGGCTTTGATTAAGCAATTGGGCTAGTTGAGTGGAATATGCTGTGGCTATCTGTTGTGATTGCAGCTTACCGATGTCTAACTTTCGTGTTGTGTCTGTTCGTACTTTGTTTGCTACGTTTAAGCGGGTGCGTACCTTTGCTGCAACAAGGTAGTGGTCCGAATCAATGTTTGCGCCTCGGAACGATCGTACATCCAACACGCTCGATGAATGTCTTCCATCTATCACAACATGATCAATTTGGTTTCTTGTTTTCTGATCTGGAGACAGCCAGGTGCCCTTATGAATATCGAGATGATTAAATCTGGTACTGCTAACTACCATGTTTTTTGCAGCTGCAAAGTCTATCAGTCTCATACCATTGTCAGATGTTTCACTGTGGAGACTGAATTTCCCGACTGTTGGGCCAAAGATATTCTCCTTTCCAATTTTGGCATTAAAATCGCCTAGAATGATTTTAATGTCATGGGCAGGGCAACGGTCATATGTTTCTTCTAAGAGCTCGTAAAATATATCTTTGGTCTGTTCATCCTTTTCTTCAGTGGGCGCATGAGCGCAAATAAAGCTGATGTTGAAGAATTTAGCTTTTATTCGAATTGCAGCAAGTCTTTCATTCACTGGAGTGAAGCTGGATACAAGATGTTTTAGTCTCCGACTAACTACGAATCCACAACCAAACTCATGCTTTACGTCATGGCAGCTATAATACAGTGCGTCACCTTTAGGTGTTGTTGTGACGCCTTTCCCAATCCATCGTATTTCCTGTATGGCAGTAATATCGGTCTTGTACTTTTCAAGTACGTCTGCCAATGCGAAGACTGCACCTTCTCTATAAAGAGTGCGAACATTCCAGGTGCAGATTCGCAGATCATGGTCCTTAAAACGTTTGCGGGGTTCGTCAACTTTAGAGGGGTTTGTTTTTCTTTTGTTTCGTTTTTTCATAGTAGGCTGTTTTTTCTAGGGGAGGGTTACTAACCCGACGCCCAAACCCAAGTTTTTAACGTTCTTATGGGTGAACGCGCGGCACATGTTAGCTCACTACCTTTAACGGGTGTTAAAGGCAGTTCCCCAGGTGACACCACGGGGAGGTCAGTGTCCACTTGGGATGAAAGAGGGACCAAGATAAATCCTGGGCTTTGCCATGTTAAAACCGGTCAGGACCGTTCCTTGGTATCTTCCATCCCCTACGTCACCCAATTTGTATTAGTGTAATAAAGTTAATATTCTTGTTTACACGAATAAGCAATGTATTTTATTTATTTTGGGATACTTGCAATAGCTTGCATTTTATAGCATCCTTAGATTGCATTTAAGTTCAATACAAAACACTACATCAAAGGCTGTGATTTGGATCGAAAATGGAGTGCATCCTAGCTGTGTGCCGTGGAAGCAAAATGGAGTGCATCCTAGCTGCGCGCTCTCTTGTAAAATTCATAGGTGAATTCATAGGAAAAGATGTACTCCAGCGGCAATTGTTCTAGTGATTTAACTGCATCCGCGGATGCAAACTTTTTGCTGGGTATGTGCCGAGGGCTTAAGGTATTTTACATTGTAGTGTAGAGTAAACGAACAACATCCAGTAACAATTCGTACAAATTTTGAGTAAACGAACACACATATTGTCAGTTTTGAATGACAGCTTTGTGGTTGCTAGCAAGTGTGGTTTTTAAGGGCAGAACAGAATCAATCGTCGCTTGCTTTGCTTGCTTCCCCAAATGTCAAATTATAAAGGAATGCCAGAACCTCTTTGCAAATCCGCCAGCGTTCTTCTTTAGGAGGCTCTAGTATTCCTTTGTAATTTGACATTTGGGAAGCAAGCGAAGATTGATTGTGTTCTGGCCTTTAATGTTTGTCATTCATCATGTTGTTGTTGCCAGTAGATCTGGCAAACTATCGATATTCCCAAAATTAGATATTTTTGATATTTCATTTTAAAAAAATCGATTGCTATCGATATTATAGTTAATTTGTCATCACCACTAATTTGGAAAAGTAAATGGCGGAAATATTTATGTTTTTTGACATTTTGCACAAATAGTTCACAGAAATAAATATAAATAATAAAAATATACAAAAATTTGATAAAAATATATAAATTTATATTTATTTCAGTGAATTTTAGGTTAGCGGTTTTTAACCCAATAATATCGATAAAAACTATCTATCGATATTTAATTTTTAAAAAATAATCGATAGTGCCACCCATTTTTTGCCAGCTCTAGCTATCGATATCAGTTATCGATAATTGCAAAAAATCGACTTTCAAAACTGACAATTGGTCTGTTCCTTTAGTCGCGGTCCACACTAGAGTGATTTCATTGAAAAAATTGCATGAAATTATGCGTCTCTAGATCGACCTCCATAGTAAAGTAAAATCATAAAATTGCTGTAGTGGGGAATTCGATTTAAGAACACCTAATTTCATGATTTTTTTAATGGAATTCACGCTAGTGTGGACCCGGACGAAGCAAGCAACAATGTTCATTGTACTTTAACTTTTAAACCGGCAGAACACTACCATAAAAAATACATAAAATATAACAAGATGGGACATTTACATTGCTACTATAAATCGGCAGATGGCGCTGGAGGTCTAACATAATGTTATGTTCCAATATGGTGACATAAAATTATGTTATACTTGTTTTTGTTGCCGTCATGTTTTGTTAGTTGTCTGTTATACACAAACACCCTCTATGGTTTAATAGTAAAATTGAACTGCATTAAGCGCTCGGCACATACGATGCGTTGTGCGTCGCGGTACAACAACCACATGAAAAAAGTGTAAGTGATGCCAAGTTTTTTGAAAAACAACAATGTGGCTGACGCATTAAGGCCTCGGCACATACGGCGCGTTGAGCGTTGTGTTACAACAACCACATGAAAACTTTAAGAACAAACTTGGCATCACTTACACATTTTTCATGTGGTTGTTGTTTTCAACGCGCAGCGCGTCGCACAACGTACCGTATGTGCCGATGGCTTTAAAGTTAAACATATGGTCTGTTCCTTTACTTCTGAAAATGGTAAAACCGGCAAAAGTAGTAAAAGTTGGAAACTGCTTCCATATGAATTGTATTGTGTCTGAAGTAAAGGAACGCTTTTCGAGTAAAAAGTTGTAAAACTTGAAGATTCTTGAACGTAAAGGAACAGGGCTATAATTTAACTTTTTTGGGACAACGTGTGTCCCAACGTGTCACTAAACGGACCGTATGTGCCGAGGGCTTTATGCACTATGTCCAATCTTTACAGTTCTATGTCTTTAATAGTTTTCTGGGTTTGTTGTGTTGCATCTTCTTGTTATACGTTGCAAGATGTTTTCTTCCATTTTCTTTCACTTTTATTTTCTCAAGCAAACGTTGAAAACAAAACAGGCATAAAAAGATTTAATAAAAACATTTAATAAATGAAATATTGAAAATTTAACTATTAATATTAATTTAATTATTAATGTTATTTTTTTGTGTTGTTTTTAGTTTATTTATGTTTGTTTTGTTTAACACGACAAACGCAAATGATAAAATAAAAAAGACACGCAAAAATCTAAATCTAAATTTCACGTTAATGTGTGTGGACACTAACGAAACTTGAAAAGAAACTTTAACGAAATTGTTTTCAAGAAACCTTGCTAGTCGGACCATCGACTTACTTGTGCTCTGTTCCAGAACCTGCAAGTAAAGTACAGTACACATTAGAGCTGGCAAACCATCGATATTCCCAACATTAGATATTTTCGATATAATGTTTTAAAATATCGATTGCTATCGATATTATCGTTAAATTGTCATCGCCATAAATTTCGAGATGAAAATGGCGGAAATGTCAACGATTTTCTTGAAATTATGCAAAAGTAGTTCACAGAAATGTAAAGGAGAATAAACAAATGCTTTTATTTTATAAAAAATGTAAAAAAAATACATTTTATTTTACCGAAAAATGTGTACGTGTGACTACGGACTTACCCAGCTAACAATTTTTTCCGAGGGCTCTGATATCAGATTTTTTCTGAGATTTTCTGAATTTTTTTAGAAATGTGGCCGATTTCTCTGATATTTTCCTAGAAATTGGACCGATTTTCTATAAGTTTATTTTAAGAATCTCTGCACATTTTCTAAAGAATCTAAAGAATCGTCATTCCGAATTCGTTCCGATTTCTAATGGATTTTCTAAGGGAATTTTTTTCGGTTGATGTCGAAGAACAAAATTACTGGTCATAAAATTCGCATATACAAATTTACAATTTTTTAAATATAAATGCAACATATAATAATTCAAGCTAGTGTTGATAGCTTCGACTTACTTCTGCACATTGTTCTACTGTTAATCATAAAATGATAACAACAAGCAAAATCATTACAAAATTTGAAATTATAATCTTCTATAAATAGTACATTAAAAGAAAATTGTCTCTGAGTGGGGGTTGTTCAGTACAGTACACGTGTTGTGTCAATATCAAAGGCGTCAGCGTCAGAATTGTTTCCGATTTTTTTCAGAAAATCTGAACTTTTCTCCGAATTTTTCCAGAATTTCCTTCCGAATTCGGACGGATTTTCTTAAGAAAATCTAAATTTTTCTCCGAATTTTTCAAGAATTTACTTCCGAATACGCACCGAATTCGTCGCGAAACTCTAATATTTTTTAAGAATTTCCTTAGAAAATACTTTCCGAATTCGGTGACCACGTCCATACAACTTTCGTACCGAATTCGGCATCAGAATCGGATATTTTTTCAGAAATTCTGTCCGAATTCGATACGAATTCGGAAAAAAATGTTAGCTGGACACTTTCTTACACACATAACCGAAAAACTGCGAAATTTCTATTTATTTCAATGGATTTCAGGTTAGGGGTTTTTATTCCGATAATATCGATAGGCAAAACTATCTATCGATATTGAATTTTTAAATAACAATCGATATTATCGATAGTGCCATCGATTTTTTGCCAGCTCTAGTACACATTGTCAGTTTTGAATGACGATTTTTTGCAGTTATCGATAAATGTCCAACCGTCCAGCAACCACAAAATTTTTGTGGTTGCATGATGAATGACAAAAATGAACGGCCAAACTAGCAAGCAACAACAAAGCTGTCATTCAAAACTGACAATGTATACCCAGCTTAACTACTATTTTTTACTACGATAACATGTTTTCCTTTATGTTATCGGAAAAAATATTAAAAATTAGTAGATTCCTGCAGTTCTGGAACAGACCATTTATGTAAGTCGAAGGTCACACTCATGGCCCAATAATAGGTTCTCCATCAAGCGAATTGAAAGAAAAACGAAGATTTTAAATGTCAAAATTCATAAACAGACGCGAAAAAAGTTTTGAGGCGAATTTCTTTTCTGTCAATTCAGGTAGATACATACAAAACATTTTTCGAGAAAAAGTTGTTACCGTAGTTATTTTTGTTTGACGAAACAGAAAATACCAGCTGATCGAACTTGAACTGCTAAAATAAGATATTGTAAATTAAATTCTCATACAAACACAACAAATGTTGACATTTTACGTGTACTACATTAAGTTTATTTGTTTTCTTTTTTCGAGATACATCTACCTGTTCCTATACAGTTCGACATTTCAATACCTCACAGCGAATTCAAATGACAAATATGAATTTTGACAGCTCAAATCGAAATCATCTGATTTTGCCGGAGGACCTATAATTGGGCCATGGTCACACTAGAGTGGTTTCATTAAAAACTTCTAGGGATTCTTAAATCGAGTTCCTCACTACAGCAACATCATGATTTTACTCTAGCAAATCGACCTAGGAACCCTGGATTTCATGAAATTGTTTCAATGAAACCATCTAGTGTGACCAAGGACCATTTGTAAAAGTAAAGGAACAGACCATTGCTCTGTTCCAGAACCTGCAAGAAGCTACTATTTTTTACTACGATAACAATTTTTCCTCTATGTTATCGAAAAAAAATAGTAAAAATTAGTAGATTCTTGCAGTGCTAGATTTGCTCTGTTCCAGAACCTGCAAGAATCTACTATTTTTTACTACGATAACATTTTTTCCTTTATGTTATCGGGAAAAATAGTAAAAATTAGTAGATTCTTGCAGTACTGGAACAGACCAATTATTGACTGTTTTCTCGTGTGCTGTCGTGTACCATCCCTGTGTTAATTGTTATCGTAGTACAAATTTGTAAATTCTAGCAGGTTGTGGAACAGAGCAAAATATGGACTTTATAGATACGATATAAAGGCCCCCACTCATTAGTCAGTCTGACTGCCAGCATTTATGGTAGTATGTGTAAATTTTTGAAATTTTGAGAATGCATGTGTGAGTTTTCCAAGAAAGAGTGGGGGCCTTAAGAACGGCACCAAAGGTATTATTGAAAAAGGTTTTTATGTTTGCTTTTGTCTGCTCAAAATTAGCTTTTACACCAGCCTAGTTAAAACAGAATTCCACTAGTTTATGTTCTTTGTAAACGCAAGGCTATGTCGTCTTTTATATCCCCAAGAAATACGTTATGGCAACTCTGTATTAAGAAACAAAACAAAATGTCAAACATAAATTGAAGGCATGGCACAATCATACAGGTATCCGCATCAGCCCAGCTGATGTACTGTGAGCTGTCAAAAAAGTTGTTGTAATTGAAAACACAAAATTAAAAAACAAAAATTTAAACGAAAAATTGTGAATTTTTGTCGGATTTTTGTAATAATGTGTTTATTAATAACTGCCTAACAAAATTTTTTTGAAAAAATTGTGTGAATCGCTTTATTTTTGGAAAACATTTTTGACATTTCACAGTACTGAACTCGTTTTTGTTGTAGTTGTCGGCTGATGCATCTACCTGTTAATTGTACCATGATTGAAGGCAAAGTATCGAAGCAAGTTAAAATTTTTAAGCAGTAGAACTTTGTATAAAACATCTACACGATTTTTATTAAAAGAAGTTAACACCAACTAAGTTAGTCCCAATTTACATTAGGCGAGTTTACTTGCGGCAATTGTCAGTTTGTAGGACAGAGAGGTGAGGCATATGGTAACCCTTTGCCTCTCAGCACCCTCTCACACCTACAAACTGACAATTGCCGCAAGTACACTCGCCTAATGTAAATTGGGACTTATTATCAACAACTTAATAAGTAGAAAAAAACATTTACAAAATGTATAAAGAATACTTTTGAGAGACCAACTATAAATTGAAAACAATCATTTTAAATCGCAAATACTCTACAGGGTATGTCGTTAGCAATACAACACATTTTTAATACATTGGAATTAGTTTTGTATGGCGGAAATATTTGCACCATTCCACATACAACCATCATCAGTGGGTGGTGGTATGGTGCGCAGTACATTAACAGTACATCATCATAGAATCTTCACATTGTAACAAACAATTGATTGAATTCTCGCTGATACCTTTTACATGACAACATCATGGCTATTTCAACGACCACTTTCATTCTATGATTGTAGGTTTTCTGCATTAGCTTTGTCATATTAAACATTTATATCCTTGTGCTACAAAATGAAATCAATGTGAACTACATATTTAAGAGCAACTTGAGTATTTAAGTATTTAAGAAAATGTATATAGTATATTACCGGAAAGAAATTGGTACATAATTCAGTTTATGTTCAGTCTCTTTGTATCACTTGCTGTGTAAAGACTAATTTTAATTTCGTTTTAATTTCAGGTCCATTTTAATAATAACCTTCCCAATCATACGCATTTTGCGGAATTACCATCACAAATGCCTGACATAACGGACCAGTTAACACCTCAAGATCGTGAGTATTAAAATGCGTATTTTAAGTATATAGAAAGTAAAAATTTCCACGAACATTTCCAGGGGATAGGAGGCATATTTCATAAAGTGCACAATTCTATTTTTATCTAATTTATATGACACCACTTTTTATCATCGATTATTATTGAAACGGTGTTTCGACACTATTTATAGAAAAGCACTTAATGGTGGATGACATTTGACATCGCCGAGAAATGTGATTTGTCTAGTCAGGGATTGATTTACACACATTCATGTTGACCTCCGAAACACTCACCCTTTCTGTTTAAATATTACATCTTTTAATATTATGTGCACTCGCTGATGTGAGAAATGTCTCCCGTATTCCTTCCGATAAGTTTGCAGGAACATGTGTATGTATAATTAGTAAATGGTTTTACAATTTAAGTTTTTAAACCAAAGTTATAGTACGTTTATATATAACCGGATTTAACAAACCCACTGGGTTTTAAATGTCAGTTCCATTACATATACGTCAAACAAACCCTCATAAAGAAGGTTAACGCACCAAAATGCTGTAATATAAACAGCCTATTACTTTGGAAATTTTGAAGAATGGATTTCTCAACATTAATACTTATGAATTAACTGTGGGCTAAATAAATATAATCACTGTCCAATATCTATTTAGTCGACGCGCCTTTCAAAAAGCAGTTGGGTTAATACTAGTCTATTTCATTTACTAAAAATGATTTTAATTTGTGAAATTTAAGTTGTCGAGTAAAATTTTAAATGAAATGAAAAGAACAAATGGGTTTTGGGCAGGGATGCTCTTCTTTGCAAAGACAGTATACTCAGCGATCCCACTGAGTTGTCTTTGCATTTGCTTTTCGCCCTCAAGTACACTGAGCGTGAACTGAAAAAAACATCATACATTCCCACATGTTGGTCTTCGTTGGTTTAGGGGCATCTCTCGAATCGGCCTGAAATTTTTACGTGTTAACTTAATTATAAAGCATTCTTTACGAGCCTTTTTAAAGCATAGCATATTAAATAGGTTAATTAATATTCAGCCTTATTCTGAACGTAAACTCCCTGTGAGCTATGTCATTCTCTTTTAAGTTGGAACTGCAGAGATAGATGAGCTCCGAATATGGACTACTTCGATCCCCTCTTTCGGTTATCGCCCACATAAAATTTAATTTTTTTTTTTTTGTAAGGCCAGTCCATTTTTTCTGAGATGATTTTCCAAAAGCTCTAAATAACACCTAAGATTAAAATATTTTGTAAATATATAAATAAGACCTAATATAATGTCCCGAATGCTCTCTATAAACCAACTAAAATTACTGATGAGCACTATAACTTACGAATTGGGTGTACAACACTGTGCAACATTTTTAAGGTAATCTTGTGTAAACAATTTGATGTGATGATTTTTTGAAAGTACACAGCCAAACGATCCAGCATGGATTTTTTGGCCCCGTCTAAACATGGTTAAATATTGACTTTTTAAATCAATTCTGGGCTATATCTCTGAAACCTATGTGAATCTTCTTCTGACCTCTGAAGAAAATTTGTAGATAATGATAAGAATAAAATATGTGTAGAAATAATTAACTCGAAAAACCACATTTATTGCCTTAAATTTTATAAAATATCGAAAATGTCGATAATTTGTATATATTTCGCACCATATCTCCAAAACCGTTAATTTTTTCTTAATGTTTTCTTTTGGAATAATATTCGCAGAAATGTAATGCACAACTCTTCAGAACATGCCATTGTTGTAAAATGCCTCTATCATGTTGTTTTCAGTATATTTTTCAACGTCCATTTAATAAATATTTCTATAATGTGGGGAAATCCGAAATGCGAGAATAAACTGCTGGTGTGAACTGTGTTTGAAATACGTGTTATAAAAGATATGATGCAAAACAACAGAAGGAATCGCGCATTTTACGAAAATATTTTTGTATAAAAACAAAACGAAATCCAAATCGTAACGAGATTTCTTATTGCAATACATGTAAATTTTCAAAAACAAATTTCCATCTCCAATTCTTTCATTTTACACATTTTAGGAGCCACCAAAGACAGTGAATTTCACTGTCCTTATTATTTTTCACATAACTGTATCTATTTTGGCCACCGTTGGTCAAGTCCGTCCTGAAATATGCACGATGTCTACTAAATGCAAATGTGACAAACCGATTATAAACAGGCGTCACTCTAGTATGGTCATAAAATGGGAATACCAGAACTAATTGTTGATGTCCACTTTGGGCGCCCCGGAGCCGGACATAGATTGGTTTGGATCTTTGGAATAACAAACATGTTTTAGAAGCATTAGTTGTGAGGTTGTTTCGTGATCCTTATAACAAATGGTGGGCGGGTTGAACCTAAAATACCCTCCGCAATGAAACAATCCTGAATTAAATTGCTTTAGCATTGTTAGCAGTTTTTATTGCACGTCTAATGTTGATATGCAGCTTTCATATCGGTGAACACAAGCGGAAAAAGTGGCTAGAACATCTGAAGTGCTGCAACATTGAAGCCGGCTGTAAAAAATTGTGGACAACGGCTAAGGCACTATCGAACACTGGTAGGAGAGACATCTGTCATGTTTAACGGCGTGGCTGTGACAGTTCCGAAGAGGTGCACTGGCTATTTCTGCCGACAATTTATCGAGCACCCCGAGTCGAGTATTTAAGCAAAGTCCTCAACTTATCGCTAGCACACTAATAGTTTCCGATGCCTGGAAGATGGGCAGGGTTGTCCCGCTGCTGAAACCTGGCAAAGATGCCAGTAGAGGTGAGTCATACAGGCCGATTTCACTTCTATCGCCAGTAGCAAAGATACTCGAGGCATTACTCCTCCTCAGCATCAGAACGTATTATCCAGTTGCGAATCAGCAGCGGAAGCAGCTTAGTACCACAACAGCACTGCACGCCATTTCCACATATATTGAACGAGGATTCAACCAGAAGAAACCATGTCACAGAACAGTGATGGTAGCATTGGATCTGACCAAAGCGTTCGATACGGTCAGCCGTGCTTGGCTGTTCGAGGATATCGAGAATACTACCCTCCGGACTTCTGAAACTATTTGTGTGGTCGCCAGTCATACGTGCAATTCAGAGACAGGAAGTCAAAACCCCGTAGAGTGAAGCAGGGAGTTCCCCAAGGAGGGGTGATATCTCCGGAACTTTTTAACTTCTACCTCTCTGCAATTCCACGCCCTGCCGACGGCATTGAGTTAATTACGTACGCGGATGATTGTTCACTCATGGCGTCAGGTCCCAACATCGGTAACGTTTGTGACAGGCTAAATGTCTATCTCATTGATCTTGTAGAGTTTTCCACGCGAGGAATGTGAAAATATCCACCACTAAGTCGACAGCCACACTGTTCACCACATGGACGGCGCAGATGAAGCTCCCACTGAATGTGCAGGTCGTCGGTGCAATTATTCCGACCTCAAACTACCCCAAAGTCCTAGGGGTCACATTCGATACCACGTATAAGTCGTCCCATCATACTACAGTTATCTGCGATAAGCTCAGAAACAGGAACAAGGTCCTCAAGTCCCTAGCCGGCAGCACTTGGGGTGCGGATAAAGAAACCTTGTTAACCCCATACAACGCGATAGGTCGGCCTGTGGTAAGCTATGCGGCGCCAGCGTGGTTTGCTAACGTAAGTGATACGCAATGGGATAAACTACAAATCTGGCAGAATTCTGCCTTGAGAACAGCTACAGGCTGTCACCTCATGTCTGCAGTGGACCATTTACATGAGGAGACCAAGATCCCTTCTGTGCGTCGACACAAAAGGATGTTGACGATGCAGTACTCGCTTGGATGCTATAGGCAAGACCACCCAAATCACCATCTGGTGGATATGCCTGAACCCCCCAGGCAAGTTAGGGAGGATTATCGAGATCTGGAGAGAGGTCCAAAGATATAAAAGAGTACCTCTAGATCAATTCTTACTGGGCCAAGATTGATGGCACGCGGAATATATGCCCAGCATGTGGCACCAGTCCGCATACTACGCAGCACCTTTTTAACTGCCCAGTCAACCCGACTAACTTAACTCCACTCTCTCTTTGGACAAATCCTATTCAGGTGTCGTCCTTTCTGAAATTGGAGCTGGAGGCAGAACCGAATCAATAAAATAAAGATTTACATGTACTTGTAGAAGCTGCTACAACAACAACAAATTAATTACAAAGGACGAACAACTAATACAATGAGTTCACCAAGTAGTCATATGTACCCATATGGCTCCAAAACCACATTATGTCAGTCCCTTGAATAAATTTAAATAAGAATAAACCGTAAAAGAATTTTTTTCCATTCCAGAAATTGATAATAAAGGAAGAAGAATGAGGCGTTTTCGGGAAATTGGCATTATTATCTCGAATTTAGTAATACTGAAATGTCTACACAAGTAATGTTAAGAACAGAATGACCTTTAATTTAGTGCATAATACGGTCGCCAAATAGCCAAAAAAAATCGAGATTATCATAACGCAAACGTTGACAATTTTGAAATCTAACCAAACACTGGGGTTGCCACCAAAAAAATTCGACGTCGATTTCTTACCTTTAAGTTAAAACCTACCTAAAGCAACAAATTAAGACAACGAAAATATTGAATTTTCCATAAAATATTTCATAACACTGTGCAACATTTTTGAGCCAATCGCGTGCAAACAACTTCTGTCCAGAATTTTATGATAGTAGAGGACCAGTAGGCAAAAACCATATTTGGGTTTTGTTATCTTAGATCGGGTTCGGTTTTTATGGCCTCATCTAAACATGGTAAAAGATCGAATTTTTAAAATAAATCGGGGCTGTATCTCTGAAACCAATACGAATCTTGCTTTGGTATCTGAAGCAAACTTGTAGATAAGAGCAAGAAGAAAATATTTGGAGGAATAGTGAACTCGAAAAACTGCATTTATTGCCTCAAAATTTATAACGTATCTAAAAATTCTTTAATTTGTTTGTTTTGTTTATTGTTGAAGTTCAATCTCATTTGTGTATATTTCGCAGCGTATCTCCCAAAATGTTAAATTCTTCTTAATGTTACCTTTTGGGAAAATATTCTCTGGAATGTAATACACATCTCTTCAGAGCATTATATTGTTGTAAAATGCCTCTATCGCCTTGTTTATAGCAATTTTTTCAACAACAATTTGGTAAATATTTCAATAATTCATAGAAATTCCCAACATGAGAATAGACAGCCTGTGTGAACATTGTTTGAATTAAGTTTTGTAAAAGATATGTAATGAAATACCCCTTAAACAATGTGAAATAACAATTTTAGAGTTTCAAAATGTTCTGAAGAATTGATGGTCACATTATTTAGAAAATTTTTAGAATGGTTACTTGTTTCAACTTCCAACAGTTTAGTTGTTACTGACCAGAATTTCAGAAATTATATAAACTTTTCAATATTTTAACGAGTTTGATGCGCTAGATGCAGCTTTTCCAAGTTCATCTGTTTGACACATATACTACTTTAGGGATACAATATTGCTGAAGACTGCAAAGCAAAATTCTTATTAGTTTCGGAGATAAAGGTCCGATCACTGGAAAAAAGGCTCATTTTAGGTCGGTTTAGATGAGGCTATAAAATCTAAACCCGATCTAAGAACACAAAACCCAATTAAGGTTTTTGTAGTCTCACTATGTACTTTCAGAAAATGCCCATTAGAAGTTGTTTGCATTTCCAGTGTTGCACAGTGTAATTTAACAAATTTTATATTTTTGCATAGTTTAATAATAAAAAATGGTATTCCAATATACAATTAACCATGTTTTTACTCACTACAGCAAACTGTGGTAAGGGGTCTCAATAACATAACAATCTGCTAAGAAGGTCGACGCTAAACGGCCAACAATCTTAATTTAGAACACTTTGAAGATTTTTGATGATTTTCCAACTTTAATTGACAATTTTTATGACGATTTTAGGCCTAAAACAGTTTGCATATTCTGAATATTTTTTGCATATGCCCCCGTTATTGAATTCAGTTTTGTTTGAAACGAACTTTGGTCCAATTATAATCTCCGTATCTTTATTATTAAAAAATATGCAAAATCGTTTCTCCATATACGATTTTTTGCTCATCCCGACCCCTGAATATTATCCATACTATGATGGAGGTCACCGACGTTGTTTGGTGGAGCCTAAATGCCTAATTTCTTTAGACATTTTTTCTATATTTTACATGCAAAAGTTCAACATACATTGGAAACCACCGTAAATAGAACAGTTACCTCCTGTAAACATTGTATATCATATTTTAAAATATAAAAAATATAAATTTGAATTTGTTTATTAAATTTTGTAGCTAAATTCAATATTGTTTTATTTCTCCTACAGCAAACGAAGATATGTTGCGTGTAACACCAGCAGATTATTTGCAGTTTACTCGCGGTGATGCCAAAGATTGTACATTGGAGTTAACATGTATCAGTTCAGGTCCTGTAACATATAAAGTAAGTTTATCAAATGTCCATAGATATTTATCTGAGTTATAACCTCTCTCACTATATTACTTCAGATACAAACAACATCACCAGATAAATTTCGCGTTCGTCCAAGATGTGGTATTTTATATCCTGACAGTACAGTTACTGTGAATATTCTCCTAAAGCCTGAACATTCATTGTCGGACAATGGCAAAGATAAATTTTTAATTATGTGTATGCCATCAAGGGACATCCAGCCGAATCAAGTAACTGAATTTTGGAAAAAAGTTGGCCAACAAGCTATCAGTATGGAACAACATCGATTGTATTGCACATATAAAGAAAGTGGAGACAAATCGTCACAACTTGTTGGTAATGGTGTTGGTGGTTCCAGTGCTGCTAAAGATGATACAGAATATAGAAGGATGGTAAGTAAAAATAACTCATAAAACTAAAGTATTATCGGACTTTGTTTAACGTTTTATTTAATTCCTCTATTATTTTTAGACCTGTGAAGAAACCAAAAAATTGGAAAAACAATTGAGAAATACTCAAATTTTACAAATAATCACGTTGGCCTTCCTCATCATATTGATAGGTGCGGTTGTTTATTTACTTAAATTGCAAATGTGTGACGATGAAGGCTGTTCGACAAGTAGATATAATTCGGCAGATTCTGTAGATTTCGCCACATGTGCCAAGGGCAAGGCGGATCTATAATATTTACTTTCGAAATGCAATTTGACCAAACAACGCCTTCTCAATGCCGCTGCAGCTGCCACCACAAAATGTCGTCACTTTAAAACGGCCAAAATCCATAAGCTCATCAAGCACTGCCGATGTCCCGAGGGTTATGTGGCCACAGATGGATTCGCTGATGACACACTAATGGATCCATATAATTTTAGTGATGAGTGTTCGTCTCAAAAAGATGGCGGTGTTTTAGGGGGCGGCTATTTGCTTGGTCTTGTCGCATTCGCACGTAAATTCGCCCGTTGTATCTTAACGCTTACAATTCTCTTTGCCATTGTCTTTGTAACATTTTATCTATGTTCAACATCGCGCGAAACCTCATCAATTGTCACAACAAATGCCCTGCTTCAAATCACCGAGGCCGAGTATACCCTAACAACGTACGACTGGAATTGAACGCAAATTGAAATGTGACTTATAAGGCAGTATGCAATGGTTAAAGAAAAGGGAGGAAGTGCAAATCTAATGGTGTTAGCTGTTTATTTAAAGAGAAAAAATCTTATTAATTAAAATTATATTTATATTTCATTACTATGCATTAAAGTAATGCATACAAAATGAATCGTATAATTTATATTGTCGTATTTTAGAGTATCGAAAATACTTTCGATATAACTTAAAATCTAGCTATTTCTTCTGGTGAGCTGCTGAGATGATAATTTATAAAATTAAAGACCACGCTCTTTGTTCAACCCAAATTGTTATGTACCTATTTAACTGTGTAAATACCATTTAAATTATATATTATATGTGTGTATACTTCAAACCAAGCCAATTTATACCAATTTAGTGAGATTTTTTGTAGTTCAACAATTTTAATATGTATGTATAAAAAATGAGCAACCAATAAAACTCAACACTACAATAATTGTAATGAAGTTATTTTATGCGGATGCGTATTTGGTAGCTGTGGATAGATAAACAATCGCGGTCAATACAGCGGATCTGAGGGGAGAATCTCGAAGTAAATCAATGTATGAGTGCCCCACACTCATCTATTAAAAACAAGTAAGAAAAATTAGTTAGACTTTACAATTGATCATTCGACAAATTCCATTCCTCTGCAATAACATTTTTTCATCGCAAAAAAACTGTAATTGTGACCTCAAGTGTGATTTTGGTATACTATACAAATTACAGTGGCAGCATTATTTCATATTTTAGACTATAGCTCTGTTATCTAACCGCAAGCATAAACATAATTGACATTAATGAAAATGACAAGAGTTCCTCTTCCATATAAGAGTTTCTACAATATATTTCTATGGAATACTCATAAAGGTATTCAAGTAAAAAAGAAGGACCATCACCAAAAATATATGTGCATATGTACCGGTTCTAGTTGAAATCCGAACTCCATTTTGTGACGATCGGTCCGTAGTTTCGACCTGGGATTGATTGCAATTTATAATGGACGGATGGACGAGCATACATAGCTGGATAGTTTTATCCAATCGGGATATAAAGATCGATATAGCAAAAGCCGTGCCACCGTGTGCAATGGTGGTCGTGGGATCGATTCCCCGGCCAGTCAACATCAAAATTTTCAACGGTGGCAAAATACCCCTTTATTTAGAAATGCACTTAAAACTTGAAAATAATTTGTCGCTTAGCCCCAATCATGGTGTTAAATTCGCCTTGGCCCCAATAAATATATTCTTTCTCATGATGGAATCTCTCAAAAAAACGCCGTTTAATTTTGCCAGCATTTATAGGGGGTTATCATGAATGAAATTTCCCCGTGTGTTTTGTTTTTCCGACGTTGCAAATTAAGGGAGAAAGTGAAAAAATTCACGGGGAATTGCCGTTCATGATAACGCCCATAATTTAAATGCAAGCGTTTTATTTGAGAGATTCCATCATAAGAAAGAATATATTTATTGAGGCTAAGGGACAAATTATTTTCTAGTTTTAAGTGCATTTCTAAATAAAACACTGAAACTTAATTTTTTTAAATTATTTTTTATTTTTAACTTTTTAGTAAATACATTTTTTTGACCACAGAGCAAAATTATAGTCAATTTAGGCCGAACATTTAGATAAAAACTTTAAAATTCCTGAAATCGTGTAGTACCGTTATATAAAGGCTATACCAAAACCTGTGCTTATGTCCATAATTTTTGGTGGGGAAGTTTCTGTACCATTGGGGACTCCAAATGTCAAGTTACAACCAATTCGGCCTAAAAATTAAGTTAAAATCCTTAAAACACTTGAAACCGGACCGTACCGCTATATGGGGGCTATACCTATACAGCTAATTCGGGCAAAAATGAAGATAAAATCCTCAAAATACCTGGAATCGGGTGGTACCGCTATATAGGGACTGTAGGAAAAAATGGGCCCATATTCATCTATTGCAGCGACGACCACAGAAATACAACCAAAGCGAAGACATGTATGAACGTATGAGTGAAAAAAGCAACAACCACATTATGTTTTTGTTTGTTTCCATTCCTTTACACTGTACGTGAGAGAGAGAGAGAAGCAAATGCAAAAACAACTCAGTGGGCGCCCTCACTATACTTCTTTGCAAAGACAGCGCGTTTCTGATCTATTGTCATCCAAATCTGAAAAGTGTGCAAAGTATTATGCTTAGTTTACACTTACGAATTCCACTCGATTTCAACTGTCAATTCCTTTGCGTATACGTCAAATGAAAACTCATCTGAAATCCATTGGATTTCGTTTGACGTTTAAGCAATGAAATTGACATTTGAAATCGAGTGGATTTCGTAAATGTAAAACAAGCATTAGTCCGATTGGTCAACTGCAACTGTGTCAAAATTGAGTTACCAGATTTGAAATGCAAGTTAAATAAAACATCGTAAAAACACTGTAAAAATGGTAAAAATGGACCAATATTGGTTTTGATTTCATATTCATGTATAGTCATCCAAATCTGAAAAGTGTGCAAAGTTTTAGTTCGATTGGTCAACTGCAACTGTGTCAAAATTGAGTTACCAGATTTTAAATGCAATTTAAATACAACACCGTTAAAACACTATCAAAATGGACCGACATTGGTTTTGATTCCATATTCATGCAAAGTTTCAGTTCGATTGGTCAATGCAACTGTGTTAAAAATTGTTATTTGTTTTTAGTAGATCGGAGAGGAATAAACAAATTCATTTACCGCGTTTGACGCCTTTTTTGGAAAAATCCTTTTTGGTACGGGTTGCCCGTGTGTTCAATGGTTTACCGCAAGATCTTAAGACCTTCAGTGGCTCCTTAATCCGTTATAAAATGAAGTTATTTGAACATTTCAATCGGAGTGATTTTGAAGATTAATAATTTTTCGACTAGTACAAATTTTTGTTATGATTGTTTATGTTCCTTATTTCTAATATTGCTTAGCTGATTACTAAACAGATCTTCATATTTTCTTTAATTACATCCTGTTAATGAATTTTAAGACTATCAAATTAAATTTATTGTTAGATTTAAGCTTTTGGAGTAGTGTATGTTTTGTAGCTTTTGGAACCGCTCTTGGCCCTATGGGCTAGGTTCCCATTTATGAAAATAAATTGAATTGAATTGAAAAATGAGTTACCAGATGTTAACTAAACGGACAGCAAAGCAAGTTAAATAAAACACTGTAAAAATATATTTTTATACCCTACACCACCTTGTGGTAAGGGGTATTTGTGCATTAGTTTGTAACATGCAAAAGGAAACGAGATAGACCCATAGTTCCTTTTAGGGATATACATAGAACCACTTTCTGAGTCGATTTACGCAAGTCCGTCTGTCTGTCCGTCTGTCCATGTATTTTTGTTAACAAAGTACAGGTCGCATTTATTGTCCGATTAACATGAAAATTGGGGAAGATAGCTCCTATATATATTCTCGGCCGATTTTAGGTATTTGATACTCGAAACGCGCTATATACGTCCGATTTCAATGAAATTTGGAATGTGCGACGGAATTTAGTCTAGAAATAAGTGTGCCAAATTATATAGAAATCGGTTCAGATTTGGATATAGCTCCCATATATATTTTCGCCCTATTAAAGGCATTTAGTGCACGAAACACGCTATATATGTCCGATTTCAATGAAATTTGGAATGTGCAACGGAATTTAGTCTAGAAATAAGTGTGTCAAATTATATAGAAATCAGGTCAGATTTGGATATAGCCCCCATATATATTTTCGCCCGATTTAAGGCATTTGGTGCACGAAACACGCTATATATGACCGATTTCAATTAAATTTGGAATGTGCGGTGGTATTTAGTCTAGAAATAAGTGTGCCGTATTATATATAAATCGGTTCAAATTTGGATATAGCTCCTATATATATTCTCGGCCGATTTTAGGTATTTAATGCACGAAACCCGTTATATAAGACCGATTTCAATAAAATTTGGAATGTTTGCCGGGATTTGGCCTAGAAATAAGTGTGCAAAATTATTTCGAAATCGGTTCAGATTTGGATATAGCTCTCATATATATTTTAGGCAGATTTGAGGTATTTAATGCACGAAACACGCTATATATGTCCGATTTTGATGAAATTTGGACTATGTGACGTAATTTGGTCTACAAATAAATGTGAAAAATTATATCGAAATCTGTTCTGATTTGGAGTTAGCTCCCATATATATTTTACATATTCACAGTGGTGTAGGGTATTATATAGTCGGCCCAGCCCGACTTTGATCCTTTCCTTACTGGTTTTAATTGAAAATAATTCGTTCGAAATCATCTTTTGAACAAAAACTAAGAAATTTGCATTGCTTGAATCGTTATACGAAGACTCCAACAGATCTTCATTCTTATAAAAAACGAAATTTGTCATACCAAAAAGCTAAAAAATAAATAAAATTTTTATTTATTTTAGTTATTTTCCAATATATTTCATTAATCATTGCCAAAAAAATTTTTTGAAATTGATTTGTTTTTATTTTTATATGCAGTCGTTAACAAAATCGGTCACGACTCTTTCCTCGTATTTCAACGCCTTACGTGATACCGATTTGTCGTATCAAAAAAATAAATAATATTTATAATCCAAGAAATCCGTCCAGGGAAAGATGAATGTGTTTCTTTCGATATTATATGGATCTATGATGCTATAAAATAAAAAAAATGATCGTAGTATATAATTTTTCATCATATAAAAAAATGCAAACTACGCCTACGACATTAGAACGCTTACGACTACGCCAACCGTAATAAGGGTGCATACCTTTTTACGTAGTCATCTAAAACTATAGTGATTGTGACTTTCTGTACGCAAGACACCATATTTCCATTTTCCATAATTCAGGTATGTGAACCACTGACAGCATATCAAGAGTCTCTAATCCATAGCCTAGGGATCGTTGATCCACTTAGTACTAGCTATGGATTTGGCGTCCTTAGATAGTACCTTGTTAAACGTAGCCACTTCATTTACTCCCGCTATAGAATCACTAAAACTGACCCAAGACCACCGATTAACATTCTAGATTTCACTCTTGTACTTATTGCATTTACCCCAATCCGTTCTCCTGTAATTTCTATAGAGATTTGGAATAATATCACGCTGTGATCCGAGAAGGCATGCTTTTCAAATGTCCTAATATTCTTCATGTCAGCGTCATCCAAATACTTTCCCCTTAAACTTTTTGGGTGTTACCTTTGCTGCATTTTATTAATGTTTCTGCAAAATAAATTTGAATATGGATTTACCTCTGACGTTTGTTTCCCAAGTGCATACCCGTCGTTCCCAAAGATCACCAATATTATGCTCCCCAGCTAGTCAAAAAGTTCCAGCGTGACCTTGTCTGGTTAGTCGTGTTCCTCGTACGGTATGTAGATCGAGGACAGTATCAAGGGCCAGTTTCGCCCTCCTTTCATTCTCACCGTTACATATGTATGTGGTTTCTAAAACCATTTTTCGATTAACCACATTACACTGTGCGACACGAAAAAAATTAACCACATTCTGACACCGCAGCGTGATAGAAGACGAAAAATAAGAAGCCACGTGTCTCGGCGTTTTTCCCTGTTACTTCGAATTTCGCGGTTATGGGCCCCCAAAGACCTGAGGCCTTGATGTCAAAAAGGACCATTTTGTCAGGCTCATATCTTCTAAACCGCTAAGAATTTTGGTTTACTCGTGGAGGCAAAGTTGTAGCTCTCATCTTAAAGAATAATAATTGTGAAGACATAAAATCCATTCAACATTATCTTCAAGGTCAAAATCGTTAAGGTCAAGTTTCCGTTATAATTTTTTCTCAGATTTTGGCCTACAGATATCAAACCGATCAAAATTGAATCAAACAACAAACTACAAAAATGTACCTTAGATCTCAATAAACAACTTTCTAGAACATACGAACCCTGTAGAAATGGTTCTTAAAGGTCAAAATAGCAAAACAAATGCAATTTTTATTTTCTTTTTTCGGTTTCTGCTCCATAGAAATTAAACCATTCAAAATTCAAGAAAACATTCAACCACAATAATGTAGCGATTATATCAGTATACAACTTTGTGGAACATCAGAGCCCACTGCGAACTGTTTTTAAAGGTCAAAATAGCAAAAAACTTTACAAAATATTCGATTTTTATACTTTTTTCTCCGATTCTGGTCCATAGTTACTGAACCGTTCAAAATTCAAGAATACAAGCAACTACAAAAATGTACCTAAGATCTCAGTTAACAACTTTCTAGAACATATGAACATTCTAGGAGCGGCCCTTTAAGCTCAAAATTCCATTAGTTTTACTCATTCTTTCCTGGTCAGGTCCGTAAATAACAAACCTTTCAAATTTTCTAGAGTGTTGAACAGATTGTTATTTCCATTCCTGAGCATTAACCATAATATAATTGTTAGTGAATTTTGAACATGAAGGACCGCTCCTAGAATGTTCATATGTTCTAGAAAGTTGTTAACTGAGATCTTAGGTACATTTTTGTAGTTGCTTGTATTCTTGAATTTTGAACGGTTCGGTAACTATGGACCAGAATCGGAGAAAAAAGTATAAAAATAGAATATTTTGTTAAGTTTTTTGCTACTTTTACCGTTAAAAACAGTTCGCAGTGGGCTCTGATGTTCCACAAAGTTGTATACTGATATAATCGCTACATTATTGTGGTTGAATGTTTTCTTGAATTTTGAATGGTTTAATTTCTATGGAGCAGAAACCGAAAAAAGAAAATAAAAATTGCATTTGTTTTGCTATTTTGACCTTTAAGAACCATTTCTACAGGGTTCGTATGTTCTAGAAAGTTGTTTATTGAGATCTAAGGTACATTTTTGTAGTTAGTTGTTTGATTCAATTTTGATCGGTTTGATAACTGTAGGCCAAAATCTGAGAAAAAATTATAACGGAAACTTGACCTTAACGATTTTGACCTTGAAGATAAGGTTGAATGGATTTTATGTCTTCACAATTATTATTCTATAAGATGAGAGCTACAACTTTGCATCCACGAGTAAACCAAAATTCTTAGCGGTTTAGAAGATATGAGCCTGACAAAATGGTCCTTTTTGACATCAAGGCCTCAGGTCTTTGGGGGCCCATAACCGCGAAATTCGAAGTAACAGGAAAAAACGCCGAGACACGTGTCTTTTTATTTTTCGTCTTCCATTAAGCTGCGGTGCCAGAATATGTTTAATTTTCCATGACACAAAAAATTACACACAGTGTTATTGAACGTATGAAGAGTTTAATACTAATACCTTAAGTAGGCAAAAAATCTGTTGATCAAATTGTATCATTCCTCTATACACTGCTTCTATCACTTCTTCATTGGCCACGCCCATCTAAAACTTCTCATAAAAATATTCTTACGAATAAAACGAATTAAAATTACAAATATAATTTTATTTATTTCTTCAAATCAAAAAGTACACTAACGGTGTAGGTATTATTATACATCTATATAAAGTAATTTTGGAACATGGTTGGAGGAAACACTCGAAAACAGCCAAAACAATTTAAATACATTGAAACGAATTGTTGCTTGTTTTTATTCTTTCAATATTTGTGATTTGTAGAATTTTAGTAAAGCTTTCGCTTCATTATGCCATATAAAATTGATTTCCGCTTAGTAAAAATTGTAACATGTCTAATATAAAGTAAGTACAAAACAAAGATTTCTTGTTAAGAAAAAAAAAACAATTTCTAGTCAAACAAAAATTTTTCCACATGCAAAAACAAACTTTCGAATGGAGAAAAAGGATTTGGGAAATTCATGCAAATTTGCAATGGAGGGAAACAATTTAAAATTTTTAGTCCAATGAAAAATATAATTGTTTTAACAAACGTAATAAATCACACGAGTCCACATAGGAGGTGAATCAGTTATTTGCATGCAACTGGTGTTTTTTCACAATCAGGATAGATATTGTTATTAACAAGATTTGGTGGAGGAAATAAGGAATATACAGTTACAGACTAATTTAATATTGGTTTATGGATGATCATTACTTCTTCTTGCGTCCTTTTTTAGCTGGTGGTGGGGCAGCAGCTGTTTCAGCTTCCTCCTTCTTGGACTCCTCGGTGTTATTTGACTTGGTTTCATCTTCTTTTACCTTTTCTCCGTTCGTTGTTGGCTTCTCAGTTTCTGTGCTAGCATCATCCTTAACATCATTCTCTTTGTTGGCTGCCTTTGATTTTGCTGGTGCCTTTTTTGTTGGCTTTTCTTTTGTGTTTTCTTCTGACGCTGGTTGATTTTCATCTTCTACCAAAAATATACTATGTTGTCCGCCACTGGATGCTCTAATTATACGTTTCCCTTCGGTTTGTTTGCTTACAATTAGCACAGGCTCAAGAGCATCATCATCGGATCCTGTACCCAATTGATGATTAGAACCCATACCCCAGGAGTACAATTTACCATCATCGGTTAGAGCAAATGACTGGGCCTCACCGCAGGATACACTAACGATTTTCTTGCCTTTTAGTGCTGTAATTGGCTTTAATTCCGTCAGATCGTCAGCCACCGTTCCCAATCCCAAGCGGCCGTAATCTTTACGACCAATAACAAAAACAGAACCATCTTCTTTAAGAATCAAAGTATGATGTTGTCCACCAGCTATTTGTTTTACATTTTCAATTTTGGTGTTTATGGGGTTGATAATGGTTGGCAAATCTTTGGCGATAGCAAGGAGTTGCTTGTAATTGTTTAAACCAAATGCCCATATAATTCCGGATTGTGCTTCACGCAAAAACGTACAATAATTTGTTGCCCATATGGCTTCAATTGGCTTGTTTTTGTTTTTAATCACAACCAAACCAGGTTTGAGCAATTCTGTTTTTCCTCTTCTGCCTTCGCCCGATGCTGATCTTAGTGATACTCTGCCCAATTGACCTTGTTCAGCACATCCAACAGTATAAACCTTGCCTTGGCAAGTCAAAATAACCAAATGGTCAGCTCCGGAGGCGATGTCACAACAAGTCATATCTGGTAAAACATTTATGGGCATCCGTTTATTTCCTTCCAATGTCAGGCCCATATTGCCATGTGAGTCACGAAAAGATCCCCATGCAAAAACTCTGCCATCCTCAAGCAAACACGCCGAATGTGAGTCACCCGCTGAAATTTTTAATACTTTTCCGGGTAAATCCACTGGACGAGGTTCAAATTCAGAGCCCTCTTCACTGCTATCGCGGCCGAGGGCACCTTCATCATTGCAGCCAAATGAAAAAACACGTCCGTCGTGTGTTAATACCAAATTGTGCATACCTCCAGCTTTAACGTCTACCACATTAGCAATTTTCTCGAGCAATGCAGGACGCTTACGTTCAAATTTGGAGTCGTCGTCACCCAAGCCAAGCTGGCCCATATCACCTTGACCACACACCAAGGCACGGCCAACAACACGCGGTCTTTCTGGTAGCGGCAAAGCAAATGCCATCCGCAACCTCTTACCTTTGGGTCCGGCATCAGTAGTTTCCCCTTTGTTATTGTTATCTACATCTGTTGTGGGGTCAGATTCGGCTTTCCTTCTTATGGCAACGCGTGGCATTATGAATCAGTAGAAATTTGTACTTTTTATGGCTAGAAAAACCTATAAGTGATGGATTCGTTTAAAGAACAAAAATTGTTTGCAGAATTTACTTACAAAATTTTGCTCTTGTTTCGCTTGTTTTTAGGTTCTTCGAAGGAAGTTTCAACAGTCTTTAGGCGGGGAGACTAATTACTAACTTCTATCAATGTTTTTGGCTGCTTTTCTCGTCAAACGTGCGTTTGCTTTGATCTTTACGATGTTACTGTTTAAAGACAAAAATGTCTCAAAAATGCCTGGCTTTTTTGAGAATTTGTCAAACAGATTTCGTTTGCCTGCTCTGTCCAATTTTTGTCCTTTTTAAGAGTCCTTTATTCCTTTTTTACCTGACAATGTGCGCGGGAAAAATTCTGATGCAGCAAGCCGGTAGAAAGATTTGTATTGGTATTGGTGAGGAAACAGCTGTCAATTTTTTGCACATTATTCAGTGCTGCCAAGTTATGATATTTTGTCACATTAGCTGTGTTTCTTTACTTACCTGAGATTCATGGTACAATAATACAGGTAGCATTATCATGCCAGCTGATGGTAACATAATGTGTCAATTGCATTGAATTGATGTCAAATTTTGACATCTTATGTTGCCAACAATTGCCGATGCGGCTACCTGTGTATTTGTACCATGCTGAGATTACCATTTTTACCATTTGTTACCATTTTACAGCTATACCTAAAGCGCTCGGCACATACGGTGCGTTGAGCGTCGCGCTACAACAACCACATGAAAAATGTGTAAGTGATGCCAAGTTTTTTGAAAAACAACAACATGGCTGACGCATTAAGCGCTCGGCACATACGGTGCGTTGAGCGTCGTGCTACAACAACCACATGAAAAATGTGTAAGTGATGCCAAGTTTTTTGAAAAACAACAACATGGCTGGCGCATTAAAGTTAAACATAATTTAACTGTTTTGGGACAACGCGTGTCCCAAAGTGTCACTAAACGGACCGTATGTGCCGATGGCTTTATGGCCCCGGCACATACGGCGCGTTGAGCGTTGCGGTACAACAACCACATGAAAACTTCAAGAACAAACTTGGCATCACTTACACATTTTTCATGTGGTTGTTGTTTTTAACGCGTGACGCGACTCACAACGGACCGTATGTGCCGGGGCCATTAAAGTTAAACATAATTTAACTGTTTTGGGACAACGCATGTCCCAACGTGTCACTAAACGGACCGTATGTGCCGAGGGCTTAAGTCGTGACGTACAAAAAATATTCGCCTACCTACCACAACAACGCTCTCTGAGCGTCCGTATTACCCAAATACGTTGAATCCGAAATTCCATGGTATAAGTAAAGAGGTAGATTTAAATGAAAAAAATCTATAGAACCCTTGTTTTTCTTGAATTCCTAAAACTTCAAAATAAAAGCAACAAGTGGGTTTGTTTACAATGCATTTTTTGAGCAGTTTATAAAAAACGCGAAAAATGAATGAAGAGTTAAGTTTTCTCCACATTATCGAGTTGTGAATATGATAAACTGATTGCTTCAATGCAAATCTCACCAATTTCTTCCATACAAATGGTCTAAAAACAATTTTAAAAATCATTGAATTCGATTGTTTTTAAAATTGTTTGGCATATTATTCAAACAACACACATACATACACAGTTTGTTTATATTGTTTTGAAGTTTTAGGCATACTCGAAAGAAAAAAATTAAATTGACATAAAGCTTTGGCTAACCTTTCTTATTAAACCATGCGAAATTCCATTTAAAACACAAAAAGAAAATGGACGAAAAATAGAAGAAAAAGTCGAACGGTGACAAAACTAAATTAAAAACTGTGAAATAAAAGACGAAAATTGATTTTTATGTTTCTTTTTGACATTGCTGCCAGATCTACCATTTTCCGTTCCTTTACTTTTCTGGTAAAATTGTTCATGAGAGAGCAATATTGACACTTTTCTCTTTTACCACTCTTACCATTAAAAAAGTAAAGGAACAAAGCTATTATGTGCCGTTTCCACGGTACGTCGTTCGTTCTCTATTCGTTGTTCGGCCCATAACTACCCAGCAAAATAAATTGGAAGTAGTGCAATGTAGACTAGTTCTTTCACGGCATGTTTTTATGCAGTTCAAACGGAGTCGTGAAAAAGGCACTCCGTTCCTCACAATTTAACAGCATCCGGATGCAGTACAAACGGAGTCGTGAAAAAGGCACTCCGTTCACTACATTTTAATAGCAGTCGTTAGAGATCCCTACATGTACATAAATCAGTTTGTACATCTCTACAGGCAGCGGAATACATTTCCAAAAAGAAGTAATCGTGTTAACATTTCCAAACATTTGTTAAAACAAACTAAATAATATTTAATTTGTGAACATTTGTGAACTCACGAGAAGAAAATTTCCCAATGGAGTACTGTTGGAGTACATGTCGAAATCTTAAAGCGGTCGGCACATACGGTGCGTTGTGCGTCGCGCTACAACAACCACATGAAAAATGTGTAAGTGATGCCAAGTTTTTTGAAAAACAACAACATGGCTGGCGCATTAAAGTTAAACATAATTTAACTGTTTTGGGACAACGCATGTCCCAACGTGTCACTAAACGGACCGTATGTGCCGAGGGCTTAACTGGTGATGGGAAGACAATATCAAACCCATTTAGCAGATGAAGCAAAAGCACTTAAGCTTTGATTAAATGAAGAGCGAAGGAAACACTCATGTTTGCGATTGAATTCAATAGAGAATTTTCATAATTTGTGTTAATTTAATAAAGTTATTAATATTTTTGTTTTACACAAATAATAAATGCATTTTATTTTGTTATTCAAAACACGTGCTCTGGACTGCCTCCTATTCTACCCCAAAGGGACAGTTAAAATGCAATGCCAAAGGGTCAGTTAGAATGCAGTGCCAAAGGTTCAGTTAAAATGCAATTCCAAAGGGTCAGTTAAAATGCGGTGCAATGGAGTGCCTCTTTCCGGGGTCACTCCCTTGTAAAAATCATGAGTGAAAATGCATAATTTGATGCACTTCCAAATCACTTGTACATATCATTTAACTGCCTCTTTGGATGCAAACTTTTCGCTGGGTACGAATAAATTAGTCCCGGTCCACTCTAGCGTGAATTTCATTAAATAATTTCATGAAATTAGGCGTTCTTAAATCGAATTCCTCACTGCAGCAATTTCATGATTTTACTCTACTATGGAAGTCGATCTAGTGACGCATAATTTCATGAAATTTTTTCAATGAAATTACTCTAGTGTGGACCGGGACTTACTGAAGCTGAAAACACATCCAACGTTTGAGTAATGTCATGTTCACACGAGCGTTTGAAGTACGTTGTTCGCCTCTCGAAATACGTACACGAATTAATCCGTTTCCATGACACCATTCGTAATTAATAGTGCGGTTACACTACAGTTTTTTGCCGGGTTAACCCACATTATGAGGATTTATTACTTAATCTGGTCAAATCTGACCAGATTTGCCATACAAAAATTAAATCCTCTCACGACTGGGTTTATTTTAAATCCGGCACAAATCCACCAAAAATACAGTGTTGTATTCGGTATTTGTGCAAAAGAATCCAACTCTACTCAAAAAGTACCAAAAGTTGCAACTGTTTTTGCAACAGAGTTTGTCGTGTTTTACACGTTTACGATTGGTCGTATGAGATTTTATGGAGTTAGTAAATCTAAAGTTATTTGGAAATCATAAAATTATTTATTTTTTTTTTTTTATTAGACACTTTTTTAACAAAAAGTACGCTTGATACCATGACACAAAAATGTATCCCTATGTAAAATATACCAATATGAGCAAAGAGGGGACGATATCTCATACGAGAAATCGTAAAAGTGTAACACACGACTTTATTAGTTATTTTGTATGTATACGTAAACAAACATCAGCTGACAGTTTATATCCTCGAAAAGCTAAGTGTAACCAGCAAAGATTAACCCACTGGATCTATTAAACCCAGTGGGTTAACCTTCAATAGTGTAACCGGGGTATAAGAGAAACATCATTTATTTTTGCTTACTTTTTGCTTCCTCGTTTTCATGAGAATTTGAACACATAACACGTGTAACATATATTAAATGAGCAGGAAAAACCATGGTATAAGTAAAGAGGTAGATTTAAATGAAAAAAATCTATAGAACCCTTGTTTTCTTGAATTCCTAAAAATTCAAAATGAAAGCAACAAGTGGGTTTGTTTACAATCCATTTTTTGAGCATTTTATAAAAAACGCGAAAAATGAATGAAGAGTTAAGTTTTCTCCACATAATCGAGTTGTGAATATGATAAACTGATTGTTTCAATGCAAATCTCACCAATTTCTTCCATACAAATGGTCTAAAAACAAATTTAAAAATCATTGAATTCGATTGTTTTTTAAATTGTTTGGCATATTATTCAAACACCACACACACATACACAGTTTGTTTATATTGTTTTGAAGTTTTAGGCATAATCGAATGAAAAAATTTAAATTGACAAAAAGCTTTGGCTAACCTTTCTTATTAAACCATGGGAAAAACACTAACCTTTCCTGCGAATGTATATTTTTTGCATTTTTTTTAATTGCACACTTTTCATTCATATCTTCCATTAATTCTGAAAATTTTGGTATTTTCTGTACATTTTTATATGTTTCTATTTTCAAAATTAATGAGGGATAGAGAGACATGTCCAAATAATATTTTTGTATACAGACTTTCAGGCAGATATTTGACTTTTGTTTCTAGATTTGTACGCGAATTTGAAACAATGGGCAAAAATGTAACTGCAATGAAAGAGAATAGAAAATTTGCTATGCTTTGAATGTATACTAATCGTTGAATCGTTCACTTTTCATTAATGTTTCGTACCTTTTCTAAAAAAACCCTACATTTTTAAATTTTGTAATTTGTCTGTCATAATTAGCTGTGTTCCAGAACTAAAAAGTTTTTACAATTTTTACGACTTTTACACATTTTACTCGAAAAAGCGTTCCCGTACACAAAAAAGTTGTAAAATGTTCACTTCTCTTTAAACAAAAATGGCGCTGAATGACGCTCTCTTTAAAAACTTTTTACACGACAAATTTGGGCGAGTAAAAAAATAGTAACATGGTTGTCGGCGTCTGATTGGCTGATACGCCGACTTTGACATTTGTTCCAGTTTTTTTGACGTATTTACCATTTTTCCGTTCCCGAACTTTTTGAAAAAACTTTTTTGTGACAACAATTTTTCTCTATTTCTCTCTTTTACGAGTTTTACTATTAAAAAGTACGGGAACGAAGCTATTAATTTATTTCGGTAAATAATCTCATTTTTTAGAGATGGGACATATTGTATCGTTGTTCGGAGAGTATTTCTACTTTAATGTTTGGTTTACATTCGGCGTCTTTTCGTGATTTCGCGCGGAATCAAGCAAAAATTATCATGATTTCGCATACAAAAATGAAATCATCTCATTTCGTGATTTCAGCGAAATCCACATCGAAATCGCAGTACACATGATATACAACCCTGTTATTGCCTGAAAAAGTACCAAAAGTTGCAACACTTTTCACTAGAGTTGTACAATCTAGTTCATTTGAAAGATCTAGTTCAATAGTTCAGCTCTTTTAACTGAACTAGTTCAGTAATCTAGTTCATAGTTCACTATCCAGTTCATTCATTCGGATCATAATCGTTCAATCAAACACATACATACACCAAATAGAAACAAACAATAGCAAAAATCTTATCAATGTGAAAAAGCTTTGTGTGTGTGTGTGTTTCTTTATATTTTTTTCTATCCAGAACAAGGCACATTCAATATGGGAATATGTGGAATTTGTTGTGTTTTTGAAGAAATCTTCACTTTCGAACAGCCATTCATTGTACCTTGATCCAAAACGTAAACAAACTCATCAAATTACGAAGGCATCACTTAACACTGACGACGGCGTAACTTTATGCATATGTGATAGAGTTGCGTCGTTCATGAACGAACCGGCACAAAGGAACGATTCCGTGAAAAGAACGAACGGATCCGTATCCAGCTCATTCCTTTATATCGTTCATTTAGATCCCCGATTCCCCGATGGACGAGTCATTGCTGCTTACAAAATTAGCAGCATTGGTTTTGCAGTCAAACTCTAAACAAACGCTGCGTTAGCGCAAGCAGCACAATTTTCCACACAAAACAAACAATGATTCAGAGAGCTACTCTCGCTCAGTAACTCACCTCATTCAGTAGCACATCTCGATCATATCTTTCTTTTGCATCATTCGTTCATCTGGTTCTTTCATATCAAAACCACCACCACTACGCTCAGAAACAAAAACCACCCCCATTAGCACACAATGTGTCATTCGTGAACGAACATTTTCAAAAGAACGATTCGGTGAAAAGAACGACGGAGTCATATGCAGCAGAGAACGAACGACTTCAAAAGAAAATAATACAGTCAAATGTATTGTTAAACGAAAAAGAGCCAACGAACGAAGTAAACGACCCGGATCTTTTTGGTGAACGGAATGAAAAAGATCGATCCGCTCAATGAACGAGATTGCCCAACACTAATATGTGAACGACATGTTGAACTAGATTGTGAATCGTTCGTTCGTTGATCGTACGGTCGCCGACTGATTATAGTTCAGTGAACTATTGAACTATAATGAACTATATCGACTGATCTAGTTCATACGCTCTATTCAATGAATCGTTCAATTGAACTAGTTCGTTCATGAATTATACAACTCTACTTTTCACGTATCACAATAAACAAGGTAGATGGTCAATTAAAGCAACAAAAAATTTTAGTATCAAAATTTGTAAACAATGTGAAAAAAAAATATTAAATTACTTTGTCACAATGCTATTTTTCAGTTTGTTATTGTACTTTTTTAATGGTAATGTTAGAAAAAAGAGCGAATTGTCAAAAATTGATTCCCCATACAAATTTCTTAAAAAATAATGGAACGAAAAAATTACGGAAATTGCAAAAACTGCAGCAAATCAACGTATCAGCTATCGTATTTAGATGATAATGAACATGTTGCTAGTTTCTACTATGCCAAAATTGTACGGCAAAAAACAGGAGAATAGGGTGTTATTCGGCCCTGTTTTTGTTTAAAGAGAAGTGCAAGTCTTGCTGAACTTCGGAGTACGGGAACGCATTTTTAGCTCTAAACGGGAAAACTGCTGCAAGTTCTGAACACACCTTTTATCTATCAAAATGTATTATTATTATGATGTCTCAACGATAAAATCATTTTTTATTTTCTCATTTGTTATTACTATACACAACTAATACGATATATAGATAATTTTACGATAATTTTCGAGTTGTAAGTTGTAAAGTTCTATATTGTCGTATATTTTTGATGACTAATTCAATTTACAACAACTTGTTTTGAAAATTCATGTTCGATCAGCTGCGCATAGGCATCTACCTTGATCATTAGCTTACCTGAGGTTACCATTGTTGCCATTTGTTACCATTTTTAACCTGCAAAGCGTTCCTTAACCCCGAAAAGTGGCAAAACTGGAAGCAATTTTTAAGAGAGTGAAAGTGGAGAGAGGTCGAAAATGGCTTTCTCTTCTACCACAGGCTACCAGCAAAATTTCTGCAGGTAAAAAATGGCAGAACTGATTTTTCGACTTTTGAGTCGAACGCTGACAAAACTAAATGAAAAACTGTGAAATAAAAGACGAAAATTGATTTTTTATGTTTCTTTTTGACATTGCTGCCACATTTACCATTTTCCGTTCCTTTACTTTTCTGGTAAAAATGTTCATGAGAGAGCAATTTTGACATTTTTCTATTTTACCACCCTTACCATTAAAAAAGTAAAGGAACAAAGCTATTGTGATATGTTTGAAATCAACAAAAAAATAAGTGTAAACACCGGGATGTATTTCAGGATTTCGTGAAATCCAGTGGATTTTAGAGCGCAAGTGTAAACTTGGCATAACAACGTAGAAAATTGTATGGGGGGGGAATCAAGTAATTTATTCGTATTTGAGGGTCGAACAACGAATAGAGAACGAACGACGTACCGTGGAAACGGGCTATAAAGTTTTGTATCATTTCTGGTAGAATGCTTGGTTTACATTAGTTGTGTCTTTTTACTTTTTCAGTAATAATTATTCAGTAACTTCTTTTCAGAGAGTAAGTCCCAATTTACATTGGGCGAGTTTACTTGCGGCAATTGTTATTTTGTAGGAGAGAGAGGTGAGGCATATGGTAACCCTTTGCCTCTCAGCACCCTCACTCACCTACAAACTGACAATTACGGCAAGTAAACTCGCCTAATGTAAATTGGGACTAATACTATGTTTACATTAACGAAATCCATTCGATTTCATCTGTCAATTCCATTGTGTATACGTCAAATGAAAACTCATCTGAAATCGATAGGATTTCATTTGACGTTTGAGCAATGGAATTGACAGTTGAAATCAAGTGGATTTCGTAAATGTAAACATAGTATAAGAGAGATTTTACTCTTTGATACGAAAATAGAGAAAAAAGTAAAAAGACAGCATTTAGTAAACTTTAGCAAGGTAACAGTTGATTACCAAAACAAAAACATTGGCGCCAATGTATGTAAGAAAAACTAACTACAAAGCAATGAAGAAGTTTGTAAATTTTAAGTAAAATAAATAAGAAATTGTTAAAAGATTAATAAAATAATCAATAAATATAACTGAATCGCATTATTTGCAGTATTTTTCCACAAATATCACATAAACATTGAACATCTGACCATTAACAGGTGACTGAAAATCAGCTGATCGACCTTGCTAAATGTTGCTGGGAAAAATTCTTTTAGCAACCTTTAGCAAGTTCTCAGCAAACAACTGTCAAAATTGTTCTCTCATTTCGCTCTCTTTTACTGAACTTTTGTGTAAAAAAAGACAGCATTTAGTAACATTTCGTAATAATTATTACAAATTATCACGTAAAAAGACACACCTATTTACGAAATCCACTTGATTTCAACTGTCAAATCCATAGGTTAAACGTCAAATGAAATCCAGATGAGATTTCATTTGACGTTTGAGCTATGGAATTGACAGTTGAAATCGAGTGGATTTCGTAATTCTTCGTAGACACGTTCTATATGTATATAGTTAAGAATTCCTCATTCAAAAATCAGCTTTCCACATTTGCGCTAAGGCGAGTAAATCGGTCTACAAAATTTGACAATTCGTGTGAGAACTATAAAATTTGTTACAAAAACAGGGGGTTAATGTGATTGAATTTAATGGAAACTTTTTTTAATTTGTGTTTATATAATAAAGTTCTTTGTGTTCTTGTTTTACACAAATAATAAATGCGTTTTATTTATTCTTTAGACTGACTAAAAATACAATCCGAAGAGTGCCTTTAAATTCAATCCAAACACTACATCAAAAGCTGTGATTTGGATCGAAAATTGAGTGCATCCAAGCTGTGTGCTGTGGAAGCAAAATGGAGTGCATCCTAGCTGCGCACTCCCTTGTAAAATTCATAAGTGAATTCATAGAAAAAGATGTACTCCAACGTCACTTGTACTGTACACCTGTAGTGATTCAACTGCATCCGCGGATGCAAACTTTTTGCTGGGTAGTTCACAGAAATGTAAAGGAGAGTAAACAATTGCTTTAATTTTATAAAAATATTAAAAAAATACATTTTACTTTTCTGAAAAATGTGTACCCAGCAAAAAATAAAAAAATAAAGAAATAAAAACTTAAGTTGCGAACATTTTTGCGGTAATTCACAAGACGAAGGGGGTTATCATGAACGGCAATTCCCCGTGAATTTTTTCACTTTCTCCCTTAAGTTTCAACGGCGGAAAGACGAAACTCACGGGGAAATTTCATTCATGATAACCCCCGAAATGTTTAATGGAGTGGAGTCCAGTTGGAATCCATGTCGAAAGCTGAACTAGTGATTGGAAGGCAACATAAAAAACCTTTAGGATGCAGTTGAATCACTACAAGTGTACAGTACATTTGCCATTGGAGTACATCTTTTCCTATGAATTCACTTATGAATTTTACAAGAGGTCGCGCAGCTAGGATGCAGTCCATTTTGCTTCCACAGCTAGGATGCACACCATTTTAGATCCAAATCATGTCTTACAGGGTGTTTTTGTAAAAATGATTGCCTGTCACACGAACCGTTCGTACTAAAACGTATACGTTCAAAATTTGGTTCTTGTAAAATTTTACGAACCATTCGTTTTTATCTGAAAGCTTTCGTCTATTTCATAAAAGCTTTTATATTTCAGGGTTTCCATGATACTTATTTTGTGAATTTTACATATGCTTCTGCACGTAAAATTTATTACTTGATGGCAACTCCGATAAACAGATGACAAACAAAAAATAAGAAAAAAATGTAATCAAATTTGTCCAAAAATAATTGTGATAATATGAAGAAACGGATGTACATATACGCGTGTGCTTCTATACACTTCCGTTACACATGCCAGTGAATTGGTGCCAATTGAGTACATGTATTATACTCGAAAATGCCGAAAAAGTGTTCGACTGGCATGCAGTTGTCTTGTGTGTTTACACATGCCAGTGCAAGTTCAATCTCAAAATTATTTTAAGCCGCATTAACACACAAAAGTGCATTATATTTCAGATTTAAAACACAATTCACAACATATTTTATTACTTTTTATTTTATTTCGTTTTAAAAAGATTGTTTTCAATCATAAACATAATGAATCTGGTATTGCCGCCTTTTCAATATTGTATAATCCCAGAGGGGAAATTATTTATCAACCTATATTTGCATGAAAAACATCAAAATTATGTCTTTACTAACCACTAATATATTGCAGCTACCAAGACGTATTATTTGTGTTTCCTAATCTTTTTGAAAATATGCATTAAATCTTTGCATTCTTAAAAGAAACAAAAATGAACATGGATTAAAAAATAGTCTCGGCAACTCTTTTTTCATTTTCGACATATCATTGGCAGCCAGCTCAAAATTTTGCTGGCATGAAAAATCTAGTGCCAGTGGAGTCGACAATTCAAAAAATGTAATTGTGTTAGTAAAAAATTGTGTATGTATTGAATTTTTCGAACTGTCACTGGCATGTGTAAAGGTTGGGATAGAAAAAAAATAAAATTGCATTCCCTTCCAGTTTTCGTGTGTTTTGTGCCATTCATTACTCAAATTATTTAATTTTCATTCAAAACGATGGGTCTTTTCCATTCGTTTATTTTTGACGTATTCGTTCGTCTGATTTTGTTACGAAAACTAAAAAAATTACGAAAATAAAAAGCTTTCATTTGTTTGTCACACGAATACAAACGTCAACCGCTATGAAAACCAAATTGTGTCTTCGTTCATGAAATCGACGAACGAATGGGCAAAAACTTTTTACAAAAACACGCTGTTAAGATGCAGTGCTTTGGATTGAATTTATATGCATTCTTCGGACTGTATTTTTAATCAGTCCAAAGATGCAATTAAAATGGAAGCCATTGCGAAAGATCCAAAATAAATAAAATGCATTTATTATTTGTGTAAAACAAGAACACAAAGAACTTTATTATATAAACACAAATTAAAAAAGTTTCCATTAAATTCAATCACATTTGAGCTTACTTCCTCCGTTCTCGATTTAATCCAAGCGCATCTGATTTTCTTTCATCATCCTAAAGTTGTTTTATGTTGCCTTCCCATCACTAGTTCAGCTTTCGACACGGACTCCAACTCCACTCCCTTAAAAATTTCCGTCTCGTGAATTACAGCAAAAATGTTCGCAACTTAAATTGTTATTTCTTTATTTTATAAAAAATTCTTCGAAATGTATACCACGAATATTGTCAATTATTTTATATTCCATTTCAGAAAAAAGGATAAATTTTTTCCCGCTACATCAACGATTTTTGATATGTAGGTCGAGAAAAAAATTCCCAGTACGAATCTGGTCGCGAGCCAATTTTTGGTTGTTGCGCACAAAAGTTATGGCCCTTTTATTTCGCTTTTTAAGAATGGAAATATTATAAAAACGCTAATTATTATGAGCACAATTGTTACTAAAAAGTTCTCTCGAAGTGACTTCAGCGAGTAGATTTCATAATACCTACAAAATGTTACACAGAATTGGCGGAATGTACATAAAATTGATAAATTAATGAATATAAGTCAACTTTTTTCAAAATTAAGGCCCATTTAATCAAAACTTCATGGCGATTCAAATGAGACTACAAACATAGAGATTGGTGTTATAGTTTCGATTTTACAGCCAAAATAAGCACATATTTTGGTCAAAAAAATAATTTTTTGTTTAAAAAAATATTTTTTCACATGCATTATGTTGTAAAAAATATTGAAAAAATCTATAGGAATACTTCTTTCATTTTGCTTAAATCTCCCAATAAAATATACGGATTTTGCTTTGACATTCATATTAAAGCTTTCCCATAAATAGAGGTCAAATAAACTATTTTAATTTATATGCATTTTACGTGTAAATCACGTAATTATCAAAATCATTTTGTCCGCATGTGATTTTCATGTACAAGACCATATCTTTTAAGTTGTATATATTTTTCGAAATTTGATTTGGAGGCTAAGATGTAGCATCGGCAGCATCTTAGCATTAAAAAAACCTACACAGTCTTACATATATGTATACTTATAAGTATATAAGTATATGTATACTTATAAGTATATAAGTATACATACCCCCCTAATATTTCAGTTTTTTCACAAATATTGAAAACTGAACACTTTATGGGTATTCATTAGATGAAATCATGTTTTATTATTAAAAATTTAATTATATTTATTATCATTTCATGCTTTTAAAAGAAAATAACATAAAATTAGTGCATTTCTGGGTTTTAGCGAATTTACATAAGTATACATACGGCATGTAAACTCCAGCAGACCAAACACGGTTAATATTTCGTGTGGCCTCCATTTGCTTTTATCACAGCAGCTAGACGTGTTGGCATTGATAGAGCCAATTTTTTAGTGGTTTCAGGTAATATTTTGTTCCATTCATCCACCAAAGCTTCCTTTAGCGCTGGAACTGATGTAACCTGCCGCTTTCAAAATATCCCACAAATGTTCAATAACATTAAGATCTGGGGACTGTGGGGGATGTTCTAATTTAGTTTTAACATTATAAAGAAGCCACTCCTTGACAATCATTGATGAATGCTTCGGATCATTGTCTTGAAGAAATACGGGATCTTCTCCAATATCCAATAATTCCACACTGGGGAGGTAACTGTCCTTTAAAATGTCAATGTACATAGTCTTATCCATAATTCCCTCTATAAACCTGAGTTTTCCAACCCCATTTGCCGCCATACATCCCCAGACCATGACTGATCCACCTCCGTGTTTTACTGTAGAATTAACGTTCTGAGGCAGGAACTCAGTGTTTGGCTTTCGCCAGACTTTAGAGCGACCATCGCCACCAAATACCATAAATTTACATTCGTCGGTAAAAATCACCCTTTCCCAGAAGGTAGGATCCTTCAAATCGCTTTTGGATATTTGCAGGTCTTAGTAAAGGCTTTTCCCTTGCAACTCTGCTATTATAGCCGTTCTTTTTAATTACTCTACGAACTGTCTGGTCAGAAATATTAATTCCTATACTACTCCTTATGTTCCGATTTATTTCGACCGCACTTTGCTTCGGATTTTCCAGTACAGATCGTATTATCGTCCTTTCTGTTCGGTTGTCGAGGGTACGCGGTCGGCCAGGACGCGTTTTATTTACAAAATTACCATTTTTTTCGAAATTTTTAATTATTGATTGTACTGTTGACTTTGTTAAATCCAAAAGTTTTCCAATTTCACCGAGAGACTTTCCTTTATTTCGCAATTTTACAACCGATTTTCGAATTGGTTCAGGAATTACTTTGCCCCTACCCATTATGATCTGCGATCGGTATTCTATGACTTTTTCTTTCGCAAATCCAAAACTAAATGATAAATAACAACATTTATTTTTTATTTCACGCGTAAAAAAAAAAAACATTTTATAGCGGTACAAATAACGGTACATCAATTATTTGCAGCGTATGTATACTTTTGTAACATTCAAAAATTGTATTTTTCTGGTTTTTGTTTGCAATTCTCATAAAAAATAAATGGATTTTTTCTAAAGCCTATTTAAATAATGTTTATTTCGTACATTTTTACCAATAAATAAAAGTAAATTAAATATATATTCCATTTTCCACAAGAAAACTAAATATTACCAGCCGTACGTAAACTTATGTAAGACTGTGTATAAAATATCGCTAATTCGCATCCGATTTCAGTGTCCACCATGAAAATCTATATCGAAATATATCTATTTGAAGGCGATCAATCTAGAACCGTGGATGTAGCTTCACACACTATTTTTTGGGATAAAATAAATGTAGCTTCCTTATCAGTGAAGTTTTCAAATCTCTGTTTCCGCTAAAACGAATATGCTGTGGTAACGATCCGCAGAAAACGCGATATTTTCAAAAACAATTTTAGGTAATTTTTCTACTTTGGAATTTCTCGTAACTCGCGTTTTAGTAGATGGATTTTCACGAGGAATGATTTATTGGATCCGGAACGTAAAAAACTAAAATGTGGAATGGAGTACGAGATAATCTAGAGACAATTGCAAATATTAGACACTAAAAATATGATTTTTAGAAAAATGTTCGCACAAAATTTCCGCATTTGGATGCAGATTTCTATGAAGCTGTGCAGAATCGCAAGTACTACAATCCTATATATGATTTTTTGAAAAACTTGTTTGTGGAATTAAATTAGAAGAAAATCTCAAAACACACTGTAAATCTGACTTCAACATGTCAGCATCATTTAATGGTAGAAGCAGTTCAAATTTTGAAAAGTAATACATTAGTGAGATGATCCTTATTTAGTTTGCTTCTACTTTTACTTTGATAGGAAAATCGAGAGAAGTGTGGTTTACTCAAAAATCGAGAGAAAACAAAAAAAAAGACATGTTGGCTTCAACACATTTTTACCCATTTTTTAACATAAATATAGCCACAGCTTCCACGCAAATTATCTTTTAAGCCAAATATTTTTTGCCACGTCCAAAAACATTTCATTTTATCCAAAAATATTTAATTTGTATAATATACAATCACAAGTCGCGTGTTCTAAAAGGGTAAAACTTGACTTCAGCTATGTTAAATTTTCAAAAATATTGGTGATACACTCTTGGTTGTTTTTTTGAAAAAATGTGTAGGGATCAACCCACTGTTTTTTTCTGTAGGGATCTCTACATCATCGAAGGATGTTGTGAAATCATAACTCCACATGCACAACTTCCAAAATTTTTTGCTGGGAACATTCCCCATTCAATTTGATTTTTCTGTGTTTTTTTTTTTCTCTAAAGAAATTGTGAACCTCTAAATGGGTCACCCCTTATATTTAGAAAAATGTGTATAAATAAAAACAAAAAACTCACCTCTATTGGATCGATGGAATGGGTTCAAATACTGATGAAAATATCGGATCTTTCATGTCTGTCTTTGCATGGGTTCAAATGCTGATGAAAAGATCGGATCTTTCACGACTTTCTTTGCATTGGTTCAAATGTTAATGAAAAGATCGGATTTTTCCACGACTTCGTTTGAACCAATGCAAAAGATGCCATGAAATCAGGTCATCGCATGGAATCCCTTCCTTCAAATTCCTGTGTAGATGCCTAATGATACTTTAAAACAGGTAGAAAACAAACATATACATACACACATATGTATATGATTTGGGTATAGTATCACATTGTCTTAACAGATTTTATGTGTAGATAATAATACATTACATCTGGAAAAAACATACAGGGCAATCATGAATATTTCCCTCGGAATTTTCCGCACAGAAAATAATTGTAAATTGTGAAATTCTTTTAAAATCAATATTTGTAAAACGCTGAAAATTACTAGATTCACTTAATTATGGCGTATTCTAGTCGAATCGACAAAAATATTCCCTTTTTGGGCATAAATATGGAAATATAAAAATTATGAAATTAAGGAAAGGAAACAAATTTCGCATGGAATTTTTATTCATGATTGCACTGATACATATCGATGTAACATAGGTTGTGTTTTCCCAATAAGACAACAACAATTCTAAGGAATTTTATCACGTGGCAAAATATTAGGGTATTACCTAAACGCAGACAGCTGTTGCTAAAGTTAGTTGTATTTACATATGTGCATACCTACATTAGGTTTATTTCCGTTAATAATCTATTCATTTTTATATTACATACATACATACATATGTAGTTATAATTTGTCTGTGAAGACTTCAAAAAATACGTATACTTTCTCTAAAATTCAATACTGAAAGGCCAATATTTATGATTTTGTCCCTTGATCAAATTGAATGGTACCAAACGTTCACCAGTATGGAAGGTGTCCATAACAGCAATATCCTCTGGAGACAATTTGAAGTCGAAAATATTGAAGTTTTCCTCAATACGTTTGGGGTTGGATGATTTTGGTATTGGTATAACTCCAATATCAACCTGCATAAAAATATAAGGATAATTCATTTAATAAAAAAAAGTGTTATTGTAAATTGTAGACATACCAAATAACGCAAAATAATCTGTGCTGGCGTCTTGTTGTATTTATCAGCTAAGGCTTTGGTTTTTTCCGAATAATAAAATTCTGGTTTCTTTTCATCAGGCTTGGGACGGCCAAGTGGTGAATAAGCCGTTAAGGTTATATCACGCTCCTTACAGAATTGAGTTAATTTGCGCTGATTCAAAGCAGGCGAACATTCAACCTGATTGGTTACTGGTTTAATTTCACAATTGTCTAAAACTCGTTGCAACTGTTCGCTGTTAAAATTGGATACTCCAATGCTACGCACCAAGCCAAGTTTTACCAATTTTTCCATAGCTTTATATGTATCCAAATAGTCAACATCCCTGAATTTATTAAAACAAAATATTAAAAACTTATTTAACTTTAATTCATTCAGCAAAACGTACGATAACTGCAGAACACCATCTTCGTTTTTGGGCAATAGAGTTTCTTCATTTACATATTTGTAGCCAACAGGCAAGTGCATAAGATACAAATCAATATAGTCCAAACCAAGTAATTCCAGTTGTTTGCGACAAGCCCCTTCGACACGATCTGGTTCGTGGTGTATGTTCCACAACTATAAAGCATCAATAATATTGGTAATGAATAATAATTAAATTTACCCGGATATTGGAGATTCACAGTCTATCGATTGTCGAATAATCGAGGTCAAACTGTACTAATCTTTATATCAGTATACTTACCTTTGTCACCAAGAATATATCTTCTCTCTTTACAACTCCTTCAGCAATTTTTTCTTTTATTGCTTTGCCGATCTCAGCCTCGTTTTGATAGAAATATGCTGTATCAATGTGACGATATCCAACATCTATGGCATGTTTAACCGCAATTTCACCTTCATTGTTTTTGGACTATAAAAATAGAATAAATTAAAAGTAGGAATAAAAACATGCTTCCATAATAAATGCTCTGTACCAGAACCTGCAAGAAGCTACTACTTTTTACTACGATAACAACTTTTCCTTTATGTTATCGAAAAAATATAAAAAATTAGTAGATTCATGCAGTACTGGAACAGACCAAAAAATAAAATGCAAACGTTAAATTAATAGAGACTTTATTACATAAGGTAGTTCAGAATATGAGGCCGCAAGTAGGCTCCGAAGAGCCTTGGTGATTGCCTCTGTCTACATCTCTACAGACAAAAGATATGTCGAACAGGTATAGCCAGTTAATGAGTTAATGTGCAGTGCCACATTCCGAAATATGGTAAGAACGGAAATACTGAACTGGAGAGTATCGGAGGAGTGTCCCTTCTCTGGCCAGAAGGCAATACACTTTCGAAATTTTTATAAGGGTAATATCCAACCGCCTCAAAGGAACATTCGAAGAAGTATCATCTAGTTTGTATCTTCATCAGAACACGATGTATTACGTATTGCACCATGCTCAGAACTTCACACAGCGAGGGAAGTCTTGTCCATTACAAAAATCTTTTGATATCATCAAGTAAGCAAGGTGATGGCAAGTGTAGAAAGTCTGCTTTTACCACGGACATTTTGCAAATACCCACTATTCGCACAGGCAAATTAAATGCAAACACTAAAACAATATCTTTATAGATTTTTGACACACTGAAAGTCCAACGAATGTGTGGCTAAATATACCAAGAGAAATGCAGCTAATGCATAAAGGCGTAAAGGAATAAAAAAGGTGTAATGCAGTATGCATAAATTAAATGTCAGTTTAAATATACATATGGCAAAAAACAAAATTCCTTTGCAATTCCATTTGAAAAAAATTAAAAAAAATTTTCGCGAGCACATCTACGATTTTTGGTATAGAGTTAAAGGAAAAAAATCTGGTTTTATCCTCTTATAAAGAAAAAATATTTTAAAATTTCTTAATTTTTGTATTGAGAAAATGTAAGCATATATCAGTAACAGCATTTGATATCCATCCGTAGATGCACCAAAATTTCCAAAATGTGTTTTTATTTTCGCGGAAAATCAAAGAAATTAAAAAAATCTGGCAATAAATTTAAATTATACTAACTCAGAGTCCGTATAAACCTCTAAAAACTAAATTAAAAATACGTACAGAAACTAGACAACGCGTAAAAAATGTGAAACCAAAAGTATAAACAATGGCTTTATAAATTGCATATTATAACAACAACAAAAGAGAAACAACTCATTGTTGGAAAATAATGTTACAAATATATTTTTTGGTTTGTTTCGAAAAATTAGAAAAAAATATTTGAGAGTTATCCAACTATTTCGCTAAAATCTTATACATAAATTAAAGTATTCTGCTAAAACTTTATCAAAACATATGGTTTACCATCGTGAAAGCTTAACTGCTTACTGTGATAACTTATAAGGATAGGAAATTAAGAGTAATATTGAAATTACTACTAACAACTATTAGTTAAAGTCGGTTGATGCGCATCCGATTTTGGATAAAGCGAATCAATCTCTTTCAATATTTATGCACATTTCGATGTTTCACTCAGCGGCCATTGTGTGCCGCCAGTTGCATCATGCACTGCAAAAAACCTTAAAGTTGGTAAAAGTCGCGCAATGTGCATACGATTTTGATTCGCATGCGGTTTCATCAGCGCCCATCAAAAATACGTCAATATACACCTATTTCAAATAGATTCTTCAAAAACCGCGGATGTGCCTCCACATTCAATTTTTGGAGATATACCCATATTACTCGCGTATCTCTGTTTTTTTATGTCACGTGTTTTCGCAAATATTATAATCGCGAGTAAAGGATTCCATTTATGTAAAAAATTTTAAAGAAAATCGCGGTTTAGTACGCGGATTTGTCAAAATATATTTTTGCTGATTTTCCGATTTTCAATGTATCTATATCCGCGGTTTTAGTAGATGAATTCGATCGCGGAAGGCTTCATTAGAATTGTCGCGTAAAAAAACTGAATTCACGCGGGTTTCAAAGGAAATTGAATGACAGTTGTAAATTTTACACCCAAAAAATATATTTTGTAAGAAAATTCACGCATCAAATTTTGTTAAGACTCCAATTACTAGGCTGCTGTAAGGAGCACACTCATGAGATATGCATTAAACGACGGAAAATCACGAGTTTTATAATCCTATTATGAGTTTTGAATATTATCTTGTTGCGCGTCCGAATTATTAAAACAATTCAAAAACCCCCGAAATTCCGGCTTCAAAATGTCAGCATCAATTTTAGGTGGATGCAGTGGATATATCGAAAAATGATACACTAGTATCATATTGCCGATGAAGTATTCTTTGAGTCTTTCTTTGGGCATATGTCTATAAAATGTAAGGTTAATCCAGAAATCGGAAGGGAGCATAAAAAAACTTGTTGGCTTCAACCCATTTTTTACCTACTTTTCTACATTGATGCCAACACAGCTTCCACGTAAATTAATTTTAATGGTCGACCTTATGGGATTCCTCCTAAAACAATTCATTTTAAAGAATGTATATCATACTATATAGAATATGGTAACAGTTCGCGAATTCTGAATGGGTGAAACTCGTATTCATGGATAGTAAAACATTTTTGGTTTTCGCCATATGTACATTTGTATGTATAACTGAAAAAATTCTCCAATTTTTTCTTTTCTTTGTACAAAATCCAACTTAAAATCCGAAATCGTTGATATTTACTATAAGATGGGTTCTACAAACTTTCATAGGCGCTCATGGAAATTACCACTGTGTCCCAGTTTGAAAGATGTATGAATACGAACTCACTGACTGTTTACAAAGAAGAAGGGAATACGTCAATGGGAAGCTCAACTGAAGAAAGCCACCTTGATGTGAATTATAACGAGAAAGATGCAAATAAAGAGGTACATATTTTAAGTTTTTAAATTAATTTTAGTATCTTCTGTTAACGAATGTAATTATTTAACTGTAAATTCATTTTAAATTTGGTCGTGGGTTCGATTCCCCGGCCATGCAACATCAAAACACTTTTCAACGGTGGCAAAATACCCCTCAGTAATGTTGGCGACATTTTCTGAGTATTTCAGCCATGAACAACTTCTCTACAAAAGTGGTGTCTTAGACACGCCGTTCGGACTCGGCGATAAACTGTAGGTCCCATATCATTGAGCTAATATGAATCGGGGTGCACTCACTGATATGCGAAAAGTCTCCCTTGTCCCTTATGGGATGTTTGTGGAACAATTATTATATAAATTAATTTTAAATATAAATATTTAAAAAACAGAGTTTTTATTATTGAAATATATAAAATCGACTTATAAAACTCTATCAGTATTAACGTTGACTTAAGGTAAAATGTATGAAAATGTACCAATGAGTGCTTTTATGTTATAGTAGAAATATCTTAAATCAGTCTTCTTTAAACGGCCAATAAGGATGAAAGCTTGCCATCTCATTACGCCATAAACGTAGATTTGCATTAAAGCCATTGATAAGCTCAATTTCTTCTTTGTTCAATTGGAAATCAAAAATATTTATATTTTCCATAAGGCGTTCTGGTCTAGCAGACTTGGGTATAGGAACAGTGCCTATGTCAATCTATAAGAATAATGATAATTAGAATTGCACGAATTTTTTGAAAATAATAACTATCTTACCAAATATCTTAAAACAACTTGTGCTATAGACTTTTTATATTTTTCAGCAATTTGTTGCAATTCCACTGATTCATAAAATTTGGGTAAAGGTTTTGTTGGCTTGGGTCTAGCTAATGGCGAATATGCTGTTATCAGGATATTATGCTTTGTACAAAATTCACGCAATTTCAATTGATTAAGAGCAGGATGACATTCGACTTGATTGGTTACAGGTTTTATGCAACAATTATCCAATATTCTTTGCATTTGAGTGATATTGAAATTGGATACACCTAAACTACGCACCCAGCCAAGCTTTACCAAATCCTCCATGGCCTTATAGGTTTCAACATAATCAATATCACTTAAAAGTATACAAATAAATATATTTATTTTTTCAACATGTTTTTGCTACGCTCTAAAACATACTTCGTTTGTAATTTCTCATCCTCGTGAGGCATCAAAGCTTCATCATCCACATACTTATAGCCAATGGGGGAATGCATTAGATACAAATCTATGTAGTCTACATTTAGAGCATCCATCTGTTTCCGGCACGCATATTTAACTTGATGTGGCTCATGATATATATTCCATAATTTTGTAACCAGAAATATATCTTCACGTTTTACACTTTTCTGATCAATTTCTTGTTTTAGAATACGTCCGATAATGCTTTCATTACGATACAAATATGCCGTATCTATGTGACGATAACCCATATTCAGGGCTTCACGTAATACATTTTCGCATTTAGTTTTCTTCAGCTTAAAATATGTGAACAAAATGTTTAGTACCAAGAATATCTACAGAAGGTAGGGGTACGATATATATACATATGTAATAATAAACGCATATAGAAAAATGTACAATTAGACAACTTTTACGTCATAATGAAGTTCGAATGATACTAAAAGAATATTTCCCTCGAACAATAAATCTATTTCTAGCTTAGTGATATGGGCCAAATTTGTCAGGTTAATTCCGAGAAGATTGTGTACCGTAGTACATCACTTATACAAGGTGGCGCAAAAGTAATCTTCCTATCAGAAAATGCTATAATTTTTGCGATTGGCCCCTAATGTCAGTTCTGTTTTTACATTTGTGTAGTAAACACATGTAAAATACACGTTAATAAACAATGTTACGCTACACTGCTCCAGAACGCCGAATATTGGTGACTATTTATTTGGCCAATAATCGGTCGGTGACTTTGGCACAACGTGAATTTCGTCGCAGACGTTTAGCCGCTCGCCTCGAAGAGACTGGGACAACACGTGATGCTGCCATGCATGGCAGACCCCGGATTATCCGTTCTGCAGAGAATATTGCTGCAGTAGCCGAGGATGTCATGGAAGCGCCGTCGACATAGGCCAGACGACGTGCCACGCAAATGGGTATCAGTTGACGGTCTCTACAGCGAATTTGAAGATGTTTCCGTACAAAGTCCAGACGGTGCATCAGCTGTTAGATGCTGACCCCCAATCGGGTCTAACATGCGATCAAGCCATCCTTAAACACCACCAACAGGAAGATGATTTTTCATCAAAAATAATCATGGGTGATGAGGCGCTCAAGACTTCTTTTTGTGGCGCTTTTTGAAGTCGCCGGTTTATGTCAACAAGCCTCAGACTCTTTCATCTCTTAAAGACAATATCCGACAAGAAAGTGAGGACCTATCGCCGGAAGTTTTGGCCAAAGTAATGGAAAATTGCATAAAAAGGGCTCAAAAGACAATAAACTGTGGTGGCGGTCATTTATCTGATATCATATTCTCGACTTGAGGTAAAAAAATTAAAAGAGCAAATAAAAATAATCCACAAGAAAAATCAAAGTTTTTCATTTTTTTTAAATTACTGCCAAAAACTTCGGAAGGTTACTTTTGCGCTACCTTTTAGGAATGTTTCTCATAGTTTAATATTCCGAAAAAATGTGTAACATTTAGCTAATGAGTTCAGAAAGTTCACTACTCCTTTTTCAGATGTAATTCGAATCAGTTCATTTGTAATTCGAAACATTTTAATTGCAATTCGAATTTATTACATCGAATTATTCCATTTGAAATTCGAATTATTCCATTTGTAATTTGAATTATTCCATTTGAAATTCGAATTATTCTATCTCTAATTCGCATTATTCTATTTGTAATTCGAATTATTCCATTTGTAATTTGAATTATTCCATTTGAAATTCAAATTATTCCATTTGTAATTTGAATTATTCCATTTGAAATTCGAATTATTCTATTTGTAATTCGCATTATTCTATTTGTAATTCGAATTGTTTTATTTGTTATTTCAAATTATTCTATTTAAAATAGACATCATATTTTATTTTTTATAGCCCAATAATCACATGTTTTCTCTAAATGCTTGGCTTCCATGTTAATAGTGCAGGAATATTTTTCCGTCGATTACAAATATATACCACAGTACAATGTGTTGAATAGCTAGTGGTAAATTTTTTTTTTGGAATTATCGACATTGTTACCTCATTTATTCCTAAGGAATATAGCCTGTTACAGGGTGTTTTTGTAAAAATGCTTGCCTGTCACACGAAGCGTTCGTACTAAAACGTATACGTTCAAAATTTGGTTCTTGTAAATTTTACGAACCATTCGTTTTTATCTGAAAGCTTTCGTCTATTTCATAAAAGCTTTAATATTTCAGGGTTTCCATGATACTTATTTTGTGAATTTTGCATAGGCATCTGCACGTAAAATGTGTTACATGATGGCAACCCCGATAATCAGATGAAAAACAAAAAATAAGAAAAAAATGTAATCAAATTTGTCCAAAAATAATTGTGATAATATGAAGAAACGGATGTACATATACGCGTGTGCTTCTATGGAAATAAATAAAAGCCCTGTTCCTTTACGTTCAAGAATCTTCAAGTTTTACAACTTTTTACTCGAAAAGCGTTCCTTTACTTCAGACACAATACAATTCATATGGGAGCAGTTTTCAACTTTTGCTACTTTTGCCGGTTTTACCATTTTCAGAAGTAAAGGAACAGACCAAAAATTGCATTCCCTTCCAGTTTTCGTGTGTTTTGTGCCATTTATTACTCAAATTATTTAATTTTCATTCAAAACGATGGGTCTTTTCCATTCGTTTATTTTTGACGTATTCGTTCGTCTGATTTTGTTACGAAAACCAAAAAAATTACGAAAATAAAAAGCTTTCATTTGTTTGTCACACGAATACAAACGTCAACCGCTATGAAAACCAAATTGTGTCTTCGTTCATGAAATCGACGAACGAATGGGCAAAAACTTTTTTACAAAAACACGCTGTTAATATTAAAGATTTTTGCCGGGTTTACCTTCTTTAGGAGGAATTATTTGAATATAGAATTGGAAAATCATGTTCATTGTACTAGTTCCAAAATGTATGAGTAACGCAATAACATTTAACGTATGATATTACGTATACGCAGTTTGTTAATACAAATGATGTGGGCTATTGGAACTGGTAGTCAACTAGATAGTTCCATATAGTTCATTTGGCAAAATTCTAGAAGTATTCCCAATATAATTGACTTAAAACTTAGTGGGTTTATTAAATTCGGTCTTCTAAAGTAATATTTTGGCTTGTTTCATAAAATATACTTAACTCTTTATTAATTTTGTGTTAAGTAAACTACTTTCAGCTAATACTGTTGATATTTGTTTAAAGTTTATCCCTCAACAACAAAACACATAAAAAGCCATGATTTTCGAATATTTACCAGAAAACACGGGCTATAGTGAAAACATTTGTTTGACCTTGCATAACATTCTAATTATAATTTTGGTTATAATTGTTGAAATATGTACGTGGTCTTTAATAAGTAAACCAATTAATTTTTTCAAAAACCGACATTTTTATCATAACTATTTGTAATTTTTCACTAATTAATAACTAAAATTGGTCATTTTCTTAGCGGATAGATTGCATCTTTATGAAATGGTACTTAATCACTATATGGCAACTCTCGTGAGTTGAAAAAATGCCGGTTTGACAATTCACTTCTTCTCTTGCATTGTTATTGTTCTAACAAAAATGCAAATCTTTCCACACTATTATCTTTTGCAAATTATTTTCCAGCGATAAACAGTTAATCCCTTAATTTAACATGAAACTACAACTACAAATTAAAGATTGTTTAATAAAGAAAAAAAAAAAATAGCAGCACAACTCACTTCGTATGTGCCCAAGCCCAGAACAGGCATTTCGTAACCATTGTTCAATTTTACTTTAGGTGCCAAAATAGGAGCCATCTTTTTATAGGTCTGCGAAATTGTTCTTTTATTTAAAAAGTTGCCGTAGAGATGATGATAATTTGTAGTTCCGGGTGGATTTTTAGAAATTTCAAGAAATTTTGCAAACGTCACCCGTGAACGGCAAGCACCTATTTGGATAAATGACAACAAATAACTAAAAAATTCATTCAACAGATTCGTTTGCAAAAGAAAAAAGCTTTTTGCTCACGAGTCTTCTGAAAGCTTTTTGTGCTCTCGAAAGATAACTTACCACTCAGCGATTGTAGTGAAGGAGTGCATTGCTTTGTTTTTGTTGCACATTTATATAAATAATTATTTTCTAAATTTATTTGTTTATTCAAAAGGCTACTAAATTGTTTGGTGCTTATATTCTGGAATAGTTCTATGTGCTGCAACTTGCTGGACGACAACAATCCAAGGTGTGTTGACTGCAGCCTTCCTATGTAATTGAACATTTCGTACGCTAGCGATTGAGACCCGACTGTTCAAATGTAAATTGGCAATCTACATATGCCAACAGCTGTTTACGGTTTATAAATGTAGAAAAGCTTGTTTGTTAATGCGTTTTAAGTTTTTCTATCGCATTACATTTCAAATGCACAGTGGTAAAAATAGTTGTGCCAGTTTTGTCTATTTGCTTACAATTTACATTTACATTATATTTTCCAATATGAAAAGATTTAATTAATTAATTGAATTAATCGAGCAAACATGACCTAAAAAATCGTATCTTAGATCAATACCATTTGGCAGAATTCAGCCCATCGCATGTTAACTCAAATTTTAGATCAAATCTTAACAATAGCTAAGAGAAATAAGCAAGGCTTGAATCTCGTGTAGGGCCTCCTCTCGGATCCTGTTGAAATTGTTACTATAGGTATTCCTTGTAGCTTTCGCAGGGAAGTCTTGACATGTCGGAAACATCTTTAACACCATTGATTTGTTTATGGACACTTCTCGGATCCTGATCACAATGATATATAAATTTCCCGGGTCCCAAGGACTACCTATGGAAAAAATTTAAGCCCGCTATGGGAACCAATATGCTAACTTTTTAGGAATCGGGAACAATATGGGTAGGAGGCAAGTAAGATGCTTCGTGTTTATCCAGTTCATTGAGCATTACCATTGAGATTTATTTTTGGTCCAACGCTTTGGTTTGGTTTTGCGGTTCGCATGTCATCTGCAACATCGCTCCTAGGAGCTTGGTATTGCAAACGGTAAAACTCGATTTTCGGTGTTTTGGATGTTTTAGCCTTATTATCACACCGAAATGGCTGAAATTCGGTATTTCGTCTTAGTCGGTGGTATAAAACTTTCCCCCGAAATTTATCGGTATAGGTCCACGCCTTAATATACCACCCATAAAACGTTCCTCCCGATTTTCGGTGTTTTGAAGGTTGTGGCCTCAATAATCCTCAGAAATGGATGAAAATTGGTATTTAGTCTTTCGTGGGGTATAAAACTTTTCCCCAAAAATTTCCGGTATTTTGAAGGTTGTGGCCACAATAATCCGCCGAAATGGCTGAAATTTAGTATTTGGTCCTCATCTTGGGTATTAAACGTTCCATATGAAATTTGTCGGTATAGGTCCACGCCCTCATATAGCCCCCAGAGAACGTACCTCCCGACTTTCGGTGTTTTGAAGGTTGTGGCCAACCCACCGAAATGGGTAAACTTGGGATATAGAAGGTACCTTCCGAATTTTGGTATTTGGAAGGTTAGCCACATTGTTTTAACGAACTTGCTGGAATTTGATTCATAAACGAAAGAAAACTAATTGTTTCAGTTTACTTCAATACAACTCGTGGTGAAGATGTTAGGTGTGTTCGTTTACTCAACAATTTGTACAAATTTGTACAAGTTCAGTAACTTCTTGTAATCGGCTAAGGTCTTTTGCATTGTACTGTAGAGTACACAATTTGTACAAATTTTGAGTAAACGAACACACCTATTAACAACAATCAAAATAAATTTTACTAGTTTTTATTTCTCTGGTTTACATTTGTATTATTTATGCAAGGAAGACTAGTTTCGATCCACGCCACTGGATCTCATCAGTTCCCTTGTTTCTTGTTTGTGGATATTCTCCACCGAAGTTATTTTTCAATAACTTCTTCAACAAGAAACTTTTTATACCCAAACATCAATCGTCAGCTCGAAGTATAAAGGTGATCAAAGAAAAAACTTCAATGAGAAGTTTTTCTTTGGCAGCCTAACACAACTCCGACGAAAGTGTTTGCGAAACACACCAAACCTTTTCCCACTGCTATGTGGCGTCAAATTTCGACGAATGCACATAACAAAATGTAGTTTGTAGCTTGTCGCAGCCAACCATACAAACGGTGCCAGTGTTTCTCAAATCGAACATTGGTGGCGTCGTTTCCCTGCAAAATTTTATGGAAGTGGTTCCATGAGATGCCATGATTTCACTGGATCTTTTGCATTGGTTCAAATGAAGTCGTGATAGATCCGATCTTTTCATCAGCATTTGAACCCACTCAAAGGAAGTCGTGATAGAACCGATCTTTTCATCAGCATTTGAACCCATTCCATCGATCCAATAGAGATGAATTTTGTGTTTTATTTATACACATGTACATACATATGTATATTTTCTTTTACTTATCTATGATTTATTAAAGCTATGTAAGATTTATTACGCTAGGAAGACCCAATCATTGAGCAAAAAGTAGAGTCGGACTGCAATCTTTGGTATTATAAAAGTTTCCTTGCCTCTAGAGAGCCCTGCTTTACAAGTCGATTTGTAGATCCCTACAAAAAAAAAAAAAAAAAAAAAAAAAGTAAGTAAGTAAGTAAGTAAGTATTTTTATTCGAGTCTTCTTCTTTTCGATGGTACAGATATACAAAGTAAAATGATAACAATTTGTAAATCTTAGAACTATTGTTGTCTTGTTCTAATAACAATAAAAGTATATTGTAAATATAATACGCTACGTGCGAATTTTGAGGGAAGGCAAAATGAAAATGTAAACAATGATATGACAATAAGGTATGCTCGGTGACCTAAACATTGGCAAACAGAGCTGCGTGTCTGTATATAATAAATAAATAAATTAATAACAACAAAATTAAATTAAAACTAAATAACAAAAAGAGAGCTGTTCGCGATATGAAAAACAGCGAGGATGTATATATAAAAATACAAATTGGTGAGTAGATATCAAGGTGTGAAACGAACGCTCTTAAAATACTAGAGCAGTATATTATATACATATAAAGTAAAGTTTGTAAAATGCAAATGATATAACTATTTTTATCTTATTTATCACAGATAGTTAACAATTTATCCTCTGTGGGAACCTGGAATCGAGGAGGTGAAGAAAGGTGGCATTGTGTATTCATCGTTATCATCCTCCAGGTTCTCGTTTAAGATGCCCACCGAAGATAAGTAGGGCAAATCATTCCAGGAATTATCTTTTTCCAAATTATATATTGAATTTAGAAGGGAGTTGTCGTGGTCTGCCAGCGCTTCAATAAACTTTCGGTGATGGTGTAATGCATACTTACAAAAAGGGACAACTCCAGCGGAATTGTAAATGTAAGTATTTGAATATTTTTTGTGTTGGGATTCAAAGTTTTTATCAACGCATTTCCTCAGTACTTTTCTTTCAAGTATTTCCAATTCTTTGGCCACTATTGGAGATATAGTGAACCAGATTGGAAAACCATATGTAAGGATGGATCTTACGGCCACTTTGTACAGCAAAAGTTTGGTGTTCTGCGGTAAGTGTTTGCTGTTAAGAATATATGAAAATCTCCCTAAAATTTTCTTTGTTTTTTCTATGTTTGAGCGCACATGGACGTTGAACTTCAGCAGGTTAGTGAAGGTAATACCTAAGTATTTCATTGAAGTTTTGAATGGAATGTCAACGCCATCCAGTGAGAGTCTAAGCATCTTGCTTTCTGGTACCACAAACCTAGGACACTTTCCCGATGCATTGCGAATGCAGATCGCGACAGATTTGGCAGCATTAATTCGTATACCCCAGCGCTTGTAAAAGTCATTGATGGTGGTTAGGTGAGTAGTTGCGTAGGTTAATGCAGATGCTGGTGACTTATTGTGTGCGTAGATTAAGCAGTCATCTGCATATAGGATAGCTTTCGAATGATGGGATACGTGCGGGAAATCATGCAGAAAGATGTTAAACAAATATGGTGCGAGAATACTACCCTGTGGGACACCACTTTTCACGTCACCGCGGGAGGAAACTGCATCTTTAATTTGTACCATAAATTTGCGAGATGTGAAAAAGCTCTGCATGATTTTTACGATGAACGGATCAATATTGAGTTCAATTAGCTTGTATAAAACTCCAATGTGACATACGGAATCAAACGCTTTTTGTATATCCAGTGAAATGGCAACAGTACAGTTTTGATTATTTAAGTTTGACGTGATGTCGTTATGGAATTTAAGCAGGGCATGTTGTGTAGAGTGGCCTCGTTTAAATCCAAATTGAAAATTGGGAATTGGATCAAATATAAATTCTTTTTCTAATTTCTCTTTCAGGACCAGTTCAAACAATTTCCCTATGTTTGAGAGAAGAGAGATGGGGCGGAAGTTGTCCATACTGTCAATGGCGGCTTTTTTTCTGATGGGAATCACCTTGGCAATTTTCCACTGTGTGGGGAAATATCCATTGTTTATACAATTATTAAATATGCATGTAAGTAGATTTACAGTGGAGTCAGGAAATTTTCTGATGATGAAGTTGGAGACTCCATCGGGGCCGGTAGATCTTTTTGTGTTTACATTGCCAATAATCTCTCTTATCTTTTCAGGAGAAACAAAATGGTATGAATCTGGATTATCAAGAGCGTTAAAAGAATCATCAAATGAATAAATGTGTGGCGATGTTGAATTTACGCAAGACAACACTCTGTTATTGAGATCATCCAAAGGAACAGCAGGCACAGTTTCTTCAAAAATTGATGAGTAATAATTTTGGAAGTTATTCGCAATATCAGGAGGGTTCGTTATGGTATTATTTCCCACTTGAATTTTATTGCAGAAGGGAGCCTTGGTTTTTCCTGTGAATTTTGCTATTTCCTTGAATGCTGATGGACTTGGCTTGATTTTCTTCAGCCTAGTGTTGAAGATTTCTGTTGTTTCCATATTGATAAGCTCCTTTATAATAGTTTTTAGAAGTTGAATTTGATTGGAGAGGACGGAATACTCTCGGCTTATTCTATTGCCAGAGCGATGGAAAATTTTTTTCAAGTTTCTCTGCCACTGATGCTTGATTTTAAGAAAATGTCTTACTCTATCGGAAAGAGGTAATTTTCCGTCTTTTAACTCAATTTTTTGTGAGTGCATATCATGAACTTGAGAAAATCCGCTGTTAAAATTGGTAATAACGCAATCAATTTCATCATTTTCTAGGTTTCTGTTGGATGGCGGCATGGATTGGAGCGATATTCTGTCCAAATCTTGACGAAAATTGTCCCAGTTGGTTTGTTTGTACGATGTAAAAAATTGTGGACAGTTTAATGTGATACTGGGATATTCAAATTTCAACTCCAATTTTATAGGGAAATGATCCGAAAACGTCGGCATGGTGGAAATGATGTAGTTCTGGTTTAGAGCATCGACTAAATGTGAACTAATAAGAAAATGGTCTAGAAATGAAGCCCCATTTGGGTAAGATGGGCTCGAGTCACATATCCTGGTGACCTCCATCGAATTATCATAAAGCCAAGATGACAGGCATCTACCGTTTAAGTTTTCAAATGCATCACCCCAAGATGGGCTTTTTGAATTTAAGTCGCCACCAATAACAAAGCCATCGAAACTGCTGGAAAGTTGAATTAATTTATCCAGATCAGATTCAAGTCGTTGAGCGGGAAAATTGCATGGAATATATGCAGATCCAACCAAATATTTCTTGGAAGAACTGTTGGAACGCATTTCTATTTGGATGAAAGACGTATTTATACTCATATCCTCAGTGGATATACGTTGAAACTGAATAGGCTTTTTAATACACACTGCCACGCCAAGTGGAGAATTGTCATAAATAAAATTGTACCCATTAATTTTAACAAATTTGTTTTTCTTCAAATGACATTCTTGAATGAATGCAATATCTATATTGTTAAAATGAAGTATGTTGGCAAGTTCTACTTGCCGACTTTTTTCCACAAGTGATCTAACGTTAAATGTCAGGAACTTTATAGATCTATGGTCCATAATTAGATCTTACCTTTGAAAGAAGCTGCATAAATTGTTTCTTCGCTTCATCCTTTGACATTTTTTTGTAGTTTGATAAGAACAGTTGAATTTCCTGCTCTAAGGAAAGTTCTTCTGGTTCCATGAAAAATGTTGCAAGCTCCAGGAACTGCTCAATGATTTGTGGTTTTTGATTAGATGCTTGGGCACTATTTTGGTCGGTTCTGAACATACTGGCAAAAGATTTACCAGGGGAGAATTTGGCGGTGTTCAGTATTTTAGATACATTTCTTTGAGCGGTCTCTTTATCTTCCAATGCCTTGGTTATCTTGCTTTTCCTGGCTAGTATGTATTTTTTGTAAAATGGACAACCTTTAAAATTTGCTGGGTGCCCATGCTTGCCGCAATTGATACAAAATGGTTCCGTCGTATCAGAACTCGTCCTTTGGCATTCACCTGGGAGGTGTGTTTGGTTGCACTTTACGCAATTGTATGCTGAATTACAATTGCGGGAAACGTGTCCCCACCTTTGACATCTGAAACATTGGAGATCACCGCTTTTCTTTTTGGGTTTCTCCCAGTATATCGTTTGACTGAAAATTTCACGAATGTGTGTGACTTCACCGAATTTCTTCCCGGGGTGAAGGGAGACCAACATGAGACCAGTGTCTTTATTATTTTTGACAGACCAGGGAGTTTTATATTTAGATACTTTGTCCACTGTGTTTGGTATCAGTATATCCAACTCTTGCTTTACTTCTTCGGGTGAAGCATAATGATAGAGGCCACGAAGAACTAAAGAAGTTTGTTTTAGTTCCTTCGGTGTAAAAGAATAAGACTGGACATTTTTGTCTTTCAAAATGGCCATCATTGAAGTGTGTAGTTTTGGATCATTCAAATAAATTTTGCTTTTGCTTTTATTGACGTTAATGATTCTGAAAGAAGAATCGGGTAATGACGATCTTAATGTGTCTCCTAGCGTCTTTATATTGACATTAAACACAAAGATGGGCGGACACCAAGAAATCTTGGGCTTATGGTTCACATCCTTGGCTTTGGTTGGTGTGGGATTGCTGACAGGGGGTGGAACAATGTCAATGTCTGCCAAAGCACCAAGAATACCATATTTATTCTGATCCTGTGGGATAAAGTTCTTTATCCTTTCTTTAAGATCAGAAATGTCTACATTGACTGGTGACAATACACCTTCAATCCTTTGTCTTTTGCGTTCATTTTGTTTTGTTACTTTTGTTTGTGTATTTACTGCTTTCGTTAGCGCCGGTACATGAATATTTGATGTTGATGCAATTTCTTCAATGCAATCATACTGCATGTCGGGAGGGAGAGATTCAGGCTCCTCCATTGCAAATCAATGCAATAAGGAAGCCTTCGTTTTGTATTTTGTATTAAAATTCAATATATAAAAGGAATATTTTTTGATTGGAAAACAATACGTCTTGTTTGTTCGAATGTTGCCACCTTTTTTTCAAAAAAAAAAAAAAAAAAAAAAAAAAAAAAAAACAAAGATGTAAATACAGTTCATGATACAATTAGGAAGGTAGATGCATCGGCGAATTGCTACAACAAAGCAACTTTTTTGTAATGTAAACTGTCAAAATTTTCGCCGAATGGTCTCTTGTTGTCTCTTTTTATCGCTTGTGTTTGTCTTTAAAGTGATGACATGCTATCTCTTACTTACCCAATCATATGGTTATTTGTTTTGATTTTTCATGGCGAATTCCTAGTTTTTTGACGTTTTAGATTCGATCAGCTGGGCTGATGCATCTACCTTCCTAATTGTGCCATGATACAGTTCTAAGTCTTTGAAAAAAATTTACATTTCCAAAATGTTCGTAAAATAAAATTCTCGAAATAGTAATTTGCAATCTGTACTGGTGATGGGAACTGAAAAACTTTTGTAAGATGAATCAATCAGTTGCGGAGAAATTAAACTATGTTGCGAGTAGCGGCGGTGCTTAAACTGCAACAGCTGGACGGCCGAATGTCAAGTATCTCAATAAAGTTCCCAACCTGTCGCCAGCCACACACATCGTTTCCGAAGTCTGGAAAATATACCAGCTACTGAAGCCTAGCAAGGATGCCAGCAAAGGTGAATCGTGCAGACCAATTTCGCTTTTGTCGCCCGTAACAAAGGCCCTTGAGGCTTTAGTCCTCCCCAGCATCAGAAATAACTGTCTAGTTGCCGATCAATAACATGGGATCCGCAAGCAGCACAACAACTGCGCTGCCACACATATTAGTCGAGAACTCAATCGAAGTAAACCGTGTGATAGAACAGTGATAGTAACCCTTTGTGACTGTCAAACACTCTACGCTGTTTAAGTTCATCGAGCAGACTATGCTCCGGCCAAGTTTGAAACGTTGGATAATAAATTATATGTTTGGACGCCTGTCGTGCGTAGAATTTAGGATCATGTTCGAGACCCGTAGAGTGAAACTTGGAGTTGTCCGAGGTGATATTGCAGGAACTGTCTAACATATAACGTATGCGGATGATTGTACGATCTTGGTATCAGGTGAATTCCCTGATGACATTTGTGAATGGCTGAACTCATTTTTGTCTGATCTTACCACCCTTTTTCACGCGAGGAATATACAAATTACAGCCAGTAAATCTGCGGCCACTTTGTTCACCACTTGGGCGGCAGAGTTGAGAACAATAGAGTTGAATGTCATGGTCGATGGGAGCAGAACCAGGATCAAGAAGTATTCACAGGTTTAAGAAGTATTCACATGAATGCAGTCGCAGATCCAATCAACAACTATCTATCGTCTGCATGCGGTCCTCGGAGAATGTCGACCATTTATCTCAGCTGAGGAGCGTCAAAGCAGAGTATTTTTGGCTCAATACGCTCGAGATGGTGCTGCCGTCTAAATTTCTATAGGGCAAGGTTTCATAACACAAAACATCTGCTCAGCATCAAATCTACTAACAAACTTCAATATGTAGCGCCATTCATTAAGCAGAAAAATTAACATACCAACTACTGTTACAACAACAAACTGCAATTATAATTTTGATGATAATTAAATTATAGTTATTTCATAAATTGGTTTGAATAAATAAAAAAGCCATGAAAATCTTATTTCGGTACAGCATTTTCCGAACAAGACGTGAAAAATTCATGCCGAAGATTTGGTGAACATGACATGCCAAAGATTAGCGAAAATGCTGTTCTAGGGAATTAGTTAAGATCCCAGCAAAAAGTTTGCCTCCAAAGAGGCAATTAAATGATATGTACAAGTGATCTGGAAGTGCATCAAATTATGCATTTTCACTCATGATTTTTACAGAGAGTGACTACCCAGCAAAATTTTATGGAAGTGGTTCCATGAGATGCCATGATTTCACTGGATCTTTTGCATTGGTTCTAATGAAGTCGTGAAAGATCCGATCTTTTCATCAGCATTTGAAACCATTCGAAGGAAGTCGTGAAAGATCCGATCGCTTCATCAGCATTTGAACCAATTCAAAGGAAGTCGTGGTAGATCCGATCTTTTCCTTAGCATTTGAACCCATTCCATCGATAGAGATGAATTTTGTGTTTTTATTTTTACACATGTATATATTCTTTTATTTATCTAAATATGTACGTTTAAAGCAATGTAAGATTTATTATGCTAGGAAGTCCCAATCATTGAGCTAAAAGTAAAGTCGGACTGCAGTCTTTGGTATTAGTCGTGTTCCTTTACATGCCTGAGGTTACCAGTTTTTACCCGCAAAGTGTTTCCTTACTTTTAAAAGCATACAATTTATATGAGAGCAGTTCACAACTTTTACCATTTTTGCAACAATTACCATTTTTAAAAGTAAAGGAACATACCAATTATAAAAGTTTCCTTGCCTGCTCTAGAGAACCCTGCTCAACAAGTCGATTTGTAGATCCCTACAAAACAACAAAATTTTCCAAAACGTAAAATAAAATTCACGAAATAGTAATCTGCAGTTGGAGTCAATGTCGAAATCTGCACTGCACTGCGAAGTAAAATCCTTTTGTAAGATGAATCAAAACCTGTTGCGGAGGAAGTAAACTCTGTTGCGTGCAGCGGCGGTGTTTAGACTGCAACAGCTGGGACGGCCGGAAGTCAAGTTTCTCACTTAAATTTACAACCTGTCGCTTGCCAAACACATCGTTCCCGAAGTCTGGAAAACAGGCCAGCTACTGAAGCCCGAAAAGGATGCCAGCAAAGTTGAATCTTACAACTCGATTTCGCTTTTGTCGCCCGTAGCAAGGACCCTTGTGGCTATAGTTCTTCCAGCATCAGAAATAACTTTCCAGTTGCCGATCAATAGCATAGGATCCGTAAGCAGCACAACAACTGCGCTGAAGGCCATCTCCATATTAGCAGAGGACTCACTCAGAGCAAGCCGTGCTCATAATCTAGAAAGAGAAGTGTAACGTTACAAGAGAGAACCTCTAGATCAACAAGCCTTTCAACCAGGTTTAAGTAGCATTCACAAGAATGCAGTCGCAGATGCAGTTATCGTGTGAATGCGGTCCTTGGAGAACATCCACCATCTATCGCAGCTGAGAAGTGCCAGCTGTCAGGACAAACCAGAGTAGTTTTGGGTCAATACGCTCGAGATGGTGCAGACGTCAAAATTCCTATAGGGTAAGTACTGATGACACCGTGGAAAACATCTGCCCAGCATACAGCACACTGCTCCTTTTAAATTGCCCTACCAATCCTGCTAAGACCCAGAGTCAGATTAAGCAGAAAAATGAGAATACAAACATATTAACTACTGTTACAACAACGAGAGCAAACTGCAATTATAGATGTAAACTTTATGATGATAAATAAATTATAGTTATTTCAATAATTCCTTTGAATTAATAAAATAAAAAAATGAAAATCATTTTTCAATACAGCATTTTCCATTTTCCGAACAAGACGTGAAAATTACATGCCAAAGGGTTGGTGAAAATGACATGCCATAGATTAGTGAAAATGCTATTCTTGTGAATTGGTTAAGATGGCATGCCAAAGGATTGGTATAGATGCCATGCCAAAGAATTGTTGAAGATGCCATTCCATCAAGTTAGTAAAGATGACATGCTTAGCATCTGAAAATGAATTGCATCTTTTGGGGGTCACGCTCTTGTAAAAAGAATGAGTGAAGATGCTGAAAAAATGACATTCCATTTCACTTGCACCCATTCTTGAATAGCATCTTTGGCATCGAACATTTTGCTGGGCACTGAAAGAGGCACTCCATTGCACTGCATTTTAACTGACCCTTTGGCACTGCATTCTAACTGACCCTCTGGCACTGCTTTTTAACTGACCCTTTGGCACTGCATTTTAACTGACCCTTTGGCATTGCATTTTAACTAACCCTTTGGGGTAGAATAGGAGGCAGTCCAAAGCACGTGTTTTATATGCCAGAACAAATAAAATGCATTTATTATTTGTGTAAAACAAAAATATTAAGAACTTTATTACATTAACACAAATTATGAAAATTCTCCATTGAATTCAGTCGCAAACATGCGTGTTTCCTCCGCTCTCCATTTGTTCCAAGCTGAACTGTTTTTACTTCATTTGCTAAATGGGTTGTCTTCCCATCACCAGTTAAGATTTCTTCTCTTGAGTTACCGGAAAAATGTTCACAAATTAAATATTATTTAGTTTGTATTAACAAATGTTTGGAAAAGTTAACACGCTTATCTCTTTTTGGAAAATTTATGCCGCTGCCTGTAGAGATGTACAAACTGATTTATGTACATGTAGGGATCTCTAACAACTGATAATAAAATTTAGCGAACGGAGTGCCTTTTTCACGACTTCGTTTGGACTGCATCTGGATGCTGTTAAATTGTGAGGAATTGGAGTGCCTTTTTCACGACTCCGCTGAACTGCATCCGGATGTTGTTAAAATGTGACAAGTGGATGTGATTCTTTGGATTGCATCCAAATGCGGTTAAAATGTGAGGACTGGAGTGCCTTTTTCATGACTCCGGTAGAACTGCATCAAAACATGCCGTGACAGAACTAGTCCACATTGCACTACTTCCAATTTATTTTGCTGGGATGACATGCCAAAGAATTGGTATAGATGCCATGCCAAAGAATTGTTGAAGATGCCATTCCACCGAGTTAATGAAGATGACACGCTTAGGATCTGAAAATGAATTGCATCTTTTGGGGGTCACGCTCTTGTAAAATGAATGAGTGAAGATGCTAAAAAAATGACATTCCATTTCACTTGCACCCATTCTTGAATAGCATCTTTGGCATCGAACATATTGCTGGGTTTTTATTGGGATAGCTAATACAATTTTGTTTTTCAACTGCGACAAGCTACCACCTACATTTTGTTATGTGCATTCGTCGAAATTTGACGACACATGGCAGTGGGAAAAGGTTTGGTGTGTTTCGCAAACACTTCGGAGTTGTGTTAGGCTGCCAAAGAAAAACTTCTCATTGAAGTTTTTTCTTTGATCACCTTCATACTTCGAGCTGACGATTGATGTTTGGGTATAAAAAGTTTCTTGTTGAAGAAGTTATTGAAAAATAACTTCGGTGGCGAATATGCACAAACAAGAAACAAGGGAACTGATGAGATCCGGTGGCGTGGATCGAAACTAGTCTTCCTTGCCTTACCTCTTGGCGAACAATGCCAACCATTTTCCACTAATAAATTAGTTGTTTTTAAAATAATAAAACAACAACAATGGGATTAAGCCAGACTATTTTGAAAAACAAAATTGTGTTAGCTATCCCAATAAAAAACGACGACACCAATGTTCGACTTAAAAAAAAGAACTTTAACGTAAAGGAACAAAGCTAGTGTATCTCTCTAAAATTGTTTAATGTACCTCTCATGGTACAAATACACAGGTAGCCGCATCGGCAATTGTTGGCAACATAAGATGTCAAAATTTGACATCAATTCAATGCAGTTGACACATTATGTTACCATCAGCTGGCATGATAATGCTACCTGTATTATTGTACCATGGTACCTCTTTAAATATTCAAAATAATTTGACAGTTGTCCACAATTTATAGGTTCCTATATGAATGTTGCATTACATTAGATTGGCCTCTGCTAGCATTCTTGCTTGGCTTCATTAGCCGGGATACCTTGGTTATAGGGACACTATTAAAGTACTCTCTCTGTTCGGTTCTCGCTGATTGATGATTCAAAGGAGGATTATTTTGAATGTTACATTTGAACTTTTAAGTATCAGAATTATCTTACTATATCCTTTCAAATCTAAACATAAAATAATAAATACAAAATACAAAACAAAATAATAAATGAATTAAAATTAAATTAAAATATAACAATTAATAATGGCCAACAGTATATCATTTAAGCTTTATTAATTGATTTTTAAAAGCACATTCAAAGCATTATTTTGAATTTATCTTGTTGATTTTGTTAGATACATTTATATTTTAAATATGAATATAAGTGTTTTAAACGCCCACTTTCAATACTCAATATTGAAAGGATAATGTGGACTCTTTTTGGCATGATCCATGGGAATCAAACGATCTCCGGTATTAAATGAATCCATTATTTTATGATCTTCTGGTGAAAGTTTAAAATCGAAAACATTTAAGTTTTCAATGATGCGTTTTTTGTTCACAGATTTGGGAATAGGTACGGCTCCAAGTTCAATCTGTAAAAGTATTATAAGATGTTAATTTATGTAATTGAAATTGTCTATAAGAATTTTATATAAACATACCAAATATCTCAAGACCACTTGGGCCGGAGTTTTGTTATACTTATCACCAATTGTCTTTACTTTATCGTCGAATAAATAAACGGGTAACTTTTTGGCTGGTTCGGGTCTACCGAGTGGACAATATGCTGTTACCACAATATCATGTTTCTTGCACAAGGCAATCAAGGGTTTTTGGTTTAATCCTGGATGGCATTCAATTTGATTATGAATCGGTTTTATTTTACAATTAGCCAACAGACGTGCTAATTGTTCGGAATTGAAATTAGAAACACCGATATTCTTCACCAAACCTTTCTCTTGAAGTTTTTCCATGGCCTGCCAGGTGTCCAAGTAATCGACATCGCTTAAAAGATGGACAATTAAAAAAAAAATGTTGAAAATAGTATAGAATAAATTATGTGTAGGTTTTGATAAAAATAGCAAAGCACAATCCTGTTTTTGATTTCAAATTTTTAGATGATTAAACCCCTATTCCCGACTTCAGTCATCGATGGACGAAATATTTCATCGATGCTATATTAATCAAAACGTCGAGAGTTTGTATTTCATTGATAAAATAAGACCACTCAAAACTGTTATGCTTTTCAATCTTTTCATCTAAAACAAATATTTATATCATCATTTTCAATACCTACCTTAATTCTACTTCACCTTTGGCATTGGTTGGCATCATAACATCATCACCACGATGCACATATGAATATGGCCAATGCATTAAATATAAATCTATATAATCCAAGCCAAAGTTGGCCAAAGATTTGCGACAGGCATATTCAACACGTCCAGGTTCATGGAAATGGCACCATAACTACGAAAATTAAGGGAAATACATAAACACACGATACGATAAGCTCATCTCTCTGCAATAACAAAAGCTAAAAACTAGCGATTATTATGTACATTTTAATTACCTTGGAAACGATGAAAATATCTTCTCGTTTGATGGTACCTTCGGCAATTTTATCATTTACTGCTTTGCCAACCTCGTGTTCATTTTCATAGAAATATGCGGTATCAATGTGTCTATAGCCAACATCAATGGCATCTCGTACAGCACGTTCGCAATCGCCGCCCAAAGACTTTATAAGGGGATAAATGAGGATATCCAGCAGCAATAAAACAACACCCACCAACCACATCAAGGAACAATGATGACAATTTTAGTTGAAATTGCACATATAAACGTACATACATATATAAAATGGTTAGCATGTTGAGATAGAATGGAATAAGTGCTTAAACAAAGTACTTCACATTGGAACACATGTTCCAAAGTTCCTGTCTATATATGTATATACGGATAAGATTTTAACATTGCAAATGCGTAAAACTATTTAAAAATAAATACGTGTCAATGAAACCTTGTTTTCCTACGTGATTAGAGTTAATTACCGCACCTAATTGAGGAATAAGGAAATTAAATGTTGCCGATATTGAAATAAGGAGTGAAATAATTGCCAGATTGGCACCTCATGTGCGTATACTAAAAATAAAACAAGTAAAAAAGTGTCTTCTAATCATTATTCACAACTCATATGCCTGATGAGCTGACTAACCCCCAGCGAAACGATCGTAACATTTTGGCTGGGTGCGTCTGACTTCGCTAGAGTTAACTTTTTCAATACAAACTCCTTAGGACGTGTTAGCTCAATTCGTCCTAATAAGACAACAATAAATAAAAATTCACACCAGAGCCCGGCTGCCCCAGCTGAGGTTTGAACCTGGGTCCTCCCGAACAAACTGACAATGTTAAAGATGTCTTAGCGTTCTAAGCCACTGCCAACCCAGCAAACCAATCGTACAGACATCGTAACGAAATCGGAACGAAATTCGGACGATACGTCCGATATCTGTAGTGGGATTCTCTAACGCATTTTTTGGGTATCGACAAAAATCGTTAAATTTAAAATGCTTATAATTTCGGTAATTAACGATATTGTTCGGTGATCTAGCGACCAATAAAAAGTATTCGCAAACTTCCACCGATAGCAACAGTGATGTCAACTTTTATTTGAACTTTTCATCATTATTTTTGCGTTTTAATTTGACCGATTTTTTTCGGTAACCAAAAAATGCCCTAGAGAATCCCACTACTGATCCGAAATCGTAACGATATCTTAACGAAAGTTGTATGAAGTGGTTGATATAATTTCGGAACGAAATTTCGGAGCGATATCGGATCGATTTCGGTCCGATTTCGTAACGAAATCTGAAGAAAATCCTTGGGAAATTCGGAAAGGAAATTTCTTTCCGACATTCGTTCCGAAATCGGAACGAAATCGGTACAAAATCTGAACTATTTCCTCTTTGAAAAATCGTTTAGAAATCGGAACGAAATCTGAACGACTTTACTTCCGAAATTGTTCAGACGTGTCTGACATCAGACATTTGGTTTGCTGGGAATCTATCAAACTTCCGAACTGGAAGGCATTACAATTCATGAAGGAATACCCCTTCCATTCTATATGTTTATGTATTTTAAACTGATTTTAGATAAGACACTAAGAGGACTTTGGTATAAAAAAGGCTTAAAAATACGTCATAACTTCTAATTTGCAATAATATCCGTATAAATATATGTTATAAAAACTCCACCTTTGTGTTCTAGCCATTATTCACATCTTATATGCCTGATGTATGTCCAAAAATCGGCTACGCAATCCAAAGTTTTCCTACATCCAAGTTTCTTCTATACTTTAAAGTTTTTCTAAGTATTTTCATAAGGTACCCATATCAAGTAAATCCGTTCATATTAACCGGTTCTACGATGGAGTTTTTATTCAAACTTACGGGTCAAAAAATCGCATAAGCGGGTACGTCCCAGGGAAAAATATATAGGTGAATATTGCGAAATGACTTGTTTTGGGGAGTCGAAAACGGCAAAGTGCGAAAATGGGTTTACATAAATATTTTTCGGCTGATACTATTTTATAAGTCAATTTTATGCATAAATTAGCAAAGGACCATGTATATTTAAGGATTTTAAGGTTTCTTAAAACACACGGGAATGACGTAGACCCACGGTAATGATATTTAACCCAGATAAAGCAACTGGTCGTTTAAACGCCACAAAAAATGGTTGCAAAAATTGACGTAAAACTCAGTTTTTTCGAATATTTTTGTGGGGTTTTTTGCATTTTGTTATAGTATTGTCTGTTATCTGTCATTTCATTCCTATAATGCTTCATTTGACCTACGCATTTCCATGCAATTGACCCAAAACCCAAGCTATTAAAAAACGACTTTTTTTGTAATTTTCGACTTTTGATAAAAAATTTAAATATGCGATAAGAATTTAATCATAATTGTTAGAATCATATAGGGTCAGGGATTTGTTAGGAATATAGTAAGGATACACCAATATTACCCTCCAAAGTTTTTTGCACTTTTAAAAGAAGGCCCGATTGCAGGAAAACTATACGTTTTAGAGAAAAAAGTTATTTATTAAAAAATGCTTAAAAAGTCTCAAAAATAAAATATTCATAAGTTCATTTTTAAGTTTTCTCGCAACAAAAAAACATACAAAAAATATTTTTTCAAATTGGACCAATATTAAAGAAGTTATGAGTATTTCTTTGTATGTAGTTTTTACAGAATTTGACTTTTTCAAGGCGCGATATATCTGGAAGTGTTAGTCAAAAAAAAAAAAAAATCTGAAAATATACTAAAATGTTTTGCGAATGAGCAGCATCACCACAGCAAAAAATAAAGGAAATCAAAAACCTCATCGTGAAAAAGTGTCCGATTTCACTCAGAAATCCCCGTATGTATTGCAAAAGCCAACATAAAAAAAATATCTTATTATCAGGAGTTTGTCCCCAGGTATTTATCAGTTTCGTTTTGTTATATTATATCAGCAACTTACACAAATAAGATTAATATGTCATGATCTGGACTTTGGAATGGTGGTATTTGAACGTGTTTGAGCTTCTTGGACCCGTTTTACCGACATTCAGAATAATAACTATTAAATATTTCTTAATGATGTCAGTGGAGATGTCTTTCCAATCATTATTATGTACTAAATTTTTTGCTTGGTAAAAAATATAGTACCCAAAAATTCGGTATTCCAGCTTTTCTAGAAGGTATATAATTTCCATATTTGATGGGTTTTATTCGATTTAGCACACTTTTTGGGATTTATTACGATAACAGAGTATAATATCTATCCATTTAGTAAAAATTAAGTGATTCCAATAATATTGTGGGAGGAAATAGAACTCTGTTGTAGGTCTTTCGAAATAATACACAGAGGGTCTATTTCTCCTTATAGTGTCCAGAGGTATTTAGATGTTTTCAAAGCCAAAATCGGGCTGTTTTGCATTGGTCCATTATCCGACAATACATATTGAGTCAAATATTCATTCTCATACGTTTTTTTACCTGTCTGACGACCCTCCACGACGGCTTTTATTATCACTGAACTTTATCAAATTTAATACTGTTAGTCCATTATTAGCCGCAAAAGTTATAAACATACATAATGACTACAAAATTTTTAAAAATGATTAGTTTTATAGTACTGATTTTCCCTATGCAATACATTTATTGTCACCTCAAGGTAGTAGGTAATTCTTATTTTAATCCAAAAGGACCAACGAGTTGTGAACAAAAAACGTATAGTTTTTACATAGTTTTTTGCCAAAAGCGAACAATTAATATGCATTTTTTACAATTTTGGCCTTTTGTTTGTCAAAATGTAAATAACGGAAAAAATACTCCGCAAGGGAAAGACAAATTTTCGGCAACATGCACAAAAAACACTTCAACAGTTCTCAAACAACTGACTATATTTTTCACTTCTCGTCGGTGTAATGCTTAAGTGTTCCATACACTATTTTTGACATTTTGATTTACAGGTACCTTTCAAGGGTTTCAACCCTGCTCTTTCTGAATTTCTAGTCGATTTTCTTCTATCTCTTATAGTTTTCGAGATATACAAATGTCAATATGTTCCATATGCACTTTGGACGCAAATAAAATCTGCTTTTTGTTCCATATCCATAAAGTTCGGCGCATGGAATAAAATAACTTTGAACTTTTTTGTTCCATATCCATACCGTTTGGTGTATGGAACAAAAAAATACAAAAACGAATTGTTCCTCACAAAAAATGATGGCGTTTGGAACAAAAAATTGCCCAATTTTGAACAAATTGTTTTAAAGGACTAGTTTTAAAAACTGAAGAAGAATAGTTTTTAAATCAAAATATTTTAAAATATTGTATTGTTAAATTTTGTTATGAAACTAAAATTTATTTTTTCTTAAATTCAACGCCTCCCTCTTAATAAAAGACATGTAAGATAATTAAAATGTCAGAAAATGAATTAAAATAGAATTCTATTGCCACTACCAACACATAGCTCACAGAACGATTATTGATTTTTTTCGATCGGATTAAACGATGAAATAAGACAATAAAAGTAAGCTAATAAACATTATATTTTTCGAAAGTGGAGGAGTCCACTCCTTAAATAAATGTAAAGGATACATATAACAATGGTCCCTAAAGCATTTAGTTTCTACTACAACTGTTTTATTGAAGCCCCCGCATTTTCAGGTCTATAGCAGCACTTCTCATAACGGAGGTGGAACACAATTGATCAAAAGTCTGTTTGCTAAAATGTGACATAAAGTGTTCATGTGACACAAATTGCCAAAAACATGAAAAAAGATCCTATGGAACAAATCAACAACCATTTGCATTTATAAAAATTGATCATAATTTCTAGACTATAACAGATATCTCACTAAAATAAACTCCTAATATATTCTTGGAGTTTATGTAAGTAGAACTGAGCTCTTAAAGTAATTAAATTTTTGCACCAAATCTAGCCTGTATGGACTAAAACATTAACCTGAGTTTTTCTCGAATCTGGCAAATGTCATATGGAACACTTAAGCATGACACCGACGTTCTGTCGATTATCTTTAAAACTAACGGGAATTGTCGTTACATTGACAGATTACATACCCAGCAAAATTTATTTGAAGTTGTTCCTTGTGAAGTAGTGATTGAATAGCTTTTTTTGAAGCAGTCCACGCAGAGTCATGAAAAATGCAGTCCGTTCTTCACATTTTGACAATGTCCGATTTGAATCCATTTCGTAAAATTTTCACATTTTAAAAATTTCAAAATTTTGCAAAAAAAAACTTAGAAAGACAAAGAACATAATTTGTTTCTTGTTAATTATAATAACAGCAATATGTTTGCATCCATAAAAAGTAATTTGTATACAAAAAATAAATCTTTGTTTGTAGCCAAAGAAGTAGTTGAATCATATGTTGTTGTGATTTATTCACTACAAAGAACTAATGCAAAATGTGTGCTTAAGAAGTAAATTAGACAGTATCCTCATTGCACCATGCCCTTGTAAAAATCATGACTTCTTTCACTAAAAAGATGTAGTCCGGAATCACTTGCACTCATGATTTAACTACTTCTTTGGCTACAAACATTTTGCTGGGTATGTATGTATAAACAAAAAACCGGTTTAAAGCATTTTTTCTTAATAAAAACATTGGCGCACGGGAATGACAATAAAATAGGGACACGACTAAAATGTCTCAAAATCATTATTTAAAAAAATATATATTTTTATGAAATTAAAATAGACTTTGCTCATTCTTCTAGAATTACTCTCCGTACTTCATTTTTATAATATAACGACTGGGGACACGCACGGTAATGAATATTTGCACATGGCCACCAACTTTTTTCATATAAATATGTAGAATATTTTATTTTGATTTTCGAACCTTGTTTTATTTACTTCGTTTCTAAGAATTTAAATTTTTTCAATATTTTAAACCCTAAATGCGTCGTGAAACATAAACCAGTCTTTTCGCAATATTCACCAATATAATCCCGTAATCAGGAAGACAAAATCTATCGAAGATTTTTTTAATCCGAGGTTTCATCGTAAAGTTGTTCCCAGATCCGAAAAACGACAAAGCGTACAAAGTGCTCTTGCGTGTGTATCCCAGACGCAGGACATTAAAGATAGTAAAATTGCCTTTAATATCCTGAGAAAATATTATATGACAAGTATTTTTCCTTATTTCGGTTTGATTTATGCAAATTAACCAGGTCCAACTGTATTTCTAATCATTTAATCTTGTTTATTTTGAACTGAGAGAAAAGCAGGCAATCATGACCATAACAGCTGATAATTTGCTCACAATTCAATTACAATCACACGAACACCTTGTATCGTGCACACAAAACAACTATAGAATTTAAGAAATTAGAACTGCGCCCTCAAACAATTCTTCTGTTGATAATAGTCGCAATAAATTATTAAATTTATTAGCAGTTCCAAATGATACCTATCTGTCGCATATTAATTACAAATTTTATTGTGGTGGCGTATGTATAGTAAGTTGGTTGTTTTACAAAGCGAATGACAAATTGATCGTAAACACTGTTTTTACTTACGGTATAAGTGCCCAAACCAATTGCTTGCATTTTACTTCCATTATTATGGGTCACATAGGGAACTTTTTGTGTACCACTCATCTTTGGAATGTTTACTCTTCCAAATTCTATAAAAAATTAAAGCAAAATGTTTATTAAAAGATAACTTTTTACAGATGTTCAGTGTTTTCATTTTACCGGCCGGTCAACTGAAGATGTTTTGGCAAATTACTCTTGCTTACTGTCAAATCAACAATTTAAATAGCTTTGCTTTGCTTCCCATCCGATTATTGAGAGTTGATGTTTTTGAATGAAATCAAAAGTTTCTTTAAGTTCTCTCTCAAAGTAGAAAAGCTTCACGATGGTATATTCAAACAGAGATGGAAAGTTAACATTTCAAAAACATGGAAGTTTGGAGTGTCCCTTAACGTGTATTAAAGCTGTGTTCTAGAACTAAAAAGTTTTTACCATATTTACGACTTTTACACATTTTACTAGAAAACGCGTTCCCATACACAAAAAAGTTGTAAAATGTTCACTCCTCTTTAAACAAAAATGGCGCTGAATGACGCTCTCTTTAAAAACTTTTTACACGACAAATTTGGGCGAGTAAAAAAATAGTAACATGGTTGCCGGCGTCTGATTGGCTGATACGCCGACTTTGACATTTGTTCCAGTTTTTTGACGTATTTTCCATTTTTCCGTTTTTTGCAGTTCTCTCTTTTACGAGTTTTACTATTAAAAAGTACGGGAACGAAGCTTAAGTTTAGCGGTTATTCTGAAGTTCAGAATCTGAATGTAAATTCCCCGTGAGTTTCCTCACTTTCTCCTTTAAGTTGTAACGGTGGAAAGACAAAGCTTACGGGGAAATTTTGTTCAGCATAACGCCCTTTGTTTTTTCTTTATTTTCTATTAAAATAATTCACATTATAATAATGCCTCTGCGACAAATGGTTTTTGGAGGATAGCTGGCAAATATACAATCATATAAATAATCCCATACAATATTTAAATTTAATGTAAAACGAAATATAAAATAAAAAAATTACAGAAGTATTTCAATATTTCGAATTTGGTGTTTCTTTAGTTCTTTTTTTTGAAACGGGAAACTTCATTGATTTTCCTTAAGCATATACAGTGCTGCTCAAAACATTTGCAACTCCAATGACTACTTAACTTTTTATATAGTTCAGAGGTAATTTTTAGATTTGAAATTCAGATATTTTTGTAGGCCGATTGTTTATTGACCAGTTTTTAAAGATTTAAAAAAAATAATTTGCAATAATTGCACTTATTTCACAAAAATGTACAAAACAAAGCTCAGACTCACTTTTGGTCCTGTTCAAAACATTTCCAACTGAGAACATTTGTTTCAAAATCTGAGGAAATTTTGGATACATCATAAAGGTATCCAGTTAACTAAATAAAGTAATATATCCTTTGATATCCTGTCTGTAAGGACAATTATTAAATACTAAGGTTTTATTGGATATTTAAAAGTGTAGAGTCCATTTTAGGGCCCCGGAACCTCCTATATGAATTTAGATCACTTAAGCTGATCTTATCCGATAAGAACACAAAAATATTTGAAAAAATTACCAGTTTTACGTGGTTACATACATATACGTATGTTTAGTGGTGGTATTTGCCAAAACACCCTTTTATGCGACATCTGTTGTGTGTACATGTTGCGATTTCGACATGTTATATGCCGAGTTAGTTTTTAATGGGTCGATTCCGTATTGCGACGCGAGTCGTGTCGTGTTGCCAGTTGCAATTTTTCCATTACGTATGGCAAAAGTCGCCCGACGACGTCAAATTCTGTCGCCATAAACAACAAATTAGTTGTCGCCGTGCATTTTTGCAAACGAATAAAAACGAAAAAATGAAACGTAGATCACATTTTCATTTATTTTAAGTGAATTTATGAAAAAATGGAAGACCGCCGAAAAGTAGCTCGTGGAGTCAGACTTTTTGGCGAAACTAAAGTCACTTTTGATGAGGTGTGGAAGGATGTTGTGGAGCAACTAAATAGTTGTGTGCATACACCAGATGAATGGAACACCAGAAGTATGGACTCATTTTAAATCCAAACAAAAGAAAAAAATGCTTAAAATAAGAACATTACAGCTACAGGAGGTGGACCATCACAAGAAATATCTTTGCCGTCGATGGAGCAAGCGGTAGCAGACTTACTGCAAATTAATATGGTTTCAAATCCTGCAGGTGCGATCTACTGAATTGAAGAGACATGGGATGATAATAACAGTGAAATTGGACAATCTGCTGAGGTAGAAAATGAAAAACCTCAAAATGAAGTAGAAATTGACAACGTACTTGCCAACTAAACGTTTAAACTAAAAACTTTTCTATTCAGATATAAATGGCGAACATCTTCCTTTGGTCCCATTATATGTATGTACGTGTGTTCCGTCAATGCATCCGACAACGCCCGGGGAATTTGTTTTTGAATAAAAATAATTTTTATTTTGACGCTTTTCCTCTTCTAATTAATTGAAATCAAAACAAAAAACGCTCCGCTACATTACCGATAACTTGTTATCGACGATTATTTTCTATCGCTTTACGTAGTGCATTTTTTAAATTTTGTCACAGAGACGATAGACGACGCGATATGACTCGCCTCGCAATACGGAATCGACCCATAAATGTAATAAATATGTATCTCGACCTCATGCCTCCAGTGCCATCTCTTTCCATAAAAATACCCAGATCAATATAAAACTCCTTCTACGTTTTGTGTCAACTTTTTGTATAAGGAACAAACTCGACTATCATTCGACCTATTGATCAAGTACATTTTTTTAAGTCATATAACTTAAATACTGATTTATGTCGAAGAAAATAACTCGATTTTATAACTCCAAAAGCAATTCCAAACATTTTTTGCAAAATTTATATGAAAAATGTATTTTTTTCCTGGAAATTACTATTTTCCTAAAATGTCTCTATATTGGTACACCGGTATCCATGGTATGTATCGGAGGGTTTTGAATAGATTTTTCAGTGTTAAGTTATTTAACATCTGTTGATGACCTCTGAGAGATCTGCTTAAGATCTTTGATTATACTGCAGGAGTATATTTAGTTGTACATTCGGCTTTTTCCAATCTTATGGCGATTTTAAGGTGAGAACACAATTAGAAATTCATGCTTATCCAAGCCTCAATTTGTGTAAAAGAATAAAGAAATGAAGGATCGCATTTGAATTAGGTAGTACTTGGCCTTTATTCATTTACATAAAATTGAGCGTGCAGCTAGCGACAAAAATTATTGTGTTTCTACCTTTAGGGCCATAACTTTTGCTTTTTTCTTGTTTTCGGCATACTTATCATTCAAAATTAAACATAGGCGGGACAAAATGTATTCCTCATGAAACCTTTTTGCCCCCTTCTTATGATTAAAAACAAACATATGCCAATCTGTACAAAAAAAAAAAAAAATAATGTCATATGTATATATTCGACCCACGGAGTTGCAAATGTTTTGAGCAGGCTAAAATATGTGTTCCACCGATATTTCACAAATTTTTGTAACATAAGTGTTAACAAGTAAAAAAGTATCAAGCTGAAAACACCAATGACACAAAACTTTACCCAAACGTTGGGTGTGTTTTCAGCTTCAGTCGGCTTTGCCTGTGTGGGTTGAAACACTTTTTTTTTTGGGAGTATGAACCGACAGAAGTATGGATAGGATTAAAGGTCAAAAATTTGAGGAGATATCGATAGATAGGGGTTTTTTTTAATCAAACTAGCCTACGAAAAACATAATATCGCTGTAAACAGGGCCACTAGGAAAACCTTCGGTAAAAATGTCAAAAGGATCCCCGAACAGACCCTTAACCACACAAAAGTGTTGAACATTTGATAGGGCCCAAATTTGATCATAAACTAAGTTTCGACAATATTTAGACATCCAAAGATTGTACCAAATCGGTTGCGCGTACCATTTTTGCGAATATTTGCGAACTTTTGTGGGGGAGGTACCGGAAGAAGTGAACATATAATCACCTCCTTCGAATTTTATCTAATATTTGAAGAAATATTACAATATCCGAAGTGTGGACGAACGCAGTATTCGGTTCGAGCTCACCAGCCACTACATATGGTGCCATAGGGGTTGTTTTCTGAAGAAGTATGGACTTGCCCCTGAAATAACTTCAACTGTCTTAACTAGGGTTTTGGGTAGAGAAATCCCGCACCGGGAATTCCCGGGAATTCTCGGTTTTTTTGGTTATGGGATTTTCCCGGGAAACAGAATCATATTTCCCGGGAAATCGGGAAATATCTTTTTACATTTATCACAACTAATATTGAATTAATGAATAAACTATGCCCGTCACTTTTATACCATAGAATCAGAATTCGATTAGATTTTACAGAATCAATAAATTACAAAATATTTGGAAATAACTTTAATCTACAAAATGGGCATGTCCACGCTTCCTGAGGTAAAGGCACAAAATCTCAAAAACAGCCTGCCGATACCAACTACATTGGGTAGTACGTAAGATAGCCGTCGAAGGGAGAAATCTCCCACACTCTCTCTTTTAAATGTTTGGCAACATGTTTTGTGTGCGACCCTAGTTAAAGCGGTACAATTTTTTTCGGGGCAAATCCATACTTCCTAAGAAATTGGTTCAAAAACTCAAAAAGTCTCTAGAAACGTCAGAAATATTGTGTTCGGTTCTTTTCTTTAGGTCCGAGGCTGAGGGTATATCTCAGTCGGCACAGCTGACTGATACTTTCTTACTTGTTTCAAGCAATCTTAAGCATAAGAATAAAATCTAAGATTTTCGAGGTCCATAAAATTGGAATTTCTCATCAATAACTTCATTGTTTGAGCCAAATCACTTGCATAGAGCGATTTAATTAGGTCTGAGTAATGGAAATGACCAGTGTGGGCAAAATCCGGGCAACATGGTGCATTTTTCCATATTTTATCGTTTTTAATCTATAGAGCGAAAACGTGTCATCCATTTTTGAGCCCTCAACTCTTTGAAAATATTGTATTTCATATAAGTTACTATGAGAAGATAAAAAAATCACGGAAATATTGATCCACTCTCGTATTTTGAAATTTCCTGGAAAATCCCGGATTCCCGGGAATGGCGATTTTTTGATTCCCGTTTCCCGGGAATGATAAAAACCGGGAAAACCCAAAACCCTAGTCCTAACTGAGGCAGCGAATACAAGTTGCTTCAACAAAAATCAAAGTGATTCAAGAGCAGTTCTTACATTTATCTAAAACTTTGTGTGGGAGGTACCCGAAGGAGTGGACAAATATAGGCCATAATCGGACCTGATCTATATCTGGTAGATATATTAAGATGTGTAAAATATGGGCCAAATCTGTCGCTCCCATCGTGCGCACAATTTTTCTGAATATTTTTTTACTTTAGTGGGGGAGGTACCTGTGGGAATGGACCGATATGGATAATCTTCGAAGTTAGCACAAAATATTACGAAGGCCACATTTTGGAGGGCAGAAAATACAATTTGCTACAATAAAAATCGAAGCGATTCGACAGCAGCTCCTAAACTGAGCTTTTCCGAAAATTTGTGTGGGAGGTTCGTGAAGGAGTGGACCGATTGAGTCCATATTGGAACCTCATCTGGTAGAAGTTTCATGATGTGCAAAGTATGGACCAAATCGGGTACTTATTTCAAGAGTTATCGTGCACAAAAATTTTCCGAACATTTGGGGGGAGTTACCGAAAGGAATGGACCGATATAACCCATCTTCAAACTTAAACTAAGTTCGGACCAGGGTTTCGGAGTCGAGCCATTTTTCCTTCGACTCCGACTCCGACTCCAGGCCAGTTTTTTTTCACGACTCCGACTCCGGAGTCGACTCCGAGGGTAATTTCCAAAACACTAAAAATTAATAAAATTTGCTAAATTTTTCAACTTTTCCTATACTAGGACCCTATATGCTTAGCTGTTCTTTTCTCTAAGACAATTTGTAATGCAATGCGATGTAAAATTGATGTTCCGTATTGAATCTGCTGTATCTTATATCAAAAAGAACAAAAACAACAGAAAGAATTTAAAAAGTTTCAGTAGATTTTGCCGAAATATATGTACGAGTATATCCTCAGATTATCAATTTAAAACAAAAACAAGTAGAACTGACGAGTTTGATTAAAATTTTTTTGTACGGACGGGTCACATATCTTTTTCGTTTTATTTTGTCGAAATATGAAGATGGGTATGCCAACAGTAATTTGTTACTTACAGATTTTACGAAAGCGATAATTTTTTGCTGACTCATTTTAAAATACATCTAGAATAGAATATGTCGAACGGATAAAAATTAGCTGAGATATGAGCGTTAGAAAGAGAAAATTCATTGTGATTTGTATGTAACATCGAAGTTTGAAACACGGTTTTCTCAAAATAGCATTTTGGGATTATTATACGTATAAAAAGACTGTACTTAAGCAAGAGACTTTTTAAAAAAAATTTTGACGGATTTATGGCGAAAAAACTCTCAACTTTTTTAGGTAAAATTGAAATTTTGACTTCTACAGTTCACATTTTTTTAAATGCATATTTTTTAATTCGTTTCGCTTAAGTACACGATTATTATGTTCTTAATGATCCCAAAAAAACATATGCTGATCGGTTTATTCGTTTTCGAGCTACAGTGGTCACCGCAAACTGCTTTAATAAAAACAGTGTTTCGTAGGTGGCCATTTGTCAGAAAACTGTGCAATATTTTTCAACAAAAAAAAATCTGAAAGTAGCTCAAGGTATTATAAATCAGATGAAAACAATATCTTTTGGAAAAAATTGGTAGATTACTTGTAAAAATTCATGAAAAATTTAATTTTTCGTGCACAATAAGTGACCATAACCCCTTAATTGTGGACAAAATAAACTTATACATAATACTTTTTCCACATTATATTGTGAAGTATAAATATGTGAGATCTAAAACTAGTATTCCAGAGTGTATATGAAGAAAAGACAAATTTTTTTAGTTTTCCATAAAAAAAAATTAAAATATTTTTTAAGCTACATGAAAGATTTTTGGTACATAGATTGGGAAAAAAATCCCATTCTTAAATCTGTTCGAGATACTAATTTTGGTTGTTGCGCGCAAAAGTTATGGCGGTTTCAATTCTGATAAAAAGAAAAAAATCTTTAAAAGACTCTAATCATTATATTGAGAAACTCTCTTAATTAGGGGCTCCCTACATACTATATGTTTACTGAGGTCCCACAACTTTAGTGAAAAAGTTGTAAATTTTCGCGGAAATTAGGAAAGCATTCAAAACAATTGGTAGTTTACAACTTGTTCTAATAAAATTCAAGCTGTCTATGCATCTGAAAAATATATAAAAAATATGTACGTAATCTAAACATCGCGAAGATTCAAATGAAACCAAAACTATACAAATCCGTTTAGCGGTTTGCATATTATAGCAAAAAACAAAAAATATATTGAGGAAATTTATAAAATTTTTGTAAGAGAAAATATTTATTAAAATTTATTTTGTGAGTTAGTTCAACAAAATGTAAGAAAAATAGGTCGGAGTTTTTCTTCTATTTTAGTTAAATTTCACGCAATATATCACATTTTTTATTCTAATCACTTCTCGAAAACACGCTAACATCTAGCAGAAGATATGGATATCTTTCAAATAAATGTTGGGTTCCTTTAAATGGGGTATAATCTTGAAATAAAATTGTATCGGGTAATGTTCATTTTGAAATGCGTGTAAATCGCGAAATCCTCAAAATCACTTGATGCGCATGCGGTTTACCAATACAGCGAATTCTTCTCTTTTAATTTGTACACATTTGCCAGGATTTACTTTGGCCGCTAAGATGTAGCATCGTCTGCAGTTTAGTGTGCAACAAACACACTTTTTATGCGCATCCGATTTCACTATCAACCGCGAAAAAATACATCGATCTAAACATATTTCAATAAAATCCATCAAGAACCGTGGATGTAGCATCACACAGTATTTTTTGGATAAATCGGATACAGCTCCCATGCCACTAAATTTTTCAAACCGCTGTTTTCGCACAAACGTGAATGATGATTCACTTTCTTCATTGAAATGGAAACGATCCACATAAAGCGCGAATTAGTCAGCGATATTTTGAAAAACATTTTTCGAAAATTTTTCAATTTTTGCAGTAGCCATTTCCGCCGTTCTAGAAGATGGATTTTTACGATTTGTGATTCATATGATCCGGATCGTCGAAAAACTAAAATATCGCGGGGTACCAGCACACTCAAAACGATATTGTAAATACTGTACCCAAAAAATAGGTTTTTTAGAAAAAATATCGCACTAAATTTTGGCCTTTGGCAGTAGATTACTCTGCTGCTGTGTGGGCTACATACTCAATATACATATCAGATTATGCGAAATCGCGAGTTCTTTAATCGTATAATTGTTTTTTCGAAATGTCCGAATGCGCGTCCCAGTTACATAAAAAATACAAAAATCACCTGAAATCCGGCTTCAAAATGTCAGCATCCATAAAAGGTGGATGCAGTGGAAATTTTGGAAAGTGATACATTAGAAGTGTAATCTTCATTTTGTATTCTCCTACTTTTGCTTTGGACAGATGTCCGTCATTTGAATGGTTTAATCAGAAATCGAATAGCAATTTAAAAACCTGTTTAGCTTCAACGTGTTTTTACCTATGTTTTTCCTTTACGCGGTCGTAACTACCACGTAAATTAAATTTTTTTGCTAAATTTTTGAGCTTTGTACAAAAACATCTAAATTAATCCATCCAAAAGTCATAGTTACTGGTAAACTACAATAGTTCGCGTATTATAATAGTGCAAACCTTGGCTTCATGGAAACTAAAAAATGTTGACTTTTCCTCATATACGTTTTGTCATAAATGTGATGGTATATTAAGAAATCGATTCATATTGAAATATGCAATTATAATTCTATTGTCATGGAACATTACTAAATATAATAAATCCTTTGCTTACAAGTTTACTCATAGATTTCCTATAAAATGAATAAACGATTTATCAAAATTTTAATAAAGTTAATCTCTCTATCATAAAAAATAAAAACTCTTTTGATAAATGTAGAAAAAAACATTTTGCCCGGAGTCGGAGTCGAGCTTTTTTTCACGACTCCAGACTCCGACTCCGACTCCAGCAAAATTTGCTAGACTCCGACTCCAGACTCCGACTCCGACTCCGACTCCGAAGCCCTGGTTCGGACAAGATATTACGAAAGCCAAATTTTGGACCAGATCGGTTGGTCCGTTGGAGAGTTATCGTCCGCTCCAGCAAGCCAGACAGACACACGGGCGTATATGGCTAAAGCAACTCCAAATTGTCTGAAACACATTTCGTCCAAACATACTTCGGGTCTAAAACCATTATTTCGATGAGGCACATTTTGCCCGTATGAAAGTGTATATGGTAAATTTCAAATTTCTTTTGCAATTCCATTGGAAGAAATTTTAAAAAATTTTTTGCGAGCACATCCGCAATTTTTGGAACTTAGATAACGAAAAAAGTCATGGTTTCAAATCTGTTCGCGTTCACAAAATTGGATGCTGCGCTCTAAAGTTATAGGGGGTTTTATTCCCTTATAAAGAATAAATATTTAAAAATTCCATTTTTGCTGTAATAAAATGTATATCACGAATATTGTCAATTATTTCATATTCCATTTCAGAAAAAAGGATAAATTTTTTTCGCGCTACATCAACGATTTTTGATATGTAGGTTAAGAAAAAAATTCCCAGTACGAATCTGGTCGCGAGCCAATTTTTGGTTGTTGCGGACAAAAGTTATGGCGCTTTTATTTCGCTTTCTAAGAAAGAAAATATTATAAAAACGCTAATTATTTTAATGAGCACAATTGTTACGAAAAAGCTCTCTCAAAGTGACTTCAACGAGTAGATTGCATAATACCTGCAAAATGTTACACATAATTCGCGGAATGTTAGAGTTTGGGAATTCCCGACTTTTGTTCATTCCCGGGAAATCGGGAATACAAATTTCTCATTCCCGGGAACCCGGGAATTCCCGGGACTATGAGACTATGAGTTTGTGGGGCATAGACGTGACAGAGAGCAAACATAAAGGAAATAAATACTCCTTATATGTATAGTTGTATCATTAGTTACCTCTTTGGAACAATATGGAACAATTTTAAGACGATACGCCAAAATCTTAAAAGTACCAATACATCATATATGACAGCTGTTCAAGCCAACCAATTCTTCCTCACTAATTTGCGGAGATTATAGCTTTGTTCCTTTACTTGTTTAATAAAAAAGTAGCAAACGAGAGAAGTTCTCTCTTCTATCAGAGAACTGTGAAAATTGCTCTCACGTAACAAGTTTTGCACAAAAGTAAAGAAACGGAAAAATAGTAGATCTGGTAGCAATGTCAAAAAACAAACATAGCTGCTTAAAAAAAAATAAACAAAATAAATTTCACCGTTTTTTATTTCACTGGTTTAAATTTTTTATTTTATTTCATTTTATTTTGCTTTGACAAAGCGCGTAGTTTTCTTTTTTCCCTTTGCCTTAATTGTCAAATAAATGTCAAATCAGCAGTTTGACAGATTTTCCACTTTTTTACACAACGAAATTTGTCGAGCAGAAAGTAGTAAAAGAGAAAGCCATTTTGGCTCTCTCTCACTCTCTTAAAAATTGCTTCCAGTTTTACTACTTTTTGGGGTTAAGGAACGCTTTTCTAGTTAAAAATGGTAAAACATGAAGAAACTTTAACGTAAAGGAAAAAAGCTTATATAAATTGCTGTTTCCAACGACCATCGTCGCAAAGGCTTCCTTCTTATCAAAGAGTGCTGTGCGACTCTATTTTTTAGGTCAATGATATGGGGAGTTCTTTTTATGGTTCGAAGGGCGTGTCGATCATAGAATAAATCCGTTTATAATAGATTTTTACAAGGTTGACCTTTTGTCTACAAAGCTTTACAATTGCATCACGGTGGCACCAAAGATATAGAGGCGTATTTATATGAACATACATACTATAATTATTACTGACTTCCATTCCTAATATACACGATTTGCCACTTGTACATTATACAGTTTTTAATATTACATAATAATTTTGGAGAAAACAAAAATTTGGATCGATCACAGAGTTTATATCTTAGTAAATTAATATACTTCAAGAATGCCATTAATAAAAATGTGGACTAGAACAACAAGGAAATGGCTCCAAAAAGTTCAGAATTATTGAGGTTATATAGACTTCGAATTCCAGAAAAAAACAATAATTATTGAGAGGACCAAAATGTATGTACTTGGGTTATGACTGTTTTACAACCTCATATCCCTGTATCATAGCGTGATGAGTTTTGCCATAAGATTACATAAAATCTTAATTATAAGGTGATTCGGTGAAAAAACCTCACGCACAAAATGATTTTAAAATTTGAATTTATCAAAATTATGGACAATTTTTTGAAGTCACTGAAAACAGATATATAATTGAAAATAAACTTTAGAGCCACATGAGATAATTAAAATGACATAAAATTTATTTCTCACTATTTTTCTTCAATTCTGAGAATCGTAAAAATGTCGTAAACGCTTTTATTCAATAATATAATTTTTTAACAAAAAATTTAAAATTTTTTCAAATTGACTTTTTTCGCGACTTTTTTAATATTTCAATGAAATAAACGTTATTATAGTTACTAGTAGGCTTATATTTATTCATTCGTGCAACAAAAAATAATTTTTTGATACATTTTTTTTTTTTCATTTTATATATTTTTTCAAAAAAATATTTTTTTAAAATCGATTTGTGCTTGAACTTTTTTTATTTCAATGGAATAAACGATAGCATAGTGATTAATAGGCAAAAGTTCATTCATCCCTGCTACAGGAAATCATTTTTGAGGAAAAATGTCAAAAAGTCATAACCCTAGTATGTACGTTACACGAATTATCGCGATTTTTACTATGGACTCTAAGTTTGTTACAAATGATCGGGAATTACGAATTATCGGGACATGAATAATCGCTATATATATCGCTATACGCTACCCGTATTCCCGGGAATTTCAAAAAAATTTCCCGGGAAATCCCGTCCGAAAAAAATCGAGGATTCCCGGGAAATCCCGGGTCGGGAATTCCCGACCAGAAACTCTACGGAATGTATATAAAATTGATAAATTATTGAATATAAGTCAACTTTTTTCAAAATTAAGGCCCATTTAGTGGTCATAAAATTACATAAAAATTTTTTGTGGATCAAAACTTCACGGCGAATAAAATGAGACTATAATCATACAGATTGGTGTTATAGTTTTGATGTTACAGCCAAAATAAGCACATATTTTGGTCAAAAAAATAATTGTTTGTTCGAAAAAATATTTTTTCACATGCATTATTTAGTAGAAAATATCGTAAAAATCTATAGGAATACTTCCTTCATTTTGCTTAAATCTCCCAATAAAATAGACGGATTTAGCTTTATTGACATTCATATTAAAGCTTTCCCATTAGGGAAGGTAATTATGTTGAAGAGGATATATTCCAAAGCTTCTGACATGGAAACAGAGGTCAAATAACCCATTTTAATTTATATGCATTATAAAATACGTGTAAATCGCGTAATTATCAAAACCATTTTGTCCGCATGTGATTTTCATGTACAGCAAGACTATATCGTTTAATTTATATATATTTTTCGAAATTTACATTGGCGGCTAAGATGTAGCATCGGCTGCATCTAAGCACTAAAAAACCTATAAAATATCGCTAATTTGCTCAAAGTGCATACAATTTTTGTCCGCATCCGATTTCCGTGTCCACTATGAAAATCTACATCCATATATATCTATTTGAAGGCGATCAATCAAGAACCGTGGATGTAGCATCAAACACTATTTTTTGGGATAAAATGAATGTAGCTTCTATATCAGTGAAATTTTCAAATCTCTGTTTCCGCTAAAACGAAGATGCTGCACTAGTTTTTTCATTGCAGTGGAAACGATCCGCAGAAAACGCGATAAAATACGCGATATTTTCAGAAACAATTTTAGGTAATTTTTCTACTTTGGAATTTCTCGTAACTCGCGTTTTAGTAGATGGATTTTCACGAGGAATGATTTATTGGATCCGGAATGTAAAAAACTAAAATGTGCAATGGAGTACGAGGTATTTTAGAGACAATTACAAATATTAGACCCGAAAAATATGATTTTTAGAAAAATGTTCGCACAAAATTTCCGCATTTGGATGCAGATTTCTATGAAGATGTGCAGACTACATTCACAATATACATATCAAACAACTCAGAATCGCAAGTACTACAATCCTATATATGATTTTTTGAAAGACCTGTTTGCGGAATGAAATTAGAAGAAAATTTCAAAAAACACTGTAAATCTGGCTTCAAAATGTCAGCATCATTTAATGGTAGAAGCAGTTCAAATTTTGAAAAGTAACACATTAGTGAGATGATCCTTATTTAGTTTGCTTCAACTTTTACTTTGACAGGAAAATCAAGAGAAGTGTGGTTTACTCACAAATCGAAAGAAAACAAAAAAAGACATGTTGGCTTCAACCCATTTTTACCCATTTTTTAACATAAATGTAGTCACAGCTTCCACGCAAATTATTTTTTAAGGCCAATATTTTTTGCCACGTCCAAAAACATTTCATTTTATCCAAAAATATTTAATTTGTATAATATATAATCACAAGTCGCGTGTTCTAAAAGGGTAAACCTTGGCTTCAGCTATGTTAAATTTTCAAAAATATTGGTGATATATAAAGCGTTAACAGCATTTAATATCTATCCGTAGATGCCTAAATATTTACTAAATGTATGGAAAATCAAGAAATGCTGAAAAAATCTTGGAGTAAATTTAATTTATTCTAATTTAGAGTCCAAATAAAACTCGAAAAAATAAATTAAAAATACGTACAGATTCTAGACAACGCGTAGAAAAATATGAGACCAAAATTTTAACGACAGGATTTATAACTGCCATATTACAGCAACAACAACAGACGAAAACTTATTGTTGGAATATTATTTAAAAAATATATTTTTTTGTTCAATACGAAAAATAGAAAAAACATTTTGGGAGTTATTCTACTTCTTCGCTAAATTTCGATGCAAGGACTGACGGACATCGCGGAAACTTCTTCAAGGAAAATGCGATGACAAACCCGAAAGTGTATTTGCTTACTTTGATAAACAATAGGATTATGAAATAGAAAGTAATATTGAAATTACAATCAAAGAAAAAACTTAAAAGTTAAAAAACGTATAATTCGCGAATTCGTTAAAATCAGTTAAGGCGCATGCGCTTTTCAGATACAGCGAGTGCATCTCTATCAATATGTAGCGATTTTTCAACTTTTACTGTTCAAAAAACCTTTATGTGGGTAAAAATTGCGCGATGTACATAAGATTATAAGGCGCATCCGATTTCAGTGACCGCCTATAAAAAATACGTCATAATAACAAATTTTAAACAAATTCGTCAAGAACCGCGGATGTGCTACCAAATTCTATTTTATATGAAATACAAATATTACTCCAGAATCTCGGTAATTTATGCCACACGGTTTTGGAAAATAATATAATCGCGTATGAAGGATTTTATTTATGTAAAAATAACCAAAGAAAATAGCGGTTCAATGCGCGGAATCATCAAAATATAATTTTGCAGAATTTCCTACTTTCAAGGTATCTATAACCGCCGTTTTAGTGGATGGATTTGAACGCGGAAGGGTTCATTAGATCCGTAAAAAAACTAAAATCACGCGGGGTTCAAGGGTACCTGAGTCACAGTTGTAAATTTTGAAGCCAAAAAATAGGTTTTTAAAGTAAATTTACGCACCAAAATTTCGACTTTGGACTCTTATTACTAAGGAGCTGTATGAAGCACACTCATGAGATATACATCAAACGACGTGGAATCACGAGTTCTACAATCCAATAAATAGTTTGGGAAATTATCTGGTTGCGCCCTCCTATTATAAGAAAAATTCAAAAAACCCAGATTTCAAAACTTCAAAATGTCAGCATCGATTTTAGGGGGATGCAGTGTATATATCGAAAAGTCATACATTAGAACCATGTTGCCCAAGGGGTATTCTTCAATTCTTTCTTTGAGCTCAGGTCTGAATTTTCCGTGGTTTTACCAGAAATCAAGAAAGAACACAAAAAAACTTGTAAACTTCAACACATTTTTACCCATTTTTTAATATTACCACCAACACAGCTTCCACATAAATTATTTGTTATGGTTCATTTTATGCGACCCCGGCTAAAACACTTCAATTAATATAAATATATTCATATTATATAAATTATATTGACAGCTCGCGACTTATTAAATGGTGAACCTCAACTTCAACGATTGTAAAACATTTTTGAATATTACCATATACCCTCGTTAGCATATATAAATGCTGAGTGTATAAAAACTGAATAATCATTTTTAAATCTTGTGAGTAGGGTCAATAATGAATCAATTTACAAAAATAAAAATATTTCAAAACACAAAATAGCACTAAAAATAGTTTAAATGTGATATTTTTGACCTTTTTCTCAAAAAATATTTCCTGTAGCAGGAATGAATGAATTTTTGCCTATTAATGCCAATGGTAACGTTCATTTCATTTAATTATTAAAAAAGGTCACGCACAAACCACTTTGAAATTATATTTTTGTGAAAATTTTTAAATTTTTTGTTAGTTTTATAAACCCAAAACGGAAAATTTGAACATTTTTATTACTCCCACGAAAAGCCACATAATCTATGAACAAAATGAGACATTGATCATAAAAATGGATGAACATGTCACGTTTTTATTTACAATTAAGTGAAGGTATCACATGTTGAATCGAATGTATCTCTCGGGAAAAAGCTTTGACGATTTTTTATGATTCTCACAATTAGTGAAAAAATTTGTGAAAAAAGGATAACTCATTTTTATACCCTCCACCATAGTATGGAGGGTATATTAAGTTTGTTTTTCCGTTTGTAACGCATTGAAATACTCATTTGCGACCCTATAAAGTATATATATTCTTGATCAGGGCAAAATTCTAAGTCGATCTGAGCACGTCCGTCCGTCCGTCCGTCCGTCTGTGGTAATCACTCTAGCATCCACAAAAATGGAGATAGGACGCTGAAATTTTGGGAAAATGCGTCTTTTGTTTGCAGGCAGGTCAAGTTCGATGATGGACTATATCGGTCCACGTTTTGGTATAGCCCCCATATAACGGTACCCCCCGATTTACGGTATTTTGACGTTTTTAGCTACATTTTTAGACCGATTTAGCTATAATTTGACATTTAGGGTTCTTAAGTATCAATAAACTTATATAACAAAAGTTGTGGACATAGGTTCACGTTTTGGTATAGCCCCCATATAACGGTACCCCCCGATTTGAGGTATTTTGACGCTTGTAGCTACATTTTCAGACCGATTTAGCTATAATTTGACATTTAGGGTTCTTAAAAGTCAGTGAACTTATATAACTAAATTTGTGGACATAGGTCCACGTTTTGGTATAGCCCCCATATAACGGTAGCCCCCGATTTACGGTATTTTGACGTTTTTAGCTGCATTTTCAGACCGATGTAGCTATAATTTGACATTTAGGGTTCTTAAATTTCAATAAACTTATATAACAAAAGTTGTGGACATAGGTCCACGTTTTGGTATAGCCCCATTTAACGGTACCCCCCGATTTACGGTATTTTGACGGTTTTAGCTACATTTTCAGACCGATGTAGCTATAATTTGACATTTAGGGTTCTTAGGTATCAATAAACTTATACAACAAAAGTTGTGGACATAGGTCCACGTTTTGGTATAGCCCCCATATAACGGTACCCCCCGATTTACGGTATTTTGACGTTTTTAGCTACATTTTCAGACCGATATAGCTATAATTTGACATTTAGGGTTCTTAAGTGTAACTAAACTTATATAACAAAAGTTGTGGACCTAGGTCCACGTTTTGGTATAGCCCCCATATAACGGTACCCCCGATTTACGGCATTTTGACGCTTTTATCTACATTTTCAGACCGATTTAGCTATCAATTGACATTTAGGGTTCTTAAATGTCAATAAACATTTATAACTAGTGGACATAGGTCCATGTTTTGGAATAGCCCCCATATAACGTTACCGCCCAATTTCGGGTATTTTGAGAATTTTACCTACAAGTTTTAACCGAATTACCTGTAATAAAACATTTGACATTTGAAATTCTTAGTGGTCACCACACCCCTCCACCAAAAATTGTCAAGAAAGCCCCCATATAACGGTACCTTCCGATTTTCAGTAATTTGATGATTTTACCTACAATAAAAAACCGAACTATCAGTAACTTGACATTTGAAGTTCTTAGTGGTCACAACACCTCTCCATCAAAAATTTTCAACATAGGTCCATGTTCGGATATAGCTCCAATGTAACGGTACCTCCCAATTTTCAGTAATTTGGCAATTTTAGCTACAATTTTTAACAGAACTAACTGTAATTTGACATTTGAAGGTTGTAGTGGTCACCACATATCTGCATCAACAATTTTCAACATAGCCCCAATATAACGATACTTCCCGATTTTCGGTACTTTGAGGATTTTACTTAAAATGTTTAACCGAACGTAGGTCCATGTTTTTGTATAGCCACAAAACAAACCTCCCGATTTTCCGTACCTTAGCTTTATTTTTTGGACGAACTTTCTGTAATTTGTTCATTTAAGTTCATATTTTCGTATAGCCCACATACCTCCGAACAGCTGTTAATGACATTTGAAGTTCCCACGTTATGTACCGATTTTCGATATTTTGAGGATTCTAGCTAAATTTTAACCGAATTAGGAGCTATTTGACATTAAAGGCTCCCATCAAAAACTGTCAACATAGGCCCATGTTTTATTATAACCCCTATATAACAGTACCTCCCAATTTCTAGCCCACCAAAAATTGTCAACAGTTAGATATAGGAACCATAAAAAAGGACCATCCGAATGAAGCATTTTATGTACATTATCTGACATTTTAACGTACTCACTTAAAGTTGGGGACAGGAATGAATATTTTATGGTGGAGGGTATGAAAAGTTCGGCCCGGCCGAACTTCATGCTTTTTTACTTGTTAAGATTGCAATAGGGAGCTAATAAACTCCCATAAATTTATAATTCATTTATGGGAGTTACTCCCTTACATTCAATGTACCACTTGGTAAACACGCCTTATCTGGAGAAGTGGAGCTTGCATTTTGGCGGCAAACACCTTCAGAGCTATGAATATCAGACAGTGATCCTCAAGAACGAATTGAAAGAAATTAGATTGACTGCGCTCAAATTGAAAGATGGGAATGCTAAAAACAATCGCAGAAGGTCTACAGAATGTGTTAGAGGAGTTCAACCTCTGGGGATCAATTGTGATGATTGTTGCCGATACAACAAGCGTGAATACCGGCAAAAAGACAGGCGTTGTAGTTCGACTGCAGCAAATGTTTGAAGCGAAAGGTTACACCGCACCCAAGTTCATCAGTTGCCAGCACCATGCGCTGGATCGAGTTCTTCGGATTGTCAGGGACAATGAACTCCATGCTTCTACAACATCACCAAACATCGAATACTTTTCTGTGAAGGATTTAAAGAAAAACTATGCTCAATTGAAAGCAGTCTTCAGTAATGGTACAACTTTGATTAAGGAAACAGGTGGCTGGAGAGACGACGTGAAGTTTCTCTTCCACCTTACTCCTGTTTTCCGCCATTTCACTGAGAAGAGTGAGATTCCTTTTGTAGAGTTTAAGCAGATCTCAAAAATTTGATATGCACGCTGGAACTCTCGTGTCATTCTCGTGATGGTTGCGTAATACTGAGGTTGCGTAAAATCTGTTTATTCATTTCTTATTCATGGGCTGATGATTGGTTCAGTAGTCAATTATTCCGCTCTGAAGATTTCGAAGAACTATCCGCAACTCTGAATGACTCCCCAAAAGCTCTCAAATGCTTGAATACTCATAGGAAAAAAGATGAATCTCCATTCAACATTGCCCAAAGCAACCAGTGTTGTAGCGCGCGATCAAAGATATGAAAGACTTATACAACTCCTGCCTTAACAAGGACAACCTCCCACTGAGATTCATCCTCTCCAATGGCAATGTGAATATTTTACTTTCTTTTGTGTTTTATTATCCTTGTTATGTTAGTATGTATATCTATTTTAGTTATTATTTATTTTATTATTTATATATTTTTTAATATCTACCTTTAGTTACTCCAAAGAATGTTAGAAATGCATAAATACAATTGTTCAAATGATACAGGGATATGAGGTTGTAAAAAAGTCACAACCCTAGTATGCACTTTGTGAAAATTATAAGCGTTATACAGTTTTTTGCACACTAAACTGCGGACAATGGCTACATCTTAGCGGCCAAAGTAAATCCTGGCAAATATGTACAAATTAAATGAGAAGAATTCACTGTATTGGTAAACCGCATGCGCATAAAGGTATTTTGAGGATTTCGCGATTTACACGCATTTCAAAATGAACATTACCCGATACAGTTTTATTTCAAGATTATACCCCATTTAAAGGAACCCAAAATTTATTTGAACGATACCCATATCTTCCGCTAGATGTTAGCGTGTATTCGAAAAGTAATTAGAATAAAAATGTGATTTTTTGCTTGAAATATAACTAAAATAGAACAATTAATCCAACCTATTTTTCCTAAATTTTCTTCAACTAACTCATAAAATAAATTTTAATAAATATTTTCTCTTACAAAAATTTTATAGTTTTTGCTATAATATGCAAACCACTAAACGGATTTGTATAGTTTTGGTTTCATTTGAATCTTCGCGATGTTTAGAATATGCACATATTGTTTATATATTTTTCAGATGCATAAACAGATTGAATTTTATTAAAACAAGTTGCAAACTATCAATTGTTTTGAATTCTTTCCTAATTTCCGCGAAAATTTACAACTTTTTCACTAAAGCTATGGGACCTTAGTAAACATATAGTATGTAGGAAGCCATAAATTAACAATGTTTATCGATATAATGAATAGCGTTTTTATAGAGTTTTTTTTAATAATCAGAATTGAAACCGCCATAATTTTTGTGCGCAATGTCCAAAATTAGTGTCTCGAACAGATTTGAGAATGGGATTTTTTCTCAACGGTTTTAACGGGCTTTAACAAATCGCGAAATCTTAGAGATTATAAGACGTATTAGTATTCAATAAAAAACAATTGTGGTCTCTGTCATTGATGTGTATTTTGGAAGCAGAATACTGCGTCCAATTTTTGAAAACTGTATTCTTACTGATTAGATTTACAAATTTAGTAAGTGGTACAGCAAACATGCCATGTACATTGATTTTAATGCTTGGAAAAACTCGATCAGGACCACGTTTTTAAAATTTTAAATAAATTCAACTATCATTTTGAAGTCATTTTTATAAATCACTGATGTTTTGATGTTTAGGAGTGTTATATAATATCACTACCTGAAACCGGCGCGCTTCGCTACCCCGACCAAGATAAAATATAATGGAATGATATACTTATATTGAAATTATTCTTTAAAACAATTTAATGCATAAATATAGCAGATATGAAGGCTTTCTCTACACATTCAGTGCAGTGTATGGACCTTATGTTATGGTATTTTTGTATGGTGCCGGTAGTAAGACTCCTGCTAAATCCTTTCCTACTATAACTACACCTAAGTGGGTGACATTTGCAAATGTCATATCGTCACCATAAATATCCCCTTTAAAGAAGAGAATTATTTAGGAATAACGTTACGATTGAGAACGTTTTTCCAAGGGCATATATCAAGCTGTTGTGACACCTTAAATTATTATTAGGGCAACACCCACTTGCATTTTAAATTTTTTATCCAAAAATAATAATGAGGATAAGGGCATATCTTAAGTAAATACAGGTAACTGTTTCCCCTTCGCCCATCCCACCTAAGAAGCCTCTCAGATATATGATATTTAATAATTTTAGCCTTGATTTTCTCCAACTAAAAGTACACGCATAATATAATGATGACTTCTACTGACTTCAAAGACACTTCCTTAAATAATGAATCAGAGATTCATTATTTTATTATTATTCCTTATCTCTACTCATGTGATATTTTTTAACAAAAGGATGACCTGAAATCTGAACGGTTTTCAAAATATTTTTTCGTACATTTTTTAGTCCAAATTCTGCACACAATTTACAAATCCCGACCGATTTCAATATAATTAATATATAGTCCCAATTCCTTCACACTTCAAAACTTCATTGAAATTGGAAATTCATAGAGTGTTGGTGCATCAGATACTTAAAATCGGCCAAAATTGTATATGGGAGCTACATCCAATCTGGACCGATTTCGATATATTTTGGCAAATTTATTTGTGGGCAAAATTCCGTAACAAATTCCAAAATTTATTGCAATCGGGCATATATTGCATGTTTGGTGCGTCAAATAGCACTGTGCGACATTTTCAAGGTAATTGTGTGCAAACAACTTCTAATGCGGATATTATTAAAGTACAGACCCAGTCGACAAAAACCATATTTGGATTTTGTGTTGTTAGATCGGGTTTAGATTTTATAGCCTCATCTAAACATAGCTAAATATTGAATTTTTGCAGGAAATGAAGGCAATATCTCTGAAAACTAATCGAATCTTGTTTAAACCACTGAAGCAAAGTTGTAGATAAGAGCATGACGAAAACATTTAGAGAAATAATCCACTCGAAATACTGCACTTATTGCCTCAAAATGCATGATATATCTGAAAACTCCATTATTTTTCATATTTCGTACCATATCTCCAAAACTGTTACATTATTCGTTGACTTATCTTTGAAAAAATTAGCAGCAGGAATGTCTTTTACAGGTCTTCAGAACATTTCGTTTTTGTAAAATGTCTCTATCAAGCTGTTTCTAGCATATTTTCCAAATACAATTTAATAAATATATCAACAATGCATTGAAATCCAAATATAAAAAAAACAGGCAGTGTGAACATTGTTTGAAATATATTTTGTAGAAAGTATAATATGAAAAACAGACTAAACAACATGAAATAAGTATTTTAGAGTTGCAGAATGTTCTGAAGAAATGCTGAGCACTATATTTGGAATTTTTTTGTGAAAGGCCACTTGGTTCGACTCCCAATAGTTTAGGTGCTACTGACCATAGTTCCAGAAATTATGTAGACATTCATATATTTTATGGATTTTCGCCCGCTAGATACAGTTTTTCCCAGTTCATCTGTTCGACACTTAAGTTCTACTACTTTAGGGCCATAATATTGTTGAAGACCACAAAACAAAATTCTTATTAGTATTTGAGATAAAGCCTCGAACAATGGAAAAAAGGGTCGTTTTAGCCCGGTTTAGATGTGGCTGTAAAATCCAAACCCGATCTAACAATGCAAAACCCAACTAGGGTTTTTGTTGTTTTAATATGTATTTTCAGAAATTGTCAATTATAAGTTGTTTGCATTTTCAGTGTTGCACAGTGTAGATTAAAAGAACTACTTTTTGTCGTAATAGCGAAATAACTGGTTTTTTACACCGCTATGTGGTATTTTCGATATTTGTAAAATATACAAAAAATGTATGACCGTAGTTCACATATTTTAATCTGCATAAAATGCCAATTCGATGTCCCACAGTCTGCCGCCCGTCTGTAGAAAAGTAGACAAAGCTCTCAACATTTTTGATGGAGTTTTTAATAAAAATTATACAGCTCCTAAGACTTTGGACGGGTCTGCAAGAGGAACAAAGTCTTTTGAAAGCCGAAGGCTTTCGATAAACGAAGGCTTTCGATAATTGAATAAAAATGTATTTAAATAATTTAAACAATTAGTTAAGGTTATTATAGTAACACGAAATTGTAATTGTGTAATCGGTCCGAATACAAATTGGCAGATGAAGATGATTTTATCGGTCGTTGTTTTAAAATAGACTCCATAGAACAATACCATATTTTCGGTATTTTGTAGGGTGGGAAATTAGATGTATACCACTATGTTGTAGAAAATTGTTCCTATAGACCCATAGTGTTCGTAAAACAATACCTACATATTTTCGATATTTTGTTGGTGTTAGGCACATCTAATATATAAAAGGCAATGTGTGTATGTTAGTATGTTTGTTTGTTTGTATGTTCCGAATAGACTCAAAAACGGCTGAATAGATTTTCTTGAAAATTTCAGATAATGTACTGGGAACACCGGTGATGAAAATAGGCTATATATTTTTTTGAATGGTCGTCGTGGAATGAAATATCGCGGTCATCCCAAATTATTCAAAAATGAATTATTTCAGATAATATACCTAATTTTAGTAAGCGTGACTACAAAACCGCTATAACATTGGCTTCAATATGTGGGATAACGCGGTCAACGCCATAGTTTGGAATACAATAAAATCCCGATGACATGAGATGTCACTATATAAAAATTCCGAAAAATCGATTGGGAAATCTTATGAAATTTTGTATGTGGAGTTTTTAGGTCTGAGAATAGGCAGTAATAAATTTGTTTATCCTGCTAAGTGTAGTGACCGGTGGTCCTCCCCACAAATTGTTTAAGAAAACCGCGAAATTCAAGATACTTTTTAATATATTGTTTACAAATTGTTTGCATTGCTATGGTAATTACTGTCTTGACCCTGAATGGTCGTTGCAGAAGTGAAATATCGCGTTCATCCCAAAATTTTCAAAAATGTATTATTTCAGTTAATTAGAACGGTCGTAAGCTGTTTTTTACTGCTAAGAATAGTGACCGGTGGTCCTCCCTACAATGTTTTTAAGAAAATCAGAAATCTTTGATATTTTTGAACGTATTGTTTACAGAATCCACCAAAAATAGCGAAAATCAGGCGCCACCCTTCTATGGGAGCTATATCAAAACGAGGACGTATACTGAAAATTCTCTGCAAGACTGTTTACGACCCCCAAAAGTGACTATATCTCCAAACTATCGAAAATCTGGAGGTACTTCTTTATGGGAGCTATATCAAAACGTGAACCTATAACTGTTGCATACCGAGCGCAAATAAAAAGGCGTGTCTTTCGGTCGATACGAATATTTATGCTCTTCTCTTTAAATTACATTAAAACCAAATTTTAGTCATTTCGGTGTGATAATGATGTTAAATCCTCAAAAATAGCGAAAATCAGCCGGTACCGTTCTGTGGGAGCTAAATCAAAACGTGGACCTATACTGACAATTCTCTGCAGTATTAATTACGACCCCAACCGAGATCAAAATCCAATATATAGCAATGTTAATTGACGTGCACCGATCATTATATGTGGGGCACAAAAGAGATTTTATATATTAAATTTGGGGGATGCCATTACATGGAATTTATGTCAAAACATTGATTTATATTGTGATGTTTCTAGAGGGATGCCTAATTATGGCTGTATCAATGCTGGATAGATAACTAAAGTTTACACGGAGAACCCAAACAACGGGCCAGCAACGCGGACCGGGTCAGCTAATATCTTTATAAATAAAAATCAAATGTCGTTCGTTGGTAATTGCATCAGTTGAGAACGGCTTGACCTTTTTAGATGATTCTTTTTGTGAAATGTGCGCCATAACTTGACTTAGGTTTTTATGAAAGGAAATTTTGACCGCGCCCACTTTTTTCAAATTTCAATTTGTTTTTTTTTTACACAAAAATTACTGAACCGATTTTCCTGAAATTGTCAGGGAATGTACAGTGATGGCCCCCGGTAAAAACAGGCTACAAATTTAGTTGAATTTCGGAGCGAGCGGGGTACTTCTCCCATAACCTATTTCTTTAAAAATGCTTTATTTAAAATAATTACGAATGTATCGGTTTGGAAATTAATTTGCGAGACAATTGTGGCTGTGTCTCCGACCTTAACTATTTTTTAGGACCCAATAACTTGACCACGCCCACTTTTTAAAATATGTTACATCTACAAAACTACTGAACTGATTTTCCTGAAATTTTAGGGAATGTAAAGGGATGGCCTCTGGTGGAAATTTTCAATTTAAAGTTTGGTATTGTAAATGGGCTACATCGGTCCACGATTTGATATAGCCCCCATAGAATGGTACCACCCGATTTTCGGTATTTTGAATGTTTTAGCTTCATTATCTCACCGAAATGGCTGAAATTTGGTATTAAATGTTCGTTGGTGCTATAAAACACCAGAATTTTGTTGGTGTGGGTCCACACCTTCATATAGCCCCCATAGAACGGTACCTGCCGATTTTCGGTATTTTGAAGGTTATGGCCATAATAATCCATTGAAATGGATGTAGTTTGGTATTTAGTATTCGTTAGGGGTATTCAACTTTCCCCTCTAAATTTGGCGGTATAGGTCTACGCCTCCATATAGCCTTCTTAGCACGGTACCTCCCGATTTTCGGTATTTTTAAAGTTGTGACCTCAATATTCATCCAAAGTGGCTGAAATTTGGTATTTAGTCTTCGTACGGGTAGTAAAACTTACCCACAGAAGTTTGTTGGTACAGGCCCACGCCTTAACACAGCCCCCATAGAACGGTACCATCCGATTTTCGGTATATTGAAAGTTTTAGCTTCGTTATCACTCCGAAATGGCTGAAATTTGGTACTTAGCCTTCGTTGGAAACATAAAATTTCCCCCAGATTTTTTTTTTGGTATGGGTCCACGCCTTCATATAGCCCCAAAGAACGGTACCTCCCGATTTCCGGTATTTTGAAGGTTGTGGCCTCAATATTTCTCCGATATTGCTAAAATTTGTTTTTATTCCTCATTTGAGTTATAAAACTTTCCATATGAAATTTGTCTTTATAGGTCCACGCCTTCATATAGCCCCAATAGAACGGTACCTCCCGATTTTCTTTTTTTTTTTTTGGGGTTGTGGCCACAACAACAAACAGAAATGACTAAGATTTGGTATATACTCTACGCTGGATGTAAAACCATATCCGACTGAATTTCGTCGGTATAGGCCCACGTTTCGATATAGCCCCCATAGAACGGTACCTCCCGATTTTCGTAATTGTGAAGGATGTGACGTTAATATCCGAAATTACTGAAATTTGTTATTTAGTCTTTCATGGGGTTATAAAATGTTCCAGAATAGAATTAGCAGTATAAGTCCACTTCTTCCTATATCCCACACAGAAGCGTACCTCGTGCTTAACGGTATTTTTTAGGTTTTAACCACATTATCCTACTGAAATATCGTAAATTTGGTATTTAGTCTTCTTTGAGTCTAAAAACTTTACGCCAGAAATTTGTCGGTATAGATCGACGTTTTGATAAAGCCCCCATAGAACGGTACCTCCCGAATTTCCGTATTTTGAAGGTTAGCGATATTGTTTTACCGAAATTGCTAAAATTTGGTATTAAGTCTTTTTCATAAACGAAAGCAAACTAATTGTTCCATTTTACTTTAATACCACTTCTGGTGGAGGGTATAACAAGTTCGGCCCGGCCGAACTTAAAGCCGTTCTTACTTGTTTAAAAGTTTATATCTCCAATACTACTTAACCGATTTCCATCAAATTTGCAGCAAAAGCTCAATGGTTGCCGTTTTATTTCGGAGGAAGTGGGGTACTTTACCCACGCCTTTCTTTTAAGCGCTATTTTTAAGCCAAAATTCTGGACCACGCCAACTTTTTAAATGTGTTATATCTTGAAAACTGTAGACAGCGCCCAATCAATTCAATACATTATTTTTCCAAATCTACTGCACCTAATTTCATGCAATTTTCAGAAAATGTTCAGGAATATCCCTTGGTCCAAAATGCTATAAATTTGTAGACGAATTTCGGTGGCCTATTATTTTATAGTCGCTATATTTGAAATTAATTTTCGAGACAACGGTGGTTGCCCCCCCCGATCAAGAAGAACGATATATTTACAAATTTCCTTAAATGGTCAGGTTCAATCCGCCATGAAAAACTAAAACATTTAAGTGTCAATAATCGTGAGAATTCGACTTAACCATTTTATATCTTTTATAGTTAGATCGCATTAGGATAAAGACAGATGACATGGACGATAATAAATCCTAAACATCATCAATGGGCGAAAAAATCCAACAGGCCGTAAGAGAAAAGAGAGGTTACAGGCAAAATCTATTGGTAAATTTAAAATCCTCCTGGGTTTGACAATGGACCGAAGAAGTGAGGTAGAAAATGCTTATTTTTGAATTGTCAAGCATAAAATCCATAAAAAGTTGTCATTAAAACTCGACGACGGGTCAGCAACGCGGACCGGGGTCTGCTAGTTGTACAATAAAAGCGTGTGCAATTTTTATCTTGATCTTCGGTCGAGGTACAAACATTTCTTGCCGAAAATGTTTGGCGATGTTTTTTGGAGTTGAGCGTCAATCACAGCGCTGTGGGTATTCTTGATCACCTATATACCATTGATTGCGGTAATTTCGAATTGTCAGACTCGTGGTACCGGAATATGAACACAACTGCATAAAAGATGTTTTGTCGTTACTTATGGTTACAAAATTAAATCGGAATGTATTTGCTTTCCCAAATAATAAAAAAAAAAAAAAAAATTTAAACATGAATATAAATATTTTAAGACAATCGCGAAACAAAACAGTTGTAAATTGGTCGAATTTTTGATCCACGTACGAACGACATTTGAGTTTTATAAGTGCCTCTCTCGAAACCACTAATAATCGTTGACAATTTGTATCTTTTTAATTTCCTTTAAATAATTTCAATGCAAATTAAATTGATTGTCGAAAATAAAACATTTTAGAACTTTCAAATATTGATAAAACTAAAACATAAATATGACAATTTGTGCACATTAGAAAAAGTCAGAATTTTTTTAATATTCCATTTGAAAAAAATTAAAAAAATTGTTTGACGCTACATGAACGATTTTTGGTACATGTTTTGAGGAAAAATTCCCATTCTCAAATCTGTTCGAGATATTAATTTTGGATATTGCGCGCAAAAGTTATGGCGGTTACAATTCTGATTCTTAGAAAAAAATCGTATAAAAACGCTATTCATTATATCGAGAAACATTGTCAATTTATGGCTTCATACATACTTTATGTTTACTGAGGTCCCATAACTTTAGTGAAAAAGTTGTAAATTTTCGCGGAAATTAGGAAATAATAACTTGTTTTAAGTAATAACTTGTTTTAATAAAATTCAAGCTTTTTTATGCATCCGAAAAATATATAAAAATATGTACGTAATCTAAACATCGCGAAGATTCAAATGAAAATGAAAACTATACAAAACAAATCCGTTTAGTGGTTTGCATATTATAGCAAAAACAAAAAAATATATTGAGGAAATTTATAAAATTTTTGTAAGAGAAAATATTTATTAAAATTTATTTTGTGAGTTAGTTGAACAAATTAGGTCGGAGTTATTATTCTAGTTTAGTAAAAGTTCACGCAAAAAAATCACATTTTTTATTATATTCACTTCTCGAATACACGCTAACATCTAAGGGAAGATCAAGATCAAATAGATTTTGGGTTCCTTTAAATGGGGTATAATCTTGAAATAAAACTCTATCGGGTAATGTTCATTTTGAAATGCGTGTGAATCGCGAAATCCTCAAAATAGCTTGATGCGCATATGGTTTACCAATACACCTAATTCTTCTCTTTTAATTTGTACACATTTGTCAGGATTTACTTTGGCCGCTAAGATGTAGCATCGCCTGCAGTGTGCAAAAAACGGTATAACGCTTATAATTTGCAAAAAGTGCATACGCTTTTTATGCGCATGCGATGTCACTATCATCCAAGAAAAAATACATCGATCTAAACCTATTTCGATAAAATCCGTCAAGAACCGTGGGTGTAGCATCTATCACACACTATTTTTGGGATAAATCGGATACAGCTCCCATGCCACTAAATTTCTTAAACCGCTGTTTTCGCAAAAACGCGAGTGTTGTGTCAGTTTCATCATTGAAAAGGAAACGATTCACAGAAAACTCGATTAAATCCGCGATATTTCCAAAAACATTTTACGCACATTTTCGGTTTTTGCAGTTGCTGTTTTCGACGTTCAAGTGGATGGATTTTCACGATTTATAATTTATATGATCCGGGCCGTCAAAAAACTAAAATATCTTAGGGTCCCAGCACAATCAGACGGATATTGTAAATACTGTACCCCAAAAATAGGGTTTTTCGTAAAAATATCGCACTAAATTTTGGCCTTTGGCAGTGGATTACTCTGATGCTGTCTGGGCTACATGATCAATATACATATCAAATTATGCGTAAGGGGGATGCAGTGGAAATTTTGAAATGTGATACATTAGAAGTGTAATAAGCAAGTCGACAACAGAAGCCCCCAACAAAATGTTAGGAAACAATTAGCTTTCTTCAAAATATATTTTTGCAAATTTTAGCGGATTTTTCGAGCTAAAAAAATGAAAAAGGTGGAAATAAGCAAGTCGGCAACAAAAGCCTGCAACGAAATGTGAGGAAACAATTAACTTTCTTCAACATATATTTTTGCAAATATTAGCGGATTTTTCGCCCTAAAAATTTAAAAAAGGTGGAAATAAGCAAGTCGACAACAAATGCCTCCAACGAAATGTGAGGAAACGATAAACTTTCTTCAAAATATATTTTTGCAAATATTCGCGGATTCTTCGCGATATCTCAAAAATAAAATACGTCAGATCCTTCCTTGGATAAATACGAACATTTTAAGACAAACGCGAAACAAATCGGTTGTAAATTGGTCGAATTTTTGATTCACGTACGAACGTCATTTGAGTTTTATATAATAGACTAGCTGAACCCGGTGCGCTTCGCTACCCCGACCAAGATAAAATATAATGAATTGCTATACTTATATTGAAATTATTCTTTAAAATACTTTAATGCATAAATATAGCAGATATGAAGGCTTTCTCTACACATTCAGTGCCGTGTATGGAGCTTATGTTATGGTATTTTTGTATGGTGCCGGTAGTAAGACTCCTGCTAAATCCTTTCCTACTATAACTACACCTAAGTGGGTGACGTTTGCAAATGTCATATCGTCACCATAAATGCCCCCTTTAAAGAAGAGAATTAAATTAGGAATAACGTTGAGATTGAGAACGTTTTTCCAAGGGCATATATCAAGCTGTTGGGACCCCTTAAATTACTATTAGGGTAACTCCCACTTGCATTGACAATTCTTAATCCAATAATATTAATGAGGATGAGGACATGTCTTAAGTAAATATAGGTAACTGTTTCATCTTCGCCCGTCCCACCTAAGAAGTCTCTCAGATATATAATATTTAGTAATTTTAGCCTTGATTTTCTCCAACTAAAAGTACACGCTTAATATAATGATAACTTCTACTGACTTTAAAGACACTTCCTTAAATAATGAATCAGAGATTCAATATTTTAATATTATTCCTTATCTCTACTCATGTGATATTTTTTAACAAAAGGATGACCTGAAATCTGAACGGTTTTCAAAATATTTGTTCGAACATGTTTTAGTCCAAATTCTGCACACAATTTACAAATCTCGACCGATTTCAATATAATTAATATATAGTCCCAATTCCTTCACACTTCAAAACTTCATTGAAATTGGAAATTCATAGAGTGTTGGTGCATCAGATACTTAAAATCGGCCAAAATTGTATATGGGAGCTACATCCAATCTGGACCGATTTCGATATATTTTGGCAAATTTATTTGTGGGCAAAATTCCGTAACAAATTCCAAAATTTATTGCAATCGGGCATATATTGCATGTTTGGTGCGTCAAATAGCACTGTGCGACATTTTCAAGGTAATTGTGTGCAAACAACTTCTAATGCGGATATTATTAAAGTACAGACCCAGTCGACAAAAACCATATTTGGATTTTGTGTTGTTAGATCGGGTTTAGATTTTATAGCCTCATCTAAACATAGCTAAATATTGAATTTTTGCAGGAAATGAAGGCAATATCTCTGAAAACTAATCGAATCTTGTTTAAACCACTGAAGCAAAGTTGTAGATAAGAGCATGACGAAAACATTTAGAGAAATAATCCACTCGAAATACTGCACTTATTGCCTCAAAATGCATGATATATCTGAAAACTCCATTATTTTTCATATTTCGTACCATATCTCCAAAACTGTTACATTATTCGTTGACTTATCTTTGAAAAAATTAGCAGCAGGAATGTCTTTTACAGGTCTTCAGAACATTTCGTTTTTGTAAAATGTCTCTATCAAGCTGTTTCTAGCATATTTTCCAAATACAATTTAATAAATATATCAACAATGCATTGAAATCCAAATATAAAAAAAACAGGCAGTGTGAACATTGTTTGAAATATATTTTGTAGAAAGTATAATATGAAAAACAGACTAAACAACATGAAATAAGTATTTTAGAGTTGCAGAATGTTCTGAAGAAATGCTGAGCACTATATTTGGAATTTTTTTGTGAAAGGCCACTTGGTTCGACTCCCAATAGTTTAGGTGCTACTGACCATAGTTCCAGAAATTATGTAGACATTCATATATTTTATGGATTTTCGCCCGCTAGATACAGTTTTTCCCAGTTCATCTGTTCGACACTTAAGTTCTACTACTTTAGGGCCATAATATTGTTGAAGACCACAAAACAAAATTCTTATTAGTATTTGAGATAAAGCCTCGAACAATGGAAAAAAGGGTCGTTTTAGCCCGGTTTAGATGTGGCTGTAAAATCCAAACCCGATCTAACAATGCAAAACCCAACTAGGGTTTTTGTTGTTTTAATATGTATTTTCAGAAATTGTCAATTATAAGTTGTTTGCATTTTCAGTGTTGCACAGTGTAGATTAAAAGAACTACTTTTTGTCGTAATAGCGAAATAACTGGTTTTTTACACCGCTATGTGGTATTTTCGATATTTGTAAAATATACAAAAAATGTATGACCGTAGTTCACATATTTTAATCTGCATAAAATGCCAATTCGATGTCCCACAGTCTGCCGCCCGTCTGTAGAAAAGTAGACAAAGCTCTCAACATTTTTGATGGAGTTTTTAATAAAAATTATACAGCTCCTAAGACTTTGGACGGGTCTGCAAGAGGAACAAAGTCTTTTGAAAGCCGAAGGCTTTCGATAAACGAAGGCTTTCGATAATTGAATAAAAATGTATTTAAATAATTTAAACAATTAGTTAAGGTTATTATAGTAACACGAAATTGTAATTGTGTAATCGGTCCGAATACAAATTGGCAGATGAAGATGATTTTATCGGTCGTTGTTTTAAAATAGACTCCATAGAACAATACCATATTTTCGGTATTTTGTAGGGTGGGAAATTAGATGTATACCACTATGTTGTAGAAAATTGTTCCTATAGACCCATAGTGTTCGTAAAACAATACCTACATATTTTCGATATTTTGTTGGTGTTAGGCACATCTAATATATAAAAGGCAATGTGTGTATGTTAGTATGTTTGTTTGTTTGTATGTTCCGAATAGACTCAAAAACGGCTGAATAGATTTTCTTGAAAATTTCAGATAATGTACTGGGAACACCGGTGATGAAAATAGGCTATATATTTTTTTGAATGGTCGTCGTGGAATGAAATATCGCGGTCATCCCAAATTATTCAAAAATGAATTATTTCAGATAATATACCTAATTTTAGTAAGCGTGACTACAAAACCGCTATAACATTGGCTTCAATATGTGGGATAACGCGGTCAACGCCATAGTTTGGAATACAATAAAATCCCGATGACATGAGATGTCACTATATAAAAATTCCGAAAAATCGATTGGGAAATCTTATGAAATTTTGTATGTGGAGTTTTTAGGTCTGAGAATAGGCAGTAATAAATTTGTTTATCCTGCTAAGTGTAGTGACCGGTGGTCCTCCCCACAAATTGTTTAAGAAAACCGCGAAATTCAAGATACTTTTTAATATATTGTTTACAAATTGTTTGCATTGCTATGGTAATTACTGTCTTGACCCTGAATGGTCGTTGCAGAAGTGAAATATCGCGTTCATCCCAAAATTTTCAAAAATGTATTATTTCAGTTAATTAGAACGGTCGTAAGCTGTTTTTTACTGCTAAGAATAGTGACCGGTGGTCCTCCCTACAATGTTTTTAAGAAAATCAGAAATCTTTGATATTTTTGAACGTATTGTTTACAGAATCCACCAAAAATAGCGAAAATCAGGCGCCACCCTTCTATGGGAGCTATATCAAAACGAGGACGTATACTGAAAATTCTCTGCAAGACTGTTTACGACCCCCAAAAGTGACTATATCTCCAAACTATCGAAAATCTGGAGGTACTTCTTTATGGGAGCTATATCAAAACGTGAACCTATAACTGTTGCATACCGAGCGCAAATAAAAAGGCGTGTCTTTCGGTCGATACGAATATTTATGCTCTTCTCTTTAAATTACATTAAAACCAAATTTTAGTCATTTCGGTGTGATAATGATGTTAAATCCTCAAAAATAGCGAAAATCAGCCGGTACCGTTCTGTGGGAGCTAAATCAAAACGTGGACCTATACTGACAATTCTCTGCAGTATTAATTACGACCCCAACCGAGATCAAAATCCAATATATAGCAATGTTAATTGACGTGCACCGATCATTATATGTGGGGCACAAAAGAGATTTTATATATTAAATTTGGGGGATGCCATTACATGGAATTTATGTCAAAACATTGATTTATATTGTGATGTTTCTAGAGGGATGCCTAATTATGGCTGTATCAATGCTGGATAGATAACTAAAGTTTACACGGAGAACCCAAACAACGGGCCAGCAACGCGGACCGGGTCAGCTAATATCTTTATAAATAAAAATCAAATGTCGTTCGTTGGTAATTGCATCAGTTGAGAACGGCTTGACCTTTTTAGATGATTCTTTTTGTGAAATGTGCGCCATAACTTGACTTAGGTTTTTATGAAAGGAAATTTTGACCGCGCCCACTTTTTTCAAATTTCAATTTGTTTTTTTTTTACACAAAAATTACTGAACCGATTTTCCTGAAATTGTCAGGGAATGTACAGTGATGGCCCCCGGTAAAAACAGGCTACAAATTTAGTTGAATTTCGGAGCGAGCGGGGTACTTCTCCCATAACCTATTTCTTTAAAAATGCTTTATTTAAAATAATTACGAATGTATCGGTTTGGAAATTAATTTGCGAGACAATTGTGGCTGTGTCTCCGACCTTAACTATTTTTTAGGACCCAATAACTTGACCACGCCCACTTTTTAAAATATGTTACATCTACAAAACTACTGAACTGATTTTCCTGAAATTTTAGGGAATGTAAAGGGATGGCCTCTGGTGGAAATTTTCAATTTAAAGTTTGGTATTGTAAATGGGCTACATCGGTCCACGATTTGATATAGCCCCCATAGAATGGTACCACCCGATTTTCGGTATTTTGAATGTTTTAGCTTCATTATCTCACCGAAATGGCTGAAATTTGGTATTAAATGTTCGTTGGTGCTATAAAACACCAGAATTTTGTTGGTGTGGGTCCACACCTTCATATAGCCCCCATAGAACGGTACCTGCCGATTTTCGGTATTTTGAAGGTTATGGCCATAATAATCCATTGAAATGGATGTAGTTTGGTATTTAGTATTCGTTAGGGGTATTCAACTTTCCCCTCTAAATTTGGCGGTATAGGTCTACGCCTCCATATAGCCTTCTTAGCACGGTACCTCCCGATTTTCGGTATTTTTAAAGTTGTGACCTCAATATTCATCCAAAGTGGCTGAAATTTGGTATTTAGTCTTCGTACGGGTAGTAAAACTTACCCACAGAAGTTTGTTGGTACAGGCCCACGCCTTAACACAGCCCCCATAGAACGGTACCATCCGATTTTCGGTATATTGAAAGTTTTAGCTTCGTTATCACTCCGAAATGGCTGAAATTTGGTACTTAGCCTTCGTTGGAAACATAAAATTTCCCCCAGATTTTTTTTTTGGTATGGGTCCACGCCTTCATATAGCCCCAAAGAACGGTACCTCCCGATTTCCGGTATTTTGAAGGTTGTGGCCTCAATATTTCTCCGATATTGCTAAAATTTGTTTTTATTCCTCATTTGAGTTATAAAACTTTCCATATGAAATTTGTCTTTATAGGTCCACGCCTTCATATAGCCCCAATAGAACGGTACCTCCCGATTTTCTTTTTTTTTTTTTGGGGTTGTGGCCACAACAACAAACAGAAATGACTAAGATTTGGTATATACTCTACGCTGGATGTAAAACCATATCCGACTGAATTTCGTCGGTATAGGCCCACGTTTCGATATAGCCCCCATAGAACGGTACCTCCCGATTTTCGTAATTGTGAAGGATGTGACGTTAATATCCGAAATTACTGAAATTTGTTATTTAGTCTTTCATGGGGTTATAAAATGTTCCAGAATAGAATTAGCAGTATAAGTCCACTTCTTCCTATATCCCACACAGAAGCGTACCTCGTGCTTAACGGTATTTTTTAGGTTTTAACCACATTATCCTACTGAAATATCGTAAATTTGGTATTTAGTCTTCTTTGAGTCTAAAAACTTTACGCCAGAAATTTGTCGGTATAGATCGACGTTTTGATAAAGCCCCCATAGAACGGTACCTCCCGAATTTCCGTATTTTGAAGGTTAGCGATATTGTTTTACCGAAATTGCTAAAATTTGGTATTAAGTCTTTTTCATAAACGAAAGCAAACTAATTGTTCCATTTTACTTTAATACCACTTCTGGTGGAGGGTATAACAAGTTCGGCCCGGCCGAACTTAAAGCCGTTCTTACTTGTTTAAAAGTTTATATCTCCAATACTACTTAACCGATTTCCATCAAATTTGCAGCAAAAGCTCAATGGTTGCCGTTTTATTTCGGAGGAAGTGGGGTACTTTACCCACGCCTTTCTTTTAAGCGCTATTTTTAAGCCAAAATTCTGGACCACGCCAACTTTTTAAATGTGTTATATCTTGAAAACTGTAGACAGCGCCCAATCAATTCAATACATTATTTTTCCAAATCTACTGCACCTAATTTCATGCAATTTTCAGAAAATGTTCAGGAATATCCCTTGGTCCAAAATGCTATAAATTTGTAGACGAATTTCGGTGGCCTATTATTTTATAGTCGCTATATTTGAAATTAATTTTCGAGACAACGGTGGTTGCCCCCCCCGATCAAGAAGAACGATATATTTACAAATTTCCTTAAATGGTCAGGTTCAATCCGCCATGAAAAACTAAAACATTTAAGTGTCAATAATCGTGAGAATTCGACTTAACCATTTTATATCTTTTATAGTTAGATCGCATTAGGATAAAGACAGATGACATGGACGATAATAAATCCTAAACATCATCAATGGGCGAAAAAATCCAACAGGCCGTAAGAGAAAAGAGAGGTTACAGGCAAAATCTATTGGTAAATTTAAAATCCTCCTGGGTTTGACAATGGACCGAAGAAGTGAGGTAGAAAATGCTTATTTTTGAATTGTCAAGCATAAAATCCATAAAAAGTTGTCATTAAAACTCGACGACGGGTCAGCAACGCGGACCGGGGTCTGCTAGTTGTACAATAAAAGCGTGTGCAATTTTTATCTTGATCTTCGGTCGAGGTACAAACATTTCTTGCCGAAAATGTTTGGCGATGTTTTTTGGAGTTGAGCGTCAATCACAGCGCTGTGGGTATTCTTGATCACCTATATACCATTGATTGCGGTAATTTCGAATTGTCAGACTCGTGGTACCGGAATATGAACACAACTGCATAAAAGATGTTTTGTCGTTACTTATGGTTACAAAATTAAATCGGAATGTATTTGCTTTCCCAAATAATAAAAAAAAAAAAAAAAATTTAAACATGAATATAAATATTTTAAGACAATCGCGAAACAAAACAGTTGTAAATTGGTCGAATTTTTGATCCACGTACGAACGACATTTGAGTTTTATAAGTGCCTCTCTCGAAACCACTAATAATCGTTGACAATTTGTATCTTTTTAATTTCCTTTAAATAATTTCAATGCAAATTAAATTGATTGTCGAAAATAAAACATTTTAGAACTTTCAAATATTGATAAAACTAAAACATAAATATGACAATTTGTGCACATTAGAAAAAGTCAGAATTTTTTTAATATTCCATTTGAAAAAAATTAAAAAAATTGTTTGACGCTACATGAACGATTTTTGGTACATGTTTTGAGGAAAAATTCCCATTCTCAAATCTGTTCGAGATATTAATTTTGGATATTGCGCGCAAAAGTTATGGCGGTTACAATTCTGATTCTTAGAAAAAAATCGTATAAAAACGCTATTCATTATATCGAGAAACATTGTCAATTTATGGCTTCATACATACTTTATGTTTACTGAGGTCCCATAACTTTAGTGAAAAAGTTGTAAATTTTCGCGGAAATTAGGAAATAATAACTTGTTTTAAGTAATAACTTGTTTTAATAAAATTCAAGCTTTTTTATGCATCCGAAAAATATATAAAAATATGTACGTAATCTAAACATCGCGAAGATTCAAATGAAAATGAAAACTATACAAAACAAATCCGTTTAGTGGTTTGCATATTATAGCAAAAACAAAAAAATATATTGAGGAAATTTATAAAATTTTTGTAAGAGAAAATATTTATTAAAATTTATTTTGTGAGTTAGTTGAACAAATTAGGTCGGAGTTATTATTCTAGTTTAGTAAAAGTTCACGCAAAAAAATCACATTTTTTATTATATTCACTTCTCGAATACACGCTAACATCTAAGGGAAGATCAAGATCAAATAGATTTTGGGTTCCTTTAAATGGGGTATAATCTTGAAATAAAACTCTATCGGGTAATGTTCATTTTGAAATGCGTGTGAATCGCGAAATCCTCAAAATAGCTTGATGCGCATATGGTTTACCAATACACCTAATTCTTCTCTTTTAATTTGTACACATTTGTCAGGATTTACTTTGGCCGCTAAGATGTAGCATCGCCTGCAGTGTGCAAAAAACGGTATAACGCTTATAATTTGCAAAAAGTGCATACGCTTTTTATGCGCATGCGATGTCACTATCATCCAAGAAAAAATACATCGATCTAAACCTATTTCGATAAAATCCGTCAAGAACCGTGGGTGTAGCATCTATCACACACTATTTTTGGGATAAATCGGATACAGCTCCCATGCCACTAAATTTCTTAAACCGCTGTTTTCGCAAAAACGCGAGTGTTGTGTCAGTTTCATCATTGAAAAGGAAACGATTCACAGAAAACTCGATTAAATCCGCGATATTTCCAAAAACATTTTACGCACATTTTCGGTTTTTGCAGTTGCTGTTTTCGACGTTCAAGTGGATGGATTTTCACGATTTATAATTTATATGATCCGGGCCGTCAAAAAACTAAAATATCTTAGGGTCCCAGCACAATCAGACGGATATTGTAAATACTGTACCCCAAAAATAGGGTTTTTCGTAAAAATATCGCACTAAATTTTGGCCTTTGGCAGTGGATTACTCTGATGCTGTCTGGGCTACATGATCAATATACATATCAAATTATGCGTAAGGGGGATGCAGTGGAAATTTTGAAATGTGATACATTAGAAGTGTAATAAGCAAGTCGACAACAGAAGCCCCCAACAAAATGTTAGGAAACAATTAGCTTTCTTCAAAATATATTTTTGCAAATTTTAGCGGATTTTTCGAGCTAAAAAAATGAAAAAGGTGGAAATAAGCAAGTCGGCAACAAAAGCCTGCAACGAAATGTGAGGAAACAATTAACTTTCTTCAACATATATTTTTGCAAATATTAGCGGATTTTTCGCCCTAAAAATTTAAAAAAGGTGGAAATAAGCAAGTCGACAACAAATGCCTCCAACGAAATGTGAGGAAACGATAAACTTTCTTCAAAATATATTTTTGCAAATATTCGCGGATTCTTCGCGATATCTCAAAAATAAAATACGTCAGATCCTTCCTTGGATAAATACGAACATTTTAAGACAAACGCGAAACAAATCGGTTGTAAATTGGTCGAATTTTTGATTCACGTACGAACGTCATTTGAGTTTTATATAATAGACTAGCTGAACCCGGTGCGCTTCGCTACCCCGACCAAGATAAAATATAATGAATTGCTATACTTATATTGAAATTATTCTTTAAAATACTTTAATGCATAAATATAGCAGATATGAAGGCTTTCTCTACACATTCAGTGCCGTGTATGGAGCTTATGTTATGGTATTTTTGTATGGTGCCGGTAGTAAGACTCCTGCTAAATCCTTTCCTACTATAACTACACCTAAGTGGGTGACGTTTGCAAATGTCATATCGTCACCATAAATGCCCCCTTTAAAGAAGAGAATTAAATTAGGAATAACGTTGAGATTGAGAACGTTTTTCCAAGGGCATATATCAAGCTGTTGGGACCCCTTAAATTACTATTAGGGTAACTCCCACTTGCATTGACAATTCTTAATCCAATAATATTAATGAGGATGAGGACATGTCTTAAGTAAATATAGGTAACTGTTTCATCTTCGCCCGTCCCACCTAAGAAGTCTCTCAGATATATAATATTTAGTAATTTTAGCCTTGATTTTCTCCAACTAAAAGTACACGCTTAATATAATGATAACTTCTACTGACTTTAAAGACACTTCCTTAAATAATGAATCAGAGATTCAATATTTTAATATTATTCCTTATCTCTACTCATGTGATATTTTTTAACAAAAGGATGACCTGAAATCTGAACGGTTTTCAAAATATTTGTTCGAACATGTTTTAGTCCAAATTCTGCACACAATTTACAAATCTCGACCGATGTCAATATAATTAATATATAGTCCCAAATCCTTTACACTTAAAAATTTCATTGAAATTGGACATTCATAGCGTGTTGGTGCATCAGATACCTCAAATAGGGGAGATACATCCAAATCTGGACCGATTTCGATATATTTTGGGACATTTATTTGTAGGCAAAATACCGTAAGAAATTCCAAAATTTCTTGCAATCCGGCATATATTGCATGTTTGGTGCTTCAAGACTTATATTCAATAAAATATAGCTTTTTTAAGAACGACTTTTTGCCGTAATAGCGAAATGATAGAAATAACTGCTTTTTTACATCGCTATGTGGCATTTTCGATATTTTTAATCAGCATAAAATGCCAATTCGATGTCCCTCAGTCTGCCCGTCTGTAGAAAAGTAGACAAAGCTCTTAACATTTTTGATGAAGTTTTTAATGAAAATTATACAGCTCCTAAGACTTTGGACGGGTCTGTAAGAGGAACGAAGTCTTTTGAAAGCCGCCATAAATCGAAGGCTTTCGATAATTGAATAAAAATGTATTTAAAAAATTTTTACAATTAGTTAAGTTAATTATAGTAACACGAAATTGTAATTGTATAATCGAGATTATCCGAATTATCGTTGTTTTAAAATAGACTCCATAGAACAATACCATATTTTCGGTATTTTGAAGGTTCGGAAATTAGATGTATACTGCTATGTTGTAGAAAATTGTTGGTATAGACCCATAGTGTCTGTGAAACAATAGCTACATATTTTCGATAGTTTGTTGGTGTTAGGCACATTGTACAATAAAAGCGTGTCAAATTTTTATCATGGTCGACCGAAGGGTCGTGGTACAAACATTTCTTGCCGAAAATGTTCGGCGAAACTCCACGTTTCGGCATAGCACCCATCAATCACTGCGCTGTGGGTATTATTGATCACCTATATACCATTGATTGCTGTAATTTCGAATTTTCACACTCGTGGTACCGGAATATGAACACAACCGCATAAAAGATGTTTTGTCGTTATTTACGGTTACAAAATTAACATCGGAATGTATTTGCTTTTATATGTACGTAATCTAAACATCGCGAAGATTCAAATGAAAATGAAAACTATACAAATCCGTTTAGTGGTTTGCATATTATAGCAAAAACAAAAAAAAAAAAAAATTGAGGAAATTTATAAAATTTTTGTAAGAGAAAATATTTATTAAAATTTATTTATTTATAGGTCGAAATTATTATTCTATTTTAGTAAAATTTCACGCAAAAAATCTTATTTTTTATTATATTCACTTCTCGAATACACGCTAACATCTAACGGAAGATTAAGTTCAAATAGATTTTGGGTTCCATTAAATGGGGTATAATCTTGAAATAAAACTCTATCGGGTAATGTTAATTTTGAAATGCGTGTGAATCGCGAAATCCTCAAAATAGCTTGATGCGCATGTGGTTTACTAATACACCGAATTCTTCTCTTTTAATTTGTACATATTTGCCAGGATTTACTTTGGCCGCTAAGATGTAGCATCGACTGCAGCGTAGTCTGCAATAAACAGTATAACGCTTATAATTTGCACAAAGTGCATACACTTTTTATGCGCATCCGATTTCACTATCATCCAAGAAAAAATACATCGATCTTAACCTATTTCGATAAAATCTATCAAGAACCGTGGGTGTAGCATCACACACTATTTTTGGGATAAATCGGGTACAGCTCCGATGCCACTTAATTTTTTCAACCGCTGTTTTCGCAAAAACGCGAGTGATGTGTCAGTTTTTTCATTGAAAAGGAAACGATCCACAGAAAACGCGACTAAATCCGCGATATGTCCAAAAACATTTTACGCACATTTTTTGGTTTTTGCAGTTGCTGTTTTCGCGCTTTCTAGTGGATGGATTTTCACGATTTATGATTTATATGATCCGAACCGTCAAAAAAACTAAAATATCTTGGGGTCCCAACACAATCGAAAGGATATTGTAAATACTGTATCCAAAAAATTGGGTTTTTCGAAAAAATATCGAACTAAATTGTGGCTGTCTGGGCTACATGGTCAATATACATATCAAATTATGCAGTGGAAATTTTGAAATGTGATACATTAGAAGTGTAATCTTCATTTTTATTCTTCTACTTTTACCTTGGACAGATATCCGTTATTTAAACGGTTTAACCATCAATCGAATAACAACGTAAAAAACTCGTTTGCTTCAACGTGTTTTTACCATTTACGTGTTTTTATTCATATCATCATAGCAAACACTTCGTTTGATGCAACTATGGTCATATTTCGTGGTACACTGCAATATTTCGCGAATTATAACAGTGCAAATCTTGGCTTCATCAATGTTATTTTTTTTGACTTTTCGTCATATACACTTTTCGCTAAAAATTGAAAAGGGTGGAAATAAGCAAGCAAGTCGACCAAGATAAAATATAATATACACATTCAGTGCCGTGTGTGGAGCTTATCTTATGGTATTTTTGTATGGTGCAGGTAGTAAGACTCCTGCTAAATCCTTTTCTACTATAACTACACCTAAGTGGGTGACATTTGCAAATGTCATATCGTCACCATAAATGTCCCCTTTAAAGAAGAGAATTAAAATATGAATAACGTTAAGGTTGAGAACGTTTTTCCAAGGGCATATACCAAGCTGTTGTGACACCTTAAATTACTATTAGGGTAACTCCCATTTACATTGCCAATTTTTAATCCAATAATAATGAGGATAAGGACATGTCTTAAGTAAATATAGGTAACTGTTTCCCCTTCGCCCATCCCACCTAAGAAGCCTCTCAGATATATGATATTTAATAATTTTAGCCTTGATTTTCTCCAACTAAAAGTACACGCATACTATAATGATGACTTCTACTGACTTCAAAGACACTTCCTTAAATAATAAATCAGAGATTCAGTATTTTATTATTATTCCTTATCTCTACTCATGTGATATTTTTTTTTTTAAATGATGACCTGAAATCTGAACGGTTTTCAAAATATTTTTTCGAACATTTTTTAGTCTAAATTCTTCACACAATTTACAAATCTCGACCGATTTCAATGTAATTAATATTTGACTATATTCCTTTACACTTAAAAACTTCATTGAAATTGGACATTCATAGCGTGTTGGTGTGCATAAAATGCCAATTCGATGTCCCTCAGTCTGCGTGGCGGTTACAATTCTGATTATTAGAAAAAAATCTTATAAAAACGCTATTCATTATATCGAGAAACATTGTTAATTTATGGCTTCCTACATACTATATTTTACTGAGGTCCCATAACTTTAGTGAAAAAGTTGTAAATGTTCGCGGAAATTAGGAAATAATTCAAAACAATTGGTAGTTTGGAACTTGTTTTAATAAAATTCAAGCTGTTTATGCATCCGAAAAATATATAAAAATATGTACGTAATCTAAACATCGCGAAAATTCAAATGAAAACGAAAACTGTACAAATCCGTTTAGTGGTTTGCATATTATAGCAAAAACAAAAGAAATATATTGAGGAAAATTATAAAATTTTTGTAAGAGTAAATATTTATTAAAATTTATTTTGTGAGTTAGTTGAAGAAAATGTAGTAAAAATAGGTCGGAGTTATTCTTCTATTTTAGTAAAATTTCACGCAAAAAATCAAATTTTTTATTATATTCACTTCTTCAATACACGCTAACATCTAACGGCAGATCAAGTTCAAATATATTTTGGGTTCCTTTTAATGGGGTTTGATCTTGAAATAAAACTCTATCGGGTAATGTTCATTTTGAAATGCGTGTGAATCGCGAAATCTTCAAAATAGCTTGATGCGCATGTGGCTTACCAATACACCGGATTCTTCCCTTTTAATTTGTACACATTTGCCAGAATTTACTTTGGCCGCTAAGATGTAGCACCGTCTACAGTTTAGTGTGCAAAAAACTGTATAATGCTTATAATTTGCAAAGTGCATACACTTTTTATGCGCATCCGATGTCACTATCATCCAAGAAAAAATACATCGATCTAAACCTATTTCGATAAAATCCATCAAGAACAGTGGATGTAGCGTCACACACTATTTTTGTGATAAATCGGATACATCTCTCATGTCACTAAATTTTTTAAACCGCAGTTTTCGCAAAAACGCGAGTGATGTGTCAGTTTCTTCACTGAAAAGGAAACGATCCACAGAAAACGTGACTAAATCCGCGATATTTCCAAAAACATTTTACGCACATTTTTCGGTTTTTGCAGGTGCTGCTTCGCCGTTATAGTGGATGGATTTTCACGATTTATGATTTATATGATCCGGACCGTCAAAAAACTAAAATATCTTGGGGTCCCAGCACAATAATATTGTAAATCAGGAATATTGTCAATTATTTCATATTCCATTTCAGAAAAAAAGGATACATTTTTTTCGCGCTACATCAACGATTTTTGATATGTAGGTTAAGAAAAAGATTCCCAGTACGAATCTGGCCGCGAGCCAATTTTTGGTTGTTGCGGACAAAAGTTATGGCGCTTTTATTTCGCTTTTTAAGAAAGAAAATATTATAAAAACGCTAATTATTTTAATGAGCGCAATTGTTACAAAAATGTTCTCTCGAAGTGACTTCAGCGAGTAGATTGCATAATACCTGCAAAATGTTACACACAATTCGCGGAATGTAAATAAAATTGCTAAATTATTAAATATAAGTCTACTTTTTTCAAAATTAAAGCCCATTTAGTGGTCATATAATTACATAAAAAATTGTTGTGGATCCAAACTTCACGGCGTATCAAATGAGACTGCAATCATACAGATTGGTGTTATAGTTTGGATGTTACAGCCAAAATAAGCACATATTTCGGTCAAAAAATAATTTTTTGTTTGAAAAATATTTTTTTCACATACATTATGTAGTAGAAAATATATTGAAAAAAATTATAGGAATACTTCCTTCATTTTGCATAAATCTCCCAACAAAATAGACGGATTGTGTTTTATTGACACTCATATTAAAGCTTTCCCATTAGGGAAGCTAATTGGTTGATGAGGATATATGTCAAAGCTTCTGAAATGGAAATAGAGGTCAAATAACCCATTTTTATTTATATGCATTTTAAAATACGTGTAAATCGCGTAATTATCAAAATCATTTTGTCCGCATGTGATTTTCATGTACAGCAAGACCATATCTGTTAATTGGTATATATTTTTCGAAATTTAATTTGGAGGCTAAGTTGTTGCATCAGCTGCATCTTAGCATTAAAATACCTATAAAATATCGATAATTTGCGCAAAGTGCATACAATTGTTGTCCGCATCCGATTTCAATGTCCACCATGAAAATCTACATCGATATCACCGACGTAGCCAGGGGGGGGGCCCGGGGGGCCCGGGCCCCCCCCGAAATGATTTGCGTTCCCATAGGATATTAGCTTATCTTACACATTTTTTTAATTTTTGAGTAAAATTTTAAAATGTTTTAGATTTTTAAAGAAATATGTAAAGTATTTGGGTTAGTTATTGAAAGTATGAAATAATGAAGAAGTTAGGTTTTTTTGAGCAATTTTCTGCATAGTTGTTGGTAAGTTTTGAGGTGTTGTTTAAGCGTTTAATAGTAATTTTAGGCTGACTCTAAGTGTTGTTGAGTTCAGAACAAGATGTTTACTGGCTTGTAAACAATATCTAGAAAAAAAAAACATTCTTGTGGTCCTTATTCTTTATTATATTTCAAATTTGCAAAAAAAGGACTATACCAACCATTTTTTATGATAAAACTTCTGTTCCACCGCAGTCTCGTTCGTTGAGATTATTAGAAACTGGTCTCTTGTTACAAATTAGTAAATGTTTTTTGAACAAAAAAGGATTTTTCTGTCGTAGTTTTATGTTTTGTTCTACCTTTCGAATGTTAATAAAACCAAGATTAGTGGGCTTGAGGTCAATATTTATATTTTATTTATTGCATATTATTTCCAATATTTCGAAATTACATTGAATTTCAACTTGAGGGATTTTTTTTCTGTCGATTACACTTTGCAACATTTTTAATGTGATCTTGTGCAAACAATTCGAACTGATGATTTTTTAAAAGTACGGACCCAAACGACAAGAAACCTTAGTTGGGTTTTGTTGTGCGAGATCCAGCTCGGATTTTATGGCCCCATCTAAAAATGGTTAAATATTGAGTTTTTAAAGAAATTCGGCGCTATATCTCTGAAACCAATGGGAATCTTCTTCTGACCTCTGAATCAAATTTGTAGATAGGGACAAGAATAAAATATTTGGAAAAATAATGAACTCGAAAAACTGCATTTATTGCCTCAAATTTCAAAATATATGCAAAAATTCCACAATTTGTATACATTTCGCACCGTATCTCCACAACCGTTAATTTTTTCTGAATATTTTCTGTTGGAAAAATATTCCCTGGAATGTAATACACAACTCTTCAGAACATGTCATTGTTGTAAAATGTCTCTATGCTGTTGTTTTCAGTAAATTTTTCAACGACGATTTAATAAAAATATCGATAATGTAGTGAAATCCGAAATGCGAGAATAAACTGTTGGTGTGAACTGTGTTTGAAATACGTGTTGTAAAAAATATGAAACAACATGAAGTAAGCATTTTAGAGTTTCAGATTGTTCTAAAGAGTTGTTGAGAACTTTATTTGGATGATTTTTGCAAAAGGTTACTTGGTTCAACTCCCAATAGTTTTGCCCATACTGACCAGAATTTCAGCAGTTATGTAAAATTTGCTATATTTTATAGATTTTGATGCCGTAGATGGAGTTTTTCTTATGTGGGTTTTTCAGAAGATAAGTTCTATCGTTTCTGAGATAAAGGCCTGATAAATGCAAAAACGTGTAGATTTAGCCCAGTTTAGATGAGGCCTTAAAATCCGAACTGGATCAGACAGGACAAAACCCTACTAGGGTTTTTGTAGTCTAAATATGTATTTTCAAAAAATTCATACTAGAAGTTTTTTGTATTTTCAGTGTTGCATAGTGTTACTCTTTGAATTGTATTTTGGGAATTATGGATGCACATTTGTAAAAATGCTCCTTTTTCCTGCTTTGACAAAGGACTTTGTGACGACAAACGAAATAAAAAAAAACTGATCGGAAACAGATTTTATTCTTCGTCAAAATCTCAACAAGAATCAGTCGGCTTTGCGAACAGGAATATACCCTGAGTCTGTGTGAACTGAAATTGTCATCTATGGACAGATCGAATAGGGGCCACACAACCAAAATCCTTTAACCCAAAGCTATGTATTAGGAGATTTTCAGAATTGTGTAGCCATTTTCGGACGTATGAACTTGGCGACAAAATGTGGATTATATCATTGATCACAAGTGTTGCGGAGAAGGTACCTAAAGAAATGGACCGGACCGACATAGTTCATTTTTGGAGTAGATTTTATTTTGGCAGTCATTCCTTTTAAAAGATTTTGCTCCCACCAGTCATTTCAGTTCGTCACAGAATATTTTTCAGTTTTTTTTTTTAGGAAATATGGACTTTCCCACGAAAAACACAATACCGTTCTAAACACACGAAATACCTTCAGTAAACATTTCTAAGGATCCTCGAACAGACCTTAAACTGCATTTAACAACTATTTTGATGGTTTTTGAAAGTTGTACCGCAGTATAAGGTTCGAAAGTTGTCGTGCGCACCAGTCACTACACATGACGGCGTTCTTTACAGCTTTCGGGCCATTTTCTCTGAAAGTATGGACTTGCCCCTGAAAAACTTGTACTGTAGTAATAGTGGCCCCGAGAACACTTGTTGCAAAAAAGGAAAGCGTTTCCAGAGAGGTCTTTTTATTTATTAATTTATCTATATCATATTTTTACTTATAACTAAATTATTAGCAAATACGAAGTAAAGCCATGACTACTTAGGCTTTTAGCTTACACTTATCCACTTATTTATTGTCGAGAGAGGTCTTAAACTGCACATCTCTGAACATTTGTGAAATACTCTGTGAAAGGTTACCGAAAGAATGGATTGATATGGTCCATCTTCGAAGTTGATCAAAATTTGGACAAAATAAAACGAAGTCCAAATTTTGGACCGATCTGTTCGAGAATCATCGTGTCCTCCACCAAGACGGACGAACATAGCTAAGTCGATTTCATGTTTTCTGAAACAGATTTCTTCCAAACACACTTTGGCGCTAAAACGATTATTTCGATGAGGTTTACGAGTATTTTGACTAAAGGCCGAGAGTATAAAAAATGTAGATTGGGAAACATTTTGTTCATGGATTTTTGCTAAAAGAATATATACATGTATTGATCTTGGATTGGACGCCAGAATTTCATTTTAAAAGAATTCAAGACCGGTTGCCAGAGTTTTCCTAGTTCCTGATCAATTTATGAGAAGATCCACGATCGGAAACCAGAATTTCTATAAGAGAAGTCCGACGATTGGACGCCAAAATAGTCTATTTACATGCACGATTGGGCAATAGAATTTGTCATTTACATACCCGCGATTTGGTGCTAGAATTTCATGATTGATAGACTCACTATTGCTCAGAATATTTGTTTTATCAAGAAAACCACTATCGGCCTTCAGAAATTCTTTGTGATAAGATCTACGATTGGACACCAAAATATCTTTAGGGAAATAACGACAGTTGGTTTTTTTATGACAATAAAAACAATTGGACACATGAACTTCCAAAATTGAAAAATTGACCATACTCTGGAGTGGAAAATTGAAGCCTGAAACAAGGGGAAATTGGCCAAGAAATCTTACACCATTTTAATTAAAAAATAGTAATGAAAATTATTTCATCAGTAAAATAAGCCTAGAATAAAGTTTAAATCATTGCTAAATAATAAATTTTCGCTAACATTAACTTTAAAAATTTTGGTCAGGTGGGCCCCCCCCGAAATGAAATCCTGGCTACGTCCCTGATCGATATATATATCTATTTCAAGGCGATCAATTAAGAACCGTGGATGTAGCATCACACACTATTTTTTGGGATAAAATGAATGTAGCTCCCTTATCAGTGAAGTTTTCAAATCTCTGTTTCCGCTAAAACGAAGATGCTGTACTAGTTGTTTCATTGCAGTGGAAACGAACCGCAGAAAACGCGATAAAATACGCGAAATTTCCAAAAACAATTTTAGGTGATTTTTTTACTTTGGACTTTCATGTAACTCGCGTTTTAGTGGATGGATTTTCACGGGGAATGATTTATTAGATCCGGAACGTAAAATACTAAAATGTGCAATCAAGTACGAGGAAATCGAATGACAATTGTAGTTAGGCCCGAGAAATATGATTTTTAGAAAAATGTTCGCACAAAATTTCCGTATTTGGTTGCAGATTTCTATGAAGCTGTGTCGACTACATACACGACACATATATCAAATAACTCAGAATCGCGAGTTCTACAATTCTATCTACGACTTTTTAAAAAACCTGTGTGCGGAATGAAATTAGAAGAAAATGTCAAAAAACACTGTAAAACTGGCTTCAAAATGTCAGCATCATTTAATGGTAGAAGCAGTTCAAATTTTGAAAAGTAATACATTAGTGAGATGATCCTTATTTAGTTTGCTTCTACTTTTATTTTGACAGGAAAATCGAGAGAAGTGTGGTTTACTCACAAATGGAGAGAAAACAAAAAAAGACATGGTGGCTTCAACCCATTTTTAAACATAAATATAGCCACAGCTTCCACACAAATTATCTTTTAAGGGCAATATTTTTTGCCACGTCCAACAACATTTCATTTTATCCAAAAATATTTAATTTGTATAATATATAATCACAAGTCGCGTATTCTAAAAGGGTAAACCTTGGCCTTTGGTAGTGGATTACTCTGATGCTGTCTGGGCTACATGCTCAATATATATATATATATATATATATATATATATATATATATATCAAATTATGCGTAAGGGGGATGCAGTGGAAATTTGGAAATGTGATACATTAGGAGTGTAATCTACATTTTTATTCTTCTACTTTCACCTTGGACAGATATCAGTTATTTAAACGGTTTAACCGAATAATGGTTTAATCGAATAACAACGAAAAAACCGTTTGTTTCAACGTGTTTTACCATTTACGTGTTTTTATTCATTTACGCGGTCATAGCTTCAGCGAAAATTAACGTTTTAGCCACATTTTTGAGCGTTAATTAAAAATACTTCGTTGGATGCAACTATGGTCATATTTTTCGTCATATACACTTTTCGCTAAAAATTTGAAAAAGTTGGAAATAAGCAACTCGACTACAAAGGCCTCCAACAAAATGTAAGGAAACAATTAACTTTCTTCAAAATATATTTTTGCAAATTTTAGCGGATTTTTCGCGCTAAAACATTGAAAAAGGTGGAAATAAGGAAGTCGGCAACAAAAGCCTGCAACGAAATAGGAGGAAACAATTAACTTTCTTCAAAATGTATTTTTGCAAATTTTAGCGGATTTTTCGCCCTAAAAATTTTAAAAAAGGTGGAAATAAGCAAGTCGACTACAAAAGCCTCCAACGAAATGTGAGCAAACAATTAACTTTCTTCAAAATATATTTTTGCAAATTTTCGCGGATTCTTCGCGATATCTCAAAAATAAAATACGTCAGATCCTTCCTTGGATAAATACGAACATTTTACGACAAACGCGAAACAAATCGGTTGTAAATTGGTCGAGTTTTTGATTCACGTACGAACGTCATTTGAGTTTTATATAATAGAAAGATTTTCGATGAAACAGCACTTTTTTAACAAAGAGTTCGACGACGTTACGTTTGACCGTCCCGAACTTTTATACCCACCAGCATAACTTATATTGAAATCAGGTTTCAGCCATTTCGGTTGAATAATGTGGCTAAAACATTCAAAATCGCCAAAAAAATCTATATGTATCGTTTTATATTCAACGTGTATTTATACCGACAATTCTCTGCTAAAATATTTGATACCACCAAGGGAGACTAAATACCGTCCCGAACTTTTATACCCACCAGCATAACTTATATTGAAACCAGGTTTCAGCCATTTCGGTTGAATAATGCGGCTAAAACATTCAAAATCGCCAAAAAATATAGGTATCGTTTTATATTCAACGTGTATTTATACCGACAATTCTCTGCTAAAATATTTAATACCACCAAGGGAGACTAAATACCAAATATAGCCATTTCTGTTGAATACGAGGGCAGTTCGGAAACTTCTTAGCCTAGCACAAAAAGCGCGGTATAAACAGAAAAAAGTTAAGTGTTTTGGAAACTTCCATCTCTGTTATGAACACATGTTAAATTTTGTTTCGATCTGGCAACTCATTCATATAGAAACAGGTGTTCAAAAAAGACGCATCCACTATTTTTTTACAATGGAAAAATTAGAAATGCGTGCTGTCATTAAATATTTACATACAAAAGGTTTATCGGGACAAGAAATTCATAATGATATGGTGAATGTGTTAGATGAAAGTGCTCCTTCATATGCAACAGTAAAAAATTGGGTTGCTGAATTTAAACGTGGTCGTTCAAGCATTGAAGATGAACCAAGTATTGGTCGTCCAAAAACAGCAACAACAACAGAAATTGTAGCCAAAGTGCATGATATGGTATTAAACGATCGACGAATAAAAGTGCGTGAAATTGCTAATATCATGGGCATCTCAAATGATCGAGTCCATTTAATTTTGCATGAAGAACTACAGATGAAAAAGCTTTCTGCAAGATGGGTGCCATTTGTTAACAGTCGATCAAAAACGCATAAGAATGAACATTTCTCAAGCTTGTTTGGATCGTTTTAAGCGAAATAAAATGGATTTTAAGCGTCGTTTCATAACTGTTGATGAGACATGGATCCACCACTATACTCCAGAGACAAAAGAACAATCCAAACAATGGACTGAAGCTGGAGGAAGTGCCCCAAAGAAGGCAAAAACAATTCAATCGGTTGGTAAGGTTATGGCAACGGTTTTTTGGGACTTCAAAGGTATTTTATTGACTGCAACCTTTTGGATCAATTAAATGTACAAATTCGAGAAAAACGTCCTGGCTTACAAAAAAAAAAAAAAAAAAAATTCATCAAGACAACGCACCAGCGCACAAGAGTGTTTTAACAATGGCTAAAATCAACGAATTAAAGTACGAGTTGCTTTACCACCCACCTTATTCTCCTGATTTAGCTCCCAGTGACTTTTACTTGTTCCCAAATCTAAAAAAAAAATCCTTGCTGTCAAGCGTTTTACCTCAAATGAAGATGCAATTACAGTTGTAAACCACTATTTTGAAGACCTTGAGGAAAACTATTTTAATCAAGGGATAGAATTGCTAGAAAAGCGTTGGACTAAGTGTATTGAAGTTTCAGGAGATTATATTGAAAAATAAAAATATTTTTGAAAAACTAACTATTCTCTTTCATTGATAGGCTAAGAAGTTTCCGAAACGCCCTCGTAATGACGCTAAAACTTTGAAATACTGAAAATCGGAAGGTATCGTTCAATAGAGGCTACATACAAAACATCAACCTAGTGTCGATAATATCAGTTGGTTTCCGATGCCAGAAATGGCTACAGATTCAACAAAATCCTAAACCAACATCTTCCAGCAATTACGGATAGTTCGTGACATCTTCTCCAGCACACTCGTTCCAAACTGGCACAACTAAGGTCCGGTTACAGCAGCATTCTTTGTTCCCGGTGCTCTAAACAGGTGCCCCTCCTGTCGTAAATTCGTATAATAATAACTACACTAGAAAATGCCGTGTGTTAAAAATAATACATATGTATGTATGTGCATATATAAGAAATCAAATATTAATAACTTTTATATTTCGCTGCTGTTTAGTATAATGTAATACGTTTCACATTTCCCAAAGGGATGTTGTGGCCTCTGTATTACATTTTTTCCGAATATGCAACATAACGGTAGGTATGTCCTTAACAGAATATGTTTTTAGGATGCAAAAACCCAGAGTTGTATGTGTATGTGGGAATTTTGTAACATGTTTTAAGAACATGTGTGGTGGAATGCTACTACCCGCTGGTACACTTTGATTCTTCTCACACTCCTGATAATGTATTCTTGCAATTATTTTCTTTTACTTCTTCTTTCGCTCTTTTTTACAAAAGTCCTTTGCGGTAGTTTTTTCTATGTCTTTTGCAATCTGCTGTTGCACATTTCCCATGATTACATTGATAGTTTTTAAATTTGATTCAGTTTGTTATCAATAGTTCTACAGATATCCGCACATACATATTCGAAATATCGACACCTCCAAATAATAGTATGCTAAGTCAAAAAAGTGAGATTTGCAGGAGAAGCTCTCAAAGTTTGGAAATTTTTTTGAACTTCAGTACTATGCTAAGTCAATATTTGTTTATAACTTCTGTTCGGATTGACCGATCATTACCAAAATTAGACAGAATTTAAGTTAAAGGACGTTCGACACCTCCAAATAATAGTTTGCTAATTCTGAAAAGCGAGGTTTGCAGGACAAGCTCTTAAAGTTTGGAAATTTCTTTGACCTTCAGTGCTATGCTAAGGAAATATTTGTTTATAACTTCTGTTCGGATTGTCCGATCAATACCAAAATTTGACAGAATTTAAGTAAAAGGACGTTGAATATAAAAATGTAAAGAACTTGAAAACATGCTAAGTCGACTTAGCATACTATTGTTTGGAGGCGTCGATATGTACATATATATTCCCATCACTCCAACGGCATATCTACTTAGGATCGGTCTTCAGGAAATTCAAACAGACACAAATTATTTGCAAAACAAGAATAAAAGAAAATGGAAACAACTTCCACAAACATTTGAACTTCTCTTTTTTGAAAAGTAGGTTTTTCTTCCATATGATTAGTATTGTGGATACGTGCGAAAATATATGAGAGGGAGAACAGTGGGTTATTTATTTTTAACATTACATATTATCAGTAGTTTGCCATAATAATAAAAGACAATGTATTTGGCTATGACAAGCATTTCATTCTTTTAATAACATAATACGACAGTTGGGAAGAATTAAAACACGAGCTATTCTCGATATAACCATGCCCGTCTGTTTGTCTGTTGGGGATACAGCTCGTAATATTAAATATATAGCTTTATAATTTGGTACAGACGTTTCTTTTACTCCTAAGATGTTTGGTATTGAAAATAAGCTATATTGGCCCACGTTTTGATATTGTCCCCATAGAGCTACAAAATTTTCCGCAAAAATGTTTCTGTGTAGGTCCGTCCAGGTTTTGATATAACTTCCATAGAACGGTAGCTCTCGATTTTTGGTGTTTGGGTTTTAGCCGCATTATCTTATCGAAATGACTGAAACTCGGTATTTAGTCTTCTCTGATGCTATAAAACTTTCTCTCAGAATTTTTTCATTAAAGGTCCACGTTTTGATATGGCCTTCGTAGAACGGTACTTCCCGGTTTTCAGAATTTTGAAGGTGTTTTTCCACATTATCTTACCGAAATGGCAAAACTTTCTCCCAGAAAACTTTCCGTATAGATTTACGTTTTGATATAACCCCAAAGGAATAGTATCTCCCGATTTTCGGTATTTTGAAGGTTCGTTCCAAATTATCTCACCGAAATGACTGAGATTTAGTATTTTGGGGCTACAAAACTTTTTTTCAGAAATTTGACAGAATAGGTCCAGTTTTTGATATAGCCCCCATAGAACGGTATCTTCCGATTTTCAATATTTTGTAGTAACTAAAATATGGTATTTCGGATTCTCAATGGGAAAAAAAGCTCCACATAGAAAATTATCAATACAGGTTCATTAGTATATTCCCAATATGAAGGAATCTCCAGATTTTACGCATTTTGATGTTTGTACATACATCGTCCAAATGGAATGACTGTAAAATAGTATTTCGGATTCTTGTCTAAAACAAAGTTATATTCTTCAGTTAGTATATTCTACGTCCCCTAAGAAAAAGCCTTGACTTTGCGGAAGAGCTTATTACTTTCAATAAGGGAAAGGAAAATAATTGTTCCAGTTTACTGCAATAAAATACGTGGTGGAGGGTATAAAAAGTTCGACCCGGCCGATCTTAAGGCCGTTTTTACTGGTTTTAGATGTAATTCCAAATATATTAATTGTAATTCAGGAATTCCATTTGTTTCGCACCTTATGTTCGAGGTTTGGGCTTTTTGACAGTCTGTATATGGATGGTAAAAACGAAAAATGTTTTACAATCGATGAATTTGAGTTGTACGCTTTCAGAATTCGCGAACTGTTGATATATTCTATATAATATGACTGAAATTCTTTGAAATGAAGTTTTTAATTTACGTAGAAGCTGTATTGGCATCAATATAGAAAAATGGGTAAAAATTGGTTGAAGACAACAAGCTTTTTATGCTCCCTTCCGATTTATGGCTTAACCATTAATTTTATAGACCTAAGTCCAAAGAAAACCTAAAAGAATACTCTATGTCCAACATTATACTAGTGTATGATTTTTCGGTATTTTGATGGTATTCAGTATTTGTTAATCATTCTTCTCCAAGTCTAAAAATTTTCTGCAAGAAATTGGTATTTAAAGATAGGCGTTTTGATATAGCCCCCATTGAACGATGCCTCCCGAATTTCGGTATTATGAACGTTAGCCACATTTTTTACCGAACGTGCTGAAATTTGGTATTTAGTCTTCTTCGTAAACTAATTGTTCCATTTTACTTCAATACAACTCGTGGTGGTATAACAAATTCTGTCTGGCCGAATTTAACGCCATTCTTACTTGTTTATTTTTTGATTTTTCGCGAAAATGAAAATAAATTTTGTAAATATTTAAACATCTAAATATATTTTAAATAAATATTTTTTCGGAGGGTTGGCGTTTTTTATATTTGGGATGACGATTTCAATTTTGCTTTTCAAAATAGTCAGGCTTAATCCCATAGTCTTTGTTTTAACATTTTATTAAAACAACTTTAATTTATTAGTGGGAAAGAATTGGCAATGTTTACCAAGGGCAAGGCCGGGAAGACTATTGTTTCGGACCTCGCCACAGATCATCATCATCAGGATACATACATATGTGTTTGTATTGGCGACAATGCGTGTTTGTATGATGTTAGTATTTGTTTATTTGAGAAATTCCTTCTAAGTTACTGTTGTATGCAGGAGTGGGGACAAATAGGGTTGGGATCACACCCAAGAGACGCGACCTGACTAGCCGGTGTCCTATGATACGCCCCGTAAGCGCACGTAAATGAGAATAAAAACCGCTATAATTTTTGCGCGCATCGGCCAATTTTGTGAACGCGAACGGGTTTAAACCAAATTTTTTTTCTTAACGTCTATACAAAAAATCGTAGATGTGCTCGCACAATTTTTTTCTTTTGATTGTTTCAAATGGAATTGCAAAATAAGGCTTCAAAAATACTACACAATTGCAAATTTGCAATAAGTTTAGTATATATACTTTTTTGCAAATATCAAAAATACCACCACATAGCCGTGTAGAGTATGAAATTAGGTTAATTTTTTCTCTATCGCGAAAAGAAAAGTTTCCGCACCAAATGCATTGAAGTTCAGTAATACATTTTTTTAATTTTACTTGTTATAATGACATATACGTTTTTTATTAAAATTTGTGTTTTTTTTTAATCTAATTTAGAATCAATGTCAAACCATTCTGGACCAATTTGTTATCAAATCGCGGCATTTCAGAGCATATTGCAACAAATTCGCGAATGTTACAGACCGTTTTTAATGAATCTTTAAATATTTATTCAAACAAAGCAAATTTAAAATTTTAAGTAGAAAAAATATCAAAAGGTTTTTAGTAATCGCAGTCGGTGCGGAAACATTTTTCTCCGAATCAATCTTAGAAATGCGTTTTCGTTATAAGGACAAAATTCCCCACACGGTGCTGGCGTGGTACCTCTCACAAATAAATGATCTTCGTCCCAAAAAGACAACAATTAAATAGAAATCGACATACATAGTATTGTTCGAAATTGCAATCTCTGTCAGAATTCCCTTACTTTCGCTTACGAATTCTAAATACATGCCCGGAAACTTATAATTCGATAACTTGATTTGTGGTGGAATTCTGTAAATCCAAGTCGGTAAAAATGAAACGAAAAAATATAAATTTATTTTTGTCGGTGACAACAAAATGTGTTACGGAATCCCACTACTTAAGATAGATACGTCGTTTTTTGCATATTGGTGTTGTGTTTTGGCTCTGAGATTATGGTGGAGCACAAAACGTAGCAACCCGCTTGCGACGAAAATTCCAATTGTCGCAATTCAAGTAGTCCAGAACTAGTTCTAATTAGTACTAGTACAAATATTGGCCCCTAAGTAATGCGAAGGGAACCAATTGTCACCTTTTTATCCCCAAGTAAACGAGGAGGCGTCAGTTGCGACTTAATTAACTTAACTTAAAGGACGAGTTGTATAAATAATTCACATTTACATTTTCTTCATAACTTTAATATAAATGAAGCATCCAATAACAGAAGCTAGTGTTGATGGACTGAATATCTTCGTACATATTATTCATATTGTTCTGGTATAAAAAAGGAATACGAAGGAAATATGCAAATCGCCCTCTTCTTCTCTCTACCCACTAGCAATTCCAATTGTCGCAATTTAAATAGTCCTAAACAAGAGGTAAGTGGTACTAGTTCACAATTGACCCATAAGTAATGCGAAGGGAACCAATTCACACCTATATATCCCCAAGTAAACGACGAAGCGTCAGTTGTGACTATTTCCCACCACTTTTTTTTATAAATAAACTGGTATATGACTGTTAACCTGGAACTAGTACAATACCACCTACAGGTAATGCATAGAGTGTCAATTGGTTAACTCCTATGACATCCCCATGTTAAAGTTTACAGTTGATTGCACTGTGAGGGGTCAGAAGTGGAACTAGTTACTGTAACGCTGAGAATCGACGAGTTTCCGATGCTGAACTAGCCCATCGCCCAAGCGGGAAGTAATGCGATTCTGTAACTACCCGCTTGGGCGATGGGCTAGTTCAGCATCGGAAACTCGTCGATTCTCAGCGTTACAGTAACTAGTTCCACTTCTGACCCCTCACAGTGCAATCAACTGTAAACTTTAACATGGGGATGTCATAGGAGGTAACCAATTGACACTCTATGCATTACCTGTAGGTGGTATTGTACTAGTTCCAGGACCGCACGCTTTAAATCTAATGTGAGAAACATTGCTATCCTCCAAGGACCCTGTTTGATAAAAATTATTCATGGAGACATGGGTGATCTAAGTGCAAAGGTTGACTTGGACGAGTTTGAAAATCGGACCCTCTATAAAATATTGCAGCGTTCAGTCATAAGGGACAAACGCAACCATATTGATAAATTGGCAAATGAAGCAGATGAAGGCAACAAACATTGGCGACTACCGTTCACCATTTAGGATCACTAAAGAATTGGTAAACCGCAATATACATATTTAACACCCCGTAAAAGATGAAAGGAAATCTTCTCTACACCGACGAAGAGTAACTTTCTTGCTGAAGGCAAAACTTTTTAAATCTATTGAATGTTGATCCCACCATCCCACGCCAAGCTTAATCGAGACTTTGCTGCTTTATCAAGCAATTGCCTAATGGTAAATCTGTTGAATTATACAAAGCCGATATAAATCTTAGTACTGAAATCTTCCTCCCTTTGATATCTAAAGTCTGGGAGCAAGAGACCTTTTCGAGCGAATGGAATTGTAAAAATTGCTATAAAGGGAGACTTGAAGGAATGTAATAATTGGCATAGTATTTGTGTGCTACCGATAATAGAGAAAATAATTGCCAATATTATCCTCAATCGTATCAAAGCCGGATTCCGAAGGGGATGCTCATGTGCCGGCCATATAAATACCATCCCGTTAATTATTGAGCATAGTGTTGAATTTAATTCAGTGCTACACATTCTATTCATCGACATTTAAAAAGTTTTCGCCAGCATTAACCGTGCATGCATTTGTTATTCACTGCAGAAAAATGATATTCCTTAGGCGTAAACTACTTGCTAAGTTTTGCATAAAGGAAAATTGTCTGAACCTTTTAAAGTTGTGAATAGAGTAAGACAAGGTTGCATTCTCTCGCCTATTATATGTTTGATTGTCATCGAGGACGTACAATCTGCAAATCCGTTTGATCGAAAGGGTACAGCACGGCGAATAGATGACACATCTTTTGAAATTATTTGGCGTAAGCAGGTGACATTTGCCTACTCTCACACAGAGCAAAACCTTCAAGATAAGTTGAGAGCCACAGGAACACAAATAAATAGAGCAAAAACCAAATACATTAGTATTAAGACCAACACCGAACAACAGTTACAAACAGGAGGTCAAAGCTATGCCTCAGTAGACCAATTGTGTGATCTGGATGGTGGGTGACACAGAATTAGATGTAGAAAAAAAAACAAGTAAGAACGGCGTTATTGTTATACCCTCCACCTCGAGTTGTATTGAAGTAAAATGGAACAATTATTTTCCTTTCATTTATGAAGAAGACTAAATACCAAATTTCAGCAATTTCATTAAAACAATGTGGCTAACCTTTAAAATACCGAAATTCGGGAGGTACCGTTCCTTGGGGCTATATCGAAACGTCGATCTACGCCTACAAATTGCTCGCGGAAAGTTTTTAGACTCAAAGAAGACTAAATAACAAATTTCGGATATATAGGTAAAACCTTCAAAATATCGAAAATCAAGAGGTACGCTTCTATGGGGATATAGGAGCACGCGGACTTATACTGATAATTATATTCTGAAATATTTGATAACCCCATGGAAGTTTAAATAACAAATTTTAGTCTTTCGATGAGATATTAACGTGACAACCTTCAGAATTACGAAAATCGGGAGAAAACGTTCTATGGGGGCTATATTGAAATTTGGACCTATATCGACGAATTTCAGTCAGAAAACGCTTTTACCTCCAACTAAGACTAAATATCAAATTTCAGTAATTTCGGTGGTTTGCTGTGGCCACAACCTTCAAAATAATGAAAATCGGGAGGTACCGTTCTATGGGGGCTATATGTAGGCGTGGACCTATACCGACAAATTTCTGGGAGAAAGTTTTATAACCCCAACGAAGACTAAGTACCAAATTTCAGCCATATCGGTGTGATGAAGAGGCTAAAACCGTTTTATGAGGGCTATATCAAAACGTGGGCCGATACAGCCCATGTGCAATACCAAACATCCTAGGAGTAGTAGATTCTTCTATCTTGATTTCAACAGACGGACACGGTTATATCGACTTAGAATTTTACCTTGATCAAGAATATATATAGTTTATAGGGTCTCTGATGAATATATCGATGTGTTACAAACGGAATGAAAAATTTAATTATACCCTACAAACTAAGCTCAGAATATTCGAATCCAATGTCAAATCTGTCTTGCTGTATGGATGTACAACGTGGAAGGTAACCAACGGTGTTACGAAAATAATACAAGCATTCATTAATCACAGCCTTCGCCGGATTCTATGTATATTTCGATAGCTTGTAATAACGAATGCAAAGCTCTAACGCCAAACAAATCAGAAAGATGTGAGATCTGAAACCCCAAGAAGTGAATGGCAATGGATTGAACATGTTCACGGCCTAGAGAACATGTTTAATCCATTGCCATTGACAATAAAGGAAATAATAAATTACTCGCATAAGTTCAAATATTGTCCATTTTTATTTAATGATACTAATTCGAATCTCCAATGCATACTTGTTGAAAAATATACTGAACATGTTACTGAAACTTTTATAATTTAGTTTTTTCTTTCGTTGTTAGTTTTCGTCCATTGTGTTAATATCGAATATTTGTTTGCCTTGTATTCGAACATAAAATGTGAATTTAAGTGTTCATACATTAAATATGAGCAAAATGCTCTTGTATTCTTCCAATGCCGTAGATATCGATGGAATAGCATAAACTTTCAAAAAAGAATTCCAACGAATGTGGTAGAAGTACGTACATATGTATCTATGTTTGAATGTACATATGTCTAGTCAGCAAACGAATTCCAAAACAAATATGCAAATAGATTGCGTATAAAGATGAAATTTACATTGATTTGTAATTCTTATGTTTATCCTACTTCCCGCTAACCCCGCCGGGTGCAAATAATGTAATGATGTACTTTTCGGTTGGATTAAGGAAAAATTTTCTTAAAATACTTTCTTGTCAGTAGTTTGTAGTCATAAAAAGGGAAACTAGAAGAAATTTGAAAGCTGCCACAAATTATTATCGCACTTGACAATTACAAAAGTAATAGTTGTTGTTTTTTTGGTAAGTATTTCTGATTGCAAACAATTTCAACCCAAATATTCGCTTAGCTGTGTTGGCCCACAAAAAGAAAAAAGAATATGATGTAGTAGGGCACATCATTATATTTATGTATATCAGGAAAAATGTGTAAAATTGTCTTTTCCATTTCAAAAAAATCAAAAAAAATTTTTGATACTACATCAATGATTTTTGGTACATAGATTAAGAAAAAAATCAGCATTCCAAATATGTTTTCGTTACTAACTTTGATCGTTGCGCGCAAAAGATATGACCGTTTTAATTATGATAATTAGAAACAATTCTAAAAAATTGCGGCTTAATATAGTTAGCTGCTATATCCTATTATCGTTAACTGAATTCGTACCATTTGCGATGATGCAAAAAATAATCGCAAAGTCTCAATGGATTCGCGAAAAATCAAATTTGTTAAATAATTTCACGTATTTACAAACATATTTTTGAAACAATAGCGCTCATAGTTACGAAAAATATATATAAAAAATTATAACAGCATCCAGACATTTTGAGGAATAAAATGAAACCTAAGTTGTGAAGGTTGGAGCTATAGTATTCATGTTATTTGCAAAAATACGAAGAAAATATTACGAACAAATTAAAACCATATTATTCTAATTTTATTTTTTTATGGTTTTATAGGAAAAGTTGGAGAAAAATGTTTGAGTTCTTCGGCATTTTCGTCAAAATTTCACGCAATGATGATGATATTCCGTTGTAACAATTTTTTCGCTCATAGTTTTCCTATTGGATAATATTATTAGAACCTTATATTAAATCACAAGGAATTCCAATTGTGGCATAACGTTAAAATAATGTTATATTGAATATTACAACATTTGAGACGCATATAAACCGCGTAATTATGGAAATGACATGATGCGCATCCGATTTTCCAACACAGCGAATCAATCCCTTTTATTTGATGTACAGTTTGTCAAATTCTATTTGGCGGCCACGATGTAGCATCTGCTGCATTTAAGGGTGCAAAATACAGTAAAATGGTCATAATTTCCGCGAAGTTCATTTACATTTTATGCGCATCCGATTTCAATAATCACCATTAAAAAATACATCCTTCTATGCCGTTTCAATGCGATCCATCATGAACCGTGGATGTAGCATCGCACTCAATTTTTAGAAAAAATCTATTATATCTCTGGATTTACGATAGTTTTTAAATATCTGTTTTCGCGCAGTTTAAACACGCGTATCGATCTATTTATTTAAGTAGAACTGACACATCCAAAACGCGTTTTAATATGCGATATTTTCAAAATAATTTTTTGCAAATTTTCGAAATTTGAGGGGTATCACATCCGCCGATCTAGTGGGTGGATTTTTACGCGTCGTGGCTTGTTAGATTCAGAACGTAAAAAAACTAAATTTACGCGGATTTCCACGGAAATCGAATGACGTTTGTAAATTTTGAACCAAAAAAATAGGTTTTTGAGAAAAATTTACGCACAAAAATTTCGTGTTTAGGCGCAGATTACTGTCATCCTGTGAGGGCTACATCCTCATGTTATACATTAAAAAATGCGAAATCGCGAGTACTAGAATCCAATGATAAGCTTTTAGGGAAATCCAGCTGCGCGTCCCGATTAGAGCAAAAATTCAAAAAACCCTATTTTTCAGGTTTCAAAATGTCAGCATCCGTTTGAGGTAGATACAGTGGATATATTAAAAAATGATACATTAGAAACTTCAACTCTGAAGTGTGCTCTTTAACTTCTCCTTTGAGCATTAAGCTCTACATTGTGTTGTAAAACCACTAATTGGAAAATAACATAATGAAACTCGTTTATTTCAACGATTTTTTCCGATTTTTTTACATTAGTACGACCACAGCTTCCGCTGAAATTATTATTTTAAGAAACCCCTCGGTGAATCGGGCTAAAACAGTTTATTTTGCCGAAATGCGGTCAAAAGTTATGGTATAGTAAAACTGATCGCGAGTTACAATACCCCATACCTCAGTTTCAACATAAGTTAATTTTCTACAAAAAGCTTGATATATATACCTTTTCCCGTATGCAATTACAATGAATGAAAGTGATAATCAAATGTTCTGATTGTGCTTTGAAACGTCGATGAAGAATCGCAAAATATCAATATAACCTATTGGCTCCAAGTAACGATAGCAATGTACATGCTGTCGATATAGAATAGATGAAATTGAATTTCATCATCATTAAATATTTTTATACCCTCCAACATTAAATTCGGTCTTTAACTCCTCATATAATAATCATTTTAGAGTAGGGCTGCTCAAAGGGCGCACTTCTGTTGTCGGTGTGTGTCAATTTGCTCACTCACACAATTGAAAAAGAGAGCTTTTGTTTTTGAAATGAAAATTTTCAATACACACATTTTTTCCATTACACACGACAACCCAACAAACCAACATTACTCGAACAAAACATCATATTTGAATTATACATTCTTGTGTAGCCACTGGAGAATAAACGAAACTTGATTCTCTTGAAAATAATGAATGTGCATGCTAATTATTAAATTATCCGTGTAATTGTAGAATGTATTTATACGAATTGTTTTTCGTAAATTTTATAAAATCAGACTGTGTTTCAAAACCAACAGAATAACAAAATATGTTTGTAGTTGTATGAGCAGCCCTATTTGGGCGAATATTGCGAAAACGACTAGTTTTTGGGGTCGAACACGGCAAAGTGCGAAAATGGCTTTAAATAACTATTTTTCGTTTGATACTGTTGCATAAGACTATTTTATGCATTAATTAGCGGCGGGCGGCGTTACGAAATAAGTCCCCAAACTGAAAATGAAATAAGTCCCCAAATTTGAGGCGTTATTTCATAATGAAATAAGTTCCCAAAAATTTAAATGAAATAACTCCCCAACGAAGTGAAATAACTCCCCAAAATAAAATGAAATAACTCCCCAAATTTGGGGACTTATTTCATTATGAAACAAGTCCCCAATTTTAAAAATGAAATAATTCCCCAAAAAATTTCATCGATTGTTATGTTTTTTTGTTCGTATGCAGCAAAGATAGTAATTGATAACATATACAGTTATACAACATCAATTTAGATACAAATTTTCTAGGCAACAAGGCCACTTGAAGGCGTTATTTTGTTCTGCAATTGAGTTATTTTCTAAAGATTTTTTTTTCATCTGAAAAGCAAACTTTTCGAATTTCCTCTTGGAAAATATTTACTTTTGGTACCACATTTGTACACATGCCGTTTCTCTCTCTTCCAATAAATCTGTTGACTTATCTATTTCACTGTCTTTCATAGGAATATTTTTTTTAATAAAGATAAATGTTCAATGCTTTGAAATATTAAGAATTTGAATGTAAATTGTTTTGTTGTGAAAATAGGTTGATATTTTGGTATGAAACAAAAATTCGCGCGAATTTTGGTTTCATACCAAAATATCAACCTATTTTCACAACAAAACAATTTACGATCAAATGCGATGAATGGTAGTACGAGTAGTTGTTTGTGGGAAAAAGGACGTGTCTTGGTTTCAAGTTAAAAATTCGCGCGAATCATACCAAGACACGTCCTTTTTCCCACAAACAACTACTCGTACTACAATTCATCGAAAACGATTTACTTTCACAATCATATTTCCCTATGCTTTTAGTTATACATACTCCTTCTTCATTCTAATGATTAAGCTCCATATTTTTTTGTTAAACAAACTTTCCATCTTCCACATTCACTCTTGATTTGCAACCTTTTATGCTGCAAATGCAGGTGTTGTGTGTAAATCATTTTTGGAATATATAATACCTTTGAACTTTTTTCTGAGCGGCAACAATTTCGACTTCCGTACTAATCAGTAGACGCTCTTCAAAAAACTACTTGATAAGCAATAACTACATGAGAAAGCACAACGACTGCGTGGTAAGTCCAGTGGGATATAATTTGCAATTTTAGAAAAATGAAATAAGTCCCCAAATTAATTTTTGGGGATTTATTTCATTTCTAAATTTGGGGAGTTATTTCATAATGAAATAAGTCCCCAAAATTTTGTATGAAATAAATCCCCAGAAAAATGAAATAAATCCCCAAAAATTTAAATTATAGTTGTTGTTGTTTTGTGTATAAAATTTTGGGGACTTATTTCATTTTCAGTTTGGGGAGTTATTTCATTGGGGACTTATTTCGTAACGCCGCGGCGGGCATGTATATTTATGGATTTTAAGAAATTTTTCAAAGCACGGGAATGACGGTGGTCGCACGTTACTGATATTTATATATTAAATTTGGTAAGATTCATTTTTCTTTTCATTGGATATAGCTCCCAAATACAATTTAACATATTCACAGTGGTGTAGGTTATCATATCGAGCCCTTCCCGCGAAAATGATGTAAGCGACAAAAACCAAATTTTACAGGAGACGGTTTTTATTGAATAACTTTTGATCTAACGAAATTTTTTTATTAAATTTTGGTACAGTTCTCTCACTAAATCCAATTTACTAAAAAAATAAATAATTTCTGGAATATCTTCAATATAACGGTAATTAGTGTCGCTTACATCTTTTTTGCTGTCACACAATCAGGCTATTACATTAACAAGTGGCGGTTACATTAAAACAATTTTACTTGAAACAAACCATTTTTAGAGTAATTCAGGTGTTTTTGTTATTTTTTAATATTTATAAAAGACAAAAACAAAAAATGAAATCAAAATAAATAAATATTGGTTGTACTTCATGAAATAGTCCAGCTTTAATCTTCTTCGTCAGTTTCCGGAAGGGGATCCATCATGGCATTGCTGCTTTTTAAATTTATAAATTCTTCGTGAAATTTTGTTGGAATAATGTTTTTAAGGCAAAGATCTTTTAAGTCGTTGTATTTTGGTGTTGAAATCTGAAGTTGGTGTTTATATAAAGATTGGGGATAAATATTTAATGATAAATTTCTTCTTGTTAGCCGTGTGTTTGTGGCAATGGCTTTTGTTTCGGAGTTTTCAAAATATCCATATTTTAGGGTCACAATAGGATTGCCTTTTTCAAATATTGCACATCTCAGGCGCTGCAAGGATAATTTAGACGAATTCGGGAATATATTTTCGGAATACCGTTTCCAATTTTTAAAATCAGAATCTTTCATTGTAATACATTTATAACCAGTGGGATTTGTTCTTGAATTTGATATTATTGTATACCATTCACTTGGTGCCCAAACTGTTCTCTTACGAATAAATGATTCGATTGTGCTGTGTATGGAATCCACGGGCATCATCGTATGGCCTGGCAATAAGTATGTTATTTTAATATTGATAACAAATGTCGATTCTTTAAGAAAATAAAACAAAGTAGCAAGCATGCTTTGGTTTCGGTTTTGGCCAGCACAGCTGTCGCAATAGAGGCTTAATTTTGAATGTGTGTGCATATTTCATTACAACCTCGTTTTCCATCAACTTCTCCCCATAAAAAAACAATAGCCATTTCTAGTACCACTTTCATAAATACTCTCATTATAATAAGCGTATTTCCGAGAATAAAATAATGTCACATTTTTTCCGTGAGGTGTGTTCAGAACTTTTTGCAGGTCGAAGCTGGCACAAAGTACGGACGGTTCTTTTTGTTCTTTTAGAAATATTTTTTGGATTGATTTTTATCTCTAATATGATTTTGATACGAATCGGTTTCCTTTAAAAGTAATTGCTGATCGCGCTCAAGGTTATTCAATTGTTCACACATCAAACAGTTATCTTTCTTTGGTAAATGAAAACCGATATGAAAACATGTTTTAAATATGTGACGGAAAACCCTTAAGGAAAGTATGTCACACTCTTTGTCCTTACTTTTCAAATGTTGTTTGTAAACATCGTACACTCCATTTATGTTACGAAATTCTTGGGGGAGATACATTTTTTGCTTTTATTTCGGCAATAATGAGAAGGAAAGGCAGGAAGCTGTTCAATGAATTTCTTTAAAACATGAACCTTTGCGGGGCCAGATTTATTATGCGGTGCAGTTCGTTTTTTCTTATCTGGGTGCACATTTGATAAATAAGACTGATTTCGAGCAGATATTAAGACATTTTGGGAGACGTGGAGAGTTTTTAACAAAAACTGCTGACATACTTTAATGTCAGTATTGATATAATTTATCATGTATGTATAACTATACCGTTTCTTATTACTGCCCGATCTTTTTCGTGTAATACGAGCTGCAAGCCAATTCATTTGCCGTGATTTGGAATCCATTCCCCAGTAAAATTCATTTATATGTTGTCGGTCTAGCTCTGAAATTTTTGACCACATGCATTTCCACATTTTTTATTTTTGCAAGGGTTAGTGTGAACCGAATTATCTCGCTTTGGCATTGTCCTAATAATATTATGTGTTCTTCTTTTATCTTTATAGCCCCTTTTGCCTATAGTCAATTCTTCTTCCATTGAAATATCACTTTCACTATCACTATAAGGAACAAGTGCCACTGAAAATACAATTTTTTTTGTTTATTCACATTTGCAATTAGAAAACAAAGTAACTTTTATAGCATTTTTTTATTCGAAAAATTATGAATTTCTTGCAATTTCGTAAAATAACTAACCATATGTAAATATGCAATTTTGATGTAAGCGACAATTCGCTGTCACCTAAAAATGTAAACAAAACAAAAAGGGCGCTTACATCAAAATTGTTTTCGCTCTACATTCGTAACGGTACATTGCAGAGTTCTAAAAATTTTGGAAACGGAATATTCTTTATCGATTTCCGTAAAAAAACGAAAATCGAAAAAATTTCGCTTACATCATTTTCGCGGGAAGCGCTCGATATAGTCAGGCCCGGTCGACATTTCTACTTTTTCTTTATTGTTCCATGTTGTATTTGATGTTTTGTTTAAAAATCCTATGATAAATTTACACTGTGCAACACGAAAATTATTAACCATATTCTGACACCGCAGCGTGCTAGAAGGCCTAAAAAGAGAGGACACGTGTCTTGCCGTTTTTTATCTCATGAACTTTCGCGGTTATAGGCCTCCAAAGGTTTGAGGCTTTGATGTAAAAAGGGTCATTTAGTCAGGAATATATCTTCCAAACCGTGAGGAAGTTTGAATTCATCTCAGAGGCAAAGTTGTAGCTCTTGTCTTAAAGAACAAAAATTGAGAACACATATAATCCACCAAACTTCATCTGCCAGGTCAAAATCACCATAGTCAAATTTCTTTTAAAATTGTTTCTAAAGTTTTGTTATACAGCTATCAAACCGATCTAATTTGAAGCAAACAACCAACTACAAAAATGTACCTCAGATCTCAATAAACATCTTTCTAGAATATACGAACTCTGTAGAAACGGATCTTAATTTGTATCCTCTTTTCTAGTCTTCTGCTCCATACATACTAAACCGTTCAAAATTTAAGAAAACAATCAACCACAATATTGCAGCAAAGGCATCAATAAACAACTTTCTGGAACATACGAAATGTCTATGAATGTTTCTTAATGGTAAAAATAGCAAACATCTTTTGAAAATATCCAATTTTTATACTTTTTTCTCCGACTCTGGTCCAAAGATACGCAACAGCGCTAAATAACAAACATTTTAAATTTCCTTGAGTTTTTAACAGTTTGTTATTTCCAAACCTGAGCAGGGGGAATGTTTAGAATAATTTAATTGTTTGTGAATTTCAGCCCTAAGAATCATTCCTAGAATCTTCATATGTTCTAAAAAGTTGTTTACTGAAATCTTAGGTATATTTTTGTGGCTGACTGTATCCTTAATTTTTGGGTGGTTGCGTATCTTTGGACCAGAGTCGGAGAAAAAGTATAAAAAGTATATTTTTAAAAGATTTTTGCCATTTTTACCATTAAGAAACGTTCATAGACATTTCGTATGTTCCAGAAAGTTGTTTATTGATGCCTTTGCTGCAATATTGTGGTTGATTGTTTTCTTGAATTTTTAACGGTTTAGTATCTATGGAGCAGAAGCCGAGAAAAGAGGATAAAAATCGAAATTGTTTTGCTATTTTGACCATTAAGATCCGTTTCTACAGAGTTTGTATATTCTAGAAAGATGTTTATTGAGATATGAGGTACATTTTTGTAGTTGGTTGTTTGCTTCAAATTTGATCGGTTTGATAGCTGTATAACAAAACTTGAGAAAATTTTTAAAAGAAATTTGACTATGGCGATTTTGACATTGCAGATGAAGTTTGATGGATTATATGTGTTCACAATTTTTGTTCTTTAAGACAAGGGCTACAACTTTGCCTGTGAGATGAATTTAAATTTCCTAACGGTTTGGAAGATATAGTCCTGACTAAATGACCCTTTTTACATCAAAGCCTCAAACCTTTGGAGGCCTATAACCGCGAAAGTTGATGAGATACGAAAAAACGGCGAGACACGTGTCTTCTCGTTTTATGTGTTCTATCACACTGTGGAGTCAGAATATGGTTAATAAAACTTGACTCAAAAAATTACACACAGTGTTATTTAATAACACTGTGCTACAGTGAAAATTTGCAGGGGTTCTAATGCATAAATTCGGTTTTGTGGGAGTCCATAGAAGACGAAAATACCTTTGGTTTCTTTGGGTCACTTCGGTTTTTGATTTTATAACGGTAAATGTAGTGAAAAAAGGGCTTTCTTGGATTTTCAACTTTAAACGGACATTACTTCTATTTTCCACAACCGATTTTCACACCCTATCCTTTATTGGAAAGGGGAGAATATTGTCTTTCGAACAAGCGATAGATTTTTAATATCGGTTAACAAATGGCTAAGTTATAGTGGTTTATATGTGACAAAAACCCATTAAAAACAGTAAAATGTTTTTCCTTGTGCTCTAGGCTGCGTAAATGATACCTAACAGTACAATTATTTACTGTTAGCAAGTAGGAAATTTAGTTGGCTTTCCAAAATGAGAAAAACCAACGAAATCGGTTGAAAAATGAATGCGCTATGGCATTTTTTGTGTTTCAACTTTTTGGTTTTTTTCATATTTTCTTTTATAAAAGATTGGTACCTTAGCATGTATGATTCTAATTGTGATTATCTTGCTTAACAATTACGCACAATGTACCAATCTTTTATAAAGGAAAAATATGAAAAAAAGAAAAAGTTGAAACACAAAAAATGACATAGCGCATTCATTTTTCAACCGATTTCGTTGGTTTTCCCCATTTTAGAAAGACAACTAAATTTCCTACTTGCTAACAGTAAATAATTGTACTGTTAGGTATCATTTACGCAGCCTAGAGCACAAGGATAATCATGTCACTATTTTTAATGGGTTTTTGTCACATATAAACCACTATAACTTAGCCATTTGTTAAACGATTTTAAAAATCTATGCCTTATTTTAAAAGACATTATTCTCCCCTTTGTAGTGAAAAATAGGGTGTGCAAATCGGTTGTGGAGAAAAGAAGTAATGTTCGTTTAATGTTGAAAATCCAAGAATGCCTACTTTTCGCTACACTTACCGTTATAAAACCAAAAACCGAAGTGACCCAAAGAAACCAAAGGTATTTTCGTCTTCTATGGACTCCAACAAACCCGAATTTATGCATCAGAACACCTGCAAAAATTTTTTGTCAACTTTTGTATCACAGTGTAATTATCATAGATTGAATAATCTCGAATTTAAATTTTATAAAATTTAAAATAATTAAATACAGACTAAAAAGATTAACATACACATACCATTAATTTAGAAATTATAACATAAATAACGGAAAATATACTCACCACGGGAATGACGAAATTTGTGGAACATGCACAAAAAACTGCATTTTTCACTTCTGTCGATTATCTTTAAAACTAACGGGAATTGTCGTTACTTTGACAGATTACTTATAAACAAAAAACTGGTTTAAAGCATTCTTCTTAATAAACACATTGACGCACGGGAATGACTAACAAAATGGGAGACGACTATAATGTCTCAAAAACATAATTTAAAAAATAAAATTATATTTATGAAATCAAAATTGACTTGGTTCATTCTTCTAGAATAACTCGGCGTACTTCATTTATATAATATATTTTAATAAATTAATGAATGTCAGTGGTTTTTTTTTGAACACAAAACGGTTGGGGACACGCACGGTAATGACGTTTTGCACCTTGCGATCAATTTTTTGGATATAAATATGTAAAATATTTTATTTTGTTTTTCGGACCTCGTTAAAGGAAATTTTATTTTACTTATTCTGTTTCTAAAAATTTTACTTTTTACAATATTTTTAACCCTAATTGCCTCGGGACACAGAAACTAGTCTTTTCGTAATATCAATAAATCGCGAACTACGTAACTATGGGTGACATAGGGTATGAGAGATACCAAGGAACGGTCGTTACCGGCTTTAACATGGCAAAATCCAGGATTTATCTTGGTCTCTCTCTCATCTCAAGTGGACACTGACCTCCCCCGTGGTGTCACCTGGGGTAGCTGGCTTTAACATCCGTTAAGAAAATCAATTTTGAAAGGCGACCCTTCTACGCGGTAAACAATGAAAAATCAAATAAACGACAATCTAAATCTAAAAGTTTAAAAGAATCCATCAACAATGTGGCGAAAGTTGTATTAGGTACAACAACAACTAGACGTAAGAAGAACGACTGGATAACTGAAGAAATACGGGCACTTCGCGAAGAACGAAGCAAATATAAAAATATTAATTTTGGGAAATATTGGGAATTGAATCAAGAAATCAAAACCGCAACCCGTGCCGCAAAAAATGCACAAATAAACAAGGAATGCCAGGAAATTGAAAGATTACAACTTCTTCACGACTATTTCAATCTCCACAAAAAAATGAAAGAGGCATCCGGTATTTACACAAAAAGAACGTCCACATTTATTTGCGATGATAATAACGTAGCCCACTACGAACGTCAGGATAAGAAAAATGGGAAACATATGTATATCAGAACCTTATTGACAGACGAAAGTCGAACTCAGCTCTTAAACAATACTCACCAAATCGGCTTTCCAGAAAGACTAATCAATGAGGAAGAATTAGTATCGATAATAAAATCTATGAAAGACAAAAAGGCACCGGGCCTTGATGATATACCTGTCGAAATACTCAAACTAATAGAAGGCAACAATAAACAACTGTTATTGAAGTTGTTTAACCAAATTTATATTACAGGGGAATATCCGCAAGATTGGCTCCAATCATCATTTATACCAAAAACAAATCCCTCTAAAATTGACGACCCCCGCAAACTTTTTAAGGACCATGATATGCGAATCTGCACCTGGAATATTCGCACTCTTTATAAAGAAGGTGCAGTTTACGCTTGGGCAGATGCACTTGAAAAGTACACGGCCAACATTACTGCCATACAGGAAATACGATGGAACGGGAATGGCGTGACAACAACACCTAAATGTGACGCACTGTATTATAGCTGCCATGACACAAGGCATGAGTTTGGTTGCGGATTTGTAGTTGGTGGGAGGTTAAAACACCTGCTCTCCAGCTTCACCTCAGTGAATGAAAGACTTGCTGCAATATTCTTCAACATCAGTTTTATTTGATATCTTTTACGAGCGCTTAGAAGAAACTTATGACCGTTGCCCTGCCCATGATATTAAAATTATACTAGGCGATTTTAATGCCAAAATTGGAAAGGAGAATATCTTTGGACCAACAGTCGGGAAATTCAGTTTCCACAGTGAAACATCTGACAGTGGTATGAGGCTGATAGACTTTGCAGCTGCAAGAAACATGGTAGTTAGCAGTACCAGATTTAAGCATCTCGATATTCATAAGGGCACCTGGCTGTCGCCAGATCAAAGAACAAGAAATCAAATTGATCACATTGTGATAGATGGAAGACATGCATCAATCGTGTTGGATGTACGATCGTTCCGAAGTGCAGACATAGACTCGGACCACTACCTTGTTGCAGCAAAGGTACGTACCAGATTAAACGTAGCAAACAAAGTGCGAGCTGACACAACACGGAAGTTGGACATCGGTAAGCTGCAATCACAACAGATAGCCACAGCATATTCCACTCAACTGGCCCAACTGCTTAATCCAAGCACTCCATGTCCGGATAACATATCAGGACAATCGCAAAACATTGCCCACTCGATGGAAACAGCCGCAAAATCAGTACTTGGATACCAGAGACCTCCACCAAGGAATCCATGGTATGACCAGGAGTGTCGTGCTGTTACCGAAGAGAAAAATGTGGCATATAGGGCTACTTTACAGGAAAAAGAGAGAGATGGAAAAGCGGGAGTGTGAACAAATCGAGATGTACAGGAGACAGAATGAAGTCCGAAAATTATACCAAAGAGTGAAACATCAAACTGATGACTTTGGAACTGGCACTTCCTCCAGTAGAGACCAGCAAGGTAATCTGGTAACTGATAAAGATAGTGTGCTAAGGATATGGAAAGAGCATTTTTCCAAACTGTTGGTATCCAATAGTAGCGAAATCGACGAAGATACCACAGATCCAATCCCAGAAGATGGTATTGAATGTATATCACCCAGCCAAGATGAGGTAAAGACAGCAATAAACCGGCTGAAGAATAATAAGGCAGCAGAAGCTGATGGCTTACCAGCCGAGCTGTTTAAAACCGAAGACGACACGCTGATAAGGTGTATGCATCAGCTAGTTAGCTCCATCTGGCAGGAAAAACGCGTACCCGACGATTGAAACCTGAGCATCCTTTGTCCCGTCCATAACAAAGGAGATAAGACTTTATGCTCCAACTATAGGGGCTAAATAAAGTCTTCTTCCTATCGCCTACAAGATAGTGTCAGGGATATTGTGCGAACGACTAAAGCCTATGGTCAACGAGATAATTGGGCCATACCAATGCGGCTTTAGACCTGGCAAGTCCACCACTGACCAGATATTTACCCTGCGGCAAATCCTGGAGAAGACCCAAGAGATGCAGATCGACACCTACCACCTTTTTGTCGATTATAAAGCAGCCTTCGACAGCCCACTACGTTCAAAGGTATTCCAGGCCATGTCTGAATTTGGTATCCCCGCAAAGCTCATTCGGCTTTATAAAATGACTTTAACTGAGACGAGATCCTCAGTTAAAATAGGAAAGAACCTCTCCGAAGAATTTTGTACCAAAAGAGGTTTCAGGCAAGGAGACAGCCTCTCGTGTGATCTCTTCAACATCCTGCTGGAAAAGGTTATTCGAGAGGCAAACGTCAAAAGAAGTGACACAATCTACACCAATAGCCACATGTTACTTGCTTATGCTGATGATATAGACATCATGGGACGATCAGTAAAAGAAGTAACAGATACCTTTATGAAGGTCGAAGGAGAATCTGCTAAAGTGGGTCTGGCGGTAAACGGCGGGAAGACTAAGTTGATGGTGTCGACGCGCAATGCGTCCATAGATATCGGGCCAACTGTTGAAGTTGGTTCCTATAATTTTGAGGTAGTAAAAGACTTCGTCTACCTCGGCACCGTCGTAAACCCAACTAACGACATCAGTTGTGAAATAAAAAGAAGAATTGTATTGGCTAACAGATGCTACTTTGGCTTAAGTAAACAGTTTAAAAACAAAGCCACATCTTGTCAAACAAAAATAGCGCTTTACAAAACACTGATACTACCCGTGCTGACGTATGGTTCCGAAGCTTGGGTACTTGCGCAAACAGATAAGGCAGTGCTTGGTGTGTTTGAGAGAAAAATTCGTCGAAAGATATACGGACCAATCTGCGTTGACGGTGAATATCGACGTCACATGAACCACGAGCTGTATCTGCTACACAACGACATCAATATAGTTAAACGTATCGAGATGCTGCGATTGCGTCGGCTAGGCCATACAACAAGTATGAGCGATGATGAATCCGCTAAAAAGGAGTATTCCAAAAAGCGTAGCACTGAACAGAAAGAATTGGAGATCTTTTCTTAGTTCGGTCTATGGAACAAATGTTCTGTAATGGGCCAGCTATGTAAGTTAGTATTACAATTTTGCCAAAACTCACATGAAATACGACCTTAACCCTAAAATGTGTTATTAATTTTGCATAATTCTGGAGTTTAGGTAAAACATATTGTTTTCGTATATTCTAGGACCTATAATAAAAATTGATGGGGACCAAAATTTTTAGAATTTGTTGATCTAATACGATCACATTTTATAGAAGAATGAATCAAAAAGATTCCTTTCATGACTTTCTGAGGGTTAAAAATATGAAAATTGAAACCAGTGACCCGAAAAACATGAGAACCGAAGGTTAGGTCAAAATTTTTAGAGTTTTGGCCAGGTTTTTCGTAAAATTGGACACTGTGAAATGGTACAGAAACTTCCTCACCAAAAATGTTGGACATAGGTCAAGATTTTGGTATAGCCTTCATATAGCGGTACCACACGATTTCATGTATTTTAAGGATTTTATCTTCATTTTCAACCTGAATTGGCTGAAACTTAGCATTTGGAGTTCCCAATGGTACAGAAACTTCCACACCAAAAATGTTGGACATAAGTCCAGGTATTGGTATGGCCCTTATATAACGGAACCACACGATTTCAGGCATTTTTAAATTTTCTATCTACATTTTCAGACTAAATTGGTTATAATTTTGTTATGAGGTTTTTAGTGGTCAAAAAAATTATTAACTGAAAAGTTAAAAATAAAAAATAATTAAAAAATTAAGTTACAGTGTTTTATTTATAAATGCACTTAAAACTAGAAAATAGTTGTTCAATAGTTGACACTCACTTTTCGTGTTGATCATCAATGCAATCAGTTACATTACTTTTTGTTGTAACACTCATTGCTTATATTTTTAAACCCTCCACTATAGTATGGAGGGTATATTAGGTTTGTTTTTCCGTTTGTAACGCATTGAAATACTCATTTGCGACCATATAAAGTATATATATCAGGAATATTGTCAATTATTTCATATTCCATTTCAGAAAAAAAGGATAAATTTTTTTCGCGCTACATCAACGATTTTTGATATGTAGGTTAAGAAAAAAATTCCCAGTACGAATCTGGTCGCGAGCCAATTTTTGGTTGTTGCGGACAAAAGTTATGGCGCTTTTATTTCGCTTTTTAAGAAAAAAATATTATAAAAACGCTAATTATTTTAATGAGCACAATTGTCACAAAAAAGTTCTCTCGAAGTGACTGCAGCGAGTAGATTGCATAATACCTGCAAAATGTTACACAGAATTCGCGGAATGTACATAAAATTGCTAAATTATTGAATATAAGTATACTTTTTTCAAAATTAAGGCCCATTTAGTGGTCATATAACTACACGCAGAAAAATTTATGTTAGAAATATGTTTGGATCCAAACAAATATATGTTTGGGACCGGTTGCAAACAAATATATGTTTGGATCCAAACATAATATGTTTGGGTCCAAACAAATATATGTTTGCAACATTTTGTAACATATCTCAATTTGATATGTTTGGGTAAAACATATTTTTTATGTTAGAACATTTTCTTCATGGGTGGAGAGAGGATGTTTGTCAACGAGAGTAATAACAGTGCTCTCGCGGCTGTGGAATTCTGTTTTATAATAAAGAGTTGTGTGTATTGTATAATAGAAGACGTAGAAGCGAAGGAGGGGGCTTTGGTGGCATGTATGCGTCAAACTCGTGTGTTTCTTGTTTTGTTGTTGATATGAATTATATTTTTTTCTTTCTTCAGTGTTTTAGTTGCCTTTGTAGAGTCAAGACGGTAAAGTGAGTGAATAAATCAGTGTTTTGTGTTTTCTTAAAGAAATTGTGCTTTTTAGTAAATTAAATGCCCAATACATTTTATAATTGAATCGGAAAATAGAATGGAATTATTTTATTGGACATGGAAGAAATCGCATTTAATATTGGTAATTACATACATACTTATGTATATTTGAAATATGGCATATCCATATTTATTTATTACATTACATAATCATTTGATTCTAGATGCCGATTCCCCGCTGATGATTTCAACTATGAGGACAATTTGTTTTATTTCACAACTAAGGAGAAGCGTTCAACTACGTTTCTATATATTTTTTCCTTTTTAAAAGTGTGAATATATACAAATTATTTCAATCAGTTTTTCTTTTATTAAAGTGTGTTATGTATTTCTTTGGAATTTTGTATGTACCTATGTGTTTGTTGTTCTTTTGCCTTTTAATAAAAAACCACAACATTTGTGTGTATACTATAGAGCAGGGTCGAGCTTCTTTGTTTAGATCAGGAGGAGGCATTGTGACTCACAAGAGAGCCAATGTGCTCTAAGTGAGCGTAAATTTGTTATCGCTCACAGCCTGTGTAGATGCTAACACGTTGTGAACAACAACAAATTTACGCTCATTGAGAGCACAAGAGAGACCCAAAAATGTTCTCTGCCTCACTCTGGTTTAGATCAATGTCCGGCAAAAAGGGGCACACGTGCCCTTGATGAGAATAACAACAGAACAACCACCTCTCAGTCTTCGTTCAGAAGTCAAAGAAGAAGGTTCTATTGTCGGTTGTTTCAATGATTTTTAATTTTAGCAATGCATTAACGCACACGCTGTTTGTGGAGAGAGCGAGAGAGAGTCGTATGCGTGAGGCCGCAAACAATGCATTTGTATTGGTGCCGATACCTGGTTTAGATCGTATCGTGAGGGCGCCCACTGAGTTGTTTTTGCATTTGCTTCTCTCTCTCACGTACAGTGTAAATTAATGAAAACAAACAAAAACATAATGTGGTTGTTGCTTTTTTCACTCATACGTTCATACATGTCTTCGCTTTGGTTGTATTTCTGTGGTCGTCGCTGCTATAGAGATAGCCAGTGAGTTCTTACTGAGAGCAAGTGAGCACACATTTTAAACTGTTTTACATTGAATTTTACGCTCCCTTACTCTCAGTAAGCGCCCACTGGTGCATGTGTTTGTTTTTATTTTGTGCCTTTTGGGTTTGTATTTTTTTGCACTCAACATATAAAATGTTTGCACCCAAACATATAAAATGTTTGCACCCAAACATATAAAATGTTTGCACCCAAACATAAAATTGTTTCCACCCAAACATATCTTTGTTTGCACCCAAACATATATATCTTTGCACCCAAACATAAATATCTTTGCACCCAAACATATATTTGTTTCCACCCAAACATATATTTGTTTGCAGACACAAACATATATTATGTTTGGGACTGTTGCAAACATATATATGTTTGCTGCAAAATATGTTTGGGACATATGTTAGAGAGGCCGTTTTTTTTTGCGTGTACATAAAAAATTGTTGTGGATCCAAACTTCACGGCGTATAAAATGAGACTGCAATCATACAGATTGGTGTTATAGTTTGGATGTTACAGCCAAAATAAGAACGAATTTTGGACAAAAAATAATTTTTTGTTTAAAAAAATATTTTTTTCACATGCATTATGTAGTAGTAAATATTGTAAAAATGTAAAGGAATACTTCCTTCATTTTGCTTAAATCTCCCAACAAAATAGACGGATTTTGCTTTATTGACATTCATATTAAAGCTTTCCCATTAGGGAAGCTAATTGGGTTGATGAGGTTATATGTCAAAGCTTCTGAAATGGAAATAGAGGTCAAATAACCCATTTTTATTTATATGCAATTTAAAATACGTGTAAATCGCGTAATTATCAAAATCATTTTGTCCGCATGTGATTTTCATATACAGCAAGACCATATCTGTTAATTTGTATATATTTTTCGAAATTTAATTTGGAGCCTAAGATGTAGCATCAGCTGCATCTTAGCATTAAAATACCTATAAAATATCGCTAATTTGCGCAAAGTGCATACAATTGTTGTCCGCATCCGATTTCAATGTCCACCATGAAAATCTACATCGATATATGAGCCGCTCAGTGCACACTTCGACTAACTCCACTTTTTGAAAAATTTGAGATTTTAGTGTCAAAGCTTTTGATATAGCCATATCTATGTATGATTATAATATCTTTCCTGAATAATAAAGATGAGCACCTTTAAATAACAAGTTTTTATTGACCACTGAATAATATGCAATTTTTTTCAGTGCACACTTCGATTAACTCCACATTCAAACGTACATTTTTACATGCAATGCTCTTTCGGCTTTTGTTGAAACCATAGATGGCCTTTAGGAAATTATGACGTATATGACATACATTTTTGACGTATATTACATACGTCGGAAACGTCGTAAACCTAGCCATGAAGAATGCCGCTAACATAATCTAACATGAATTAATTATAAATATTGTTTTATAACCAAACTGCCAACATTAATTTTTATGTAAAACCTGTAATATATGTGTATAAAACTAAGTGTTTCGTTAATAAAAAAAATTCTAGACCTAACTTTATTACTTTTTTCAGTGCACACTTCGATTAACTCCACCATTACCACAGCATTACTAACGATTGCTTGTTGACTATTGTTTTTTATTTTATTTTATATACCGTTAGATGAAAGCTATACCTGCTATTATGCATTCTACATTCTCTATTTGAATCCATATTATCAGGGGAATTTTAAAAAACAATATACATTTCATCTTTGCTTATCTCAACATTTTGTTTTATGGAGTTAGTCGAAGTGTGCTCTGAACGCCTCATATATCTATTTCAAGGCGATCAATTAAGAACCGTGGATGTAGCATCACACACTATTTTTTGGGATAAAATGAATGTAGCTCCCTTATCAGTGAAGTTTTCAAAACTCTGTTTCCGCTAAAACGAAGATGATGTATTAGTTGTTTCATTGCAGTGGAAACGTACCGCAGAAAACGCGATAAAATACGCGATATTTCCAAAAAAATTTTAGGTGATTTTTCTACTTTGGATTTTCTTGTAACTCGCGTTTTAGTGGATGGATTTTCACGGGGAATGATTTATTAGATCCGGAACGTAAAAAACTAAAATGTGCAATCAAGTACGAGGAAATCGAATGATAATTGTAAAAATTAGGCCCGAAAAATATGATTTTTAGAAAAATGTTCGCACAAAATTTCCGTATTTGGATGCAGATTTCTATGAAGCTGTGTAGACTACATTCACGACACATATATCAAATAACTCAGAATCGCGAGTTCTACAATGCTATATACGATTTTTTGTAAAACCTGTTTGCGGAATGAAATTAGAAGAAAATGTAAATAAACACTGTAAAACTGGCTTCAAAATGTCAGCATCATTTAATGGTAGAAGCAGTTCAAATTTTGAAAAGTAATACATTAGTGAGATGATCCTTATTTAGTTGCCTTTTACTTTTACTTTGACAGGAAAATCGAGAAAATTGTGGTTTACTCACAAATCGAGAGAAAACAAAAAAAGACATAGTGGCTTCAACCCATTTTTACCCATTTTTTAACATAAATATAGCCACAGCTTCCACACAAATTATCTTTTAAGGTCAATATTTTTTGCCACGTCCAACAGCATTTCATTTTAACCAAAAATATTTAATTTGTGTAATATAGAACCACAAGTCGCGTATTCTAAAAGGGTAAACCTTGGCTTCAGCTATGTTAAATTTTCAAAAATATTGGTGATATATGTATATATAAATATATATATATATATATATATATATATATGCATATTCTTGCTCAGGGTAAAATTCTGAGTGGATCTATGCATGTACGTCCCGTCCGTCCGTCTGTGGTAATCATTCTAAGATGAAAATGCGTCTTTTGTTTGCAGGCAGGCTATAATATAGCTATAATTTCACATTTAGACTTATTTTGTGTCAAAAAACTTATATTACAAAACTTGTGGACATGGGTCCATGTTTACAGGTACAGACTTTGACGTTTTTAGTCACATTTTTGGACCGAATTAGCTATAATTTGACATTTTGAGTTCCTAGTGACCAAAAAACGTATATTCAAACAAGTAAGAAAGCGTTAAGTTCGGCCGGGCCGCACTTGTTATACCCTCCACCACAAGTTGTATTGAAGTAAAATGGAATAATTAGTTTATTTTCGTGAATGAAGAAGACTTAATACTAAATTTGAGCAATTTCGGTAAAACAATGTGAGGCACCGTTCTATGGGGGCTATTTCAAAACGTCGATCTATACCGACAAATTTCTGACGGAAAGTTTTTAGGCTCAAAGATGACTAAATACCAAATTTCCTATATTTCGGTAAGAGAATGTGGCTAAAACATAAAAAATACCGCAAATCAGGAAGTACTCTTCTATGGGGATATAGGAAGACGTATGCTGATAATAATCTTCTGGAATATTTTATAACTCTTGGAAGACTAAATAACGATTTTCAGTCATTTCGATGGGATATTGACGTCACAATCTTCAGTATTACGAAAATCGGGAGGTACCGTTCTAAGGGGGCTATATCGAAACGTGGACCTATACCGACGAATTGTAGTCGAAAATGGGGCAATATGAAAGCGTGGACCTGTACAGAAAAATTTCTGGCGAACTGTTTTATATCACATTGAAGACTAAATACCAAATTTCAGCCATTTTGGTGGAATATTGAAGGCGTGTACCTAACGGAATGACAAATTTAATTATACCCTCCATATGTTGGATGATATAAAAATTATGGACATATGTATGTAGGTCCATGTCTTGGTATAGGCCCCCTATAACGGTACCTCCCGATTTTCGATATTTTGAGGATTTTAGTTAAAATTTTTAACCGAACTAGCTGTAATTTAACATTTGTAGTTATTAGTGGTCAGCACACCTCTTCACAAAAAATTGTCAACATAGGTCTATGTTTCGATATAGCCCCCATATAACAGTCCTTCCCGATTTTCGGTATTTTGAGGATTTTATCTATAATTTTTAACCGAACTAGCTGTAATTTAACATTTGTAGTTATTAGTGGTCAGAACACCTCTTCACAAAAAATTGTCAACATAGGTCTATGTTTCGATATAGCCCCCATATAACAGCCCTTCCCGATTTTCGGTATTTTGAGGATTTTATCTATAATTTTTAACCGAGCTAGCTGTAATTTGACTTTGAAGTTCTTAGTGGCCAGCACACCTCTCCACAGAAAATTATCGACACAGGTCCATATTTGAATAGAGCCCCCATATAAAGGTACCTACCGATATTCGGTATTTTGAGGATTTTACCTACTATTTTTAACCGAACTAGCTGTAATTTGACATTTGAAGTACTCTGTGGTCCACTAAAAATTGTCGACATAACTCCATGTTTGAATATAACCTCCATATAACGGCACCTCTCGATTTTCAGTAATTTGAGGATTTTAGCTACAATTTTTAATCGGAATAGCTGCAATTTGACATTGAAAGTTCTTAGTGGTCAGCATACCCCTCCACCAAAAAATGTCAACATAGGTCCAAGTTTTGATATAGCCCCCCATATACCGATTTTGGGTATTTTGATGATTTTTTAGCTAAAATTTTTACCCAAACTAGATGTAATCTGACGCTAAAATTTTAGCTACAATTTTTAATCGGAATAGCTGTAATTTGACATTTAAAGTTCTTAGTGTTCACCACCCCTCTCTACTAAAAATTGTCAACATGTTTGGATATAACCCCCTAAAACGTTAACTCCCGATATTTGAGGTTCCCAGTGATCGCAAAGCTTTTACACCAAAAATTGTTAACGTAGGTCCATGTTTTGGTATAGCCCCCATACAAACCTCCCGATTTTCAGTATTTTGAGGATTTTAGTTTCATTTGTTGGCCGAACTGCCTGTCGTTTGAAATTTGAGTGCTAATAAAAATTCTACAAGAAGAATTGTTATTTTAGGTCCATATTTTCGAATAGCTCACATATAGCAGTACCTCACGATTTTCGTTATTATGAGGATTCTAGTCACAATTTTTAACTGAACTAGCTGTTGGTTGACATTTGGAGTTCCCAATGATCACTATCCACTAGAAATATTCATCATAGGTCTAAGTTTTGGTATAGCCTCCATACAACGTTAAGTACCTATATTGGGTATTTTGAAGATTTTAGCTACAATGTTTACCCGAACAAAGAATTATTTGACGTTTAAAGTTACCAGTGTGTGCAAAACTTCTCCACTAAAAATTGTCAACATATGTGGGTCCGTGTTTTGGTACAGCCCCCATATAACGACACATCCCGAGTTTCGGTATTTTAAGTACTTTAGCTACAACTTTTAACCGAACTAGGTAGAATTTGTCCTATATTTTTCAACCAAACTACCGGGGATTTGACATTTGATATTCCCAGTGGTCACAAAACTTCTCCATCAACTGTTAACATAAGTCCATGCTTTGTTATAACACCCATGTTATGTAGTAGATTTTTTTAGAAGAATTTTTTAGCTAACATTTTTAGCCGCGCTTCCCAGTTGTCGCAAAGCTCCTCTTCCATTTTTTTCTTGCGGAAAAATCATCGAACGACATTGGCAGCCTGACAGCACGGCAAGTGTGCGAGGCTTTAGCACGCTAAAATAACCCATGTTCACTGTTCCACCCGAATGAAGACATTTTAGGCACATTATCTGACATTTTTAGATACTCACTTATGGTCTGTTCCAGTACTGCAAGAGTCTACTAATTTTTACTATTTTTTCGATAACATAAAGGAAAAAATGTTATCGTAGTAAAAAATAATAGCTTCTTGCAGGTTCTGGAACAGAGCATTAATGTTGTGGACAGGAATAAAACTAATTATTCCCTTTTATTTCAGAATTTTTGCCGTTTTAAACAGTAACACGTCTGGCTAGTAGCAAAGATAAACAAAGATTGACATTTCAAAGTTATTCCAAATTTATTTTGTAAAATATGTTGGGCAAGTGAAACAAAGCTGTGGAGTCGCCTGTAGTACTTTGTCAACGCCATTTGTAGAAAACTAGAGCAACAAATATTTTATTGTGTTGGCAAATTGTTGCAAAGATATGCGGAGTGGGGGAATTGTAAAGCTTCAAATATGTTTGTTGCGATTATAGCACTCAAAGAACTCTGTGCAATCAGTGAGCATTTGTGCGTTACCAACAGAAAATACCCTAAGGACCTCGAAACTCATAATGCATAACTGACAGTACAAATTAATTTGATGATGACGAATCATTTCTTTTATTGCTATTTTTATTTAACATTAGAAAATATATTTCATATTATGTTTAAATAAAAGTACAATCATCGGAGACTTCAAATTGTTTGTCTAATGGGAAGTATATGTACAAATACATATGTCTGTATTGAGTGAAACTTAATCATGTATTTTTGGACAATTCGATTTGGCTCGATTATATTTTTTTTACAAGAACTTCGCGCCTTTCCACTAACATAAAAGCCAATTAAATGTGACAATGTTTAGTGTTCAGATTGAGATGAGATCCGTTGTATGAAAATTTTTACATTTACATAAATTTGTACGCCATATGCCATATGTGAGCCGTACGTCCGCCTTTCTGTTGAAATCATTATACAGCTCGCAATATTTAAGATGGAGGTTTATAATTTGGTACAGAAGTTTCTATTACTCCTAGGATGTTTGGTATTGAAAATGAGCTATATCGGTCTACCATAGAACATATCTCTGGAATTTCGGTATTTTTTCACTTAAATGGCTGAAATTTGGAACTTAGTCTTCTTTGTGGCTTCAAAAGTTTCCCCCCAGAAATGTATTAGTAAAGGTCCACGTTTTGATATAGTTCCCATACAACGGTGGTCGCTGCCATTGGCCAAAATTTAAAAAAATGGAAGTAATTTATTTGGCGCATAATGTGTACCCATTAACTCTTGAGGGGTTAAGGTTTTCAAAAATAATAATTGTCACCTCTTCATTCTAACGGTACGCTTCGAGAATAGCGTCAAACAAGAGATAATGTAAGTAGTTGCTTTCTTTAGTGAGTACAGTGCAAATCTTAAGTGAAAACTACAAATTAAAACAAAGACAAATACATTTTATAGTTGGTAGTAGTAGTAGTTTGTATACTAAGTTGTTGTATAAATATGTTACTAGCAAAATGCCCGCTACTTCGTATGCGGAAAGGATATAAAACACATATAAACAATATATAATATGGAAATGGCGAACACTGTTGTTGCACTAATACCAGTTTTAATCAATATTTATTTTTATATTAGTACTGTTCGTACCCCTTTATATATATCACCCTTACATATTAATAGCGAGACCAAAGTTGCACCCCAATACTCACCTTAAATCCAAAAAATACAGATTCCAGCACTGTCCCTACACCCAACAACAAATTGAGTACCATTAAGTACTTTTCGTATACTTATGGTACGTATTTCGACGACATATCTCAACCCTACACTGACATTAATACAAAATAATAACAGTAATCGTAATTCCAAATCTCAAGATTTCAGCTGTATCCGTTCGTGCAATTCCAAATTGTACCAAACTTGGTACCATTTCGTATTTTTCGTACCCATATGAAATATTTTCGAAAACTACTTCAATCCTTTACTTTAACAGTAATCTTAATTCCGAATTTCAGGACTCCAGCCCTATCCGTTAAACCAAATCCAAATTGTACCAAATTTCGAACAATTTAGAACTTTCGTACCCATATGTACGAATTTTCCTTCCACAAATCAACAGGCCTACAATAATCATAATTTCAAATTGCAGGATTCTACCGCTATAATAATCTCAATAATCTCAATTCCAAACTTCAGGCTTCCAATTCCCCGTTGTACCAAATTTAGTACACATAAGTACGAATTTCCCAAACTACTTCAATCTTACACTCCAACAGTAATCTCAATTCCAAATTTCGGGATTCCAGCTCTATCCGTTCACCCAAATACCCATTGTACCAAATTTAGTAACATTTAGAAGTTTTCGTTCCCATAATTACGAATTTCCAAAACTACCTCAATCCAACACTCCAACAGAAATCTCAGGATCACAGCTTTATCCGTTTACCTAAATCTCTATTGTACCATTTCGTACTTTTTGTACTCTAAGTACGAATTTCCAAAGCTACTTTAGTCCTAGTAATATCAATTCCAAATTTAAGGATTCCAGCACTATCCGTTTACCCAAATTCAAATTGTACTAAATATAGTACTATTTAGTACTTTTCGTACACTCATAGTTTATAAAAACCCTTCCCTCACCCTCAGTCCAAATTTGAGGAATCAAGCTTTAAGCGTTCACCCAAACCCAAATTGTACTAAATTCAGTACCATTTAGTGCTTTCCGTATCAATAATTACGAATTTCCCACACTACCTCAATCCTACACTTCGAAGGCAATCTTAATTCCAAATTTCAGGATCCGTTCTTCCAAATGCAAGTTGTACCAAATTTAGTACCATTTTGTACTCTTTGTTCCCACAAGCACGAATTTCCAAAACTACGATCCATTCATTCCTATTGTAATATCAAATTTCAGGATTCCAGCCCTATATGTTAACCCAAATCTCAACTGTACCTAATTTAGTACCGTTTAGTACTTTTCGTGCCCATAAGTACGAATTTCCAAAACTACCTCAATCCTACACTCCAACAGTAATCTTTATTCCAAATTTCAGGATTTCAGCTCCATCCATTTTCCGAAATCAGAATCGTACCAAATTTAGTACCATTTAGTACGTTTCGTACACATAAACATGAATTTCCAAAACCACCTCAATTCTACTCTCCAACAGTAATCTTAATTCCAAGTTTAAGAATTCCAACTCTTCCTGTTCGTCCAAATCCAAATTGTACCAAATTTAGTACTTTTACCACCCATAAGTACGAATTTCCAAAATTATCTCAATCTAAAACTCCTACAGTAATCTTAATTCCAAAATTAAAGATTCCAGCTCTTTTTGTTCATTCACCCAAATCCCCATTGTACCGAATTTAGTACAATTTTGTACTTTTCATACACATAAGTACGAATGTCCAAAACTTCCCCAATCCTACACTACAACTGTAATCTCAATTCCAAATTTCAGGTTTCCAGCTCCATCCGTTCACCTAAATCCCTATTGTACCAAATTTAGTACCACTCAGTACCTTTCTTACCCACAAGTACGAATTTAGTACTTTTCGTTGCCATAAGTACGAATTTCCCAAAGTATCCAGTCCCACACTCCAATAGTAATCTTAATTCCAAATTTCACTATTCCAGCTCTATCCGATAACTTAAATTCATATTGTACCAAATTTAGTACCATTTAGTACTTTTCGTACCCAAAAGTACGAATTTCCAAAATACCTCTATCCTGCACTCCGACAGTAATCCTAATTCTAAATTTCAGGATTCCAGCTCCATCCGTTTCCCAAATCCAAATTGTACTTTATTCGGTACTATTTAGCACCTTTCGTACCCATATGTACGAATTTCGAAAACTACCTCCATATCTCAAACCTACACTCCAACAGTAATAGTAATTCCAAATTTCAGAATTCCAACTTTATCGGTTCGCACAAATTCAAATTGTACCAAATTTAGTACCATTTAGTAATATTCGTACACATGAGTACCCATTTTCAAAACCACCTCCTTATATCAACTCATCTTCTAAACCTTGATTTTCATTCCAAATTTCAAGATTTTAGCTCTATCCGTTCACGTACTAAATTTAGTAACTTTTAATACTTTTCGTACACTTATAGTTCGAACACCCTTTGGTACACCTGTCTAACTCTCCATCAGAGAACCTCATTCCAAATTTCAGAATTCTAGCTCTTCGCGTTTACCTAATTCTAAGGGTACCATATTTAGTACCTTTTAGTACTTTTCGTACCGTTCTATTTCGAATTTCCAAAAATCCAGTCTTATCTGACACCTTGGGACCAAGAGTGACACTCCCTCAAAATTTCAAGATTCTAGCTCCAGCCGTTTAGCCTGGGAGTTGATTATGAATCAGTCAGTGAGTCAGTGTGTCCGATGATATATCTTCGCCAGCACAGCTGACTGATGCTCTCTTACTTCTTCTTTGGTCAAAGTCATCTAATGCTATTTTTAAATGCCTTTAATTTCGTTCTTAATACAAATTTTGAAACATAATATAAAGTGTTGCAATAATATAAAATAAATTCCATGCAAAAGTAATGCTTAGGGCAAGTGGTGTAGGGTATCCCGTGGTCGGCCCCGTCCGACTATAGCCCTCTCTTACTTGTTTATTTTTAGGAGACATATTTCGGCAATCAACGAAAATAAACTTGAAAACCAACATGAATATAGCGGTTTAAATAAGTGGTTTTTTATTGTTGTGACTTGTCGCAATCATGATAGAAAAGTTTTCAAATCATTAAAGAAGGATTCCCAGGTTTTTAAATTGTTACAAATTACAATGCTGTACGGGGTTTTGAAGTGTTTGTGATACCTTTGGTGAAAAGTAATGTAATAGTACCCCGAAATATTGGTACTTTTTCTTCGATCGATTCGATAAAAATCCCAGAAAACTATTTCTAAAATTCTTTTAATATTTGTTTATACTTTCAACATTTAGGCCAACGAGATTATCGAAATAATGATTTTAAACCCCAAGTATGTTTGGACGAAATCCATTTCAAACAATAATCCATCTATTAAGACGATAACTCTCGAAGAATTAAGTTCGAAGATGGATCATGTCGGTCTACCCCTTCGGCTAATTACCCCTACAAAAATTCAAAAATTTTCGCTAAGATTATTCGCACGATAGTTCCAGACGGGACTAACCGAATTGTTCCAAACTGGGGATGTGGAAATATTACTTCCATGCATATATCAGGTTCGAATATGGATTATATCGGCCCACTCCTTTGGGAAAATTGTAGTTTAACAGATCTTCTCGAACCGGCTCCTTTTACGGCGGTGCAATTTTTTTGGGGCAAGTCCATACTTCCTGAGGTTGCGCCAACTAATCTGACTAGTGCCTAAGATAACCCTCGAAGGGAAAAACGGGTTTGATCTTAATTTTGTACATCGATCTTAGAGACTTGGATTACGTCCGAATATGGACTACATCGGAACACTCTTTCGGGTGCCTCCCACACAAATTTTGGAAAGAGTGCCGCTTAAGGACTCATCTCGGATTGTTTCGATTTTTTTTGCAATTTTTTGTCGCCCTTGTTGCGACGTTAAAATTTTTTTGGTGACCAAAGTCCAAAATTAGGAAAAAACATAGAGACGTTAATAATATCGAGTTTACTTATTTTCTTTGCGTCCGAGGCTGATACTGACTGATACCTTCTAACTTGTTTTAATAATATGTAGCGAAAAAGCCCCGATTAGTACGTTACTTTTCCAGTAATGACGTTTCCAGTAATGTATTTTCTATATCTCTGTTATTTAGATTATGTTATTCAGCTCATCTCGTTCAGTTGGCTCCTCTCGTTTTTTTGCTTCACTCGTACGAGGAAGACATTTAGTTTCTATCTTGTTAACATCACTACGCGTTGATGAATTAAGGAACAAATATCTTGTGTGTCGAGTGTAGTGATTTTTATACCCTCAGCTTTTAGGGTATATGGCGAAAAACAAATATCCTTTGCAATTCCATTTGAAAAAAATTAAAAATTTTTTTGCGAGCACATCTACAATTTTTGGCATATAGGTTAAGAAAAAAATTCTGGTTTCAAATCTGTTCGCGTTCACAAAATTGGACGATGCGCGCAAAAGTTATAGCGGTTTTTATTCTCATATAAAGAAAAAACATTTAAAAATATCTTATTTGTTGTTATGAGAAAATGTATGCATAAATCGTTTACAGCATTCCATATCTATTCGTAGATGTTTAAATAGTTATTAAATTTATTATTATTTTCGCGGAAAATCAACAAATAATAAAAAAAAAATTTGAAGAAAATCCAAATTATCCTGTCCCAGAGTCCGTACAAACCCTCAAAAAAAAAAAAAATTAAAAAATATATGCGGAATCTAGACAATGCTTAGAAAAATATGATACCAAATTTATAGAGATTGGGTACATAAATTGCATTATTATAGCAACAACAAAAGAGAAAAACTTATTGTTGGAACATATTGTTGCAAATATATTTTTTTGGTTTGATTCGAAAAATTAGAAAACTATTTCGCTAAAATCCCATACAATAATTAATGTGTACTACTAAAACTTCATCAAGAAATATGGTTTACTTAGACGGATAGGAAATTAAGAGTGATATTGAAATTACAATCATCCAAAAAATGGGGAAATTAAAAAGCCTATTATTCGCGAATTAGTTAAAATCAGTTGATGCGCATTCGTTTTTGGATACAGCGAATCAATCTCTTTCAATATTTATGCATATTTCGATGTTTCACTCAGCGGTGAAAGTGTGCCGCCAGTTGCATCACACAATGCAAAAAACCTTAAAGTGGGTAAAAATCGTGCAATGTGCATACGATTTTGATGCGCATCCGGTTTCAGTAGCACCCATCAAAAATACGTCTATATACACATACATATTTCAAACAGATTCTTCAAGAACCGCGGATGTGCCTCCACATTCTATTTTTGGTAAAACACCCATATTATTCGCGAATCTCTGTAATTTATGACACGCGTTTTCGCAAATATTATAATCGTGTATAAAAGATCGCGGATTTGTTAAAATAAATTTTTGCTGATTCCCTATTTTCAGGGTATCTATATCTATATCCGCGGTTTTAGTGGATGGATTCGATCGCGGAAGGTCTCATGAGATCCGTCGCGTAAAAAAACTATATTCACGCATGGTACAAAGGTAATTGAATGGCACTTGTAAATATTAAACGCAAAAAATAGGTTTTTTAAAAAAATTCACGCATCAAATATTGACATTTAGACTCCAATTACTAGGATGCTGTAAGGAGCACACTCATGAGATATGCATTAAACGATGTAAAATCACGAGTTCTATAATCCTATTTTGAGTTTTCAATATTATCCTGTTGCGCGTTCGAATTATTAAAAAAATTCAAAAAACCCCGAAATTCCGGCTTCAAAATGTCAGCACCAATTTTAGGTGGATGCAGTGGATATATCGAAAAATGATACACTAGTATCATGTTACCTATGGAGCATTCTGTGATTCTTTCTTTAGGCATAGGTCTATAAAGTGTAAGGTTAAGACAGAAATCGGAAGGGAACATAAAAAAACTTCTTGGCTTCAACCCATTTTTACCCATTTTTCTACATTGATGCCAACACAGCTTCCACGAAAATTAATTTCAATGGTCGACATTATAGGATGCCTCCTAAAACACTTCATTTTAAAGAATTTCAATCATACTATATAGAATATGTTAACAGTTCGCGAATTTTGAATGGGTGAAACTCGCATTCATCGATTGTAAAACATTTTTGGTTTCGCCATATACACTTTGATACGATGAAAATGTGCCTCATCGAAATAATGGTTTTAGACCCCAAGTATGTTTGGACGAAATGTGTTTCAGACAATTTGGAGTCGATCTAGCCATGTCCGTCCGTCTGTCTGTCCTGCTGGCTGGAGCGCACGATAACTCTCGAACGGATGAACCGATTCGGTTCAAATTTTGGCTTTCGTGATATTTTGCCGAAACTTAGTTTAAGTTCGAAGATGAGCTACATCGGTCCACTACTTCCGATACCTCCCCCACAAAAGTTCGAAAATTATTCGGAAAGTTTGTGCGCACGGTAACTCTTGAAGGGAGTGACCGATTTGGTCCATACTTTGTATAGCGTAAACTTTCTACCAGAGTAACATGAGGTTCAAATATGGACTCAATCAGTCCACCCTTTCGGGTACCTCCCACACAAAATTTCGGAAAGTTCAGTTTAGGACCTGCTCTCGATTCGCTTTGATTTTTTGTTGTAGCAACTTGTATTCACTGCCCCCCATACGACGGTACAAGTTTCATCAGGGGAAGGTCCACACTTTCTGAGAAACTAGCCTTAAAGGTGCAAAGAAAACCCCTATGACACTGTGTGTAGTGGTTGGAGCGCAAGATAACTAAATATTTTGTGCAAACTTAGTTTAAGTTCGAAGATAAGCCATATCGGTCCACACCTTCAGGTACCTCCCCCACGATAACTCTGGATGGGAGTGACCGATTTGGTACATACTTTACACATCCTAATATATTTACCAGATATAGATCAGGTTCGAATATCGTCACCATAAATGCCCGAAGACGTAACCCACAAAATCACAACTTTACAGGAGAAGCAAAAAACGTTATAAAATGAAAAACTGTTTTATGAAATATAATTCTTAAAAGGGCGAGTATTCGGGATATTATCAATCATATACGAATGGGAGTAATAAATGAAACCAAAACAGCGGTAACGCTTGGTTTTGGGATCCGTCATTACAACAAAATCTGCAATATTACCCAATTTTCCGAAATGCCATTTCTTGAATAGGATCGTTGTTTTTGAACGTATAATACCCTAGACAGACGGCAAAGTTAATTTGCATTAAAATGTCCTAAATTTAATTAATTTTTCACACTGACAGACGATAGTTTCTGCATTTATGAAACAGCTGTTTGTGTTGTTTGTTTGTACCCAGCAGACCATTTCATAAAGCTTTACAAAATTTCGCCAAAATATGCAAAACAAACACACTTTCTACCATTGGCCTTTTCACCACGATGAAGCAAAAAAAATTTAATTTATTCGCGATATTTTTGAGTCTTTTTAATATTATAAAAATATTGCAAAACTTTAAAAAACATTTGAAGAAGATATAATTTCGATAGAATTGGTATGGTGGGTAATGAAATTTTTTGTGGAAATAAAAATTTTTAAAGGAGATTTGTTAGAAGGCGTGAAAAACGATTAGCCGCTATTCTACTCGCGAAAGACCATTACTTGTTTTGAAGAAACGCGAAAATTGCTGATTTGCTTTCCTTTTTTATTTTCTTAAACGTGGAAATTTGACAAAAGACAATTGATTTTCAATAGCATTGCCATATTGAAATTACTAAATTCAGTTCAAATTCCCTTTGATTTTGTGCATTAAGAATGTGGATAATGCACGAATTAATTTGAATTAAGGCAGTTAATGCAAATTAACGCTGCCGTCTGTCTAGGGTATAAGCTTGAAATTTTGCCAGAGCATGTATTTTAACTTTATGTATCAGATCCCATCAAAAAAAGAATTTCGATTTGCGTGTGGGTTTCGTCTTCGGGCATTTTTGGTGACTATATGGACTATATTTGTTTTGTTCAGTCCTTCGGGTACCTCCCACACAAAATTTTGGATAAATTCACTTTAAGACCTGTTCTCGAATCACTTTGATTTTTGTTGACGCATCTTGCATTCTCTGTCTCAATTACGACAGTAAACGTTTTTTTTAGGGGCAAGTTGCCCCTATTGCACCATATGTAGTGGCGTTAGTCCACACTTTGGATATCGTAATATTTCTTCGAATATTAGATGAAATTCGATGGTAGTGTTTATAGTTCCACTGCTTCGGGTACCTCTCCCACAAATGTTTGAAAATATTTGCTAAAATGATAAGAGCAATATCTCACAAACGTAGCAACCGATTTGGTCCAAATTTTCGATCTCGAAATTTGTTGTCCAAGCTTAGTTTATGTTCAAATTTGGGCCCTATCGGTCCAATACTTGGGGTACCACTCATACAAATGTTCAACACATTTTTGTAGTTGAGGGTCCGTTCGAGGATCCTTTGGACATTTTTACTGAAGGTTTCCCTAGTAGCCCGATATTATGCTTTTCGTAGGCTAGAATGGTACAAAAGCCCTATCTTTCGATATCCCCCGCAAATTTTTGAACTTTAATCCAATCCATATTTCTGTCGGTTCATACGCCCATACATTTCTTTTTTTTTTTTTTGAAAAAAAAAAGTATTTCAATCCACACAGGCTGAGGGTATACATTTAATTTATATTATAAATTAAAATAATAATAAAACAAGTAAAAAAGTATCAGTCGGCTTTGCCGACAGAGATATACCCTCAGCCCGTGTATATTGAAACAATTTTTTTCCTAAAATACGTATGTTTTTAGGGGGTTTTAAAAATGTTGGGCATTTGAACCGACAAAAATGTTGATTAGGATTAAATATCAAAAGTTTTGCGGAGGAGATACTAAAAGGAATGGATCGACATTGACCGTTATGGAAGTGGATCTCCAGCCACATCATATGCTGCCATAGGAGGTTTTTACACTCTGCGGACTGTTTGCTCAAGAAGTATGAACTTGCCCCTAAAAAAACTTTTACCATCGTAATTGAGGCAGCGAATGCAAGTTGTTTCAACAAAAATCAAAGTGATTCGATATCAGGCCTTAAAGTGAACTTATCCGAAATTTTCTCAGGAAGTATGGACTTGCCCCAGATGAAACTTATACCGTCGTATGGAGGGCAGTGAATACAAGTTGCTAAAACAAAAATCAAAGCGATTCGAAAGATGGCCCTAAACTGAACTTTTCCGAAATTTTGTGTGGGAGGTACCCGAAGGAGTGGACCGATTGAGTCCATATTGAAACCTTATTTATGTCTGGTACACATTTCACGTTGGGCAAATTATGGATCAAATCGGTTACTCCCTTCAAGAGATATCGTGCGCACAAATTTTTCGAACATTTTCGAACTTTTGTGGGGGAGGTACCGGAAGGAGTGGACCGATATAGCCCATCTTCGAACTTAAACTAAGTTTGGGTAAAATATTACGAAAGCCAAATTTTGAACCGAATCGGTTCATTCCTTCGAGAGTTATCGTGCGCTCCAGCCAGCCAGACAGACAGACAGACAGACGGACGGACGTTGCTCAATCGACCCCAAATTGTCTGAAACACATTTCGTCCAAACATACTTGGGGTCTAAAACCATTATTTCGATGAGGCACATTTTGCCCGTATGAAAGTGTATATACTAGGGATATAACTTTTTGCACTTTTTTGCAAATATCAAAAATACCACCACATAGCCGTGTAGAGCATGAAAAACTATTATGAAAAAAGGTGTAATTTTTTCTCTATCGCGAAAAAAGTTTCCGCACCAAATGCATTGAAGTTCAGTAATGCATTTTTTAATTTTAGCTGTTATGACAACATATTTGCTTTTAATTAAAATTTTTATTTTTTTGTAATCTAATTTAAAATCATTATCAAAGCGTTCTGGACCAATTTGTTCTCAAATCGCGCCATTTCGGAGCATTTTATGCATTTTTTACACTATTGCAATTTTTGTTTTTTCTTTATAAACTCGTGAATTTTATGTTTATATTTATTGTACCTATCGGACAAGAGAATATGGTGTCATTTGCAACAAATTCGCGAAAGTTACAGACAGTTTTTAATGACTTTGCCTGTGAGAATTGTATTTTTTCTATGAATATTTATTCAAACAAAGCAAATTTAAAATTATAAGTAGAAAAAATATCAAAAGGGTTTTAGTAATTACAGTCGGCGCGGAAACTTTTTTCACCGAATCGATCTTAGAAACGCGTTTTCATTATTAGGACAAAATTCCCCACGTGGTACTAGTATTGTATTTTTGTAAAAAACATATACGATTCCCACAGGCAAAGTCAACAAAAACAGCCTGTAACTTTCGCGACTTCGTTGCAAATGACCCCATATTCTTTTGTCCGGTAGGTACAAAAAATATAAACATAAAATTCAGGAGTTTATAAAGAAAAAGCAAAAACTGCAATAGTGTCAAAAATTCATAAAATGCTCCGAAATGGCGCGATTTGAGAACAAATTGGTCCAGAACGCTTTGATAATGATTTTAAATTAGATTACAAAAAAATAAAAATTTTAATATAAAACAAATATGTTGTCATAACAGCTAAAATTAAAAAATGCATTACTGAAATTCAATGCATTTGGTGCGGAAACTTTTTTCGCGATAAAGAAAAATTGACGCCGTATTTCATAATAGTTTTCCATGCTCTACACGGCTATGTGGTGGTATTTTTTTGGTTATAGCCCTAGTATATACCCTTCATAGCCTAAAGGCTGAGGGTATAAAAATGAATGGAAATAGGATATACGAACACTTTTTGTCTATCTTTAAGACTGATAAAACGACTATTGATGCAGAGAACGAACGATAGACACAAGAAAATTATAGACTGAAATGTTTTATTTAACGAAAAAGAGCCAAATAACGAAGTGGAGGATCCGGATCTTTTTGGTGAACCGAATGAAAAAGATCGATCCGCTCAACGAACGAGATTGCCCAACACTAGTGTTTGCTGCCCCCATTACGACGGTACACGTTTTATCAGGGCCATGTCCATACTTCTTAAGTCCAAAAAGGGCCACAATACCTGCGTTGCACAGTGGTCCCAATTGTATGGAAAAGAGTGCCAAAAATAGTTCTAATCGAGCTACCGCCTCAAAATTTAAACGTAGGTTTATAACAAGCCAAAAAGATAGAAACTCATTTTTAGCGGATGCAGGTCCATATTTGGGTATAGCTGCCAACGAAAGGTACCGCCCGATTTGTGGTATTCTGACGATTTTGGCCAAATTAACCAACCGATTTGGATGTTATTTTGCATTCTGAGTTCTAAGTGAATAAACTACCTCCTTGCAAAAAATATTCACTATATGTCCACGTTTAGGTATAGCCGCCATACAAATGTACCCTCAGATTTTCGGTATTTTGACAATTTTAGCCCAATTTTTGCAACTGATTTGGCTGTAATTTGTCATTTTGAGTTCTGAGTGAACCACATACCTCCATGCAAAAAATGGTCAATATCGGTCTACGTTTAGGTATAGCCCCCATATAAACGTACCTCCCGATTTTCGAAATTTTGACGATTTTACCCACATTTTCCAACCGATTTGGCTGAAATTTTGCATTTTGAGTTCTGAGTGGGCAAAATACCTCCTTGCCAAAAACGTTCAGTATAGGTCCAAGTTTGGGTATAGCTGCCATATAAACGTACCTCCCGATTTTCGGAATTTTGACGATTTTACGGGCGTGGTGTAAGAGGAATAACTTAGCGGGTGGCAGATGGGGGCAGCTAGAGAGAGACTTTCCCCTGCATTCTAAAAAAAAAGTGACTCACAAATGCTCACAACATTAGTAAAACTCAACATAAATTAATAGTAATTATATTAAAAATAACAGAAAAAGTCATTAATTAAGAATTTATTTTTAATGAAGTTAGAAAAGGTATTATGAATTTTTTTTCTTCGTAAAAACATTGTCAATGCCATCACCTATAAGTTTTATTTTGAAAATTGCACATTTACCTCTCCATTTTTATACCCTATACCACAATGTGGAAAAGGGTACTATAAGTTTGTTTTGGTAAAAATTCATGTAACACCGCGAAATATTCGTCGGAGACCCCCAATGTGGTATACCAATCTTCATATCTCGACGAGATAAAGCGATTTTGAGATGTGTGTCCGTCCGTCCCTCCGTCCGTCCGTCCGTCTGTCCATTATAAATTGTAAACACGCTCCAGGCCGCAATTATGGACCGATCGTCACGAAATTTTGTACGGAGGTCGGGTTCAGGCCAGAATAGATCCCTATTCTTATTGGTGATGATCGAGAAATATTTAGCGGGTGAAATGGACCAAAAACATAATTTTTGTCCAATTTTGTAGCGGCTCTGTAGGTCGCAATAACAGTCCGATCAACCCGAAATTTTAAATATGGTAAGAGTATATGACAAAGAAGTAGCTTGCAATTTGAGATGCCGATCAGATAATATTTAGATGGTTAAATGGACCAGAACTTTTTTGTGAAAATTGTCAAAAATTTTAATATACAGCTTATATCTTTGTTCCTTAAAGACACATACTTCCCTTTTGAGTTATATTTGGAAGACGATCTCTTGACCTTTGCACTGATGTCGATTACGTTGATGTAAGTGATCAGATAACAGAGATACAGCCTAATATATCAAGTTTTTTGTTTGAAGTGTAGTAATTTACACTGTAGAGGTCGCAATTATAGCTCAATAGTCACGAAATTTTGCACGAGGTAAGAGTTTAGGTAGAAGAAAATGTCTATAAGTTTGCATGATGATCTGATATTATTTAGGGGGTGACATAGACCATTACAAATTTTATTTTTGGTCTATACAAATTTTATTTTTGGTCCATATTTTAATTCCTGGAGGGCATATACCGGCAATGTAGCCTACATATGGAATAATAACTACTGACCTTTCCCCTGACACAGCAATTTTCAGTTCAGTTGTCAAATTGGATTTTTTATACAAATATTGCAACATGGGGTTGCCTCGCCACCTATTTTTTACCTCAGGATTTAGGGTAAAGGGGATACAAACACTATACGACCAAAGATGTGTCTCATCGAAATATTGGTTTTAGACCCCAGGCATGTTTGGACGGAATTCGTTTCAGACAATTTGGAGTCTATTTAAACCTGTCCGTTCATCTGTCTCTCTAAATGTCTAGCTGGCTGGTGCGCACTTTAACCCTCAAACCGATTAGAACCAAATGTTGTACATCGTAATATTTTGCCCAAACTTTGTTTAAGTTCGAATAAAGGCTATGTCGGTCCACACCTCCCCCAAAAAAGTTCAAAATTATGTGAACGATAACTGGTGAAGTGAGCAATCGACTTGCTCCAAACTTTCCATATATTATTATTCCTTTTAGATATAGATCTGCTAAGACAATGCCGGTCTACATCTTCACACAAATTCGGAAAAGGGAAATTAAAGAGTCCTCTCGAATAGTTTTGAATTTTTTTCAGCAGATTGGTCGAAACTTTACACATCGTGTTATTTCATCCAGTCATGTGTCAGGTTGGAATATAGACTATATCGGTCCGTCCTTCGAGTACCTCCCACACAAAATTTCGGAAAAGTGCAGTTTGAGGACCCGTATCGGATCTATTTGATTGTTTTTTTGTTTGATTTGTTTTTTTTTGAAGAAGGTTCTTTTCTCGGTCCCTATTGTGGTCCCTTTTCAGGGGTAAGTCATACTTCCTGAGATAATAGTCCAGAAGTTCCAAATACCTTCAATTAAAATTACAAATCTAAAAAAATAATTCTCAAACTTTTTCAAAACTCAGAAGTTAGCTTACTTAAATTGATTTTGTATAGCCCAATATTACGATACCTACAGATTCCACGTATTTTGAAGCAAACTCGTGATTGTGAATAATTTTGGTATTTATAAATTTGTTTGCATGCAAAATTTAATTTCTATTTTCGAAGCATATGTGAGGTACAAGTGCACAATTTTGGACGATAGATTCAATAAACTCGCAATTTTCCTAATTATCAATTAGACCAAACTGCATGGTATATATATTTATTTATTTTAGGTGTATTCAAAAAAGGAACTTGATATTCGAAGACAATTTGAACATGTAGCAGGAGGGGCTAATCAATATGTATTTTCCAATGTTCGAATATTTTTTTAGAAATGTATAATTTATTTATAGGGTATCACATGGTCGGCCCCGTCCGACTATAGCCTTTGCTTACTTGTTTTTTATAATTTTACTCATAACCTACGAATGCTTTGCGGATGTATTTTTCGTTTTTAAGGCCTCACATACAAATCACAATTTCTTCGACTTAACTTGGCGTATAACCGCTGTAAATTTACAAAAATAAGGCTGGATGTTAAAAATTTGATATGTTTAGGGAATATTTATTTCAATCGCAATAAAATTCGTCGCCATCAATTTTTCGATTTTTGTCCACGGGCGGAACCACTGTGCGTTGCCGGTATTCTATTCGGAATTGTCAATAGATGAAAGTTTCAATATCACTGTCGGCAAAGCAGGCTGATACCTTTTTACTTGTTATTTATAACTTGCAAAAAATATTTAATTACAATTATTTGTTTGTACAATATTAATTTTTTCTACAATATTTAATTAATTATATCCTACTCCACAATATGTGAAGGGTATTATAAGTTTGTTTTGTTAAAAATGCATGTACTTGAAGACTTACTAGAAGAGGTTACTGAAGAAATTGTTTCATTAACGTTGCAAGTACAAAAAGGAATCAGTATGGTATGATTGTTATTTTTCTTTAATAAAATGTGTGTACGAGTATCTTTTTTGAATATTTTGAGATTAATTTGAGTCTGATTGTTGGTTATTTGTTTATCTGTAAAAAATTTCTTCTGCTGATATGCAACTAATCAACACGAGCCAAAGAATAAGAAATAAACACGTAAAACGACAACAACAACTGAAATGGAAAAGAACTGTTGCTGATATAAAATAAACAGCAGAAGTCGCCACAACAAATAGTAGCTACGAAAGGAAGAAAATGGAACGAAGGCTGCGAGTGAATGTGGGTTTAAGTTTGGGCGTATGGATGGACAGATGAGTGTACACGTTTTGTACAAGAACAAAAACATTTACATATATGTCTGGTATATTTGGTTGTATGCGAGCAAGTAGTATATGTATGTGTTGTTTACCTTATCAAACAATGGCATCCGGTTTGATAGTTATACAGCATGTTGTATGCAACAATCTGAGAATACAAAATAATACTCTCACGCAGCCACTGCAACATCATAATTATGTATGTTGAACGACTGTATTAATGACAATGGTCCGCTATCTCTCTTTGCGTTGGTTGTTAACTATGTTGCCAGTATTGATGATTTACATTTATCTTGGGAAAGAGTATACCACATTGTGGTAAGGGATATTATGCCTTTGTGCATTTCTATGTAAAATGCAAAAGGAAACGATATAGACCCATAGTTCCTTTTAGGGATATACATAGAATCTCTTTCTGAGACGATTTATACATGTACGTCAGTTCGCAACATACAGTTTTATTCTCCGATTCAGCTGAAAATTGGGGAAGAACTCTATTGCTTTTGGCGAAAATCGGTTACGATTTTGATATACATTCCATACATATTTACGCCCGATTTCACATATATTATGCACAAAACACGCTAAGCTATGTATGTACGTCCAATTTCAATGAAATTTGGAATGTGTGATGGAATTTGGTTTAAAAAAGATTTGAAATCGGTTCCATTTTGGATATAGCTCCCATATATTTGATGCACCAAACTCCCAAATTCTGTCCAGTTTGAGTCATATTTGGAAAATGTCACTGAATTCAAGCTAGAAATAAGCTTGCTAAATCATATTTTGAAATGTGGACATATTGAAAATTCCATGGACGCAGTTTGTTTCAAACAGTGAGGTACTGCAAAGGCTACACCAGGAAAAGGAAATAATCCATATAATAAAAAAACGAAAAACAGTTTATCTTGGTCATATAATGCGAAACAACAAATATAAGCTACTCCAAAATATAATCCGAACAAAAATTGAAGGAAGACCCACTAGAGGAAGAAAGGAAATGATATGGATTAATAACATACAGGAGTGGACTGGTATCCAAGATGTTGGGAATCTTCTCAGCCAAATCCGAAACAGAGAGTCATTTGCTGAGATAATAAGAAATTTATAAACACCAAAATGAAATTTATAATGTAACAGATGTAATATGTATGTATATAATTGCATTGATCGCCAAAATTCGAAAAACGAATAGGCAAATAAAGAAGAAGAAGAAGAAATCATATTGAAATCGGTTCCGATTTCGATCTAACTCCCATATATATTATCTCCAGTTTTGAGGTATTTGACGAATGAAGCACAAATTCTGTCCAATTTTCATCTATATTTTTGGCCGATTTCATATATTTGACACACCAAACACTAATTGGACAGATATTTTGAGGGAATGTAGAAATTGGCAAAAATTGTAGTGGTTTAGACACGGTGCTCTTGAAGCAACTTTAAATGGAAGGTACTTATACCTGGGAAGTTTTAGCGGATTCTGAAACTACAATGTTCATAGATAAGAAAAATTAAAAACAAAAAAAAAAAATCGCCAGAGCGTTTTTAAATATATCACGATTCAGATCGGCATTTTAAGGGGTTTTTAGGTTTTCACAATTTTTCTTGGAAACCGCAAGTCCTATCAAAATGGGACAAAAGAAAATGTTGTAGCTATGAAAATTCCCTACAAGATTAACGTTTATGGTATTTTCGTAGGTTTTACCGTTTTTGAGATAAAGAATTTCAAATTGGGACAATGTACTGACTGCATCGTCTCCTTATACAGTCGGCCCAGCCCAACTTTGACTCTTTCCTTACTGGCTGAAGAAGTGGAAGCCAGGGACACGACAGTGAACCATGTTTCAACCTCTAGTCTTGAGGACAAAGCTGAAACGACTAGTCCAGAACAGACGTTATGGTGTCGGATAAATTCGACAAACCTTTGCTTCTCAGCCAAAAAGTACTGGAGGAGGAGAGCGGCAGGAGTGAAGTATCCGTCGATAAGACGATAATTCAATGATTCCACAAATCTCCAAAAATGCCAAAGCCATAGAAGCAAAAGATAAAAAATCATACCGAAGGACAATTAATTACTACAAGACCCAAACACTATCAACGTAAGGGAATTTAGCTGATACGATCTAACCTCAAGTTCGTGAGGAAGTTCGAAAAAAAAAACTGTCCTCAATGGACAGAAAAGTAACTGCACGCAGGAAACAAAGGTCTCTCTAACATATGTCCTAAACATATTTTGCAGCAAACATATATGTGTTTGCAACAGTCCCAAACATAACATATGTTTGGGTCCCGCAAACAAATATATGTTTGCACCCAAACAAATATTTGTTTAGATGAAAGATAAATGAAAACCCAAAATCCACAAAAACATACACACATTTATAAATGGTTGTGTTTTTTCTTTTATTGAAATGCATAGAAATACTAAACACAAAAGCAACAACAGAAGCGTACATTCATACAAAATTCCAAATACAAGAAATAGAGTCACACTTTTAGAAAGAAAAACAAATAAAAACTATATATTAATTATAAAACAACTGTTTTTTATATAATTAGAAAACTTTCAGGAAAGAAGACAAGTGCGCGAATTCCCATTAAAGATAAACACGGAAATATTCTTACGAGCGACGAAGAACATCTTAAAAGGTGGAAATAACATTTTGATGAAGTATTAAATCACACGTGTCAATCAGCCTTTGACGCAATAAACCGAGCCGTAATATGGAGAGCTCTAGAAAGAAAAGGTTTGCCAACAAAAATAATTAATCTTATTAAAGCACAATACAATGAGAGTATCCCAACTCGGTAAAACTAGCGATCCCTTCATAAGCCACAGTGGGGTAAAACAAGGATGTTTACTTTCACCACTACTTTTCATCTGTACCCTGGACGAAATACTAACATACACCAACAATCAAAACAAAGGCATCCAATGGAGAATTAATCAACAGCACCCACAATCAAGGATACAGAGGCCGCGGAAGGCCGAGAAAAACGTGGAGACGCACAATTATTGCAGAGACCGGCAAAACTTTTAATGAATTAAGATGTATCGCATCAAAATAAAGCACATTCTACTCAAAATTAAAATCATCAACGGGAAATCGGCATCTGAAATCAAATGTAAATGTAAAAAATAGGTACATCCATATTTCAAATATATGCATGTATTTTATATACTACCAATATTAAATGCGCTTCCTTCCTAATCCAATAAAATATTTCCATTAACCTTTTTGATTCAATTATAAAATTTCCAATTATAAAATATATTGGGAATTTAATTTACTAAAAAGCACCATTTCTTTAAGAAAAACACAAAACACTGATTTATTCACTCACTTTACTCAACGACTGCCGTAGGAAAACTGAAGAAAAAATGCTCTCCGTCTTTCTCGCAAAAAAAACAAAAATAATTCATACAATTTTTTCTTTTCCTCTTCGCTTGCTAGGTACCAAAATTCGCGTTTCAAAAGTGTTTCGTGGATTGGAAAAAAGTATGTATTATATCTGAGGGGGATTACTTTAAAGGGAACCAGATAGTTATTGATGAATAAATAAAATTGTTTTTAGAAAAAAAAAAATTAAATTTGATTAGGCCTCGTATATATGAATATGAGAGCTACATACATATATCCAAATTTCAGCTATTGCGGTTGGATAATTAGGCTACAACTTATAAACACCAAAAATCGGAAGGTACCGTTCTATGGGGACTATATCAAAATGTGAATCTGCACCGGAAAAGTTTTGGAGAAAATTTGTTTAGCCCTAACGAAGACTTAATACCAAATTTCAGCCATTTGGATTGGATAAAATTGTGCTAAAACCTTTAAACGCCCAAAATCGGGAGGTACCATTCTATGGGGGCTATATCGAAAGGTGGACTTGCATCTACAAATTTCTGGAGAACCTTTTGTCGACCCAAGGAACCTTAATACCAAATTACATTTCGATTCCATAATGCGGTTAAAAATATCGAATTTCGGGCGGTACCGTTCTGTAGGGGCTATATCAAATCGTGGACCTGCAGCGGCAAATTTCTGCGGGAAAGTTGTGTAGTCCCAACTAAGAATAAATACCAAATTTCAGCCATTTCGATTTGATCAAATGAAGCTAAAACCTTTAGGAACCGAAAATGGGAAGGTACCGTTCATGGGGTCTATATCAAAACATAACATTTCTGAAGAACAGTTTTGTAGGCTCAAGGAACTTTAATACCAAACTACAGCCATTTCGATTGCATAATGGGGTAAAAACCCTTAAAAAGTTGTATAGCCCCAACGAAGAATAAATACCAAATTTCAACCATTTTGGCGAGATAATGGAGCTAAAACCTTCAAAATACAGAAAACATGGAAGTACCGTTCTACACGCAGAATAATATATGTTAGAAATATGTTTAAATCCAAACAAATATATATTACAAATAAATATATATATTATTTTTTTGGGTACCAACATATTTTTTATTGGTGGGGAGAGGATTATTGTCAAAGAGCGTAACAACAGGGCTCTCGCTTATTTCATAATAAAGAGCTGTGTGTATGGTGCAATAGAAGACGACGAAGGGAGGGTGAACAAGTTTGTTTTTGCTTTGATGTATGCGGCCAAACACGTGTTATCCGTTCTTTGTTGTTGCGATTTTTTCCACAAGCAACCATTTTTTTCTGTAACTCACAGTTAACTAACGTAGCAAGCGAAGAGGAAAAAAATGGTATGAATTATCTTTGTGAAAACTTTTCGGGAACGAAATTTATACATTTATTGTTTCGAAAGAAAGCGATTGCTGGATTCATCCTTCTTCTAGAATGAAAATAAAGCTCGCAATATTTAATATAGACCTCTTAAAGAACTCTCGGATGGTTGGTATTGAAGATCGATTATATAGGTCAACGTTTTACATAGAAATATATTTTGAAATGACTTTGTGGTATGTATGTATATAACTTTCTTGCAAAACATTGTCGGTATAGGTCAACATTTTTGTATAAACTCCCATAGAATGGTACTACCATATTTTAATTAACTTTGTCACATTGAAATATTCGTCGGGAAGTATACATATATTTTTTTGATCAGAATAAAATTCTAAATCGATATAACGATGTCTGTTTTTTTTTTTTGTAAAATACTTATTTAATACTCCTAGGATGTTAGTATTTAAAATGGGTCATATCGGTCCATATTTGGTATAGCCCCCACTTAACGCTATCACCCGCTTTTCTGTACTTTTGAAGGTTTTAGCCCCATTATAAAATTAAAATGGCTGTAATTTGTTATTTGATTTTCGTTGGGGCTACAAAATGTTTCCCCAGAAGTGTGTTGGCATAGCCCCCATAGTCCGGCACCGCCCCACTCTCGATGTTTTGAAGGTTTTAGACCACCGAAATGGCTGAAATTCGTTGGCTAGTCTTCGCTGGGTCTATAGAACATTCTTCCAGATATTTGTCGCTGCAGGTCCACTTTATGATGTAGTCCCTTATGGAACGCTACCGCCCGATTCAAGCATTTTCAAGGTTTTAACCTCATTATACTACCGAAATTGCTTAAATATGGTAAATAGTGATCATTGGGAGTATACGATATTCCCGCAGAGACTTGGACAAAATTCGGTACTTGGTTCCGTAGAGGTACATAACTTCCTGGTAGAAAATTGTTGGCAAAAAACCCATTGGCAACAAACTCACTCAATAGAACGACACCTCCCGGTATTTGCTCTTTGTATACCTTCTTTGCACACAATTACTGATAAATTTGCGCGAAGTCTGGAGACTTCTACACGGCGCTGAGTGCATCCTTTGTCAGTCCACAACGAATATCATCGGTACACATTTCCAAAGGATCTTCGAACAGACCCTAAACTTCACTTAGATACAAATGTTGAACTTTTATGGGGGAGGTACCCTAAGGAGAGGACCGATACGGGCCATTTTAGAAGCTAAACAAAATTTAGACAAAATGTTAGGAGATCCAAAGTTGGGACCGAGTTCAAGAGATATCGTGCGTTCGATTTTAGTGGCATTTTTTAAAGATTTGGGGAAAGTACCGGTAGTTGTAGACCCGGCATTGCCCATCTTCGAACTGACAAAATATGACGAAGGCCAAAATTTGGACCAAATCAGTTGACCAGTTCGAGTGTTATAGTACTCTCCCGCCAGTACATATGGTGCCATAGGTGTTTTTTTTACACCTATCAGGCTGTTTTCTCAAGAAGTATGGACTTGTCATAGGGGTTTTTACAACTTTCATTCTATTTTCTCAGGAAGTATGGACTTGCCCCTGATGAAGCTTATACATACTGTCGTATGGGGGGCAGTGAATACAAATTGTTACAAAAAAAAAAAAAAAAAAAAAAAATAATAAAGCAATCCGAAATGTTGTGTGGGAGATACCCGAAGGAGTGGACCGATTAATTCCATATTGGAACCACATCTAAGTCTGGTAGAAATTTCACGATGTGCAAAGTATGGACCAAATTATTTACACTCTTCAAGAGTTATCGTTCGCATAAATTTTTGGAACTTTTGTGGGGAAGGTACCGGAAGGAGTGGAAAGCTGACCGAATCGGTTGATCCGTTCGAGAGTTATCGTAATTCACCAATAAATTCTCCAAAGAAATGTGTGTGAAAAATTGACTTTATCCAAAATATTTTTGCATATTGTTCGTAATTTTTTTTCGATTTTATCCTTTTCTGCCATGAGACTCCATAAGATTTCAAATTGTGGTGAATTGTAAAAAAACAGTCCAGCCGTTCTTGAGTTATAAGCGTTGTAACTAACACCATTTGCTTTAATATATACTAGCATGTACCCGCTACTTCGTTAGCGAAAAGTTTTCATTTAAGGAAAAATGGTTGCAAATAGAATTTGTATTTACCCCGTACTTCCCTTCCTTACCTCTTGTTTTTAAAATATTAAAACAACTACAGTGGGATTAAGCAAGATTATTTTGAAAAAAAAAACAACATTTAGAACTCATAAAGTAAAATTTGAAAAATTGTTTGAAATTAAATAATTCGATTCCTAACATTCCCAGTACTAACGATATACAATTACCGCGTTGCAATATAGTATAATCGATCTGTGATTCTAATTTTCACTTGTTTTGTTATTAAGTGTGCTTCTTGCAAAAAAAAAAAAAAAAAAAAAATACTAATTACATATCCCCTGAAGATGTCACCAAATATTGACGAAATGTCGGGACAAATGAAATAAAAGGATTTTTTATTTATAACCACTTAGGTTTACAGAGCTTAAATAATATAGCATATGTAATTATTACTGTTATGACCGGTTTTTGCAATACGATTCGAATTCAAATTCGTTCAATTTACTACCAAACCAAACACATCAACAGTGCCCTCATTCCACATTTCAGAATCCCAATTCTATCCTTTCACCCAATAACAAAGTGTACAAATTTAGTGCTTTTTGTACATATGTAGTACTCATTTCCAAGGAAACTTATTATATTAACCCTACGCATCAGCAGTGACCCTAATATCAGAATTTCACATTTGTCCTTTCATCTTGTAAACAATTAAGTCCCATTTATTACTTTCCGTTTGCTTATGACTCGAAAACGATACTAAATGGTACGCTTATAGCTCCAATACCCAAAACCACCTCCTCATATCAACCCTACACATCAACATTGGCCATAATACCAAATCTTAGGATTCCAGATCTTTCCCTTCATCCAAAAAAAAAAAAAAAAAATTGTTCTAAATGTAGTACCATTTAGTACAATTTATTATTTCCGTACGTTTAGTGTGTTTTTAGTGTTTTTCGACTACATACGGTATGTATTTCCAAAACTACCTCCACATTGCAATCCTACACACCTACACTCACCCTTATACCAAAATTCAGAATTCTGACACTGTCCGTATATCCTTTTTTATTGGGTGTATCATATAGAACCTTTCGTTCTATTATAGTACGTATTACCAAAAGCAGCCTAATATCTAAACTCTAACCACCAATACTAACAACAACCAATACCAAATATAGTACCAGTTGGTACTTTTCGCCCTCTTTATACCAAGTTTCAGAATTACAACTATATCCTTACAACCTATACGAAATTTAGTACCATTTAATAATTTTCGTATACTTTCGGTAGGTATTTTCAAATATCCTCCATATCATAATTCTACACACCAATTCTGATCTCAGTACCAAAATTCAGACTACTAACTTTATCCGTACACACAATAATAAATTTAGCACCATTGTATTACATTTCTCAGCCCCACAAACCAGCAATGACCCTAATACCAAATTTCAAATTCCAGCTCTATCCATACAACCAATACCTAATTAGTACCATTTAGTGATTTTAGTACACATAAGTGCGAATTTCTAGAACTACATCCATATCAAAATCCTACCCTCAAAAATTAATTTCAATTTCAAACTTCAAGACTCCACCTCTACCCATTCACCCAACTCCAAATTGTACCAAATTAAAAACCATTTAGTACACATAAGTACGATTTCTCCAAAACTATCTCCATATCTCAATCCTAAACTCCAACAGTAATCTTAAATCAAAATTTCGGGATTGCAACTCTGTTGGTTCACTCAAAACCAAATTTAGTACTATTTAGTGCTTTTCGTACACATACGTTCGATTCTCCAAAACTACCCCCTACACTCCAGCAGAAATCTTAAAACCAAATTCCAGCTCTATCGGTTAACTCAAAACCAAAGTGTACCAAATTTAGTACCATTTGGTACTTTTCGTAACATACGTTCGAATTTCAAAAACTACCTCTATATCTCAATCCCACACTCCAACAGTAATCTTAATTCCAAATTTCAGGATTCCAGCTCTATCGGTTTACCCAAAAGCAAATGTACCAAATTTAGTATCAGTTAGTACTTTCCGTACATATGAATACATATTTCCAAAAACACCTCCATATATTAACCCTACTTCTTAACCTTGATTCCCATTCGAAATTCGAAGCTTGTAGCTTTATCCGTCCTACACTCCAACAGCAATCTTAATTTCAAATTTCAGTATTCCAGCTCTATCGGTTTACCCAAAAGCAAATGTATCAAATTTAACACCATTTAGTACTTTCCGTACACATTTCAGAATTCTAGCTCTTCCCGTTGGCCAAATACAAATGGTACCATATTTAGTAACTTTTGGTACTTTTCGTACCGTTCTAGTAGGAATTTCCAAAAACCCAGCCTTATCTGACACCTTTGAACCAAGAGAGACCATTAAAAAATGTATGTTAGCACATATTTTTTATGGGTGGAGAGAGGATTTTTGTCATAGAGAGTAGTAGCAGGGCTCTCGCGTCTGCGCAATGCTGTTTTATAATAAAGAGCTGTGTACATGGTGTAATAGGAGACGCAGAAGCTTTGTGATGTGTATGCGTAAAACACGTGTGTTTCGTGTTGTTAACCAACATAGCAAGCGAAGAGGAAAAGAAAAAATGGTATTAATTATGTTGGTCTTTTTTCATCAGTGTTCTAGAGCATTGGTGCTCGCTTCCTTACGGTAGCGTAAAAACAAACCACACGTATTATCTCTTTATTTCTGATTTGCCAAATGGGGAGAGTGTCTTACCACTAATAATACACCAACTATTCTGAGCACCCCTATTCTAGAGAAAGTCGTTGAGTAAAGACGGTAAAGTGAATGAATAAATCAGTGTTTTGTCGTTTCTTAAAGAAATTGTGCTTTTTAGTAAATTAAATGTCCAATCTTATACAGTATGCAAAGTTCATATTCGTACACCCCTAAAAAAAGAATAAAATCGTTATTAATTCCATACTTGATGTGCAAATATGAAATAATTGATAGGAATTACCATAACAAAGAACGATTTAAGAATAGCAAAACAAATTTTTAATTTATTCCGTCATTTAGGTATAGATGGCGCTTGTGTAGGTGGCAAAGTTCGTATTCGTACACCTATTATACACTATATATTTGGAGTTTTTAAAGATTTTCAAAGCAAAATACCGCAAATTTTTGTTCTTTTCTTCTTTTGGAATGCCTCTGATATAGAAATATGTAAAAATAACGGTAATTTTATTAAAAATTTTGCATAAATAAAAAGTCGGACGAATATTTGAAATACTTAAGAAAAATGTCCTAGATATGATTAACTATTGCAATTTATTCCCGAATTTTGAACGAAAATAGCTAATAGCAGCCCTTCAGTAACAATATTCAAGGTCTAATATGAAAATAAATGTTGTCAGCGTTTGGAAATGTAAAGAAACGTAATCCGGGCTTAGGCAAAGTATACACAATTTTGGTTTTTACTTGGTGAAAGTCGCAAGTTCCGTTTTATATTTGACATAAAATGTATTGAAGTTTTAGAATACGGTTTCGAAAATAATTTTATGTCGAAAACAGTGAGAAATTATGAAGAAAAATGAAACTGTACAAGTTTTCATACTGTCTGCCTACTACTGAAATTCTACGCTTACTATGAACGAGGGTTATGGCTGCCAAAATTGCGAAAATAATGGTTTTTACTTCTTGAAAATTATATTTCTTTACCGAAGGATCCATAATGAGTACAAAAATGTCAAAATAATGAAGTAAATTATCCAGGAAAGAACGTGGGGTAACCTTTTGAAGAAATGAGTTATCTTCGGGGAAATTTTCTTCCTCAAAAATGTAATATTCCTCGTAATTTCCGATATGTCTTGACATAAAATGAATTTCGAAACCGTACTCTAAATCTTCAATACATTTAATGTCAAATATAAAACGAAACTTGCGATTTTAACCAAGTAAAAACCAAAATTGTGTATACTTTACCTAAGCCCGGATTACGTTTCTTTACATTTCCAAACGCTGACAACATTTATTTTCATATTAGACCTCGAATATTGTTACTGAAGGACTGCTATTAGCTATTTTCGTTCAAAATTCGGGAATAGATTGCAATAGTTAATCATGTCTAGCACATTTTTCTTAAGTATTTCAAATATTCGTCCGACTTTTTATTCATGCAAAATTTTTAATAAAATTACCGTTATTTTTACATATTTCTATACCAGAGGCATTCCAAAAGAAGAAATGAACAAAAATTTGCGGTATTTTGTTTTGAGAATCCTTAAAAACTCCAAATATATAGTGCTTAGAGGTGTACGAATACGAACTTTGCCACCTACACAAGCGCCATCTATACCTAAATGACGGAATAAATTAAAAATTTGTTTTGTTATTCTTAAATCTTTCTTCGCTATGGCAATTTCTATCAATTATTTCATATTTGCACATAAAATGTGGAATTAATAACAATTTTATTCATTTTTTAGGGGTGTACGAATATGAACTTTGCATACTGTATATAAAAGACAATGTGTGTATGTTAGTATGTTTGTGGGTTCCGTATAAACTCAAAAACGGCTGAACCGATTTTCTTGAAAGTTTCAGAGAATGTACAGCGAACACCGGTGGTGAAAAACGCTATTTTAGCAAAACTGACGAACGTATCGGAGAGAAAATTAATTTGCGAGACAACGGTTGTTGTGTCTCTGATCCTAGGTACTAATTTGGGCCCTAAAGACGAGACAACGCCCCCTTTTTTAAATATCTTATATATCAAAAATTGCTTAACCTATTTTCTTGAAAATGTCAGAGAATCTACTGGGAGGACCCGCCGTGAAAATAGATTATATATTTTGTTGAAAACGGGGGGGGGGGGGAACCTCCCCCATTTCTTTGTAAACGATATTTTAACAAAACTGAAGAACGTATCGGAGAGAATAATAATTTGGGGACAATGGTGGTTGTGTCTCCGACCCTGTGTACTCATTTGGAACCAGACCACACACACTTTTTAAATAGGCTATATATTTTGTTGAATTTATGAGGGGGCGGGGTACCTCCCCTTTGTCCTATTTTATTAAAACTCTGTCTTTGTAACAAAACTTACTAACGTATGGCTTAGAAAATAAATTTGCGAGACAACGATGGTTGAATCTCCGAACCTAGGTACTTATTTAGGGCTTAAACCCCCAACCATGCCCACTTTGTTAAGTATGTTATATCTCTGAAAGTACTGAGCCCACTTTCTTTAAAATTTCCGAGAATGTACAGCGATGGCCCACCATGAACACCCATGGTGAAAATAGGCTATAAATTTTTTTGAATAGATTTTTTTTTTTGAATCGGAGGGGGCGGGACGCCCTCCTTCTTTTAAAACACTTTTAGCACGCCCATTTTTTAAATACGTTATATCTCCAAAACTTCTGCACCCATTTCCAATTCATTTTCAGATGATATACAGGGTTGGCCACTGGCGGAAATAGGCTATATAAACTTACGAACGTGTCCGTTTTCCCAACCCGTGTTTCATATTTTAGCAGACCCGATCACTCCCAATTTTTGAATTATTTTACAAATCAATGTTATGCATAACGATGCTTTGATCTTATTGGAAAGCAAGTCTTTAAATTAGAAGGCAACATATCGATAACTATAGCTTTATCAGGTATACATTATAAGAAGGTTCAAGGACGGCACAGTAGACCCTTAAGTTTCCACTGGACATTCTTTTGATTGAATTGAACACATGCAATATTAAATAGAGGTTATCATTTGGAACGAATGTACGATGGCACATAAAAATTCCCAAGAAGCTTTAGAACGATTCTTGAAGAATTTAAGAGCAATTCACGTTTAAATTTCACAAACACTTTTAGTTATACTATTCCAGCAGATGAAATAAATGCACGCCTCAAGTCATCAGTTAACATACCCCCAAAATTTCATATAGACACCAACATTTCCGAAGATGTTTTATTTATAGTCACTTGCAGTTCCCGACTAATTTGCGATGCAAGAAAAATATAATTTACTTAAGAAAAGGTAACAGAAAATTGTTTCAAGGGCCAGCAAGGCGGACCGGGTCGGCTAGTACATTTTATAATTAAATCAAAAGTGAATGACATATTTTATTGGACAAGGAAGATGTCGCTTTTAATATTGGTAATTACATCAATACATGCATTTTTCATATACATACCAGGGACGTAGCCAGGATTTCATTTCGGGGGGGGCCCACCTGACCAAAATTTTGAAAGTTCATGTTAGCGAAAATTTCTTATTTAGCAGAGAAGTAAACCTTATTTTAGACTTATATTACTGATGAAATAATGTTCATTACTATATTTTAAATAAAATGACGTAAGACTTCTTGGCCAATGTCCCTTGTCTTTTTGACAATATATCAGAGTTAATATATGTTCAAAACAATGGATATATTAATTATCGCATATATTTTTGGGTGTATCATTTATCAAATAACTCACAACTACAGTGAATGTTATGTAATTCAGTGATATCACTTCGGTAACACCAAAATAAGGAGTATACAATCGGAAACCCTTAGAAATATCTTAACATTTAACTTTTTTGTTTAGATGGAATATTGAGGACCTTTCCTTTGTTTCCCACTTCACAAAAGTTCAAAATCACGGCTTTAATTTTCCACTCCAATAGTATTGAGTAATTTATTGAAGGAAAATGAGATTAGTAGAGAATTGATTTATGCAGAGGGAACGTTCGGATATCATGACGTTATCCAGTAGTATTTTTTATATTTACAGTTAGTTATATTTATCAGTTATATAAATAAAGGAAAAAAGGCCGAGACACGTGTCTTCTTTTTTTGTCTTTTATCACGCTGCCGTGTCAGAATATGGTTAATTTCGGGAATTCAATCGTAGCTATTGTCATAAAGAAACCAATTGTAGTTATTTCCCTAATTATATTTTGGTTTCCAATCGCAGATCTTATCGCAAAGTATTTCTGAAGGCTGGTAGTGGTTTTTTTGATAGAGAACTAATGCTGAGCAATAGTGAGTCTATCCATGATGAAATTCTAGCACCCAATCGCGGGACAATCGTCGGGCTTCTCTTATAGAAATTCTGGTTTCCTACCGTGGATCTTCTCATAAGTTGATCAGGAACTAGGAAAACTCTAGCAACCAGTCTTGAATTCTTTTAAAATGAAATTCTGCCGCCAATCCAAGGTCTATACATGTATACAAATCCATAAACACAATTTTCCCCAATCTACATTTTTTATACTCTTAGCATTTAGTCAAAATGTGCCTCATCGAAATAATGGTTTTAAGGGCAAAGAGTGTTTGGAAGAAATGTGTTTCAGAAAATTTGGAGTACACTTATATATGTTCGTCCATCTGGGTGGCTGCCTGGAGAACACGATAATTCTCGAACAGATCAACCGATTCGGTCCAAAATTTGGCCTTCGTGATATTTTGTCCAAATTTTGATCAACTTCGAATATGGACAATATCGATCCACTCTTTCGATATCCTTCCACAGAGTATTTCTAAAAATTTCAGAGAACTGCAGTTTAAGACCTTTTTTGCAACAAGCGTTCTCGGGTCCGCTGTTACCACAGTACAAGTTTTTTTTTAGGGGCAAGTCCATACTTCCAGAGAAAATGGGCCAAAATCTGTAAAGAACACCTACGGCACCTACCATGTGCGCACAACAACTTTCGAACCGGATACTACGTTGGTCCAAACTTTGTTTATCGCCATATTTCTGCGAGCCTTATATAAAGTTCGAAGATGATGATTTTCGGTCTACTCCTTATGGTATTACCCCTCAAATTTCAAGAATTTTAGCTAAAGCGGTATATGCGATTTTTCTTGAATGGAGCAACAGATTTGGACCAAACTTTGGATTTAGTAATATTTTGTCCAAACTTAGTTTTAGCTCGAAAATGAACCACATTGGTGAAGAACTGAAATGACTGGTGGGCGCAATATCTTTTAAAAGGAATGACCCCCAAAATAATATCTACTTCCAAAATAAACTATGTTGGTCCGGTCCATTTCTTCAGGTACTTTCTCCGCAACACTTGTGATCAATGATAGAATCTATATTTTGTTGACAAGTTCATACGTCCGCAAATGGTTACACAATTCTGAAAATCTCCTAAAACATAGCTTCGGGTTAAAGGATTTTGGTTATGAAGCCGCTATTCAATCTCTCCATAGATGAAAGTTTCAGTTCACACAGGCTCAGGGTATATTCCTGTCCGCAAAGCCAACTGATACTTGTTGAGATTTTGACGAAGAAGAATCTGTTTCCGACCAGTTTTTTATACCCTACACCACTATGTGGGGAGGGTATTATAAGTTGGTTTTGGCAAAAAGTTTGTAACGCATCAAAATAAAAATGAATGCCTCGACGAGCTGAGTCGATCTGGCTATGTGTGTCCGTCCGTCCGTCTGTCCTTCTAAACCTTTTAATCACGCTACAGGTCGTAATTTTGATCGGATAGTCACGAAATTTTGGTTGCTTATGGGGGTCCCAGAGAGAAAGAGGCATATTATGTTTGGTGGTAGTCGGATTATATTCCCTAAAAGAAATGTTTACCAGTGAAAAGCATATGCACAGGGGTAGTGGTTTAGGGTATCACATGGTCGGCCCCGTCCCAATTATAGCCTTTCCTCACTTGTTTGATTTCTTTTGACGTCACAAAGTCCTTTGCCGAAGAAGGAAAAAGGAGCATTTCTAGAAATGTATATCCATTGAAAGTACGTCCCAAAATACAATTCAATTCAACGTAATTTCGAAATATTGGATATAATATTGAATAAATAAAATATAAACTTTAACCCCAATAATCTTGATTTTATTATCATTCGAAACGTCGAACCAAACATAAACAGCCCAATTATGAATATCAACTCCCCGTGAGTTTTCTCAGTTTACATTCATAATCACCCTGAAAAATACGACAGAAAAATTCTTTTTTGTACAATAGGCATTTACTAATTTGTAGCAAGAGACCAGTTTCAAATTATCTCAACGGGCGACACTGCTGTGGAACAGAATTATATCATAAAAAATGGTTGATATAGTTTTTTTTTGCAAATTTCAAACATAATAAAGAATTTGTAATTGTTATGATGTTCAAAATAGTTCATTACATAAACGTTTTAGAAACTATATACAAAAATTTAAAACCACAAAATTAAGCAACGATAAAATAAAAGATACAATTTTATTGTTGAATTGCTCTTATCAAAAATTTCAAAAACAAAAGATCGCAAGTATGTTTTTTCTAGATGTTGTTTATAAGCCAAAGTATTGGACGTAATATGCAACAAACGTTCAACAAATACGAATAAACGCTTAAACAACACCATAAAACTTAACAACAACTATACGGAAAATTGCTCAAAAATCCTAACGTGTTCATTAGTCTTTATACTTTCAAATATTTTGGACAGTAAGTTTACCAATGTATTTATATAATTCTCTGTAATACTTCCCCAAATACTTTACATATTTCTTGAAACATTTAAAACATTTTAAAATTTTATTCAAAAATTAAAAAAATGTGTAGCATAAGCTAATATCCTATGGGATTGAATATCATTTGGGGGGGGGGGGGGGGGCCCCTGGCTACGTCGGTGATACATACATACATATTTTTGAAATATGGATGTACCTATTTATTACATTATATAATCATTTGATTCCAGATGCCGATTTCCCGCTGATGATTTCAACTTTGAAGAAAATGTGTTTTATTTCACAACTAAGGAGAAACGATGTTTCTATCAGGGTTTCGGAGTCTACTAGTCGGAGTCGAGCAATTTTGCTGGAGTCGGAGTCGAAAAAATAACTCGACTCCGACTACGGGCAAAATTTTTTCCACGTTATAGGAATATGACATTAAATTTGAAACAAGAACTTTTTTTTAAAAAATCATTATTTATTTAAAAGAAAGGTATACTTAAATATATATAAATTATTATATATATAAATTATATTATACTAAGTTAAAGGACAATTCACAGGATATTTACTATCCTTTGAAGTGTAGTCTATTCATCCCTATTTTGTTGATCCAATTGATTCGTTACATTTTTGCAAACAAAAGTAAAGTTCTATGACAAGCAAATTAAGATTGGACCTTTAACCTCTTTCGTCAGAAGTCTTCTCACAAAGGTGTATTGGTATTCTCATCTTGTTTTTTATGAGAAGTCATTCTTGTCTTCTATTAAAGACATTGTTGTCTCTATGGGAAATCTAACTGAATACCCTGTGCCACAAAATAGAAGTTAAGATCTGGGGGGAGGAAAATTCCTTTTGGGAATGAAAGTCCCAATTGAGAACCCCGAAGGATCCCATAGCCGAACTTTCTGAGTCATGACATAATGATTTTTATACCCTACATCTATATGTGGGGAGGGTATTATAAGTTGGTTTTGGCCAAAAAGTTTGTAATGCATCGAAAGAGAATAAACTTATATATACCATAATGAATGTCTCGACGAGCTGAGTCGATCTGGCTAGGCAAAAACTTATTTGGATAAAAGATCAACGTTTTATTTCAAAGACAATATCTCTGTTTCGTTAAGAGGTATATCAAAAGCAAAACCAACAAACAAGGAAAGTAAAAAATATCCCCTCTACAACGATGTAAAGTAGGCTGTCGTTGTCGGTGGTCAAGCAACAGAGATATCGCAATAGTCCGCTTACTTGTTATTATTTTAAAATTTTGTAAATTTTTTGTAAATCCCGCGAAGACTGAGCAACATTTTACAAATACTATTCAATCTACTCATTGACGTCCTTTCGCGATAACTTTTTAGTGGCAAATGTGCTCATTAAAATATTTAGCTTTTTCATAATAATTTATTCTTACGTATAATAATTTATTCTCGTAAAAGCAGAAGTAAAACCGTAACAACCAAAAATTTGCTTGCTATCGGATTTGTACTGGGGAACATTTTCTTAACTAATGTACCAAATATTTTTGATTTAGCGCGAAAAGAAAAATTTAAATTTTTTGAAAATGGAATATGAAAGAAGGATATTTCGAATGCCAAAGTTATTAATACCGCTCACCTTATGGTGTTATACCCTCGGATTTATGTGGCCATAAACTCCCAATGTAACATCCAAAAAAACTGGCAACGCTATATGTCACATCCAACAACGAACATGCATTGTCGACCCCTCAAACATAACATTTTGTTGTATGCAATTAAATTTTGTGTCTTTTGGCGCAACTTAACCACTCACCACCCACCCACAACAACCTAACGAAGGCGATTTTCACTTCGTCAAGAATGAAAAACATGAACATGTTCATACATACATAGAACGTATGTATGTTTCTATGCTGTTCGTATGGAAATTGTATGAAAATTTGAGATGCACTCGGCCAGCATTCATTCATCTATTCCAATATTCTACTGTAAAAATCAGATGTGCATTGATGGTCGTCGCGAACGGTTGTTGTTGTACGTGCGCTTGTTGCATTTAATGAAACTTGAAAGAAAAAAATAATAATACAACAGATTTTAAAATGCGCGTATGAAAAAAAATCGAAATAATTTTTCAAAATTGTGCCAAAGTTAAGCACTGCTTTTGAAACACGGTCATCGCTGTCAACGTCATACTCATATGCACCATATTTATTTCGTGCTTACTTGCTTCAAAGATTAACAAAATAACGGAAACATATTTCAAAGTGTGCGTTTTGCGATAAAATGGTAAAACAAAATGCCTAACAACAAATAATAAAAAAGAAAATCTAAAGAAGTAGAGTAAAAGAAAATGTGTGTAAGGCTCAAGAAAAAAATGTTATCACAGAAGTGAAATTTTGTGTGTTTCTTTGCTGTTGTTATTGTTGTTCAGCCCACAGCTAAGCCTTCATCAATTTATATCCTCTATCGCAAATTGTTTGTTTGGATTTACGATGTCGCAAAAGAAAGCTAAAACTATGTGAAAACGGATAACATTTCAGGAGAATCGCATAAACTACAACCACATCTTCTGAAATTCGAAATATAAAATGTCAATAAAGTTTTTTTTGTTTGGTAAAGAGTTTGGGTTTTGGAAAAAAAAGTTTTAAAATAGTTATAATCTGAAAATAAGGATTAATATTCATATGTTAACAAATATCTTTATAGTGAATAAAACTAGAAGGGAAACAATACAGTGACAAGCATATTACTAAACAAGTAAGAACGGCGTTAGGTTCTGCCTGGTCGAACTTTTTATACCCTCCACCACCTTCAATACAAAAATTGAAGTAAAATGGAACAATTAGCTTCCTTTCTTTTATGAAGAATACTAAGTACAAAATTTCAGTAAAACAAAGTGGTTAGCCTTCAAAATACCAAAATTCGGGATGGACCGTTCTATGGGGTAATATAATAACGTCGATCTATTCTACGGATACTTATTACCAAGCAAAAGTCGACTTTTCGATCTTTTGATTTATGGTTAAAACTTAAAAATCGATCTTTCGATCTTTTGATGTTTACTTAGAAATCAAAAATCGATTTTTCGATCTTTTGATTCTTACTTAGAAATCAAAAATCGATCTTTTGATTTTTACCTAGAACTGAAAAGTCGACCTTTCGATCTTTACTTAAAACGGAGAAGTCTACTTTTCGATCATTCGATTTTATTTTCAACATTTTTTTACATTGCATTACATGCATAGTGTTATAAATAAGGTGTACGTGACAATCGGCGGTGTTTTACTGCTTTTATAAACCAAATTGACAGTTTTTATAAAGAAATGGTGTGTTCATAGTACCGTTAGATTAACTTTGTTCATCAGTATTGTTGCCTTGCTCTTGCCAATGTAATCTGTATATTTCATTTTCGTAGTACATCAAAAAGTCAAAATAGAACTGATCTTTCGATTTCCAATGCAAAAATCTAAGAACCATAATAGAAAATCGATCTTTTGATTTTCTATGAAATCAAATGTCGACTTCCATTTGTAGATTCTTATAGTCAAAAAATCGAGAAATCGATTACTCGAAAATCGACTTGCGCATCCCTAATACCGACAATTTTCATATGGAAATATTTTAGACTCAAATAAGACAAAATACCAAATTTCCGATATTTCGTTAAGATAAAGTGGTTAAAACCTAAAAATACCGAAAATCAAGAGATGTGCTTCTATGGGGGATATAGTAAGACGTGTACCTATACTGATAATTCTATTCTGGAATATTTTATAACCCCATGGAAGACTAAATAAAAGATTTCAGTCATTTCGGTTGGATATTGGCGTTACAACCTTCAGGACGTGGACACATATGGACGGATTTCAGTCGTACAGATTTTTACCTCCAATACCAAATTTCAGCCATTTCGGCGGGTTGTTGTGGCCACAACCTTCAAAATACCGAAAATCGGGATATACCGGTCTTTGGAGGCTTTATGAAGGCGTGACCTTGTACCGTCAAATTTCTAGAAAAAAGTTGTATACCACCAACGAAGACTAAACACAACATTTCAGCCATTTTGGAGGAATATTGAGGCCAGAACCTAAATTCGGGAGGTACCTACCTTAAAAATTGGGAAATGTATCTTGATTTCAACAGACTGACGGACATCACTAAATCGACATAGAATTTTACCCTGATCAATAATATATATACTTTTTGTTACAAACGGAATGACTAATTTAATTACACCACCCATATTGTGGTGGAGGGTATAAAAATCAAAGCGATTCGAGAGCAGAACTTTAACGGCATTTTTCCGAAATTTTGTGTGGGAGGTACTCGAAGGAGTTGACATGTATGTATAGTCCGGAGCAAGTTGAGTTGAGCCGCTCAGCTAAATTTTTTTCTTTAAATTGTAAATTTTTTTAAATAGCCGGCCTTCGGCCGGATCCCCTGATAAAACTTGTGTCGTCATAACGAAGGCAGTGAATACAACTTGCTACAACAACAAAGCGATACGAGAGGAGGCCTTTTACGGCATTTTTCTCGAAAGAGTTGACATATATAGTCCATATTCGAACCCAATCCATATCTCGTAGTGACAAGTTTTGAAATTTGTAGACTAAGTTCGGACAAAATATTATAATGATTGTTCCACAAACATCCCAGAAAGGGACAAGGGAGACTTCTCTCATATCAATGAGTGCACCCCGATTCATATTTTGCTCAATGATATGGGACTTACTATTTATCGCCGAGTCCGAACGGCGTGTCTAAGACACCACTTTGTAGAGAAGTTTTACATGGCTGAAATACTCAGGAAATATCGCCAACATTACTGAGAGGTATTTTGCCACCAACAAAAATCAGAGCTATTCAAGAGCTGGTCTTAGACTGAACTTTTCCAAAATTTTGTGTGGTAGGTACACGAAGGAGTGGATCGATTGAGTTCACATCTTAGCCTCATCTAAGTCTGGTGGAAATTTCACGATGTGCAAAGTATGGACCCAATCGCTTACTCACTTCAAGGGTTATCGCGCGCAAAATTTTTTCGAATATTTTTTGAACTTGAAGTTTGGAAAAAATATTACGAAGGTCAAATTTTCGACCAAATCGGTTCATTTCGTTGTTGAATGTACGAAGCCAGTAAGCGTGAATATTTGGGTATATGTATTTGTGAATATACCAAAATATGAACTATTGGCTAAAATCTTAAAAATACCGAAAAGCGGAAGGAACTATTTTATATATATATATATAGGGAATTACATCCTATAGGGGCTATATCAAATCCGGGTTCTATACTGACAATTCTTTGCGGAGATGTTGTATATCCCCAACAAATTTTAACCATTCCTGAAGGAAAATGCTGCTAAAACCTTAAAAAATTCCGAAAATCGGGAGGTACAGTTTTATGAGTGTTATATCAAAACGCGGACCTATATTGAAAGATTTTCGAGAGAAAGTTTTCAACCCTAAAAGAAGAATAATTACCAAATTTCAGCCAAATATCGGTAAAATAATGTGGCTAAAACCTTCAAAATACCGAACATCATGAGGTACCATTCTATAGGGGGTTCATCAGAACATCAACCTATACTGACAATTTTCTGGGGGAAGTTTTGTATCCTCAAAGAAGACTAAATATCAAATTTCAAACATAATATGATACCGAATCGGGAGGTACCGTTATATGGGGGTGATATCAAAACGTGAAGCTACATTGTCAGATATCTGAGAGAAGGTTTTCTTCCCCCAAAAAAAGACCAAATACTAAATGTCAGTCATTTCGGTAAGATAATGTGGTTAAATGCTTCAAAATACCTAAAATTGGAGCGTACAGTTCTATGGGGGTCCATCAAAATGTGGGCCTATACTGACAGATTTCTCGGGGAAAGGTTTATACACGCAGAGAAAAAATATTTTTCGCTTTTCTTGGATCAACAATATCATAAATAATGGCCTTCGTCCTAAAAAGACAATAATAAATAAAAATCTTCACAGCAGAGCCCGGCTGCCCCGGCTGAGGTTTGAACCTGGTTTCTCTCCAACAAACAGACAATGTTGTCGAGATCTCAGCGTTCTAAGCTACTGCCAATGTATCATATCAACAAATCAGTCGACATGATGCCAATGTATCATATCAACAAAACTAGTTGACATGATATCCAAAACTTCAAAAACTGAAGGCATTACAATTCATGAAGGAAACCCCCCTTCGATTGTATATGTGTATGTATTGAGAAAATGATTCCTAGACAAGACACTAGGGTGACTTGATAAAGAAAAAGACTTCCATAAATACTTCATAATTACAAAATTGTAAAAATGTTTGTATAAATAGAAGTTATCAAAATCAGCCTTTGTCTTCTAGCCATTAGCATTCAAATACGCCTGATGAGCCTGGCTTAAACCACCAGGCGAAACGATCGTAGCGTAATGGTTGAGTGTGTGGTATTTCGCTAGAATTCATTTTTCAATACAAAACTCCTTAGGCCATATTAGCTCGATTAATCCAATTAATTAATTAAAAACTTTCATAAATAATGGCCTTCGTCCTAAAAAGACAATAATAAATAAATATCTAATTTTGTTCCAACAATTCATTTGTTTTGTTCAAGCATTGCAAATCCAAAAATATCATCTTTTACTTCAAACATACAAAACAAAAAACTTTCGAAATTCCTCAATTTTGTAAAGATCATTGACAAAACTATGTTAGGAACTATCATAATCTATAATTTTTATAAAAAACTATTGTCAGCCCAGAAAACCTGTTACTAATTTTTTTTGATTTGATCGTATATACTTCTCATATACACATTCAACATAATGTTGGTATAAATGTCACATACATATAATATTATGAGTATTGGCAAACACCACATATTGCCAGGTTTTGCCAGGTTTAACTAAAAAGACAACATATTGAATGAAAGAAACATAACCTACTCCATTGCGCTCATCCTCCAGCACCTCCCCCAACATAAGGAATACGATAAAACCACAACAAATAGTTTGTGTCAGTTTGTGGTGTAACTCAACTATGAAAACATAAAGAAGAATGAGAAAGAAGATATAAAAACAAAAAGAACAAAGATAAACAAAACTCACCAAAATTGTTTTTTTACCACGGCATCGAATACCGAGAGAGGAGAATAAAATTGTCGAAGAAAAGAGAATAATATTGTCCAGCAGACAAAAACTATAGTTGGATATGACAAAAACAATTGCTGTAATTAACAAAAACGATTGTTGGAGTCACAATACTACATACGGAATCTAACAATATCTTTACAATACATATTTTGCTCTTCGAATATTGTTGGATCAATCATAATTTTTTTCTCTGCGTGTAGCTTCAAATATGACTAAATATCTGACAACACAAAATACAAAGTTACAACCAATTCTGTGGTCAAATGAGACTAATACTTTTAAAATATCTTAAAATGACGCGTACTATGTGGGGCGTTATATGGGGGCTATACTAAAACGTGGACGTATATAAACAAACTTTGGTAGAAATGTGTTTTAGCCTCTGGAGACACAAAATACCAAATTACAACCAATTCGGTGGTAAAATGGGACAAATATCTAAAAAATTCTTTAAAACGGCGACGCGTCCCTTTGTATGGGGGCTATACGAAAACGTGGACCTACATAGCCCGTTTTCAATACCAAAAGTCCTACCAAAATTTCATCCACCTACTTCAATCCGTTCGGACGCTAGAGTGATTTCCACAGACGGACAGACGGACGGACATGGCTATTTCGATGTAGAATTGCACGCTGATTAAGAATATATATAGTTTGTGGGGTCTGCAATGATTATTTCGAGTAGTTACAAACGGAATAACAAACTTAATATATCCCATCTTATGGTGGTGTGAAATGTTTGCTATGATTTTTTGGCATTAACTTCCAACATAGTATGTAGCAGGGTTTCGGAGTCGGAGTATACGATTCGGAGTCGAGCAATTTTGCTGAACTCAGGCGAAATTTGTTCCACGTTATAGACATATAACATTAAATTTGGAACAAGAATCTTTTTTTAAATCATTATTTATTTTAAAAGAAAGGTATAAGAAAACATGTATGCAAACGGTATTTTATTACTAAGTTAAAGGACAATTCACAGGATATTTACTATCCTCTGAAGTGTAGTCTATTCTTCCCTAGTTTGTTGATCCAATTGATTCTTTACATTTTTGCAAACAAAAGTAAAGTTCTATGACAATCGAATTAAGATTGGACCTTTAACATCTTTCGTCAAAAGTCTTACTGGTCTTCTCACAAAGGTCTATTGGTATTCTCATCTTATTTTTTATGAGAAGTCATCCTTGTCTTCTATGAAAGACATTGTGGTCTCTATGGGAAATCTTACTGAATACCCTGTGTCACAAAATGGAAGTTAAGATCTGGGGGAGGAAAAATTCCTTTTCGGAATGAAAGCCTCAATTGCCCTTTGGGTCCCATAGTTGAAATGTCTGAGTTATGACATAATGAAGTTTTTGATTGACCCCCATCAATCATTGAGAAAATAGCTTTATATCTCTGTTTGGAGATATTGTTTCATCATTTTTAGATCACATATTTTCAGTTAAATATAATGAGGAACTTTCTATCGAGTATGCTGTTCTTCTAGCTCAGTTCCTTCCATGTCATTTTTGTTCTTGAACTCAAAAAGTAAAACAAAATGAAATTTTCCACGTTTTCATTGTTTTATGTTTATGTATTTCGGTAAATTTCGCATAATCTACGCTTCTGAATTAGGGCATCATAAATTTGTTGTTGCTCAACGACAGATTCATCCCGTCAGAAGTCTGACAAACGGCGAATCTTTCTTCTAGGATTCATTATCAATGAGAGCTTTAGATGTAGACATTCAAATAACCGGATCTGTCCGCCAGGAACAGATATAGTTCATGTGTACCCGAGTTTTCTACACAATCAATAGCATATACAAAATTCGATTAAATGCATAATCATAGAGTTTTCATGAGAAAGCATCGGGTAAAAGTGATAAAGGACAATGAGAACATGACAATATCGATTTCTTGTCCCAGTATGAGCGTTGGATGGGAACAATTTATGTTATATTGTATGCAGCATATAAACTGTGTTTTTCTCGAAATCGGCTACAAAAATATATGACAATTGGTTTACAAGTTTTCGAGCTAGAGTTGGCGCCGCAAAATGCTTTAATAAAAACAGGATTTCTTATTTTTGCCTTATTAAGGCGAAGGCCATTTATAGTGATATTTGATTAATTCTCTTTCGAGTTGAGCTGCTAGGCCTTTAGATATACATTGAAAAATTAGGAGTCTACCGAAGTCCCACGCATCCAACCATTACACGGGTGGTAAAGCCGATCTTCAGGTGTATTAGGATGTTGTTGTTGTGGCAGACGAAGGCAAATATATATATATCGCACTTCATTAGATAAATGTATATGCGAAATTATGTCAGTTAATTGAAACTCCAAACTTTTCCTATAGTCCTGCTTGGTAATCCCATTTTTTATTGTTCACCAATACTATGGTAACTTTTATTCCTACATCATTAGTAATTGCTCTTCTATATTAGAAGATTTTATTTTTGATTTTCTCATCAATTATTGTCTACTAAAGTTTTGACAAGTTGATGGTGGCTTAGAACGCTAAGACGCCGGCAACCTTGACACTCAGTTGTCGGAGACCCAGGTTCGAATCCCAGCCTGGCTCATGCTGAAATTATTTTTTATGTTTGCCTTATTAAGGCGAAGGCCATTTACAGTGATATTTATATTAATTATCTTTCGAGTTTAGATTCGTAGACGGCCTCAAACCTTCGTAATATTTTTCTCTTTCAGATGAAGACAAAAATCTGCCAAAAAGTTACGTAGTTTTCCGGAAAAAATCATGAAAAATTGTTTTCATTGAGCTTTACGACTTGTTGTCTCCTTTTAAGGCTAAGCACACTAAAATGTTGGCTTACATCCAGTTTGAAACTTGGTCATGAATTGCTTATAATTTTTATGGCATGTAGTCCCTATGATTTGTATTGCCCCTTCATTTTCACATATTTTGAAAGCTTAAAGATTTTCTCACGCGGAAGAATTCCATCCAGAATATACTCGTGCAAAAAATAAGGAAAAACGACAAAAACTTTCTAACTTTGTTATTTTTCAATGTAGGATTCGGCAGAAACAATATTGATATGTTCGAATGTATAGCCTTTCTAATGAATATGTATGGAAAAACTAACTCATCAACCTATATGGCTGTAACATCCAAACTATAACACCAATCTGTATGATTGTAGTCTCATTTGATTTGCCGTGAAGTTTGGGACCACAAGAATTTTTTATGTAATTTTATGACCACTAAATGGGCCTTAATATTGAAAAAAGTAGACTTATATTCAATAATTTATCAATTTTATGTACATTCCGCGAATTCTGTGTAACATTTTGCAGGTATTATGCAATCTGCTCGCTGAAGTCACTTCGAAAGAACTTTTTTCTAACAATTGTGCTCATTAAAATAATTAGCGTTTTTATAATATTTTCTTTCTTAAAAAGCGAAATAAAAGCGCCATAACTTTTGTCCGCAACAACCAAAAATTGGCACGCGACCGGATTCGTACTGGGATTTTTTTTCTTAACCTACATATCAAAAATCGTTGATGGAGCGCGAAAAAAATTTATCCTTTTTTCTGAAATGGAATATGAAATAATTGACAATATTCGTGATATATTCTTGATCAGGATAAAATTCTGAGTCGATCCATGCATGTCCGTTTGTCTGTGGTAATCACTCAAGCATCCACAAAAATTGAGAAAAAATGCTGAAAAGAAGATGGGTCTTTTGTTTGCAGGCAGGTCAAGTTCGATGATGCGCTATATCGGTCCACGTTTTGATATAGCCCCCATATAACGGTACCGCCCGATTTTAGGTATTTTTACGTTTTTAGTCACATTTTAATACCGAACTAGCTATAATTTGACATTTAGGATTCCTAGTGATCAACAAACTTATATTCCAAATATTATGGGCGTAGGCCCATGTTTTGGTATAGCCCCGATATAACGGCATCTCCCGATTCTGGTATTTTCAGGATTTTAGCCACAATTTTTAACCGACATTTAAGGGCCACAGTGGTCACGAAACTTCTCCACCAAAAATCGTCAACATAGGTCTATGGTTTGGTGTAGCCCCCATGTACCGGTACCTCCCGATTTTCGGTATTTTGAGGATTTTAGCAACAATTGTTAACCGAACTTGCTGTAATTTGACATTTGAAGATCGGAGTGGTAAGTAAACTTCTCCACTAAAAATCGTCGACGGTAGTTTGAGGATTTTAGCAATGTTTTTTAACCGAACTAGCTGTAATTCGACATTTGAGGGTCTCAGTGGTCAGGAAACTTCTCCACCAAAAATCGTCAATGTTTAATGTTTTGGTATGGCCTCCATGTAATCGTAAATCCCGATTTTCGGTATTGTTAGGATTTTGGCTACAATTTTTAACAGAACTAGCTGAAGTCTGACACTTGAGGTTCTCAGTGGTCGCGAAAGTTCTCCACCAAAAAACGACAACATATGTCCATGTTTTGGTATAGCCCCCATATAAGGGTGCCTATTTCGGTAGTTTGAGGATATAATTTAACTTTGAGGTTCTCTGTGGTCACGAAACCTCTCCACCAAAAATCGAACTCCCTATAATTTGACATTCGAAGTTTTCAGTGGTAACGAAACGTCTTCACTAAATTGCCATCAGTTATAAAACTTCTCCACCAAAAATTGTAAAGATGGCTCCACACTTTGATATAGCCCCGTAAGTGGTACCTGGCTGAACATTTTTTTAGGTTAGATTAGGCATTTGCGGTATCCGCAGTCGAAAAATACTATTTATTAAATTGTAATTAATTATTAAATTTTAATTATTGAGATTATTGAGATAAACAAAACAAACAAAAAACAGCCGAGGCCCGGGCGAATGAATGGAGCTTTGTTAAAAACAAAATTCCAATAACAACCTCACAGGCAACTGTGTTGGTGTTCTTTTCAACTCACAGAATTCGAAGAATTTTTAGTTGATACGTGCTGACATGTTGCAAAATATTTTGATTTTGGTGTTTCTTTGGAAAAGCCGAAAAGTGAGTGTGATTCTCATTCATATGAGAATACTAGACACTTAAAGAGTTCGGTTTTTCGCTAAAAAGGCATCATTTCAAAAACTGAGAAGCCAATTGATAATTCCCTTCGCCGGGATGAAATCATGATATTGGTAGCGATCAGTAAAAATTTTGCAACACTGTCAGTTCGTTTTGAAAAGCATTACTCTCTGTAATAGAGGGTAATAAATGAAGTTGAGCCAATGGGGGAATACTCCACTCAAACAATCGAAAATTTTAATTAAAACTATTTTATGGTGGAGAGTACGGAGCTTATGCAAGGAGCCTTATCGACGCTGTGGCGCTGGGCTAAGGGTAAAGGCCTTGGAGTAATACCAAATAAGACAGAACTGGTAATGTTCATGAGGAAGCGTAAGCTCGGCGTACTTGTCCCGCAGCTTCAGCTCTCGCCCGAGGCAAAGTACCTTGGCACAATCCTGGACTGTCAATTGCGATGGAACAGGAATGCTGAGGTGCGGGAGAAGAGAGGACTGATTGCACTCTATTCATGCAAGAATTCTATTGGGAAAAGTTGGGATCTAAACCCATAGATTATACACTGGCTGTATAACATCGTGGTTAGACCCATCTTATCCTATGGTTCTCTTGTTTGGTGGCACTCAGCGCCAAAAATCGACATTCAGCAAACTAGAAAAGGTGCAAAGATCTGCCGCGATTCTCATAACTGGAGCCACCAGGAGCTCACCCCAAACTGCTCTGAACGCAATGCTGAACCTAAGACCTCTGAGCCTCAGCATTAAGTGTCAGGCAACTCGTAGTGTCCTAAGGCTGCATGAACAGAATCTCTGGCACGGTTGTGCCTATGGGCATGGATGTATTCTGAATGAATCAGGTATCAATGTGAACCAACACGGAAAACTGAGCGACTGTATATCACCAGTCCTGAGATTTAACGATATAGATGTCGTAATACCTAGTAGAGACGACTGGAACCGCAGTAACCCCCCTCTGGACGGTCTGGATTTTTATACAGACGGTTCAAAGATGGAGGAAGGTACGGGGGCTGGCGTCTACTGTAAAAGGCTATCTCTTGAGTACGCTTACAGGCTAGATAGCAACTGTAGTGTCTTCCAGGCTGAAATCTTCGCGATTTGGAAGGCAGCGGAATTGATAAAAAGTGTGGATGCAGAAATCTTTGAACCGGTGACTATCTTTGTGGATAGTTAATCGGCTCTTAAAGCCATCAAATCCTGCAACCTCAAGTCCGATGTCGTCCTCAAGTGTAGAACAGCCTTGGGAACGCTAACTAACGGCTATCGGCTATGCTGGGTACCAGCACACCGCGACTATATGGGTAATGAAAGAGCAGACGAATTAGCTGGACGAGGATCGCAGTCTACAGATCTAGCAATCTTTGACTCCCTCAAACCACCCATTTGTCACTTTTTCCAAAGAATTGAAACGTTTTTTGAGGAAAGAGCCAGTGAATTATGGCATAATGATCCTATGTGCATTGTGTCAAGATACATTTGGCCGTCTATGTCAGTCAAAAGAACGAAATCTCTGAGTAAAGCTGAAGAGTAATGACGGGAGTCATCACTGGACACTGCTACATCAGGGCCTTTACGATAAAATGGAATGAGGATGTTACTGAGGATGAGGAGGAGATGGAGACGATCGAACACCTCCTCTGTCGATGTCCAGCCCTGGCTCGTAGGCGGCATAGATTAGTGGGTGTTCACATTCCACCGTGTCTAACCTTCTACTCAACTGTGGAACCTGCTGTAATCTGCAACATCATCAGAAATCTGAAATGGCTGGTACAGCGCAACTTGAACACGTGAACCGTATTTCAAATATTCTACTTATTAAAACTAGCTTTTCCCTTCTAAAATTTTCTACTTATTAATTACTTCTTCTTCGTCTTACTTCTTTCATACTTTCATAGTTTTTTCCGGATGATCACAATGGACCGGAAGGTCTCCGAGTGACGCAGTCACAAATTAGTGGGTGCACATCCCCAAACCTAGCCTAACCTAACCATGGTGGAGGTCATAAAAAGTTCGGCCCGTTCGAACTAAATGACTGTTTACTTGTTGAAGATTATGTGCATCAAATGTTGGCCGCAGAAACGTCTCAGATCGCCCAGTTCATTGAACTTTTCCATGACTTGTTCAACCATTTCGACTGGTAATTATTGAATAACATAATATGGACTATATTGGTGTCCACTTCACGGGTATCTGCCACACAACATTTTGGAGAAGTGAATTTTAAAACCTCCTCTCCAATCGTTTTGATTTTTCTTGCAACAGGTTTTATTCGAAGCCCGCTTTACGATGGCACAAGTTTTTTGAGGCTCATTCCATTCTTCCTGAGAAAATTAACTGAAAGCTGTAAAAAAATATTCTACAGCCACCATGTGTAGTGAGTGGCTCGTGCTTCAAACAACTCTCGAACCGGATTCTGCGTTGGTTCAAGTTTGGCATATCGTTGTATTTCTTCGAATATTAAATGAAATTCGAAGATGGTGCTTTTGGTCTTTTTTTGGTCCTTCCGCTACATTCCCCACTAAAGTTCGAAAATATTGGCTAAAATGGTACAAGCGATCTCGAAATATTTTGTCCAATTTATGTTTAAGTTCGAAAGTGGGCCATATAGGGATCTCCCTCACGATAGTTCAGCATTTCAGTTTAAGTGCAGTTTATGGTATGTTCAATGTTCGATATTGTGGTCCTTTTTATGCTTCCTGATATTATGGTGCAGAAGCTCTAAATTATACGGTGACCCATTATTATGACTGCTTTCTAACGAAAGGAATGACTCCCATAATAAAATCCGCTTCCAATATAGACAATGTAGCCCACTCCTTCAGTACCACCTTGCCGATACGTCCACAAAATTCTGAAAAATCCCCTGAATACATAACACTATGTGTAATTTTTTTGAGTCAAGTTTAATTAACCATATTCTGACACCGCAGCGTGATAGAAGACCAAAAAGAGAAAACATATGTCTCGCCTGTTTTCTCTATCTCATCAACTTTCGCGGTTATAGGCCTCTAAAGATTTGAGTCTTTTATGTCAAAAGGGATCATTTTGTCAGGATTATATCCAAACCGTTTAGAAATTTGACTTAATCCCAGAGGCAAAGTTGTAGCTCTTCTCATAAGGAACAAAAATTGGGAACACATGAAGTCCATCAAACTTCATCTTCAAGGCCAAAATCGCCAAGGTGAAATTTCTTTCAACATTTTTCCTCGGTTTTTTGTCTACTGCGGAAACCGATCAAGTTTGAAGCAAACTACCAACTACAGATATGTAACTTATATCTCAATAAAAATCTTTCTACAACATACGAACTCCCTATAAACGGTTCCAAAGGGTCAAAATAGCAAAGCAAGTGCGATGTTTGTCCTTTTTTTCTCTGTTTCTTGTCCATAGATATTAAACCGTTCAAAATTAAAGAAATCAATCAACGACAATTATGTAACAAATACATCGGTAAACAACTTTCTGGAACACAAAAACTGTCTGCGAAAGGTTCTTAAAGTTTAAAATAGCAAAAACTTTAGAAAATATTTGTATTTTATAATTTTTTCTCCGATTTTGGTCGACTGATATCGAACCGCCCAAAAATTAAGGATACAGTCAACGACAGAAATGTACCTAAGACTTCAGTAAACAACTTTTTAGAATATATGAACATTCTAGGAGTGATTAGTTAAGCTGAAATTCACAAATAATTAAATTATTGTTAGCGTTTTCCCCTGCTCAGGTCTGGAAATAACAAACTGTTCAAAACTCAAAGAAATTTGAAAGGTTTGTTATTCACGGACTTGAGCAGGAAAGACTTGTCAATAATAATCGAATTTTAAGCTTGAAGAAGTGTTCCTGAAAGGTGTATGTGTTCCTGAAAGTGGTTATTGAGATCTTAGGAACATTTTCGTAGCTGCTTGTATTCTTGAATTTTGAAGACTTTGGTATATATGGACCAGAAACGATGAAAAAATATAAATATAGAATATTTTCTAAAGTATTTTGCAATTTTGAATTTTAAGAAACTTTCGCAGACAGTATATATGCACCAAAAAGTTGTTTACTGATATGTATATTTGTTACATTATTGTAGTTGAATGTTTTCTAAAATGTTGAACGGTTTAGTATCTATGGAAGACCGGGTTCACATCTGAAGACCAAAAACCGAGAAAAAATGTTAAAAGAAATTTTACATTGGCGATTTTGACCAGAGCCCCGAATTCTCGCTCGAATTTCACTCGCGAGTGAAAATCTTCTCGCATTTGAGGAAGTTGAGGGGGGCAACTTGCCCCTTACCCTCACCAAAGAAAAGCATACCCCACCCCCAAACAAAGTTGCCCCATCCATACCAAACAAATAGCTCCCAAAAAAACTTACCACCTCCCCACAATTTTTCACTCGCGAGTAAATCGGAGCTCTGATTTTGACCTGAAGATGAAGTTTGATGGATTTTATGTATTACCATTTTTTGTTCTTTATGAGAAGAGCTACAACTTTCCCCCTGAGATTAAATAAAATTTCTTAACGTTATGGAGGATATAATTATAATCCTGATAAAATGATCCCTTTTTATATCAAAGCCTCAAACCTTTGGAGGTCTATAACCGAGAAAGTAGATGAGATAGAGAAAAACGGTGAGACACGTGTCTTTTTGGTCTTTCTATTTAATTTTTGGGAAAAAGTATTTTGGTTTTATAGCCGCTATTCATCTGTCCAAAGACAGAGGGTATATCTCCGGCAGCACAGCCGACATTATACATTCTTGCTTGTTTTATATTTTTTTTTTTTTGACCTACCTATACTTATTCTTTAAGATAACGTATTATGAATTATTTTATTTAATACTTCCGTTAAAATATAAAACAAAATCCAACATTTCTTGCGATAGAGGATATGACCTAAATATTCTGGAAACCTCGTGATATTATGTTGTGATAACAATATAAAAGAACAAATGGAGAGAACAAATTTGTAATCAATGCACTTGACCAGCTGTCCCGAATCTATTTAAATTTGTTTTACTTATGTGTGTGTTATTTTAGAAATTTCCAAAAAGGCACGACGAGAAATGTTTGAATTAAAATCAAGCCCGTATTCTCATATCAACAAACAGATGGTTTTAATAACTCTTTAAAAAACAAGAAGGAAAACAACAACATCAAACAACTATATCTAGAATAAATTTTAATTTATAAACCAACGATCCAAAATTATAGCGGAAGCCGTAGCAACATTGCTCACTTTGTATTCAGTTGCTGTACGTTAGTCACAGACTAAGGTTGTCGCATCGTCATCCTTTTGTTGTGGTCTCTTGAGCCAAGCATAACGGATTGTGTTGCAATACACTCCAACTACAAACAGATGCAAAACTTTATTTCCAGTGAAATAAAAAAACAACAATTTAACAAACATCTTAATTAAAAGTGAAAATAATAAACTTCAAAGGTTTACACTGTGAGAAATTTTCAAAACCATAGTCGAAAAGAGTAAACTATTTAAACAAGCTATTAGGTGTGTGTTCAGTTGTTTCTACGTAGTTTTTTTGCCTCCTATTCGATCCACAAGAAAAAGGAGAAATAATATTGCTATTTTCAATTAAGCAAAAATCGTGTTGTGTGAAAAACTTTGACGTTCGCTTAACTTTTTGCTGTTTGTGAAAGAAAGTTTTCAAAAGTTATTATCCCACCTTGGCTGGAACGCGCTCGACCAACACACACGGTGTTGCCTTGGGAAGGATTTTACGTGCATAGGAATTTGTACGCATACAGAGATACATACAAACATACATATGTGGTAAAAGTTAAGAAGTAACCTTTTTGTGTGTGTGCTAAAAACCAATAACATCAGAAGAATTTTTTTTCTGCAAAACGGAAGAAAGGAAATAGCAAAAAATCAGAAAAAAATAAAGAAGAACACCCTTTTTGTGAAAATGACTCGTAACTTTAACGTTTGGACCACTTTGTGGTTGTGGCTGCTGTTTATAACGATATGTGCACCATCATTGGCTGTTTCCTGTCCAACCGGTTGTAATTGTTTTCAACGCACTGTTCGCTGCATACGCTCACGCCTGACAGCTATACCAAGAGTTCCCGCAGATACGAAAGTTCTGTAAGTATTGAAGTATTTTTAAGCATTAAACGTTCGTTAAATTGGCATCAAGATTCATTTGTGTTTGCAAACTACTTACATATGTTCATACATTGTTGAGCCTCTAAGGTTGCTTTATTATTTTCATGTTATCCTACATAATTTCTGGAGAGTGAATTGTTAGTTTGTTTTTGGGCGAATTTATGGTGAACAATAATTTCGGCTGATAAAGGAACAAAATTGCTTTTTCAGTAAGGTAAGTAAGAACAGGGCCGAATATTTTATACCCTCCACCACAAACTTTATTGAAATAAATAGGAACAATTAGTTTCCTTTCTTCCCTTATTCATTGAAGGAGCAAAATATCTTAACTGATGATACATTTACAATTTTCCGAATTCAGCTTTTGGCAATACACAATACCAAATTACAGCAATCTCGGTTCAAAAATTTGACAGAAATACTCGAAATACATAAAATTGGGCAATACCGGCTAGACTTAAACCTGGATATATGTATGTAAGCCCGCCCTCTATATTTTAATATTAACAATTTGGAAGCTTTCGTATTTTTATTTGTCATTGTGAATTAATAGCTTTTGATATTGTGATTGATCTTAATTTAAACTTTAACTGACGAAATGCAACACTGTAAAATATATTTAATAGTTCATTTAGACTAGCCATAAATCCTCGACTGGATTTAATAAATCCAGTGCAAATCTCATTGCATTTAGATATACATTTTGGAGGTTTTAAATGGCAGTCAGCTGATGTTCGTTCATAGCACCATTACCAAGGTAGATGCATCAGCCCATCTGATCGAATTTGAAACGTCAAAAGAATTTTTTGTAAATTGAATTCGTCTCAAAAAACATATGTACGTCAAGTTACAAATTTATTGTTTAATACTGAAAATGTTAGAACATTATGCTACTAATGCTAACTAAAGAGCAAATAAAGAATTATTTTATAGCAGTTTGCCCATATAAAAAAATAAACGCATTATTTTATCGTTTAGACATCGTAAATATTAGTCTTGGTTGATTAAAATCAGCTTTGTACATCAAAACAAATTGTTTTTTCGCCTTGTTTACAAATTTTTTAATTATTTTTAGTGTAGCAATTCACCGATGCATCTACCTTGTTTCATGTGCCAGCTTGCAACTTTTTGTTTTTTCTAGCAACATGTTGCAAAAAACAGAGTTGTATACGAGGATTTATGCCAGATTTAAAACAAATCCACTCAATAGGAGGATTTATTTTTGTATGGGAAATCTGGTGGATTTTGGCTGGATTTAGCAAATAAAACCTGATAATGGGCTAAATCCGGCTAATGGTGTCATATCTAAATGGCATATAACACTACTAGTTTAAGCAACTGTAAAGTACTAATTAATTTTTGGAGGAAAGTTTTGTAACTTTCACGAATACTAAATACCAAATTTAAGTCATTTCGGTGATATATTGAGGCCACAACCTTCAATATACTGAAAATAGGATGGTACCGTTCTATGGGGACTAAATGAAGGCGTAGAACTATACCGACAAATTTCAGGTGGAAATTCAAATGCCGAAAATCGTTCTATGGGCGAAGACTAAATACCAAATTTCAGCCCCTTCGGTTGGATATTGAGGGTTTAAAATTTAAAATACCGAATATCCGGATGTGCCGTTATATGGGGGTTGTATGAAGAAATGGACATATACAAACACATCTCAGGAGGAAAGTTGTATACCTCAAACGAAGACTAAATACACTCCGTTTCAAGTCAATAGCACATTTCAAATTGCTTTTTGTTACTTCAGTTTAGTCGATATCCGTAGAATAACCTCGGGAATGTTTGTATATCTTGGTTTGTAATCTTATGAAGTAACTTCCAACAAAAAGTTTGGCTTCGATAACGTACCGTTGTATATTTTTTTTAATTTTCTTTCAAAAAGCCCAAAATTTGTACGATTAAAAGTGTTTCATCGGAATAGCACATTCTTTAATAACTTGAGTAAAAATGCAAATTTTGAATGCAACTGTTATGATTCTTTAAAATAGACCGATGATGAAAAGTCCTCATTTATGAGGATGGACCTATTGAGGAATATATATACAATATGCTAATAATAATACCATTTACAGCTGCATTTGTATCAGTACGTGTTAAAAACCACATACATATATTTGAATTTTTAGTGCAAAAATTTGAAAAAAAAATATTATAAAAAAATCTTTACACAAACAGGTGGAAACATGTGTTTCGATTTGCGTAGTTTCGTATTGCGTTGAAGTTATCCGGAACCAACCATTAACGCAAATCGAGGTATTAGGTATGTGCTACAAACGGAATGACAAATATAATTATACCCTCCATATTATTGTGGAGGGTATAAAAATAGTAGTAAAACTTAGCATTTTAACTTTGGCCTTGAATTCCTCTGCAAGTACTAGACTGAAATTTACAGTTTTTTGATTCACTAGAAAGCTGAATGTATTATCTGCCGATCAAAAAATTAAGAAAATATCTCTATCCGTTTGAAAGTTAAAGAATTTTGACCAGGAAAAAACGATTCTGAACCACTGTGCGGCATGTTTTGCCCATAGTATCATTGGTTGGTTATGGATTCCGTTTTAATTGTGGTAAATTGTATTTACATTGAGTTCAACTTAGCATTGTAATTAAAAAAAATCACAATGTTAATATATTCATATGAATTCATATTTTTTTAAAAGTATGTTGCTATTATAATGCATACTAATTATAATTGAATGAAATAACAGTACATATATAATTCGTGGAATACTCATTGTTGCACATAAAAACAAAAATGAATTGCATATTGTTTTCCTGAATGGCGTATCAACAATGTCAGTGAATGGTAAGAGAGGCAGGAAGGGAAATGGACAAAAAAATCTGTTGCATTTTCGGAAAGTTTTCCGTATATATTATCAGAAAAGAATAAACTAAATGAACGGATTAGAGATCACTGGAAGAAGAGAAAAGTTATTTTCAAAATGTTTGTAGGCATAAATGGTATGTTCCAGCACTGCAAGATGAAAAAATTTTATCGTAGTGGTTCTGAAACATACATAAAGTATTCTTGTGAAAACAATAAAAATTAATTTGAAAATTTTGTATCATATTTTGCTGAGCTTTTACCTAAGATTTAAAAAAACCGTAATTATAAGGTGATTTGATAAAAAAACAGCATGCACAAAATCATCTGAAAATATTGATATATGTACGAGAATTTTTGGCAATTTTTCGAAGTCACCATATGCAGATACATATATAAGTGAAAACAAGCTTAACATGACCTAAATAACATAACCTATTTTCTCAATATATGATAAATCATATAATTACGTATATCACCAATATTTTTGAAAATTTAACATAGTTGAAGCCAAGGTTTACCCTTTTAGAACACGCGACTTGTGATTGTATATTATACAAATTAAATGTTTTTGGCTAAAATTAGATGTTTTTGGACGAGGCAAAAAATATTGGCATCAAAAGTTAATTTTCGTGGAAGCTGTGGCTATATTTATGTTAAAAAATAGGTAAAAATGGGTTGAAGCCAACGTGTCTTTTTTGGTTTCTCTTAATTTGTGAATAAACCAAACTTTTCCCGATTTTCCTGTCAAATTAAAAGTAGAAGCAAACTAAATAGGGATCATCTCACTAATGTACTACTTTTCAAAATTTTATATGCTTCTACCATTAAATGATGCTGAGATTTTGAAGCCAGATTTCCAGTTTTTTTGAAATTTTCTTCTAACTTCATTCCGCAAACAGGTTTTTAAAAAATCGTATATAGGATTGTAGAACTCGCGATTCTGAGTTATTTGATATATGTGTCATGAATGTAGTCTATACAGCTTCATAGAAATCTGCATCCAAATAAGGAAATTTTGTGCGAACATTTTTCTAAAAGTCCTATTTTTCGGGCCTAATTTTTACAATTGTCATTCGAATTCCTCGTACTTGATTGTACATTTTCGTTTTTTACGTTCCGGATCCAATAAATCATTCCCCGTGAAAATCCATATACTAAAACGCGAGTTACGAGAAATTCCAAAGTAGAAAAATACCCTAAAAATTGATCGCCTTGAAATAGATATATATCGATGTAGATTTTCATGGTGGACATTGAAATCGGATGCGGACAAAAATTTTATTCACTTTGCGCAAATTAACGATATTTTATAGGTTTTTTAGTGCTAAGATGCAGCCGATGCTACATCTTATCCTCCAAATTAAATTTCGACAAATATATACAAATTAAAAGATATGGTCTTGCTGTACATGAAAATCAAATGCGGATAAAATGATTTTGATAATTACGCGATTTACACGTATTTTAAAATGCATATAAATTAAAATGGGTTATGTGACCTCTTTTTAACCAAAATACGTGTTTATTTTGGCTGTGACATCGAAACTATAATACCAATCTGTATGATTTTAGTCTCATTTGATTCGCCGTGCAGTTTTGCTCCCATACGAATTTTTTCGTAATTTTATAGCGGGTAAATGGACCTTTAGTTTGAAAAAAGTTGACTTACATTCAATAATTTATCAATTTTTTAGACATTCCGCGAGTACTGAGTAAAATTTAACAAATATTATGCAATCTACTAACTCAAGCCACTTCCAGATAACTTTTAAGTAGCAATTGCTCGCGGTAAAATAATTAGCGTTTTTATAATAATTCTTTCTTTAAAACGAAAATAAAACCGCCATAACTTTTGTCCGCATCAACAAAAAACTGGCTCGCGAACGGATTTGTACTGGAAATTTGTTTGTTTTTTTTTTTTTTTTTGAAATGTTCATATTCCATATTTGACAACATTTGTGATATATCATATAATATAATTTTATTCACATATAATATTAATTAAAAGTGGTTTGTTCTTGACCGTATTCCATATTTAAATGGAATAAGAGTTATTTTAGTCAATAACAGACAAAATGCCATTCATTCGTGCAACAGGAAATATTTTTTCGAGACATTTCTTGTTTTCATTACAATGTATTTAAAAAAATATATATGTATACAATTGCAAAGAAGTTGGCGCGAGACCTCTTTTAATACATAACATTAATAAACGTTATTTCAGTCACTAATAGGCAAAAGTTCAATCATTCCAGCTAAAGGAAATTATTTCGTAGTGAAAATGTCAAGACGTCATAACTCTAATGCAGATTCATCATATGGGGGCTATCAAAATGATATCAATACTGTAGCACGGAATTCTACACCGTGCGGTATCTACTATATATAACGAAAATTCAAAAAAATTTAACATTGATGAAGCCAAGGTTTTCACTGTTATAATTCGCGAAATATGACCATAGTTGAATCAAACGAAGTGTTTTTAATCAAAGCTCGTTGAAGCAAACTAGTTTTTTTACGTTGTTATACGATTGGCGGTTAAACCGTTTAAATTACGGATATCTGTCCAAAGTAAAAGCAGAAGAATACAAAATGAAGATTACACTTCTAATGTATCACATTTCAAAATCTCCACTACATCCACCATTTATGGAAGCTGACACTTTGAAGCCAGATTTTAGGTGTTTTTGGTATTTTTGATCTAACTGCGACGCGCATTCGGGTATTTCAGAAAACATATAATAGTATCAAAGCCCTCGCGATTACGCATAATTTGATATGTATATTGACTATGTAGCCCAGACAGCATCACAGTAATCCACTGCCAAAAGCCAAAATTTAGTGCGATATTTTTTCGAAAAACCCTATTTTTGGGTACCGCATTTACAATATCCTTTTGATTGTGCTGGGACCCCAAGATGTTTTAGTTTTTTGACGGTCCGGTTCATATAAATCATAGATCGAGAAAATCCATTCACTACAACGTTGAAAACAGCAACTGCAAAAACCGAAAAATGTTTTAAAAAAATATCGCGGTTAAATCGCGTGTTCCGTGGATCGTTTCATTTTCAAGGAAGAAACTAACACATCACTCGCGTTTTTGCGAAAACAGCGGTTTAAAAAAATTAGTGGCATGGCAGCTTTATCCGATTTATCCGAAAAATGATGCTACATCCACGGTTCTTGATGGATTTTATCGAAATAGGTTTAGATCGATGTATTTTTTCATGGATGATAGTGAAATCGGATGCGCATAAAAAGTGTATGCACTTTGTGCAAATTATAACCCAGCAAAATGTTCGATGCCAAAGATGCCATTCAATCATGGGTGAAAGTGATCTGGCATGTCATCTTTTTAGCATCTTCATCGATGAATTTTATATGAGCGTGGACCCCAAAAGATGCTATTAATTTTTGGATCCAAAACATGTCATTTACACCAATGCTTTGACATGTTATTTTCACCAATGCTTTGGCATGTCATTTTCACCAATGCTTTGGCATGTCATTTTCACCAACCCTTTGCAACGACATTATCATTACGACGAGAGTTTTAACAACGTTGGTTGTGATTTCGAGTTTCTGACAACATCAAGCCTATTGTAAATAATTAATCTTATATATTTAGAAAGATGTGTATAAATAAAAACACAAAATTCATCTCTATTGGATCGATGGAATGGGTTTAACTGATGATGAAAAGATCGGATCTTTTACGACTTCCTTTGAATGGGTTCAAATGCTGATGAAAATATTGGATCTTTCACGACTTCCTTTGCATTGGTTCAAATGCTAATCAAAAGATCGGATCTTTCACGACTTCGTTTCAACCAATGCAAAAGATGCAATGACATCACGTCATCGCATGGAACCCCTTCCTTCAAATTTTGCTGGGAAGCATTATACATTTTGTTGCACACACGCAAAAAAAAATCGGCCTCTCTAACATATGTCCCAAACATATTTTGCAGCAAACATATATATGTTTGCAACAGTCCCAAACATAATATATGTTTGGTTCTGCAAACATATATATGTTTGGGTGGAAACAAATATATGTTTGGGTGCAAACATATATATGTTTGGGTGGAAACAAATATATGTTTGGGTGCAAACATACATATGTTTGGGTGCAAAGATATTTATGTTTGGGTGCAAAGATATATATGTTTGGGTGCAAACAAAGATATGTTTGGGTGGAAACAATTTTATGTTTGGGTGCAAACATTTTATATGTTTGGGTGCAAAAAAATACAAACCCAAAAGGCACAAAAAAAAACAAACACATGCACCAGTGGGCGCTTACTGAGAGCAAGGGAGCGTAAAATTCAATGTAAAACACTTTAAAATGTGTGCTCACTTGCTCTCAGTAAGAGCTCACTGGCTATCTCTATAGTATACACACAAATGTTGTGGTTTTTTATTAAAAGGCAAAAGAACAACAAACACATAGGTACATACAAAATTCCAAAGAAATACATAACACACTTTAATGAAAGAAAAACTGATTGAAATAATTTGTAGTCCCACTTTTAAAAAGGAAAAATATATAGAAACGTAGTTGAACGCTTCTCCTTAGTTGTGAAATAAAACAAACTGTCCTCTTAGTTGAAATCATCAGCGGGGAATCGGCATCTAGAATCAAATGATTATGTAATGTAATAAATAAATATGGATATGCCATATTTCAAATATACATAAGTATGTATGTAATTACCAATATTAAATGCGATTTCTTCCTTGTCCAATAAAATAATTCCATTCAATTTTCCGATTCAATTATAAAATGTATTGGGCATTTAATTTACTAAAAACACAATTTCTTTGAGAAAACACAAAACACTGATTTATTCACTCACTTTACCGTCTTGACTCTACAAAGGCAACTAAAACACTGAAGAAAGAAAAAAATAAAATTCATATCATTTCTTCTTTTCTTCTTCGTTGGTTAACAACAACAAAACAAGAATTACACGAGTTTGACGCATACATGCCACCAAAGCCCCCTTCTTCGCTTCTACGTCTTCTATTATACAATACACACAACTCTTTATTATAAAGCAGCTTCCACAGCCGCGAGAGCACTGTTATTACTCTCGTTGACAAACGTCCTCTCTCCACCCATGAAAAAAATGTTCTAACATAAAAAATATGTTTTACCCAAACATATCAATTTGAGATATGTTACAAAATGTTGCAAACATATATTTGTTTGGACCCAAACATATTATGTTTGGAGCCAAACATATATTTGTTTGCAACCGGTCCCAAACATATATTTGTTTGGATGCAAACATATTTCTAACATAAATTTTTCTGCGTGCACTAAACTGCAGACGATTCTACATCTTAGCGGCCAAAGTAAATCCCGGCAAATGTGTAAAAATTAAAAGGGAAGAATTCGCTGTATTTGTAAACCGCATGTGCATCAAGTGATTTTGAGGATTTCGTGTTTTACAAGCATATAAAATGAACATTACCCAATACAGCTATATTTCAAGAGTATACTAAAGGAACCCAACATTTATTTGAACGATACAAATATCTTCCGCTAAATGTTAGCATGTATTCGAGAAGTGATTAGAATAAAAAATGTGATTTTTTGAGTGAAATTTAACTAAAATAGAAGAATAACTCCGACCTCTTTTCAATAATTTTTTTTTCAACTAACTCACAAAATAACCCAGCAAAAAGTTTGCCTCCAAAGAGGCAGTTAAATAATATGTACAAGTGATCTGGATGTGCCTCAAATTATGCATTTTCACTCATGATTTTAACAAGAGCGTGACTACTGAAAGAGACACTCCATTGCACTACATTTGGGTACAGACCCTTTGGCGCTGCATTTTAACTAACCCTTTGGCACTACATTTTAACTGACCCTCTGGGACTGCATTTTAACTGACCCTTTGGTATTGCATTTTAACTAACCCTTTGGGGTAGAATAGGAGGCAGTCTACATGTGTGCAAGTCATTACAAAATATCCCAGAACAAATAAGACGCATTAATTATTTGTGTAAAACAAAAATATTAAGAACTTTATTACATTAACAAAAATTATGAAATTTCTCGATTGAATTCAATCGAAAACATGCGTGTTTTCTCCACTCTCCATTTAATCCAAGCTGAACTGCTTTTGCTTCATCTGCTAAATGGGTTTGATATTGCCTTCCCATCACCAGTTTAGATTTCAAAGAGCCCTCCATTGGGAAATTTTCTTCTCGTGAGTTACCGGAAAGATGTTCACAAATTAAATATTATTTAGTTTGTATTAACAAATTTTTGGAAATTTTAACACGCTTATCGCTTTTTGGAAAATGTAGAGATGTACATACAAACTGATTTATGTACATGTAGGGATCTCTAACAACTGCTAATAAAATGTAGCGAACGGAGTGCCTTTTTCACGACTCCGTTAAACTGCATCCGGATGTTGTTAAAATGTGACAAGTGGATGTGATTCTTTGATTGCATCCAAATGAGTTTAAAATGTGAGGACTAGAGTGACTTTTTCCCGACTCCGTTTGAACTGCATCAAAACATGCCGTGAAAGAACTTGTCCACATTGCACTACTTCCAATTTATTTTGCTGGGAAATTTTAATAAATATTTTCTATTACAAAAATTTTATAAATTTCCTCAACATATTTTTTTGTTTTTGCTATAATATGCAAACCACTAAGCTGATTTTTATAGTTTTGGTTTCATTTGAATCTTCGCGATGTTTACATTACGTACATATTTTTATATATTTTTCAGATGCATAAACAGCTTACATTTTATTAAAACAAGTTGCAAACTACCAATTATTTTGAATTCTTTCCTAATTTCCGCGAAAATGTACAACCTTTCCACTTAAGTTATAGGACCTCAGTAAACATATATTATGTAGGAAGCCATAAATTAACAATGTTTCTCGATATAATCCAGCAAAATTTATTAGAAGTTGTTCTATGTGATGTTGTGATTGAATAGCTTTTTTAGAAGCAGTCCACGCAGAGTCATGAAAAATGCATTCCATTCTTCACATTTTAACAATTCGCGATTTGAATCCATTTCATAAAATTTTCACATTTTAGAAATGCTTACATTTATAATAACTTTTTGCCAATAAAATTCTTAACAACACAAGAAACAATTTATTTTATGGTATTTTAATTACTCAGCAAAATGTTTGTATCCAAAAAGATAATCATAGGTGCATGAAATGTCAGACTGCATATTTGTTTGTAGCCAAAAAGTAGTTGAATCATGAGTGCAAGGACTATGTCTTTTTACGTGAAAGAAGTCATGATTTTTACAAAGGCATGGTGCCGCTAGGATGCAAACAATTTAGATGTTTATCACCTATTTTGCATGACTCTATGCAAGAAGCGTTTTAAGATGTTTTTGGGTATTTTTGAGTAATAAAAGCTAACTGCACTCAGTCGCTTTTTAAAATGATTTGTTTGAAATATTCCATTGTTTTATATTCATTATATTTACGGTGACCAATGTTTTCGGAGCAGAGTACATAAACAGATTAAAGGCTAAAAAAGAGGACGAGGAAGTTTTAAAATCAACGGAGACACTAGTGATTTTGTTTAAACCAAGACAATATTTTGTTAATTTCTGCCTAGGGTTCTCCATTTATTAATGATATAATTTGCATCAAAATAAGGTCAGGAGTTGGTTTTCAAGTTTCGTGTTCTTAATTTGTCGGAATATTCCCGCAAAATTTAAAATTGGGGTCAAAATCAAATTTGGATATTTTTCCCACAATGGCCAATGATGGTCAATTTCACCCGCTAAATCATCAATCAAAATCCAATCCAATCATTTTTCAAAATTATTGGCATTTTCCTTGACCAAACCTCTTACCTCGTGCAAAAATTTGTCACTATTAAAATAAAACTGTAATCACGGTTACACGACACACAATTAAAACTGTAATTATGTTATCTGACCACGTATATTATCATAATTGACATCAATGAAAAGGTCAAGAGTTCCTCTTCTATATATAACTTACAGTGGTGGAACATATATTCCAAGAATTAAGAAGTAATCATTATACTAAAAATTTCACCAGTTTTCGCCCAAAAGTTTTCGTCTATTTCACCCGCTAAATATTATGTGATCAACGTGTTAATTTGCAAGCTTTTACTTTGTCATAAACCAAAACCTTACTTAAAATTAAAATTATCATTGCGACCTATACTGCCTCTACACTTCACGATTACTACCAAAAAATAATCTTTTCTATTCTGGTGGGAATCCGACCTCCATACAAAATTTAGTGACGACGGACACACGTCTCAAAATTGCTTTATCTCGCCTATAAATGAATTTTGAAGGAATGATAACGACGAATATTTCGCGGTGTAACATACATTTTCGGAAAAACAAAGTTATAATACCCTTCTTCATTGAGGTGTAGGGTATAAACATAGGACATAGAGTACGTCCAATGAAAATAGAGTACAAATAGAGTACGTTAAAAAAATAGAGGACGGACACCTAAAATAGAGTACTGTACTCTATAATAGAGTACGGTTGGTCACCGTAATTATATTTCAATTTCATTAAGACTTCACTGTGCAAAATTTTTGAGCCAATCGCGTGCAAACAACTTCTGTCCAGAATTTTATGAAAGTAGAGGACCAATAGGCAAAAACCATACTTGGGTTTTGTTTTCTTAGATCGGGTTCGGTTTTTATGGCCTCATCTAAACATGGTTGAAGATCGAATTTTTAAAACAAATCGGGGCTGTATCTCTGAAACCAATACGAATCTTGTTTTGACATCTGCAGCAAACTTGTAGATAAGAGCAAGAAGAAAATATTTGAAGGAATAGTGAACTCGAAAAACTGATTTTTTGCCTTAAATTTTATAATATATCTAAAAATTCTATAATTTGTGTATATTTCGCAGCGTATCTCCCAAATTGTTGAATTTTTCTTAATGTTACCTTTTGGGCAAATATTCGCTGAAATGTAATACACAACTCTTCAGAACATTATAATGTTGTAAAATGACTCTATCGCCTTGTTCCTAGCAATTTTTCAAAAACAATTTGGTAAATATTCCAACAATTCATTCAAATCCCCAACATGAGAATAAACAGCCTGTGTAAACATTGAAATAAGTTTTGTATAAGGTATTCTATAAAATACCCCTTAAACAACGTGAAATAACAATTTTAGAGTTTCAGAATGTTCTGAAGAATTGATGGTCACATTATTTGGAAAATTTTTAGAATGTTTACTTGGTTCAACTCCGAACAGTGTAGTTGCTACTGACTGTAATTCCAGAAATTATGTAAACTTTTCAATATTTTAACGAGTTTGATGCGCTAGATGCAGCTTTTCCTAGTTCATCTGTTTGACACATACGTTGTACTACTTTAGGACTACAATATTGCTGAAGACTGCAAAGCAAAATTCTTATTAGTTTCGGAGATAAAGGTCCGATCACTGGAAAAAGGCTCATTTTAGATCGATTTAGATGAGGCCATCAAATCTAAACCCGATCTTAGAACACAAAACCCAATTAAGGTTTTTGTAGTCTCAATATGTACTTTCAGAAAATGCCCATTAGAAGTTGTTTGCATTTCCAGTGTTGCGCAGTGCTATCGAACTATTATCAAACTACTGTTTTTTTTTTTTCAAACAAAAATGTCATAAATATTAATTAGAAGTTACCACAACTCTTTTAAATACTTTATTCCAAATGGCCAAGAGGTCTCAAATCAGTGAAAATCCTCGCTTAATAGATGTTAACTTCTCCCATATCCTCAAAATCAATTCAAAATACATTCCATGTAATGTATATTTATTTACTACAAAGAACTAATGCAAAATGTGTACTTAAGAAGCAAATAAGACAGTATCCGCAATGCACCATGCCCTTGTAAAAATCATGACTTCTTTCACGTAAAAAGATGTAGTCCGAAATCACTTGCATTCATGATTTAACTACTTCTTTGGCTACAAACATTTTGCTGGGAATGAATAGCGTTTTTATAAGATTTTTTCTAATAATCAGAATTGAAACCGCCATAACTTTTGCGCGCAATATCAAACTTTAGTATCTTGAACAGATTTGAGAATGGGAATTTTTTCTCAATCCATGTACCAAAAATCGTTCATGTAGCGTCAAAATAAAATTTTAATTTTTTTCAAATGGAATATTAAAAAATGCTGACTTTTCCTCGTACATTTGTCGGAGCAAAATTTTACTTTTTGCATTACTGGAATTTAGAATTTTGACTAGAAATTTGGTCATGTCTACAGTTCATCTGTTCCTGCAATTTTAAAGAAAATTAGATCCAAACAAATGTTTTTACCATTAGAATGAAAAAGTCACGCACTAAGAACTTTTTATTAATATGATATATGCAACAAAATTATATATAATATAAAATGATATACATATGGGGATTTATGAGTGAAATCGGACACTTTTTTCAAAAAAGTGGTTTTTGATTTCCTTAATTTTTCGTTGTGTTGCTGCTGCTCATCAACAAACAATTTTAGTATATTTTCAGATATTTTTGTTTGAATAACGGATCCAGTGATATCGCGCCTTGAAAAAGTCGAATTCTGTAAAAACTCTGTGTCCAAATAGAAAAGAATATTTTTTGTAATTTTTTATCAGCCATCTAATAAAAAATAGCAAAAATGTGCACATTGGGCTTGGGTTCAATTTTCGCGATATAATATTTTAAATAGATTTTTATCAATGATTGCACATCTTCATATCTCCACGAGATAAAGCGATTTTGAGATGTGTGTCCGCCCGTCCTTCCGTCCGTCTGTCCATTATAAATTGTAATCAAACTCCAGGACGCAATTATGGACCGATCGTCACGAAATTTTGCATGGAGGTCGGGTTCAGACCAAAATAGACACCTGTTGTTATTGGTGATGATTGGTGAAATTGTCTGATCGCCTCGAAATTTTAACTAAGGTAAGAGTATATGACAAAGAAGAAGCTTGCAATTTGAGATAGCGATCAGATAATATTTAGCGGGTTAAATGGACCACAACTTTTGTGTGAAAATTGTGAAAAATTTTAATATACAGCGTATATATGTATTACTGGAATATACATTCCGCCCACGTAAATAAAGTTTGGAAGGCCATTTCTTGACCTTTCCATTGATGCCAATTATGTTGATCTCCGTGCAGATAACAGAGTTACAGCCTAATATATCCAGTTATTTGTTTGTAGTGTAATCATAAGCACGCTAGAAGTCGCAGTTATAGCTCAATAGTCACGAGATTTTGCACGATGTAAGAGTTTAGGTCGAAGAACATGCCTACAATTTTGGATGATGATCTCATATTATCTAGTGGGTTAAATGGACCATTACTTTTGCATAAAAAATATAGAAATTTAAAATTTGGTCCATATTTTACTTCCTGGAGGGCATGTACCAGGAAAGTAGCCTACATATGGAAAATGAACTACTGACCTTTCCCCTGATAAAAATTGCAATAATGTGTCTCCTGGGTAACTAACGGGCCTACTGCCTAATATATAATAGATTTGTGTAGAATACAACATTTTCTTCCCATGCTACAATTTGTCTCTACCATGATAGATAAATTCCCAGCATTATTGCAAATTACGTGGAACCCTAGCCATAAATTTGTTTGCATGAAAATTATTTGAATTTCTACTCATTATTAGTTGTTTTTTTACCGGTTAAAATATATTTTTGATATCACAATATATATCCACAATGAACTATTTTCGAAATACCCTAAAAAGCACAAAATCGCGTGCATTTCCAAACAATATGTATGGTACAAGTGCACTTTTTCTGGACGATAGATCTTCAATAAACTCACAATGTTCCCTTTGAAAATTTGTATATAGCATTTGCAGTGTTCAATAAAATTGGAGCAATGTCCGTCTGTCGAAAATTTCACGGCCAGATATGGCAAATTGCATTGTAATTGGGTATATTTGCAGCGGCTTATATATTTATTTATATTAGGTGTATTCCAAATCAGAAGAGGCTATCAATGTCAATTTTCCAATTTTGGAACTTTTATTAAAAATGTATAATGATATACATACATAATTGGTCCACAAACATCCCAGTAGGGTCAAGGGAGGCTTCTTTAATGATGAGTTCACCCCGATTCATACTAGCTCAATGATTAGGGACCTACTGTTTATCGCCGCACAGTGGTTCAGAATCGTTTTTTCCTGGTCAAAATTCTGTAACTTTTGAACGGATAGAGATATATTCATAATTCTGTTTTGTTAGACAGATAACACAATCAGCTTTCAGACGAATTATAAGCGGTAAAGTTCGGTCCGGTAGTTGCAGAGAAATTCAAGGTCAAAGTTAAACTTTTGAGTTTTGTTAACTATTTTTCATCAAAATATGAGTGTTTTTGTGGTTTTTATATCTTCCTATGTATTAAAGATGGTCAAACACCAACAAATAAACAAAATAATTACCAAAAAAACTAAAAAAAAAATTCGAAAAAATTTCAAATAAAAAATTTTTAAAAAAATTTTTACAAAAAAAAATTTTAATTTTTTCAAAATTTAAAAAACTTCTCCTTGGGTTTTAATAAAACTTATATAACTCGTATAAAAACTCATATACTCAAAAAAGTTATAATTTGTTTCAAAAAACTGTAATTCATATGGAAACAGTGTAGAAAAACACACATTTTTACCCATGTAATTTCAATAAATTGAAAAAAGTGTTAAACGGACGGAACGGGACGGGTACAAAAGAATATATGGGCTGGAAGAGGAGACTTTCGGGCATCTTTCTGTGAAAACAGAACTTTGTTCCATGTTGTTCCACAAAAGTTCTAGTCCACTAAATTTGGAATTTCATAAAATTTAGTACCCGAGGAAAAATAAAATAGATCATGTTGTGTAAACGCTACGGTAATTTACTAAAACTATTTTTAAAGGCCACAATCCTACCTACCTACCTTACAAAAAAACAATGAATACAATAGCTGTTATAGTTTCAGAGAAATAGCTTCGTCTTTCTGCAGAAATTTTCAAAAATTACGTATTTCCCAAAAATGGGGGAAATGCTCGTCTTTAGGGGCCCAATATTTGGGCCTAATTTTTTGGTTTCCTTAGTTTCAATATGTTTACTATCGAATTCCATATAGAAATTAAATATCTTTGACAAAACAAAATTTTGATTTTTGGCCAGGAATATTATTCCATAGAGTGGAGCTATATTTCAACTTGACATCAGCCGTGTACACAGATTGTCGTCTATTCGATTCCTCGGCGAGGTAACATCAAACTTTCAACGGTGGCAAAATACACATCAGTATTGTTGGCGACATTTTCTGAGTATTTCAGCCATATAAAACTTCTCTAAAAGTGGTGTCTTAGGACACGCCCTTCGGACTCGGCGATAAACTGTAGGTCCCAAGTTTAATGTGATAAGGTGGCAGAATCCAAAAAAAGTATTTCTTACAATAAGCTTGTTTGTTCCATAAAGGAATTTTGATTTGCTGAAAGCTAATTCCCAGGGACAGTGCTTACTTGTTTGATTTTTTTGTGTGTTAAACTATGATTAATTACAAAAATTTTTATTAATAGTTGTTAGTGGGATTCGATTAATAACTATTTTTTCTATTTTTTTTTTTTAAATTTTGTCAATAAAGTTTTCCATTTACGAAAAAATTAAATTTTTTAACATTTGTTTTGTAGTTTTATTTGGTAATTTAACTTAAACATCTTAAAGCCCGCTTCATTATTCGATTTTGAAAATGGATTAGCAATTATTGTACCAGCCGGACAATAAACAAACTAAATTGATAATCAATTAATTACAACTTGGGAATTACATGAATGGGCATCCGAGCTGATTAATCTACCAAATATGAAACGGATATTTTCTCCAGGGGATGATTATTTAAATACGAAGGAGGATTTGAATTTGATATATTAAATGGCCAAACTTATGGCGGGCACAAAAAACCTTCATTCAGTAATACCCACTATTGCTGGGTTTTCAAAATCGAAAAATGAAGAAGTTTTTAAGATGTTTAAGGTGAATTCCTAAATAAAACAACAAAACAAATGTTAATAAATTCAACTTTATATTAAAACAAGTAAGCAAAGAAAGACTATAGTCGGACGGGGCCGACCATGTGATACCCTACACCACTATCCCTGGAAATTAGCTTTCAGCAAATCAAAATTCATTTATGGAACCATACAAAATTTCTTATTGTAAGAAATAACTTTGTGGATTCCGCCACCTTATCACATTAAGCTTAAATAATAATATAATAAATTGTTCCACAAACATCCCATAAGGGACAAAGAAGACTTCTCTCATATCAATGAGTACACCCCGTTTCATATTTCCTGATATGGGGACCTACAGTTTATCGCCGAGTCCGAACGGCGTGCCCTAAGCCACCACTTGTAGAGAAGTTTTACATGACTGAAATACCCAAAATTATACGCCAGGAGGAGGTCAGTGGGTGCCTTCAACTTCACCAAAGTTAATATTTGAAAAAACTTTAACGGTAGCGACACCAAGTACACTTTGAAAATACAAAACGTGGCGAAGCGACCCCATGCTGCAGTATGTCGCACCTGTTCAACAAAAAGGTAGTAACTCAAACTTTTCTATTTTTCAGTAGAGACAAAAACTGTTGGTACATGAGTAGTAGTATGAACAGTGAAATACCGTTATTTTTGACGAAGGAAATGACAGATTTTTACAGTGGATAGGGTAATTAATTTTCTTAATAAAAAGTTAAAATTTGTAGTTACTACCCTTCTGTTGAACAGGTGTAATTCGTAATAATGCACAAACTGGAAATTTCTCTGTCATGATAGAGACAATTATAGCATGGGATGAAAATGCGGTTCTCTACAAAAAACCCACTTTATATTAAGCAGTAGCCCCGTTATCTACCAAACTCATTATTGTAATTTGTATCAGTGGAAAGGTCAGTCGTTCTTTTTTCATATGTAGGCTACTTTGGCGGTATATGGCCTTCAGAAATTATAGATATACATATAAATATAGACCAAATATAAAATGTTTATATTTTTCATACAAAAGTAATGGTCCATTTCACCCGCTAAATAATATCAGATCATCATCTAAAATTGTAGGCATCTTCTTCGACCTAAAGTCTTACCTCGTGAAAAATTTCGTGACGATTGAGTTATAATTGCGACCTCTGGCGTGTTTATTATTACACTACAAACAAATAATTGGATATATAAGGCTGTAACTGTGTTATCTTATCATGTACACCAACACAATAGAAAGGTCAAACGTTTATTTTCCAAGTATAGCTTACTTACCCGGAATATGTCTTCCAAGAATAAAGTTATAAGCTGTAAATTAAAAATGTTCACAATGTTCACACAATAGTTGTTGTCCATTAACCCTCTAAATATTATCTGATCATCATCTCAAATTGCATGCTTCATCTTCGTCATATAGCCTTACCTTATATTCGCGTTGATCGGACTATTATTGCGACCTACAGAGCCGCTACAAAATTTGATAAAAATTATGTTTTTGGTCCATTTCACCCGCTAAATATTTCTCGATCATCACCAATAAGAATAGGGATCTATTCCGGCCTGAACCCGACTTCCATAAAAAATTTCGTGACGATCGGTCCATAATTGCGGCCTGGAGCGTGTTTACAATTTATAATGGACAGACCGACAGACACACATCTCAAAATCGCTTTATCTCGTCGAGATATGAATATTGGTATACCACATTGGGGGTCTCCGACGAATATTTCGCGGTGTTACATGAATTTTTACTAAAACAAACGTATAATACCCTTTCCACATTGTGGTGTAGGGTATAAAAACGAATTTTGCACCATCGTGTATAGGACAAATTTTCTTGACAAATTTTAAAAAATCTAGAAAAAATACTGTCAAATAGGACTTAAAATTTTTGTTATTAATCGTAGTTTAATACAATAAAACTTCAAGAAAATTGAAGAGTGCAATCATTGATTAACATTGATTTTAAATACAGTGCCCGGAAACAAAGTTAGCTTAAAAGGAGTAGCAATTAAAAAATAAATCCAGTTTGGTAAAAGTGTTCCACAAATTGGGTGCATAATAAAGCGTCAAAAAAGCCTCGGGAGTCTACGACATTGCTTTGACGGCAAGAATCGCTCTTTATTCGCATTTAATCGCTTTAAAATATTTTTGCATCTCTAAACTACAGTCATCGTGATCTTCCCGTATCTAAAGTGTGATGCAAACAAACGTTAGTAAGCTCGTGTCGACCTAGGAAAAATAAAAAAACTGACAAGTAAAAGAGTAATCGAGCGAAAGAAAAAAAAACAGATTTCAACCAAAAATTGTGCGAACTATCATAAAAAATTTATTGGATCAATTTTTTCTATTACTTAAACCATTTCGCAGCCATGTTTCATACAAATGTTGACCTAAACCTACGTCTGTTCTTCTTCAGGTTCGATTGCTGTGTTACTGGACTATTTTTTATTCTTCCTAGGTCGATTCGAGCTTACTACCGTTTGTCTGTGTCAAATTTTCCATACGGGAAGATCACGATGACTGTTGTTTTGAGATGCAAAAATATTTTAACGCGATTAAATGCAAATAATGAGCGATTCTTCCCGTTAAAGCAGTGTCGGAGAACTCCCGAGGCTTTTTAACGCTTTATTATTCATCCAAATTTATGGAACTTTTTAACAAACTAGATTTATTTATACATTGCTACTAAAACAATGTGGCGTTTGAGTGTACAGGAAAACACAGCGAAGATTGGTGTAACTGCCGAAGGTGAAAATTGTCTCATTGTGATCTTATCTGTTAGTTACATAACGTGTTAGAATGGAGATCACTAATTATGATCTTATCTGGTGGTAATGTAACGTAGATCAACAACTAAGCGATTTTATTGAGTTTTATTCTTCTTAGGTACTGGTTATGAGAAGCTGCAAATACTTCTAGTACAGAGTTATAATTAGTTGTATTACAATAGTAGTAGTATAATCTATTTACATAGTTGCTATAGTCATATAACTTTCAAATTAAATGAATCAGTCACAATGGGAAATTGTGAGACTTACAAAATCACAATGACAAAGGTACAAAACTATTAAAATTATTACCATTGAAATGTAGAGGGCGTATAACTGTAATTATCGAAACATGGATTGCTTCAATCTCCCCCTTTGATGCTTTATGCGTCCCGATGAAACATCAGAAGTTACGGATTGTTGAAGTTGCTATTGTTACAGCATCAGGATTGTTGAAACTGCTATGGGTTGACTGCATTATGAACAATCGATTGTTGAAGCTGCCAATGTGCCAATAAGACTGCAGTAATTGTATGAGGATGGCGTTGGAGTAGTCGTGTTGATGTCTAAATAATTTAGAAGACTTTCTGCGGAACCTCCACCTGGAGTAAAGGTGAACAACTAACTAACTAATTTGCCTCCCTCTGGAGTAAAACTGCATCGTACATGTACATTGTTGGTGATTCATCAATCTTCTTTTCTCAACATGGTTCATAGTTCACTTTGCATGTGAATAACTAACGGCAGAGGTGGATGTATGATTTGCTTCTTTTCAACAGGCATTTTCTTCTTGAGGGTCATCTTTGGATTCGTTCCAAGAATTACGCTGCGCTATTGATTTTGTTGTCCCCGGCTATTACCCACAGAGTATGGTTGGTCTGATCGTGAAATATGGCCACGAGTAGGACGACATTCTAACAATCTAGTGTAGATTGTACAGAAAACACAAGTGAGGATTGATGTAGACTGCTGATTGACAAATTGTCTCATTGTTATCTTATGAGATAGCTACATAACGTGTTAGAATGGAGATAACTCCTTTTGATCTTATCTGATGGTTATGTAATGCGTTAGATTGTAGATCATAAACTAAGCGACTTTATTGAATTTTATTCGTCTTAGGTACTGGTTATGAGAAGCGGAAAAAAATACGTCTAGTGTAGAGTGATCTATTTTAGTAGTTATGAACAATAATTAGTTGTATTACAATAGTAGTAGTATAATCAATGTACATGGTTCGATTTAGTTAACTTTCAAACTAAATGAATCAATCACAATAGGAAATGTGGATATTTACAAAATCACAATGACACATGTACAAAACTATTAAAACTATTACTGTTGAAATGTACGAGTAGAAGGCGTGCAACTGTAATTATCGACATATGGATTGTTTCACTACTCCTATTAAGCTACTTGAAATGATCCTTGACTCTGACAACGACAGGTTTTCCTCCTATTCCCCGCTAAAAATGTGGTTCTTGAAAAAGGTTTTGGAGTGTTGAATAAATCTGCAGTTTACTAAATCGACCACAATCACTGAGCTAAATTACTCGTGCATCATTTACGATCAAAAAAGAAAACAACAAATTTAGAAGTGTGAACACTTCAATATTGAGATCATGAATTATAAATTATGAAAAAATAAAAAATTTGCTGTAAACCTCTCTTTATTTCGGGCACTTTTTATTAGATACCTGATAAAACAACAAAAAAGACAAAAACAGATTTTTTCTATTTGGACCAATATTAAAGACGTTATGATTATTTCTTTGCATCTAGTTTTTACAGAATTCGACATTTCATGTTAAAAAAAATATATATCTGAAAATATATTGAAATGTTTTGCTGATGACCAGCATCAACACAACAAAGAATAAAGGAAATTAAAACCACTTTTTGAAAAAGTGTCGTTGAGACTCAACTAACGCGCATAGCAGTGGGAAAGATTTAGTTTTGTTTGCAAGTTCAGTTGTTCGAGTTTAGCTCTTGCCAAAGAAATTCTCGATCAGAGTGTTTCTTTGGATACTAATCTATTTGAGCGAGCAATTGACACTTGGGTATAAAATGTTTCTTGTTGAAACACAAGAAACAAGGGAACTGATGAAGATCTGTGGCGAGATCTGAAACTATAGTCTTCCCTGCCTTACCCCTTGGTAAACATCGCCAACTTCTCCCAGTAATAATTTAAAGTTGTTTTAATAAAATATTAAAACAACGACTATGGGATTTTGCCTGACTATTTTGAAAAACAAAATAAAATTCGCGAGTTTATAAAGAAAAACAAAAAATGCAATATTGTCAAAGGTGCATTAAATGCTCCGAAATATAGCGATTTGATAATAAATTGGTCCAGAATGGTTAGACATTGATTTTAAATTAGATTAACCCTAACTAGAAGTAATTACGAAAGCGTATATGTCATTATAACAAATATATTTATATAATGCATTACTGAACATCAAGTATTTGGTGCGGAAACTTTTTCACGATAGAGACAAAAAAATGACACCGTATTTCATAGTAGTTTTTCATGCTCTACACGGCTATGTCGTGGTATTTTTGATATTTGCAAATATTGCAAAAAACTTATAACCCTAATGTGTATGTGTGTAATGATATGATGATTAAATTCGTCATAAACAAACGTTTATAGTAATATACAAAAGTTTTATCTGTTCGCATTTTGTGCATGAAGTTTTTTTATCGAATCACTTTATACATACGATTTTATGTAATCTTAGGTAAAAACTCATCAAAATTTGATACAGATATAGGAGGTTTTAAAAAAGTCATAACCCTAATACACATATCTAGATATTGCAATTTATATTTATCTACAATTGCCTGCATGAAGGTAATAAATATAGTAATTTCAAAAATGTAATGAATTTAATACAAAATGAGTAAAATAAATAAATAAATAACAAATTAAGTCGACATAAATTCTTTACATTGACTTTAGAAGATATTTCTGTTGTTGTTGATATAATTAGTGGTGATGATATATGTTTGTTTGCTTCTTTGCTTGATTTCCACTAAATAGTCCGGTATTGTTGACTTTGTAGCTGTAATATAACACTATGCAACACTGAAAATGCAAGCAACGTCTAGTATGCATTTTTGAAAGTACCTATTGAGACTACAAAAACCCTAGTATGGTTTTGTCCTCTCAGATCCAGTTCGGATTTTATGGCCTCATCTAAACCGGGCTAAAGCTACAATTTTTTGCATTTATCGGGCCTTCATCTCAGAAACGAATAGGAATTTGGCCTTGCTGCTTTTGGCAATATTGTAGCCCTAACTAGTAGAACTTATCTTTTGAAGAGACTACATAAGAAAAACTCCATCTAGGGCATCAAAATCGATAAAAAAATAGAAAATTTAACATAATTTCTGAAATTCTGGTCTGTATCAGCTAAACTAATGTGAGTTGAACCAAGTAACCCTTTGCAAATAAAGTTCTCAGTAAGTCTTCAGAACATTCTGAAACTCTAAAATGATTACTTCATGTTGTTTCAGCGGTATTTTGCATCATATCTTTTAAAACAAGTATTTCAAACACAGTTCACACCAACACACAGTGCACAGTGGATGCGCCCAACGACAAAAATCAAAAAATTCATGTCATCGTTTTAAAAATTTAAAAATGCAAATCGCTTCAAAACATTCCAAATTTTTCGAAACTCAACTCATTTTTTCCATTTTTCGCGTTTCTTAAGGAGAAAAAGCTTCACAAACATGACTAATTTTGAAGAAAAACTGGATTTAAAAATGAGAAAAAATAGTTATATTATAAGCGAATTTATAAAACAAAGGACTATCATAAACTCTTTAACTTAAGTTGAATCATTTAATAAATTGTCCAAGCTTCATTTTTCTAGTTATGAAAACTCCTCTAAATTGCTAGGGTTGCCAAATATTTTGGTTATAATATTTTGGTAATAATATATTAAAATATTTAATATAAATGTATTGATTTCCATTTTGTTTTTCAAAATAGTCAGGCTTAATCCCATAGTTGTTGTTTTAATATTTTATTAAAACAACTTTAATTTATTAGTGGGAAAAAAAATTGGCGATGTTTACCAAGGGGTAAGGCAGGGAATACTATAGTTTCAGATTTCGCCACAGATCTTCATCAGTTCCCTTATTTCTTGTTTTTCAACAAGAAACTTTTTATACCCAAGTGTCAATTGCTAGCTCAAATAGATACGTGCGCAAAGAAACACTCTGATCGAGAATTTCTTTGGCACTACCTAAACTCTAGCAACTTCACTTGCAAACAAATCCAAATTTTTCCCACTGCTATGCGTTCGTCGATTCTCGACGAAAAAGCACATAACTAATTTGTTGGTATTGCATACTACAGCAATAAACAACATTTTGACGGTGCCCGGTCTCACAATTAGGAGGGTTGGCGTTTTTTGTTTGGGATGACGACTTCTATTTTGTTTTTCAAAATAGTCAGGCTTAATCCCATAGTTGTTGTTTTAATATTTTATTAAAACAACTTTAATTTATTAGTGGGAAAAAAAAAATTGGCGATGTTTACCAAGGGGTAAGGCAGGGAATACTATAGTTTCAGATCTCGCCACAGAGACCGGGCACCGTCAAAATGTTGTTTATTGCTGTAGTATGCAATACCAACAAATTAGTTATGTGCTTTTTCGTCGAGAATCGACGAACGCATAGCAGTGGGAAAAATTTGGATTTGTTTGCAAGTGAAGTTGCTAGAGTTTAGGTAGTGCCAAAGAAATTCTCGATCAGAGTGTTTCTTTGCGCACGTATCTATTTGAGCTAGCAATTGACACTTGGGTATAAAAAGTTTCTTGTTGAAAAACAAGAAATAAGGGAACTGATGAAGATCTGTGGCGAGATCTGAAACTATAGTATTCCCTGCCTTACCCCTTGGTAAACATCGCCAATTTTTTTTTTCACTAATAAATTAAAGTTGTTTTAATAAAATATTAAAACAACAACTATGGGATTAAGCCTGACTATTTTGAAAAACAAAATAGAAGTCGTCATCCCAAACAAAAAACGCCAACCCTCCTAATTGTGAGACCGTGCACCGTCAAAATGTTGTTTATTGCTGTAGTATGCAATACCAACAAATTAGTTATGTGCTTTTTCGTCGAGAATCGACGAACGCATAGCAGTGGGAAAAATTTGGATTTGTTTGCAAGTGAAGTTGCTAGAGTTTAGGTAGTGCCAAAGAAATTCTCGATCACAGTGTTTCTTTGCGCACGTATCTATTTGAGCTAGCAATTGACACTTGGGTATAAAAAGTTTCTTGTTGAAAAACAAGAAATAAGGGAACTGATGAAGATCTGTGGCGAGATCTGAAACTATAGTATTCCCTGCCTTACCCCTTGGTAAACATCGCCAATTTTTTTTCCCACTAATAAATTAAAGTTGTTTTAATAAAATATTAAAACAACAACTATGGGATTAAGCCTGACTATTTTGAAAAACAAAATAGAAGTCGTCATCCCAAACAAAAAACGCCAACCCTCCTAAGTATTGATTTCCTTTAAGTTTTAGTTACTTTCCACAAATTCGCACAAATGGCCACTAGTACCGAAATATAGCCTAGCACCTGTAGATTTCAAAACTGTATAGACTTTTTGCGGAAATTTGCGGTTTTGGCAGTTATGGCCAAAACGTTAACTCCCTTTTTTAGTTGCTAAATTTATATTTTTTGCATTTTTTAAATTATTTTTATTATCCTTTCTTATATTTATGTTCAATATAATGTTTTTGTACTATTAGAGATTTCTATTGTCATGTTAACTTAGAGCCGCATTGAAAACTCGTGAAAGTAAAAGACAAAGTTTTGGGCATGTTCGCTTCAACAAATAATTTTTCATTTTGGGACACCCTAATGTTGGGCCACGCCAAAACGTGGAGATTTTCCCTGCACTGAGGACTACAAATACATTATTACAAGTAATTCTGCAGAAAAAGATGATTAAAGCTTATAAATACCGAAAAAGTATGTCAACCCTATATGGAGCCTGTAGTCAACAGTGGACCGATATAAAATTTCTTTATAAGGTGGTGTTCTGAACTCTGAGTTCATTATTAAAACCTATTCGGTTAGAATATTTGGTTGGCATATGCCCAAATAAATCGATATATAAATCCCCCATATAATTTATATATCGATTTATTTGGTAAACTAAATAATGGACCAATACTGACAATTTTTCGTGGAGATCCTTACTATGCAATAATAACTCCTGGTACGGGATTACAGCAAATTTGGTTGAACAATGTCTTGGTAACAGTAAAATACTTAAATTTAAGATGATTCGTTACATGGGGACCACGCGAAATCTTGGACGTAGGACTGCAATATTTTTGTTAGAGGGTTTTTTGGCCACTAGGACCCATTGATAAAAATTTCAGTTCGATATGTTATCCAGAAGTATTTTTGTCACACCTTCCCATGTAAGTGCCACCACTGTGCAGTGGTCCCACCTTTATGGAAATGAGTGCCAAAAATAGTTCTAATCGAGCTGCCGCCCCCAAATGTTAAACGTAGGTTTATAACAAGCCAAAAAGATAGAAAACCATTTGTAGTGGATGTAAGTCCATATTTGTAGCTCCCATAGAAAGGTACCGCCCGATTTGTGGTATTTTGACGATTTTGGCCAAATTAACCAACCGATTTGGATGTTATTTTGCATTTTGAGTTCTGAGTGAATAAACTACCACCTTGCAAAAATGGTCAATATCGGTCTACGTTTAGGTATAGCCCCCATATAAACGTACCTCCCGATTTTCGAAATTTTGACGATTTTATCCACATTTTCCAACCGATTTGGCTGTAATTTTGCATTTTGAGTTCTGAGTGAGCAAAATACCTCCTTGCCAAAAATGTTCAGTATAGGTCCAAGTTTAGGTATAGCTCCCATATAAACGTACCTCCCGATTTTCGGAATTTTGACGATTTTACGGGATTGGTGTAAGGGGAATAACTTAGCGGGTGGCAGATGGGGGCAGCTGAACTTTTTTTTTATCATAAACTAGAGACTTTCCCCTGCATTCTAACAGACTCACAAATGCTCACAGCATTAGTAAAACTCAACATAAAGTAATAGTAATTATATTAAAAATAGCAGAATAAGTCATTTATTAAAAATTTATTTTTAATGAAGTTAGAAAACGAATTATGAATTTGTTTTTTCGTAAAAACATTGCCAATGCCATCACCTATAAGTTTCACTGTGACAATTGCACATTTACCCCTCCATTTTTTTATAATTTTACACATAACCTACGAATGCTTTGCGGATGTATTTTTCGTTTTTAAGGCCTCACATACAAATCACAACTTCTTCGACTTAACTGTAAATTTACAAAAATAAGGCTGGATGTTAAAAATTTGATATGTTTAGAGAATATTTATTTTAATCGCAATAAAATTTGTGGCCATCAATTTTTCGATTTTTGTCCACGGGCGGAACCACTGTGCAACAGTTTATTCTCGCATTTCGGATTTCACCACATTATTGACATATTTATTTAAAATATACTGACAACAACGTGATAGAGACATTTTACAACAATAACATGTTCTGAAGAGTTGTGTATTACATTCCGGCGAATATTTTTTTCAAAAGAACATTAAGAAAAAATTAACGGCTTTGGAATTGTATACAAATGATGGACATTTTCGATATTTTATAAAATTTGAGGCAATAAATGTAGTTTTTCGAGTTCGTTATTTTTCTAAATATTTTATTCTGGCTCTAATCTACAAATTTGCTTCAGAGGTCGGATGAGGATTCACATAGGTTTCAGAGATATAGCCCAGAATTGCTTTAAAAAGCCAAAAATTCCTCTGTCCAAATTGTTTGCACAAGACTACCTTAAAAATGTTGCACAGTGTAACTATTGTTTGTTCTTCATTCAGTTATATACATTCACTTATTTTCTTTAATAACACATATCTAGATATAGCAATTTATTGCTCTATTCCAGAACCTACAAGAAGCTACTATTTTTTACTTCGATAACATTTTTTCATTTATGTTATCGAAAAAAATAGTAACAATTAGTAGATTCTTGCAGTACTGGAACAGACCATTATATATGTATATCTACAATTGCCTGCGTGAAGGTGATAAATATAGTAATTTCAAAAATTTAATTAATTAAAACAAAATGAGTAAAGTAAACAAATAACAAATTAAGTCGACATAAATTCTTTACATTGACTTTAGAAGATATTTCAGTTGTTGATATAATTAGTGGTGATGATATACTCGTACATACATACCCAGCAAAATGTTTGATCATGTTTGCTTGCTTGCTTCCCACTAAATAGTCTGGCTTTGTCGACTTTGTAGCTGTAATATAACTATTGTTTGTTCTTCATTCATTCATTCTTATGTATATATGTACATTTACTTATTTTCTTTAGAAACTAAATAGTACAGAGTTGCTGTATCAGCATCATAAACTACGAGATAAATGTATAAACAGAGAAATTGTAATGTGCTTGTTTTTTCTACGTGTCGCCCCTGGAAAGTGCTAGCGTTTTCACTTAATTGCACATTGTTTTGTGGTAAATTGCTATATTTTGTTGAATATTTTTAGATGAGGATGAAGATGCGTCCAAGATTACCCACATATTGTCTATTACAAGAATAAATAGTTTTAAAATGTATAGTTATTGCCATTCTAAAAATTGAGTGCGTATTAAACTGACTCAATTCACACTCAGTGAGAGAATTTAGGTGAGAGGATTTCTTTGTCTATACTTTTATTAATCTATGATCTGCATTAATTGTAGCTATTTTCAATTAGGCATAATTTATCAACAAATCTTGGACACAGAGGTACTCGTACTCTATGTTTGGTGATTTAGTCGGCACATGATGCTGAACTTAGATGTGACCTTTCTCTTTGAACATTTGCTGTAGTCGAAATACTACGTCTGTCACTTAGCGCATATTCACGGCTTTGACAGCTTTGAGTTTATAACAAAGCGTCTGACAATGCCTGTTGGGTTATGCTTCCTTTTGCTCATTTATGTTACATCGTCATCCTCCCAAGGACTATCTATACTGCTGCAGGATGATACCATCAACTTGGTATGTACGCCAGAGCAACTTTAGCTGATTGTTTTTTCCGACTTATAATGTTGCTAATTTCGATTCTGTCATGATGTAATAAGCTTTTTATACCATCCACCGTAGATAGAGACCATATAAAGTATATATATTCCTGATCAGCATAAAATTCTTAGTCGATATAACCATTCCCGTAGATCTGTCTGCTTAGGGTGTCCAAAAAACCGGTTTCTCCAAACAAAACGGTTTTCGGTTAACCGAAATTTTTAATTTTTTCAAAAACCGGTTTTTTTCAAAACCGGTTAACCGGTTTAAACCTGTTTTGTGAAATAGGTGCAAAATTGCTCACAATTGATAAATATTTGACAAAAATGTGCGGAAAGGGGTAAATTAAGATTAACGACTTCGTTATTATATAATTATCTCATAATATCCCATTCAACTACGACGTGGGGACAGCAACATTAAGACCAAAAGTGTGCTCTAAGAATAGTAGAAACCCTTACATATATACGATTGTGTACGAAAATAATTAAGTTTACATTTTATTAAGTCTGTATTCTCATTCATGCATTGAGAACCTCAAATTATTGTGCCGGAATCAATCATGCATTTTGTTATCGTTACCCTTTACAACCTTAAATTCGACAAATTCTTAGTTTACTGTATTAATTCAAAAACGTATGAGTAACGTAACCACCTTGTTATATTACGTATACACAGTTTTTTCATAGATCGAACTAGATTGGCACAACTATACATTTTACACAAATGTTCTGTTCCAGAAACTGCAAGAAGCTACTATTTTTTACTACGATAACGTTTGTTCATTTATGTTATCGTAAAAAATGGTAAAAATTAGTAGATTCTTGTTTAGTTTACATTCAAGAATACAATTTTAATTTTATATTAAAAATATTACTCTTTTTTTTAAACCGGTTAACCGACGCAAATAACCGGATTTTTTGATTAACCGAAAATGAAGTTTTTGGCGAAAACCGTTTTCGGTTTTGTAACTCAAAACTGGTTAACCGGTTTCGGTTTTGGACACCCTAGTCTGTCTGTTGAGATCAAGATATAGCTCTTAATATTGAATATAGAGCTTTATAATTTGGTATAGAAGTTTATATTACCTCCATTGATATAGCCGCCAGAGAACAGTACCTCCCGGTTTTCAGTACTTTAAAGGTTTTAGCGACATTATCTTACCGGAATGCCTGAAATTTGATATGTAGTCCTCTTTGGGACAAAAAACTTTCCGTCAGAAATTTGTCAATATAGGTCCACATTTTGGTATAGACCCCACAGAACGGTACAGTCCGATTTTCGGTATTTTCAAGGTTTTAAACGAAATGGCTAAAATTTGGTATTAGGTCTTCTATGGGGCTATAAAGTTTTAACCTAGAAATTTGTCAGCATAGGTTCACGTTTTGACGTAACCCCCATAGAAGGGTACCTCTTGATACCACATTATCCTACAGAAATAATTAAATTCGGTATATAGACTTCGTTGCGGATATACAACAGATAATAGTCGGTATACGTCTACGTTTTGATATAGCACCTATAGAAAGGTACCTCTGGATGTTCGGTATTTTGATGGCTTTATCCACATTATCTGATCGAAATTTGGTATTTAGTATTCGATAAGGAAATGAAACATGCCTACAGCCAATAGGTATCGCGGGTTCTCTGATTGGAAGGTACTAGGATACCGCTCGATTTGAAGTCTTTTAATGATTAGCCTATTATAGTGACTGTAACTTGGTATTTTCGATTCTTAATGGGTAGAAAGTCTCCACAAAGGAAATGATCAATATAGGTTCATATTTTGTAGTATGAAGGTATCTCCAGATTCTACCTATTTTTGACCTTTTTTCTCAAAAACGATCTCCTGTAGCAGGCATGGTAGAACAAAACAGGTAAAGTAAGTACTACAACAAATACAACTCAACAACAACCACATAGGAATTTGTTTTTGTTTGTAACGTTAGTGTCAAAGACAAATGTAAACAAAATAAGGAAATGTCTATAAATTATTGGAATTTAAAAAAAAAAACTAACATTATTTTCACATTTGATTGAATATTTTGGAAAACAAAAATGAAAACTCGTTAGATTTTCAATTTGAATGTTTCCATATCATTCCACTAAGGAAAGTATAATTCTTGCAAATATGTTTGAAGTCGCTGGAAATTTAATGGAAAAGTAGAAGCTGTTTCAATCTCTTGTTTTTGAAATCAAAAAACACACGTTTATTAGGGCTTTATTTTTTCAAACTTATCAAAATAAAGGTTCTACCGCCTCTATAAGCTGTGTTTTAGTGTGCGGTTACATGTGCGGAGGTTACATGTTATTTATATGAAGAAGTCTTTATGGGAAATAGTTTTTTTCTTGTGAATATATTTTTTATTCAAAAAATATATATCCCTAATATACATCGAAGGTAGAAATAAATATAAAAAAATGTCGTATGGAGTTTGACACTAACATTACAGCCCAGTTCAGTCAGCTGGGTATTGCTGCTACCTTTTCTTGTTTCACCATGTGTAGCCGGAATGAATGAATTTTTTTCTACTAATGTCTAAAATAACGTTTATTCTATGTAAATATTATAAAAGTTCACGAACAAAAAAAATAATTATTTTCTCCTTAGAGTCGAGCTTAATGACCAATGATTTTTGCAAGTGAAAAAGGAAAGCCGAGGCCCACACAATCACCACTATGTGACATACATGTTTCGCCTTTGGTAGAGGCTCTTCAGACATATCGGCTGTGGAGCGGATCGCTATCATCTAACAGTTCCTCTTTCAAATGCAATTTGTTTTTACAACGCTAAATATTTGTTCATTCATTGTTTGGCTTCCATGCCAAACGCTTAGCATAATCTTTGAAATTTATGAGTTTGGCTTTGAACGCTAACACGCCGTGACAACACTTTTTTCATGTGGTTTTCAAGGACATGGGTTCAACCCCAGCCTGGCTCAAACATTATGTTTTTGAAAAAATAGTATGAAATAAAAAACATTTTTTTCTCAAAAAATTATTTTCTGTTTCTGTATAATAACTTTTATTCCATATAAATATTGAAAAAGGTCTCACACAAACCTTTTTTAATGGATATAATATATGAAACAAAATTAATCTTAGGTAAATACTCATCAAAATATGATACAGGGATACGAGGTTGCTAAAAAGTCATAACCCTATTGTACATGCATCGTCCAAATGGTAGTAACCCTTGTTTAAAAGACAGTCATACTATCCAGTTAGCGTGGTGGAAGAGCTTAGTACTTAAATTTAAGAGAAAGGAATCTTACTGTTCCATTTTACTATAATGCAACTCGTGGTGGAGGCTAAAAAGATTGCGGCGCGGTCGAACTTTACGCTACTTGCTACTTGTTATTTTGTGTATTCTTATTCAGCAGTGTCTTGAAAAGATCACACGATAGACGGTCGGTCTTCTTGTCTAAAATCTCTTTTGGCTTTGGCCGTATATGATTGCTGAAAGCGGTCTTGTACAATCACCTGACAACTATCGATTGGATATCTATCCGAACACTCGCTGCCAAATTGGTTTGCTGGGTGAACACACTATTTAATATCCAAACCCATCCAAGTTATTTTGATTAACCTCATTTTGATTATAATGCCACATCACTTCTTGAAGTAATTATGACTTCATGAAGATTATCCAACCGAACAGTCTTTGTATAGTACGTTAGTCCATACACGAAAGCAAACACCCAGATGCACTTATGTTTATTTTATCGCATGTAAATTCATATACATATGCATGTGTATGTAAGAACATGTTTATTGATGCAAGATTATGCAAATGTTGTATCAGCTTTAAAAATAACGCAAGAACATTACGGTTAAATGTTGACCCAATTACAAAATCAACTAAACCAAGAGGAAGTATTAAATCTATGTTGTTGATGTACAGAGGACATAATTTAGATTTAAAATTGAAGGGAGGTGTTAACATATCGTCCGTTTCATGGCGCCGTAGACACGAAGGTGTAGAGTTTACATACATTTACGTATCCTTACATATGTACTATAACAAATTTTACTTATTAATTGGACTGCGATAAAGGTGACTGTCTCATTGTATTGATATAATTTCAAATCTATGGGATTAGTTAAAATAACTCTAGTAAAGCTACAGAAAAATCTTTGTCGCTATTGTTTGTTAAGTTTGATTTGCATAAATATATTTGAATATTTCCCTTTGAAAAACGAACTGTTAGAGTTCGGACCGAATTCGTTTCGAAAGTCGGAAACAAATCCAATGTGAATTAAGACAGACCCCTGACGTTGATGTGTTCTTTGACCGAAAGATCGGATGAGAATCTAATATTTTTGCCCACTTTCGAACTCTGACGAAATATCTCATCAAATGTTCGGCCAGAAATTGGAATAATTAATATATAATATATTTTTATTAATATAAAAATGCATTCCGTAAAAGAAAAAATAAACAAATAAATAAAAATCAGCTTGAGCCAGGCTGGAACTCACGTTCCTGAAAAAATTGTTGTCACGGTGAGTTAGAGCTCAGAGCCAAAACTCATAATCTTAAGTGTACCACCCTTTATATTCTACCAAAACGTGGCAGATCCTCGTCTGTTTGATTTATACAAGGGATGTTTTGTACCTCTAACGAAGACAAATTTCACCAAAATGGCGGTGGGTTATTGAAATCACAATATAAAAACGTGGACCTATATAGACAAATTTCAGGTGGAAAGTTTTATGTCCCCAACGAAGACTAAATTGCAAATCGCAGGCATTTTGGTGGGATATTGAGGCCACAACCTTTAAAAAACTGAAGTTACTGTTCTATGGGGGCTATTTGAAGGGGAGGAGCTATATCGATAAATTTTAGTGGACAGTTTTTTACCGAAAATTTTCAGGTGGAAAGTTGTATGCCCATAACAAAGACTTGATGACAAATTGTAGACATTTCGGTTGAATATTTAGGGCCACAACCTTTAGAATACCGAAAATCGAGATGTACCGTTCTATGGGGACTATAAAAAGACGTAGACCTATAACGACAAATTTCAGGTGGAAGGTTTGAAACACCCAACGAAGACTATATACCAAATTCCAGCCATTTCAGTGGGATATTGAGGCACAACCTTCAAAATACCGAACATAGGGAGGTACCGTGCTATGGGGCTGTATGAAGACGTGAATCTTTACCTACGAATTTCCAATGTAAGTCTTTTTATTATACTCCCAAAGAATATTAAATACAAAAGTTTCATCCTTTTATAAATTTACGAAATATCATTTATAAATTTTAATACCGAAAAATTGCAGTGCAATGTTTTATACCCTCAAAGACTAAATACCAAATTTTAGTCATTTGGGTGGGATATTAAGTGAATATCCTTAAAAATACCGAAAATCGGGCGACACCGTTCAATGGGGAAAAATCGATGTCGGATTTTTTTATGCGACACATCCCCTAATGTGCTTAGCTTGATTTTAAGATTAGATGTGCCACTGGGGCTTCGAAATTTTCCATGGTAATTTGTATGTGACCAAAGGTGTATTTTCACGAAAATTCTCTAAAAGCCGCATTTACGGTCCAATCGATGAAAAATTTTTACCAGTTCATTGTTGTGGTTAACAAACGAATCCTACAAAAAATTGTGAAAATCGCATCGAATTTTGATATTAGCTGTATATAGGGCCCATGGAAACGTTGAAACATATTCCGATTGTGATCAAACGTTGGCAATCTTAAAATCTAAAAAAACTAAACACTTTAGGGGTGTGCCGCATAAAAAGCCACCACGCTAATGGGGGCTATAGAAAGACGTGGACCTATACCGCAAAATTTCAGCCATTTCGATTGGATATTGAGGACACAACTTCAAAATACCTAACATCGAAAGTGAGGTTTTATAAGAGTTATATGCATTTTAAGAAAACTCAAGGAGTATTTTTTTAATTTTGAAATTTTTGTTTGTTTTTATGGTTTGTTTATTGGCGCTTGAATTTTTTTAAATAGTTCGAACATATGAAAGACTCAGCATTTTGGATTTTAACCTTGAAGTTTAATTCCTCTGCAACTACTAGACCCAATTCGAATGTTTTAAATGCAGCGGAAAGTTACAGAGTTTGATTTCGATTCGAATTTCTTAATTTTGTTTTTGTATTAAACCACGACAAATTACAAACATTTTAAATCATATTTGTTATTGGGATTCGAATTGCTGGTGCCAATACCATCCATCAATTCAATCGAGGACAATAGAAGCGAATGTGTCCACGCTTAAAAGCTAATCAGCGGTACCGATAGTCCTGGGGAGGATGGCAATGCAGCATCAACTAGCTAAAGGAACCATAACCCAACAAATATTGCAAAACGCTTTTTTTTAAGTTCAAATCACCAACGGTGTACCACCACTTTTCCACTGAGGGCATTGAAGTCCCAACACCATGTTAGAGGTAGTTTACACTATCAATCAATGTCATATGACACAAAATAAAAACATTCCATATATACCCACGCAGGCAATGTGGACACGTAATTTTATTACAATTTTGCTGGTGTGGACGAACAAAGTAAATGGCGTAAGGAAAATCCCCAATATTGCACATATTAGCGACTATATAATGATAGAAAATTTCATGTCATATGACATTTACATATAGTGTAAACTAAGGGGTAGTTAGCAATCCACAATGCGTTCTACAAGAAAGCTGCTCGAGGAAAGGAGTACTTGGTAATCACGCTCTATCTAGTAAAGTAGGGATACACTTTGACGGCATACATCTTGAGAGTTTTGATGATAAAGCTTAAATAATCGCGGAAGGACTCCGGAAAGTGGTAGATGTGTTCAAGCTTTGGGAATCCTTTGTATTGATTGTTGTCGATTTAATAAGCTTAAATGACAGGCATCATGTGCTGAATGGCGTTCTTCGCATTGTCATGGCGTACGTCCGGTACTTCTTTCGGCAGGATTTGATGAGCAATTAGGCACAATTGAAAGCAGCCTTTAACAATGGTAAAACTGAGATAAAAGACACAGTCGGCTGCAGAGACGACATGATGTTTATCTTACACCACTTCACTCAGATGAGTGAGGTCCTTTTGAAAAAATTAAGTACATCCCAAACATCTGCAATGCACGCTCGAAATCTCGTCTCATTCTAGCTCCTCTTGAATTTCTTCTAATGCCTGAAATATGGGTCAGGTTGCATGAAATCTGTTCATTAATTTCTTACATCGTGATACCCTATTCATTTTATGAAATAACTTATCCTCCAAAAATGGTCTCAGGTAACATACGAGATACCTTATGAAATTCATTCCGTCATGTTTAGTGTACAATAAAGTGCGAATAAGATCGACTTCCATAATTATAAAGGATAATGACAAGGTGTTTATGTACTTAGTAACACGTACGTGTGTTTGTTTATCACTAAATGCACACACACATACCTACATACATACATGTAGAGAACCGGTATCGATGAATTTTAATTATTCCTTGAACACGAATGGGCAAAGCTTAGAGAGTGAGCGTATGGTTTACACAAACTTATGTTAGACAACTTTCCGCATTTAGTCACCTAGTATGTTGTGTGTAAAAGGTGAAAGTGTTTCCGGCATAAAAAGCTCAACAAATAAGCAATATTATACCTCATACTTATGTACATGTTGTTATGCATTCATATTAGTTTGTGTGAATGTGCATTTTGCTAAAAGGATTATTGTGTTGAAGTATTCATTGGCCGTGAGATGAATGAACAAACGACGTTTGACGACATGCAAGTAAAAGCTAACGTTTATTTATTTAATGTAGGTAAGATGTAGTTGTGTGGAACACACACACATATTTCGATTACACGTTCTATTTGCATTATGACCCCAAGAGAATGGATTTTCCATGTGACAAATTTCCTTTGAAATTAAACAAATTAAGCGTTTGTTTTCATTAAGACTATGTTCTAAATTTCACAATAAGCAGGTGAAATAGAGAAAAAAATCTACATACATTGTTATAACGCTTACTAAAGTTAAATATTTTAAAATATATCTGTAATATACTGATATGAGATTTGTTGGTGTAGCTCGAAAATAGCGGATACATGACTTTATGAAGGTTTCAAAGATCAAGACAAAAATTTCTCTCTCTGTTGGTCGAATCGGACAAAATTTGTCATTGGAAATTGTTTTACCAGTTCATTGTTGTGGCTAAAAAACGAATCCTACAAAAAATTGTGAAAATCGGATCGGATTTTGATATAGCTGCGATAGGCTGATTTTAGGTATTTTTGTCTATGTCAAAATCAGATCCAATTTCCACAATTTTTTTGTATTATTTGTTTTTTAGCCACAACCATGAACTGGTAAAAATTTTCATCGAATTTACGTGAAAATGCACATTTGCCCCATACAAAGTACTATGGAAACAAAGATCGCCCGGGTTAAACTTAACCGATCGTCATAAAAATATACTAGCGGCACTAGAAAACCTTCTGGCCTAGGTAACACGCTGTGTCGCCAGGGGTTATTTGATATTTTTTTTGGAAAGTTGGATAGTTTTTAGCCTTATCGTACTCAGGACTGTTTGACATGCGACCATGTGTTGAGTTGTTTCCAGTGACTGGAAAAAAATCACCTTGCAAAGAAAAGATAGAATTTACTTGTGAACATTTTCATCCTAAAATTGTTCACAACTTTCGACATGGATAACCACGGCAATAGTGCATCGATCAAATTAAATCTTTGTATGTCGATAAACGGCCATACTGTATCACTATGAAAAACTGGTTTAATGAATTCAATCGTGACCGACACGCAAAAAAACTAAAGTCGTGAGGGTCTCCCAAAATCGGCTGTTGTGCCAGAAAAATCTAAGCCGTGCGTGAACGGAAAATGCAAAATCGCCATGTTATATACGGTGTGATAAAGGCATCCTTGGGCATTTCTTCCAGCCTGACAATCTGTTCCATTTTGACAAAAAGGTCTCAGACTTCTCAGACTTTTTTTCTTTTTTGTTGGTCTTCTATCATGTTGCAGTTCAATTGTATGTCTCAAAAATGTCAAAAGAGCCAACAACATAAGAAACAATTCAAATGACCACGTTAGGTTGTTTTTATCGAATCACCTCATAAATAAAATTTTATAGGATTTTACTCAAACTCATCAAAATATAATAAAGGATTCATGCAATATGCAAAATCTGTATCATTTAAATTGACCACAATAAGCCACCGTCATTCATTTGTCCAATTAATTAACTTGTAATGTATATTTGTGAAATATATTCCATGGATTTGTATACGAATATAGTATTTTTACAAATCCAAATATACATTACTTGTTACATACATACATATGTATTCACATGTTTGCAATATTAATAGGATTACGTACAATTTACATATATCTACATACATATTTAAATTAACATACATAAGTATGTCCATCTATATAACGAAATAACAAATTTTAACAAATATATGGCTAGTGGCCGACTATTGGATATAGTGGCCGAATATTGTTACAAATGCATTTTTAAAAAAAAAATTAAATTTTCACAAATATAAGAAAAAATAATTAAAAATGTCCTTATAAAATCTAAAACTACACAAAATTTCGAGTTATGTCAACCGAACTTCAATTGGACACTTTCACTCGCAGAGGTGAAAGATTGAAAATAAGAAAATGCTTAAAAGGCCGCCTATTGGTACACTTACCCTACAATCTTATAATTAGCAGAAGTATGATTAGACGTATGCCCCTATAACTAAAGCACACAGTCGTATCTCCTTTCTTGTGGACGGGACACAGGATGCTCAGGTTTCAATCGTCGGGTACGCCTTCTTCCTGCCAGGTGGTGCTAACTAGCAGATGCATAAACTCCATCAGCGTATCGCTTTCGGTTTGAACAGCTCAGATGGTATGCCATCGGTTCCTGCTGCCTTATTATTCTTTAGTCAGTTAATTTTTGTTTTTAACTCATCTTGGCCAAGCTGTTGCATAAACTCCATCATCGTATCGGTTTCGGTTTGAACAGCTCAGATGGTATGCCATCGGTTCCAGCTGCCTTATTTTTCTTTAGTCGGTTAATTTTTGTTTTTAACTCATCTTGGCCGGGCTGGTCTCTGGTCTCCACAGGAGTATGTGTCTGTACCAAAGACATCAGTTTCATTGTTCATTTTTTGGTAAAAGTTTCGAACATCATTCTGGCTCCTGTACGTACCGCTTTCTTTCACACTCCCGCTTTCCCATTTTTTTCCTTTTCTCCCGATACCACTCTCGTCCGCTACGCGTTGCTACTGTAGCAGAACGACACTCTTGATCATACAAAGGGTTCCTTTGTGGAGGTCTCTGGTATCCAAGTATGAGTTTTGCAGCTGTTTGCATGGTGTGAACAATCGGAACGAGGAGTACTTTGAATAAGCAATTGGGCCAGTTGTTGTGATTACATTTTTCCGATGTCCAAATTCCTCTTTGTGGCTGTTCGTACTTTATTTACTACGTTTAACAGGTACGAGCCTTTACTGCAATATGGTGGGGATCCGTCGATGTGTAATCCTCGGTACGATTGTAAATCCAAGATACTCGATGAATGTATTCCATATATCACAACGCAATCAATTTGATTTGTGACCAAAGAAGGTGGAGGATTTTAGCTAAAATTTTTAACCCAACTAGAAAAAAAGTAAGTAAGCTGTAAGTTGACATTTGAGGTTCTCTGTGGTCACGAAACTTATTCATCAAAAATCATCAACAGAGGTGCATGTTTTGATATAGCACGTTACCTCCCTATTTTCGGTATTCTGAGGATGTTATCGACAATTTTTAACAGAACTAGCTGTAATTTGACATGTGAGGTTTTCAGTGGTCACGAAACTTCATCACAAAATGTTGTCAAAATAGGTTCATGTTTTGGTATAACCCCATATAGCGGTACATTCCGATTTGCGCTATTTTGATGGTTTTACAATTTTTAACTGAACTGGAGATGACTTTTCCTGTACAAAAATTCACCGGAGAAGAATTTCCCATACAAAAGTTCACCGGAAATGACATTTCCTATACAAAAGTTCACAGGAGATGACCTTTCCTATACATAAGTTCGCCGGAGATGACTTTTCCTATACAAAATTTCACCGGAGATGACTTTTCCTATACAAAAGTTCACCGGAGATGACTTTTCCTATACAAAAGTTCACCGGAGAGGACTTTTCCTATGCAAAAGTTAACCGGAGATGACGTTTTCTATACAAAAGTTCACCGGAGATGACTTTTCCTATACAAAAGTTCACCGGAGATGACTTTTCCTATACAAAAGTTCAGCGGAGATGACTTTTCCTATACAAAAGTTCACCGGAGATGACTTTTGCTATACAAAAGTTCACCGGAGATGACTTTTCCTATGCAAAAGTTCAGCGGAGATGACTTTTCATATACAAAAGTTCATTCGGAGATGACTTTTCCTATACAAAAGTTCACCGGAGATGACGTTGTTGACATTTGAGGTTCTCAGTGGGAACAAAAGCTCTCCACGAAAAATCGTCAACATAGGTTCATGTTGTGGCACAGCCCGCATACAGCGGTACCTCTCTACTTTTTTTTGATATTTTGAACGTTTTAGCTGCAAGTTTTAACCGAATCAGCTGTAATTTAACGTTTAAAGTTCTCAGTTGTCACGAAATTTCTCCTCCAAAAAATCGTCAACATAGGTTCATGTTTTGGTATGGCCGGTATGCAGTAGGGTTATGACTTTTTGACATTTTTTTCAAAAAGTATTTTCTGTAGTGAGAATGAATGAACTTTTGCCTACTAGGTATTAACATTAACTCCATTTTATTATAAAAAGGTCCCGCATAAACCACTTTGAAAAAAATGTTTTTTTCGAAAAATACTATGAAATGAAAAAAAAAAATCATCAAAAAATCATTTCCTGTTGCACGGATGAATGACCTTTTGCCTATTAATGACTAAAATTGCTTTTATTTCACATAAATATTGAAAGAGGTCCCGCACAAACCACTTTTAATTTTTATGATATATGAAATAATGTTATCTATAATATAAACTTATATATATGTAATAATACGTTGATAAAATATTGAGAAACCAACGGTTATGTCGTGTGTTTCTATATTTTATTTTTAGTTAAATATCTGCTTATAGTGACTTCAAAAAAAAAAAACTTTAAAAGCTTTTTGTGCGGAAGCTTTTATTATCTAATCACTTTCTAATTAAGATTTTATGTAATCTTATGTAGAAACTCATCACGATATGATACCGGGATATGAGGAAGTAAAAAAGTCATAACCCTTGTATGCAGCGGTATCTCTTAATTTTTGGTATTTTTAACGTTTTAGCTACATTGTTTAAAGAAACTACCCATAAATTGGCATTTGAGATTCTCAAAAAGTACGCACTAAAAATGTTCAATATTGTTTTACTTTTTGGTATAGGACCCATCTAAGCGTACTATCCGATTTTCAGAATTTTGAAGATCCTATTGGTCAAAACACTTATCTACCAAAAGTTGTCGATATAGGTCGATGTTTTTGTATATTCCCTACATAAAGGTACCACCCAATTTTTGGAATTTTGAGGGTCTTGCAACATTTTTTGACGGAACTACCCGAAATATGAGGATATGAGGAAGTAAAAAAGTCATAACCCTTGTATGCAGCGGTATGATTTTTGGTATTTGTAGGGTTTTAGCTACATTGTTTGCAGGAACACCCATAAATTGGCATTTGAGATTCTCAAAACGTACGCACTAAAAATGTTCAATATTGTTTTACTTTTTGGTATAGGACCCATCTAAGCGTACCTTCCGATTTTCAGAATTTTGAGAATTTTGAAGATCCTATTGGTCAAAACACTTATCTACTAAAAGTTGTCGATATAGGTCGATGTTTTTGTATATTCCCTACATAAAGGTACCTCCCAATTTTTGGAATTTTGAGGGTCTTGCAACATTTTTTGACGGAACTACCCGAAATATGAGGATATGAGGAAGTAAAAAAGTCATAACCCTTGTATGCAGCGGTATGATTTTTGGTATTTTTAGGGTTTTAGCTACATTGTTTGCAGGAACACCCATAAATTGGCATTTGAGATTCACAAAACGTACTCACTAAAAATGTTTAATATTGTTTCACTTTTGAGGGTCTTGCACCATTTTTTGACGGAACTACCCGAAAATTCCCAACTAAAATTATAAACATAGATCCAGGTTTAAGTATAGTCCCCATATAACGGTACCTTCCGATTTTCGGTATTTTGAGGGTCTTAGCAACATTGTTTGACGGAATAGTCCCTGCAGTCACAAAATTTTCCCACCAAAAATTGTTAATATAGGTCTACACTTTGATATAGCGCCCATATAAAGGTACTATCTATTGAACACATTTTTAGATTAGATAATTCAGGCATTCGGGGTAGCCGTGGTTGAAAATTGTTTGCATCAAACATTTTGGACAGGGAAGGAAAATAATTATTCCATTTTACTTATGCATTGGTTCAATTATGCAGAATATATCTACAGTGTCTATTCCTATATGTATTAACACAGGTATGTATGTATGTATGTGGCATACCAATTAAGTATAACACATGCAAAACACATATCATATCCAGAAGTGATTTTATAAAATGAATCCTTTTTACTTTAGTTATTTAGGTATCATATATTTTGGTGTATCTGTTTGGAAATTCATTTTTTGATTTAGAAAATCTTAAAACACATGAAGCCGATAAAATGTAATTTATTCAATTCATTGCTTTGCATTTTTAGATATTAATGTATGTCGTAGTAAAAAACCAGTAAGGAAAGGATCAAAGTCGGGCGGGGCCGACTATATGATACCCTACACCACTGTGAATATGTAAAATATAAATCGGAGCTATATCCAAATCTTAACCGATTTCGATATAATTTGGCACATTTATTTCTAGACCGAATTCAGTGAAACATACCAAATTTCATCAAAATCGGATGTATGTAGCGTGTTTGGTGCAGCAAATACGTGAAATCGGGCGAAGATATATTTGGGAGCTATAAACAAATCTGAACCGATTTCGATATAATTTGGCACACTTATTTCTAGACCGAATTCAGTCAAACATTCCAAATTTCATCAAAATCGGACGTATATAGCGTGTTTGGTGCAGCAAATACGTGAAATCGGGCGAAAATATCTATTGGAGCTATATCCAAATCTGAACCGATTTTCACCAAAAGCAATAGCGTTCTTCATATGGCTAAAAAATTGTAGTACCCAATTTTCAGCTGAATCGGGCAAAAAATGCGACCTGTACGTTGCGAACAAAAATACATGGACAGACGGACGGACATGCATAAATCGACTCAGAAAGTGATTATGTGTATATACCCAAAAGGAACTATGGGTCTATTTCATTTCCTTTTGTATGTTATGTACATACAAATGCACAAAGACATAATACCCTTTACCACAGTGTAGGGTATAAAAAACAAATAAACTAGCAATATAATACATAAACAAATATAGACATACATACATACACAAATATGTTGGCGTATTACAAACAAAACTAAAAAACTGTCAAAAAATGCATTCCTACGATGCTTTCATAGATGGTCTCATTTCAAAACAAAGGATGTACTAAACTATTGTAATATATATTTTATTTTGCATTTTTTTTTGCAAATATCAAAAATAAAAACACGAAGCCATATATACCTTGCCGTTTAAATGCATATGGTGCAAACACAATATTCATAAAATTTTCAACGTTCCCACGAATTTGATATAGAAACAAACTTGAACATTTTACAAAAATCAGTTCAGATTTAGTTATAGCTCTCATATATACCTTCGTCCAATTTCATATATAATGCATCAAACATGCTATGTTAGTCCAATTTTAATAAAGTTTATAGATTACAATTGAAAATGGTCTAGAAGCAAGCTTACGAAATGTTGTAACGATTGCACAGGGATCAAAGTTTTTGATCAGCGGCGCGAAATTGTGAACCAGTATAAGTCATTTGGAATACCAAACATCCTAGGAGTAATATAAACTTCTATACCAAATTATAGAGCTTTAACTTAAATATTTGGAGCTGTATCCTGATTTCAACAGACAGACTACGGACAGATCTTTATGTCGATCAAGAATATATGTATGTACTTTATAAGGTCTCTGACGAATATTTCAATGAGTTACTTATTATACTCATTACAACCCAACAAAATAAATTGGAAGTTGTGCAATGTAGACTAGTTATTTCACGGCATGTTTTAATGCAGTTCAAACGGAGTCGTGAAAAAGGCACTCCATTCCCTACATTTTAACCCCATTCGGATGCGATCCAACGAATTACATCCTTTTCTTACATTTTAACAGTATCTGGATGCAGTTCAATCGGAGTCGTGATAAAGGTTCTCCAATTAATTACATTTTAACAGCATTTGGATGCGATCCAACGATTGGCATCCATTTCTCACATTTAAATTGCATCAGGATGCAGTTCAAGGGAGTGGTGAAAAATTTTACAAGTATTGCTTAGTGATCCCTACAAACAAGCAAGCCAATTCGTGGATACCTACAAGTTAATCAATTTCTAAAATTTTTATATAAAATAAAATATACAACCAAAAGTTGGGAACATTTTTACGGTAACTCGCGAGAAGAACATTTCCTAATGAAGTGCTGTTGGAGTACTTGTCGAAATCTCAACTGGTGATGGGAAGACAATATAAGAACCCCTTTAGCAGATGAAGCAACAACATTTCAGCTTGGAGAGAAGACGAAACAGACTCAGTTGCGATTGAATTTAGTGAAGAAATTGCATAATTTGTGTTAATGTAATAAAGTTTGTAATATTTTTGTTATACACAAATTATACATTTTTTTTACTTTGCAATGCCTTGCATTTTTATTGCATCTTTGAACTGCATAAAGCACATTCCGAAGAGTGCCTTTTAACTCCATCCAAAGCACTGCATCCAAACACGTGCTTTGGATGCAAATTAGATTGCATTCTATTTTACCCTAATGGGTTAGTTAAAATGCGATTCCAAAGTGATAGTTAAAATGTAATGCCAATGGATTAGTTAAAATGTAGTGCTAATGGAGTGCGTCATTCAGTAGTCACGCTCTTGTGAAATCCATGAGTGAAAATGCATAATTTGATGCACTTCCAAATCACTTGTACATATGATTTAACTGCATTCATGGAGGCAAACTATTTGCTGGGTATGTACGTGATGAGTACAGCATGAGCATGTGTGTCACGCTACAAAACCAATAGTTGTGAATTTAACGCTGGGTATGTACGTAATGAGTAGACATCGGATTTTGCATATTTGCATATTTTTTAATATTAAAGATACGAAGATTCTTATTGGACCAAAATTCGTTTCAAAAAATCTAAATTCAATGGCAGGGTCATATTTCTTATTTATTTTGCATATTTGCATATTTTGCATATGCACAAAATATGCAAAAAATATGCAAAATATGCAAAAAATATGCAAAATATGCAAAAAATATGCAAAATATGCAAAAAATATGCAAAATATGCAAAAAATATGCAGAATATGCAAAAAATATGCAAAATATGCAAACAGATTTTGGCCGAAAATCGTCATAAAAGTCGTAAAATTGTCATTTAAAGTTGGAAAAACCATCAAAAAATACATAACAGTGTTCTAAACTAAGACTGTTGGCCGTATAAAGTCGATTTTTTTCAGCAGATTATTAGGTTATGGAGACCATTTACGACAGTGTGGTGTAGGGTATAAAAATATGGTATCGTAATATCATTTTTTTATTATTAAGCTATGTAAAAATATAAAATTTGATAAAATATCAAACGTTTTATGTAAAATTCAATATTTTCGTTTTTGGTTTTAACTCAAAGGACCAAATGGATCTCGGATTTTTTAGCCGGGAGCCGCCTAAACCTTTTAGTATTGTTAGATTTTAAGATTGCCAAAGTTTGAGCACAATTCGAATATGTTAAAACGTGGTACTGGGGCCTCGAAGTTATGAAAATCTATATTTTTTTTTTTTGCTATTTGGCGACTTCGACGGCCCATATATGTGGAACGGTTAAAGCTACTTGCCCGTATTACGCATTTAATTAAAAGCTATTCTGTTCTTAACATTTCTTGCTGAACAACAAAGTACGTATGTAAGTGTTACTGAATTCGAGATGATAAACCCCATGTCCCGAAAAAGGCCTTAGGGCAAAAATGGAGTCCATTAAAAAAACTTTTTTCTTCCTATATTATCAAATTTTTGCGAATGAAAACGAATATATTTTACTTCATTTGAAAATGTTCCCTATTAGGGCGAAGATCTATTTTAATATTAATTTTAATTCATTTCTCGTTGGAGTCGAGCTTAATGACCGATGATGTTTGCAAGTGAAAAAGGAAAGCCGAAGATTCGAACCCCCACAACCACCATTATGTGACATGTTTCGCCTTTTGTAGAGACTCATCAGGCATATCGGCAGTGGAATGGCATCGCTATCCATCCAACATTTCCTTTTTCAAATGTAAGTTTGTTTTTACAAAGATGGACATTTATACATTCATTGTATGGCTTCAATGACAAACGCTTACATTTTGTTCATACATATTTAAATTTACATAAGGGACTGACATAATGTGGTTTTGGAGCCAGCTAGATACAGATGACAACTTGGTTATGAATTCGACTCCTTGCTATGTCGCTCACAATTTTCAAGTTATTTACCATCCTTTACCCCTCCTGGCAATTTATGTTCTGCGGTCAAGTTGCATTATCTTTTTCAAGAAATTTTGAGTTAAAGTTTAATCTCTTGAACAACAATTAAGCTTCACTTGTAATTATGTCTGGTAAACTTTTTTCTAGGAATTTCGGCAGTTGATTTTTGTAAGTTTGGATCGATTATTTCTGGAGAAATTTCTTTGTTTTGTTAAGATTTTTGTCGTCTTTTGGATCTTTACGGTGTTTTGTACTATCAGATCAAACAATGCCAGACAAATAAGTTCAGGACTAAGGTACCACATATGATTTATCACTTTGTTATTTCCTTTATCTGATATTGGTTTGTGAATGCCTTTCGTATTAAGTAAATCTTCAATGCGGTTTAGGTCTTGTTTTGGACCTAAAAATATTTCTGAATATCGTTTTCACTATTTTTTGTATTAAACTCAATCTATTGTCTCTATTTCTTTTTAACCTATTGATAATGTTTACTCAATATATCCTATATTATATCTCAACAATTTTCTAACAAGTTTGTACGGTGGTACAGAAGCTCTCGACCTAATATCTGCTCGAGCTGGTGAGACCCCATTTTTCTAGGCATTTGTACACTGCTAGTTCTTGTTTCTCCCATGAGCTACTATCAGTTTCAGGAACACCTAGGAGTTGTTATTTACCCCCATGTGATACCAGGACAGCAACCCGTTTTTTCTTCCCTGTTTTGAGAATATCTGGTAATAGTTTTCCATGTCAGTGCACACAAATAGCCTCGTTCCTTAAAGCTGTTGCGTTTATTTTTCACGGTTTATTCTCCGCTGTCCACGGATAAAGCTTCTAGAGATCTTATATTTCTAGGGATCCTCTCCGATAGCTTCTACTGTAGCCATAATGATACTAGTAACGTTCCTATTCACCTTACAGGGGTCCAGCACCAATGACAATTGCATAATTACGATTTTCTTGAAGCCACACTTGATTGTTTTCGGGACAGATGGTTCTTCAGATTCTACGATACGTTTAGCATCAAAACAAGACCTAGACCTCATTGAAAATGTATTGAAATATGAAAACATTGACACACAAATTTCAGAAAAAGGAAATAACAACAAAATTAATAATCTGTGTTATCTTAGTCCTGAACTTGCTGACCTGGCATTGTTTTATCCAACGGTGCAAAACGCCGTAAAGAGCCAGAAGGCGACAAAAATCTTAACAAAGCAAAGATCAAAATTTCTTCAGAAATATTCGATCCAAACTTCCAAAAGAGCAACTGCCGAAAATCCTAGAAAAAGGTCTGGCATAATTCTTGTTGTTCAAGAGATTAAACATTAACTCCGAATTTCCAGGAGGCGCAAAGGATGGTAAACAACTTGAAAGTTGCGAACTACATAGCAGAGCGTTCTTCAAGTAGTCAGCTGTACCCAGATAGCTCCAAAACCACATGATGTCTGACTCTCGAATAAATTTAATTTAGAACAAAATGTAAAAGATATTTGTTTTCATTCCAAAAATTGATAAAAATGAAGAAAATGTTTTTTTAATAGTCTCCATTTTTGCACAAAGGCGTACCTAGTCACGTTTTTCGGGACATTGGCTTTATTATCTCGAGTTCTGTAATACCTATTTAGTATTAGATTTATTATATATACTAATATTTTGTTGTTCAGCAAGAAATGTTAAGAACAGAATGGCCTTTAATTTAATGCTTAATATGGACAAAAAGCTTTAATCATTCCAGAGAAATAGGTCGTCGAAATCGCTAAATAGCCAAAAATCGAGATTTTCATAATGTCGAGGCCCCAGTGGCACATGTTAACATATTCCAATTGCGCTCAAACTTTGACAGTCTGACCAAACAAAAAACTTTATGCGGTTGCCGCCTTAAAAAATCCGACATCGATTTGTTCCCTTTGAACAATAACCAGCCCAACGCAACAAATTATAACAAAGAAAATATTAAATTTTACATAGAACGTTTGATATTTTATCAAATTTTATATTTTTGCATAGTTTAATAATAAAAATTTTTATTACAATACCATACTTTTATACCCAACACCACACTGTCATAAGAGGTCTCGATAACACAATAATCTGCTAAAAAATCAACGTTAAACGGCCATCTATCTTAATTTAGAACATTTTGAAGATTTTTGACGATTTTTCTAACATTAATTGACAATTTTACGACTTTTATGACGATTTTCGGCCAAAAACTGTTTGCATATTTTGCATATTTTTTGCATATTCTGCATATTTTTTGCATATTTTGCATATTTTTTGCATATTTTGCATATTTTTTGCATATTTTGCATATTTTTTTCATATTTTTTTTGCATATTTTGCATATTTTTTGGCATATTTTTTGCATATATTTTGCATATTTTTTGCATATTTTTTGCATGTTTTTGATATGACCCTAAATATCGAAAAATTGACCCTTAAAACGCCTAGATCCAAAATTTGAGTCCAATCAGATGAGAAATAAAAAACATGCAAAAATCCGATGTCTAGTAATGAGTACAGCATGAGCATGTGTGTCAGGCTACAAAACCGAGAGTTGTGAATTTAACGCTCACCGTCGATAAACGAGTTTATGATAACAATTATGTCAAAAATATTCGGTTTTTAATTTTACCAATAATAACACCTCAGTATTTTAGAAGCCCATACCCAATAACAAAAAAACCAAAAGCTTAACTAAATGTTGGTCCTGTGGTAACTAAAAAATGTAAGGAACATGCATCCATGGCAACCCTGTAAGCGAGAATAACAAAGAAAACTTTGTTAACCCTGTTTTCTATGCGTCAAAAATATTCGGTTTTTGTAACTTTTGTTAAATATTTGGCCAAAAAACAGGTAATTATCGAACTTCTTCTGCAATATTGGTAAACATTTTAATAACTGCGAACATAATCTTTGTTCCTGTGTGCTAAAATATTATATTTTATAGCAACTTATTAAAATTTAGCGCTAAGGAAAAACACTGTCCTAGAAAAGAGAAAACTTGTTATATTTCAATATAAAAACGGCAGAAATAATTAATCAATTTAATTTTCTTGAAATTGGTCACCGAGTCCTAAACGACTTTTAGAAGATAGAATATATGCTCTTACATTAAAAAAAATCATATGGCTAAAGCTTTTCATAGCCTTGTAACACATCACAAAGCATGTAACCAATAATCTAGTTCAAGTTTCGCCTTGATGTACCTTAAAAACTTGATGTACATCAGAAATTTGGTGAAATGGAGTTAGATTGGAATCTCTAAGCAGGAAAATCAGTATACCACCAATTTTCTGGCCTTTACTGTACTCTAACACAAAAGTCTAAAGGAGCTTTTAGGAGGCATGTACATATTTACCAATGACTTATGATGTGTTACAAGGCTATATATTCGACTAAGTATTCAAAAATAAGCAACATTTCTTTTTATTTCTGTGGTTTTTATAATGAAATATAACCAGTTTTCTCCTTTCTAGGATAGGGTTTTTCCTTAGCGTTAAATTTTAATAATTTGCTATAAAATATAATATTTTTGGACACATTAAAATATTTAACAAAAGTTACAAAAACCGAATAATTTTGACGCATCGAAAACAGGGTTAACAAAGTTTTCTTTGTTATTCTCGCTTGTAGGGTTGACATTAATCCATGTTACATACATTTTGCAAATGCCACAGGACCAACATTTTTCCAAGCATTTGGTTTTCTCGTTATTGAGTATGGGCTTCTAAAATACTGATGTGTTATTATTGGTAAAATTGAAAACCGAAAATTTTTGACCCTCATTGTAGTATGTAGTGGGTTTACATCGGTTGTGCTCAAAATATTTTGTGCATTAGTCTCTCTGAGTGAGTCTTCGTTTGCTAAATCACGACAGATGAGAATAAAGAGAACATATGTTGTTGTTGTAGTCACGTTAACGTATATGGGTGATCTTGGCTGGCAATGATCTACATTCGTATAAAAGTTTACCTATTGAGAAACATGACCGGGTTGTTGAGATAAATCCTGAGACTTCTTAAACGGAAATAGAGTTAAAAAAACATTTTAATTTACATATATGTATTTTTAAAAAAATGTGTAAATCGAGTAATTGTCAAAATCACTTGGTCCGCATGTGATTTCCATGTACAGCAAAATCATATCTTTGAATTTGTATACATTTTTCGACATGTAATTTGGAGGCTAAGTTGTAGCAACGGCTGCATCTTAATATTGAAAAACCTATAAGACATGGCTAATTTCCACAAAGTGCATACAATTTTTGTATATATTTCAATACGGCGAATCAAGAAACGTGGATGTAAAATTTCACAATATTTTTGGGACAAAATATGTATGAAAGCAGTGATTTTCACGTACGGCATGATCATTTCTTTAGATTTCTAAATTCTTTTCGAAATTTAATTTGGAGGCTAAGATGCTGCTTTTCAAAAACCTATAAAACATTGCTAATTTGCGCAAAGGCCATACAATTTTTGTCCGCATCCGTATTCAGTGTCACCATCAAAATCTACATCAATATATATGTATATCTATAATATATGATTTATCTACTTTAAGGCGATCAATCAAGAATCGTAAATGAAGATTTTTTTCTCTGTTTACGCAAAAACGAAATAAAATGCGCAGAAAACGAGATAAAATGCGCGATATTTTCAAAAACAATTTTAGGTGATTTGTCTACTATTGAATTTCTCATATCTCGCGTTTTAGTATGTAGAGTAATGATTTATTAGATCCGGAACGTAAAAATCTAAATGACAATTGTAAAAACTAGGCTCGAAAAATATGATTTTTAGAAAAATGTTTTTACAACATTTCCGTATTCGGATTTCTGCTAAACTGTGTGGATTATATTCAATATACATATATCAAATACCTCAGAATCGCGAGTTCTACAATCCTATACATAATTTTTGGAAAAACCTGTGTGCGGGAAGAAATTAAAAAAAACTGGCTTCAAAATGTCTGCATCATTTAGTAGACGTACATCAAATTTTGATAAGTTTTACATTGGTGAGATGATTCTTATTTAGTTGGCTTCTATTTTTACTTGGACAAGAAAATCGTGAAAAGTGTGGTATAGTCTAAAATCGAAAGAAAAACTAAAAGGACATGTTGGCTTCAACCCTTTTTTACCCATATTTATACCCTCCACCATAATATGGAGGGTATAATTAAATTTCTCATTCCGTTTGTAACACATCGAAATATTCATCGGAGAGCCTATAAAGTATTTATATTCTTTATCAGGGTCGATTCATCCATGTCGATACAGCTTGCAATTTTTAAGATAGAGCTCTGTAATTTGGTATAGAAATTTCTATTACTCCTAGGATGTTTGGTATTGCAAATTGGCTATATCGGCCCACGTTTTGATATAGTCCCCATAGAACGGTACCACTCGATTTGCGGTATTTTGAAGGTTTTAGCTTTTTTATCACACCGCAGTGGCTGAAATTTGGTACTTAGTCTTCGTTGGGGGTATACAACTTTCCCTCAGAATTTTGTTGGTATTTTGAAGGTTCGGTATTTTGAAGGTTATGGCTACAATAATCCATTGAAATGGCTGAAATTTAGTATTTAGTCTTCGTTGGGGCTATCCAAATTTAACCTCTAAATTTATATAGCCCCCCATATAACGGTACCTTCCGATTTCCGGTATTTTGAAGGTTGTGGCCACAGTATTCATCCGAAGTGACTGAAATTTGGTATTTAGTCTTCGTTGGGGGTATACAACTTTCCCCCAGAATTTTGTTGGTATGGGTCCACGCCTTCATATAGCCTCCAAAGAACGACACCTCCCGATTTCCGTTATTTTGAAGGTTGTGGCCTCAATATTCCTCCGAAATTGTTGAAATTTTGTATTTAGTCCTCATTTAAGGTATAAAACTTTCCATATGAAATTTGTCGGTATAGGCCTTTATACAGCTCCCATAGAACGGTACCTCCCGATCTTCGGTATTTTGAAGGTTGTGACCACAAAAACCCACCGAAATGGCTGAGATTTGGTATTTAGTCTACTTTGGAAGTAAATCATTTCCGACTGAATTTCATCGGTATAGGTCCACGTTTTGTAATTGTGAAAAATGTGACGTCAGTATCCCGCCGAAATGACAGAAATTTGTTATTTAATCTTTCATTGGGTTATGAAATGTTGCAGAAAGGAATTATCAGTATGGAAGCGTACCTCTTGATTTAAGGTATTTTTTAGGTTTTAACCACATTATCTTACTGAAATATCGAAATTTGAATCGAAATCCCACAGAAAATTGCTAATATACCAGCTCCACGTTCTCGTTTTCGAAAGATTTTCTGTAATTCGAAGCTATTATCATAATTTTTAAAAAGATCGTCTGTAATGTGGATTTTGCAAATACTTTTGGTGGGAGAATCTCTATGCAGAAAGTGTCAAAATAGATCCATGTTTGAATAAAGGTATTGCATTCGCGAATGTGTCGAACAGAGGTATACAGTGTTTTAATGTGGTGGAGGAAATAAACAGTTCGGGCCGAAGGTAATGCCTTTTCTTTTTCTTTAAAGTACATATCAATATATCACACACTATCTTCAGTGCCTTTAAAAAAGTTTGTATTATTATACCCTCCACCATATGGAGGTATATAATTAAATTTGTCATTCCGTTTTTAACACATCGAAATATTCGTCGGAGACCCTATAAAGTATATTATTGATCAGCATAAAATTCTATGTCGATTTAACCATTTCCGTCTGTCTGTCTGTCTGTCTGTTGAAATCAAGATATAGCTCTCAATTTTAAAGATAGAGAGTCAATATTTGGTACAGAAGTTTTTATTACTCGGTCCTCGTTTTGATATAGCCCCCATAGAACGGTACCTCCCGATTTTCGGTATTTTGAAATGGCTGAAATTTGGTACTTAGTCTACGTTGGTGGGATACAACTTTCCCCCAGAACTTTGTCGGTATCGGTCCATGCCTTCATATAGCCCCCATAGAACGGTACCTCCCTATTTTCGGTATTTTTAACGTTGTAGCCTCAATATTCCACCGAAATGGCTGAAATTTGTTATTTAGACTTCGTTGGGGGTACTCAAACTTCCCCTTTAAATTTGTCGGTATAGGTCCACGCCTTCATATAGCCCCCATGGAAAGGTACCTCCCGATTTTCCGTATTTTGAAGGTTGTGGCTTCAATATTCCACCAAAATGGCAAAAATTTGGTATTTAGTCTTCAATGTGATATAAAATTGAAATTATTGAAAATATAAAAAGAAATTTGTCTGTCCACGCTTTCATACTGCCCCATTTCCGACTAAAATTCGTCGGTATAGGTCCACGTTTCGATATAGCCCCCTTAGAACGGTACCTCCCGATTTTCGTAATACTGAAGATTGTGAAGCCAATATCCCACCGAAATGGCTGAAATTCTTTATTTCGTCTTCCAAGAGTTATAAAATATTCCAGAAAAGTATTATCAGCATAGGTCCACGTCTTCCTATATCCCCAAAGAAGCGTACTTCTTGATTTTCGGTATTTTTTAAGTTTTAGCCACATTCTCTTATCGAAATATAGGAAATTTGGTATTTAGTCTTCTTTGAGTCTAAAAACTTTACGCCAGAAATTTGTCGGTATAGATCGACGTTTTGATATTTTGAAGGTTAGCGAAATTTTTTACCGAAATTGCTGAATTTTGGTATTAAACGAAAGGAAATTAATTGTTTCATTTTACTTAAAAACCACTCGTGGTGGAGGCTATAACAAGTTCGGCCCGGCCGAACTTAAAGCCGTTCTTACTTGTTTTTTTTTTTATTTTAATAGATTTTCATTTTTTACGGGAACACACACTTGATTAATCAACAATTAATTATTATTGATTTTCCTCCTTCACATGTCGTTTGGGCTTGAACGGCAACAATGTATGTTGAAATATTTGTTTTTATAAAAACAAACATGATCAAGACATTGTTAATGTTGTTATACGCCCTGATGTTTTCCTCTATCAAGATAACGACGTTAAAGGCTAGTCTAAAAAGGGGAAAGCCTGGCTAATACAGTTCTTTCCACATATAATAAAATTGTTTGTGCGTACTCTAGACAATAGCTGTTGATGCTTTCTCTTAGTCATTTGTTGGAAAATATCTTCAAAAACTAGAAATTTCGAAACAAATTGCCTACAAAGGGACATTAATTACGATAATGACAAAGTTACGTCAGGAGCATCAATCTTTCGGTCGAAATCAATGACAACATTTCCGAAAACGAATAATAGGTTCCCTATTATTTCACCATTCTGATTACTAAAAAGGTATAAAAATCCAACAATTTAGTAATTAAAAATCGATCATTTTAAATGCTCAATTTTAAAATGCCAATTTTTTGTTTTCCCGTTAAATTTTAGTATAACGGTAAGTCATCTATCAGCCCACAAAATTGTTTTTTGAATTGTTAGAAAATCTCAACTAGTTTCGAAATTCTCAACGTTTACATTTTTTGGTTCAGGTTGCACCTTTTTCAGTGACAACCACTGTACGTACATTCATATTTTAAAATTACGATGTTAGAAAAGTTTTAAACTAGTGTTCGCAAATCATTTCACAAACGAATTGCATTTATCATAGGAATTGCCGACAAACTTTTATGTGTGTTCTTGCTGTTCGTACAAGATAATTTTTTCTGCATTTAAATACATACATATAGTCAAAAGCATTTGTAATTCATAGTTTATTTCAAATTTTAAGATTTAAGATGGATTTAAGCCTAGGTAAAAATTAAAATAAATAAATTGTTTGCCAAAAATCAAAAATGTCATTATATGGTGTAGGGTATCGTATAGACGGTCCCGCCCGACATTGGAACTTTTCTTACTGAGTTACATTATAACTCTATGAAACCTTAAATTTCCTCAGAAATATATATAAAACCTAAATGCAGGGACATTCTAATATTTGCATCTTATTAGTGCTTGTAAAACACTTTCTTTTCATCATTGTCAGTATCTGTTTGGTTTGACAATTATATACATATATACCACATCTTACGTCTCTTTAGGCTAAACCAACGTGACTTTATGTATTTCAAAATAAAATAAATATGTGAAGAATTTGTTCACCATTAAATACGAAGACAATTTATTTTTAATGAAGAATTTTGTGTTATATCTGATTTTTATTTCTTTTGTACATATAAACACATGTTTGTTCATTAGGGTTATTACATTATGTCCATGTTTTTCAAAAATGATTTCCTGGTGCGAAAATGTCTATGTCTATTAATGACTATAATTGTTCCACAAACATCCCAAGCGGGACAGGGGAAACTTCTCTCATATCAATGAGTGCACCCCGATTCATATTATCTGAATGATATGGGACCTGCTGTTTATCGCCGAGTCCGAACGGCGTGTCTAAAGCTAGGGTCACATTAGGCAAATATTTGCTCTAGCGACCGGCAGTGTGCGCTTACTGAGAGCAAATGAGCGTAAATAATGCATTGAAATTTATGCTCACTTGCTCTCTGTAAACACACACTCCCTGTCGCTGGAGCAAATATTTGCCTAGTGTGACCCTAGATTAAGACACCACTTTAATGACTAATTACATTTATTCCATTTGAATAAGGTCACGCACAAAGTGTTGTGTTTGATATACACGGAGGAAAAAAAGGCGAACGGCGTGTCTTACGACACCACTTGTAGAGAAATTTTTCATAGCTGAAATACCTAGGAAATACCAGCCAACATTACGCTGAGGGGTATTTTTGCCACCATTCAAAATGTAATATTGCCTGGCCTTAGACGAATCCAATCATAGAGAGTGCAAGGCTGTTGTGCTTACCATTGTACCATGGAGGTGCCCAATCTGAAATACCGTGTCGTGAGATTTTTTTTACTTGTCCAACCAATATTTTATTTTTAATTTTAATTATACCCTCTACCATATGGAGGGTATAATTAAATTTGTCATTCCGTTTGTAACACATCGAAATATTCGTCGGAGACTCTATAAAGTATATATATTATTGATCAGCATAAAATTCTATGTCGATTTGACCATGTCCGTCCGTCTGTCTGTCTGTTGAAATCAAGATACAGCTCGCAATTTTAAAGATAGAGAGTCAAAATTTGGTACAGAAGTTTTTATTACTTGTAGGATGGTTGGTATTGAAAATGGGATATATCGGTCCACGTTTTGATATAGCCCCCATAGAACGGTACCTCCCGATTTTCGGTATTTTTAAGGTTTTAGCTTCATTATCCTACCAAAGTGGCTGAAATTTGGTAAATAGTCTTCTTTAGGAGTATAAAACTTTCCCCCAGAATTTTGTCGGTATCGGTCCACACCTTCATATAGCCCCCATAGAACGGTACCTCCCGATTTTCGGTATTTTTAAGGTTTTAGCTTCATTATCCTACCAAAATGGCTGAAATTTGGTACGTAGTCTGCTTCAGGGGTATAAAACTTTCCCCCAGAATTTTGTCGGTATCGGTTCACACCTTCATATAGAACGGTACTTCCCGATTTTCGGTATTTTTAAGGTTTTAGCTTCATTATCCTACTAAAGTGGCTGAAATTTGGTAAATAGTCTTCTTTAGGGGTATAAAACTTTCCCCCAGAATTTTGTCGGTATCGGTCCACACCTTCATATAGCCCCCATTGAACGGTACCTCCCGATTTTCGGTATTTTGAAGGTTTTAGCTTCATTATCACACCGAAATGGCTGAAATTTGGTACTTAGTCTACGTTGGTGGTATAAAACTTTCCCCCAGAACTTTGTCGGTATCGGTCCACACCTTCATATAGCCCCCATAGAACGGTACCTCCCGATTTTCGGCATTTAGAACGTTGTGGCCTCAATATTCCACCGAAATGGCTGAAATTTGGTATTTAGACTTCGTTGGGGGTACTCAAACTTCCCAATTTGGTATTTAGTCTTCAATGTGATATAAAACTGTTCGCCAGAAATATGTCTGTACAGGTCTACGCTTTCATATTGCCCCATTTCTGACTAAAATTCGGCGGTATAGGTTCACGTTTGGATATAGCCCCCATAGAACGGTACCTCTCGATTTTCGTAATACTGAAGAGATTGTGACGTCAATATCCAACCGAAATGGCTGAAACTCGTTATTTCGTCTTCCAAGAAATTCCAGAAGAGTATTATAAGTATAGGTCCACGTCTTCCTATATCCCCATAGAAGCGTACTTCTTGCTTTTCGGTATTTTTTAAGTTTTAGCCACATTCTCTTACCGAAATATAGGAAATTTGGTATTTAGTCTTCTTTGAGCCTAAAAACTTTCCGTCAGAAATTTGTCGGTATAGATCGACGTTTTGAAATAGCCCCCATAGAATGGTGCCTCACATTGTTTTACTGAAATTGCTGAAATTTAGTATTAAGTCTTCTTCATACACGAAAGGAAACTAATTATTCCATTTTACTTCAACACAACTTGTGGTGGAGGGTATAACAAGTTCGGCCCGGCCGAACATAACGCCGTTCTTACATGTTTTTTAATTAGTTTTTATGGAAATTTAAAAAAAAAAATATTGTAATAATCGTAGAATACCTAGAACATGTTTGATTGCCGCCACTACGATTATTACAATTGGATGCATGTAGCACAACTCGAAACGCATATTCGGTTGTAGATTCTTCGAGGAATTTTTCTCACAAATATACCCAATACAGCCTCATCTGCAGTTAACCCAATAGAGCGGTGTTGCATTTACAATGTTTGCTTAGACCAAAGTAGTATCAGTTGGTCTACCCACAATAATTTGAAGGGTATAACTAATTTTGTCATTCTGTTTGTAACACATCGAAATATTCGTCGGAAACCTTAAACGTGTAGGTACGAGTATTCTTCATCAGCAAAAATAAAAATAAAATTCTAAGTCAATATAAGCATATACGTTTGTACGTCCGTTCATCTGTTGAAATTAAAACTATAATTTGGTACATTCGTTTTATTATTGCTAGGATGTTTGGTAGTATTCAATGCCAAATCGGTACACGTTTTGATATAGCATAGAACGGTATATTCCGATTTTATGTATTTGAAAGCTTTTAGCCTCGTTGGCTGGTATTTTTGGTATTTCGTCTGTTTTGAGGCTACGAAACTCCCCCGCAAGTTTTGTCGGTATAGGTCGACGTTTTGATATAGCCCCCATAGAACGGTACCTCCCAATTCTCGATATTGTGAAGGGTTTCGCCACATTATTTCGCCGAAATTGCTGAAATTTAGCATTTACCTGCCGATTTTTCAAATGAATTAAAAAAAAACACTGTAAAAATGTTTTAATGCATTTATTGTTTTTTTCTTACTTTATAAAATTATTACAAAAAGAGCAATTTAATCCAAAATTTTAATTGATTTAATATTTCAGTCGAAATTAAAAGGAACTCTTCATTTAATAAAATGATAAGAACAGCTGTTGAAATGGAATTTTATTTGTTTGTAATGGGGATGGCAAAAAACAACAGCACAAGCATATGCAACAGAGCACATAAAGTGTTCTTTAGAAATTTACAATTAATATTTACAAAGACGTTAGGTTGTAATGTATATTAGTGGTGACATGCTTTCAACCATATATCACTATGCAACATTGAGCATGCAAACAACTTCTAGAATGCATTTTTTTAAAGTACATATTGAGACTACAAAAACCCTAGTAGGGTTTTGTCCTGTCAGATCCAGTTCGGATTTTATGTTCTCATCTACACCGGGCTAAAACTACAGCTTTGTGCATTTATTGGGCCTTTATCTCAGAAACGATTAAGAATTTGGCCTTGCTGTCTTTATTGTAGCCCTATTGTAGTCCTAAAATAGTAGAACTTATCTTTTAAACAGACCACATAAGAAAAACTCCATCTAAGGCATCAAAATCGATAAAATATAGAAAATTGTACATACTTGCTGAAATTCTGGTCAGTATCAGCTAAACTATTGGCAGTTGAACAAAGTAACTCTTTGCAAAAATCTTCCAAATAAAGTTCCCAACAATTCTTCAGAACATTCTGAAACTTTACTTCATCTTTTTTCAGTGGTATTTAGCATAATATCTTTTAAAACACGTATTTCAAACACTGTTCAAATCAACAGTTTATTCCCTTATTTCGGATTTCACTTCATTATTGACATATTTATTAAGTTGTCGTTAAAAAAATATATTGAAAACAACGTGGCAGAGGCATTTTACAACAATGGCATGTTCTGAATAGTTGCGTATTACATTCCAGCGAATATTTTTCCAAAAGAAAGTATTAAGAAACAATTAACAGTTTTGTAGATATGGTGCGAAATGTATACAAATTATGGAAATTTTCGATATTTTATAAAATTTGAGGCAATAAATATCAGTGTTCGAAAATAAACACTATGGTATCGTACCGTACCGTTCTGTACCGTACCAAGGTGGATAGGTACACTACGATAATGTACCGTACCGGTACACAAACACTAACAAATATTTTAGTGATACTGTACCGGAGCACAACGAAAATCTTACTGTACCGACTGCGGTACACTACGATTTTTAGTGTACCGACTGCGGTACGCTACGATTATTTAGTGAACCGACTGCGGTACAGTACGATGATCGTAATGTACCGCTGGTCGGTTCACTAAAACATAACGTACCGGTAATGTATCGTACATGTGTGCTTTGTGAATTGTGATGAAAAATTGTATGTTTGATGTTTTGATAATAAGAGTAAGAATAGTAAATAAAATTCAAGATTATATAAATTAAAACACGAATGTGGTAAATTCGGTCGGTTACGAATTTTGCGAAAATTAGTGTGAAATATGAAGATAGCTAAGATTGCCGATCAATACATATTTTTAATTAATTCTATAAAAAGTTTTAAGTGAAACACTTCCTATTATGGCATACGGGTTGAAATCCCCATTATTAATGTATGCATTTCTATTTACTCCTTTGAGAAATTTTTATTATGTGCTCATTAGGGTCCTTGTAGTAAATGTACATATCAAAGCATTATCATACCCTACACAACAATGTGGAAAGGGTATTATAAATTGGCAGTCTGAGAGTCGCGAAATTTTAAGTTAGTTTTGGGTATACGACAGGGAAGTAGCTTGCGATTTGTAAATTATAGCAATATAGTGGTTGAATAACAGAACTACTGTAAAACATATAAGTGGGTTCCTTGTCGTTAAGGTTTGTTTGCAAATAACTACATTTACCTCATGCTAGAAAATGTCGCAATCATTGTTTTTAAATGTTTTTAAACCATGATAGAGAATTTTGTATTTTTTTAATTGATGCAAATTGCTATGCTGTACGGGGTCTGAAGTTTGTGTATAACCTTTGGTAAAAAGCGATGCAATACCTCGATATATTGTTTAGTCTTCAAATATGTGCTTAATAGAAATGACGGTTTTAGACCAAGTATGTTTGGAGGGGATTCGTTTAAAAAATATGGACTCGATTTAGCCCTGTCCGTCTGCCTTCGAACAAAATTTTGAACTTCGTAGTATTTTCCCAAACTTCGTTAAAGTTCAAAGATGCGCCATATCGGGTCACTCCTTCCCTACAAAAGTTCAAAAATTTTCCAAAAAATGCTGTGAACGATAACTTTCGAAGGGAGCAGTCTATGTTATTCCTCCTACATATACATACATCAGGTTTGAATATAGACTTTATCGATCCACTCTTAACTTAATTTGGAGAAAGTGAAGTTTAAGAGCTCCTCTCGGATCGTTTTGAATTTTTTTCAACAGAAGTTTGAAGCAGATGTTTGCTAATTAAAATATGCCAGTGATTTAGTATAGTCCCACATTATTCCACTAATTTTGAAGCAAACTTGTGATACAAAATCAATATATTTTATATACGGTATAATTATGGGGTTTGCTTCTTTATATTTTTTGGTCAGAGGCACAGCTAACTGGTGCTTTCTTACTTGTTCTTTGGTCAATTCGGTAAAAATTACATTTTTTCTTAATACACATTCTAAAATAACATAAAACGTGTCGCAATAATATAAAAAAAATCGTGGAAAACTAATGCCCAGTGCAAGTAGTGTAGGGTATCGCATGTTCGGCCCCATCCTACTATAGCCCTCTCTTACTTGTTTTTAAAATATTGTTTGTTCCTTAGTTAATTAATTAGACAATTTTTACAAGTAACAAGTTAGAACGTCGTTAAGTTCGGCCAGGCCGAACTTGTTATACCCTCCACCATGAGTTGTATTGAAGCAAAATGGAACAATTAGTTTCCTTTCGTTTATGAAGAAGACTAAATACAAAATTTCAGCAAGTTCGGTAAAACAACGTGGCAAACCTTAAAACAGGGTCGCCCATCTGTATACTGCGGGCGCCCACCGAGTTGTTTTGCTTTTGCCATTCTCCCTAAAACCAAAACAGGACTGATAAACATCATGTGGTTGTTGTTTTTTCACCTATACATAAACACTTGCTTCAGTTTGATGGTATTCTTGGGCCTAGTCGATCTATAACTACAAATTTCAGGCGGAAAGTTTTTAGACTCAAAGAAGACTAAATAAAAAACAAATACCAATAATCCGGTAAAACCTTCAAAATATTCTTTTCAGGAATATTAAATAACTCCACGGAAGACTAAATAACGAATTTCACTCTTTCGGTGGAATAATGACGTCACAACCTTCATCGACCTATATCGAAATGTGGACCTATACCGACGAATTTCAGCCAGAAAGGCATTTTCCTCCAACAAAGACTAAATACCAAATTTCAGCCATTTCGGTGGGTTACTGCGGCCACAACCTTAAAAATACAGAAAATTGGAGGTAGCGTTCTATGAGGGCTATACTAAGGCGTGGACCTGTACCGACAAATTTCTGGTAAAACGTTTTATACCCCCAGCGAAGAATAAGTACCAAATTTCAGCCATTTCGTTGAGATAATGATGCTACTAGTAAATCCTTCAAAATACGGGGAATATGGTGGTACCGTTCTGTGGGGGCTATACTAAGGCGTGAACGTATACCAAAATATTACATATGAAACGGTTAATATCCCAAATAAAGATCAAATGCCAAATTTCAGCCATTTCGGTGTAATATTGAGGCCACAACCTTCAAAATACCGAAAATTGGGAGGTACCGTTCTGTGGGGGCTATATGAAGGCGTGGACCTATACCGACAAATTTCTGGGCGAATGTTTTTTTACCACCAACGAAGACTAAATATAAAATTACAGCTATTTTAGTGTGATAATGTGGCTAAAACCTTCAAAATACCGAAAATCGGGTGGTACCGTTCTATGGGGCTATATCAAAACGTGGACCGATATAGCAAATTTGCAATACCAAACATCCTAGGAGTAATAGAAACTTCTATACAAAATTACAACGCTCTATCTTAAAAATTGCGAGCTGTGTCTTGATTTCAACAGACTGACGGACGGACAGACGAAAATGGTTATATCGACTTAGAATTTTACCCTGATCAAGAATATATATACTTTGTTGGGTCTCCGATGAATATTTCGATGTGTTACAAACGGAATGACAAATTTAATTATTCCATCCATATTATGTTGGAGGGTATAAAAAGGGGATACTGTTCACTACAAACAAAATACATTGGTATCATTTGTTGGTACAGGTAATATTAATGTGGATTTTAATGCAAATATTACATTTTTTAATAATCTTTTTCGCAAAAAATGCTAGTGACACCAAAATACTAACATTCTTCTTTACTTATTCACGTAATTGATTTTATAATTCATGAATTTTCACCCTGGGTGACGTAGGGGATGGAAGATACCAAGGAACGGTCCTGACCGGTTTTAACATGGCAAAGCCCAGGATTTATCTTGGTCCCTCTTTCATCCCAAGTGGACACTGACCTCCCCGTGGTGTCACCTGGGGAACTGCCTTTAACACCCGTTAAAGGTAGTGAGCTAACATGTGCCGCGCGTTCACCCATAAGAACGTTAAAAACTTGGGTTTGGGCGTCGGGTTAGTAACCCTCCCCTAGAAAAAACAGCCTACTATGAAAAAACGAAAGAAAAGAAAAACAAACCCCTCTAAAGTTGACGAACCCCGCAAACGTTTTAAGGACCATGATCTGCGAATCTGCACCTGGAATGTTCGCACTCTTTATAGAGAAGGTGCAGTCTTCGCATTGGCAGACGTACTTGAAAAGTACAAGACCGATATTACTGCCATACAGGAAATACGATGGATTGGGAAAGGCGTCACAACAACACCTAAAGGTGACGCACTGTATTATAGCTGCCATGACGTAAAGCATGAGTTTGGTTGCGGATTTGTAGTTAGTCGAAGACTAAAACATCTTGTATCCAGCTTCACCCCAGTGAATGAAAGACTTGCTGCAATTCGAATAAAAGCTAAATTCTTCAACATCAGCTTTATTTGCGCTCATGCTCCCACTGAAGAAAAGGACGAACAGACCAAAGATATATTTTACGAGCGCTTAGAAGAAACATATGACCGTTGCCCTGCCCATGACATTAAAATCATTCTAGGCGATTTTAATGCCAAAGTTGGAAAGGAGAATATCTTTGGCCCAACAGTCGGGAAATTCAGTCTCCACAGTGAAACATCTGACAATGGTATGAGACTGATAGGCAAAGCATTGCCCACTCCATGCAAACAGCCGCAAAATCCATACTTGGATACCAGAGACCTCCACCAAGGAATCCATGGTATGATGAGGAGTGTCGTGCTGCCACCGAAGAGAAAAATGCGGCATATAAGGCTACTTTACAATCCGTAGCAACGCGTAGCGCACGAGAGAGATACAGGGAGAAAAGGAGAGAGGAGAAACGTCTTTTCCGCAGGAAAAAGAGAGAGATGGAAAAGCGGGAGTGTGAAAAAATCGAGATGTACAGGAGCCAGAATGAAGTCCGAAAATTCTACCAAAGTGTCAAGCATCAAACTGATGGCTTTGGTACAGGCACATCCTCCTGTAGAGACCAGCAAGGTAATTTGGTAACTGATACAGATACTGTACTCAGGATATGGAAAGAACATTTTTCAAATCTGTTGGTATCCAATAGCAGCGAAGACGACGAAGATACCACAATCCCAATCCCAGAAGATGGTATTGAATGTATACCGCCCAGCCAAGATGAGGTAAAGACAGCAATAAATCGGCTGAAGAATAATAAGGCAGCAGGGGCCGATGGCTTACCAGCCGAGCTGTTCAAAACCGGAGGCGACACGCTGATAAGGTGCATTCATCAGCTAGTTAGCACCATCTGGCAGGAAGAACGAGTACCCGACGATTGGAACCTGAGTATCCTGTGCCCCGTCCACAAGAAGGGAGATAAGACTGTATGCTCTAACTATAGGGGCATAAGTCTACTCCCTATTGCCTACAAGATCGTGTCAGGGATATTGTGCGAACGACTAAAGCCAATGGTCAACGAGATTATTGGACCATACCAATGCGGCTTTAGACCTGGCAAGTCCACCATTGACCAGATATTTACCCTGCGGCAAATCCTGGAGAAGACCCAAGAGATGCAGATCGACACCTACCACCTTTTTGTCGATTATAAAGCAGCCTTCGACAGCCCGCTGCGCTCAAAGGTATTCCAAGCCATGTCTGAATTTGGTATTCCCGCAAAGCTCATCCGGCTTTGTAAAATGACTTTAACTGACACGAGGTCCTCAGTTAAAATAGGAAAGAACCTCTCCGAAGAGTTTGGTACCAAAAGAGGTTTCAGACAAGGAGACAGCCTTTCGTGTGACCTCTTCAACATCCTGCTAGAAAAGGTTATACGAGAGGCAAACGTCAAAAGAAGTGGCACAATCTACACCAATAGTTACATGTTACTTGCTTATGCTGATGATATAGACATCATGGGTCGATCAGTAAAAGAAGTAACTGATACCTTTATAAAGGTCGAAGGAGAATCTGCTAAAGTGGGTCTGGCGGTAAACGGTGAGAAGACCAAGTTGATGGTGTCGACGCGCAATGCGTCCATTGAGCTCGGACCGACTGTGGAAGTTGGTTCCTATAATATTGAGGTAGTAAAAGACTTCGTCTACCTCGGCACCTCCGTCAACACAACAAACGACATCAGTTGTGAAATAAAAAGAAGAATTGTATTGGCCAACAGATGCTACTTTGGATTAAGTAAGCAGTTTAAAAACAAAGCCACATCTCGTCAAACAAAAATAACGCTCTCCAAAACACTGATACTACCCGTGCTGATGTATGGCTCCGAAGCCTGGGTACTTGCGCAAGCAGACATGGCAGTGCTTGGTGTGTTTGAGAGAAAAATTCTTCGAAAGATCTACGGACCAATCTGCGTTGACGGTGAATATCGACGTCGCATGAACCACGAGCTGTATCTGCTATACAACGACATCAATATTGTTAAACGTATCGAGATGCAGCGATTGCGTTGGCTAGGCCATATCATAAGAATGAGCGATGATGAACCCGCTAAAAAGGCGTATGAATACATGCCACATGGCGGTGCACGCAGAATTGGCAGGCCAAGGAATAGATGGCGCAAACAAGTGGATGATGAGATGAAAAGGCGCGGTATTCCAGAGTGCAAAGCAACAAATAGAGAGGAATGGAGATCTCTTCTTAGTTCGGCCTATAGAACAAATGTTCTGTAATGGGCCAGCTAAGTAAGTAAGTAGAATTTTCACCCTTTTTTACATATCATAAATGTCTAAGTACCTAACTTGGTAAACAACATTATATTTTCTAGTAATTTTCTCAATATTTATAAACAATTAAAATGCAATTAATTTATATAATATTGAATTTATTTATTATACTTGCATAGAGCAATTCATATTTCCTCATAAATAAAAAACACATGGGTGGTACATTACCGGTACGTTATTTTTTTAGTGAACCGACCAGTGGTACACTACGATATTTTAGTGTACCGACTGCGGTACGCTACGATTTTTTAGTGTACCGACTGCGGTTCACTACGATTTTCGTTGTGCTCCGGTACGGTACGCTAAAATATTTTTTAGTGGTTGTGTACCGGTACGGTACACTAAAATATTTTTTAGTGATACCGTACCTGGAGCGGTACGTTATTTTAGTGTACTGTTTCTTTTCGAACACTGATAAATATTTTCCCCAATATTTAATTCTTGCCCTTATCTACAAATTTGCTCCAGATGTCAGATGAAGATTCACATAAGTTTTACAGATATAGCCCAGAATTGCTTTAAAAAGTCAATATTTAACCATTTATAGATGGGGCCATAAAATCCAAGCTGGATCTGACACAACAAAACCCAACTAGAGTTTTCGTCGTTTGGGTCTGTACTTTCAAAAAATTCTAAACTTTAATTGTTTGCACAAGATTACCTTAAAATTGTTACACAGTGTATCATAATGCACTCTAGGAATTTAACTTTTCTTGCAAATTAGAACATTTGCGTTTTTATTGGGAATCTATTGCAATTTTGTTTTTCAAAATGGTCCCATCCCGAATTTATTAGTGGAGAAAATTAGGCATTGTTCGCCAAGGGGTAAGGCAGGGAAGACTATAGTTTCTTTCCTGGCCACAGGATCTCATCAGTTCCCTTGTTTCTTGTTTGTGGATATTCTCCAACGAAGTTATTTTTCAATAACTTCTACAATAAAAAACTTTTTATACCCAACCATCAATCGTCGGCTCGAAACATAAGAGTGACCAAAGAAATAATCTCAATGAGAAAAAAGTTTTTCTTAGGCAACCTCATATAACCCCAACGAAAATGTTTGTAAAACAAGACAAACCCTTTCCACTGTTATCCCAATAAAAACGCGACCAATGTTCTAATTGAGAAACACTGGCACGGTTGTATGTTTGGTTTTTGTTGTAATAAGGAGACCAACAAACATTTTGTTATGCTGCCTTCGTTGTAATTCAACGGCAGATAACAGAAATGTTTTTAAGATATATCTTTGTGTTTATTTCAGCTTGAGTCCATATTTTGTTGTAATTCAATATTTTGTTATTCAAAAATATTTTAAAGTGGATATGAAATTGATTAGTTGCGGGCGAAGGGTAGGGAATACCATAGTTTCAGTTGTCACCAAACAACTTCATCAGTTCCCTTTTTTTCCGCCGACTCTGTATCGATAAACAGGTCAATAAAGCCATCTAGCAAATTAAATAAAATGAGAAATTTGCTGTATAGCCCTAAAGCTGTTTACCCTACAATTTGAGTCGAACTTAAGAATTTCATATCCACCACTGTTTTTATGTCGTCTTTGCTTCGCAAAGAATACGAACATAGGAATGTTGCTTCAATAAGCGGGGGTAAAAACAACAAGAAAGTTGTTTTTGCATTACGCATTGGTCAACAAGGCCGTGCTGATGCCTATTATTGTTGTTGGCGTTTTTTATTGTTGGACTGCAGAATTTTACATCTTTGTGCTTATTTCAGCTTGAGTCTATATTTTGTTGTAATTCAATTGTTTGAATAACAAAATATTTTAAAGTGGATATGAAATTGATTAGTTGCGGGCGAAGGGTAGGGAATACTATAGTTTCAGTTGTCACCAAACAACTTCATCAGTTCCCTTTTTTCGCCGACTCTGTATCGATAAACAGGTCAATAAAGCCATCTAGCAAATTAAATAAAATGAGAAAGTTGCTGTATGGCCCTAAAGCTGTTTACCCTACAATTTGAGTCGAACTAAAGAATTTCATATCCACCACTGTTTTTATGTCGTCTTTGCTTCGCAAAGAATAAGATATGTCAATAATTAAGATATGTCAATAATTTCAGGAGATCCGCCCAGATAGTTGATACAATTTATTATTTATTTAATTGTGATGACAACGATATGATATGAAATAAACATATTCGTATCATTTCTAATATCTTATATAGACGTTTATACTGAAGGCGGTTAAACTTGCGACATCTAGAAAGTGTACAACAGACGCACGTAACTAGACCTTATATTTATGTAAAGGTAAAATACCTAACTATCTGGGGGCTATACCAAAACATGGACTATATGATGACAATTTTCGTTGTGGACATTTTGTGACCACTGCGAAACTCAAATTACAGGTAGCTCGGTCAAAAATGTAGATAAAATCTTTAAAATACCGAAAAACGGGAGGTGCCGTTATATGAGGGCAATGTTAACAATTTTTGGTTCAGAAGTTTTGTTAATAATGGGAACCTCAAATGTCAAATTACAGCTAGATCGGTTAAAAACATGTAGCTAAAACCCTCAAAATACCGAAAGTCGGGAGGTACCCTTTTTTGGGATCTATACCGATCATGGAACTATGATGACAATTTTTTGTGGGGAAGTTTCATGACTGCTGGTACTCTCAAATGTCAAATTACGGGTAGTTAAGTCGACGCATGTCGTTTAAGTCCTGGAAATACAGAATATACGGAGGTACCGTTGTTATATGTGGGGCTGTACTAAAACATGAACCTATGTTGAAATTTTTTAGTGCTGAAGTCTTGTGACCACTAGGAATATCAAATGTTAAATTACGAGTTCGGTTAAAAAATGTGATACAAGATAGCCCATCTTCGAACTTGACCTGCCTACGGAAAAAAGTACTCGAGTGCAAAAATATAGCGTTCTAACTCAATTATTGTGGATGCCAAATAGATTGCAACAGACGTACAGACGGAAATTGCAAGAAAATCGAAGAGTACAACATTGATAAAAATTGGTTTTAAATATTAAATCGAGAAAATTGCAGACAAGCCCATTGTGCAAAATATTTTTCTATTTTTTATAAGATAGCTGATAAAAAAAAAAAAAAACAAAACAAACAAATTGGACCAATATTATGTGTATGTAATATGTATTTCTTTGCATATAGTTTTTACAGAATTCGACTTTTTGAAGGCTCGATATCTCTGGAACCGATAGTCAAAAAATCTGAAAATATACTGAAATATTTTGCAGATGAGCAGCAATAACACAGAAAGAAATAAAAGAAATCAAAAACCACTTTTTCCAAAAGTGTAGGACTTTATTCAGATTTCCCCTTTTTAGGGTCACAAAAGATTATTTTAGTACGTTAGAAGCCGAAAAACAAACTTAATATACCCTCCATACTATGGTAGAGGGTTCTATTCTAGGCGGAACCCATCGATTGGTCCATAACTGATACCTATGGCGTGATAGAGATATGAATGTCCGTAATCTGAAAGGAGAAAACAAACCAATAAACCCCCCTCCAAATTGTTGGGTAGGATATAAAAATATAAAAGTAAATATTGCTGAGACACGTCCGAGTATGTAAAACAAATTCCTCTCATTCAGTGTCATATTTGACACAATATTATTCCACTTGAGTGCATCTGTAATAAACATATTCGTACTGTATGTCATGTTCAATGTTAAATGTTTTGTTATTCTTTTCTTTTTTCTTCTTCTTTCATTTCATTCTGTATAATTTTGATCTTTCCCGCCTATCTGCTCGTGTAGACTCTGCATACTGTCTAATTTGTAGCACTTCAACGATGATCTCAATATTCTCGGAAAGCAAAGACGAAAAGATCAGACAAATCCAATTGAAACAAGTTGACAGACAGCATATTTAGTTTGTTTAGATTAGCGCACTCCAATGTGCCGAAGATGTTTTTATGGTTGGTGTTATGAGCTCATAGGAATTTGTTTTTTTTTTAATATGATTCACTTTTGAAGTTTATGACATTTAAGGCTTCAGCCGCAATGAACATCAAAGTATGCGTCAAAGTCTACAATCAAGGTCTGTATAAGATCGGACAGTAAGCCCAGTGATTAGAAATACAAAGAAACTCATTTCTATTAAGACAAAAGGGAAAATATCGTTGGTCCCCCGGTCGTAACATCGGTCGTATCTGAATAAGCAGCAACTTACACAAGGATTTTTGGTTGTCGTGCGTAAGCACCCGTCTTACTGCCAAAGATGCGATCTTACATAGGGTGGTAGGCGAGCGCCGAGAAGCGTACGATAACAGATTGCAAACACCTTAATTGACTGCACCCCTTTACCATTTCCTCCTCTCAAATTCCTGCAAAATCTACACTTGCATACCGAAAAATATCACCCAAAACTCGATGGTACGATCAGAAGTCTATTAAGGCTATCGAAAAGAAGAAGCGACATGCAGGGCAACTAAACAGTCAGTAGCACAAAACGTGTCTGAGAGGAGACATCGTTTTTATACCGTCCATCATAGTATGGAGGGTATATAATTATATTTTTTTCGTTTGTAACGCATTGAAATAATCATTTGCGACCCTATATAATATACATATATATTTTTGATCAGGGTTATATTCTAATTCGATCAAAGCCTGTCCGTCCGTCTGTGGTAATCCACGCTTTGGACTAGCCGCCATATGACGGTATCGCACGAAATCAGGTATTTTGACTTTTTAGCTACATTTTCAGTGGTTCAGGTTTCCAGTAATACAGAAACTTCTCCACCAAAAATTATGGACATAATAACCTATAATTGGCATTTGGGAACCTTAAATGTCAAACGCCACCAAAAATGATCTACAAAGGTTCACGTTTTGGTATAGCTTCCATATAACGGTACCGCCGGATATCAGGTATTTTGACGTTTTCAGATTTATTTTCATACCAAATAAGCTATAATTTGACGTTTATGTTAGGTCCATGGTTTGGTAAAGTCCACATATAACGTCCTCCCTCTTTTCGGTATTTATTAGCTACATTTTTATATCAATCTCATGGGCATAGCCAGGAATAGCAAAAAATTATAAATATTACGAAAAAACTAGCATTTACCCCACCCCCCTTGAACGACCAAAAACCATTCCTTGGCTACGCCCATGATCGATCTAGCAGTAATTTTCCATTTGAGGTATAGGTCCAAGTTTAGATATAGCCCCCAAATAACGTTATCTCCCGTTTTTAGGCATTTTAAGGTTTTTAGCTAGGTTTCAGTTATGAAATTTCTCCCCAAACAATTGTAAACATAGGCCCATGTTTTGGTAACTCTCTAACTCATTTTTTGAGTTACCGACAATCGTCCGTAAAATTAAAATGCTTATAATTTCTGTAATTGATTTTACAGAACCAATAAATTAGAAAAGATTTGGAAATAACTTTAGTGTTTTCAAAACAAAAGTGGTTTCAAGGAAAAAAAATTCCATTTAAGTGCGAAAGAATATTTTCTATTTTAAAGTCCCATTTTTCTACCCACAGCCATTGGGCTAAAGAGGGTCCGGCTGACAGGCTGGTGCGGACGATAACTCTCGAACGAAGCCACCGATCAAGTCAAAAAATTGGCATTCGAGATTTTTTTCAAACTTAGTTTACGTTCGAAGATGGGCCCTATTTGTGGAGTGGGCCACCGATATGGTTCCGGTACCTTCCCCATAAAAGTTCAACAATTATCGCTAAAATGGTGCGTACGACAACTCTCGAATCGGTCATTATTTTGCATATGGCAATATTAGTTCCAGGCATAGAACGGGTTCCACACAAAATTCGGAAAAAGTGAAGTTTAAGAGCTCCTCTCGGATCGATTTGAAATTTCTTTAGCAGTTTGTCTTTAAAGCCTCCTTTACGACGGTACAAATTAAGTCGGGGGCAAATCCATACTTCCCTAGATAATGTCTTAAAAGCTCCAAGCAACATTGACGACAACAACTAAAATGGAAAATTTTCAAGATAACTCCCGCAGGATGTTTCTGATTGGTCCAAACTTTGCACATCGTATTATTTCATCTAGTCATGTACCAGGTTGGAATATGGACTATATCGGTCCAGTCCTTCGGGTACCTCCAACACAAACTTTAGGAAAAGTGCAGCTTAACAGCTCATGTACCAGGTTGGAATATGGACTATATCGGTCCATCCCTTCGGGTATCTCCAACACAAAATTTAAGAAAAGTGCAGCTTTACAGCTCATCTCGAATTTTTTTAAATTTGTTCCAAAAAGTTGTACTTAAAGGCCCTGTTAAGACGGCGCAACTTGTTTTGGGAGGGCAAGCCCACTCTGCCTGAGGTAAATGCCCAAAATCTCAAAAAAAACCTGCCGGTACCAACTACATTGAGTAGTACGTAAGATAACCGTCGAAGGGATAAATCGCCCACACTCTCTTTTTATAATGTTTGGCAAAATGTTTTGTGCGCGGCCCTAGTTAAAACGGTAAATATTTTTCGGGGCAAATCCACACTTCCTAAGAAATTGGCTCAAAAACTCAAAAAGCCCCTGGAAACATCAGAATATTTTGTTTGCTTCTTTTCTTTTGGTCCAAGGCTGAGGGTATATCTCTGTCGGCACTGCTGACTTATATTTTCTTACTTGTTTCAAGCAATCTTAAGCATAAGAATAAAACATACGATTTTTGTGGTCCATAAAATTGGAATTTCTGATCAATAACTTTATTGTTTAAGCCAAATCACTTTCCATCGAGCGATTTCCTTAGCTTTGAATAGTGGAAATGGTCAGTGTGGGCAAAATCCTTTTTGCATTTTTCCACATTTTTTCGTTTTTAATCGATAGAGCGAAAACGTGTAATCCATTTTTGAGTCCCCAACTCTATTGTATTTCATATAAGTTACTATGGGAAGATAAAAAATCACGGAAATATTGATCCACTCTCGTATTTTAAAAATGGGAATGGCGATTTTATGATTACCCGTTTAGCGGGAATGATAAAAACCGGGAAACCCCAAAACCCTATTTTAGACCAGTCAAAACAGACATTGAAGTAGCGAAAATTCCCACAAAGCTGATGGAGAGCTAAGGCTTGTCATTTGAAGCAATGTCTTAAAAGTCCCCATCAATCCTATGTGTGCAAAATCAGTTATTCGGGGTCAAAGATCAAAATTTATGGATTTTTTAAATTTTCGTATTGTAGGCAAAAAAATTCGACATGTGTGGGCTTTGTAACTTTTTCCTGGAAGCAACCATTCTTGAGATATAGCGGTTCTAAAAAACACATCATTTATACGCCCTTATAAGGAAAAAACGCACATATTCAGGTGAAACGGTTAGTATACCCGTAGTAATCGGGTCTGTTCCATAAAAAAATATATGTTTCGTGTTTAAAAAAAATACCAACAAAATCGGAGCGTGTTTAGTAGAGTTATTCCATGTTATCCCAACGAAAACTCTCCGATTTTTTTTTTAATTTTGTCAAAAGGTTGGGTTCTTTGCGCTGATTACGGAAATGTATAATTTTCATTGTCGGCGGATCCAGTTCGCTGGATATTTGACCCGAAAAGCCAGATTTAAAAGCGCGTTAGACCCGGTTCTACTGAACCGATTACCGCAAGGTTGGTATCATTTGAAAACTTATGAAAATACCTAACACGTGGCGTTGTTATGTTGACCGTTGCACCTTATGATGTTCTTACGCGGCTTACTTCTTGACATATGTAATTTGACACTTATATCAGGATATCTCACGAATGGTGACTCCTATTGAAAAGTCATAAAGATTGTTCTTGTAGATAATTTGTAAGCGTACAACTTTTACTTCAGTCGATTTCTGATAGGCCTTACAGTTTTTGAGAAAAATAAAAAAACTGAATAAGGCCACCAACAAATGACCTTTGACTCTGAATAACATCGTTTGCATACAAGGGATCGATGGGGACTTTTAAGACGTTACTTCTAATGGCAAACCCTAGCTTTCCATCAACAAAAAAAAAAAAAAATCAGCTTAGTGGGAATTTTTACTATATTCCCCTTTACGCATGTCTATTTTGACTGGACAGTCCCACATATAACAGTACCTCGGTATTTGTGGGGTTTTTAGCTACCTTTGTTGACTGTACTACCCGTAATTTTATATTTGGGGTTACCTACAGTCTTACAACTTCTTCACAATTGTCAATATAAGTCCATGGTGTGGTATAGCCCCCATATAACGGTTACTCCCTGTTTTCGGTATTTTAAAGCTTTTAACTAAATGTTTTGACTGAATTGCCGTAATTTGACATTTGATTTTACCAACAGTAATGAAAATTCCCCAAACAAAAATTGTCAACATCGGTCCATGGTTTTGCATAGCCCCCATATAACGCTATCTACCGATTTTCGATATTTGGGGGATTTTAGCTACATTTTACAACCGATCTAACAGTGATTTCACATTTCCTAGATGTCCCAACACTTCTCCACCAACAATTGTTGACATACATATGTAGGTTCTTATTGTCGTATAGGCTCCATATAACGGTACCTCCTTATTATAACCTCCACCATAATATGGAGGGTATAATTAAATGTATCATTCCGTTTGTAACGCATCGAAATATTTGTCGTTTGTAACACATGGAAATATATATTTTCTGGATCAGCCTAAAATTGTAAGTCGAAGTAACAATGTCCGTCCGTCTCCTACGATGCTTGGTAAGGAAAATTTCATCAGTCCACGTTTTCAAACGTTTTAGCCTTATTATAATACCGAAATGACTCAAATTTCGTATTTAGTCTTCAGTTGGGGTACACATACGAATTTTGTAGGTATAGGTCCACGTTTTCATATATCACCTGGTTTTCGGTATTTTGAAGGTTGTGGCCTCAATAGCCCACCGTAATAGCTGAAATTTGGTATTTAGTTTTGTTTGGGGTATAAAACTTTCTACCTTAAATTTATTGGTATATGTCCACGTCTTCATCTAGCCCCTATAGAACGGTCCCTCCCAATTTTGCATATTTTCAAGGTTTTAGCCCCAGTATCCCACCGAAATTGCTGAAATTAGGCATTTAGTGTCCGTTCTCTATATACAACTTTCCACCTGAAATTTGTCGCTATAGGTCCAGAGAGTCATATAGTCTTTATAGAACGGTACCTTTTGATTTCCGGAATTTTGAAGGTTGTGACGTCGATATCCCAATGTAATGGCTGAAATTTTACGTTTACACCTTTTTAGATGTAATTCGAATCATTTTTGTTTTAATTCGAGAATTCCATTTGTAATTCGTACCATTTCAATTGTAATTCGAATAACAAATAGAATAATTCGAATTACAAATGGAATAATTCGGACTTCAAATTGAATAATTCGAACTACAAATGGAATAATTTGAATTATAAATGGAATAATTCGAATTACTGTTGGAATTCTCGAATTACAAATAAAATGTTACGAATTACAACTAGAATAATCGAACTACACATAAAATGCTACGAACTACAACCACGGTGCTCTTGAAACAATTTTAAATGGAAGGTGCTTACACCTCGGGAGTTTTTGCGGATTCTGAAACTAAAATGTTTATAGATGAGAAAAATCAAAAAACAAAAAAAATCGCCGGAGCGCTTTTTAAATAAATCGCGATTTAAGTTGACATTTCTAGGGGTTGTTTAGGTTTTCACGATTTTTCTTAGAAACTGCAAGTCCTATCAAAATGGGACTAAAGAAAATGTTGTAGCTATGAAAATTCTCTACAAGTTCGACCTTTATGGTATTTTCGTGGTTTTCACCATTTTTGAGATATAGAAGTTCAAATTGTGACAATGCACTGACGGTATCGCCCCCTTATAAAACAATGTCATGAAGGGTGCGCCCTAACTAACTTTTGATGAAAACCGCTTACACAGGGAAAGTTTTTGTGAATTCTGAAACAGCAGTATTCATAGATGAGATAAATCCAAAAACAAGAAAAAATCGCTGTAGGGATTTTTAAATAAATCGCGGTCAAAATTCACATTTTTAGGTGTTTTTTAGGTTTTCACGATTTTACTTGGAAACCGCAAGTCCAATCTAAATGGAGCTAAAGAAAATGTTGTAGCTGTGAAAATTCTCTAGAGGATTGACGTTTATCATTTGTTCCCAGCCTGTACCATTTTTGAGATAAAGAAGCTCAGTTTACATTTTTAAATTTTTTTGTTAGGGTTTCGCGATTTTGCTTGAATACGGTAAGTCTTATCGATATGGGACCTCAGAAAATCTTAAAGCTGTGAATTCTCTACAAGACTGGCTTAAGTAACTTATCCTAAGTTGTAACATTTTTTTAGATATATAAGTTTAACTTGGGAATTTGCAGTCATGACATTGTTTTATAAGAGGGCGATACAGAATTGAATTGAATTTTAATTGTCCCAATTTGAACTTCTATATCTCAAAAACGGTAAAACCGACGAGAATACAATAAATGTCATTCTTGTAGCTACAACATTTTCTTTAGTCCCATTTTGATAGCACTTGCAGTTTCTAAGCAAAATCGTGAAAACCTAAACAACCCCTAAAAATGTCAACTTAAATCGCGATTTATTTAAAAAGCGCTCCGACGATTTTTTTTTGTTTTTCGATTTTTCTCATCTATAAACGTTGTAGTTTCCGCAAAAACTTCCAAGGTGTAAGCACCTTCCATTTAAAATTGTTTCAAGAGCACCGTGCAACTGGAATGTTTCGAATTACATGTGAAAAAGGTGTAGTCTTCGCTGGTGGTATATAATTTTCCACCGCACTCATTGTGGGTAGAAAACCTCCACACAGAAAATGTTTAGTATATATCACTTAAAATAGTATGCTCCTCCAAGGAATTAGAGTTAACGTAGATGAAGTATGTTCATACTTACTTCCATACAGTACAGGTGGGGGTATAATGCCGTTCTTTCTTGTTTACTTGTTATTCTTAAAGAGACATGTTTAAAAGTCATTTTGTAGTTCGAAAATGTGGAAGGTCCATTGTGCTACAATCATTATGAAGGGAATTTGGCTACTTATACAGATGCTTACATAGGCTAGTATGGTAGACTGTTAGGTTTAGTACACAAAAAAAGGAGACAAAAAGTGCTCTCACCCTTGGTCTGATAGGCAAAACCAATTATCAACTGAATATTCGGGCCACATACATTCACTTCCAGATCTGACAAATAGAGTTATAGACAAATAGTGATAGTAATAGCCAATGAACGGAAACAAACAAAACGATTCCCGTACCAATCACACAAAGCCACAAACTTTTCAGCTTTTCTGAATCGTTTCATTCTCACAACCAAAACAAAAACACAAACTTTTCAATGTAAAAAGATGGAAACCGTACGATTGCTGAAATGTAACTTCGGCTATGCTTTGCCGAATTGTTTCATTCACCACCGAAACGAAAAGTATTTTTGGGAAACGTTTGCCGTGCGTATTGTCAATAACACACCCAGACACACACACATGTGATTGCTTAACAACCCTATAAGTTAGCATCAGCATACCACAGTGAATTTTATCAACCACCAAACGTTTTTGATTTATTCACATGTGTTAGTACTATTCCGTTTTCTATCTGCTCTTGTGGAGTTGAGTACTTTTCGCTTTTCGTTTTGTTCGTACTCACGAATGTAAACAAAACAAAACTAAACAGCGAGCTCGGCCAACGTGTGTTATGTTTCGTTTTGTATTGTTCCTATGGAAAATACGAAACGAAACGATTTGAAATGTTATTTAAAGTATTTTTACGTACGCTGGTAATAGCACACTATGCCATAAAGGAATCGTGTTACTGATCGATACTGGCCATGTTGATGTGTTATTTCAATGCGCAATGAGTATTAAAAATATTGCAACACACGGTATTATTAAAAGAGTATTGTGTAAATTCAAACTGTGAACACATACGGCAAACGGTCAACATTGAAATATGTTTAAAATGGTTTTATTCAATTATTTCGTTTAATTTAAAAATAATTACGTAAATGGAAATCACAACAGACTCTACACTCCCACGCGTATAATTAAAATATTTCACTATGGCATTCGCTGCTGTTATCGCTGTGTTGTGGCATTGTCAGATAACGCTCAAATCTTGAAATCATTTACACATACGATTGGTTTTCCTGGTAGTAATTTTCATTTGTCCAGTTGTCTTTGCAGGCATGTTTGGTATTCCTGTATTTGTAAATCGTGTTAAATTACTAGACAGAGCAAAAATAAAGAAACATCACTCTTCTTTTTTTTCGTCTTCCCTTTCACAGTTTAATTGTGAACAGTTGCAAGTCATGTTGTATACAGAATACGCCTGACGTTTGGTGGTATTTAAAAAATGCATTTTTCTCTTGTCTTTTAATAAGATTTATTTCTCTGGCACGTCACAGAAAGCAAACAGAACGACGTTCTGAACTGCAATTTCATCTGTGGGGGTGTTAAACTGTGTCGACACATCTTTTTTATATTCAACCAGATATTTACGGTGTTTACGGGTCCATTAATCACTCAGTCGGATTTGTAGTTTGTCCGAGCTGCATGTTTGCCTCCTGAGCAAATGGACAACACTTTTTGCAGTGGTGTCTGGCAATTATTTGAGTTTTATAAAAATTCGTTTTTCATCGAGACTTTCTTATTGTATACATAAGATATGGACAATATGGTGGCATTTTGGAATGCATAAATATTTTTCTGTAAAGAAACGTAAACATACATCGTATTTATTCATTTTATGTGGAATTTATGCAGAAAATTGTAGAACATATCCGATTTTTGTAAATTCATACTATTAGTAAACGGAAGACAAAATGTGACCTCTTGCAACTTGATAACAGACTCTAAAGGCTTAACATATTTTGCAAAAACGGTCACACATAACAACGATACAAAGTTAAGTTGAGGTGTCGGATTAGTTATCCACATTTAGAAACAAGTAAGAACGGCGTTAAGTTCGGCCGGGCCGAACACAAGTTGTATTGAAGTAAAATGGAATAATTAGTTTCCTTTCGTGCATGAAGAAGACTTAATACTAAATTTCAGCAATTTCGGTAAAACAATGTGAGGCACCATTCTATGGGGGCTATTTCAAAACGTCGATCTATACCGACAAATTTCTGACGGAAATTTTTTAGGCTCAAAGAAGACTAAATACCAAATTTCCTATATTTCTATGGGGATATAGGAAGACGTGGACCTTTACTGATAATACTCTTCTGGAATATTTTATAACTCTTGGAAGATGAAATAACGAATTTCAGCCATTTTGGTTGGATATTGACGTCACAATCTTCAGTATTACGAAAATCCGGAGGTACCGTTCTATGGGGGCTATATCGAAACGTGGACCTATACCGACGAATTTTAGTCAAAAATGGGGCAATATGAAAGCGTGGACCTGTACAGACATATTTCTGGCGAACCAATTGAAGACCAAATACCAAATTTCAGCCATTTTGGTGGAATATTGAAGACAGAGCCTTCAAAATACTTTTCCATGGGGGCTATATAAAGGCGTGGACCCATACCGACAAATTTAAAGGGTAAGTTTGAGTACCCCCAGCGAAGTCTAAATACCAAATTTCAGCCATTTCGGTGGAATATTGAGGCCACAACGTTCAAAATACCGAAAATCGGGAGGTACCGTTATATGGGGGCTATATGAAGGTGTGGACCGATACCGACAAAATTCTGGGGGAAAGTTTTGTATCCCTAAAGAAGACTACGTACCAAATTTCAGCTATTTTGGTAGTATAATGAAGCTAAAACCTTCAAAATACCGAAAATCGGGAGGTACCGTTCTATGGGGGCTATATGAAGGTGTGGATCGATACCGACAAAATTCTGGGGGAAAGTTTTATACTCCTAAAGAAGACTACGTACCAAATTTCAGCCATTTTGGTAGTATAATGAAGCTAAAACCTTCAAAATACCGAAAATCGGGAGGTACCGTTATATGGGGGCTATATGAAGGTGTGGACCGATACCGACAAAATTCTGGGGGAGAGTTTTATACCCCTAAAGAAGACTACGTACCAAATTTCAGCCATTCTGATAGGATAATGAAGCTAAAACCTTAAAAATACCGAAAATCGGGAGGTACCGTTCTGGGGGCTATATCATAACGTGGACCGATATATCCCATTTTCAATACCAACCATCCTGCAAGTAATAAACACTTCTGTACCAAATTTTGACTCTGTATCTTTAAAATAGCGAGCTGTATCTTGATTTCAACAGACAGACGGACGGACAGATGGACATGGTCAAATCGACATAGAATTTTATGCTGATCAATAATATATACTTTATAGGGTTTCCGACGAATATTTCGATGTGTTACAAACGGAATGACAAATTTAATTATACCCTCCATATGGTGGAGGGTATAAAAATACATTACTGTGAAATAACAAAGAAACGTTAGAGGCATACAACTTTCCACTTGAAATTTGTTGCTATACGTCCACGTCTTTATATAGCCCCAATAGAACGGTATCTCCCGATGTTCGATATCTTGAGGTTGTGGCTTCAATATCCTATCGATTAAAGACTAAATACCAAACTTCAGCCATTTCGGAGTGATATTCACATTAAAACCTTAAAAATACTGAAAATTGGGAGCGATCTATGGGGGCTATATCAAAACATGAAACTTTGTGCACAATTTTTGGTGGAGAAGCTTTAACCAAATTACATAAATTTTGATTGAAAATGTAGACAAAAACTTGAAAATATCTACAATCGGGTGGTACCGTTATATGGGGGCTATACCGAAACACACTATGTCGGGAGTTAATATTAACTGTGGCCAAAAATAGAAGGAGTTATCTGAGGTGAATCAATTTTGGTACACGTACCTATTATTGACTTCCAATCTCCAGGACAAAAAACTGGGATGGTCGATTTGCGTTTTGATATAGACCCCATAGAACCGTACCTCCCGATTTTTAGTATTTTGAAAGTTTTAGTCACAATGACCAACCAAAATTACTGAAATTTGGTGGTTAGTCTTCAGAAGAGGCATGAAACGTTTCAACAGAAAATTGTGGATGTAGGTCCACGAAATTGCTGAAAATTGGTATTAAGTCCTCATTGGGGGCTTATAACTTTCCACCAGAAAACTTTTCGTAGAGGTCCTCGTCTTCTTATAGCCCCCATAAACCGTACCTCCCTATTTTCGGTATTTTGAATGTTGTGACCTCAATATCCACCCGAAACTACTGAAATATGGTGTTCAGTCTTCATAGTTTTTGTGATTTATTGAGTACATCAAACTATTGTCTTTAAATATGAGAATTTTAATTTAAAAACATTTTTGACCTATTAATCGTCAAATACGGCCCATTTTTTTTTGTAAAAAATAGAATTCTGAATTTAGCTGTTCACAATTTTTTAAAAAAATATATATTTTTAAAAATCTATCTTTTTAAAGCAAGGTTATTATGTACTTAATAAGCTCACAAAAATATATGATGATAGGTTCATTCGTTTTCGCACTATAGCCAACACCGCAAAACGCTTTGTTAAAAAAGGGGGTAACACCTGAGTAGGTTGGTCGCTGAAAAAAAAGAAATACCATGTTCGTCTGCAAACCTCTGCAGCTGGAACCTTTATACCTTTGAAGTACTCACTTTTTACAACTCAAATAATATCGATATACACTTTTATAAAATCTTTTCCCACTCCACTAAGTTTGAAATTTGGTTCACATAATCTATGTATGTACTAAGCACCACAGACTTAGATAGCTGTAAACACCAGATAATCACTATTTACTTTCAAAGCAACTGTAAAAATTTATTTTAGAACGATAAATTACTTTATTTATTCGTTTGTTTTATATTAGGTCCATTTAATACATTTTTCACCGAATAGACAGGTTTATACGTATTTCGCATGGCAGACGAGTCCATTTTCCCACTCAGGCCCGTTTAAAAGAGATTTTCTATTATTCAATGCAACTGACTATTGGTCTAAACTTAGTTTATGTTCGAAGTGGGCCATATCGCACTGTGGTTCCGCCCGTGGACAAAAATCTAAAATTTATGAAATAAATATTATAAATATAACCTAAACACATCAAATTTTTAATATCCAAGACAATTTTTGCCAATTTACAGCGGTAATATGTCAAATAAAGTCGAAAAAGTTGAAATTTATAAGTGGTGGCTTAAAAACGTGAAATACATCCACAAAGCATTCGCAGCTTATGAGAGAAATTATAAAAAAATAAAGAGGTAAATGTACAATTTTCAGATTTAAACATATATTTGATAGCATTGACAATGTTTTTACGTAAAACATATTCATAAACAGTTTTCTCACTTCCTTAAAAATAAATTCTTTGTAAATAAATTTTTCTAGTACTTTTAAAATCAGTACTTTAAATTTATGTTGAGTTTTACTAATGTTGGGTGTATTTGGGATACTCCGTATTTTTTAAAAAATACACCTTTATATGGGGGCTATACCTAAACGTGGACCTATATTGAACATTTTTTGCGCGGATGTATTTTGTTCACTGAGAACTCAAAATGCGAAATTTCAACCAAATCAATTGGAAAATGTGTCTAAATTCATCAAAATACCAAAAATCGGGCGGTACCTTTATAAGGGGGCTATACCTAAATGTGGACCTACATCCACTCAATTTTTTCTATCATCTTGCCTCGTTGTAAATCTATGTTTCAAATTTCGAGGCGGTAGCTCGATTAGAACTATTTTTGGCACTCCTTTCCATACAAGTGGGACCACAGTGTATAGGACCGCCTCTTAATTGTTTGTGTTGTCAAAATGTGTTGTGCTAGTTTTAAATAGATTTTTTTATTTGTTTCGTTTATTTTTGAAGATTCAATCTCATTATACCCTTCACCACTATGTGGTAAGGAGTATTATGTGTTAGTGCATTTGTATGTAACATACAAAAGGAAGCGAGATAGACCCATAGTTCCTTCTAGGGATATACATAGAATCACTTTCTGAGTCGATTTATACATGTCCGTCCGTCCGTCCGTCCGTTCGCAACATGCAGGTCGCATTTGTTGACCGATTTCGCTGAAAATTGGGGAATACAATTTTTTTTAGCCGTCGGAAGATCAAGTTCGAAGATGGGCTATATCGGTCCAAGTTTTGGTATAGCCCCCATATAACGGTACCTCCCGATTTAAGGTATTTTAAGGATCTTAGCCGCATTTGTTGCCCAAACCAGCTGAAATTTTACATTTGAGGTTCCCAATGGCCGCGAAATTGCTCCACTAAAAATTGTCAAGATAGGTCCACGGTTCGGTATAGTCCCCATATAACGATACCTCCCGATTTACGGTATTTTGACGTTTTTAGCTACATTTTCAGACCGATTTAGCTATAATTTTACATTTAGGGTTCTTAAGTGTCACTAAACATATATAACAAAACTTGTGGACATTGGTCCACGTTTTGGTATAGCCCCCATATAACGGTACCCCCCCCATTTACGGTATTTAGACGGTTTTAGCTACATTTTTTGACCGATTTAGCTACAATTTGACATTTGGAGTTCTTAAGTATCAATAAACTTACATAACAAAAGTTGTGGACATAGGTCCACGTTTTGGCATAGCCCCCATATAACGGTACCCCCCGATTTACGGTATTTTGGCGTTTTTAGCTACATTTTAAGACCGATATAGCTATAATTTGACATTTCGGGTTCTTAAGTGTCAATAAACATATATAACAAAACTTGTGGACATAGGTCCACGTTTTGGTATAGCCCCCATATAACGGTATTCTCCGATTTACGGTATTTTGACGGTTTTAGCAACATTTTCAGACCGATTTATCTATAATTTGACATTTAGGGTTCCTAAGTATCAATAAACTTATATAACAAAAGTTGTGGACATAGGTCCACGTTTTGGTATAGCCCCCATATAACGTTACCCCCCGATTTACGGTATTTTGACGTTTTTAGCTACATTTTCAGACCGATTTAGCTATAATTTGACATTTAGGGTTCTTAAGTGTCAATAAACATATATAACAAAACTCGTGGACATAGGGCCACGTTTTGGTATTGCCCCCATATAACGGTACCCCCGATTTACGGTATTTTGACATTTTAAGTCACATTTCTAGACCGAATTAGCTATAATATTACCGATTTTCGGTATTTTGAGGATTCTAGCTAAAATTTTTAAGCGAATTAGGAGTTATTTGACATTAAAGGCTACCATCAAAAACTGTCAACATAGGCCCATGTTTTATTATAACCCCTATATAACGGTACCTCCCAATTTCTAGCCCACCAAATATTGTCAATATACATAGTTAGATATAGGCACCATAAAAAAGGGCCTTCCGAATGAAGCATTTTATGTACATTATCTGACATTTTAACGTACCCACCTAAAGTTGGGGACAGGAATGAAAACAAATTATTCCATTTTAGTTCAGAATATTTTATGGTGGAGGGTATAAAAAGTTCGGCCCGGCCGAACTTAATGCTTTTTTACTTGTTTTCGATTGCTTGAGTGGAGTATCCCCCCATTGGCTCAACTTCATTTATTACCCTCTATTACAGAGAGTAATGTTTTTCAAAAAGAACTGACAGTGTTGCAATATTTTACTGATCGCTACCAATATCATGATTTCATCCCGGCGAAGGGAATTATCAGTTGGCTTCTCAGTTTTTGAAATAATGCCTTTTTAGTGAATACTAGACACTTAAAGAGTTCGGTAGAGTAGAGTACGGTAGTTTTCCGTGCTTAATTTTTCGGAACGCTCTTTGCATATTATAGCAACATACTCTTAATCTCATTCTGGACTTGGTATGTTGAATTCCAACGTGTTCTGATATATTGTTTTTGCGTTTTCGACAATTTGTTGTTTAGCTCCGAGTGTTTAAAATATCTTACAAGCTTTTTTGAGAAGTCAATCAGTTTTCCCAATTCGGGAAGAGGATGGTTTTCAACAACATCGTTTATAACTAAGTTCAAATTGTGGCAAGCGCAAGATATACGTTTAAATTTTTTTAATGGCCAAACAACGTTGGAACCTTCGTCGGTTACAAATACAGAATTTCCAAACTTGTCTTTAATATCAAATTTAGCAAGATAAACAACTTATTTTCAAAGACAGTATATTGCGTTAACCCGCTGAGTTGTTTTTGTATTTGCTTCTCTCTCATTAACAAAACAAATGGCTAACAAGTACATATCATTTTTATACCCTACACCACATTGTGGTAAGGGGTATTATGTGTTTGTGCATTTGTAACATACAAAAGGAAACGAAATAGACCCATAGTTCCTTTTGGGGATATACATATAATCACTTTCTGAGTGGATTTATGCATGTCCGTCCGTCTGTCTGTCTGTCCGTCTGTCCATGTATTTTTGTTCGCAACGTACAGGTCGCATTTTTTGTCCGATTCAGCTGAAAATTGGGGTCTACAGTTTTTTTAGCCATAGGAAGAACGCTATTGCTTTTGGTGAAAATCGGTTCAGATTTGGATATAGCTCCCATATATATTTTCGACCGATTTCACGTATTTGCTGCACCAAACATGCCATATATGTCCAATTTTGATGAAATTTTTAACGTGTAACTGAATTCGGTCTAGAAATAAGTATGTCAAATTATGTCGAAATCGGTTCAGATTTGGATATAGCTCCCATATATTTTCGGCCGATTTCACGTATTTGCCGCACAAACCAAGCTATATACGTCCGATTTTGAAATTTGGAATTTTTTACTGAATTCGGTCTAGAAATAAGTATGTCAAATTATATCGCAATCGGTTCAGATTTGGATATAACTCCCATATATATATATATTTTCGGCCGATTTCACGTATTTTCTGTACCAAACACGCTATTTATTTCCGATTTCGATGAAATTTGGAAGGTGTGACTGAATTCGGTCTAGAAATAAATGTGCCAAATTATATCGAAATCGGTTCAGATTTGGATATAGCTCCCATATATATTTTCGCCGGATTTCACGTATTTTCTGTACCAAACACGCTATATAAGTCCGATTTCAATGTTATTTAGAATGTGTGACTGAATTCGGTCTGGAAATAAATGTGCCAAATTATATCGAAATCGGTTAAGATCTGGATATAGCTCCGATTTATATTTTACATATTCACTGTGGTGTAGGGTATCATATCCTTTCCTTACTGGTTTGTTCTGGCCTCTCCATAACAAAACGGCAAAAAGTACCAGACTACAAAAACGAAGCAAATAATTTTAGGAAAACTACAGTTGATTTTTATTCTTGTTAGATTTTTGTGTTTAGTATGGTCTCTTGCACGACTTCTCAAGGGAGCACGATCGTGGCCCATAGTGCAGATCGTGTTTGGCCGTGTCGTGCAAAATCGTGCCTTGAAAAAAAGCACGATCACGCACGGCCAATAATTTATTCCGGCAAGACACGCACAAACACGGCGATTTTCGAGAAGGCACGAACACGCTTTACTCACGGCACGACATGCGCCCACCTCTAGCATTGAAGTCTTAACCAAATGTCGTTCAGGAATCCAAAGGGCTGCAAGTGGTGTCGTAAGACACGGGGTTTGGATTCGGCGATAAAAAGTAGGTCCCATAGTATTGAACCAATGTGAATCGGCGTGCACTAATTGATATGAGAGACGTCTCTCCTTCGGGGGTGTTTTGGGAACATATGGATGTAGTGCTGATTTACTCAAAGAGTGTCAAATCTCAAAAAATAAAAAAACTAGTTTTAAGTTGTCGATTGAAATTTGACTTCTCATTTTAAAAAGAATATTACACAAATAAATAACCACTTGGACCATCTTTTGAAGTGTTTAAGTGCTTAATAAGCTTCAAAACCTTTTTTGTTGATTTATGTGAAACTCCTAGAAAATAAGTTGTAACTTGTTGAGTTTTATAAATATAAACATGAAGTTTTGCCACAAGATAAAGTGGAAGTCGTAGAAAAAATAGAAATTGCTAACTCACAAACACATTTTTTGGGTTATGCCGTAATTTGTGTAAATGAGCGATATGTATGTATGTGGTTCTAAGAGTTGCGTTCAAATACATATCTGCCTACAGTGACTTCTAAAAATTTTAATAAACATTTTAAAATCATGTTTTTGCGTGCTGTTTTTATCGCATCACGTTATGTGTAAGATTCTTTCCTACCTTACATAAGATACAGGGATATGAGCTTGTAAAAAAGTCAACACCCTAATGTTAATGCATTTCACATTTTATTTACTGAATTAACCAATGTCGATGAGAGCGTGTGTGTTTGTTTTTTGTACAACATTCATCATTCTCTCTGAAAATAAAAACAAACTTGCAGAATATTTTGATTGCATGCCTGACTGTGTTCGCTGTGGGAAACCACAATTTTAGTTTGAATTTGTGAATATAATCTACAGACGCAGGAAGACACTGAACTGGAGTTCATCAAAGTTGTGCTGCTGTTGTTTACATTTTCTTCTATTCACAGATAAAATAAACATTTATTGTTTCATCCCAAAATACTTTTGTGTAATTCCGACATTTGGATTTTGATTACATTTTTCAATACATAAAGAAGGAAAAAGAAGCATTTCTAAATGTGGGAATTCGTTTAGTTTATATTTGGAATTTTCCTGTTGTTTGTTGTTATTGTCCAGCCAGCATGGAATAATTGCAATTGTTAGCTACCGATGTGTGATTGTTGCAGCAGCAATTAATACCTTCTACCAACAATATTCGGTTGCGTTGTGTTGGAGGTCACTGCATTTTATCAAACCATTAAATCTCACCACTTTGGAATTTCTGTGTGCATTTGCATTCTGGCCAAAATAAACAACCAATGATCATCCAACTATTCCGGCATTTTGTTTAGTTTACATTTTGGGATGGTTGGCGTTTGGTATGTAAACAATGTTTCACAAATTACTTTACACGCCAGCTTCTATTCCCCGGTGTGTGGGTGGTAAAACAACAGCAAACATGAAATAAATAAATTCGGCAGGGAAACTTTTAAATCTTTTTAATTTAATTTTTGATGTTTTCAAATGTGCTTCGTAAAATATTTAAATTGCTTTCACATGCAGCAAATAAAGAGCAATTTAGAAAAATGATATATTTCAGCAGTAAATTAGAGGTTGTTAGCCTTATAAATGTTTTTTGACTGGGTTTATTTGTTATATAAATTATTCCATTTTTTGAAAAAAGAAAAAAAAAAAAAAAAAAACAATTACAGTCGTTGCAAATTAAAGGGAACAATCTAAATTGGTGTTGAGATTAGGAAAGTCCAACTTTGCAGACCCAACCAGAAGATGTTAGGGTATATGTATGTTATATTGAACCGAATATCAAAGAACAAGTAAGAACGGGGTTAAGTTCGGCCGGTCGAACTTTTTATACCCTCCGCCACGAACTGCATTGAAGTAAATAGGAACAATTAGTATCCTTTCCTTTATGAAAGTACTAAGCTCTTTCTCTACGTTAAGGCTTATTCTTTGGAGGAGCATAATATCTTAACTCATGATAAACAATAATATACTCCTTTGATGTGGGTGCAACCGTAGTGCAATGGTCGTGGGTACGATTCCCCGGCCAGACACCATCAAAACACTTTTCAACAGTAATGTTGGCGACATTTCCTGAGTATTTCAGCCATTTTAAACTTCTCTACAAAAGTGTTGTCCTAGACACGCCGCACAGTGTTGCCGCTTCCTTGTAAACGTGGACAAAAATAGAAGGAGTTGACCTAGGTCGATGAATTTTTATACAAGTACTTATGCGGGCATAGGAATGAAAAATACCCATTTTGGTCCATATCGGTTCAGATTTGGATATATCCCCCATATATATATTTCTCCGATTCTGCTATAACTCAGCCAAATTTAATTGAACCGCCTTCAAATTTAATATGCGATATTTGCTTGGGCCTCTGATCAGTTTTACCGAATTTGTTAAAAATATGAATCGGGGTGCACTCATTGATATGAGAGAAGTCTCCCTTGTCCCATATGGGATGTTTGTGGAACAATTATTATTATTATACTCCTTTGATGTGTTCTACCCATTGAGATTCCGAAATACCAAGTTATATCCACTTTAGAATAATAATGTAGCAAACCCTTTTAAAAAGCTAACATGTGGTATCATTATTTATAAATTTTCAAATTGATCATCTCTGGCAACACACCCACTATCAAATTACATCAATCTCTGGAATGTTTTATACCCACAACGAGGACTAAATGTCCAATTTCAGCCAATTCGGTGGGATATTGAGGACACAACCTTCAAAATACCGAAAATCGGAGGTAACGTTTATGAGGGCTATTTGAATACGTGGACCTACACCGACAAATTTCAGGTGTAAAGTTTTATACCCCCAAGGAAGACCAAATACCAAAGTTCAGTCACTTCGGTGGGATATTGCAGCTAAAACCTTCAAAATACCGAAAATCGGTGGTACCGTTTTACGTGGACCTATACCGACAGATTTCAGGTGAATGTAAATTACTCACATCGAAGACTAAATACTAAATTTCAGCCATTTCGGTGGGATATTGAGGCCACAACCTTAAAAATACCGAAAATCGGGAGATACCTTTCTATGGGGACTACATGAAGACGTGAACCTTTACCGAAAAATTTCAGGTAAAAAGATCAACGAAGACTAAATACCAAATTTCAGCAACTGGAATATTGAGGCTAACACCTTAAAAATACCGAAAGTCGGGGGTAACATGCTATTGGGGTTGTATGAAGACGTCCACTATACCGACAAATTTCAGGTGGAAAGTTTTATATCGCCAACGAAGACTAAATACCAAATTTCAGTCATTTCGGTGGGATATTGGGGCTAAATCCTTAGAAATACTGAAAATTGGGAGATATCGTTCTTTGGGGGCTGCATGAAATCGTGGACCTGTAACTACAAATTTCAGATGAAAATTTGTATACCCCCAACGAAGACTAAATTCCAAATTTCAGTCACTTCGGTGGGATATTGCGGCAAAAACCTTCAAAATACCGAAAATCGGGTGTACCTTTTTATGGGGCCTGTATTACGACGTGGGTTTACCTATACCGATACATTTCAGGTAAAGGTAAATTACTCTAATCGAAGACTAAATACAAAATTTTCGCCATTTCGTTGGGATATTGAGTCTAAAACCTTCAAAATACTGAAAATTGGGAGGTACCGTTTTATGGAGGCTATATGAAGACGTGGTCCTATACTGACAAATTTCAGGTAGAAGGTTTCATATCCCCAACCAAGACTAAATAGCAAAGTTCAGTCATTTCGGTGGGATATTGATGCTAAATCCTTCAAAATACTGAAAATCGGGAGGTACCGACCTATACCGACACATTTCATGTGAAACTTTTATACCCCAACGAAGACTAAATACAAAGTTTCAGTCATTTCGGTGAGATATGGAGGCTAAATCCTTCAAAATACTGAAAATCGGGAGGTACCGTTCTATGGGGGCTATAACGACAGATTTCAGTTGGAAAGCTTTATAAGTTGTATAACCCCAGCGAAGACTGAATTCCAACAACCACAACCTTCAAAATAACCACAAGTTTTTAAGCTCCAAAATACCGAAAATCGGGAGGTACCGTTCTGTGGGAGCTATAGAACAAAGAGTAAATGCCAAATTTTAGCCAGTTTGGTTGGATAGTGAGGCCACAACCTTTAAAATACCTAAGTACTGTTCTGTGGGGGCTATATTAAGACAAAAGATCGATTTTAACCGCCAACGAAAAATAAATATCAAATTTCTGACCTTTCGGTGGTATATGGAGACTGGAACCTTCAAAATCGCGAAGTAACGTTATGTAAGGGCCATACCAAAACATGAACCTAAATTGTTTGAGATCTTTTTGTGAAGACGTTTTTCAACCATTGGGAACCTCAAATTTTAAATTAGATGTAGTTCGGACCACAAAATTCAGCTAAAATCCTCAAAATACCTACTGTTCTGTGGGGGCTATATAAAGACAAAACAAGTAAGAAAGTATCAGTCAGCTGAGCCGACAGAGATATACCCTCAGCCACGTACCCGAAAAAAAGTTAACACAATACTTCTGTAGGTTTTTTGGCTGTTCGGAAAATTTTCCAGGATGTAAAGGGACGCAAACAGCAACAAAATTCAGAATGATCCAAGACGACTGCATTTTTTCCACACTTTGGGTAGGGTGTCTATGGATATTTTCCTTACAGACTATATAATTAAATATGTTGTACTTAATTTTCTGAATTTAAATATATTACAATTTTACTTTTCAATTTACAAAGTTTGAGCTAAATCGATTTCTCTCTTAAAGGGTTATTTTACACATTAGCCAGTTTAGGTGGTGCCGGTAGGATTTTCTGGACCATTGTGGGTCATTATTTCAGGAAGTATGGACTTGCCCATGAAAAAAATTACATCGTCGTAACAGGCGCCGCAAGTGCAACCTGCTGCATCACAAATTATTAAGATCAGAGAGGAGTTGTTAAACTATACCTTTTCCAAATTTTGTGTGGGAGGTACTCAAATGAGTGGACCGATATAGTCCATATTAGAACTCGATCTATGCCTGAAAGTAATATTACCAATAGAAAAGTTTGGCTCGATTCGGTTATTCCCTCCTACAGTTATCATGCCCGCAAGGAGTGGACCGATATGGTCTATCTTCGAACTTAAACTAAGTTTGGACAAAATATTGAAAGACCCAAAATTTTAACCAAATATGTTGATCCGTTCGAGAGTTATCGAACGCTCCAACTACGACACATGGTATTATATGGGTTGTTTGCAGTTTTCGTGCTGATTCCTGAGGATATATGGACTTGCTCTTGAAAAAAATTATATCGTCGTAATGAGGGTCGTGAATACAAGTGGCTGCAACAAAAATCAAAGCGATTCGAGAGCAGGCCTTAAACTGCACTTAAGCAAAATTTTGTGTGGGAGGTACCCGAAAGAGTGCACCAATAGGGTCCATATTGAAACCTCATCTATGTCTGGTAGAAATGTCACGATGTGCAAAGTATGGACTAATTCGGTTACTCCCTTCAATAGTTATCGTGCGGACAATTTTTCCGAACATTTTTGAACTTTTGTGGGGGAGGTACCTGAAGGAGTGGACCGATATGGCCCATCTTCGAACTTAAATCAAATCTGGACAAAATATTTCGACACCCATAATTTGAATCGAATCGATTGATCCGTTCGGGAGTTATCGTGAGCACCAGCCAGCCAGACAGACAGACGGACGGACATTGCTAGATCGACTCAAAATTGTCTGAAACGAATATCGTACAAACATACTTGGGGGTCTAAAACCGTTATTTCGATGAGGCACATTTTTGGCCGTATCAAAGTGTAAATACCCTCTTTAGCCTAAAGGCTGAGGGTATAAAAAGATCTTAACCTCCAACAAAAAATAAATATCAAATTTCTGACATTTCGGTGGGATATGGGTGCTATACCAAAATGTCGATAATTTTAGCCCATATTCGAAATAGACCTGACTACTAAAACAATAAACTCGGGTGCAAAAATATAACTTTTTAGCTTATTTATTGCGGACAATAGAGTGATTAGAGACTATAGCTATTCAGAATCTTATCCCGTTCAAGAATATACATATCTTTGTTATAGTGATTTGATGAGTTACAAAAAGAAAAACAAACTTAATAAAATAGTGATATCCGGATTATCGAGTAGAAAAATCTCAATAATGTGGACTATTTTAGTGTCTGGATTACCGCATTCTCTGGCTAACGACACTATAATATATTTAGTTGTAGACTGTGTATACCGACAAACATGCATACATATTTCTTCATATTGTTTATGTTATGCTGCAGTCGTTATCAGTAATCATTATTGTTACATCAGTAATCATTTTTTTTTTATTTTCTCATCCTGGTTCAATAGATCCTTCTTCGAACTTGCATTCTTCAAGGTTTGAGTTTTTATTTTTCTGTGCAATTGAGTTTATATATAAGGAATATAAAACGAAGCTTGTATATATACATAAATATTTTGTATTTCGCTGTACTCGTTATGCAGGAACAATGGAAAAAGAATGAAATACAAATCATGTTTGCATTTAAGGATGAGATGATGACAATAACACATTAATGTCGATGATGATATGCGACTTCAATTTGTTGTAATATTTTTTCAGTTTTTTCCACGTTTTATGTTCCTTACCATCGTAGCGAAGCAAACAAACATTAAAATTTGTTCTCCAAGTTCTGCTTAAATTCCAATTTGAAGATTTCGAAGAAAATCGTAAGGATAGGATAATAAAAAAATACATATTTATACTCAAAGATTATATTTCAAAGTGGTTGAACACGTTGGACAGAAGGGAGAGCAGGCGTGACAATGCATTTCGCATGCAAATTGTATACTTGGAAAATAATATTGTTATCAGTTTTTGAATCATATACATATGTATTCTATTATACATATTTATTTTATGTTTTCTCTTCTTTTTAGGTAAGTTCGAGTTATTTAATATTTTGTTGAAACTGTAAGTCTAAAAAAAACTTTTTTTAAATTCTCAAATATCTGTTTTAACATTATTTCAAAGAAACGTGATAAAAATACATCCATGCTTCGGTAAGTTACAACGTGTATTTTTTCCTGAGTCCCACTAAACAACAAGTGAGCAAACTCTACACCTTTTTCAGATGTAATTCGAAACATTTTAGTTGTAATTCGTAACATTTCATTTGTAGTTCGAGAATTCTATTTGTAATTCGTAACATTTCATTTGTAATTCGAATTATTCCATTTGTAATTCGAATTATTCCATTTGTAATTCGTATTATTCCATTTGAAATTCGTATTATTCCATTTGTAATTTGAATTATTCCATTTGAAATTCGAATTATTCCATTTGTAATTCGAATTATTTCATTTGTAATTCGAATTATTCCAGTTGTAATTGGAATTATTTTACTTGAAAATACAGATGAAATCATTCAAATTGCAAATGGAATAATTCGAATTACAAATGGAATAATTCGAATTGCAAATGGAATAATTCGAATTACAAATCGAATAATTCGAATTACAAATGTTATTCTCGAATTACAAATAAAATGTTACGAATTACAAATAGAATTCTCGATTTACAATTAAAATAATTTGAATTACATCTGAAAAAGGTGTATAGTCTTCACAGAGGCTCTGTGACAGAGCGCACTATGTGATACGCTGCACTACTAACCCCGTGCATAAGCTTTTCACGTAAACATTTTTCGAGTCAAACTAAACACGTAAGAACGGCGTAAAGTTCAGTCGGGCATAACTTGTTATACACTTCACCACGAGTTGTATTGAATTAAAACTGAACAATTAGTTTCCTTTCGTTTATGAAGAAGATTATATACCGAATTTCAGCAATTTCGGTAAAAAAATGTGGCTGACCTTCGAAATATCGACATTCGGGAGGTACCGTCTATGGGGGTTACATCACAACGTCTATCTATACCGACAAATTTCTTGCAGAAGGAAGACTTAATTCCAAATTTCCGATATTTCGGTAAGATAATGTGGCTAAAACCTTCAAAATACCGAAAATAGGAAGACGTGGACCTATACTGAATAAATTACAAATGTCGGTCATTTCGGTGGGATATTGACGTCACAACCTTCAGAATTACGAAAATCGGGAGGTGCCATTCTATGGGGGCTATAGCGAAAAGTGTGCCTATAGCGACGAATTTAAGTCGGCAAGGTTTTTACCTCCAAAATAGACTAAATACCGAATTTCAGCCTTTTCAGTGGGTTGCTGGGGCCACAACCTTTAAAACTCCGAAAATCGGGAGGTACCGTTCTATGGGGCCTACATGAAGGCGTGGGCCTGTACCGAAATATGTCTGGGGGAAAATTTTATACCACTAACGAAGACTGAATACCAAATTTCAGCCATTTAGGTGGAATATTGAAGCCCCAACTTTCAAAATACAGAAAATCGGGAGCTATCGTTCTATGGGGGTTATATGAAGGCGTGGGCCTATATCTAATAATTTCAGGTGCTAAGTTTTATACCCCCAACGAAGACTTAATACCAAATTTCATCCATTGTGGAGGAATAGTATGAAGGTTATAATCTTCAAAATACCGAAAATTGAGAGGTACCGGTCTATAGGGCTATATGAAGGCGTAGAAATATACCGACAAATCTCAGGGGAAACGTTGTATGCCCCAAAAGAAGACTTAATACCAACAATCGGGAGTTTCCATTCAAGGGGGCTATATGAAGGCGTGGACCTATACCTTCAAATTTTATGTGGAAAGTTTTATACCCCCAAACGTAGACTAAATCCCAAATTTCAGCCTTTTCGGTGGAATATTTAGGCTAAAACCTTCAAAATATCGGAAATAGGGAGGTACTGTTCTATGGGGGATATACTAAGGCGTGGACCTATACCAACAAATTTCATATGGAACCTTTAATACCCCAAATGAAGACCAAATATCCAATTTCATCCAGTTTGGTGAATTATTGTGGCCACAACCTTCAAAATACCGAAAAAATCGGGGGGTACTGTTCTATGGTGGCAATGTGAAGGCGTGAACATATACCGACAATTTTCTGGGGCAAATTTGTATACCCCCATTGGTGACTAAGTACTAAATATTAGTCACTTCGGTGTGATAATGAGGCTAAAACCTTCAAAATACCGAAAATCGTGTGGTACCGTTCTATGGGGGCTATATGAAGGAGTGGACCTATACAGACTAATTTCTGTGAGAAAGTTTTATACCCTCAACGGAGACTAATTACCAAATTTCAGTCCTTCCGTGGAAAGTTGAGGCCAAATCATTCAAAATATCGGAAATAGGGAGGTACCGTTCCAAATTTTTAATGTTGATATCTCTAAAACTCAACGAGATACAGCCCATTTACTACGGGTTTGGGATAATACAACAAAAAAGCCGTCCCACATCCGATATGTCTGAGGAGCCTTCTTTACCAAAGGCGAAACATGTCATGTTACATAGTGGTGGGTGTGTGGGTTCGAGTCGTCGGCTTTCCTTTTTCAGATGCATTATTGATCATTAACCTCGATTTCCAACGAAAAATTAATTAAAAATTAATACTACAATCGATCTTCGCCTAAAAAGGTAACATTTTAAAATAAAAAAAAATTTGGCTATCGAAAAATCTCAAAACTCTGCAATTCGGGTAAATTCGTTGTACACACAGAGAAGAGATATTGTTGGAACAATCATATTCTAAGAGCAAAATAGTGTATTTTAAAAATCTGAAAATATATATTGTTGTTTCAACCATATATTTTTTATTAGGAAACATGATGACACAAAATATATTGTTGCGCCAACAATACATATTTTAAGAATTTTAAAATACACTATTTTGCTCTTAGAATATGATTGTTCCAACAATATTTTTTCTCTGCATGTATGAGGACTAAATACAAATTTGTACATACAAAGTCAAATATGTATATTGGTTTGAATGGATTTTGCTCATCCGAAATCAACATCGGGAATTTCCGATCGATAGCTTGTGCAAACGTTCTTTGCCTATTTCTAGCTCTAAGAATTATAAGATAAAAAAAATAATAAGATTTCTCCCGCTTGGGACTTGCACGTAGAAAAATATTAATACTGCAATCTTTACATAGGTTACTAGAGGTACATATCGCTCATTTACTCAAAGAGTGGCATAAATAAAAAAATTCATTTTCTGAGTTAGCAATTTCTATTTATTTATTTTTTCTACGACTTCTTCTTTATCTTGTGTTAAATTTTCAAGCTGATAACTCCAAAACCCATCGAGTTACAGCTCATTTGGCATTATTCAACAAAACAGTTTTTCGAGTTTATGAAGCACTATAACCCTTCAAATCAGGCTTGATTACACAGAAACTTAGCAGTGATATCTGGCCAGCTGTTCGCAAAATATGGTCCAAGTGGTTATTATACTTTTTGTGAAATAATCATTTTAAGTTGAGAAGACAAATTTCAATCGCCAACTAAAGCGCGTTTGAAATTTGACTTCTGTGCCGACGGACGAACAAATTCATTTTGGCATGGTATAAAAATCAAACTTAGGAACCTTTTCACATAGTAATATTGGTTGTTGGGGATTTTTTGCGAAAACCAAACTATACTTCAACCAAAAAAATTGTAAAAATATTAATTTTCATTTAAAGGGATATATTGTTTCATGGAAATTTAATTTAAATGCAATCATACAAATATTACATTATTTTAGTCATGAGAACAAACCTAAAATGATATGACGCATTTGTGCAGCGCAAAACTGTAAAGAAAATATTTTCGTTCCACAACAATAAACACTGGGAACGAGTACAACTGACAAACAAACTGTAGGCAATTATGTTGTACAAAATGTTGGGGAATGTACAAATAATGGCACACACATTGGCGTAAACTATTTCTGTAATAGAAAATATTTTTAAAGTTTGGAGAAATTTAAAAATCCTATTTTCCAGTAGAATTTGATCTTATTAAAAACAAATTCTTCCACCTGTTATCATGTCATAAATTCTTTTGCTAGGACATGATGTTTCTTTCGCGAAATAAGAAATGCTTCTCCTCTCAATATGTATTCTCAATGTAGTTTCGTAAAATATGTATGATCTATTAACTTGAGTATACATATGTATTATATATACATACATTATTCATGAGTCCAGGACAGGCTTTCCCTTAATACTTCTTTTCATAGAGTTTAAAATATATGCATGTACATTTGTATATGTGTATATATGGTATGGTCAAAAGGGTGATGAGTTTTCGATTTTTTTTCTTAAAAATTTCTCTTGTGGCAGGAATGAATGAAATTTTGCTTATTAATAACTATAATAATGTTTGCGTAATTGAAATTTAAAAAAAAAACAGTTTGAAATTATATTTTTGTGAAAAAAATATTTTTTTTAATCATAAAGCTGGAAAAAGTATCACAAAAAAACCATATCGACTACATAGAAGCAAAATGAGAAATTGTTCACAGAAAGCGATGAACATCTTTCGAATTTATTTACAATTAAGTATTTTGAATCGAAAGTATCTCGTTGGAAAAAATGTTGGCGATCCTCGCAATTGAAGAAAATCAGTCAGAGTTTGAATAAGTGAGAAAAGGCTATAGACGGGACGGGGCCGACTGTGTGATACCCTACACCATTACCTCTGTACATAAGCTTTTCACTCGTAAACATTTCTTTTCGGTAGATACTTAAATTTTTACCTATGACTTAAGGCGAACTCTTCTTCTTTATTTGCCATTCAGTATTCGGGTTTTAGCGATCATACAATTACATAATGATAATTTGGTATATTTAACAAATCAGTTTATTAATTTATATATAGGTTTCTGTTTTTGGCGGCATTCAGAAGAGTTCTTTCATTATGGTGTCCAGTCCAGTCTTGAATGTTTTGAGCCATGATGTTTCCCGTCGCCCTCTCGGTCTTCTCCCATCGATTTTTGTTTGGATAATTGTTTGCAGAAGCTTATATTTTTCATGCCTCATAATGTGACCAAGATATGCGGTTTTTTGTGTTTTTATATTTTTATTAATTGGCGTTCGACTTGCATGCGTTCTAACACTTCTTGTCATTTCTATTCGGCATTTAATTTTTCTTGATACGTCCCATTTATTGTTGATTTGAATTCCGAGGTATTAGTAGGTTGTCACTCGCTCTATTTCATCGTTATTTATCTTTAGTGGCGTATTATTTTCAGCATGATTCCTGCTTACTACCATATATTTTGTCTCCTTAACGTTGATTTTTAATCCGTATATTTCGCTATTTTGTGTTACTGCGTCTATTAATTTTTTTAGTCCAGCTATGCTGCTTTCTACTAATACGGTGTCATCGGCATAGCGTATGTTATTTATTAAGGCGTTGTTTAGTTGGATACCAATATTCTTTCCACGTACAGATTCTTTGAATATTTTCTAGGAATATATGTTAAATAAAAGAGGGGACAATATGCAGCCTTGTCTTACGCCTCTTGAAATTGGAATATCGTCAGTTAATTCATTATCTACTTGAATGTTTGCTATCTGTTTCTAGTATAGGTTTTTAATGCAGTTTATGTCACTGTCTTCCAATCCGATTGAAGGTAGGATCTCTATTAATGGGTGCCACCGTGGTGCAATGGTATGCACGCCCGCCTTGCACGCAGAAGGTCGGGGGTTCGATTCCCCGGCCAAGCAACATCAAACATTTTTCAACGGTGGCAAAATACCCCTCAGTAATGTTGGCGACATTTCCTGAGTATTTCAGCCTTGAAAAACTTCTCTACAAGTGGTGTCTTAAGACACGCCGTTCGGACTCGGCGATAAACAGTAGGTCCCATATCATTGAGCAAATATGAATCGGGATGCACTCATTGATATGAGAGAAGTCTCCCTTGTCCCGTATGGGATGTTGTGGAACAATGTTTTTGTTATGATCTCTATTAATTTATCATGATTTACCGTATCGAACGCTTTTTCGTAGTCTACGAAACATAAAAATAAATCTTTTTGTACCTCTCGACAATTTTGTATTGATACTTGTACAGCTAGTAACGATTCTCGTGTCCCCATGCCTTCCTTGAATCCAAATTGTGTTTGTCCCATGTGTGCTTCGCAGATCGGATAGATTCGTCTATGTATTATTTTTAAAAATATTTTAAGAGCGTGGCTCATTAGACTTATTAGTCTATAGTCGCTGCAGGTCTTTGCATTATTTTCCGTAGGTATTGTGATAAATGTTGATTTGAGCCAATCATTGGGATATTTGTCCTGTTTTATATATATTGTTGAATAGTTTTAAATGAAGCTTGGTGTTATTTCCGTCTATTAACTTAAGTACCTCGGCAGGTATTTCGTCTGGAGCCATTGCCTTTTTATCTTTCATTGACATAATAGCTACTTGTAATTCATTCTCAGTAATGGGTGTCCCTGTAAAATTAATTTCAATTTCATCCCCAGAGGTGGAAAAGGATGTTCGTTGGTGATCGATATATAATTGCTTAATATATTCTTCCCAAAGCTTTTTCTTTTCTGCAGTTTCATATATTGCTACTTTATTATCATTGTAGATAAATGTTGACGATCTCTTTGGATAAATACCAGATGTCTCTTTTAATTCTTTGTGGAGATTGAAGTCGTCATGAAGTATTTTAAGTCGTTCAATTTCCTGGCATTGCTTATTTATTTGCTCATTTTTTGCAGTACGTGTTGCGATTTTAATTTCTTGGTTTATTTCCCAATATCTTTCATAGTTTACATTTTTGTGTTTACTTCTTTCTTTCCAAAGTGCTCGAATTTCATCCGTTATCCATGGATCTTCTTTTTTGCGCATGTTGGTTCCGATTATATTTTTTGTGACATCTTTTATGGATTTTTTCACTTGGTTCCATAGGTTTTCGACATTACATATTGTTGCAAAGGCGAACTCAACCAAAGTAATTAATATTTAATTTCATATTTGACTAATGCGACATCTACTTGGTGCTGATTGAAAGCTTTGCTGGTCTCCTTGATTAGGATTTTACATGTCTTTAATACACCAAATAGAAGCAGAGGTATTTGTCATCAAAGTAAAAACTTCAAAATATTAACCTTTAGCAATAAGTCTGATATTTGATTATAAATGCCACATTTTGTATTTATTTAAAGCTCCGATGGTTCAGTTTCATTATCAAGCTCTCTCTTTGGAATATGTCCAGAAGCAGAAATATCTGACATGGAAATAAAATGGCATAAATTGGAAATTTGGAAATCCAAGAGTCCTTTTCAACATCACAAGCATTTCACAAATTTGGGTAACGTAATTGGGAGAATTTTAAAGCTCAGAATGTCTTCATTGTTGAAACACATCCAACCAAAGTTGAGATACTCGTCAGTACAATTCAAATAAAAAAGGAAGAAAGGCTTCAAGTTAGGCCGGGCCGAACTTGTTAAATCCTCAACCACGAGTGGTATTTAAGTAAAATGGAACAACTAGTTTCTTTCGTTTGTGAAAAAGACTCAATACCTTATATCAGCAATTTCAAAATACCGAAATAAGGGAGGTACCGTTCGATGGGAGCTATATCAAAACGTCGATCTATACCGACAAATTTCTAGAGTAAGGTTTTTAGACTCAAAGAAGATTAAATATCAAATTTCCGATATTTCAGTGAGATAATGTGGTTAAAACCTAAAAATACCGTAAATCAGGAGGTACGTTTTTATGAGGGATATAGGAAGACGTGGACCTATACTGAGAATTCTTTTGTGGAACTTTTTATAACCTCATGAAAGACTAAATAACAAATTTCTGTCATTTCGTTGGGATATGGAAGTCACATCTTTTACTATTACGAATATCGGGAGATACCGTTCTATGGGGGCTATATCAAAACGTGGACATATACCGATAAAATCCAGTCGAAAAGGGTTTTACTTCCAACATAGACTAAATACCAAATGTCAGCCATTTCTATGGGTTGTTGTGGTCACAACCTTCAAAATACCGAAAATCGGGGGTACCATTCTATGGGGGCTATATGAAGGCGTAGACCTATACCGACAAATTTCATATGGAAAGATTTATACCTCAAATGAGGACTAAATACCAAATTTAAGCAATTTCGGAGTAATATTGAGGCCACAACCTTCAAAATACAGCAAATCGGAAGGTACCTTTCTTTGGGGGCTATATGAAGGCGTGGATCCATACCAAAAAAATTCTGGGGTGACATTTTATACGCCCAACGAAGACTAAGTACCAAATTTCAGCCATTTCGGTGTGATAATGTGGCTAAAACCTTCAAAATACCGAAAATCGGGTGGTACTGTTCTATGGGGGCTATGTGAAGGCGTGGACCTATACCGACACATTTCTGGGTAAAGTTTTGTACCCCCAACGAAGAGTAAGTACTAAATCTCAGCCATTTCGGTGTGATATGTGATATGTTGCTAAAACACGTTCAAAATACCGAAAATCGGGTACTACTGTTCTATGGGGGCTATATGAAGGCGTGGGCCTATATCGACAAATTTCTGGGAAAAGGTTTTGTACCCCAACGAAGACTAAGTACCAAATTTCAGCCATTTCGGTGTGATAATGTGGCTAAAACCTTTAAAATACCGAAAATCGGGTGGTACCGTTTTATGGGGCGCTATATCAAAATGCGGACCGACAAATTTCATATGGAAAGTTTAATACCCCAAATGAAGACCAAATGCCAAATTTCAGCCAGTGGATTATTGTGGCCACGACCTTCAAAATACCGAAAACCGGAAGGTACCGTTCTAAGGGGGCTATATGAAGGCAGGTCCCTGCCAACCAATTTCTGGGAGAAAGTTTTGTACGCCCTACGAAGACTAAGTACCAAATTTCAGCCATTTCGGTATGATAATGATAATCTTCAAAATACCGAAAATCGGGATGTACCGTTCTATGGGGACTATATCAAAACGTGGATCGATATAGCCCATTTGCAATACCAAACATCTATTCTAAACCAAATTACAAAGCTTATTTTTAAAAAATTTCGAGCTGTATCTTGATTTCAACAGACGGATGGACGGACAGACGACTTAGAATTTTACCCTGATCAAGAGTTTATATACATTATAGGGTCTCCGATTAATATTTCGATGTGTTACAAACGGTGCCACTGTGGTGCAATGATATGCACACCCGCCTTGCGCACTAAAAGTCGTGGGTTCGATTCCCCGGCCAGGCAACATCAAAAATGTCAACGGTGGCAAAATACCTCTCAGTATCGTTGGCGACATTTTCTGAGTATTTCAGCCTTGAACAACTTCTCCAAAAGTGATGTCTTAAGACACGCCGTTTGGACTCGGCGATAACAGTAGGTCCCATATCATTGAGCTAAATATGAATCAGGGTGCACTCATTGATATGAGAGAAGTCTCCCTTGTCCCATATGGGATGTTGTGGAACAATGTTTTTTTTTTGTTTTTGTTAAAAATGGAATGACAAATTTAATTATACCCTCCATATTATGGTGGTGGGAACAAAAAATGCGAAAGTGGGATGTGCCCCAACCTATTTTGCATTATAATGGAATTTATATTTTCCTCATCCATTGACGGACTTTCCTTTTGAAATACTACCACTAGAAGCGTATGAATAAAACGTTACCCTATTCTCCAAATATGTTTTTTGCCCATTCCAACCCCTGAATATTATCCGATCATCACCAAAATAGGCGTCTTACTCTGTGAGAACCCCATTAAACCTCAAAATTTCGTAACGATCCGATGAAGATTGCAACCTGTAGCGTGATTTAAAAAAATGGAATGGAAAAAATGGACTATTGCGAAATGTCTGCAGCATTGCAAAGATGGAATTTTCTACTTTCATTATCAGGCTTTGCTCTGGAAGGTCCCCAACCGAAGCTGTGTTATTCGTCACTATAATTAAAATTGCAAAAATGAAAAGTTGAATTTCATTAGCGATTATTGCGATATATTCGTACGACTAAAAGAGACAATACGCTTCCAAAAATAAACTTGTTGAATGAAAAAAGCAAGTTTTGTTGGCCATTACACCTGATTATTTAAGAATCCTTACCAAAGCACGATATACGGGTGTATCCTTAATCAGGAGGAATATTACTGGATATTACTGAAAGTACTTCGTTTTCAATATTCTCGTAGAGTGAATATGCATCGATATTCTAATACAATATTGCTGTATTCCCAAGTTTTAAATGGGGGTTCTATTCAAATGAGCCACATTTTTTACTTCAATTTTTGACTTTATTTTGTTTTCCTTGTATAATTCATATACAAATTGGATTTGAATGCGAATGAATGACTAAGTTTACTCCAAACACATGAAGCAAAATATAATAAAACCTAAAAACTTCATATTTTGTATAATTCGGAAAAAATGGAGGCTGAAAAATATTTTGCAGGGGGTTCTATTCAAGTGAGCGGCAGTGTATAAATATGGGTCTACGACCATTATTTCGATGCGTTAAAACCTTTTGGCTAAACAAACTTATAATACCTTCCCCACATAGTGGTGTAGCGTATAAAAGCTTTACAAAATTTCCGGAGAGCTACTAGTACTTGTCGAGTATTAGATCTGATAGTTTAGGTCATTAAAATTTGCTTATTACCTTTTGTAATAAATATAAGTATATATGTACTTTTACCTCAACATCATCTGTCCCATTCAATCATAGCTTTGCTTACTTTCTATTTATGATGACGCGATTTTATTCTTTCCTCCACTTTCGCAATAAATTGCATTTTCTCATTTTTTTCTAATTATCAACACATGAATAATTTTCCTACATTCTAATGGAGGGAGGAGAAAAATTAAATTGCAAAGTTCATGGCCATAGAAGGTAATCATCAGAGGCGAAGTAGAACACTTAAATACATAGTTCAAGTACCATTTAAACATGATTCGGAAGTATTTTCACAAAGGTTGTGTAATTATAATTGAATAAACAATTAATTATTTACAATTTGTTGAATTATGGAATGGACTAATGTTAAAACGCTTATATTTTAAATGTTGTTAAACGACAACACTTAAATATTTGTTGTCCAGAAATGGAATGGTTGCCTGCATCCTTTAGAAATATGGTTGACAACAAATGTTAAATGTAAATGTAAAGTTTCAGGCAGGATTTTAATGGCTGACCAAAAAAAATTCTGGCAAAATTTTTTGTACATTATAGAAATTTAACATCAAATTCGGGACACCATTTTTTTCAAAAACCATTATTTCACAGTTCGTCTTCGGGAGGCTCTGAGAAAAGACGCATAGACGCAAATTAGATTCTACGCCCAATGGCTTTAAAATAATAACCTAACGCTTTTATAAAAACTCAGTTTCGTAACATATTAAATTATGATCTTTCAGATGAAGAAAAAAGTATACAAAAAACTCGTAGTTTTTTTTGGAAAAAATCAAGAAAAATGGTATTTCAATTGGGGTCATCTCTTCAGACTCTTGAAGCACTCTAAAATAGTGGTTAACATCCATCTTTAAACCTGGTCATGAATTGCTTATAATTTGTATATTCGATCGAATACCATTTCTAAAGAAAATGTTAGGAAAATTAACAGATATATATCACGAATATTGTCAATTATTTCATATTCCATTTCAGAAAAAAAGGATAATTTTTTTTCGCGCTACATCAACGATTTTTGATATGTAGGTTAAGAAAAAAATTCGCAGTACGAATCTGGTCGCGAGCCAATTTTTGGTTGTTGCGGACAATAGTTATGGCGCATTTATTTCGCTTTCTAAGAAAGAAAATATTATAAAAACGCTAATTATTTTAATGAGCACAATTGTTACAAAAAAGCTCTCTCGAAGTGACTTCAACGAGTAGATTGCATAATACCTGCAAAATGTTACACAGAATTCGCGGAATGTACATAAAATTGATACATTATTGAATATAAGTCAACTTTTTTCAAAATGAAGGTCCATTTAGTGGTCATAAAATTACATAAAAAATTTTTGTGTATCAAAACTTCACGGCGAATCAAATGGGACTACAATCATACAGATTGGGGTTAAAATTTCGATGTTACAGCAAAAATAAGCACAGATTTTGGTCAAAAAAGTAATTTTTTTGTTTGAAAAATATTTTTTTTCCATGCATTATGTAGTAGAAAATATTGTAAAAATCTATAGGAATACTTCCTTCATTTTGCTTAAATCTCCCAATAAAATAGACGGATTTTGCTTTATTGACATTCGTATTAAAGCTTTCCCATTAGGGAAGGTAACTGGGTTGATAAGGATATATCTCTAAGCTTCTGAAATGGAAATAGAGGTCAAATAACCTATTTTAATTTATATGCATTTTAAAATACGTGTAAATCGCGTAATTATCAAAATCATTTTGTCCGCATGTGATTTTCATGTACAGCAAGACCATATCTTTTAATTTGTAAATATTTTTCGAAATTTAATTTGGAGGCTAGTATGTAGCATCGGCTGCATCTTAGCACTAAAAAACCTATAAAATATCGCTAATTTGCGCAAAGTGCATACACCTTTTGTCCGCATCCGATTTCAGTGTCCACTATAAAAATCTACATCGATATATATCTATTTCAAGGCGGTCAACGAAGAACCGTGGATGTAGCATCACACACTATTTTTTGGGATAAAATTAATGTAGCTCCCTTATCAGTGAAGTTTTCAAATCTCTGTTTCCGCTAAAACGAAGATGCTGTATTAGTTGTTTCATTGCAGTGGAAACGAACCGCAAAAAACGCGATAAAATACGCGATATTTCCAAAAACAATTTTAGGTGATTTTTCTATTTTGGATTTTCTTGTAACTCGCGTTTTAGTGGATGGATTTTCACGGAGAACGATTTATTAGATCCGGAACGTAAAAAACTAAAATGTGCAATCAAGTACGAGGAAATCGAATGACAATTGTAAAAATTAGGCCCGAATAATATGATTTTTAGAAAAATATTCACACAAAATTTCGTCATTTCGATACATATTTCTGTGGAGCTGTGGAGGCTACATTCACGATATACGTATCAAAAAGCTCAGAATCGCAAGTACTATAATCCTATTAAAGCCTTTTTGAAAAATCTGTTTGCGGAAAGCGACTAGAAGAAAATGTCAAAAAACACTGTAAATTTGGCTTCAAAATGTCAGCGTCATTTAATGGTAGACGCAGATGCAATTTTGAAAAGTTATACATTAGTGAGATTATCCTTATTTAGTTGGCTTCTACTTTTACTTTGACAGGAAAATCGTGAGAAGTGTGGTTTGCTCACAAATCGAGAGAAAACATAAAAAGACACGTTGGCTTCAACCCATTTTTACCCATTTTCTAACATAAATATAGCCACAGCTTCCACGCAAATTAACTTTTGAAGCCAATATTTTTTGCCACGTCCAAAAACATTTCATTTTATCCATAAACATTTAATTTGTATAATATACAATCACAAGTCGCGTGTTCTAAAAGGGCAAACCTTGGCTTCAGCTATGTTAAATTTTCAAAAATATTGGTGATATATATATATAGGAAAAATTTAAACATTTGTGCACATTTTATTCATACCTCTGGACACTAGTTTTCCACCGAATTTCTTTTATATGATTGCGACATATTTTAGCCGTCAGATCATACATACATACGTTGATATACACGATAACATACAAAAGACATAACACATACATACACCGTGATTAGGGATGTCGAACGGGGCAGGTTTTCAAAAATCCCGGGATTCGGGTTTTCGAAATTACTTAACCCGGGTTTTCGGGGCAAATTTCGGGGCATTATGCACAATTAAATTGTGGTATCCCCATATATGCAGGGTTCTCTCAGCACATACCACACACATCAATATAATGGACATCAATGGACAGGTCGTGAGTCTTCCAAGAATAAAGATATAGTCGTTTTATGAAAATTTTTACCAATTTCCACACAAAAGTTTTGGTCCATTTAACCCGCTTAATATTATCTGATCATCATGTTGAATTGCAAGCTTCTTCTTCGTCGTAAACTTAAATCTTACTTCAAATTTCGTGCCGATCACAATATTATTGCGACCTACAAAGCCGCTACAAAATCAAATAAAAATTTTGGCTTTGGTCATTTCACGACTAAATATTTTATGATCATCACCAAAAGTTAATCATTTCTATTATGGCCAAAACCCTACCTCTATACAAAACCCCTCGCGGGGTTACATGAATTTTCGGAAAATTGTCATTATAAATATCCCAGCAAAATTTGAAGGAAGGGGTTCCATGCGATGACGTGATTTCATGGCATCTTTTGTATTGGTTTAAACGAAGTCGTGAAAGATCCAATCTTTTCATTGGATTATGAACCAATTCAAAGGAAGTCGTGAAAGATCCGATCTTTTCATCAGCATTTGAACCCATGCAATATAGGAAAAACTTGAAGAATAAAAAGTTGTCAATTCATGAGATAACTATGTATGTATAATCCCAGCCAAATGTTCGATGCCAAAGATGCCATTCAATCATGGGTGCAAGTGATATGGCATGTCATCTTTTTAGCATCTTCATCGATGAATTTTATATGGGCGTGGACCCCAAAAGATGCTATTCTATGCCAATGCTTTGGCATGTCATTTCCACCAATGCTTTGGCATGTCATTTTCACCAATGCTTTGCCATGTCATTTTCACCAAACCTTTTGCAATGACATTACCATTACGACGAGAGTTTTAACAACGTTGGTTGTGTTTTCGAGGCTCCGAAAACACCAAGCCTATTGTAACCAATTAATCTTATATATTTAGAAAAATGTGTATAAATAACAACACAAAATTCATCTCTATTGGATCCATGGAATGGGTTCAAATGCTGATGAAAAGATCAGATCTTTCACGACTTCCTTTGCATGGGTTCAAATGCTGATGAAAACATCTGATCTTTCACGACTTCCTTTGCATTTGTTCAAATGCTAATGAAAAGATCGGATCTTTCACAACTTTGTTTGAACCAATGCAAAAGATGCCATGAAATCACGCCATCGCATGGAACCCCTTCCTTCAAATTTTGCTGTGATGTTCAAGGATCGTTTCCAAATTTTTTTCCGAAAGTACTTCTTGTGTTAGTGTTTACAGCGATATCATGTTATTCGTAGGCATTTCTATGTTTTCTGACATAATGGCCTAACGCTCTAAAAAGACGATGGCAACCAAGTAAAGAGCCTTATGGGCATGGCAACTATCGAAATGAGTGATTGAAATTGGTGCAACCTTTGCTTGTCGCAGTATTTCAACCACATTTCTATCATGTTCGAATATGGACTATATCTACATTAGGGATATAACCAAAAAAATACCACGCCAGTACCATGTGGGGAATATTGTCTTGATAACGAAACCGCGTGTTTTAGTTCGATTCGGTAAAAAAAGATTCCTCACCGACTGCGATTACTAAAAACCTTTTAATATTTTTTTTATTAAAAAATTTAATTTGCTTTGTTTCTTAGTAAAGGTATATATTTTGGTATAGCACTCATATAGCGATACCTCGCAAGTCCATGTTCCCAACCGAAATTCCAAATGGAGTTGTTGTATTAGGTCCGAAAACAAAACCTCAAAATAAATTAATTAATTGTTGCACGGCGTAAGATTCCCAAGGATTTCGGATTATACTATTCTGGCGATTCTTCAAAACGCATCACGTGTGTTGATTACCAACTGAAGACGATTTTTAGGGCTTATGTGCTACTGACGTACGTACCGGCATTATGGAAAGAGGTGGCAGTGACATACATTTCCAAGGCTGGAAAGCTTAACCAGCAATTGCCCACTATAAACCGATTAGTTTCTCCTCTTTTCTAATGAAAGTATTAGAAAGGCGTTGGACCACACAGTGAGGCTTTTGGTAGTGAACGGGATATTCAAGGAGTTGTTATAGACTAGGAACTAGGATGGTTGCCTATTCAGTTGACGTAGTGCCGCCAATACTTGATGGTATGCAACTGAGTGTCTGTGCCTTAAGATCCTGGTTGGTTACCGTGCGTTCAATTCTCATTACCCAAGCTGTAAAAAGTACATATAAATGATTGCTGTACTGCGGATAGGTAGCCAGTTTGGCCTACGGAATGAAATTGACTATGTTTCGACAACTCTGTACATTGGTACACCTGACGTAACTATCCCAGGTGTGAATGAGAGGAGATGTCAACAAACTCGTCACTCTTAAATGAGTTTCAAGTCTTCCCTGTCAATCTATCCATCTTTACTGATGTGTCGAAGACTAAAGAGCGCACAGAAGCCAGTGTGTATTATGTGAACTGAACATCAGACACCAGTAGTGAGATTTTCTGACTCATTTTTTGAGTTACCCACAAAAATCAATACCATTAAAACGCAAAATTATGAATGATAAGTTCAAATTAAAGTTGAAAACCTTGTTGCTATCGGTAGAAGTTTAGGACTACTTTTTATTTGTCGCTAACTTGCCGATTAACATCGTTAATTACCGAAATTATAAGCATTTTAATTTTATCGATTGTTGTCGGTAGTTAGAGAATCGCACTACAGGTACAAGCCCTGTAGCATTATAGCTACTCCCAGCAAAAAAGTCCTCCCAAAATAATGAGTTTTTATAGTACTTTTTGGTAGTCGTAACTACTTACAAAACCCCCTACTAATCCATTATTTTAACAAGGGCATGTCAATATAACCACTAGAATAACTACTTATTTCATGGCCACTGGAAGTTGAAAAATAAGCAATAAGTTAAAAATTATATTTTCTATTTTTACAACGGTTGAGGTGGAATTTGTTTTTAATTTCAACACACTTCATAATTTATTTTTTATTTCGCCCTCTCCCGGATTTAAACACACGAACTTCTGCTTTGTAGCCTAACACACTACACGCTGGGCCACGCGTACGAAAATTAAGGACTGTTTAAGCGCGTACATGTGTTTACATGTGCAACAGCAACTGTTCTTTGATTTTTTATAAAGTACCCGGCCGACGGTGAGCGTTGAACACACAGGTAGATTCGTCACAATGTACGTGAAATATCCAGGCTGCTCTAAAGACATTAGTGGCCGGCAATATCGCGACGTATAACTAAATCCCTTCTCTTATGTACGTGGCACAATGGTTTCGAAATCGATTTTTCTGGCCAAAACCACATATTTCTGTCGTCACTGATTATTAATGTCTATATGGGATTCGATAGTAATCATATTGAAACTAAGGAAACAACAACTTAGGTCAAACTTAGGACGAATTTTCCTCATTTCGGAAAATACGATATTTCTGAAAACTTCTGGAGAAAAAAATAGTTATTTCTCTGAAACTATAATAGATATTGTGTCCATTGTTTTTTTGTTAGGTAGATAGGATTGTTGTTTTGAGAAACGGTTTAAATCACGCAGTTAGCTATTTTATTTTTCCTCAGGTACTAAATTTTAGTGAATTTTAAATTTTAGTGGATTGAAACATTTAGGGAACAGCATGGGCCAATGTTTCTTTTACTCTTTTAGCCTTTATATACTTTTGTACACTCTAAACTTATTCTGTTGAATTTCACAACAAGATGCGACACAAAAATGCGTTATTTTTATTAGCTTTGTTGTTGTAAGATTTTTTAATGTGTTTAAAATTTTACGCATTTTTGCTCCGATTTTAGACACAATTTTTTCACACACTTTTGTGTGCAAATGCCAATTTATGCAACTCTCACAATGCGATTTAAAGGATTAAAGTTGTTGTACATTTTTTTGCATGTTGCGAACAAGAAGAGAACTACACAATTCCATTTATTTTTATCAGTATAAGGGCAGATGGCACAGTGTGTTTTCCTTTATAGTTTTGGTTTGTTTAAAAAGAACCAGGTTTACCTCCCATGCTACAAAATTTCGCAACAATGATAGAAATTTCAAGTTTTTTTTAATTTATGCAACTTATAATGCTGTACAGGGTTTTTAGGTTTTTATGCCACCTTTGATTAGAAGTTATGTAATATATTTTTTTTTTCTTAATACAAATTTTTATTTCTTGAAGAAATATGTATGTGTGTAGCCAAATGGTCCATTTGTCCATTACGAAATAATGAAAATAATATATAACCTGTCACAATCATACATACATACATACATATATTCCCACAACATCCCCGAAGGAACAAGGGAGACTTCGCCATCATATAAATAAATTCCGCAGAAAACTAATGCCCAGGGGAAGTGGTGTAGGGTATAATATGGTCGGCTCCATTCGACTATAGCCCTCATTTATTTGTTTTTAATTTATTATTAATGCTAAGCGTGAACAGTTAGCTAATTTTAAGTATGTTCCTCTATAAGTTCTGGGCATATGAGTGAATGCATTAATTATTTTTAAATTTTACTAAAATATGTAGATTAGGGATATAACTTTTTGCACTTTTTTGCAAATATCAAAAATACCACCACATAGCCGTGTAGAGCATGAAAAACTATTATGAAAAAAGGTGTAATTTTTTCTCTATCGCGAAAAAAGTTTCCGCACCAAATGCATTGAAGTTCAGTAATGCATTTTTTAATTTTAGGTGTTATGACAACATATTTGCTTTTAATTAAATTTTTTATTTTTTTGTAATCTAATTTAAAATCATTACCAAAGCGTTCTGGACCAATTTGTTCACAAATCGCGCCATTTCGGAGCATTTTATGAATTTTTGACACTATTGCAATTTTTGTTTTTTCTTTATAAACTCGTGAATTTTATGTTTATATTTATTGTACCTATCGAACAAGAGAATATGGTGTCATTTGCAACAAATTCGCGAAAGTTACAGACAGTTTTTAATGACTTTGCCTGTGAGAATTGTATTTTTTCTATGAATATTTATTCAAACAAAGCAAATTTAAAATTATAAGTAGAAAAATATCAAAACGGTTTTAGTAATTACAGTCGGCGCGGAAACTTTTTTCACCGAATCCATCTTAGAAACGCGTTTTCATTATTAGGACAAAATTCCCCACGTGGTACTGGTGTTGTATTTTTGTAAAAAACATATACGATTCTCATAGGCAAAGTCAACAAAAACAGCCTGTAACTTTCGCGACTTCGTTGCAAATGACCCCATATTCTTTTGTCCGGTAGGTACAAAAAATATAAACATAAAATTCACGAGTTTATAAAGAAAAAGCAAAAACTGCAATAGTGTCAAAAATTTATAAAATGCTCCGAAATGGCGCGATTTGAGAACAAATTGGTCCAGAACGCTTTGATAATGATTTTAAATTAGATTACAAAAAAATAAAAATTTTAATTAAAAGCAAATATGTTGTCATTACAGCTAAAATTAAAAAATGCATTACTGAACTTCAATGCATTTGGTGCGGAAACTTTTTTCGCGATAGAGAAAAATTGACGCCGTATTTCATAATATTTTTCCATGCTCTACACGGCTATGTGGTGGTATTTTTTTGGTTATAGCCCTAATGTAGATATATACTAAAGGAATTTGCAATCACTGTGTATCGGTTCCTTTATTCACACATTCATACAACACCCCATTTTTGTACGTATGTACGACAACTGTCAATTTAAAGCAAATTATAAACTATGAAAATACAAGAAATATTGTGACATGACAACTTGTACTACCATTCGATGTACTGGGCACAAGAACATGTACAAGTCGTATAAATATACATTGAAACATATCCGCTCTGTGTATTGTTCAAATGTGCATACTACTTCTGTCTACTTCGTTTACATACTCTTCTTTGTTTTCGTATGGCAAGCAAACTTGAGCTTTTGAATTATTTATATGACCAATATATGGACATCCATGCCTGTCAAAGCAGTAACTCATTGCCAAACAATGGCCAATCAGAGACGATCGGATATAATTATATTGCCATTGCGAATACGGATACGGATGTGGATACTGTTATTGATATGAATTGTGCACACAAAAACGACAATGCACATACGATACTGAAAATTGCACATAGAAAGGATGCAATTGTGCTACGAGTGCAGTCGACCATAAAGGAAAAAAAAACTTGTCTCCAACATGTCTTGGGAAGTTATTTTTGATTGTTAGGAGATAATATTTTATGTTTGAATTTTGAAAATTGACCTAACATATAGTTTCGTAATTTTTTTATGAACGTTTTCCAAGTGTGACAATTTTTGAATATTTTATGTACAGTTCAGTAGATCAGTTGGTAGAAAAAACGTCATTTTATTGAGATGTGGAAGGTTTGAAACTAGTTTAAGAGTGAAGATTTTGTTGAGGTTTTTGGTTTAGATCTCTGGAAGATTTGAAAATTTGTTTGCAGAACTTTCTCTTGAATCTCGTTTGGTTATAAAACAATAAAAGTGATTTGCTCAATTACACTGTACAACACAAAAAATAATTACAAGATAATTCGGCCAAATTATGAAAGTGGACCGAAAAAAGAAGAATACACGTGTATAGGCTGTTTGAAAGTTTACGTCGGGAAGTAACATACATAAATAGACATGGCAAGTTCCGTCATTTCTACAGGCTTTGAAATATTCGACATCAGATTCCTTGGAATTCTTGCATTTTAGGTATAAAGGGTCTTTGACAATATTACTGATAACAATGCGGGGTATCTTTTTATCAAAAAAATTAACCCTCATTCGAGTCACTAAACGTGTCTTTCAGGTCAAAAAAAAAAAAAACTCCTTTAAAATGTGATCGTCTCAGATCAAAATATTCTAAAAAAATATTTGCCATAAAATTTTACTATAAGTCCCCGAATACACCAAAACTCTAAATCGTACCTAAACGCCAGGAATCTGCATAAATTAAAATCACGTTTTAGGGTTAATGTTGTACTTTTTTGTACTGAGTTTATTAAGTTTTGTCCCACCAAATCTAGATAGAATACGTCAAAGACAATAATATTCTAAATCAAATTCCAATATAATCGCCGAATAAATGAAATTTGTATTTGCAATATACATATATCAAGAAAATATATACATCAAATTTGCCAACAAAACACCCAAATATTTTTTGAATAAATCAGTTTCCTTCTTTTTTCGAGTTGATGCCTGAAAGAAACATGCAATTTAGTTTTACGCGAAAGGTTTTAAAGGAACAGTTATTCTACACAAGCCCCAGAACTAACTAGATACCTAAGTAAAATACTTTGTTAGGAAAATGACGTTACAAAATTAGATATTGTAGGTAAAACAAGTAAAAAAGTATCAGTCGGCCGAAAATGCCAAATGCCAAAAATCGTATGTATTTAGGGGGTTTTAAAAAATTTTGGGCGTTTGAACCGACAAAAATGTTGATTAGGATTAAAGATCAAAAGTTTTGCGGAGGAGATACTAAAAGGAATGGATCGACATTGACCATTATGGAAGTGGATCTCCAGACACTACAAATGGTGCCATAGGGGGTCTTTACACCCTTCGGGCTCTTTGCTCTAGAAGTATGGACTTGCCCCCAAAAAAACTAATGCAAGTTGCTTCAACAAAAAACCAGGTCTTAAAGTGAACTTATGTGTAAAGTATGGACCAATTCGTCCACTCCCTTCAAGAGTTACTGTACGAACAATTTTTCCGAACATTTTTGAACTTTTGTGGGGGAGGTACCTGAAGGAGTGGACCGATATGGCTTATCTTCGAACTTAAACTATTTTTGGACAAAATATTACTAAGGCCAAATTTTGGACCGAATCGGCAGATCCTTCGAGAGTTATCTTGCGCTCCAACCACCTCACACGGTGTCATAGGGTTTTTTGCAACTTTCAGGCTATTTTCTCAGGAAGTATGGACTTGCCCCTGATGATGCCCCGCCGTTTATTTTATTTATTTATTTCAAATATTTATTATAATAAAAAATTGCAATAAAATTATATAAAAATAGCACTAGCATCTAAGGCTATCGGCTACCCCGCCGTATGGGGGGCCGTGAATACAAGTTGCTAAAATAAAAATCGAAGCGATTCGAGAGATGACCTAAACTGAACTTTTCCGAAATTTTGTGTGGAAGGTACCCGAAGGAATAGACCGATTGAGTCTATATTGAAACCTTATCTAAGTCTGGTACACAGTTCAGGATGGGCAAAGTATGTACCAAATCGATTACTCCCTTCAAGAGTTATCGTGCGCACAAATTTTCCGAACATTTTCGAACTTTTGTGGGGGAGGTACCGGAAGGTGTGGGCCGATATAGCCCATCTTCGAACTTAAACTAAGTTTGGGCAAAATTTGAACCGAATCGGTTCATACGTTCGAGAGTTATCGTGCGCTCCAGCCAGCCAGACAGACGGACGGACATTGCTCAATCGACTCAAAATTGTCTGAAACACATTTCATCCAAACATACTTGGGGTCTACAACCATTATTTCGATGAGGCACATTTTGCGCGTATGAAATTGTACATACCCTCGTTAGCATAAATGCTGAGGGTATAATTATTTGTAAAACTTTTAGACTCTAAATTAAAATGTATTCCATACTGAGTCAAAATCTCCTAAAATACTTCAATCTTTGGGGATTGTGTCAAAAGGAGAAATGTTCCAAATCAAATTTCATTATGAGTCTCTGAACAAAAGAAATTTGTAGCTATAATATTTAACATCTCCAGAAGCTTTCGCTTTTTATATTTTACTAGCAAAATGCCCGCTACTTCGTATGCGGAAAGGATATAAAAAAACAAATAAACAATATATAATATGGAAATGTCAAACACTGAAAATTTGGTCGCACTAATACCAATTTTAATAAATATTTATTTTTATCTTAGTACTGTACGTACCCCTTAAGTTCGATTTTCAAAAAGATCAGCCGTATCTCACCCTTACACATTAACAGCGAGATCAACGTTGCACACCACAACACACCCTAACTCCAAAAAATAAAAATTCCAGCACTGTCCCTACACCCAAAAACAAATTGTGTACCATTAAGTAATTTTCGTATACTTATGGTACGTATTTCGACGACATATCTCAGGCATACACGGACATTAATACAAAATAATTACAGTAAATTCCATAATAATTACAGATCTCAAGATTCCAGCTGTATCCTGTTCGTCCAATTCCAAATTGTACCAAACTTAGTATCAAGTCGAACTCTTCGTACCCATAAGTAAGATTTTCCAAAACTACCTCAATCCTTCACTTTAGTAGTAATCATACTTCAAAATTTCAGGATTCAAGCTCTATCCGTTAAACCAAATTAAAATTGTACTAAATTTAGAACAATTTATAACTTTCGTACCAATTTTCAAAACTTCCTCAACGCAACAGGGCTACAATAATCATACTTTCAAATTGCAGGATTCCACCGCTATCCGTTCACCTACATACAAATTGTACTAAATTTAGTACCATTTAGTGCTTTTCGTAACCATAAGTTTGCTTTTTCAAAACAATCTGAATCCTACTCTTCGACTGTAATCGTAATTCCAAATTTCAGGATTCCAGCTCTATTAATTCACCCGAATCCAAATTGTATCAAATTTAGTACCATTTCTTTCCCAAACAAAAATTTCAGGATTCCAGCTCTACCCGTTCACCCAAATCCATATTGTACCATATTTAGTACCATTTAGTACTTCTCTTACCCATACGTACGACTTTTCAAAATTTCCTCAATACTACACTCCTACAGTAATCTTAATTCCTAATTCCAACACTATTCGTTTACTAAAATTCAAATTGTACCAAATTTAGTGCTTTCTGTACCCATAAGTACGAATTTCCAAAACTACCTCAATTCTACTGTCCGGCAGTAATCTTAGTTCCAAATTTCAGAATTCCAGCTCTATCCGTTCATCCAAATCTAAATTGTACCAAATGTAGTACCATTTAGTACTTTTCGTACGGTACGAATTTTCAAAACTATCTCAATCCTACACCCCTACAGTAATCTTAATTCAAAACTTTAGGATTCCAGCTCTATCCGTTCACCCAAATCCAAATTTAGTACTGCTCGTAATCATAAATACGAACTTCCAAAACCATTTCCTTATTTCAACGCCATTTCCCAACCTTGATTCCCATACCAAATTTGAAGATTCTAGCTTTATCCATTAAAAATATGCAATTGCTACCAAATTTAGAAACTTTTAGTACTTTTCGTACACTTATAGGTCGAGTTTCTAAATACCCTTTGGTACATCTTCCTAACTCTCCATCAATGACCATTCGTTCAAAATTTCAGATTTCTAGCTCTTCGCGTTTGCCTAATACAATGGATTCCATATTTAGTACACTTTAGCACTTTTCATACCTTTCTACGACGAATTTCCAAAAACCCCTTTACACAAAAACAAATTATACCAAATTCTGTACAATTCGATTTTCCAAAACAACCTTAATCCTTCACTTCAACAGTAACCATAATTCCAAATAACAGGATTCCAGCGCTATCCGTGCACTCAAATCCAAGTTGTACCATTTGGTACATTTCGTACCCATAAGTACGAATTTCAAAAACTACTTCCATCTCAATCCAATACTCCAACAGCAGTCTGACCAAATTCCAGGATTCCAGCTCTATCCGTTCCCCCAAATCCAAATTGTACCACTTAGTACCACTTAGTAATTTTCGTACCCTTACTACTTCAGTCATACACTCCAATAGTAATCCTAATTTCAAATTTCAGGACTCAAACACTATCCGTCACCCAAATCCAAATTCTACCTCTATAGCCTACCGCGAACGGGTTGCAAATTCTAACTCTTTCCGTTTACAAAAATTCATACTTTAAATTAAAATAAATAAAATTAAAATACTTAAAATTCAGTATTCCAGTTCTATCCGTTCACCCAAATCCAAATTGTAATAAATTTAGTACCATTTAGTACTTTTCGTACACATAAATACGAATTTCCAAAATTTCCCCAATCCTATGCTCCAACAGTAATCTCAATTTCAAATTTCAGGATTCCAGCTCTGTCCGATCACTCGAATCCCTATTGTACCAAATTTAGTACTTTTCGAACACATAAGTACGAATTTCCAAAACCACCCTCATATCTCAGTCCTACAGTTCACAGTAATCTTAATTCCAAATTTCAGGTTTCCAGCTACATACATACGTTCACCCAAATCCAAATTGTACTAAATTTAGTACCATTTAGTACTTTTCGTACCCATAAGTACGAATTTTCAAAACTAACTCAATTCTACACCCCACCAGTAATCTCAATTCCAAATTTCGAGATTCCAACTATATCCGTTCACCCAAATCCCCATTGTCCCAAATTTAGTACCATTTAGTACTTTTCATTCACATAAGTAAGAATTTCCAAAACTTCCCCAGTCCTACACTCCAACAGTAATACCAATTCCAAATTTCAGGAATCCAGCTCTATCCGTTCACCCAAATCCAAATTGTACTAAATTTAGTACCATTTAGTACTTTTCGTACACTCAAGTTTCCAAAAACCCTTTGGTGCATCTTTCTTACTCTTCATCAGTGATCCTCAGTCCAAATTTGAGGAATCAAGCTCTATCCGTTCACCCAAATCGAAACTGTACCAAATTTAGTGCTATTTAGTATTTTTCGTACCCTATGTACGAATTTCCAAAACTTCCACAATACTAAACTCCACCAGTAATCTCAGTTCCAAATTTAGAGATTCCAGCGCTATCCGTTCACCCAAATCCCCATTATACAAAATTTAGTTCCATTTAGTACTTTCCGTACACATAAGTACTAATTTCCAAAACCACCCTCATATCTCAATCCTACACTTCAACAGTAATATTAATTCCAAATTTCAGGTTTCCAGCTCCATCCGTTCATTCAAATCCAAACTGTACTAAATTTAGTACCATTTAGTACTTTCCGTACCCATAAGTACGAATTTTCAAAACTACCTCAATCCTACACCCCACCAGTAATCTCAATTCCAAATTTCGAGATTCCAGCTATTATCCGTTCACCCAAATCCCCATTGTATCAAATTTAGTACCATTTAGTACTTTTCATACACATAAGTACGAATTTCCAAAAGTTCTTCAATCCTACACTCCAACAGTAATCTCAATTCCAAATATCAGGATTCCAGCTCTATCCGTTCACCCAAATTCCTATTGTACCAAATTTAGTACTATTTAGTACTTTTCGTACACATAAGCACGAATTTCCAAAACTACCCTCACATCTCAATCCTACACTACAACAGTAACCTTAATTCCAAATTTCAGGTTTCCAGCTCTTTACGTTCACCCAAATCTAAATTGTACTAAATTTAGTACCATTTAGTACTTTTCGTACACATGATTGGTAATTTTGCAAACCAGCCCACTTCCCAACCTTGATTTCCATACCAAATTCCTATATTCCTGGGGCCTATTATTGATTTCATTAATTATTTAGCGATTTCTTCAAATTGCAGATTTTGAAATTGAAAGGTTATAACTGTACATCTCCATGTACGATAAAATTCTTAATTGCAAATAAATCGTGGTAATATGCACAATTTTATTGCACTTTCATTGATTTGCAAACATTTAGTTATTACCAAAAAGTGAGGTCCATACAGTTTTTAGTTGTTGTTATTTCTGGCCGATTTCTGAATTTATTCCCCTAATGTTGTCTTCAACAGCAACTCATTTGTTCAACAAACCCAACATCATTTATTGAAAGAATTTTTGTTTTAATTTTAAATTGAAAATCAAAATTTTTACAAATGCATCGTATGTAATCATTTTTTCTAACTCGATTTTAACGAATGAAAATCTTTTGTGCGACACCTGTTATGTGAAAACTAAATCAGGATCGGTTTGTATTTTTCGCGTAATTGATGTTTATATCATTATCACCAACTGCGACATCTGTTCCAATGGAAGATAACAAATGTCTTGTCTTTCTATTATTTAGTGGTTTACGATAAAATAAGTGCGCCTAGAAGTAAACTACAAAATTTGAAATTATGTGTGATCGTTTACGGTATCATGAAGTTATAGCATTGTTAATTTGACACATGTCTTGCAGAGGGCCAACTAAGTGAATAAGTACGTAATAATAATGAAAAATAAGGATTTTTGTTGTTGTTATTTTTTGTGGTTCCGGACGAATTTTCTAAAACCCGGCCTTATCTCGCACATTTGCATCAACAGTGACCCACTGGTAAAATTTCAAGCTCCTAGCTTTAGCCGTTTTGGTTGGGCGTTGATGATGAGTCAGTCAGTCAGTCAGTCAATCACTTATCACCAAGCTCATTTATATATATAGAAAGATTTTAGTCACATTTTTCTACCGAATTGGTCGTTAATATGATTTCTGTGTTCCCAGAAGGTAGAAAAATTGCAAACAAACTGTCCATATATATCCAGTTTAAGTCTAGACGGTATTGCCCAGGGTATTTTTGAACCGAGATTGATATTGTGTGTTGCAAGGAGTTCAAAAGCTCAATTCGGATAATTGTAAATATTGATTCATGTTTTGGAAAGAACTGCGATGACGCCCCATATGAGTTTTTTGAAGGGAGTTTTATCAGTTGGGATATACTACTACTCCTGCAATAAGTACGAACGGAAACTAATTGTTGTTATTCACTTTAATACAGTTCGTGATGGAGGGTATAAAAAGTTCGGCGCGGCCTTAACGCCTTTATTACTTGTTGTCTTTAGTAGAGCCATGGCCGCCATAGATAATACTGAAGGTGCAGAAGTAAGCATTTATACAAATGATTGTCAATTCTTATGCACGGGAGTGAATGTGATAAAATATATTTTGTGACACCATTGCCATTTCGTCGCACTTCTGTATAACTGTAGTATGATTTTCTCTGCAAATAGTCCGGATAGAGAAACAGATTCACAGCCCACATAACCCATAAAACGTTTGCAGGGTCATTCGGCCTAACGGCAGGTCCGTCGGCATTTTACCGTTTCTTCATCGGTGAAGAAGATGTTAATTTAACCTTACCCACTAAATATTTTACCATTTTTATTTAAACAATATGGGCTTCTACAACATAAATGAACTCCTTTCCGTTTTATGGCCACAAGAATTTATTTCAACAAAGTTTAAGCTTTCTGGCTTGATTGCGGAATTGTGCTATTGTTTGTTTGTTTGTTTTATTTTTGTTGTTGCTGTTGTTGTTTTTGTGCACAACGGCTCAAAGGCAAACTCACTCACCCAGTTCAACAGATTACTTTTGCATTAACAATTCTTAAGTGGAAAATAGCTTTGCTGCATTTTTTGGCCTGATTTTTGTTGTTGTGTAAATCCCTTATACACTCATTCAGTTTGTTTGTTGTTCTTTGCCATCTTCTTTATATATTTTCATAGTTGAATTAAAAAGTCTTTCTGCATGGTTGACAAAGTTGACCAGAGGACAATTTTTTCATACACAAATAGAGAAACTTTTAAATTAACTAAAAAATGTTTGTGAACAAAGTGAAATTAAATAAATGTAATATGTACACATATAATACTTACATGCATAAATTCAAGAAGAAAATTTCGAAATACATAAGTAGTTTCTAACAAACAGACAAATATAGTAAAAGTTTTCAGACATATATAATATTACCTGTTCCAATATGCACTTACTCTGTTAGCATTTTTAATTTGAATAAAATAATCACAATTTTAGTATGTATATGCATGTACGTATGTATGTACATACGACAATATGTTGAATAAAGTTAAAGACACTAAAAAAGTAGAGAGGATGCTAGCAAGAGTTGGCATTTCAGTTCCAACCTTTACCCCCTTCCTAATTTTAAGTAGATTGTTTAAGTAATGACACCATTTGGTTCTTAGTCAAAACTGAAATGTAGCCATATAGTCCAAAAGGTGTAAAATGTTGCAGAACTTGCAGACGGAACGAATGCTAAACATTGGAGAGCTTCAACACCAATGTAATTTCATCACATACAAAATAGACAACAGATTTCTACGCAATCTGAAGCAGGATTGATTTCAAATGCCCTTTTAGGTGGAAAACCTTCCTTCATCCATTCTCACAACATCGTGATCATGACCCAGCGTAATCTTTGCATTGCTATATTTTTTTATACCCTCAGCATTTATGCTAACAAGGGTATATACACTTTCATACGGGCAAAAAGTGCCTCATCGAAATAATGGTTTTAGACCCAATGTACGAGGGCTGAACGATAACTATCTGACCTAACAATAAAAACGCGAATATTTACCATCAAAAATAGTTTTATTGTTTTCTTAAGTAGTCTCTAGCATGATTTATACGCTTTTTCATGGGCTCGATGTGTGAGAGCTCGCATTGTCATGATGCAGAATGATTCTTCTTCTCTTGTTTGTTTTTCGAATTTTTCAGGAGACTTCTTTCAAACAGATTTTAGTCGCCACACGGTCAGGCGACCATTTTCTTCGAAGTGCTTCCTACAAGAACAACTTTCGTTGGATTTGGCTCGCTTTCGAAGACCTAAAAGGGTCGATTCCTGTTTTGTTTCGGGCTCCTAAGCATAGATACAAGATTCGTCGTCATTGGCGATCTTCGTTTCAAGCACAACGATCGTTTTCATTAACGATTTCTTTCCACCAATCCACAAGAGCCTCTTTTTGAGCGATTGTCCAATTTTTCTGGATCCAACGAGATAAATCCATTTTTGCGACATGCAATATCAAATGTAATTTGGTGGAAGAAATGCCCGAGGACGCCTCTATCTAACGGTATATAACATGGCGATATTGCATTATCCGTTCACGCACGGTTTCACATAAGTTCACTTTAAGACCTGCTCTCGAATCACTTTGATTTTTGTTGAATCAACTTGCATTCGCTATCTTCTTTACGACGACAAAAGCTTTTTCAGGGGCAAGTCCAGACTTCTTGAAAAACAGCCCGAATCCCTATGGCACCATATGTAGTGGTTGGAGAGCACAATAACTTTCGAACTGATCAACCGATTTGGTCCAAAATGTGGCTTCGTCATATTTTGTCCAAACTTAGTTTCAGTTCGAAGATGGACATTACCGGTATTTCTGGTACTTCCCCTCCTCCAATACCTAAAAAATATCACTAAAATGGCTGTACCTCCACCACAAATGTTCAACATTTGTGTCTAAGTGCAGTTTAGCTTCTGGTCGAAAATCCTTTGGAATTGTATACCGAGGCTGTTCGTTGTGGTCATGTTTACAGCGATATTATGTTTTCCGCCGACAAGTCCATGCTTCCTAGCATACTGGTCCAAAAGTTATACGATGACCCACTGAAATGACTAGTGGGCTCGATATCCACTTCCATAATGAACTATGTCGGTCCATTCCTCCAAGTATCTCCGCCGCAACACTTTTGAACTTTAATCCTAATCCAAATTTTTGTCGGGAAGTTCAAATGTCCAAAAAGGGACACAAAATTCTAAAAAAACCTAAACACATTCGATTTGTCCGTAGATAAAAGTTTCAATTCACATAGGCTGAGGGCATATCTCTGTCTGCAAAGCCGACTGATACTTTTTTACTTGTTATAGCCTAGACCACATTGTACTATGGGCTCAATGAAAGTTTTTTGAGGCAATAGTTAGCTGGAAGCAGTTCTCGTTCCGATGTTTATAATGAGCATGAAATTACATGTGGAAAATTTGGTAGGAATCGATTCAGATATAAATATAGTTTTCATATATATCTTTCATCCGATATTATCCGATTTTGTATTTAAGCTCCACAGAGGTCACAGTTTGCATCAGAACGCTTTACAATTTTTTTCTTGTTCAATTTAGAATCATGTCCGGAAAATTTGGTTATGATCTGTTCAGATATATATCTACATTAGGCCGGGGCGATTTGTGTGGAAGGAAAAAAAACCTTCATAGGCCCTTAGCGTTTCTGATTCCTGGGATTAAACTGAGCAAAAAAGTCTACTGGACCATATGTCTTCGAAGAAAATCGAACCACCCGATTTTGACTTTAAGTTTTTTATCTACGTTTTTTCGACATCTTGGCATATAACAACCAAGCCATTGAAATTTTCGAGCCAACACAAAGACAAAAATTGTAGCCAAGACAGTAATTAAGAACTCTCTAATACATCGCAAAAGCATTGGAACGCTTTTTCAGGTCTTGAGAAGGTGCAAACTTTTCGAAAAATGTCGATAAATGGCACAGTGCTATAAAAAAATAAAACGAAGTGACCCAAGCGAACTAAAGGCATTTTCGTTCTCCATGGATCCCAACACGATTGAATTTTGCATCAGAACTTTTGAATATTTTTCTGGTCAACTTTTATACCACAGTGCAATTTATCGACATTTTCCGAAAAGTTTGTACCTTTTCAAGACCAAAACTGCCTGAAAAAGCGTTCTAATGCTTTTGCGATGTATTAGAGAGTTCTTAATAACTGTCTTGGCTACAATTTTTGTCTTTGTGTTGGCTCGAAAATCTCAATGGTTTGGTTGTTATATGCCTGGATGTCAAAAAAACCTAAATAAAAAACTTAAAGTCAAAATCGGGAGACTCGATTTTTATCGTAGACATATGGTCCAGTAGACTTTTTTGCTCAGTTCAATCCCAGGAATCAGAAACGCGAAGGGCCCGTTAAGGTTTTCAAATCGCCCCGGCATAATATACATGATGTTCAAAATATAAAACCTCTGAAATGGCTGGACCGAATTTGGTAAAATTGTGTTTTTAGATTCGTTAGGTCTGAGAATAGATCGTATGGTAGTTTTTATACCGAAAAATGGTGGGTCGGTGGACCTCCCCCACAACGGGTTTTAGCCTCAGTGATTATTAGACGTGTTTGAATACAACGCAATTGTTATTGTGACATCTTTCATTAATGGATCGAGATCTCGTCCTATTTTTGAAAACTCTATAATTACTGGTTAAGGTCTCTAAAGTTAATAGGTGTTTGTAGTCCCAGTTATCAGTCTAGAGATCTTAAACATAAAAGATTTCAATGCTTGGTGTAACTCGATAAAGATTACCATCAAATTTGGCGACTCGTGTCATATTGACACCTTTCTATTAGCAGATTTCTATATGTTTCAGGGGCCATACGGGGATATTTTTTCTACACATGTAGTTCTAAGCCCAAGACTTGTATTGTTATCTTAAGTGAATATGATATTGGACATTTAGAGGTGTCAAAGACTCACTCATAACATTCTACAGATTATTTCTGTATTTCTGTGGGCTATCGGGTGTACCCATCCAGCTATACTTCCACGATGTTAACGCTGTGTTGTTCATATCAAAATAAGCTAGTTGGTTTTCAAAACCTTTAATTGTTCTCAAAACTTTGTGTTAACATAGAGGAAACACTATACTCCGTTATTTTCACATCATTTGAAAACTCAGACTACTGTCGCACAGAAATGCAAATAATTTGTTGAATCCTTTGATACAATCACACACCGAAATTATTCCAAAGCTTAAGGTATTCTTTTGTGTATTTCTTTTGCTCAGTGCCAACGTGCCAGGATCTTGCAGACTCAGACATATGAATGTTTGTACGTACAGTTGTCAGCAAAATTTTAGTAGTTGGTAACAAATAGACCTGCCCTCAATTAGTCCGAATAACCAAAATGTCTGTTAATCTATAAAAAAGGTGTTCGCCATTATATGAAAAGTGAAAATTATGTATTTAAAAACATATATTGAAAAATTTGCAATTTTTCAAAGTTTCTCCATGGGCTCTACTATAATATCGACCACAGCAATATGTAACGCACTGCATACAATTTTTCCATACAGAAATAGTCAAAATGTGTACCAACAAAAAAAATCATATTTTATTGCCTCTTCATATGTTCAGAGTTAGCTTCACTATATGCAATAAACGAACCAATGAAACCTCCACATGCATTTATTTGAGTTATCAAAGTAAAAAGACCGCCGTCACAATTACAACAATGGCAGTTTTATGAATACCAGGCATGTTCGTACCATAATCCTTAATTGGTAAGAGTTTGATGCCTTGGGTTTATGACAACACACAATTTCACTTTTGTTTACCATTAATGGCATGAAAGGTGTAATCTATGCAATATCGTCAGGCAATATTCCATTGTGTCTGTATGTGTAGTAAATATACACATTTTATTTACCTGTGAGTTGGTCGGCCATGGGCACTAGGGTTATGACTTTTTTACAACCTCGTATCCCTGTATGTATATGATTTCAGAACTTTTGAAACAATTTTTGAAGTCACTGTAAACAGATATTTAACTGAAACAAACTATAGGGGCGCACGGCATAACCAATATGACACGACCGCTAATTTTATCATCGTATTATTACATATATATCATTTTATATTATGCCAGCAGAGCCGGGTTCGCATTGCTGGCCCGTCGTATTGAGTTTTAATGACAACTTTTTATGGACATTATGCTTTACAATTCAAAAATAGATATTTTCTACCTCATTTCTTCGGGTCCATTGTCAAACTAAGTTATTCATTGAAGATATTGAATTTATCAACAGATTTTGTCTGTAATCTTTCTTTTCTCTTACGGACTTTGTCGGATTTGTTCGCCCATTTATGCTGGTTAGGATTTATTATCGCACATGTCCCCTATCTTTATCCTAAAACGATCTAATTATAAAAGTTGAAAAAATGGTAAAGTCGAATTCCCCCGCTTATTGAGAATTATATGTTCTAAGTTTTTCATGGCTGATGGACCGTTGAACTTCACCATTTCAGGAGATTTGTAAATATATAGTTTTTCTTAATAGGGGAGATAACGTGCCACCTTCGAATTTCCTGCCTACATGTGCCACGAGACATTCCACAAGATTTCATGAAAATCGGTTCGTTAGTCTTCGAGATATAACATACTTAAAAACTGTCCGTGGTCGGGACTTCGGGCATCAAGAAAGAACATTTGATCGTGGCGCAACCTCCATTGTCTCGAAAATTAATTTGCATTCATAAGCTTAGCAAATATAGCGATTATAAGAATCAACCAAAATATAGCATTTTCTCATAATTTCATGGAATTAGGTTCAAAAGTTTTGAAAAAATAATGTATTGAAAAGAGTGGTCGTGGTCATCAGTTTTCAAGATATAACACATTTAAAAAAGTGGACGTTGTCTGGTATTTTGGCTCCAAATATGTAGCTAAGGTCAGGGACACAACCCCATTGTTTCCCAAAATTAATGCTGAATATACATATAGCGTTAAAAGAAAGGCGTGCAAAAGTACCCCACCTACTCTGATATTCATAAACATTCCACAACAAGAATTATCCAAATCGGTGCAGCAAGTGGTAAATCGTGTATATTAGGAATGGAAGTCAGTAATAACTATAGTATGTATGTATCTTTGGTGCCCACGGTGGCAATTGTAAAGCTTTGTACACAAAAGGTCAATCTTGTAAAAATATATTATCAACGGATTTATTCTATGATCGACACGCCCTTCGAACCATAAAAAGAACTCCCCATATCATTGACCTAAAAAATAGAGTCGCACAGCACTCTTTGATAAGAAGGAAGCCTTTGCGATGATGGTCGTGGGAAACAGCAATTTATATAAGCTTTGTTCCTTTACGTTAAAGTTTCTTCATGTTTTACCATGTAGTAAAACTGGAAGCAATTTTTAAGAGAGTGAGAGAGAGCCAAAATGGCTTTCTCTTTTACTACTTTCTGCTCGACAAATTTCGTTGTGTAAAAAGTGGAAAATCTGTCAAACTGCTGATTTGACATTTATTTGACAATTAAGGCAAAAGGAAAAAAGAAAACTACGCGTTTTGTCAAAGCAAAATAAAATGAAATAAAATAAAAAAATTTAAACCAGTGAAATAAAAAATAAAAAACTGTGAAATTTATTTTGTGTGTTATTTTTTTTTTTTTAGCAGTCACGTTTGTTTTTTGCCATTGCTGCCAGATCTACTATTTTTCCGTTTCTTTACTTTTGTGAAAAACTTGTTACGTGAGAGCAATTTTCACAGTTGTCTGATAGAAGAGAGAACTTCTCTCTTTTGCTACTTTTACTATTAAAAAAGTAAAGGAACAAAGCTATACTCTCCGCAAATTAGTCAGGAAGAATTGGTTGGCTTGAACAGCTGCCATATATGATGTATTGGTACTTTCAAGATTTTGGCGTATCGTTTAATATTTTTCCATATTGTTCCAATAAGGTAACTTATGATACAAATATATGTACATATAAGGAGTATTTATTTCCTTTATGTTTGCTCTCTGTCACGTCTATGCCCCACAAACTCGATTTCTCATAGTCCCGGGAATTCCCGGGTTCCCGGGAATAAGAAATTTGTATTCCCGATTTCCCGGGAATGAAAAAAAGTCGGGAATTCCCAAACTCTAACCAGAATATACCTATTTTTAATGGTGATGATCGTGAAATATTTAGCGGGTGAAATGGACCAAAAACATAATATTTATTCAATTTTGTAGCGGCTCTGTAGGTCGCAATAATAGTCCGATCAACGCGAATTTTTAAATAAGGTAAGAGTATATGACAAAGAAAAAGCTTGCAATTTGAGATGGCGACCAGATAATATTTAGAGGGTTAAATGGACCACAACTTTTGTGTGAAAATTATGAAAATTGTTAACAAACAGCTTATATAATTATTCCTGGATTAGACATTCCGGGTAAGTAGGCTATACTTGGAAGAGGAACGCATGACTTTTCTATTGATGTCAATTGTGTTGGTGTACATGATAAAATAACAGAGTTACAACCTAATATACCCAGTTATTTGTTTGTAGTGTAATCATAATCACGCAATTATAGCTCAATAATCACGAAATTTTGCACGAGTTAATTTGTTCCATAAAGAAATTTTGATTTGTGGAAAGCTAATTCCCGGTGTTGTGGTGTAGGGTATCACATGGTTGGCCCCGTCCGACTATAGCCATGGCTCTTCTATCACAGCCTACCAGACAAATTTTTGTCGCGTCGAAAGTGGTCAAACTGATTTTTCGACATAAGTTTAAAACTTCGTTTAAAACTTCGATGTTACGTACAAATCACAATGATGATTCGATGTTATTCGCACGATTCGAAATCTTTTGCAAGATATTCTATTCTACCTAGAGTTTGGGAATTCCCGACTTTTTTCATTCCCGGGAAATCGGGAATACAAATTTCTCATTCCCGGGAACCCGGAATTCCCGGGACTATGAGAAATCGAGTTTGTGGCGCATAGACTTGACAGAGAGCAAACATAGTTATAGTTGTATCATTAGTTATCTCTTTGGAACAATATGGAACAATATTAAGACGATACGCCAAAATCTTGAAAGTACCAATGCATCATATATGGCAGCTATTCAAGCCAACCAATTCTTTCTGACTAATTTGCGGAGATTATAGCTTTGTTCCTTTACTTTTTTAATAGTAAAAGTAGCAAAAGAGAGAAGTTCTCTCTTCTCTCAGAGAACTGTGAAAATTGCTCCCACGTAACAAGTTTTGCACAAAAGTAAAGAAACGGAAAAATAGTAGATCTGGCAGCAATGTCAAAAAACAAACATGGCCGCTTAAAAAAAATAACAAACAAAATAAATTTTACTTTTTTATTTTTTATTTCACGGGTTTAAATTTTTTTATTTTATTTCATTTTATTTTGCTTTGACAACGCGCGTAGTTTTCTTTTTTCCTTTTGCCTTAATTGTCAAATAAATGTCAAATCAGCAGTTTGACAGATTTTCCACTTTTTACACAACGAAACTTGTCGAGCAGAAAGTAGTAAAAGAGAAAAACATTTTGGCTTTCTCTCACTCTCTTAAAAATTGCTTCCAGTTTTACTACTTTTTGGGATTAAGGAACGCTTTCCGAGTTAAAAATGGTAAAAATGGTAAAACTTGAAGAAACTTTAACGTAAAGGAACAAAGCTTATATAAATTGCTGTTTCCCACGACCATCCTCGCAAAGGCTTCCTTCTTATCAAAGAGTGCTGTGCGACTCTATTTTTTAGGTCAATGATATGGGGAGTTTTTTTTATGGTTCGAAGGGCGTGTCGATCATAGAGTAAATCCGTTGATAATGGATTTTTACAAGGTTGACCTTTACAAAGCTTTGCAATTGCACCACGGTGGCACCAAAGATATAGAGGCGTACTTCCATTCCTAATATACACGATTTTCCACGTGCACATTATACAGTTTTTAATATTACATACAATAATTTTGGAGAAAACAACAATTCAGATCGATCACAGAGTTTATATCTTAGCAAATTAATATACTTCAAGAATGCCATTAATAAAAATATGGACTAGAACAACAAGGAAATGGCTCCAAAAAGTTCAGAATTATTTGAGGTTATACAGACTTCGAATTCCAGAAAAAACAATAATTATTGAGAGGACCAAAATGTATGTACTTTACACGAATTATCGCGATTTTTACTATGGACCCTAAGTTTGTTACAAATGATCGGGAATTACGAATTATCGGGACATGAATAATCGCTATTCCACTATATTTTCGACATTAAATAACTATAAGAGAAATAATATAAGACTTATATACGAAAAATACAAATTTCAAAAAAATTTCCCGGGAAATCCCGTCCGAAAAAAATCGAGAATTCCCGGGAAATCCCGGGTCGGGAATTTCCGACCAGAAACTCTAATTCTACCTGTACTTTTAAATGAGCCAGTAACAAAATTTTCGATTTTGTAAAATTTGTAAGTGAGCATAATCCCTTAAGTCTTCGGAGAAACTCGAAAAACGAACACCATTTTGCACCATGACAATGCAAGTTCTCACACATCGACTGAAACCAACGCCTTTTAAACCCGTCGAAATGTTGAATTGATGGGTTATCCGCCGTATAGTTCTGTCTTGTCCCCCAATGATTTCTTTTTAATCAAGTACGTACAGAAAAAAATGAGTGGTTAACGATTTTCGTCGCCAGAAGATGCTTTTAAAGCGTTAAAAACCCATGTTTTCGAGGCGTCTCAATCGGAGTGGAAACAGTGCTTCGACAATTGGTCTGAGCGCATATAAAAGGGTGTAAATCATGTTGGAGAATGTTTTAGAAAACAATTAAACCATATATGATGATAAAGTTTGAGAGTTAACATGCATACAAGCCGTTTTATTATGTTCCGGCAGGGTTTTTCGAGAATTTGGGACATCTCTTAGGAAGTATGAACTTACATACTATGGACCGTGAAAACAACCTTCTGCAATATATTTCAAACATATTCGAGACGAGTCCACAAACTGTACTTTCCAAATGTTGTGTGGGAGGTAAGCAATGGACGGTACCGATATACTCCATATCCCAACCTGATACACGACTTTATGAAATAATACGATGTGCAAAGTTTGGACCAATCAGAAACTCCCTGCGAGAGTTATCTTGCGGATTTGCCATTTTAGTTGGTACCGTCGGGCTTCCTAAGGGCTTTTTTGCCATTATTAAAGGTAGTATGGACTTGCCCCCGAAAAAATGTACCGTCAAAAGGGGCCGCAAAGACAACCTGCTAAAAAAATTCAAAAAATCCGAACTTGATCTTTATGTGGAAGGAATAATAATGATGTGCAAAGTTTGTACCAAATACGGGGTTCTGGCCCCATCTCCCCGAAAGGGTTCGGCCGAGTAAAATTTGTTGAGCTACTTTAACTAATTATTACTTTTTATACCCTATACCACAATGTGGAAAAGGGTATTATAAGTTTGTTTTGGTAAAAATTCATGTAACCCCGCGAAATATTCGTCGGAGACCCCCAATGTGGTATACCAATCTTCATATCTCGACGAGATAAAGCGATTTTAAGGTGTGTGTCTGTCCGTCCGTCCGTCTGTCCATTATAAATTGTAAACACGATCCAGGCCACAATTATGGACCGATCGTCACGAAATGTATGGAGGTCGGATTCAGATCTTATTGGTGATGATCGTGAAATATTTAGCGGGTGAAATGGACCAAAAACATAATATTTATCCAATTTTCTAGCGGCTCTGTAGGTCTCAATAACAGTCTGATCAACGCGAAATTTGAAATAAGGTAAGGGAATATGACGAAGAAGAAGCTTGCAATTTGAGATGGCGATCGGATAATATTTAGAGGGTTAAATGGACCAAAACTTTTGTGTGAAAATTGTGAAAAATTTTAATATACAGCTTATATCTTAGTTCCTGGAAGTGACATTCCGGACAAGTAAGATATACTTGAAAGTGGAACGCTTGACCTTTCAATTGATGCCAATTATGTTGGTGTGCATGATCAGATAACAGAGTTACAGCCTAATATATTCCGTTATTTGTTTGTAGTGTAATAATAAACTCGTTAGAAGTCGCAATTATACATCAATAGTCACGAAATTTTGCACCAGGTAAGAGTATAGGTCGAAAAAGATGCCTACAATTTTGAATTATGATCTGATATTCTTTAGCGGGTGAAATGGACCATTATGAAACATATAAAAATTTTATTTTTGGTCGATATTTTAATTCCTTGAGGACATATATATTATATAGTATATATTATCTAAAAACTGTATAAGCATGTAGCATCCTCATTTTCTGTAATGTAATTAAAATAATACGCAATAGTTTTAAGTGTTCCTGATATTTTCTGTTAATACTATGGCTTTTATGAAATGAAAAAAAAAGTCTCAATAAAAATACAATTAAAATTAATTATAGTGTTTGCTAGATAACGGGCCTACTGCCTAATATATAATGGGTTCTGTGTAGAGAACCACATTTTTATCCCATGCTACATATTGTCTCTCCAAAAGTTTATGTAACACCACGAAATATTCGTCCTAGACCCCTTATTTGGTATGCCGAAATTCATATCTCGACGAGATAAAGCGATTTAGCGATGTATGTCCGTCCATTAAAAATTTTAAACAAGCTTAAGGCCGCAATTATGGACCGATTGTAACGAATTTTTTAAGGAGGTTGGGTTCTGGCCAGAATAGAAATGATTAGTTTTTGCTGATGATCGTGAAATGTTCAGGGAATGAAATGGACCAAAAACAAAATTTTAACCAATTTTGCAGCGGCTCTGTAGGTCAAAATAATAACCCGCAAAATTTTAAACAAAGTTTGAGTTTATGATGAAGAAGAAGGGTACAAACCAACGTGAAGATCAGATAATACTTAGCGGGTTAAATGGACTGAAACTTTTGTGTGAAATTGGTAAAAATTTCAATAACGTAGCGGTTAAACAACGGAAGTAGTAGTACTACCTACATAAGTGGGTTTCATTACATTTTAGTTTGTGTGAACTAAATTTTCCTTTCCTGCTACAAAAATGTCTTTGTCATGCTAGATAACATTTTGGTTTTGGTCATAATTATTATTCATTACATCTCTGATATTTGATAATTAAATTTTCACAATCATTGAAAAGAAGTTCCGTGGAGAGCGATTGTCCAGGGATAGTGGTATAGAATATCCCATGGTCGGCTCCGTCCGACTATAGACTTTTCTTTCTTGTTTTCTCTCTTTTTGATATTTTTTTTTTTAAATTTCAAATGGAATCTTATATTTGGTTTGTTCCTTTACTTTTGGAAATGGTAAAACCGGCAAAAATAGCAAAAGTTGTAAAATGCTCCAATATGAATTGTATTGTGTCTGAAGTAAAGGAACGCATTTTGAGTAAAAAGTGGTAAAACATGAAGATTCTTGAACGTAAAGGAACAGAGCTATTGTTCTGAAGTTTCTGCACTGAATATGTACGTCATTTACATGTTTTGTAAGAAATATTTTCACATTCCTTGCTTGAATACTCTTTTCGAGTGAAACTGCCATTTTATGTAATTTTATTCCATAATAATAAAGGAACGCGGACTTTCGCAAAAAATATACTTCATATTTGAAATACTATATTCGATCTTTGTAGAGGTCTTGAGGCTTTATTATTGTGTGAATGGAAGGCCATTTTGTCTATTTGACAAAATGTATCATATATCGTTTTTTCGTGGAGTATATCCCGAAAACCCATTAAAATTTTATTTCACTGAATTTGCTAGAATTTTGTAGTCGTATTTTAGACAAATTTTTATTAAACAGTAGGATAAATCCGTTTCATGGCTGGTTGGTGGGCGTTTTAACTATCGAAACGAAAGACTCTCTAAATAAGATATACCATATATCGTGCAAAAGTGCAGTCCTTTTGCCGTTTAATTAAAATCAAATTTATTAACAAAACGTAAGCACTTATTCGGAGCCTTCATAATCACTAAGGTAAACACTTCAAAAGTTTCGATATTTTTGTCTGCAAGTTCATATTTCCAAATAAGTTCACAAAATTCTGAAAATTCTCTAAATGAACAGTTTTTGCGGAAAAGAGTTTTGTTCTGTAGCCGGTATTTGATCTACCATATATAAAAGTTCCAAATCACACACGGGCTGAGGGAATATCTTTGTCAGCAAAGCAGATATACTTCTTTACTTGTTTTCCAGAGTACTGTTATATATCAAAACTATGTTATTTTTGAAGCAATAAATTTAATTTTAACATGTAAAAAGTGTTAATCTGGTCTGAACTCAGCAAAAAGCGTCTGAAAGTTGGTTTCTGAAATTGTTTTCTGAGATATTTGTTCCACCATTTTTTGGTAAAGGCCAGACATGAGTTTCTTAGTCCAAATAGTATTGCGAGTAGGATTCGAAGTCTATGTATTTCATAATGTAAATTTCTGCATTTTTAGTTGGCTTGCACGGACTATATCAATTCTGGTAAAATGGCAATGTTTTGGAGTTTTTATGAGATATTGTTTTCTTATATTATCGACATAATGGCTGGATTGGAAATATTCGATACAAGTCCAATCTGCATTCGCGGATTCGAATTATCCATATTTTTGGAGGTATCTAATTCAAAGAAGTCGTATATATTGCACTTAGAAATTGACAGAAGTAGTTTATAGAGTGAAAAATACTGAGTTAATAAAATACCATGTCAGATAACTGTATACCAAATACCATTTAAAGTTTATAAGATTGTAATAAAGATTAAACGTCAAAGATTTGTTCAATTAAAAAACCTGAAGTCAGATAACTGAACATGATAACAGGATATGAACTTGTTAAAAAATAGGCTAAGATCTTCGAAATACTCAAAATCTTGCGATAGCGCAAACAAAGGCAGTTCTCTGCGGAAATTAGAACATACAATGCCTGTTAAAAGCGATTGTGGTTAAACAACTTTGGGATATATATATATCAAAACGAGAAAATATATGGTTAAGAATTTCAAAATACCGAAAACCGGACAGAACTTTTTGTATTGGGACTACTCCGTGGTTTATTTTCATTTTGTAATACAGTCGAACTTTTCTATAACGTAGCACTTGGGTACCGACGGATTACTATGTTATAGAGAAAATTCGTTATAGAGGGACTAGTTTGTGTGAGAATGTCCACTTGTGTCTTAACAAGTAAGAAAGTATCAGTCAGCTGTGCTGACGGAGATATACCCTCAGCCACTGACAAAAAAATCACAACAATCACGAATTTGCTTAAAGTACGTGGAATCTGAAGGTACCGTAATGTGGGGCAATACCAAATCATCGACGTATACAATTTTTAATAAGCAAACTTCTGATTCATAGAGAACTCGAAATATTAAATTAGGTTAAACTAGGCTTGGAAGACATTTTTGAAAAAGTTTTAGAGTTATCTTGTAAACATTTTAGTATGTGCTGGCAGGGTTTTTGGAGCATTTGGGCCAGTATCTCAGTAAGTATGGACTTTCTCCGGAAAATATTGTACCGTTGTGAATGAGGTCAATAGGACAACCTACTGAAAAAAAAGAATCAAAACGATGCAAGAGGAGCTTTAGCTTCGCTTTTCCTGAATTTTTATGCGGAAGGTACCAGAAGGAGTGGACCGATATAGTCCATATTCCAACCTGATACATGACTGGATGAAAAAAAGATGTGCAAAGTCTGCACCTATCAAAAACTCCTTGCGAGAATAAGGTTGCGGATTTGCCATTTAGGTTCGTGCCTTCAGGGTTTCTTGGAGCTTTTAGGACACTATCTCAGAAAGTATGGACTTGCGCAAGAAAAAGATTGTACGGTCGTAAAGGGAGCAGCAAGAACAAACTTCTGAAAAAAAAATTTCAAAACTATTCGTGAGGTGCTCATAAACTTCACTCTATCCGAATTTAGTGTGAGGATTACCCGAAGGAGTGGACCGATATAGTCCATATTCGAACCCGATATATGTCTGAAAGGGATAATACGATGTGCAAAGTGTGGACCAAATCCATTGCTCCCTTCCAGAGTTTTCTTTTACACCATTTTACAGAAAAAATTAGAACTTTTGTGGAGGAGGTACCAGAATGATATGACCCATCTTCGAACTTAAACAAAGTTTGGACAAAATATTACGATACCCAAAATTTGGTTTGAATCGTTTGATCCGTTCGAGAGTTATCGTGCGCACCAGCCAGCCAGAGAGACATACGGACATTCAGACAGACGGACGGACATGGTTAAATCGACTCCAAATTGTCTGAAACGAATATCGTCCAAACTAAAACCGTTATTTTTTGTAGTCTCAATATGTACTTTCAAAAAATGCGTACTAGAAGTTGTTTGCATTTTCTGTGTTGCATAGTGTTAAATTTTGAACTTTTGTAAGAGAGATACCCGAAGGAGTGGACCGATGCCCCATCTTCAAACTAAAACTAAGTTTGGACAAAATATTAAGATAACCAAAATTCGAACTAAATCGGTTGATCCGTTAGAGAGTTATAGTGTGCACCAGCCAGCTAGACGAACGGAGATGTCTAAATCAACACCAAATTGTCTGAAACGGATTTCGTCCAAACATACTTGGGGTCTAAAAACATTATTTCGATGAGGCACATTTGTTGGTGTATCAAAGTGTTTATACCCTCTTTAAACAAAAGGCTGACCGCCTGTTCATGTATGTCACACGGAAACCTGTACGAAAGGAAAGCAGTCACTCACTTCCGTCTAAAAATGCGTTCATGTATTTCGCAAACTATCGTGCGACTGCCGTTACGTATCCTATGCGAAATACTACTAATTTGAATGTACATTTGTACAACTATGTTTATAAATGAGAGCCAAATGAGAAATGAAAACAAAATCCACATTTACATATAAGTAGACATCGGATTTTAGCATGTTTTTTATTTCTTATCCGATTGGACTCAAATTTTGGATCTAGGCGTTTTGAGGGTCAATTTTTCGATATTTGGGGTCATATCAAAAACATGCAAGAAATATGCAAAAAATATGCAAAATATATGCAAAAAATATGCAAAATATGTATATGCAAAAAATATGCAAAATATGCTAAATATGCAAGTGTTTTTTTGACGAAAATCGTCAGTAAAATGTGGAAAATCATCAAAAAAGCTTTCTAAAGTAAGTTTATTGCCGTTTAACATAGTTTTTTTGCAGATTATTATGTTATTGAGACTCTCCAAATATTCCGCCGCTGCAATAAATCTGGACTAATAAGAATTAAATCAGTTTTCACGAGGTGAAAAATGTCAAATAACCCAGCATTCCTATTACAACATAAGTTGCTTGTTATACAAATGTAGGTAATGGAAAAATTTCAAAAACTCAATTAGAAATGTCAAAATCAACGTGTCCAAATATGGTCATAGTTTCTACTCGGCCAAAATTGTCTAGCAGAAAAACAAAGGAGCTAGAATTAGTCATCGCAATTTTTGTTTAGATAAAAGCGGATTTTTTTCTAGTTTAAAAAAAGGGTTCGTTTTTTAGTACACAAAGGGAAAAAGTACTAGAGTACCATTTACGATTCCAGGTTCTGGAATATAACTATAATTAGAAGTCTACGTTTTGAATATCCACATATTAGAATTGAATATATTTTATAGTGTTTAGTACTTTATTCAGTATATGCAGACATTGCAGTATTGGAAATTTTTGTTCTTTGTGGTCAAAAAGCTTCTTTGGAAAAATGTTCTAACTGCCGCATTAATATTGATCACATGGTTTTAGTTTAATGCACTAAAAATACATAATTTTATATGTATATTGTACGCATACAACCGCTTAATGCAGAATTGGGAAATGTTCATTCCTCGGCGAAAAGTAATGCATTATTGTTATACCCATCCACGATGAATAATAAGCAAAATGAAGAACACCCAATGATAAGTGCAAAATTACATCACTCAGAAAAACCACACAATAGCGTGGTAGTGGTAAAATAAGTCAAAAACCTTCGAATTATCTTTAACATGGCAAAACCACTCACATATTTCTGCTAGAAAAGCATTTGCAATGCTAAAAAATATATGTAGTTCATTCATTCCTGCTACAATAAAACAATTTTGATAACACAGTCGAAAAGTCATAACCCTTTTGTATATACAATTAATTAACTTATACCTGACGGTGTACTCGATAATTTTTACTAATTATTACAAATGCTTCGAATTTTGACAGTTGTTTAATGGAGAAGTTGCTGTAAAAATTGTTTCAGCAACATTTAGTAAAAATTATCGAGTACAAGGATATAACACGTTTTATAAAACATTAGTCTTGTTGTCTAGGATATCAATAAATAAATTAAGAAAAATATTCGCCGCAATATTGTCATTAAAGTTGCCAAAGGCAGGATACACCGAAAAGGTAATGATTTCAAGGAATCTTAATTCCCAAAAAAAATGAAATTTCACATCTGTCCCGAGTTTTGCTTACATCCTGATGTGAACTTTAAAAACGTCATATTTCTAGCTCTACTTTCACAATCTGATTGGCTTTTTTTTGTAATTTGGGAAAATTGAGTGTTGTTGGGTGGTAAGTTGGTAAAAAGTAAGGAAAGGAACAAACACGGGCAATGCCAACATAAATGTCCGGATTGTCGTATAGAAAAATCTCACTATTTTTTACACGTAGAGCACTTTTTACTTCTTTATTTCATTAAAAGTTCGGTATTAGAAATTAAAAAAGTATTATTATATAACTACCACAAGTGATTTAATCATAGAAAATAAGTTATTTTCTTAATATTCGTTAATCCGGACAATTTGATAATTCGGACACCGCCGAAACCTGTGGTGTAGAGATTATCGAGATTATACAGTATATATGTGGGCAATATCCAAATCTGAATCTATTCTTACCAAAATAAACAGGCGTCGCGCTAGGGCCAAAAAATCTCAAATTTGTATGCGAATTGGTCTATAAACGTGACCTGTACTTTGTTTTCAAAAAGACATGGCTAGATGGAAAAGTGCGAATCTATGCAGATCATCAAAGGGAACTGTGGGTCTATTTCGTTTCCTTTTGCATGTTGCAAACTCATTCACTAAGACATAATATCCTTAGGGTATTAAAATATAGTTATCAGTGCAATCAGGAATAAAAATTCCGTGCGGAATTTGTTTCCTTTCCCCAATTTCACAATTTTTAATTTCCATATTTATGCCAAAAAAGGGAATATTTTTGTCGATTCGACTAGAATATGCCATAATGAAGCGAATCTAGTAGTTTTAAACTTTTAACAAATATTGGTTTTAAAAGAATTTCACTTTCTAAAATTATTTTCCGTACGGAAAATTCAGAGGGAAATATTCATGATTGCCCTGTATATGTTTTTATATGTTGTATGTTTTTAGTAAAATATGAATGATTTTATGTAGTCTTGATTTTATGTATGTCAGACAATTTTGGCCGAGCAAACATATTTGGATACGTTAATTTTGACATTTCTGATTGAGTTTTTGAACAAATTTGTATTAGAAAGCAACTTATGTTGTAATTATAAGGTTGGGTTATAGGAAATTTTCTTAGTCTTTTAGTCCAGATTTATTGCTGTGGCGGAATAATAATTAATAACATAATAATCTGCTAAGAAATCGACTTTTAACAACAATAAACTTAATTTAGAACACTTTTTGATGACTTTCCAAATTTAATTTGGCGATTTTCGTCAAAAAAATTAGTTGCATATGCAAAATATGCAAGAAAATAAAAAATATGAGCCTGTCATTACACTCAGTTTTCTTCAAAACGAATTTTGGTCCAATCAGAATTTTCGTATCTTTATTAATAAAAAATATGCAAATATGCAAAATCCGATGTCTACATATAAGCATTGGAATATGTGTGATTTGTTTTGTTTGAAAAATAAAATGTGTCGGTATTTTGAATTACGTGTTATTTCGTATGGCTTGTCGGTCGCATAGATTTTCGTTTCGAAGGCGTTTACATGAACAGAAAATGATTTTTTTCCACTTGCGAACCGCAAAAAACCTTTCGGTCGACATACAGGCTGTGAGGGTTTAAAAATAACAATTTATCAAAATGATTGAGAATTTATCAATTTTATTTAATATAGTGAAAGAACTTCAAAGTTCCTATTTTTTTTTAAATGCGGCACCATTGACACATTTGAAACTATTCGCTATACATATAAATTCCAATTAATTTTTGTTTTGTAAAAAGACAAATGTTATTCGTATATGGTATTCAAAATACGTCAGTCACATTGGTTCTCGTTTGATTCCAATCCAATAAATTTAGAAGTGAAATAAACGTTGTCATAGAATGTGATGAATGTGCTTATTTGTCATACATTTACATGCATTTACACAAGAGTATACATATATGTTTGTATATTGGGGATTAAGCGTTTCCTAGATTTTAAAATACCAATTTAGTGCCATGTGCAGAATATTGGTTTTATAAGAAAAAGGATTTTAACAATAACTTTTCTAAAGAGTTGCGCAATTTAAAATTTGTATTAGACCTCTGAAAGTGTAAAAGTGAAGGGAAATTAATTTTTTGTATTTTTATGGTTTGTTTATAGGGGGTTGACCTTTTTTTAAATAGTTAGAACATATGAAAAACCCAAAAACACGCATATTTTGATGCAAAATATATAGATATGAGAAAACTGAAATTTTTGACTTTAACTTTGACATTGATTTTTTTTTATTTTTAAAAATATTAATTATAATTATAAATTATAATAATGAAAATTATAAAAGCACTAGCAATAAAAACTATCGGCTAACGTTTTGACATTGAATTCCTCTGCAACCGCTAGACCGAACTTTGTGGCTTTATGTCGGAAAGCTAAAGGTGTCATCTGTCGAACAAAAAATTAATTATGAAAATATTTCTATCCGTTCAAAAGTTACAGAGTTTTCACCATGAAAAAAGTTCGCAACCACTGTGCGTTAACCTTTACATATGTTTACGTTTCTTTCTTACAGTAAACAAATCAGATTCGATGATTCTGAAAGAATTTTGTCGATATGTGCATCCATAACGAAGTTATAGCTCTTTAAATATGAAAACTATTTATCAGGTAATCTAAAGAGATAATCATATGAAAATTAGACGACCACTAAAATAATTATTTGTGAAAATTTTGTTGATAATATTAAAAGTTTTAAATGGGGATTTGATGGGTTGGGTATAAATAAAAAATTGTAGAACAATAAGTTGACATCAACTGGACATGGACAAAGTACCGTTATCAAGAATTAAAAATTTAAATTTGCTAAAAAATATAAATTCTTAATATTTCGTAGAGTATATCTTTTGATTGCCACCTAATACCACACTGGCTCTTGATTTCCTTTAATTGGACATCTCTTCCAAAGCGAAATGTGTAAAAACATTCTGCCCATCCCTGCAACTGTCTGAGATATATTGGTTCAGATTTGGATATAGCCCCCATATATCTTTTTCCGATTTTACTACAACTCGTTCACTTTTGATCGAATAGCCTTCAAATTTAATATGTGTTATTTTCTAAGGCCCCTGAGTAGCTACAAAATCGGTTCAGATTTGGATATAGCCCCCATATATCTTTTCCCGATTTTGCTATAACTCGGCTAATTTTAATCGAATAGCCTTCAAATTTAATATTTTTTTTTTCTAGACTCCTCAGTAGATTCACCGAAAATTGGTGAAACAACTCAGGGGCCTAAGAAAATATCACATATAAAATTTGAAGGCTATTCGAGCAAAATCGGGAAAAGATATATATGGAGGCTATATCCAAATCTGAACCGATGTGGACCAAAGTTGATATTTATCATTCTTGTGCCCTCATAAGTACTTGTGCAAAAACGCCTTCTATTTTTTCCACTTTTATATGTAAGCGGCAAAACTGTGCGACGCTCGCACAAAGACGAAAGTCGTGAAGGTCGTCCAAATACGACCGTTGTGCCAGGAAACATTGATGCCATGCGTGAATAGAGATTGAGGCATCCTTGGGCATTTCTTCCATCAGCATACATTCGATATATCCTGAACAGGAAAAAGGGTTGTTTTCGTTGGATCCCTGCCACATAATTTGACAATCGTTTAAAAATGATCGTGTCGATTGGTGTAAAGAAATAAAAAATACGATCGCAGTGCTTCCAAAAACGTTTATAAGATCTCGCAGGTGACGAATTATGGATCTATGCGTATGAACCCGAAACAAAACGGTAATCCAACGGCGACGAACCAAATCGAATGAAAATTTTTCGTGGAAGAAGCACTACGAAGCAAATGGTAGCTTATTTCTTCGGCAAAACTGGTCATTAGGGGATAGTTCCGCTTGATCAACGTAGGACCGACAATTAATTCTGATTGACCGGTATATTCGAGGAAATTAAAAAACTTCAAATTTGACCCCACATCACCCCTCATACAACTGACATGATACTTGCCTAAGATATTTAGCGGACGTATGCACACAATATGTATTTTTTAAAACTCCTAAAGAAATGCGTCAATTTTCAAAGCATTGGTTATCTCATCATTTATTGCAACATAAAGAGTGTATTGAATACAAAGATTTTCAATTTTCACAGTATTCAGTTTTTATAATTGGCTACAAACTTTGCACTATTTTTATTTGTCACGGCAAAACGAATGAAAAGCTCTTGAATTGTAACTAGTTTCGCTAGGAAGAAACACATACAGGATGGCTACAGGATGGATGTGGGTGAGGATTTTTCAACTGATACGTTAGACATATGTACCTTCTTGATGCTGCTGGTATTTACATCCAAAACTTGTTGGCAGCAGCATTCTTTGAAAATGAAAAATGTTGATTCAATGAGCTATTGCCACATATCTTATAGTACAATCTGGTGCTAATATTTTGTTGCAACCATTAGATTGTTGTTGTTGTTGCCGCATAGAACTCTACGTAGAAACATAGGTTTGATGCTGGGTTGGCAGCCGCTGGCCGAAACATTATTGTTTCGGGTCAATCCGGTACGAAAGAATCCGCTGCCGTAGGAATGAGCTATTAAATTGTGTTACCCAACACCGTGTATATAACACAGTTGCTGATGCAATGAGCCACAGTAGTTGCTATTAACAGACTTAATTAATTAAATAAATAATCTATTTCAGTACTGCAAGAATGTACTATTTTTACTATTTTTTGTTCGATATCATGAAGGATAATTGTTATATATTTTCTACAAAAAAAAAAGAACAAATGAATAAATAAATAATAAACAAATAAAATACAAATAAAATGCTTCAATTCAATCTTCTCAGCCATAACAGATATCACCTCTCTCGATTTAATTCTTGCAATGAAAAATTCCTTTTAACAAGTGTAGATTTATATCTTTCTTTCTCCATTTTTCTCAGTCTGGAGAGTGTATCCTGTTTTTGTTTAGTTTGCCATTGTTTTGAAAACACTGATGGTTGTGGCTAAAAGCCAAATGACTCCTGAAAGAAAACCATTCGCATATTTCACCAACTATCAGCTAGCTGGCAATCCGCTACAAAGGGTCATACATTTCAACTCATCTAAAGTGAGATTTCTAGAGACATGAAGAGCTCTCTACCCCCAGCCAATTGCACATACATACATCTACGTAGATACATATGCTTTACAAAGTGTGTCGACGACAATGGCGACAAGGATGTGGATGACGGGACGACAATGATATATGCGACTACAAATGAAAGTTACATAAAAACAACAACATACTGCATTCCACAAAGGAAAGTACAACAGAAAGTCATTTCGTGTGATTGTGAGGTTTATTGCAACAATTCGTATTACCAATGTTAGTACGATGCGATAATACAATGTAATGAAGTTGGTCGTAATGTCGTAATTTAGGAGTATATAAATCAATATTTCCCAGCAGGAAGATTCTATTGGGATAGATATATTGCTATAACACCGCGTTGTGGCATTTCACTGCACAATTTAGGCAGCTATTTGTTCACTTTTGTTTATGTAGCCATGCATGGCTGTGAGAATCTAATCATGGTTTTTAAAACTGAATCAAATGTTCATTTATTTTGATAAAACACGAATCAAAATAATATTGCAAATCAGTAAAAGTTTGCAAAAATGAATACTTCACAGCAGCTAGTAAAGTTCATATCGTTAAGTTTTTATTGCCGAGTCCGAACTAGTTTTATGTGACTAAAAATGTGTGCCACCATGGTGTAATGGGTTCAATTGCCAATCTAGACAACATTAACAATTTTCAACGGTGGTCACCATCACTAGTTCATTAAAAGGAACCGAGTAATGCATTTGCTACGTTGCTTTATTTACGTTGAGTACTATATGCCAGAAATGTCAAGAGAAAAATAACAACGTGAACGAAATAGTTCCCTCGTTCATTTTTCTGCACTGTGACATCCCTCTATATGCCAGAAATGTCAAGAGAAAAATAACAAAATGAACGAAATAGTTCCCTCGTTCATTTTTCTGCACTGTGACATCCCTCTATTTTATTGTAGGTGGAAGGTAAAGCGAAAACAAAACTAAAATTACCTCAAGGAACTATTTTGATTCGCTAACATAATGAAGTAGGAAAGCCATATGAACGAGAGGAGCTAAATTAAAGATATAAACGAATGAATAGTTTCTTTGAACTAGTTCGTTCACGAACGACAAACCTCTAGTAAACACCACTCAGCGTAATCGTGACTTACATCTTCTGAGTATTTTCTGCCATCTTTTTATACCCTCAACATTTATTTATGTGCCTCATAATAATAATGGTTTTAGATCCCAAGTGTGTTTGGACGAAATCCGTTTCAGACAATTTGAAGTTGATTTAGACATGTCCATCGGTCTGTCTGGCTGGCTGAAGAGCACGATAACTATCGATCAACGGATCCGGTCCAAAATTTGGCTTTCGCAGTATTTTGTCCAAGCCTAGTTTAAGTTCGAAGATGTGTTATATCGGTCCACTCCTTCCGGTACCTCCCCCACAATAGTTCGAATATGTTTCGAAAATAGATCAGGTTCGAATATGGCCACGAAATTTCGAAAAAGTTCAGTTTAGGTCCTGCTCTCGAATCGCTTTGATTTTTGTTGTAGCAAGTTGTATTTGCTGTCCTCTATACGACGGAACAAGTTTTATCAGGGGTAAGGCCATACTTATAGCCCAAGCTAACTATCGAACGGATCTGCTTATTCGGTCCATCATTTGGCCTTCGTAATATTTTGTCCAAACATAGTTTAATTTCGAAGATAAGACATATCGGTCCACTCCTTCAGGTTCCTCCCCCACAAAAGTTCAAAAATGTTCGGAAAAATTGTGCGCACGATAACTCTTGAAGGAAGGAAGGTTTGGTCCATACTTTACACATCCTAATATATATACCGGATATAGATCAGGTTCGAATATACACTATATTTGTCCACTCCTTTTTGTACCTCACAAACAAAATTTCGGATAAGTTCACTTTAATACTTTAAGTTTTTCCAGCAGCAAGGTCATACTTCTTGAGAAAACAGCCTGAAAGGTGTAAAAAAACCATACGGCACCGTATGTAGTGGATGTGTGAAAATGTTTCACAAATAAAATTAAAAAAGAGAACATTAATGCTGCTCTAGAGCAGACCCCAAGTTCGAAAAACCTTGAATTGAATACCGATGCTGTTCGTTATGGTCCTGTTTACAGCGATATTATGTTTTCCGTGGACAAGTCTATCCAAAAGATATGACTCCCAACATAAGATCCGCTTCCATAATGGACAATATCGGTCCATTCCTTTAAGTACCTCCTCCGTAAAACTTTTAAACTTTAATCCTAATCAACATTTTTCGGCAAGTTCAAATGTCCAAAAGGGTCCCAAAATTCTGAAAAGACCTAAAATATGTACATTCGATCTGTCCGTAGATGAGAGTTTCAATTCACATAGGCTTGGGGTATATCTCTGTCGGCAAAGCCGACTGTTACTTTTTTACTTGTTACCTCATAAATTGCTACACCGGAATGTGTTCTACAGGAATAGAGATATTGCACAAATAATAATTAGCATTGGGCAATTCCGTTCATTGAGCGGATTGATCCTTTTTAATTCCGTTCACCAAAAATAACCGGCTGGTTCATTTCGTTCGTTGGCTCCTTTTCCTTCAATTGAAATCTCTGTTCAATAGTAATACCTTTCTGTTCTATCGCTCTCTTGTAAATATGTATCGTTCATGCTTCCTTCTCTTCTCGGAAATATGTATAAGTAGAAAAGTAATTACGTAATAGGAAATTTTCATCAGGAAATTCTCCACGGGTGCCACCATGGTGCAGTGGTATGAACACCCGCCTTGCACTCTAAAGGTCGTGGGTTCGATTCCCCGGCCAGGCAACATCACATGTTCTACGTTGGTAAAGAACCCCTCTGTAATGTTGGCAATATTTTCATGTAAAAACTTCTCTACAAGTGGTGTCTTAAGACACGCCGTTCGGACTCGGCGATAAACTTTAGGTCCCATATCATTGAGCTAATATGAATAGGGGTGTGCTCATTGATATGAGATTATTCTACCCTGTCCCTTTTGGGATGTTTGTGGAACAATTATATATAGCCCCCATATAAGGTACCTCATGATTTTAAGTAATTTTTAGGATCTCACGGATATGGCTTCTTTAGGCCTACAGCAGTTTCCCCTTAGCAATTTGTCAGTATAGGTCCACGTTTTAATATAGGCCACATAAAACGGTACCTCCCGATTTTCGATATTTTGATTACCAAAATATTAAAATTTGGTATTTAATCTTCTTTGGAGATACAAAACTTTCCCCCAGAAAATTGTCAGTATAGGTCTATGATTTAATACACGCCGATTTTCGATATTTTGAAGGTTTTAACCCCATTATCTTTCAAGGCTGCAAATTGGTATTTGGTCTTGTTTGGGGCTGCGAAACTTTCCTCCAGAAATTTGTCAGTATAGGTCCACGTTTTTATATACATTGAACTGTACCTCCCCAATTTTCGGTATTTTTAAGATTTTTGCCACAATATCTCACCGAAATGACTGTAATTTGGTATTAAGTCTTCCTTGAGGCTACTAATCGTTCCACTTGAAATTTGCCTGTATATGTTAATGTCTTCATACAGCCCCCATAAAACGGAACCTCCCGATTTTCTGATTTTTGAAGAATGTGTGCTCAATATCCCACCGAAATGGCTGAAATTTGGTAGTTAGTCTTCGTTGGGGGTATAAAACTTTCCACCGGAAATTTTTTCAGTATAGGTTAAAGCCTTCATTTAGGCCACATAGAACGATACCTCCCGATTTTCCGTATTTTAGGGTTGTGGCTTCAATATCCTACCGAAATGGGTGAAATTTGGTTTTTAGTCTTCCCTGGGGGTATAGAACTGTCCAATAGGTCCACGTCTTCATATTATCCACATAGAACGGTACCTCCCGATTTTCCGTATTTTTAAGGTTGTGTCTTCAATTTCCCACCGAAATGTGTGAAATTTTGTATTTGGTCTTCGTTCTAGGTGTTTAATTTTCCACTTGAAATTGTTCGGTATAGGTCCACGTCTTCATATAACCCCCATAGAATCCGATTTTCGGTATTTTGTAAGTTGTGGCCTCAATATCCCACCGAAAGGACTGAAAATTGGTAATTGGCATTCTTTGGGATCACAAAATATTTCTCTCTAAATTTTGTAAGTACAGGTCAACGTTTTGATATATATTCAAGGTCCACGTAAGGGTATAGCCCAACGTCTTTATATAGCCCCATTGAACAGTACCTCCCGATTTTCCGTATTTTAAGGTTGTGGCTTCAATATCTTACCGAAATGCGTGAAATTTGGTTTTTAGTCTTTCTTGAGGGTATGAAACTGTCCACATGAAATTCGTCGGTATAGGTACACGTCTTCATATTATCCCCATAGACCGGTACCTTCCGTATTGTGGCTTCAATATCCCAGCGAAATGTCTGATAATTGGTATTTGGCCTTCATTGGGATCACAAAATATTTCTCTCTTAATTTTGTAAGTACAGGTCAACGTTTTGATATATGTTCAATGTCCACGTTAGGGTATAGCCCCCGTAGGACTTGACATTTTTCGGTATAGGTCCACGTCTTCATATAGCTCCCATAGAATCCGATTTTCGGTATTTTGAAGGTTGTGGCCTCAATATCCCACCGAAATGACTGAAAATTGGTATTTCGCCTTCTTTGTGATCACAAAATATTTCTCTCTAAATTTTGTAAATTTTATCCATTTATGATGGTTTCAGTGTCATTAACAAGACAAATGGATAAAATTTGGTAATTAGCCTTCGATGGGGCTATAAAATATTCCAGATGGGAATCGTCAGTATATGTCCACGTTATCATATAGCCCCCATTTAATGGTATTTCCCGATTTTTGGAAGGTTGTGGCCTCAATAACCAACCGAAATGCTTGAAGTTTGGCAAATAGCGTCATAACGTGGACCTTAAACATACCGAAAACCGGGTGGTACCTTTTATGGGACCTATATCAAAACATTAACTTGTACTTACAAAATTTAGAGGGAAATATTTTGTGATCCCAAAGAAGGCTAAGGACCTATACCGACAAATTTATGTCGGATATCTCGCAGCCCCAAAGAGGACTTAATACAAAATTTCAAAATACCGAAAATTGGCAGTTACCGTCCTACTATATCCTATATCCTAACGAGGAACATACCGAAATCCGGTTGTACCGTTGTATGTGACCCATATCAAAACATTAACCTGTACATACAAAATTAAGAGGGAAATATTTTGTGATCCCAAAGAAGACCAAATACCAATTTTCAGCCATTTCGAAGACCACATACCAAATTTCAAACATTTTAGTTGGATATTGAACCCACAACCTTACAAATAACGAACATCGGGAGGTACCGTTCTATGGGGATATTATGAAGACGTGGACCTATACCGACGAATTTCATGTGGGCAGTTTTATACCCCCAAGGAAGGCTAAAAACCAAATTTCAGCCTTTTCGGTACGATATTGAAGTCTATAACACATTTTTTTGGTTACCAACAAAAATCGGTAAAATTAAAACGCAAATCTATGAATGAAATTACCAATTAAAGTTAACAACAACGTTGCTATCTTTAGGACTTAGCGACAACTTTATGTTGGTTGTTAACATACCCATAGATTTCCTTAATTACCAAAATTAAAAGCATTTTAATTTTACCGATTTCTGTAGAACGTACCCTCTGATATTCAGTATTTTGAAGGTTGTAGTCTCAATATCCGACCGAAATGGCTGAAATTTGGATTTAGTCTTTGTTGGAAATGCAAAATATAACCGCTGAGATTGTTCGGTTCATATCCACGTTTTGATATATATGGCCCCCATACAACTAACCGAAATTTTGTGCATAGTTTTTGATAACGGGTTCTCAGATTGTCAGGCACACGATACCTAGGAATAAGCTGCGATGTGGCTGAAGGGATTAGAACTTTCATAAACGATAGAAAACTAAAGGTGTGAACAGAATGAAATACGCCGCTTTTTCCACGCTCAGTTTCATGTAAAAGACTAAAGGCCAAGTACTACCTAATTCATTTGACTTGGCCTTTAGTCTTTTACATGAAACTGAGCGTGAAAAACCGGCGTATTTCATTGTGTTTCTACCTTAATTGTTTCCATTTTACTCCAATTCAACTCGTGATGGAGGGTAATACGCCGTTCTTGCTAGTTCTTCTATTACTTGTTCTATTGTTTTCTTTGGGAGAGCTGGCAACATGGCCGCTGTTCCCACTAAAGTTTTTATTGTCCCTTTGACAATTTTTAAGAGTCAGTGTCCACTTCAGTTGGAAAAACCAGCGAGATAAGCCTTTGAATAACGCCACCCAAACCTTACTTCCTATGGCAAGACACTGTGCGACAAAGGAACAGACTTCTTCTACCAGTACTTTTATTGCACATCAAAAACTTATGTTTCTGTTTTTGCCGCAGCTGTTTTTCTTTGTTGATGGCAGGTTAGGTAAAATAATGCTGCAACTGACTTTTAGCAGCATAAATCACCAGTTGGCATTGTTGTTGGTGTTGATGCTATTCTTGCGGTTTTGCGGTCTACTGTTATCATTGTTGGCATTCCCCAAAACAATACCCAAGATTTTTCTATTTTTTTCGTTTTGAGTGTGTTTTTTATTATAAAGTGGAAATTGTGTTTTTGTCTGTGTGTTTGTGTTGCCTCCAACTAAAGCTCAACCCATTTATTCTCACACTACTCCGCTTAATTTAACTTATGACCTAGTGCACTAAAATAGCCAGGCATGTGCTTGCACAACCATTTTGAAGATGAAAAGTTAAAACTTTCAAGAAACTATTTAAGATGTGCCACGTGTGTCCGGGTTAAAAGTGATGCTATTCCATTTGGTAGCTACATATATACATATAGCTGTAATCATGATGAAGGTGGTTCTTGGGAAAATTCGTCCAAATACTAAGTTTAAATAATGCATCAGCGAAATGTTCATTAGCAGTAGCACTTGTGTTAGCAGCTGCTTAAACTTTTAAGCATTTGTGGAAAAAGGAGAATGTAGGGAGTAAACTTTGTGTCTGTGGTTTTTGTGGGGTTCCCAGTTGGAAGTTGTCTGCTATGTGTCTTCAAAGTTTACTCCAATCCATTGAAGACGGCTCGACGACAGCCCTTTGACCTGTACTTATCGACGACATTTTCACACAAATGTCGCAAAACTCGTGCACGATAAGTTGAGCGACAAGGTAAGCGAAGTTGTCTTCATGGACGATAAAATGAACATTAACTTGTACCAAGGCACATTGCAAGATATTTTCGTTCAGAATGTCACACATCGCACATAGAAGAGTGACAAATTTGTTGACACCGTCTTGTTTAAGAAAATTTTGAAATTTTTCGTTGATGAAATGGTCATAGCTGATTCAATTTCCTACTGGGTTTACATTTTTTTGTAATGTGTTTGTAAGTGTGTGCGTGCGTGCCTTAGTAAAACTTGGAGTTATATCCTGAGTTTGTTCGTTATGCCAACATTTTTTCATTAGTTTCTTTCTATTTGTAAGAGAATTCCTTAGAAGCTCGTAAAACTTTTGCTGTCCTCTTGAAAGCCAAAGGATTATTTTACATAACTTGTATTGTTAATTTACTTGTAGTTTTTGTTTTGTGGCGTTATTAAAGTCTAAACAATGCAACAACATCCATAAAAGGCATAATACTTTAGAAGAAACTAGTAAAAAGTGGCGGTAAGTTCAGTGGGGGTCAAACTTTTTATTCCCTTTAACATAGGGAATAGAATATAACAGTAAAAAATAACACCAATAAGAAATACGCACTAGTTTAGCTTCAATGTGAAATTGGTTTAACAAATCTGAACCGACATTTATTTGTGAGCTATACTTGAGAACTCATTGTACCTATAATGGATATCGATAGCTTATATTGAAACTGTTATGGGTTTTTAACCCATCATGCACGATTGTGAGATCAGAAAATTAAGTATAAAAGTATCTGTGTTTGAATTTGAAAGAAATGGGTATATCTGAAACGATTTGACATATCGTCGGTGTCATGCTTTAGTGTTCCATACGCTATTTTCCCGTTTTGAGATAATCGCATTTTATTGGTTTGCGTCACAACTGCGTGGAGCTAACTTAAGAAAATATTTATATTTTTGACTTGAATTATAATTAATAGTATATAGAACATCCTTTCAAAATATATAGATGGGATATAAAAGCTACAGAGAATTTTTTAAAAATAGAATTTTTGCCGATTTGTTCCATATCCACACTTATGACACTAATATGAAATATTGTACATCATATTTTCCATCTTTGCCTCAATAAATTAAAATGTTCTAAAAGGAAAATTAAAGTTCTGATTTTTGAAATGTGTTTTTAAACTTATAAGTTTTTCAAATATTAATTTCATAACTAAAAACGTATAAGCTAGGAGAAAGCCGACCAAAAATTCAGAAAGAGAATACCGGAAAACCCTAGAATCCACCTGTATTACAAAAAGTCAAAAATGGCGTATGGAACACTTAAGCATGACACCGGCGATATCGCTCATTAACTCAAAGAGTGGCATAACTCAAAAAAGCAATTTCTATTTTTTCTACGACTTCTACTTTATCTTGTGTCAAATTTTCAAGTTGATATCTCTAAAACTCAACGGGTTACAGCCTATTTTCTAGGAGTTTGGCATAAATCATCAAAAAAGGTTTTTTGAGTTTATGAAGCACTAAAGCACTTTAAATCATGATTGATCTTGCAAATGAATTTAGCTAACTCTTTACAAAAGATCCAAGTAGTTATTTTAATTTTTGTGTAATAAGCTTTTTAAGTTGAAAAGTCAAATTTCAATCGGTAACGTTTTAAGTTTTTTCGAAACTTGACTTTTTTGAAAAGAGCCACTCTTTGAGTAAATGAGCGATATGTACATGTCTATATAAATAAAAATCAAATGTCGTTCGTTGGTAATGACATTAGTTGAGAACGGCTGGACCGATTTGGAAAAAACTTGACCACTCCCACTTTTTTCAATTTTAATATTTTCTACAAAAACTACTGAACTGATTTTCCTGAAATTGTCATGGAATTTACAGGGATGGCGCACGGTGAAAATAAGCTACATAATTTTTTGAATTTCGGAAGGGGCGGGGTATTTCCCCTATACCCTATTTCTTTAAAAAATACTATATTTACAATAATTACGAATCTGTCGGTTTGGAAATTAATTTTCGAGACAGTTGTAGTTCTGTCTCCGACCTTACCTACTTATTTGGGACCCAAAAACTTGACCACACCCACTTTTTAAATTATGTTACATCTACAAAACTACTGAACTGATTTTCTTGAAATTGTCAGAGAATGTACAGGAATGGCTCCCGAAACAGGCTACATATTTTATTGAATTCTACAGGGGCGCGGTACCTCCTCTATGCGATATTAAAAAAACGCTATATTTGCAAATATTACGAATGTATCGGTTTAAAATTGTACGAATTAATCTAAAATCCAAGTACTTCTTTGGGGCCTAAGACCTGGCCACGCCTGTTTTTTTAATATGTTATATCTCCAATACTACTGAACCAATTGCCATGAAATTTGCAACAAAAGCTCAAGGTTTGTCGTTGTTATGTATATTTTATGAATTTCGGAGGATGTGGGGTACCTTTCTTTTAAACGCTATATGTATAAGCCAAACCTATGATTATATCAGTTTCATCATACATTTTTGGGAGACAATTGGGTTGTATGTATACTAGGTACATATTTGGAGCCAAATTACCGGACCACGCCTACTTTTTTATTTATTTATTTATTAACATTTATATTTATAAGTAAATCACAAATATAAGGAAATAGCTCTGGCTACTGAGGCCTTATCGAAAACTAATGACCACGCCCTCTCTTTTCAATACATTATTCAGAAAATGTTCAGGAATGTTCCGTGGTTCAAAATGCCTTTTATTTATAGACGAATTTCCGGGGCTTATTGTTTTATTATCGGTATATTTGCTAAACTTACGTAAAACTTGCAAATTCATTTTCGAGACAACGATACAAAATAACGATATATTTACAAATTTCCATAAATGTTGAGGTTCAACGGTCCATAGTTATGAAAAACTAAAACATATAAGTCTCAATAAGCGGGAGAATTCGTCTAAACGATTTTTTAAGTTTTATAACACTGTGCGACACGAAAAAAATTAACCACATTCTGACACCGCAGCGTGATAGAAGACGAAAAATAAGAAGACACGTGTCTGGGCGTTTTTCCCTTTTACTTCGAATTTCGCGCTTATGGGCCCCCAAAAACCTGAGGCCTTGATGTCAAAAAGGGCCATTTTGTCAGCCTCATATCTTCTAAACCGCTAAGAATTTTGGTTTACTCGTGAAGGCAAAGTTGTAGCTCTCATTTTAAAGAATAATAATTGTGAATACATAAAATTCATTCAATCTTATCTTCAAGGTCAAAATCCTTAAGGTCAAGTTTCCGTTATAATTTTTTCTCAGATTTTGGCCTACAGATATCAAACCGATCAAAATTTAATCAAACAACCAACTACAAAAATGTACCTTAGATCTCAATAAACAACTTTCTAGAACATACGAACCCTGTAGAAATGGTTCTTAAAGATCAAAATAGCAAAACAAATGCAAGTATTATTTTCTTTTATCGGTTTCTGCTCCATAGAAATTAAACCATTCAAAATTCAAGAAAACATTCAACCACAATAATGTAGCGAATATATCAGTATACAACTTTGTGGAACATCAGAGCCCACTACGAACTGTTCTTAAAGGTCAAAATAGCAAAAAACTTTAGAAAATATTCGATTTTTATACTTTTTTCCTCCGATTCTGGTCCATAGATACCGAACCGTTCAAAATTCAAGAATACAATCAACTACAAAAATTTACCTAAGATCTCAGGTAACAACTTTCTAGAACATATGAACATTCTAGGAGCGGCCCTTTAAGCTCAAAATGCGATTAGTTTTACTCATTCTTTCCTGGTCAGGTCCGTAAATAACAAACCTTTCAAATTTTCTACAGTGTTGAACAGTTTATTATTTCCAGACCTGAGCATTAACATAATATAATTGTTAGTGAATTTTGAACGTGAAGGACCGTTCCTAGAATGTTCATATGTTCTAGGAAGTTGTTAACTGAGATCTTAGGTACATTTTTGTAGTTGATTGTATTCTTGAATTTTGAACGGTTCAGTATCTATGAACCAGAATCGGAGAAAAAAGTATAAAAATCGAATATTTTTTAAAGTTTTTTGCTATTTTGACCTTTAAGAACAGTTCGTAGTGGGCTCTCATGTTCCACAAAGTTGTATACTGATATATTCGCTACATTATTGTGGTTGAATGTTTTCTTGAATTTTGAATGGTTTAATTTCTATGGAGCAGAAACCGATAAAAGAAAATAAAAATTGCATTTCTTTTGCTATTTTGACCTTTAAGAACCATATCTACAGGGTTCTTATGTTCTAGAAAGTTGTTTATTGAGAACTAAGGTACATTTTTGTAGTTGGTTGTTTGATTCAATTGTGATGGGTTTGATATCTGTAGGCCAAAATCTGAGAAAAAATTATAACGGAAACTTGACCTTAAGGATTTTGACCTTGAAGATAAGGTTGAATGGATTTTATGTCTTCACAATTATTATTCTTTAAAATGAGAGCTACAACTTTGCCTTCACGAGTAAACCAAAATTCTTAGCGGTTTAGAAGATATGAGGCTGACAAAATGGCCCTTTTTGACATCAAGGCCTCAGGTTTTTGGGGGCCCATAACCGCGAAATTCGAAGTAACAGGGAAAAACGCCGAGACACGTGTCTTCTTATTTTTCGTCTTCCATTACGCTGCGGTGTCAGAATATGGTTAATTTTCCATGATACAAAAAATTACACACAGTGTAATTAGATCGCTTTTGTAGAAAGACAGGGGGACAGGGACGATAATAAATCCTAAACAGCATCAATGGCCGAAAAAAAAATCGACAAAGTCCGTATGAGAATAAAAAGGTTACAGACAAAATCTGTAGATATATTTGAAATCCTCATCGGTTTGTCAATGGACCGACGAAGTGAGGTACAAAATACCAATTTTTGAATTGTCAAGCAAGTTGTCATTAAAACTCATTACGACGGACCAGCAACGCGGACCGGGGTCTGCTAGTATGTAAATGAATGTGATGATTGTTTTACAATTTCATATTCCAGTATCATATTTTGATGAGATTTCAATTAAGATTAGATAAAATCTTACATATAAAGTGATTCGGAAATTTTTGAAGTCACAATGAGCTGATATATAATTGACCACAAACTTTAGAATCGCAGATGTATGTATGTATATTAGAGTGACCAAAAAAACAAACCTTATTTCTTAGAACTCTTAACCCCTAATTTTTCGATTTTATACAAAAACCTTTTATATGAAATTTTATGACGATCGGTTAACGTTAACCCCTGCCAATATAGCGATCTTTGTTTCCATATGTTTAGGTAACCCGTGTCTCCCGACCGCCATTTATTTCCATAGTACTTTGTATTGGGACAAAAGACGAATTTTCAGAAAATCGTTCTACAGGCCCCAATTATTTTCCAATCAAAAAAAAAAATTACCAATTGATCGTTGTGGCTAAAAGACTAATCCTACATACATTTATGAAATCCAGTGGGTCTTCAAGCATTTGAGAGGGTTTGGGTAGTCATTCAGAACTACAGATAGTTCTTCAAAGCGCGGAACAATAGACTACTAAAACAACAATCAGTCTATGATCAAGATATTAACGAACATATTTTACGCAATCTGTTCCGGGTTCCAGGCAACAGAATAAACACAAGAAGCCAGTTTCCTTAATCTCAGTTTTACCATTACTGAAGCCTGCTTTTAATTGCCCATCAAATTCTGCAAAAATAAGTGCTCGATATTTAATGTTTTATTCGACCCATGGAGCTAATTGTCAATGACAACGCTAAGAACGCGATGAAACACATGATGTAGAACTTAGGTGTGGGATGACCTTTCTTTTCGAATATTTGCTGCAGTCGAACTACAGCGCCTGTCTTTTTGCCTGTATTCACGCTTGTTGTATCGGAAACAATCATCACAATTAATCCCAATAGGTATAATACATTCACGAGGTCCTTTTGCGAAGGCAACATAGTTTTTTATAGACTCGTTCTGGAGGATCTTGGCATGATATTCACAGCTCTCGGGGTATTTGCCGCCTAAGTACATGAGCCACAGATTAAGCGTGCTTACCTAGTACTACTTCAACCGACCAGTTTTTTATACCACCAAGTTTGTTTTTATATATTTTTGATCAGGATGAAATTCTGAGCCGATATAGTCATATCTGTCTGACCGTCTTTTGTAATCACTTTAGCGTCCGCAATAATTGAGTTTGAACGCTATATTTTTGTCCACGATTATGGTACAGTCCCCTTCCGATTTTCGATTTTCCGATATTTTGACACAACTTCCTGTAATTTAACATTTGAGGTTCCCAGTGTTGACAAAACAACTCCACAAAAATTGTCACCATAGGTCCATGTTTTGGTACAGCTCCCATATAACGGTACCTCCCGATTTTCGGTATTTTAATGATTTTAACGACTTTTTGTGACCAAATCAGGGTTTCGGAGTCGAGGTATTTTTGGCTCGACTCCGACTCCAGACGAGTTTTTTTCACGACTCCGACTCCGGGTCGACTCCGAGAGTGAATTCCTATACCACTAAAAATGAATAAAATGTGCACACATTTTTAAATTGTTCCTATATTTTGGCCTATATAGGCTAATGTTTTAGTTTTTTTCTTACATATTCATTAGAAAGGGCAATCGTTCGAATACATTCGAACATATCAATATTGTTTCTGCCGAATCTTACATTGCAAATAGCAAATTTAGAAAGTTTTTTTTTGAAAATTTTGCCTTTTTAGGCGAAGATCATTTTTAGTATTAATTTTTAATTAATTTCTCGTTGGAAATCGAGCTTAATGATCATTGATCAATAATGCATCTGAAAAAGGAAAACCGACGACTCGAAAGTTTTTGTCGGTTTTTCTTTTTTGCACGAGTATATTCTGGACGGAATTCTTCCGCGTGAGAATATCTTTAAGCTTTCAAAATATGTGAAAATGAAGGGGCAATGCAAATCATAAGGACTACATGCAATAAAAATTATAAGCAATTCAAACTGGATGTAACCCAACATTTTAGTGCGCTTAGCCTTAAAAGGAGACCCCCAGTTGTAAAGCTTATTAAAAGCCATTTCCCAGCAAAATGTTCGATGCCAAGGATGCTATTGAATCATGGGTGCAAGTGATCTGGCATGTCATTTTTTTAGCATTTTCACTCATGACTTTTATATGAGCGTGACCACCATAAGATGATATTCATTTTCGGATCTTAAGATGACATTCATTGTCGGATCCTAAGCATGTCATTTTGACCAATGCTTTGATATGTCATTTTCACCAACCCTTTGGCATGACATTTTCATGTCTTGTTTGGAAAATGGAAAATTCTGTATTGAAATATGATTTTCATGACACCCAAACTCTTTATTAATTCAAACTAATTCATGAAATAACTAGAACTAATTTATCAGCATAAAGTTTACACCCAAAATTTTAATTTAATCACCGCCACTGCACCGCAACAGAGTTTACTTCGTCCACTCTCAGCTTACAAAAGAGATGAGTGTTTCATCTTACAAAAGCTTTTCTATTATCTTCTCATCACCAGTTCAGATTTCGACAGGGACTCCAACAGTACTCCTTTAAGAATTTCTGGTTTGCTTTGAACCAATGCGAAATATGCCATGAAATCACGTCATCGCATAGAACCCCTTCCTTCAAATTTTGCTGGGTTTTCATGATTTTTTTCCGAGAAAACTACGTAACTTTTTGCGTGATTTTTTTCTTCATCTGGAAGCGAAAAATATTACGAAGTTTTGAGACCGTCTACGAAACCCTGTTTTTATTAAAGCATTTTGCGGTGCCAACCAACTCTACCTCGAAAACTAATAAACCAATTGTCATATATTTTGGTGGCCGATTTCGAGAAAAATACAGTTTATTTGCGGCATGCAAAATAAAATAAATTGTTCCCATCCAACGCTTATACTACGGCAATATTGTTCCGATCGACTTAAAAATTTGATCACATATTCTATGCTATGCTATTTATACTAAAATTCAGCGCGCACATTTTGAACTTTGGTGTGGAGTGGATAATTTTATTGAAATATTTGAGATATATTGTGTAAATAACTCATCACGTAGGCAGACAGATGTTTTCTGGAACTGAAAACTTAGCACACGAAAAAATTAGCATGAAAATATTCTACCAAAATGTTGCTAGGAAAAATTTATGTAGGGTAGGTCCATTAAGACAAGAATTCGATATTGTCATGTTTCCATTGTCCTATATCACTTTTACCCGATCCTTTCTCATGAAAACTCTATGGTTATTTTTTTCATTGAATTTCGTATATGCTATTGATTGTGTAGAAAACTTGGATACACATGAACTATGTCTGTTCTTAGAGGACAGATTTGAATGTCTACATCTAATGCCCTCATTGAGGACATAAAGAATCCTAGAAGAAAGATTCGCCCTTTGTCAAAATTCTGAGTTATGGCGGGATGAATCTGTCGTTGACAAACAACGAATTTAATCTGAATTTCATATATAGTTAATAGATTATGCGAAATTTACCGAAATACATAGAGACCACAATGTCTTTAATAGAGGACAAGGATGATTTCTCATAAAAAACAGGATGAGAACACCAATAGACCTTTGTGAGAAGACCAGTAAGACTTCTGACGAAAGAGGTTAAAGGTCCAATCTAATACAAAATTTAAAGAATCATTTGGATCAACAAAATAGGGATGAATAGACTACACTTCAGAGGATAGTAAATATCCTGTGAATTGTCCTTTAAATTAGTATAAAATACCGTTTGCATATATGTTTTCTTATAATTTTCTTTTAAAATAAATGATTTAAAAAAATGTTCTTGTTCCAAATTTAATCTTATGTTTCTATAACGTGGAAAATTTTTGCCCGGAGTCGGAGTCGAGTTATTTTTTCCGACTCAGACTCCGACTCCAGCAAAATTGCTCGACTCCGACTAGTAGACTCCGACTCCGACTCCGAAACCCTGGACCAAACTACCTGTAATTTAACATTTGAGGTTCCCAGTGGTTACAAAACATCCCCACCAAAATTTGTTTAACATATGTCCGTGTTTTCGTGTATCTCCCATATAACGACACCTTCCGATTTTCGGTATTTTGAGGTTTATAACCGAACTACCTGTAACATAATGTTTGAATTTCCCAGTAGTTACAATATCTCTCCACAAAAAATTGTCAATATAGGTTCATGTTTTGGTATAATAATAATTGTTCCACAAACATCCCTGAAGGGACAAGGGAGACTTCTCTCATATCAATGAGTGCACCCCGATTCATATTAGCTCAATGATATGGGACCTACCGTATATCGCCGAGTCCGAACGGCGTGTCTTAAGACGCCACTTTATAGAGAAGTTTTACAAGGCTGAAATACTCAGGAAATGTCGCCAACATTACCGAGGGGTATTTTGCCACCGTTGTAAAATGTTTGATATTGCCTGGACGGGGAATCGATCCCACGACCTTCAGCGTGCAAGGCGGGCGTGCATACCATTGCACCACGGTGGCACCCAATGTTTTGGTATACTCCCGTATAATTTCGGTATTTTGTTATAGTAGAGGGTATACAAAGTTAGGCCCTGCCGAACTTAACACATTTTTACTTGTTTTCATTGTAAAGGCTAAAAAAAGCTCTAGCCCATTAAACTTCGTTTTAATCAGTTTTTGATAAGCAAGCTATGCCATATATTGCATTTTGTCTTAAACTCAAAAAGAAAATAATGTAACAAAAAACTAACTCTTAACAGAATACTCATCACTTTATAAGGCATTAGAAAGCAAATTTAAATAATGACTTCAGTTGTTCTTTGCGTTTTCTTGAAAACTTCTAGACGTGTTTAATGCTCTTTGCAATTTTTAATGATTTTAATCTTAAAAAATAAACCAATAGGGGCAAAAAAAGTTTCAAACTCACGTATATCTGTGTAATAGAAAAGAAAAACAATGTGAAGACAAATTGAGATTACAGTAGAAACTCGATAATTTGTAGTTAACTGGAACGGCTGTGTACTACTTACATGGTTTGACAAACCTCACAAAATATGGACAAGTTTCTTTATCGACATCAGTTTAAAGTTGGAATAAAAGAAATCAGCTTAAATTTACTTCGATTACCACTTCTCGGCTATCACTTCCTCTTCTGTAATCAAGGCTAGTCTTAATTTTTTTTTAGTTCATAGCGATTCTCCTGGTTCGTGGCATCCATTTCTCGGGTATCATGCTTAAGTGTTCCATACGCCATTTTTGACATTTTGAGAAAAAGGTACGTTACAAGGTTTTGAACCATGTTCTTTCAGATTTTTTGGTCAGTTTTCCTCTATCTCTTATAGTTTCTGAGATATTCAGATGCCAATATGTTCCATATCCGCCTTGCGACACCGAAAAATGTGTCGTGTTGTTCCATATCCATAAAGCCTGGCGTATGGAACGAAACAATTTTGAACTTTTTAGTTCCATATCCATGTCGTTTGGTGTATGGAACAGAAGGAGACAAACACGAATTGTTCAGCACCAAAAATTATGGCGTTTGGAACAAAAAATTTACCTGTTTTGTCAAATTACGAAACATGTGGCTTATGGAAAAAATTGTTTTAAAGGACTTGTTTTAAAAACTGAAAAATAATAGTTTTTAAAGCTAAATATTTTGAAATATTGTACTGTTATATGAAACTAAATTTATTTTCGCTTAATTTTAACGCCTTCTTCTAACACAAAACATATAACATAAATTAAACAAAAAATCTCGATTCTTCAAAGTGACAAGTGGCAGGCGACCTGACTTAACGCCCAACGGACATAACGCCCAAAATTGATTTTGGGCGTTATGTCCGCCCTGACCCCGGACTTAACGCCCAAAATGAAATTGGGCGTTATGTCCTCCCCCATACCGGACATAAGGCCCATTGGGCTTTATGTCCGTTTTTCAAAATAAAAGATTACGCCAGTTCATATACAAATTCATGTTTATTTCAAGCTTTAATTAGAAATTAAATGAAAATGTCTATGGTTTTGCCAACAATTTGTCGGCAGAATGGGCACAATATTAAGGTACCTTGTTCGTTATGTTTTTCTTGTATTTGTTCGAAACAAGTTTTACAAATCTTAGCATGTCTGCATGGCTGCAAAAGTATACATTTTTTATTTTTAAAACAAATTTCACACAACAGACCGTCCTGAGGGGTAGGTGGGCTTTCATCTTCTGATTCACTCTCTTCGGAAATTGTTTGGTCTAAAACCACTGGGGCGAGATTATTGATCTTATTTGTCATCATTTGTAGAAACATCTTCGTGGTTATTTGTTTACTTGCTAGTTGGGTTGTTAGTATTTTAACTTGTTCATTCTTATCCCGATTTCGTTTTTTGGGTGGTTGTGAAATGTCTGCAACGCCGTCCAATATCTGTTTCAGATCGACATACTTTTGAAACTCTTGCTGCTTAACCACCTGTAGAAAATCCCAAAACGTTCCATGCATTGGGATTTGTGAACACAAAAAACCGTTGTACGATTCAACAGCACTCGTCGTTCGCACGCACTCACCATGGACAGAGAATCTTTTCGGAGTTTCCTAGGAATAATATATATTTTTAATGATTTGCTTAATATTTTTCTTTGTGCTATGTATACTTACCAAATCTATCCATTGTCGTTCAAAATATTCAAAGAATTTATCAAAGACGTTTTCCGATTTAACGTAGCATTTGAGATTCGCGTATGCTTCTTCTTTGCATACATTAAAACCGATGGGTATCTCTTCGGCCGGAAGCAGTGGTAATACCAGCATCTTTTTAAACACTCTCCGTGCCTCATCCGTACTTTTAATTAATTTCGCCAGTTCAGATAATTTTGCTACCTTTCGCCGCAATGCTTGGCAGTAATGAAACCAGCACCCCTTCAGGTGCACTCCAGAATATACCTTTAAAATGGCATTTCGCATTGCCTTCTCAAAATCTGTCGTAAAAGAGGCTGGTTGAAGACGAAACACGTTTGCCTCTATAAAACTCAGAACGTGTTCGTAAGCTTTTTGGCTTTTCTTTGACATTAGTACATAAGCAAAAGGGAACACCTGGAAAATATCTTAGTTAGTAATGACATTTGCTGAAGTTCTTTAAACATTATTGTAAATTACAAATTGAGTCATAAAGCAAATCTAAGGGCGTTATGTCCGTTGGGCGTTAAGTCCGGTCGCCCAAGTGGCAACCCCTTTAATAAACGTATAGGAAATATTTAAAAATGGTATCTAATGTATTTCATTCTCATACAACTGTTTTATTTAACCCCCCAAATTTCCGGTTCACAGTAGCACTTCACATATGGGAGGTGGAACATAATTGATAAAAAGTTGGCTTGGTAAAATGTGACATAACGTGTTCCATGTGAAGCAAACTGCCAAAAACATGAAAAAAGAACCCATGGAACAAACAGCAACTTTTTGCTATTATAAAAATTGGCCTTAACTTCTAGACTATAACAGATATCTGACTAAAATTAACTTCTAATATATTCTTTGAGTTAAGTTACTTAGAATTGTGCTCTTAAAGTATTGAATTTTTCCACCACTTTAAGACTGTATAGACTCAAATATTAACTTGAGTTTCTCTGAAATCAGCCAAATTGCGTATGGAACACTTAAGCATGACACCGACGATATGTGGATATCTCATGTTTAGATTATACATGTGATATACCAAGATGGGGACATTTATTTGATAGGGATATTACACTGTATGACAAGAATCAAAAATAACCATATTCAGACAAAACGGCGTAATGGAAGACCAACAAAAATTAAAGCACGTGCTCCGGTGTTTTCACGGATACCAAAAAAGAACGGCGCACAGTGGTCTCACTTTTGAGGTAAAGTTTTGTAGGTCCAAAGAAGGTTAATTACAAAATTGCAGCCATTTTGGTAAGATAATGTGACGGGTGTCACCGTGGTGCAATGGTATGCACAACCGCCTTGCACGCTGAAGATCGCGGATTCGATTCCCCGTCCAGGCAACATCAAATTTTCAACGGTGGGAGAATACCATTCAGTAATGTTGGCAAATTTTGTTGAGTATTTCAATCATGTAAAACTTCTCAACAAACGGTGTCTTAGGGCACGCCGTTCGAACTCGGCGATAAACTGTACATAGGTTCCATATCATTGAGCTAATATGGACTGGGGATGAACCACCATAGTATGTATGGTATATTAAGTTTGTTTTCAGTGTATAACGCCTTGAAATTCTAAGTCGATCCATGCATATCCGTCCTTCCGTCACTCTGACGTCCAGAAAAATTAAGGTAGGATTCAAAAATCTAGCAAATATGCACGCAACTCAAGTTCGAAGATGGACTATATAGTTCCACGTTATGGCATAGTCCCCATATAAAGGTACCGTCCGATTTCAGATATTTTGACGCTTTTAGAAACATTTTCAGACCAAAGTACTTTTGAATTTCACAAAACTTCTCCACCACAAATTGTGGACACCAGTCCATGTTTTGTTATAGCCCCCATAGACCGGTACAGCCTGATTTCAGGTATTTTGGAGTTTTTTTTAGCCACATTTCGGATGTAATTTCGCCTTAAGGTTTCGAAGTGGTCAAAAGAAGAAAACCTACATTAAATTACAATGTACAACAAATTCGAACTTTTTTTTAAAATTACAAGAAACCCCGCACAGATTATAAAAGAGGGCCGAAAAAAAGTAGACACGTGTATCGGCGTTTTGAAATTTCACGTCGGGAAGTAACCTAAATAGGCGTGGCAAATTTCGCCCATTTCTACAGGTTTTGAAATATTCGACATCAGATGCCTTGGAATCCTTGCATTTTAGGTATAAAATGTCTTTGGCAATATTGCTGATAACAATGCGGGGTATCTTTTTATGAAAAAAAATTAACCCTCATGCGAGTCACTAAAGGGGTCTTTTTAGTCCTTTTTTCAAAAACTTTTAAAAACTACTTTAAAATGTGATCGTATCAGATCAAAATGTTCTACAAAATTATTTGTCATAAAATTTTACTATAGGTCCCCGAATACACCAAAACTCTAAATCGTACTTAAACGCCAGGAATCTGCCAAAAGTAAAATCACGTTTTAGGGTTAATGTTTTTTTAGGAGATTTTGACTCAGTATGGAAAAAATTTTAACAAATAATTTCTACCTATAATATCTAATTTTGTAACGTCATTTTCTTAACAAAGTATTTTACTCAGATATCTGGTTTGTTCTAGGACTTACAATGAAATTTTATTTATTTAGTTCTTATTATTTCTTCTTTTAAGACTATTCGTCTAGAACTAAATTTCATGTTACTTTCATGCATCAACTCGAAAAAAGAACAAAACTAATTTACTCAAAAAATATTTGGGTGTTTTGTTGGCAAATTTGATGTATATATTTTCTTGATATATATTGCAAATACATATTTCGTTTATTCGGCGACTTATATTGAAATTTGATGGAGATCATTTTTGTCTTTGACGTCTTCTATATAGAATGACGTTTTGTGGGACAAAACTTAATAAACTCAGATAAAGTACAACATTAACCCTAAAACGTGATTTTACTTTTGGCAGATTCCTGGCGTTTATGTACGATCTAGAGTTTTGGTGTATTCGGGGACCCATAGTATAATTTTATGACAAATAATTTTGTAGAATATTTTGATCTGATACGATCACATTTTAAAGGAGTTTTTAAAAGATTTTTAAAAAAGGGACCAAAAATACCCCTTTAGTGATTCGCATGAGGGTTAATTTTTTCATGAAAAGATACCCCGCATTGTTGTCAGCAATATTGCCAAAGACACTTTATACCTAAAATGCAAGGATTCCAAGGAATCTGATGTCGAATATTTCAAAACATGTAGAAATGGGCGAAACTTGCCACGCCTATTTAGGTTACTTCGACGTAAACTTTCAAAACGCCGATACAAGTGTCTTCTTTCATAATCTGGTCGAATTATCTTGTAATTATTTTTTGTGTTGTACAGTATTATGGACATAGGTCCATGTTTTGGTATAATACCCAAATTGGTTGAATTTCGCATCCACGGTTCAAAATTTCTCCGCAAAAAAATTTTACAGAGGCCGAAGTTTTGGTATAGGCTTTATAAACGATACCGAGTTTCAAATTTAAAGTTGTCTGACCCAATTATTAATCATTTCGTAAAAAAACGTTTTCAACTAAAATTTTGGACATAGGATATAAAGGGTGATCCATTTAGAGGTTCCTAATTTCGTTAAAGAAAAAACACAGAAAAATCAAATTGAATGGGGAATGTTCATTATCATTTGAACGAACATTCGATGGCATTTATTTTTTTGCGGACTATGTCTGACAAATATTGGCCGAGGCTACGTCTCAGACGGTCCATCCGTTGAGTCCAATTTTTAATGACTCGTTCAATCTTTTCGACTGGTAACTGAGGAATGGCACATCTGATGTTTTCCCCCAAGACCGGAATCGAAGCAGCTTTATCCGCACACAATTTTCACTTTACATATTCTCACAGGAAAAAGTCTAACGGAGTGATATGAGGCAATCTTGGTGTCCAATCGACTAGTCCAAAACGTGCTCACCGCAGTGTTCTTTCAATAAATCCATTAATTGATGCGATGTGTGGGAAGTGGCTCCGTTTTGTAGAAACCAAACGTCGCCGAGATTACGAGCTTCAATTTTAGACATCAAATTGTCGGTTACCACGGTGCAATAACGGTCGCCATTGACGATGAAGTCCTAACCGGCATCATTTTTAAGAAATAGGGTCCGACGATTCCCCCGGCTCACAAACCGTTATTTTTTCTGGATGAAGTGGCAGCTCTTGAATCTCTTTAAGTTGCTCTTCTTCCTAAATGTGGCAATTTTGCTTCTTTAAATTCCTGTGAAGCCAGAAATGTGCCTCATCACTGAACAAAATTACGCGAATTTTCGTAATAAAGTTGAACGATTTGTAAACGTTGCATAGGCGTAAGCTTTTCTATGATAAAATGCCAAACAGTACTGAACAAAAATAACATGAACACGTGACACGACTCACGCAGGATATGTCACAAAAATACTGTTGAAAAAAGTACCTCTTGTTGGATCACCCATTATAACGGGTTCAACCGATTTCATGAATTCAGAAGTATTAATCTACGTTAAAATTTGCTTTAATTAGTAATTAGGATTTTTAGCGGTCCGAAGATTTCTTCACCACAAATTGTGATTGATTGTAATTCATTTCACGTTATAGTCGAGCCTAGATAACGCCAAGCCCTTAAAAGCGACGCGTATACTGCTAAACGCATCGGCAAAATATACACATATGTATATCCCTCTGGCTTAAGTGTATTCCGACACGAACGTGTCGTGATCCTGCATCACGCCTCTTTTCAATCTAGCCTAACATAAGTCTGGTAGAAATTTCACGATGTGCAAAGTATTGACCAAATCGGTTACTCCTTTCAAAAGTTATCGTGCGCACAAATTTTCCGAACATTTTCGAACTTTTGTGGAGGAGGTACCAGAAGGAGTGGACAGATATAACCCATCTTCGAACATAAACTAAGTTTGGAAAAAATATTACGAAAGTCAAATATTTGGACGGTACCGTTATGTTAATGCTATCAAACGTGGACCTATATTTGCAATTTTTATAAGGAGACTTTTAATCGTAAAATACTCTAAGTTGCGGTTGCTCTCCCCATAAAAGAGATTATACCTATTTACACTCTATTCAACCTAATTTAATTTCTAATAAAAAGATTTCAATTACATAACATTTACCAGTCGTTACCAAGCATTTAAAAGCTTTCAAAGTTCATGAACTTCCACATTTTAACAAATTTTTCACTATATGTAATTTCATTCGTTAAAACAACACCTCTAAAGATGGCCCATAAATAATGAACGCAGAAAAACCCATTTATAACGGTCTACTGCATTTTCAGCACCACACACCCAGTCGAGTGGTCCTTTTTCGCGTAAAACATTGAAAACAAACCAAAAAGTAATGCCGTTTTCAGGACAAACAGACAAGTGTGTTAATTTTATTTTCGGCTTCAATGAAAAGTAGCCATGACCAATTTTTTTGCCATATAAAATGGTGAAAAGATGCAAAAACAACAACAGCAGCAAATAAAGCAGTAAAGTAGTACTTGGCCAAGCATAAAATAGTGGCCCACACATACACAAAGGCAGAATGGTGATATCTTTGGTAGTGGTTAAAATCCATTCAATGAATTTGCCCCCATAGACCAACCAACAGTGAGTGAAGTAGTAAAAAATCCGGTCATTTGTAATGTACATATTCTTTTATTTAGTGACCTGCTGCTACCTCTGGTATATCGAAGGATTTTCTGTGGTAGTTGGCTTTCTATGGAATTAGCTTTCTGCGAAAATTTAACAACGATTAATGCACATTGAGACGAATTTTTAAAAAGCTACAAACCACTCACAAACAACTACAACCTCACCCAGGCTTCCCTCCGAACGTCTGTATACCATAACCAGTAGAAGAGGAATACATCGGTTTTATTGTAGTTGTGTTTCCCCGCTGATTTTATACTCTGTTTGATATTTTTCACAGAATTTTTTTTTGTTTGATACGCCTGAGGGGTATACAGTAGCCACGTTAAAATACGAAAAAACAAAACAACACACAAAGGAAATTCGAATTTTAATATTTCTTTGCCTTTGTTGTGGATTTTATGAAAGTTGTCTGCATTCTTGCTTTGATATTTTTCATATTAAAAAAATAAAGTCAAAAAATGAAAGAAAAATGAATGCAAATCAAACATGGGTTATACTTGATTGATTTATATGCAAATATTGAATTTTTTTCCTGTTAATTGAAAATTCTTAACCAGCATCAAAATAATAATATGCAATTCTTACTCGATCAGCGCGCAATTCTACATCGATATAGCCATGTGCGTCCGTCTGTCCGTCTGTGGAAATCACTCTAGCTTCCGAACGGATTGAAGTAGGTGGTTGAAATTTTAATAAATCTGTTGTATGTACGCAGGACTTTTGGTATTGAAAACGGGCTATGTAGGTCCCCACTGTGGTATAGCCCACATACATAGTGATGCGTGACGCGTCGTCTTTTTAAGGAATTTGTAAGATATTTGTCCCATTTGACCATCGAATTGGTTGCAATTTGTATTTTGTGCCTTCAGAGGCTAAAAAACATTGCAACTCATGTAACGCTTTTATATAGGGTACGTAAAAATATATTAAATAACATTTCCAATCGTTTCGTATTTTCCATAGGAACAATACAAAACAAAACATAACCCAAGCTAGCGGAGTTCGCTGTTTAATTTCGTTTTGTTTACATTCGAGAGTGCGAACAAAAAGATTAGCGAAAAGTACTCAACTCCACAAGAGCAGATAAAAAACTAAATAGTACTAAACACATGTGAATAAATCAAAAACGTTTGGTGGTTGATAAAATATTCACTGTAGTATGTTGATGTTGGTTTATAGGGTTGTTATGCAATCACATGTGTGTGCGCCTGTGTGTTTCTTTGACCATAACGCACGGCAAACGTTTGCCAAAAAATCTTTTTGTTTCGGTGGTGAATGAAAAAACTCGGCAAAGCATAGCCGAAGTACATTTGAGCAATCGTACGATTTTCATCTTTTTACATTGAAAAGTTTGTTGTTTTGTTTTGGTTGTGAGAATAAAACGATTCAGAGAAGCTGAAAAGTTTGTGGCGTTGCACAATGGCCCCAAATCCAAATTTTCTGGCCAAAACTATTTCAACGTCCATTTTGTGTTGAAATTAATTATTATTTATAATAAATGTGTACAAACAGCAATTCTTACTTTTTATCGACCAAAATGACCAAAAACTGCCAAAATTCGTTGAACAGGGTGGTCTCGTTGTGTGGGGTCTAAACCAAAACATTGACCTATGTTAATAATTTTTGGTACGAAGGATTCATATCTTCCAAGAGGTCAAAATACCAAATTTCAGCCGAATCGGTCATAAAGTGTCGCTAAAATCCACAAAATATCTAAAATCGGACGGTACTTTGTGTGGCTATGACAAAAAATTGACATATTTTCAAAAAAATTATACATACTTGTTTTCTACACTCTGAAACCCTTAAATATGTATTTTAAGGAAAATCGGTTGATAGATGTCGGTATTACCGTTCTATTTCAATTGTATAATACGTACAGTCACAACGGATATTTACAGAAAATTCTCCGGTCTTAAAATAGAAAAATCCACTTTATTTTAACTTTGGCAAATTTGGCGCGATTTAACTTCTGAATTTATTAGTACAGACCCCCTGCTATCTTTCAAATTCGATTTGGAGGTGGACATATTTGGATTTTTTTTTAAAGCTTAAGTATATTTAAAAAATATTTTTAAAAAATAATTTTTAATATATATAAAAGCATTGATTTTATTACGCTAATTTTACAAATTTCATCGTTCTTTTTGTAAATATTATGAAAGTACTCATTAACAGCTTCCCGATTCATAATAACTTTGGTCTCTTACTTACTTACTTAGCTGGCCCATTACAGAACATTTGTTCTATAGGCCGAACTAAGAAGAGATCTCCATTCCTCTCTATTTGTTGCTTTGCACTCTGGAATACCGCGCCTTGTCATCTCATCATCCACTTGTTTGCGCCATCTATTCCTTGGCCTGCCAATTCTGCGTGCACCGCCATGTGGCATGTATTCATACGCCTTTTTAGCGGGTTCATCATCGCTCATTCTTATGATATGGCCTAGCCAACGCAATCGCTGCATCTCGATACGTTTAACAATATTGATGTCGTTGTATAGCAGATACAGCTCGTGGTTCATGCGACGTCGATATTCACCGTCAACGCAGATTGGTCCGTAGATCTTTCGAAGAATTTTTCTCTCAAACACACCAAGCACTGCCATGTCTGCTTGCGCAAGTACCCAGGCTTCGGAGCCATACATCAGCACGGGTAGTATCAGTGTTTTGTAGAGCGTTATTTTTGTTTGACGAGATGTGGCTTTGTTTTTAAACTGCTTACTTAATCCAAAGTAGCATCTGTTGGCCATTACAATTCTTCTTTTTATTTCACAACTGATGTCGTTTGTTGTGTTGACGGAGGTGCCGAGGTAGACGAAGTCTTTTACTACCTCAATATTATAGGAACCAACTTCCACAGTCGGTCCGAGCTCAATGGACGCATTGCGCGTCGACACCATGAACTTGGTCTTCTCACCGTTTACCGCCAGACCCACTTTAGCAGATTCTCCTTCGACCTTTATAAAGGTATCAGTTACTTCTTTTACTGATCGACCCATGATGTCTATATCATCAGCATAAGCAAGTAACATGTGACTATTGGTGTAGATTGTGCCACTTCTTTTGACGTTTGCCTCTCGTATAACCTTTTCTAGCAGGATGTTGAAGAGGTCACACGAAAGGCTGTCTCCTTGTCTGAAACCTCTTTTGGTACCAAACTCTTCGGAGAGGTTCTTTCCTATTTTAACTGAGGACCTCGTGTCAGTTAAAGTCATTTTACAAAGCCGGATGAGCTTTGCGGGAATACCAAATTCAGACATGGCTTGGAATACCTTTGAGCGCAGCGGACTGTCGAAGGCTGCTTTATAATCGACAAAAAGGTGGTAGGTGTCGATCTGCATCTCTTGGGTCTTCTCCAGGATTTGCCGCAGGGTAAATATCTGGTCAATGGTGGACTTGCCAGGTCTAAAGCCGCATTGGTATGGTCCAATAATCTCGTTGACCATTGGCTTTAGTCGTTCGCACAATATCCCTGACACGATCTTGTAGGCAATAGGGAGTAGACTTATGCCCCTATAGTTAGAGCATACAGTCTTATCTCCCTTCTTGTGGACGGGGCACAAGATACTCAGGTTCCAATCGTCGGGTACTCGTTCTTCCTGCCAGATGGTGCTAACTAGCTGATGAATACACCTTATCAGCGTGTCGCCTCCGGTTTTGAACAGCTCGGCTGGTAAGCCATCGGCCCCTGCTGCCTTATTATTCTTCAGCCGATTTATTGCTGTCTTTACCTCATCTTGGCTGGGCGGTATACATTCAATACCATCTTCTGGGATTGGGACTGTGGTATCTTCGTCGTCTTCGCTGCTATTGGATACCAACAGATTTGAAAAATGTTCTTTCCATATCCTGAGTACACTATCTGTATCAGTTACCAAATTACCTTGCTGGTCTCTACAGGAGGATGTGCCTGTACCAAAGCCATCAGTTTGATGCTTGACTCTTTGGTAGAATTTTCGGACTTCATTCTGGCTCCTGTACATCTCGATTTTTTCACACTCCCGCTTTTCCATCTCTCTCTTTTTCCTGCGGAAAAGACGTTTCTCCTCTCTCCTTTTCTCCCTGTATCTCTCTCGTGCGCTACGCGTTGCTACGGATTGTAAAGTAGCCTTATATGCCGCATTTTTCTCTTCGGTGGCAGCACGACACTCCTCATCATACCATGGATTCCTTGGTGGAGGTCTCTGGTATCCAAGTATGGATTTTGCGGCTGTTTGCATGGAGTGGGCAATGCTTTGCCATTGCGCTGATATGTTATCGGGATGAGGAGGGCTTTGATTAAGCAATTGGGCTAGTTGAGTGGAATATGCTGTGGCTATCTGTTGTGATTGCAGCTTACCGATGTCTAACTTTCGTGTTGTGTCTGTTCGTACTTTGTTTGCTACGTTTAAGCGGGTGCGTACCTTTGCTGCAACAAGGTAGTGGTCCGAATCAATGTTTGCGCCTCGGAACGATCGTACATCCAACACGCTCGACGAATGTCTTCCATCTATCACAACATGATCAATTTGGTTTCTTGTTTTCTGATCTGGAGACAGCCAGGTGCCCTTATGAATATCGAGATGATTAAATCTGGTACTGCTAACTACCATGTTTTTTGCAGCTGCAAAGTCTATCAGTCTCATACCATTGTCAGATGTTTCACTGTGGAGACTGAATTTCCCGACTGTTGGGCCAAAGATATTCTCCTTTCCAATTTTGGCATTAAAATCGCCTAGAATGATTTTAATGTCATGGGCAGGGCAACGGTCATATGTTTCTTCTAAGCGCTCGTAAAATATATCTTTGGTCTGTTCATCCTTTTCTTCAGTGGGAGCATGAGCGCAAATAAAGGTGATGTTGAAGAATTTAGCTTTTATTCGAATTGCAGCAAGTCTTTCATTCACTGGAGTGAAGCTGGATACAAGATGTTTTAGTCTCCGACTAACTACGAATCCACAACCAAACTCATGCTTTACGTCATGGCAGCTATAATACAGTGCGTCACCTTTAGGTGTTGTTGTGACGCCTTTCCCAATCCATCGTATTTCCTGTATGGCAGTAATATCGGTCTTGTACTTTTCAAGTACGTCTGCCAGTGCGAAGACTGCACCTTCTCTATAAAGAGTGCGAACATTCCAGGTGCAGATTCGCAGATCATGGTCCTTAAAACGTTTTCGGGGTTCGTCAACTTTAGAGGGGTTTGTTTTTCTTTTCTTTCGTTTTTTCATAGTAGGATGTTTTTTTCTAGGGGAGGGTTACTAACCCGACGCCCAAACCCAAGTTTTTAACGTTCTTATGGGTGAACGCGCGGCACATGTTAGCTCACTACCTTTAACGGGTGTTAAAGGCAGTTGCCCAGGTGACACCACGGGGAGGTCAGTGTCCACTTGGGATGAAAGAGGGACCAAGATAAATCCTGGGCTTTGCCATGTTAAAACCGGTCAGGACCGTTCCTTGGTATCTTCCATCCCCTACGTCACTCACTTATGTATATTTATGCAGCGACGCAATACAACAAAAATTGTATATTTAGAGCACAAAGTCTGTTTTATTTTTACATAAAAAAATTTCAACTTTGGTACTGCGCCAATCAACGAATACTAACGTTATTTACAAAAACTAATTATTTTCAGATGACTTGATGTGTTTTTTATTATTCTGTGCAAAAAAAATTAAAATTTCGAAACTTCAAAAATAGGGCTTTGGCCAAAAATTTCCTGATTGAAACCTATGTGCGTTGTGTGATTGGTACGGGAATCGTTTTGTTTGTTTACATTCATTGCGCGTCACTTTAAGATATTTTGAATGTATTAGTCCCATTTGACCACGGAATCGGTTGTAACTTTGTATTTTGTATTTCCCGAGGCTAAGAAATATTTCTACCAAAAATGATTATATAAGTCCACGTTTTGATATAGCCGTCATAGGACGGTATCACCCGATTTTCGGTATTTTGAAGGTTTTAGCATCATTATTTTACCGACGTGGCTGAAATTTGGTATTTTATATTTTTCGTTGCTACAAAACGTTCTCTCAGAAATTTGTCGTTATAGGTCCACTTTTTGATATAACCCCCATAGAAGAGTGAAGAAAATTATCAGTAAAAGTTCATGTCTTCAGATAGCCCCATAGAAGCGTACTTCCCGATTTTTGATATTTTGAAGGGTGCCCCATCGAAACGACTGAAATTTAATATTTAGTCCCAGTTTGTGGTATAAAGTTTCCGGTATTGTTCAATGTCTTTATATAGCCCCCATAGAGCGTTCCCTGCCAATTTTCTTTATTTCGAAAGTTGTAGCCACATTATTCTACGGGTATAACTGAAATTTGGTATTAAGTCTTCGCTGGAGTTACGAAGTGTTCCTCTAGAAATTTTTCGGTACATGTCAATGTTTTATACAGCATTCCTTAGAACGGTGCTCCCGATGTTAAATATCCAAATCCAGTACATCCAGGTCTAGTCGGTATTGCCCAATTTTATGCATTTCTCTCAATTCGAAAAATTGTAAATATTGGTACATGTTTTGGAAAGAACAACAATGACGCCCCATATGATCTGTTTTGAAGGGAGTATTATCAGTTGAAGCTCAACATCTTTTTCTTGTATACTAAAGAAACTTATCTGCATAAAATAAAATGTTAACTGTTTTTTTTCAATAACCAAAATTTGCTTGTAAAAATAAACATTACAACGCTTTTCAGCAGGCTTTTGTAGTCTTGTTATGGCAGTCCAAAATTTGTTAGAAGTTATTTGTATATGATTGTCTTCCATTTTTGAACGAGTTTGGTGGACGATATCTATGCAAATTAATTACAAAACATATATTTATATCTTTGGAAATGGAAGAGATCAATATTTCGAGGTATTACATTACTTCTAATCAAAGGTTGCATAAAAACTTTAAAACCCCGCATGGAAGTAAAACGTAGATCACCATAAACAAACCAAAACTATAAAGGAAAAAACACTTATATGCCGCGATGCGCCTGAACGAACTTTAAATGGAAGGTGCTTACAACGAGGAAGTTTTTGAGGATTCTGAAACTACAATGTCCATAGATGAGAAAAATCGGATACGGAAACTACAATGTTTATATATGAGAAAAATCAAAAAAACATAAAAAACCGCCGGAGGGATTTTTAAATCAATCGCGCTCAAATTTCACATGTTTAGGGTCTTTAGATTTTCAGGATTTTGCTTTGAAACCACAAACCCTATCGAAATGGGACTAAACAAGTAAAAAAGAATCAGTCGGCTTTGCCGAAAGAGATATACCCTCAGCCTGTGTGGATTGAAATACTTTTTTTCTCAAAAAAGACATATATTAGGGGGGTTTCAAAATTTTGGTTGTATGCACCGACAAAAGTATAGATAGGATTAAAGCTCAAAAAGCTGCGGGGATATCGATAGATAGGGCTTTTTTTTATCACACTAGCCTGCGAAAAACTTGATATAGCTATATACGGTAATATATTAGGTTCGAGCCCTCCAGCCACTACATGTGGTGCCATAGGGGTTTTTTCAACCTTCGGGCTGTTTCCTCATGAAGTATGAACTTGCCCCTTTTACTGCCGTAATCGAGGTAGCGAATGCAAGTTGCTTCAACAAAAATCAAAGTGATTCGAGAGCAGGTCTTACCGTTTGAGTCCATATTGGAACCTTATATAAGTCTGGTAGAAATTTTACGATGTGCAAAGTATGGTCCAAATAGGTTACTTCCTTCAAGAGTAATCGTGCGCACAAATTTTCGAACGTTTCCGAACTTTTGTGGGGGAGGTACCGGAAGGAGTGGACCGATATAACCCATCATCGAACTTTAGTTCGAGAGTTATCGTGTGTACCAGCCAGCCAGACAGACAGACGGACGGACGGACATTGCTAAATCGACTCCAAATTATCTGAAACACATTTCGTCCAAACATACTTGGGGTCTAAAACCATTATTTCGATGAGGCACATTTTGCCCGTATGAAAGTGTATATGACAAAAATTAAAAAAAAAATTAACATTGATGAAGCCAAGGTTTTCACTGTTATAATTCGCGAAATATTGCACTGTACCACGAAATATGACCATAGTTGGATCAAACGAAGTGTTTTTAGTCAAAGCTCAAAAATGTGGCTAAAAAAGTTAATTTGCGGGGAAGCTATGACCTCGTAAATGAATAACAAGTAAAAAAGCATTAAGTTCGGCCGGGCCGAACTTTTCATACCCTCCACCATAAAATATTCTGAACTAAAATGGAATAATTAGTTTCCATTCCTGTCCCCAACTTTAAGTGGGTACGTTAAAATGTCAGATAATGTACATAAAATGCTTCATTCGGGAGGCCCTTTTTTATGGTGCCTATATCTAACTATGTATGTTGACAATTTTTGGTGGGCTAGCAATTGGGAGGTGCCGTTATATAGAGGTTATAATAAAACATGGACCTATGTTGACAGTTTTTGATGGGAGCCTTTAATGTCAAATAACTCCTAATTCGGTTAAAAATTGTAGCTAGAATCCTCAAAATACCGAACATCGGTACATAACTAGAGTTGCGTCGTTCATGAATGAACCAGCTCAAAGGAACGATTCCGTAAAAAGAACGAACGGATCCGTATCCAGCTCATTCTTTTATATCGTTCATTTAGATACCCGATGGACGAGTCATTGCTGCTTACAAAATTAGCAGCATTGATTTTGCAGTCAAACGCTGCGTTTGTGCAAATTTCCACACAAAACAAACAATGATTCAGAGAGCTGCTCTCGCTCAGTAACTCACCTCATTCAGTAGCACATCTCGGTCATATCTTTCTTTTGCATCATTCGTTCATCTGGTTCTTTCATATCAAAACCACCACCATTAGCACACAAACAAGCACGTAACACAACAGTTGTGTCATTCGTGAACGAACATTTTCAAAAGAACGATTCGGTGAAAAGAACGACGGAGTCATATGCAGCAGAGAACGAACGACTTCAAAAGAAAATAATACAGTCAAATGTATTGTTGAACGAAAAAGAGCCAACGAACGAAGTAATGCCTTGTTCAGACTGACGGTAATTCGTTCTCTATTCGTTGTTCGACCCCAAATTACGATATAATTACTTCATTTCCCATACAAAATTTTGAGAACGAACAACGATTTGTGTACTTTGTTCAATTTAAATTACTCTCAGAACGACGATAAAATATGTCCCATCCCTAACAAATGAGAGAATTTATCGAAATAAATTAATTATGACAGGAAAAATATAAAATTTAAAATTTATTAAAAACCCAAAAATTTTTAGTAAAACTGCAAAAGCTGAATGAAAAGTAAACGGTTTAAGGACTAATAAACATTCAAATTATAGCAAATTTTCTATTTTCGTTTATTGCAGTTGCATTTCTTGTCCATCGTTTCAAATTCGCGTACAAATTTAAAAACAAAAATCGAATGCCTGCCAGAAAGTCTGTACACCAAAATGTTATTTTGGCAGGCGTCTCTCTCGTTAATTTTGAAAATAGAAAAATATTTTTATTTGCTGAAAACATCAAAATTGTGAGAAAAAATAGAAAAGATGAATGAAAATAATGTAATTAAATATTAAATAGATATCTGAAAGAAGGACAAATAGTTTTTCAGTTCATATCAATTAATTTTACTCGTCTTTTGGATGAAACTTTCTTTAAAATCAGAAAATAAAAAGTATGAAAATATGAATCATGTTGCTATGAATTGTGTACCATGTCGTATGAACGGGTTAATTCGTGTACGTAATTATGAGAACGAACTACGTGATTCAAATTCCAGTATGAACATAGCATAAACGACCCAGATCATTTTGGTGAACGGAATGAAAAAGATCGATCCGCTCAATGAACGAGATTGCCCAACACTATACATAACGTGGGAACTTCAAATGTCATTAACAACTAGTTCGGGGGTATGTGGGCTATACGAAAATATGAACTTAAATGAACAATTTTTGTTGGATTTTAAATTTCAAATTACAAAAAGTTCGTCCAAAAAATAAAGCTAAGGTACGGAAAATCGGGAGGTTTGTTTTGGGGCTATACCAAAACATGGACCTACAACATTTTAAGTAAAATCCTCAAAGTACCGAAAATCGGGAAGTATCGTTATATTGGGGCTATGTTGAAAATTGTTGATGCAGATGTGTGGTGACCACTACAACCTTCAAATGTCAAATTACAGTTAGTTCGGTTAAAAATTGTAGCTAAAAATGCCAAATTATTGAAAATTGGGAGGTACCGTTATATGGGAGCTATGTATGTCCGAACATGGAGTTATGTTGACAATTTTTGATGGAGAGGTGTTGTGACCACTAAGAACTTCAAATGTCAAATTACTGCTAGTTCGGTTTAGTATTGTAGCTAAAATCATCAAATTACTGAAAATCGGGAGGTACCGTTATATGGGGGCTTTATCAATACATCGACCTTTCTTGACAATTTTTGGTGGAGAGGTGTGGTGACCACTATGAATTTCAACTGTCAAATGTTCAAATTACAGATATTTCGGTTAAAACTTGTAGGTAAAATTCTCAAAATACCGAAAATCGGGAGGTACCGTTGTATGGGGCTATACCAAAACATGGACCTACGTTCATAATTATTTCGAATATAAGTTTTTTGGTCACTAAGAACCCTAAATATCAAATTATAGCTAATTCGGTCTAGAAATGTGAATTTATAACGGCTATTCCAAAACATGTACCTATGTCCACTAGTTATTTAAGTTGATTGACTTTTAAGAACCCTAAATGTCAATTTATAGCTAAATCGGTCTGAAAATGTAACTAAAATCGTCAAAATGCCATAAATCGGGGGTACCGTTATATGGAGGCTATACCAAAATGTGGACCTATGTCCAAAACTTTTGTTATATAAGTTTATTTATACTTAAGAACCCTAAATATCAAATTATAGCTTAATCGACCTGAAAATGTAGCTAAAAACGTCAAAATGCCGTAAATCGGGGGGCACCTTTATATGGGGGCTATACCAAAACGTGGACCTATGTCCACAAGTTTTGTTATATAAGTTTATTGACATTTAAGAACCCTAAATGTCAAATTATATCTAAATCGTTCTGAAAATGTAGCTAAAAACGGCAAAATACCGTAAATCGGGGGTACCGTTATATGGGGGCTATACCAAAAAATGGACCTATGTCCACAACTTTTGTTATATAAGTTTATTGACACTTAAGAGCCCTAAATGTCAAATTATAGCTAAATCGGTCTGAAAATGTAGCTAAAAACGGCAAAATACCGTAAATCGGGGGGTACCGTTATATGGGGGCTATACCAAAAAGTGGACCGATGTCCACAGCTTTTGTTATATAAATTTATTGACACTTAAGAACCCTAAATGTCAAATTATAGCTAAATCGGTCTGAAAATGTAGCTAAAAACGTAAAATTCCCTTAATCGGGGGTACCGTTATATGGGGGCTGTACCAAAACGTGGACCTATGTCCACAATTTTTGTTATAAATGTTTATTTACACTTAAGAACCCTAAATGTCAAATTATAGCTAAATCGGTCTGAAAATGTAGCTAAAAACGTCAAAATTCCGTAAATCGGGGGGTACCGTTTTATGGGGGCTATACCAAAACGTGGACCTATGTCCACAACTTTTGTTATATACATTTATTGACACTTAAAAACCCTAAATGTCAAATTATAGCTAAATCGGTCTGAAAATGTAGCTAAAAGCGCCAAAATACCGTAAATCGGGGGGTACCGTTATATGGGGGCTATACCAAAACGTGGACCTATGTTCACAACTTTTGTTATATAAGTTTATTGACACTTAAGAACCCTAAATGTCAAATTATAGCTAAATCGCTCTGAAAATTTAGCTAAAAACGGCAAAATACCGTAAATCGGGGGGTACCGTTATATGGGGGCTATACCAAAACGTGGACCGATGTCCACAACTTTTGTTATATAAATTTATTGACACTTAAGAACCCTAAATGTCAAATTATAGCTAAATCGGTCTGAAAATGTAGCTAAAAACGGCAAAATACCGTAAATCGGGGGGTACCGTTATATGGGGGCTATACCAAAACGTGGACCGATGTCCACAACTTTTGTTATATAAATTTATTGACACTTAAGAACCCTAAATGTCAAATTATAGCTAAATCGGTCTGAAAATGTAGCTAAAAACGGCAAAATAGCGTAAATCGGGGGATACCGTTATATGGGGGCTATACTAAAACGTGGACCGATATAGCCCATCATCGAACTTGACCTGCCTGCAAACAAAAGACGCATTTTCCCAAAATTTCAGCGTTCTATCTCCATTTTTGTGGATGCTAGAGTGATTACCACAGACGGACGGACGGACGGATGGACGTGCACAGATCGACTCAGAATTTTACCCTGATCAAGAATATATATACTTTATAGGGTCGCAAATGAGTATTTCAATGCGTTACAAACGGAAAAACAAACTTATTATGCCCTCCATACTATGGTGGAGGGTATAAAAATAGGTAAAAACACGTTGAAGCAAACGAGTTTTTTACGTTGTTATTCGATTGGCGGTTAAACCGTTTCAATTACGGATATCTATCCAAAGTAAAATTAGAAGAATACAAAATGAGGATTACACTTCTAATGTATCACATTTCAAAATCTCCACCACATCCACATTTTATGGATGCTGACATTTTGAAGCCAGATTTTAGGTGTTTTTTGTATTTTTGATCTATCTGCGATGCGCATTCGGGTATTTCAGAAAACATACAATAGTATCAAAAAACTCGCGATTACGCATAATTTTATATGTATATTGACTATGTAGCACAGACAGCACCACAGCAATCCACTGCCAAAGGCCAACATTTAGTGCGATATTGTTTCGAAAAACTCTATTTTTTGGGTACAGTATTTACAATATCCTTTTGATGGTGCTGGGACCCCAAGATATTTAAGTTTTTTGACGGTCCGGATCATAAAAATCATAAATCGTGAAAATTCATCCACTAGAACGGCGAAAACAGCAACTGCAAAAACCGAAAAATGTGCTTAAAATGTTTTTGAAAATATCGCGGATTTAATCGCGTTTTCTGTGGATCGTTTTCATTTCAATGAAGAAACTGACATATCACTCGCGTTTTTGCGAAAACAGCGGTTTAAAAAGTTGCATGGGAGCTGTATCCGATTTATCCTAAAATTAGTGTGTGATGCTACATCCACGGTTCTTGATGGATTTTATCGAAATAGGTTTAGATCGATGTATTTTTTCATGGATGATAGTGAAATCGGATGCGCATAAAAAGTGTATGCACTTTGTGCAAGTTATTAGCGTTATACAGTTGGTTGCACACCAAACTGCAGACGATGCTACATCTTAGCGGCCAAAGTAAATCCTGCTAAATGTGTACAATTTCAAAGAGAACAATTCGCTGTATTGGTAAACCGCATGCGCATCAAGTGATTTTAAGGATTTCGTGATTTACACGCATTTCAAAATGAACATTACCCAATACAGTTTTATTTCAAGATTATACCCCATTTAAAGGAACTCAACATTTATTTGAACGATACCCATATCTTCCGCTAAATGTTAGCGCGTATTCGAGAAGTGATTACATAAAAAATGTGATTTTCTGCGTGAAATTTATCTAAAATAGAAGAATAACTCCGCCCTATTTTTTCTACAATTTCTTCAACTAACTCACAAAACAAATTTTAATAAATATTTTCTCTTACAAAAATTTTATAAATTTCCTCAATATATTTTTTTTGTTTTTGCTATAATATACAAACTACTAAACGGATTTGTATAGTTTTGGTTTCATTTGAATCTTCGCGATGTTTAGGTTACGTAATAGTGGCATAACTAAAAAAATGCGATTTCTGAGTTAGCAATTTCTATTTTTTCTACGACTTCTACTTTATATCGTGTCAAGTTTTCATGCTGATATCCCTAAAACTCGAGGAGTTACAACTTATTTACTAGGAATTTGGCATAAATCAACAAACATTTTTTTTTTGAGTTTATGAATAACTAAAACACTTCAAACCATGCTTGATCTTGCACAGAAATTTAGCACTGATATCTGTCTAGCTCTTTACAAAAGATGGTCCAAGTAGTTATTTTATTTTTTGTGTAATAATCATTTGAAGTTGGGAAGTCGAATTTCAATCGCCAACTTAAAATGCGTTTTTCTCGAAACTCGATTTTATGCGATATGTCACTCTTTGAGTAAATGAGTGATATTTTTTATATATTTTTCAGATGCAAAAACAGCTTGAATTTTATTAAAACAAGTTGCAAACTACCAATTGTTTTGAATTCTTTCCTAATTTCCCCGAAAATTTACAACTTTTTTACTGAAGTTATCGGACCTCAGTAAACATATAGTATGTAGGAAGCCATAAATTAACAATTTCAATATAATGAATAGCGTTTTTATAAGATTTTTTCTAATAATCAGAATTGAAACCGCCATAACTTTTACGCGCAATATCCAAAATAGTATCTCGAACAGATTTGAGAATGGGATTTTTTTCTCAATTTATGTACCAAAAATCGTTTATGTAGCGTAAAAAAAAATTAATTTTTTTTTCAAATGGAATATTAAAAAATTCTGACTTTTCCTCAGCATAAATGTTGACGGTGTAAAAAATTTTATAGCAGTGAAAAATTCTCTACAACATTTTTTAGTCCCAATTCGATAGGGCTTGCGGTTTCCATGCAAAATCCTCTAAACGTAAAAAAAACCTAAAAAATGTGAACTTTGACCGCGATTTATTTAAAAATTCCTCCAGAGATTTTTTGTTGTTTTTGGATTTTTCTCATCTATGAACATTGCAGTTTCAGAATCCGCAAAAACTTCCACGGTGAAAGCACATTCCATTTAAAGTTGGTTCAGACGCAGCGTGATATTAGACAGTAGTTTCTTTATCTAACTGCTTAATTTATATAATTTGGATCAAGTGAGAGGTCGAGAATTGGTTTTCAAGTTTAGTTTTCGCAAGTTGTCCGAATATGCCCCCAGAATTTAAATTACTGATTTAAATTTTGATATTTTTTTCTGATAAAAGTTATGGTCAATTTTACACGCTAAATACTATCCGATCATTATCAACAATTATTGGCACTATCCTGCGATCTCTAGCTTGATTAAGGTTACATTGCCCACAATTAAAACTGAGGGATCCTCGGCCTTCCTCTTTTAAATATAACTTACATGGGCTTAACAAAGTTTCCAGAAATAAAGATATACTTATTTCAATGATGGACAAAAAAGGTCGAAAAAAACAACAATAAAGTAAAAAAAATATAGTCATTTCACTAAAAACTTTACCAATTTTCATACAAAAGTTCTGGTCCATTTAACCCGCTAAATCTTATCTGATCATTACGTTAAGTTGCAAGCTACATCTCTGTTTTAAACCCAAACTTCAAAAATTTCGTGCCTATCAGACTATCATTGCAACCTACAGAGCCGTTACAAAATTTGTTTTTTGTCCACTTCACCCCCTAAATAGTTCACGATCATCGCCAAAAACTATAGGGGTCTATTCCTGGTCCACACAAAATTACGTGAAGATTGGTCTATAATTGCGGCCTGTAGCGTGATTACAATTTTTAATGGACGGACACACATCTCAAAATCGTTTAATCTCGTCGAGATATGAATTTTGGCATACCACCCCTTAAATATTTTACGATCATCGCCAAAAACTATAGGGAACTATTCTGGCCTGAACCTGACCTACACACAACATTTCGTGAAGATTGGTCTATAATTTCGTCCTGTAGCGTGATTACAATTTTTAATGGACGACGGACACACTTCTCAAAATCGCTTTATCTCGTCGAGATATGAATTTTGGCATACCACCCCTTAAATATTTTACGATCATCGCCAAAAACTATAGGGAACTATTCTGGCCTAAACCTGACCTACACACAAAATTTCGTAAAGATTGGTCTATAATTTCGTCCTGTAGCGTGATTACAATTTTTAATGGACGGACGGACACACTTCTCAAAATCGCTTTATCTCGTCGAAATATGAATTTTGGTATACCCCCATGTGGTTGGCAAACAAACTTACCCTTTCCACATTGTGGTGTAGGGTGTAAAATCGTCTTTGGAAGTTGATTAAATTTCAGTTAAGATACCTGGAAATCTAAAAAACAAATGTTAAACGTGAAATAACATAAAATATGTTAAAGGTTATACAAGGTTACAAATTTGATAAGTAATGCTATTATTTTTTCCACAGCTCACAGTGGTTCCACCCATTGGCCAAAAATAAAAAAATTAATGTCAAAATTTTGGTGCAACATCTGGCAAATTTGACAGCTTTGACATGGACCTTTTTAAAAATATATTAGTTTTTGATTCATTCGAACGCGATCTTCTTAAGAATAGCTTCAAATCCGGAACATTTGACTAATATTTTTTGTTGTGAGTACAACCTATATTTTAAGTGCAAGTAAATATATTCAAAATATCGCGAAACTAATACGTATAGCAAAATATTATTGTGGATTTTGAAGCAGGAGGTAATAGCTTAATTTTCATTAAAAAAAGTGTTTTAGCGTGCTATGAAATTCTAGTTAGCTGCATATTTTCTTAGCGTATTTTGTAATGCCAATTCGATCATATACTTAAATTTGACCTAAGGTTTTAGTCATGATGCCCACCTCGGGAATAATTATCCAAAGAAGGTCATGGCTTTAAGATTATTCAGTATTAAAATCAGCTGCCATCTAGTGCCAGACTATAAATGGTGTGTCGCTGACTAAAGCTGCCCTAGAATAGGGTTTCTATGGATATATTAGCGTATAACTCTGTTATTTGACCACGTACATTAACATAATTGGCATCAGTGGCAAGATGAAGAAATCTTCTTCAAAATTTGTCTTACATTGGCGATAAATTTCTTCCAGAAAGAACGCTATAAGATCTACATATACAGTATAATCTCGATAATCCGGACACCACATGTTTCGGCGGTGTCCGGATTATCGAATTGTCCGGATTACCGAGTAGTAACAAAAACATACAATTTTGTAAGTTTAAATCATTAATAACGGACTTTTACTTGGTTATATAATAATTGTTCCACAAACATCCCAGATGGGACAAGGGAGACTTCTCTCATATCAATGAGTGCACGCCGATTCATATTGGCTCAATGATATGGGACCTACTTCTTATTGCCGAGTCCGAACGGCGTGTCTTACGACACCACTTGTAGAGAAGTTTTTCATGGCTTAAATACTCAGGAAATGTCGCCAGCATTACTGAGGGGGAATTTTGCCACCGTTGAAAATTTGATGTTGCTTGGCCTGGGATTCGAACCGCAGACCTTCTGAGTGCAAGGCGGACGTGCTAACCATTGCACCACGGTGGCCCCCTTGGTTATAACCTGACATATAAAGTAAACGAATTCATATTAACCCACTTACAGCCACTGATCGTTTAAACGTCACAAAAAATGGTTGCAAAGATTGACGTAAAAGTCGGCTATTTTCGCATATTTTTGTGTGTTTATTGGCATTTTGTTATAGTATTGTCTATTACCCATCATTCGTTTCAATCATCATCAGAATTTCAAAAAAAAAAACAAACACTTTTTTGTAATTTTCGATTTTTTGATGAAAAATTTAAATATGCCATATTACTTTAATCATAAATATTACATTCAAATAAATTCAGGAATTTTTTAAGAATATAGTAAGAGTATTTTCTTTATCAAAAACCAAGGGATTGTCATGTAAGAATACACCGATATTACCCTTCCGATTACAGGAAAAATATATATTAAAAATATTATTTTCATATAAAATTTTAAGTTTTGACACACAAAAAAATTCTCGGCGCTAAGTGGGTTAAGCAAATATAACGGGTTGCGACCACTTTGAGACCTCCAGCATAATTTGGGTGACATTTGCTGAGTATTTTTGTCATCTAACACTTCTGTACAACTGGTGTATATTTATTCATAGTTTGTTTAAGACATAAACTTCGTATCTCATGTACATTCATATAAAGGGTGTTTTTTTAAGCCCGATAGAACTTGAAATTGTAAAAAATAACACAAAAAATTAAATTGTAATCAAAATTTCTTTTTATACGAAAGACCAATACGTGACATTAACATTTGAAAATGATTTCGGGCATATGGGCACCGCGGCTGTTCTTGACGAAGTGCATTCTGGACGTCCAATTTTTGGCCACTTTTTCGAGCACTGCTGGCCGTATGTCACGAATAACACGAACAATGCTGGCCTCCAAGGCATCAATTGTTGCTGGTTTATCAGCATAAACCAGTGACTTCACGTAGCCCCACAGGAAATAATCGAGAGGTGTCAAATCGAACGACCTTGAAGGCCAATTGGCAGGTCCACTTCTCAAAATCAACTTATCGCCAAATTTTGATTTTAATAAGTCGATAGTTGCGTTCGCCGTATGGCACGCCATCCTGTTGAAACCACATCTCCTCCGGATCAATGTCATCCATATTTTCAAACAAAAAATCATTGATCATGGAGCGGTAACGATCTCCATTGACCGTAACGCGAGCTCCGGCCTCATTTTTGAAGAAATAAGGTCCGATGATGCCACCAGCGTGAAAACCGCACCATACGGTGCATTTTTCTGGATGTAATGGAGTCTGTAGGGTCTCTTGTGGATTGGTCTCACTCCATATGCGGCAATTTTAGCTTATTAACAAACCCGTTAAGCCAAAAATGCGCCTCATCGCTGAACGCCATAAAAATGACGATGTCGTCTATAAGTTGCGCGAATCGAAGACTGATTTTCAAAGTAAATTTGGATAATTTCGTAGCGTTGTTCAAGCGTGAGCCTATTCATGATGATTTGTCAGAGTATATATAACAGAGTATACTGAAACAAAAAAAGTTTCATCAAAATTTAATTTTTTGTGTTAGTTTTTACAATTTAAAGTTCTATCTAGCTTAAAAAAACACCCTATATTTATTCAGAATTCCGAATAGAATATTTAGCCATTTCTATTAACATCGACAAATGACTTTATCTCGTTGACGAAGCCAAAAAGAGATATTGATTTGCAAAATGTTATAGCATACGAATAAGACGAAATGGAATTTAAGTATATTGGTTGCATAATTATGAGAATGCAATATAACAATACTTAGTTACCGGTGATTACGACTTGTTAATAATTATTGAAATTCCTATATTCGGTCTCTTCTCGTTTTCTCCTTTAGCTATAAAACCCAACGCTTTAAATGATTTAAACATTCCTAGGTAAAATATCCTTGGAATACATTACATGCCCCAAGACACTTTCTGACTGATCTAAGGGCTAATGAACTAATTCCTTGACAGGAGAGGAACACGCAACATCAAATTTTCAGGGAACTAGGCTACCCAACACTAACTTTTATATACTGTTGCTTATCATAGCCAGTCATCAATGGTTGAACGATGGGAAAATCATTTGACAGATTCATATTACCCGTATAAATGAGCTAACAGTGGCTATCTAGAAAGTCGAGTTTAGGGCCGAAAACTTTGGACTACTTAATTTTTCTTATGTATACACCAATTGCTAATGCTAAGAACGAAAACGTCAATGAAATAGATAAAAATCGAATGCTCTAGATAGGAAAAATATTGGTATCCGGATTATAAACGTAAGAAAAATATGTAAAAAATATTAGTGTCCGGATTACCGCGTTGTCCGGATTAACGAGTGTCCGGATTATCGAGACAATACTGTATTAAACATTTTACAATTTTCAAACAAAAATTTTGATTTTTTTTATCCGCTAAATTGGTTGGATTTTATGTAGTTTTGGAGATTGTTTTGTTTCCCCAAGCTTATTTTTGCATCATAAAATAATCGGGACCTTTGTCCATGCCATTTGGTATTAACAGCATAAAACAATACTTACCGTATACCCCCTCCAGAGGGGAAAGGGGGGGAGAATGTCACGCTCATGGTTTCTTAAAACACTCTTCACAGCAGCACAAAGCTGTAACCGGCGCATTCGCTTCATTTTTACACTCTAAATATTTTTGTCCACTTTCTCCATACAAGTGGATCCACTGTGCAGCTGTACTTTTACACATATGATATCTTAGTTCTTGTTGTTTTGCTTTTAGTACTTCCAATCTGTTCTTTTTTTCAAACATAGCAAAACACATGCTGTTGTAGGTCTGACATCACAAGGCATTTGATTTGCAATGCCATAACAACATATTCAACAAATTGTATTCCTACAACACTTTTGATTGTTCCGAAGCTGTGACAACCCACTTTGTTGCTAGTGCAAGGTTTTTTTTTGTATAACCCACATGTAGAAACGAAAAGAAAATCAACCTGGATGAATGACAAACTAAAGATAAGTACGAGTGCATACATATCATCAGCCCACATTCGAAACAAAAAAAAACTCTAACTACAAAACCCCCTTACTAACCTTACTAAGCGTTTTTTGACTAAAATAATCTCTTAAATAAAATTAGTAGTTACTAAAGCCGCTACTACTTATTTAACTACTCATGTTAATGGCTAACATTAAGCACATATTAAGCGGTATATGCCCTTGTTAAAATACATGGGTTAGTAAGGGGTTTTGTTATGAGTAGCTTTGCTGGGATGTCAAATGTAATCTGGTATTTGAATCATATGAGGCGCTCAGCGCCAAAACGGCCTAGGCCGCATGCCCAAAAAAATCAAACTGAGTATAAAGATTTAACCGGAACCTTTTGAAATAAATACTAAAAACTCCATATTGCATTATTATAGCAGATAGTATAACCTAGTGTTATATAATGCAATATATAGTTTTTAGTATTTATTTCAAAAGGTTCCGATTAGATTATTATATTCAGTTAGATATTTTGGGGCTTGTGTGTTAGGCCATATTAGTGCTGAGCGTCTCATATATAAATTTAAATTGTTATTGGTTTGGAGCAATAAATGTGCAATAACCGCAATTTTGCAGGTTTCTGTTGATTCTCCATATTTTTCGGAATATTTTTTGTCTTTTTCGTAACCTGTCCCACTAAGTAAATGTAATATTTCGTATTCGGTTCAGCGGAGCATATAAAAATCCTTTTTTCATACATGTATATAGAAAATCAAATATTAAAACAAGTAAAAAAGTATCAGTCGGGTAGTCGACAGAGATATACCGTCAGACAGTATCAGTCGGGTAGTCGACAGAGATATACCGTCAGACTGTATGAAACTTGAAACTTTCATCTACAGACAAATCGAAAAGCGACCAAACAACCAAGATACTTTTCCCTAAAAATTATGTATTTTGTGGGCTTTTTTGGACGTATGAACTTACCGACAAAAATATGGATTTGAATTAACACTTAAATATAATGCATTTTGGAATTGTATCTTATTTTTGGGAATCATTTCTTTTCGATAGATATCGCGGGCCACTACGTCAGGATGCATGGACATGCGCACGGAAAACATAAACAGGAACGCAAGGAGTAGTTTCGGTATACATTTTCAAAGAATTGTCCAACAGATCCTAAACGGCACTAAACAAAAGTGTTGAAGTTTTGTGGAGAAGTTACCTTAAGGAGACCATTTTCCATAATCTATGCTATGCTTGTGAAATCTTTGCAGCACATCAGGTAGTCCAAAACAAAAGCGAAAACTGTTGCTATGCTGTGCTGAGAACATTGCAACACTATTGCTGTACTGTGCTGCTCAACTGTACTGCTGTACTGTGCTGCGAACAAAATCAACAGCATAGCATCAAACATAACCCAGAAAAATGTTTAATGCCGTGAGCGCAAATGATTTCGGACAACATTTTTGCATAGTACGTTCGAGTAAATAAAAAATGACTTGATATTTAGCATGATTACTTGAACATTTCGATTACTATTATTTTTACCGCAACTGTATACGTACATATATGTCTACCCTTAGAAGATTTTTTGTTAAAACATTGATCTTATGTGTCCAAAAAAACCCTCTATTAAAGACTAGCTTATACTCTTATTTAATAAATCCAACAAAGCATTTTGTTCTAGATAATCCACCATCTCCAAATTGCTTTAATAAAACCACTGTTTGGACGGCATTTTGCACTATACACCAAGACCTTGCTTTGCGTAGTTTCTACGTTCCACAAAAAACACGACTCAGAGTGAAACGACGCAAAGCGAATTAAGATTTTCTATGTAAAACCATGTAAAATTCGGAGATAGGTTCCAGGGTAAAAAACATTATTTGTTCTCATATCCACATTATTAGATGGAGAAACTACTTGAACACTTGGAACCCTAGATACCATTTTATAGCTATTTTGGTATAATTCGACCAGCTAAAAGAATAAAAATACCTGAAATCGGGCGAAACTGTTATATGCGGACTACAACAAAACGTGCACTTATGTTCATCATTTTTGGTGGAGAAGTTTCTACATCACTGGGAACACTAAATGTCAAATTATAGCTAAATCGGTCTGAAAATGTAGCTAAAAAGTTAAATATACCTGGCGGTACCGTTATACCCCACGTCTGTTCGGACTTAAGTTCATGTATACAAAATTTCAGCCATCTACAGTCTGTCGCAAAAGTTAGTATACACCGTTGAAACCAAAATGTATTAGGGATAAATGTCACTATAACTTAATGAAAACAACAAACAATTAGTTTTATTTGATAGATAAGAAGGCTGTCTTCCGTAATAACAATTAAAAGTGCGCAATATTTGCATACATTAGCAAATGTACGGTTCGAATCCAAAAAAGACCAAAATGTATGTCGCAAAAGTTAGTATACAACGAAGAATCCCCGTGGAACTGTTTAAAATATTCTTGATATTACTGAACAAAATGAGACTAAATTTTTACTTAAGATCATAAAGAGTATATTAATTGGTTTTAATGGCAGTTATAGTACTTATAGTGACAAGTCCAACGTACACTGCATCGTAAAATCCACAAAAATTGTTCATCTACAATACAACAGCTGTAGCGACAAAATTCCGGGTGTTATGTCCTGTTTATGAATTTTAAAGCCATGAAATGCTCAGAAAAGCTCTAAAGTTCGAGTTTCGAAGTTGTCCTTTTTGAAGAAACGGGAATTTCTTGAAGGAAACACATACATTTGAGGCCATTGTCCTTCTGAAACATGTAATAATCCTTAATCCTTACACATAAGGACTTTCCTTTTGAGTTATTTTTCTCACAAATGTTGCTGCGTTTTATATTCTCACCAAAAGTAAATAGTAGGAGAACCTCAACCTAAAACTCAAAACAAGGCAACATCGAAAACCCAACGACGCATAGTGAAAACTGGTATTAACTAAGCAAGTGAAAGTGAAAGAAAGTTAAACGATGCAAAGCGAGGTCTTGGTGTACATTGATAGTACTCTGTATGATGTACATTGATAGTACTCTGTATGTATTAAAAAGTTTTTCCTTAAAAAATATTAAAAAGCAAGTTAAATAAAACACTGTAAAAATTACCTGAATGAACATAAAAAAAAAAAACAAAACAGGGAAGAAACTCTATCCCCCATAATTATTGGTCTTCTTTTTTATAGTTTGGGTTACGACTAGATTTATAGCGTTCCGATTAACTTTAAGTTACAATTGGTCATTAAATATCAAGGAGGACATTCTTGACATTAACTTTTATTGTGAAAACTATATATTTTTAATGGCGTTAAAGACAAAAAAATCACCAAAGAAATCTCTAGTCGCATAACATACCAAGAAATATCATTGTCAATTTCGCTAAAAAACCATGAAACTTTAATATGCACACCTACCATTTCCACAATTTTGTAAATATTTGAGTTAAGATTAGTACTTGGAATCCTTGTACTTTAGTTATACAGTGTCTTTGGCAATTTTATTGACAAAAAATGCGAGGAATATTTTGCTTTAAAAAAATAACCCTTGTGCTGGTCATAAAAGGGTTCCGTTTGGTCCCTTATTCCTCAAATCTTTAAAATCAAATACAAAATGTGAACGTAACAGATCAAAATATTCTAGAAATTTGTTTGCAATTCAATTTTACTGTAGGTCCTAGAATACATAAAAACTCAAAAAGTCAGGAAGTTACCCTACCCTTACCCCTTACCCTGATTCATCGAAAATATGTATATTAGGGTTATGACTTTTCGACATTATTTCCTTAGTGGCTAAAAAGTGCATACGTGTAAAAAATTTGCAAAACTGACAGTGTTGCAAAATTTTACTGATCGCTACCAATATCATGATTTCATCCCGGCGAAGGGAATTATCAATTGGCTTCTCAGGCAACTGTGTTGGTGTTCTTTTCAACTCACAGAATTCGAAGAATTCTTAGTTGATACGTGCTGACATGTTGCAAAATATTTTGATTTTGGTGTTTCTTTGGAAAAGCCGAAAAGTGAGTGTGATTCTCATTCATATGGGAATACTAGACACTTAAAGAGTTCGGTTTTTCGCTAAAAAAGGCATCATTTCAAAAACTGAGAAGCCAATTGATAATTCCCTTCGCCGGGATGAAATCATGATATTGGTAGCGATCAGTAAAATTTTGCAACACTGTCAGTTCGTTTTGAAAGACATTACTCTCTGTAATAGAGGGTAATAAATGAAGTTGAGCCAATGGGGGAATACTCCACTCAAACAATCGAAAATGAGATTGAACTTCAACAAAAAACAAAACAAACAAAAAACAGCCGAGGCACGGGCGAATTGGAGCTTTGTTAAAAACAAAAAAAACAAAATTCCAATAAACAACCTCACAGGCAACTGTGTTGGTGTTCTTTTCAACTCACAGAATTCGAAGAATTCTTAGTTGATACGTGCTGACATGTTGCAAAATATTTTGATTTTGGTGTTTCTTTGGAAAAGCCGAAAAGTGAGTGTGATTCTCATTCATATGGGAATACTAGACACTTAAAGAGTTCGGTTTTTCGCTAAAAAAGGCATCATTTCAAAAACTGAGAAGCCAATTGATAATTCCCTTCGCCGGGATGAAATCATGATATTGGTAGCGATCAGTAAAATTTTGCAACACTGTCAGTTCGTTTTGAAAGACATTACTCTCTGTAATAGAGGGTAATAAATGAAGTTGAGCCAATGGGGGAATACTCCACTCAAACAATCGAAAATGAGATTGAACTTCAACAAAAAACAAAACAAACAATTTGCAAAACATAAAATATTTGTAATAAAAGAAGTTTCAATTAATTTAGAAATGTAATAATAAATGTGACCAAAATTGCATTTATGTGATTGCACCTGTAAAAGGTCGGAATCGCCGGTTTCATCTTCCAGACTTACGAATCATTTGGTGACCTCCATGGCTCAAGGCTGTTGTCCTTCTTTAGCTTGTTATTCAGCTCTTGCCGTAGTCCCCATTTCTCCGTAGAATACGCTCTACTCCTTTCATGTCTCGGCATCACTTCGCTTTTAGTATTATATTCAATGGGATTGTTCGGGTTAATTTTCTCTTGCCTCTTCTTTAGCATAGTTGTTGTTGTTGTTGTAGCAACGCATATATGTTCGTTCGTGAATTATTTCAGTTATCCAGTTGCTCTGTATCCAGACTCAAGAATTCCGCAACCTGGACTGGTTGCGTCCATAAAGAATGAGGAGACAGGTGAGTGGGGTTAGCTGGGCAGTTGAATAAATGCAGAGTATCGTGTGGTCCCAACCCACATGCTGGGAAGTTGTTGCTGCCGCTGCTAGTGATGCATATCTTTCTTTACTTCCTTTTAGGTCCTTTGAATCTCCTTAGAAACAACATCTGATTTTGTAAAATCTTCAATATTAGCTTCATTGTTGTTGTCAATATTAAATGATGTTTCATTAACTGCGGTGCAGGTAATCTTAATGTAAACAACACCGAAATTATGAACATTGTAGGCGTCAAGCATTACTTCAGCCGTTACTGGTTCCTTTGGTTCGCCGTAAAGTGCATCCAATGACAGTTGCGGAGATTTGTTATCCGCTACATATACGGCATCCACCGCCTAGCTTCTTGATTATTTTTCTCCCTTCTTCGAAGAAATCCGGTTGCGCTTGCTTCCACTGCTGTTCCATAAAGACATCCTCTCCTCTATCTGTTAGAAAATCGGTAAAAAATATCAATGAGTTTCCACACCTGGTTATCCAACCTTTCGTACATTTATCGTAACCAGAAACCGCTTATAATCTATTTTGTTACTTCCAAAATATCGTAAAATGTCTTCAAATTCTCCCTAAATGCGTTTTCCAGGAGTATCACCCTATTCTCACATTTTACCTTCCTTCCGATTGACATTTCATAAGGCAGAAATCTGCTTCGAAGCTCTTCCATAGCTTTTTTATTTGTACAAAGTACGGACATCAATTACACTGTGCGACACCAAAAAAATGACAAGGAAAACTAAGTAGATTATGAAAGTAGAGCTAAACATATGAGACACGCGTATTCTACAAAATTGTTCGTCATAAAATTTTACTATAGTTCCCAGAATACACCGAATCTGTAAATCTCATCTAATCCCCAGAAATCACTAAAAATGAAAAACACGTTTTAGGGTTAGAGTCGGACTTCATCTGTGGGATATTAACGTCACAACCTTCAGAATTACGAAACTCGGCAGGTACCGTTCTATGGGGGCTATATGAAGGCGTGGACCTATACCGACAAAATTAGAAGGGAAAGTTAAATGCCCCCAACGCAAAAATACCAAATTTCAGCCACTTCGATGGATTATTGTGGCCATAACCTTCAAAATACCGAAAATCGGGAGGTACCGTTCTATGGGAGCTATATTAAGGTGTGGACCTGTACCGACAAATTTATGGAGGAACATTTTTTACGACTAACGAAGATTAAATACCAAATTTCAGCCATTTCGGAGGAATATTGAGGCCAGAAACTTCAAAAAACCGAACATTGGGGGGTACCGTTCTATATGGGCTATATTAAGGCGTGGACCTGTACCAACAAATTTTTTGTGGGAAAGTTTTATACAACCGACGAAGAATTAATACCAAATTTCAGCCTTTTCGGAGGAATATTGAGGCCACAACCTTGAAAATACCGAAAATCGGGAGGTACCGTTCTATGGGGGCTATATCAAAACGTGGACCTATACCGACAAAATTCTGCGGGAAATTTTCTTTTGTGAGGTAGAGTATTTTGTGACTAAGAACTTGCAAATTTTTGCTGGGAAAATTTGTCCCGCAAAAATTTGTAAGTCTAATCAGCTGACTTTTAATCACCTGTTCAATGTAAACAACTCGAATCTTAAACATTCTTGACATAAAAAATTCACAATTGCACAATTTTATACCCCCCAACGAAGACTAAACACCAAATTTCAGCCAATTTCGGTGTGATAATGAAGCTAAAACTTTCAAAATACCGAAAATCGGGTCGTACCGTTATATGGTAGCTATATCAAAACGTGGGCCGATATAGCCCATTTGCAATACCAAACATCCTAGAAGTAATAGAAACTTCTATACCAAATTACATAGCTCTATCTTAAAAATTGCGAGCTGTATCTTGATTTTAACAGACGGACAGACGGACCTGGTTATATCGACTTAGAATTTTACCCTGATCAAGAATATATATACGTTATAGGGTCTCCGATGAATATTTAGATGTGTTACAAACGAAATAAAAATTTAATTATACCCTCCATATAATGGTGGAGTGTGTAAAAATAACAATATCAATTTTGTTTTTTTTCGAGGTGATACATGAAAGTAATATGAAACTTGGTTCTAGGTCAAAAGTGTCAAAAGATTAAAAATTCTACATAAAATTTCACTATGAATTTCAGAATAAACCATATATTTAGGTATACAATTTCCTTAAGAAAATTTGATTACAAATGTATACATATTAGGATGAAATTATATGTTTTATTTTGGACTGTTAATTTTACAAATAATGGATCAAAATCTAGCAAAATCGTTTACTTTTTTTGAATATTGTTAAAAAAACATATGTTCCAAATATAATTTCATTATGAGTCTCTGAATAAAAGAAATCTTTAACCTTAACATATAACATTCATAGCAGCCCTTGTTTTTGTTTTTATAGGGTTAGGGCCATAGTTTACAGTTTTTGATCCAAATTGTCGTTGTGATTGGACACTATAAATATCAAATTGATGGTTTTTCGTTATGAATCGATGTTTTTATATTTTCCAAATATGTATTCACCATAAATGCTTCAAAAGCTGTTGAAATGGAGCGCACACCATCTTCTGTATGAATCATAACGAAAAACCATAAATTTGATATTTATAGTGTCCAATCACAACGACAATCTGGATCAAAAATTGAAAGTATGGTCTTAACCCTATAACAAAAACAAGGGCTGCTAAGAACGTTATATGTTATGATTAAAGATTTCTTTTATTTAGAGACTGATAATGAAATTTTATTTGGAACATTTACTGTTATTTTTAGCTCTACTTTCATAATATACCCGGTTTACCCCATAATTTTGAACAAAATTGAATTTTGTTGCACAGTGTTATTAAAAAAACACGCACTTAATTCGCGACACTGAGCATATTTCAGTCCTTTCACATACCTATCATTACAATTACAAAGGAAAGCTATTTAAAACCCGTTGTTTATTTTGGATATAATGATATTAAAAAAAATCTCTTATATATTGTAAAAAAAATTGTTTTCAAATAGGGTCACTTTGACCTGCTTTATAGTCTAAATAAGAAACATATATACTTTTTTCATAACTACAAGCAGTGGGATCCTGTAAACAATATTTGATACTATTTAGTGTTAATTGATATAATTTTTTCGATTTTTGGCCGGGCTTTTCAGAAACTTGGCCACTGTGCCATGTCAACATTTGAAAATGTTGATGTAATTTTTGGCATATCCAAGTTTTATGATGTTTGAATTTTATACATATTTTAAGAATAGAATTTTAAGAATAGGTGATAACAAAAAATTGATTATTTTGAGCATTAAAAGCAAAACCTGAATCACTTTAAATCGAAATGATACTAGTTTATGCCATTCGGTGCGTATGTGTGTTAACATATTTATTGGCACCTATCATTCATACGCATTGCTGAACTGAGTGTCATTAACTAATCTGAAGTCATTACATTGCAGTGCCTGGCTTATACAAATTTTACATGCTTTTTTCTTTTTTGTTAGTTTTATAAACCCAGAACGAAAAAATTGAAAAATTGTATTACTCCCACGAAAAGCCACATAACCTATGAACAAAATGAGATATTGATCATAAACAATCGATGAACATCTCACGTTTTTATTTACAATTAAGTGAAGGTATCACATGTTGAATCGAATGTATCTCTCGGGAAAAAACTTTGACGATTTTTTATGATTCTCACAATTTGCAAATTACTGAAAAAAGGATAACTCATTTTTATGATTGCGGTAGGGAGATAATAAACTCTCATAAATTTATGACTAATTGCTCTACTGGTTCATTTTTGGGAGTTACTCCTTTAAATTCAATGTATGAAGAGAATGATTTGCATTTTTTATTGATGTGTGTTTTTCCATTGACTGCAGAAACCACATTTATTAGCCTTATTTTTTGGAAATTTTTTTAACATTTTACAACGCACACGTGCTGAATCAGGTATAATGTCACCATAAATAAGCCCATTTATAAGTACCTGTCAGAAAAATATTGAAAAATTCTGGTATAAATAGGTGTTCATTGATCCTTTTGTGTCATTAAACAAGTGTCGAAAACCCCGAAAAGAACAAATATAAAAAGTGAAAGTGAAGTAAAAAGTGAATTATAACATGTCATTCAAGAAGAGTGCTTCCAACACGGAGAAGAACAAAGAAACCTGGACAAAGAACCTATTCCAGTTTCAAGCAACATTAAGAAGAGGCATATTGGCAATTGTGGAAACAGCACTGAGTGAAAGGAATCGCATGCCCCTGAAGATACACGTCATTGGTCGCATCAAATTTCTTCAGTCTACAGCAATAGGACGGACAGAGAGGATCGCTCTAATTGCTGTATAGCTTAAGGTTCTATGGAGTAAAGTATTGAACTTCCCGCATATATCGGACCAAGCCATTCAGGCAAAATTAAGAACCCTTCTGAAATACTACGAGAGCTGCAGAAGAAAACGAATCTTTGATCCAATGAGGGAACTGTTTGACATCACTAATGTAAGGGGCGAGTGGATGTGCAAAGAAGACGAGAAACTCTACAAACTGCAAATTGAGAGCAAAGGCCACGTTGGCTATTCAAGCGGCAAACCTGCTGGTGTCAATACCTTTCACCCGTCCAAGCGAAAGAAGACAATAGAAGCGAGTGCGCCAACATTTACCAGTTCAGCGATACCTGATTGTTCCGAAAGTGGCTCGGATTTTTACGACAGTAGCACAGATAGTCCCTGGGAGGATGAAAGTGCAGCATCAACGAGCAAAAAGACGTATAACCAAACAGGCATTGCAACACGCCTTGATACAAGTTCAAAGATTTCGGCCTCGATGTTCCAGCAGCTTTCCGCTGAAGGCATTGAAATCCCAACCCCATGTCAGTCAGGAATTCACAGGGCTGTATACAAGGAAGCTGCTCGGTTGAAGAACCATTTGGTAAACACGCTTTATCTGGATAAGTGGAGCATGCATTTTGACGGCAAACACCTTGAGAGCTATGAATATCAGGCAGTGGTCTTCAAGAACGAATTTAAAGAAATTAGATTGAATGTGCTCATTGAAAGATGGGAAGGCTAAAACAATCGCAGAAGGTCTCCAGAATGTGTTAGAGGAGTTCAACCTCTGGGGATCATTTGTGATGATTGCTACTGATACAACAAGCGTGAATACCGACAAAAAGACAGGCGTTGTAGTTCGACTACGGCAAATGTTTGAAGCGAAAGGTTACACCGCACCCAAGTTCATCAGTTATCAGCACCATGTGCTGGATCGAGTTCTTCGGGTTGTCATGGACGATGAACTCCATGCGTCTACAACATCACCAAACATCGAATACTTTTTTGTGAAGGATTTGATGAAAAACTATGCTCAATTGAAAGCAGCCTTCAGTAATGGTACAACTTTGATTAAGGAAACAGGTGGCTGGAGAGACGACATGAAGTTTCTCTTCCACCTTACTCGTGTTTTCCGCCATTTCACTGAGAAGAGTGAGATTCTTTTGTAGATTTTAAGCAGATCCCAAACATTTGCAATGCACGCTGGAACTCTTGTGCAATTCTAGCTCTACTTGCTTTTATACTGATGCCTGAAACACGGAGCAGAATGCCTAAAATCTGTTTATTCATTTCTTATTCATTGGCTGATCATTGGTTCAGTAGTCAATTGTTCCGCTCTGAAGATTTCGCAGAACTATCTGCAGCTCTGAATGACTACCCAAAAGCTCTCAAATGTTTGAATACTCATTGGAAAAAAATATGAATCTCCAATCAACATTGCCCGAAGCAACCAGTGTTGTGGGCGCGCGATCAAAGATATGCAAGACTTATACAACTCCTGCCGAAACAAGGACAACCTCCCACTGAGATTCATCCTCTCCAATGACAATGTGAATATTTAACTTTCTTTTGTATTTCATGATCCTTGTTATGTTAGTATATTTATATTAGTTATTATTTACTTTATTATTTATATATTTTTTAATACATATCTACTTATAGTGACTCCAAAAAATATCAGAAATGCATAAATAAAAATTTTCAAATGATTTTGTACGTGAGGTTTTTTTATCCAATCACGTTAAAATTAAGATTTTATGTAATCTTATGTATCATCCCAATATGATACAGGAATATGAGGTTGTAAAAAAGTCATAACCCTATTATACATACAATTGCAGATGTGACTTAACCCGTTCGCGGACGCAAAAAAAAAACTCAGAGAGGCGCAAAAAATTACGCACAATTTTTTTTTTTCGAAAATAGTTTTTGTGAATCTATTAATTAAATATTATTATCATTTTAATTTTTTATTTATTATATTATGGATATTAGGGTTATGACTTTTTGACATTTTTCCTCAAAACTGATTTCCTGTAGCAGGTATGAATGAACTCTTTGCCTATTAATCACTATGCTATCGTTTATTCCATTGAAATATAAAAAAAGTTCACGCACAAATCGATTTAAAAAAAAAATATTTTTTGAAAAAATATATGAATGCACGAATGAATAAATATAAGCCTACTTATAACTATAATAACGTTTATTTCATTCAAATATTAAAAAAGCCGCGAAAAAAGTCATTTTGAAAAAATTTTAAATTTTTGGTTTTTTGTTAAATTATATTTTTGAATAAAAGCGTTTACGACATTTTTACGATTCTCAGAATTAAAGAAAAAAGTGGGAAATAAATTTTATGTCATTTTAATTATCTCATGTGGTTCTAAAGTTTATTTTCAATTATATATCTGTTTTCAGTGACTTCAAAAAATTGTCCATAGATAATTTTTTTTTCATCATCGAAACATAAGTACCTTACAACTTCTAATCTACTTTGTTGGCCTCCATCCTAAGCGTGTATAGTTTGTGGAGTAGTGTATAAGCAGTTTTTTGCGTTTACACCTTCCATTCTGATAACAATTTCGTAAAATTAATTAATTAATTTGTGCTGGTTATAATACGCGGCTATTCTCGGTCTACGTAGATTGGCATATAGTTTTTTTCAAAGATTTTTTTTTTCTCGAAAACACCCGCAGTGATTTTTCGAATGCTTTCGCAAGAAAACGTACTAATCAACTGCTTGGAAATGTGTTATTTCCATATCCTGAGCACTCCATCAGAATCTGTTACCAGAAAACTGTATGACATATGAGAAATATTTTGCCTGTAGCTGTCAACTATATATAAAATATTTAAACAACAACTTCACACAACTGGATATGTTGTCAATTGTGGTGTGTGAGTGCGAGCGAAAGATTTCATTCATTTGTGGTCGCATCGCATATATCAATGAAAACCAGTCAGGTCAATAATTAAAACCACACTCAATTTCAACGCCGAGTGACAGTAGCGACAATAAAGCCTGACCACCACCAACCACCTAATCTCCCGTCATATAAGCGAAATGAGCGAACATTGTTCGAACTAATTAATAGAAATAGAAATGTTTATTTTCTCGCACCACTAAGGCGCTTCATTTTGAAAAATGACAGACAACAATGTGGTGTAGTTGGTTAGCGTCGGAAATGAAGTGAATGAAATGTGTGGTTTTGCAAAAGCTTAGGCATTGTCTTAATGGCCGCCCATTCCCCCCAAAAACCAAAAATTCATTGGCACTCATTTCAGCAAGATATTTGTTATGTACTTAAATGTAGGAAGTATGATTTGATGTCGAAAATTTATGTACATATATACGTATCTAGATAAGAGTGTAACCAGCCATATCACTGACTTAGTAATGACATAATGTTGCTACTGATAATGACGTGTGGTTAGGGAGACCAATTTTGTCATTAACAATAATTAAGTGACTTATTCAGTAAGCAAAGATGACAGTTTTATGAGTACTTCTATGTTCCATATTTATATCTGAAGTTTAGATAACATTTCCATCAAAAAATCACATTGCCAATAAAATGATAAGCCCATTATTTTAAGAGGGGCTTCTCTCACGAAATAAGTTCTTATTAAGCCACCACTAAAATTCGATCAAAAAAGTCGAAAGGGCAAACGTTCTACATTGAGGCGAAATTGTGGGGTTTTGGGATTGAAGTGTGTTCTGCGAATCTGTAGTAAGACACACATATACTTTGTGTCACTGCTGATATTATTATTATACTTCTTCAACCGAAGACAAGACAAAGATATATTTACGAACGCTTAAAAAACATATCGCTCATTTACCCAAAGAGAGTCATAAGTCAAATTTTGATTACCAACTTAAAACGCGTTTTTTCCAAACTGGACGTGTCACTCTTTGAGGAAATGAGCAATATGACACTAACCTTGACATTAAAATATTATATGATATGTAAAAAAGGTATCAGTCGGGCTTAGCCGACAGAAATACATATACCATCAATATATGTGACTTGAAACTTTCATCTACGTACAGATTGAATACTGGCTACAAAACCACAATCCTTTTCCCCAAAAATGATGTAATAAGGAGGTTTCAGAATTGTGTGGTCCTTTTAAGACATTACGTCTTGCCAACAAAAATGTGGATTATGATTAATGCTCAAAAGTGTTGCGGAGGAGGTATACGAAGGAATTGATCGACATAGTCTTTTGCTGGATATCGGCCACAAGTCATTTCAGTTGGACACCGTATAACTTCGAACTTTTGGGCCACTATGCCAGGAAGCACAACGATCGGTATAAACCTCAAAAGGATCTTCGAATACTTCCAGCACTTAAACAAACATTTTGAACTTTTGTGGGGGAGGTGCTCTAAGGAGGAGACCGAAATGAGACATTTTTGAATTTGGACAAAATATTAGGATATCCAAAGTTGGACCAAATCGGATAATCCCTTCAGGAGCAATTCTGCGCACATGTTTTTGACTTTTTTGCGAGAGGTACGTGAAGGAGTGGACCGATATGGCTCATCTTCGAGGTTAAACTAAGTTTGTATAAAATATTATGTAGGTCAAATTCACAAAATCGTTCGAGAAATATCGTGCGCTCCAGCCAGTCAGATACAGCAATTTATATACCGGCTTTGTAAGATGACTTTAACTGATACTAGGTCCTCAGTTAAAATTGGAAAGAACCTCTCCGAAGAATTTTGTACCAAAAGAGGTTTCAGACAAGGAGACAGCCTTTCGTGTGACCTATTCAACATTTTGCTGGAAAAGGTAATACGAGATGCAAATGTCAAAAGAAATGGCACAATTTACACCAATAGCCACATGTCACTTGCCTATGCTGATGACATAGACATCATGGGACGACCAGTAAAGGAAGTAACTGATACCTTTAGGAAGGTCGAAGCAGAATCTGCGAATGTGGGTCTGGCGGTAAACGACGAAAATACCAAATTGATGGTGTCGACGCGCAAAGCGTCCATAGAGCTCGGACCAACTGTGGAAGTTGGTACCTACAATTTTGAGGTAGTTAAAGACTTCGTCCAACTCGGCACTGCCATAAACACAACAAACAACATCAGTTGTGAAATAAGAAGAAGAATTGTATTGGCCAACAGATGCTACTATGGTCTAAGTAAGCAATTTAAAAACAAAGCCACATCTCGTCAAACAAAAATAACACTATACAAAACGCTGATACTACCCGTGCTAATGTATGGCTCCGAGGCATGGGTACTTGCGCAAGCAGATAAGGCAGTGCTTGGTGTGTTTGTGAGGAAAATTCTTCGAAAGATCTACGGGCCAATTTGCGTTGACGGTGAATATCGACGTCGTATGAACCACGAGCTATATAAGCTATACAAAGACATGAATATAGTTAAACGTATCGAGGTGCAACGATTGTGTTGGCTAGGCCATATCATGAGAATGAGCGATGATGAACCCGCTAAAAAGGCGTATGAATACATGCCACATGGCGGTGTACGCAGAATCGGCAGGCCTAAGCTTCGATGGAGCATACAAGTGGATGAAGAAATGAAAAGGCGCGGTATTCCAAAAAGTCAAGCGAAAAACAGAGAAGAATGGAGATCTTTTCTTAGTTCTTGAAAACTCTCTCCCAGAAATTTGTCAGGGCAGGTCCACGTTTTGCAATAGATCCATAGATTTTAGCCTATTATGGTATTTAGTCAATCGCATAATCCAACAGTAATAGCTGATATTTTGTATTTGGTATTCGTTGCGGGTAAAAAATATTTCTGCAGATTTTGATATACCACGTTTTGATATAGTCCCGAACGGTACCTCCCGATTTTCGGTATTTTCAATTTGTTATCCACATTTTCAAACCAAAATGGCTGAAATCTGGGTTTAATATAATATATGGCAGGGTATAAATTGTTTTTAATTGTTTTTGCCTATTTTTTAATATAACCTCCAATATTGAAAAATTTTACCTCAAAAAGTTTAAGTACTAAACTCGGGTCGAAACAGATAAAATATAAAAACATTCATTCAAACAATTGAATTACAACAAAATATGGACTCAAGCTGAAATAAACACAAAGATGTAAAATTCTGCAGTCCAACAATAAAAAACGCCAACAACAATAATGGCATCAGCACGGCCTTGTTGACCAATGCGTAATGCAAAAACAACTTTCTTGTTGTTTTTACCCCCGCTTATTGAAGCAACATTCCTATGTTCGTATTCTTTGCGAAGCAAAGACGACATAAAAACAGTGGTGGATATGAAATTCTTTAGTTCGACTCAAATTGTAGGGTAAACAGCTTTAGGGCCATACATCAAATTTCTCATTTTATTTAATTTGCTAGATGGCTTTATTGACCTGTTTATCGATACAGAGTCGGCGAAAAAGGGAACTGATGAAGTTGTTTGGTGACAACTGAAACTATAGTTTTCCCTACCCTTCGCCCGCAACTAATCAATTTCATATCCACTTTAAAAAATATTTTGTTGTTATTCAAACAATTGAATTACAACAAAATATGGACTCAAGCTGAAATAAACACAAAGATGTATATATAAAAAACATACAAAAATCCTATGTCTAGATATACAGGACAAATATTTAGTAACGTACCACCTCAATGAGTATTATAAACATTGTAGCGATTATTTACTATAACTAGTAAATTTATATCATTCAATTGCCCAGATACTGTATTTCAGAAAACATTTCCCCTATCGATAACAAATATTGCCCTTTTTTGGGTCATGGCATGTCAAAATTAATTTACATATATGTAAATTTACACATCCTTTGGCAAAGTTTAACCTTTTAGAATCGACCATCTCCATCATGAATACACACACGTACATGCACCAAATATGATAATATCGATTTTCACTATTCACTGCAACCAAATTAAGTGATTGAAAACAAATTGAACATGAATATCCAATTGGTAAATTGTAAAAGCTCCATGTAAGAAAGAAGTACACTTAAATTTTTTTTTATTTTTAATATATTTGAAATTTGATGTTGTTTTCATAAAATATATAAAGAAAGCCCGCAAAACCAATTCACACAGGACGTTGTACACATACATACATACTATCATATTAGCCAAGACTAGGAATATGGAAGCTACCCAGCAAACCAATCGTACCGACACCTTAACTAAACCGGAACAAAATTCGGACGATACGTCCGATGTCTGATCCGAAATCGTAACGATATCTTAACGAAAGTTGTATGAAGTGGTTGACATAATTTCGGAACGAAATGTCGGAGCACATCGTATCGATTTCGATCCGATTTCGTAACGAAATCTGAGGAAAATCCTTGGGAAAGTCGGAAAGGAAATATCTTTCCGACATTCGTTCCGAAATCGGTACAAAATCTGAACTATTTCCGCTCCTAAAAATCGTTTAGAAATCGAAATCTGAACGATGAAATTGTTCAGACGTGTCGGGTATCCGACATTTGGTTTGCTGGGTATAAAACTACACGACTACCACTCATTAGCTAACCTACTTTTGTTCCATCATAAATTGCCAACTGTAAGTCAGCAACAAAATTAGTAAAAAATCATGTCGGCAATTATTCTTCATAAACTCCCCTAATGTAAATTGGGACAAACACTAAACTATTTCCTCTCCAAAAAATCGTTTAGAAATCGAAATCTGAACGACGTTGCTTTCGAAATTGTTCAGACGTGTCGGGTATCCGACATTTGGTTTGCTGGGTATTAAACTACACGACTACCACTCATTAGCTAACCTACTTTTGTTCCGCCATAAATTGCCAACTGTAAGTCAGCAACAAAATTAGTAAAAAATCATGTCGGCAATTATTCCTCATATCATTTTCAAAATTTTGAGAACATGATTTGTTTTATTTTTACAGTGTTTCATTTAACTTACTTTGGTGTCTGTTTAGTTCAAATCTGGTAACTAATTTTTAACACAATTTAGATGACAATACATGAATATGGAATCAAAATCAATATTGGTCCATTTTATAGTGTTTTAACCGTGTTTTATTTAAACTGCATTTCAAATCTGGTAACTCAATTTTGACACAGTTGCAGCTGACCAATCGGAGTAAAACGTTGCACACTTTTCAGCATTGGATGACAATACATGAATATGAAATTAAAACAAAGGTTGGTCCATTTAACAGTGTTTTAACCGTATTTTTTAACTTACATTTCAAATCTGGTAACTCATTTTTGACATAGTTCCAGTTGACCAATCGAACTAAAACTTTGCACACTTTTCAGATTCGGATGACAATACATGAATATGAAAATAAAACCAATATTGGCCATTTTTCCCATTTTTACAGTGCTTTTACGTTGTTTTATTTAACTTGCTTTCCAAATCTGGTAACTCTTTTTCCACACAGTTGCAGTTGACCAATTGAACTGAAACTTTGCACACTTTTCACATTTTGATGACAATACATAAACATGGGTCCGTTTTTCCTTTAGCCCCGATATAAAAGTACCACCCGATTTAGTTCAAATCTAGTAACTCACTGACCAATCGAACTGAAACTTTGTACATTTTTCTGATTTGGATGACAATGCATGAATATAGGCCCATTTTTTCCTACAGCCCCCAATATAGCGGTACCACCCGATTTCAGGTATAGGATTTTTTCCAATGATACAGACATTTCCCCACCAAAAATTGTGAACATAGGTCCAGGTTTTGGTATAGGATTTATATAACGGTCCTACACGATTTCAGGCATTTTAAAGTTTTTATCTAAATTTTCGGCCTAAATTGACTATAATTTTGTTCACAGTGGTCAAAAAAAAAAAAAAAAAAATAAATGTATTTACTAAAAAGTTAAAAATAAAAAAATAATTTAAAAAAATTAAGTGTCAGTGTTTTATTTAGAAATGCACTTAAAACTAGAAAATAATTTATCGCTTAGCCTCAATAAATATATTCGTCTATACGCTATAGGCCACAATTATGGACCAAACTTCACGAAATTTGATATGGAGGTCAGGTTCCGACCAGCATAGACCCCTATAGTTTTCGGCGATGATCGTGAAATAGTAATTGTGAATAAAATTGAGCAAACAGAAAAAGTTTATCCAATTTTGTAGCGGCTCTGTAGGTCGAATCGGTAGTCTGATCGGCGCGAAATTTTATGTAAGGTTTGGGTTTAAGACAGAGAAGTAGTTTGCAATATAACGTGATGATCGGATAATATTTAGCGGATTAAATGGACCAGAACTTTTGTGTGAAAATTGGTGAAATTTTTAGTGAAATGACAATATCTTTATCCATGGAAACAATGTTATACCCATTTAAGTTATATTTACAAGAGGAATACTTGACCTTTGCATTGATTCTAGTCATGTTGATGTTCGTGGTCAGAGTTCAGAGTTACAACGTAGTATATACAGGGATACCTCAGTTTTTATTGTAGGTAGAGTAACCGTAATCACGTTATAGTTCAATACCTACAAATGTTTGCACGAGGTAATAGTTTTGGTCAAGCATGGTGCCAATAATTGTTGATAATGACCGAATAGTATTTATCGTGTAAAATTTACGAGTGTTGGCATTTTTTATTTGGGATGACGACTTCTATTTTGTTTTTCAAAATAGTCAGGCTTAATCCCATAGATGTTGTTTTAATATTTTATTAAAACAACTTTAATTTATTAGTGGGAAAAATTGGCGATGTTTAACAAGGGGTAAGGCTGGGAAGACTATAGTTTCAGATCTCGCCACAGTTCCCTTGTTTCTTGTTTTTCATCAAGAAACCATCGAAATGTTGTTTATTGCTGTAGTATGCAATACCAACAAATTAGTTATGTGTTTTTCGCTGAGAGTCAACGAACGCATAGCAGTGGGAAAGATTTGGTTTTGTTTGCAAGTGGATTTGCTCGAGTTGCTCTCGATCAGAGTGTTTCTTTGCACACGTATCTATTTGAGCGGGCAATTGACTTGGCTATAAAAAGTTTCTTATTGAAAAATAAGAAACAAGGGAACTGATGAAGATTTGTGGCGAAATCTGAAACTATAGTCTTCCCTACCTTACCCCTTGGTAAACATCTCCAATTTTTTCCACTAACAAAATAAAAGTTGTTTTAATAAAATATTAATCCCAAATGCGAGAATAAACTGTTCGTTTGAACAGTGTTTGAAATACGTGTTGTAAATGTATGATACAAAATACCCCTGACACAACAAGAAATAATAATTTTAGAGTTTCAGAATGTTCCGAAGAATTGCTTAGAATATTATTTGGAAGATTTTTGTAACAGGTTACTTGGGTCAACTCCCAATAGTTTAGCTGATACCGACCAGATTTTTAGAAATTATGTTAAGTTTTTCATATTTTATCCATCACACTGCCCGACAGCCAAAATTACACTTGAACCGGACTATATACGTTCGAAAATATAGGCAAAATGGAGTAAAATGGCATTTTTAATTTTTCGTTTTCTCATCGTTTTGACCTTTTAGAGGTCAAACAAATTTCAAAGGTCAACATTTTTCAAAAAAATATTTTAAATACTTGTACTCGTCATACGATGCTGGTATTGGTGTCCTATTAAAGAGGAGAGTATAGTCTTTATATAATAATTATAAATTATTGCATTCCGGGATAAAAAGGACATCAAAAATATCCTTGACGAATAAGGTCAAAAGTGAGAACTTTGGCAGGCGCATATCTTCTAAACCGCGAAGAATTTTAATTTGTTCATGGAGGCAAAGTTGTAACTCTTGTCATAAAGAACATCAATTCTGGACACATGAAATCCACCAAACCTCATCTTCATAATCTTCTCTAACTTTTGCTAGGGGTTTGACCTTGGCGATTTTGACCTTGAAAATGAGGTTTGGTGGGTTTAATTTGTCCAGAATTGATGTTCTTTATGACAAGAGCTACAACTTTGCCTCCATGAGCAAACTAAAATTCTTCGGGTCTAGGAGATATGCCCCTGCCAAAATGCTCACTTTTGACTTGATTTTTCAAGGATATTTTTGATGTCCTTTTTATCCTGGAATGCAATAATTTAAAATATTATATAAAGCCTATACTCTCCTCTTTAATATGACACCAATACCAGCATCGTACGATGATTACAAGTATTTAAAATATTTTTTTGAAAAATGTTGACCTTTGAAATTTGTTTGACCTCTAAAAGGTCAAAACGATGAGAAAACGAAAAATTAAAAATGCCATTTTACTCCATTTTGCCTATATTTTCAAAGGTATATAGTCCGGTTCAAGTGTAACAAATTTTTTTGAAAATTGTCGAACGGTGTTATGATGCCCTAGAGGAGTACTTTTTATCTAGCCTGTTCAACAGATAAGTTCTACTAGTTTAGGGCTACAATAATCCTGTAGACAAGAAGGCTATGGTTTAGATGAGGCTTCGGGCTATGCTGATTGATGATTCATTTTATCCAATGGACCTTTAAGTATTTTAGAGCTTTTGGGTATTCATTCAGAGCTAGAGATAGTTCTTCAAAATCTTTCGCATGTAACAATTATTTACTATTTTCTTAATAAAACATTATTGCTGAAGGCTACTTTCAATTGAGCATAATTGCTAATCAAATTCTGCACAAATAAGTACTACATGTTTTTTGATTTAGTCCTTCCATGAACGCGAAGAGCCATGTGCTGGGCGCTGGCATGTGATGAACTTGGAGGGTGGGTGATCTTCCTCTCGAAAATTTGTGCAGTCGAACTACAACATTGTTGCAGTACAACATTGTATCGGCAAAACTAATCACAATTGATCCGCATATGTTACACAAGCCTAGCACATTCTGGAGTCCTTTTGCAATTGTTTGAGCATTCCCATATTTCAATATAAAACGAGCTTAACCAGTACTCCTTCACCCGAGCAGCTTTCTTGTAGATGGCTTTGTGAATTCCTGACTGATGGGGGATGGGATTTCAATGCTCTCAGCGTTTATGCCTTGTGGCACGACAGTTTTGAGCTTACAAAGCGTCTTGCATTGTTATTGCCTTGTTGATACTGCATTGTCATCGGATGAGTCAGTGCCGCATTCGGAACAATTAGATATCGCTGAGCTGGTAAACGTAGACACAGTCTCTTCCATTGTACTCTTTCTCTTGTATGAGAGGATGGTATTGGCTCCGCTGAAGTAACTACTACGGCCTTTGCTCCCAATTTGCAGTTTGTTGAGGTTTCTTTCACAAATTGATAGATCAGATATACGAGGTCTGATTATTTGAAATTCTGTTTTGGAAAAAAAAGAAGTCAGCGGGTACCAAGTCCGATGAACACGATGGTTGAGGCATGTTAACGGTTTTGTTTGTGGCCAAAAACTCGCGCAAATGGCGCATAACTTCGAGGTAGTTTTTCTTATTGACCGTACAAGCTTTTGGTAAGAATTCATGCAGTTGAAGAAAACCAAAATGTCTGAAAATTTGTAGTACGAATTCTCAGATTAAAAGGTACTATGTTATTGATATGAGATCTTTTAAAGGATTAGTCTACTGAAGTGATTGTGCCTTAGTACTTCGGATTCTTAATGTGTAGAAAAGCTCCACGAAGAAAATTATCATATACATCCATATATAAATATTAAACCTTGTTTAAAAGAAAGCGATGTTCTGAAATTTTGATCAATGGTTCCTAGTGATCTATAAATACCCTAACAAATTATTGCAGTCTTAGGTCCAAGTTTTCGCGCGGTTCCCTTGTAACGAATCATCATGAATCGAAGTATTTTACTGTTACCAACGCATTGTTCAACCGAATTTGTGGTAATCCGTTACCAGTAGTTCTTATCGCATAACACTGTGCAACATTTTTAAGGTGATCTTGTGCAAACAATTCGAACTGAGGATTTTTTGAAAGTACAGACCTAAACGACAAGAAACCCTAGTTGGGTTATGTTGTGTCAGATCCAGCTCGGATTTCATGGCTCTATCTAAACATGGTTAAATAATGAGTTTTTAAAGAAATTCGGGGCTATATCTCTGAAAACAATGCGAATCTTCTTCTGACCTCTGAAGCAAATTTGTAGATAAGGACAAGAATACAATATTTGGAGATATAATGAACTCGGAAAAACTACATTTATTGCCTCAAATTTCAAAATATATGCAAAAATACCACAATTTTTATACATTTCGCACCGTATCTCCAAAACCGTTAATTTTTTCTGAATACTTTCTTTTGGAAAAATATTCCCTGGAATGTAATACACAACTCATCAGAACACGCCATTGTTGCAAAATGCCTCTATCCCGTTGTTTTCAGTACATTTTTCAACGACGATTTAATAAAAATGTCAATAATGCACAGTGATCCACAGTGTAAAAATCAAGCCAATTGCGCCGATTTGTGATGCTGCGAAAAGTATTATAAGAAACCACGAGCGTAACTTCCTCCCCCTTTTCCCCTCTGGAGGGGGTACACGGTAAAAGTTTTTTATGCTGTTAATACAAAATGACATAAACAAAGGTCCCGATTATCTTATGATGCAAAAATAGGCTTGGGGAAACAAAACAATCTCCAAAACAACATAAAATCTAGCCAATTTAGCGATCTTCCAGGAAGGCACGTGCCGCCAACGTAAGACAAATTTGGAAGAAGATTTCTTCATCTTGCCAGATTACAGAGTTATACGCTAATATATCCATAGAAACCCTATTCTAGGCAGGGTTTCGGAGTCGAGCCATTTTTCCTTCGACTCCGACTCCGACTCCAGGCCAGTTTTTTGTCACGACTCCGACTCCGGAGTCGACTCCGAGGGTAATTTCCTATACCACTAAAAATTAATTAAATTTGCTAAATTTTTCAACTTTTCTTATACTAGGACCCTATATGCTTATCTGTTCTTTTCTCTAAGACAATTTGTAATGCAATGCGATGTAAAATTGATGTTCCGTATTGAATCTGCTGTATCTTATATCGAAAAGAACAACAACAACAGAAGGAATTTAGAAAGTTTCAGTAGATTTTGCAGAAATATATGTACGAGTATACCCTCAGATTATCAATTTAAAACAAAAACAAGTAGAACTGACGAGTTTGATTAAATTTTTTTTGTACGGACGCACAGAGGGGAAACATAGGCATAAAGTTGCTCAAAACTCAAAATATGAAAATCGTTTTTTTTCTGAAAAAATGTTGATAAACGGCAACCAGACTCTTTTCTACATTTGCTATAACCATCCTCGACTTTGTAGGATTAACCAATCCAATGCAGCAGTCGATTGAACTCAGCCTTACTGAAAACAAAAAGTAAATTTTCGAAAACTAAGAAATTAGGTGAACATTAAAATGACATTATTTTCGCGAAAACTTATATTTTTCAAGATTTATTGTTTTTGTACAGTCTCCGAACAAGATTAGCATTTAAATTTTTCAGATTGATTTGACATCTTTGCTCTTTAATAATGGTAATACATATCCTCTTTATGAAAATTGTTTATGATCATTTTTAAGATTACTACAATTTCCATAGTTTCTTCTAATGTTTTATGCGATTGAGCCTCAAATATCAGATTCAATCATAAAAAATTGCGCATATTTGCGCCATTCCGAAAAAATCTAATTTTTCTCAACTAAAGTATGAAATATTTTTATATGGAATTGAAAGGTTTACTCACACTAAATTTTGCTCCGCGTTATAACCGGGGCTCTAATTTATCAGACTAAACCAACACCTATCAAATATGTTTGCATTATTCAGAAACATTCACGGCTTTTCTCATGTGAATTGAGAAAAATTTAATTTAAGTAAATTTCAAAAAATAAAATTTGGAATGAAATATATGTATATGGGACTATATATACATCTGTACTGATTTGTTTGAAAATTGGCTCAATGCTTTTAAGGCTAGTTCAGGTTGCATGTGTCAAATTTCAATGATTTTGGTGCATTTTTATCTCATATCAGATGCGAATATATATGGAAGCTGCATCCAAATCTGGACCGATTTTCATTATTTTCTATAGGATTAATCCTTGTGCAGAAGATATGCTTTGTGCAAAATATTATATCAATCGAAGTATAAATGAGCTTTCTAGGACTTTTGATAAACTTTTACCACAAATTTCCCCTCTGTGGGACGGGTCACACATCTTTTTCGTTTTATTTTGTCGAAATATGACGATGGGTATGCCAACAATAATTTGTTACTTACAGATTTTACGAAAGCGAAATTTTGACTTCTACAGTTCCCTTTTTTTAAATGCATATTTTTTAATTCGTTTCGCTTAAATACACGACTATTATGTTCTTAATGATCCCACAAAAACATATCGACACCTCCAAATAATAGTATGCTAAGTCTAAAAAGTGAGTTTTGGAGGAGAAGCTCTCAAAGTGTGGAAATTTTTTTGAACTTCAGTACTATCCTAAGTCAATATTTGTTTATAACTTCTGTTCGGATTGACCGATCATTACCAAAATTTGACAGAATTTAAGTTAAAGGACGTTCGACACCTCCAAATTATAGTTTGCTAATTCTGAAAAGTGAGTTTTGCAGGACAAGCTCTAAAAGTTTGGAAATTTCTTTGACCTTAAGTACTATGCTAAGTAAATATTTGTTTATAACTTCTGTTCGGATTGTCCGATTATTACCAAAATTTGAGAGAATTTAAGTTAAAGGGCGTTAAATATAAAAATGTAGAGAACTTGAAAACATGCTAAGTCGACTTAGCATACTATTGTTTGGAGTCGTCGATATGCTGATCGGTTTATTCGTTTTCGAGCTTCAGTGGTCACCGCAAACTGCTTTAGTAAAAACAGTGTTTCGTAGGTGGCCATTTGTCAGAAAACTGTGCAATATTTTTCAACAAAAAAAAAAAAAAAAAAAAAAAAAATAAATTCTGAAAGAAGCTCAAGGTATTATAAATCAGATGAAAACAATATCTTTTGGAAAAAATTGGTAGATTACTTGTAAAAATTCATGAAAAATTTCATTTTTCGTGCACAATAAGTGACCATAACCCCTTAATTGTGGACAAAATAAACTTATAATACTTTTTCCACATTATATTGTGAAGTATAAATATGTGAGATCTAAAACTGGTATTCCAGAGTGTATATAAGTTTTGTCATAAATGTGATGGTATATTAAGAAATCGATTCATATTGAAAGATGCAATTATAATTCTATTGTCATGGAACATTACTAAATATAATAAATCCTTTGCTTACAAGCTTACTCATAGATTTCCTACAAAATTAATAAACGATTTATCAAAATGTTAATAAAGTTAATCTCTCTATCATAAAAAAATAAAAACTCTTTTGATAAATGTAGAAAAAAACATTTTGCCCGGAGTCGGAGTCGAGCTTTTTTTCACGACTCCAGACTCCGACTCCGACTCCAGCAAAATTTGCTAGACTCCGACTCCAGACTCCGACTCCGACTCCGAAGCCCTGATTCTAGGGCAGCTTTAGTTAGCGACCCACCATTTATAGTCTGGCACTAGATGGCAGCTGATTTTAAAACTGAATAATCTTAAACCCATGACCTACTTTGGAAATTTATTTCCGAGTTGGGCACTGGTGGGCATCATGACTAAAACCTTACAAAATACACTAAGAAAATATGCAGCTAACTAGAATTCCATAACACGCTAAAACACTATTCTTAATAAAAATTAAGCTATTACCTCCTCTTTCAAAATCCACTATAATATTTTGCTATACGTATTATTTCGCGATATTTTGAATATATTTACTCGCACTTAAAATAAAGGTTGTACTCACAACAAAAAATATTAGTCAAATGTTCCGACTTTTGAAGATATTCTTAAGAAGATCGCGTTCGAATGAAACAAAAATGAATATATTTTTAAAAAGGTTTATGGCATAGCTGTCAGAGTTGCCAGATGTTGTACCAAAGTTTTGACATTCATTTTTTTATTTTTGGTCAATGGGTGGAACCACTGTGTAATGTAGTGAAATCCAAAATGCGAGAATGAACTGTTGGTGTGAACTGTGTTTGAAATACGTGTTATAAAAGGTATGATGCAAAATACCGCGGAGACAACATGAAGTAAGCATTTTAGAATTTCAGAATGTTCTAAAGAATTGTTGAGAACTTTATTTGGAAGGTTTTTGCAAAAGGTTACTTGGTTCAACTCCCAATAGTTTAGCCGATACTGACCAGAATTTCAGCAATTCTGTAAAATTTTCTATATTTTATAGATTTTGATGCCCTAGATGGAGTTTTTCTTATGTGGTTTCTTCAAAAGATAAATTTTACTATATTAGGGCTACAATACTGCTAAAGACAGCATGGCCAAATTCCTATTCATTTCTGAGATAAAGGCCCGATAAATGCAAAAAAGAGTAGATTTAGCCCGGTTTAGATGAAGCCATAAAATCCGAACTGGATCTGACAGGACAAAACCCTATTAGGGTTTTTGTAGTCTAAATATGTACTTTCAAAAAATTCATACTAGAAGTTGTTCGCATTTTCAGTGTTGCATAGTGTAATTAACCTCCCCGCGGATAATTGTCAGAATTTTCCTTGGTTTGGTAAACTCCTTATCTTTATATATAAAACTCAATTGTCGTTTGTTGGTAATTGAATCAGTTGAAAACGGCTGGAGCGATTTGGATAATTTTTTGTGGAAATGTTAGTCATAGTCCAGTTTAGGTTTTTATGCAAAGAAAAATTGGCCACGCCCACTTTTCCGCCCACTTTTATAAATATGTTATATCTACGAAACTACTCAACAGATTTTCCTGAAATTTTCAGGTAACGTAGAGTGATGGCACCCTGTTGAAATAGGCTACACATTTGGTTGAATTTCGGATCGGGCGGGGTACCTCCCCTATGCCCTATTTTTGTAAAAATGCAATATTTGCAACAATTACAAATGTATCGCTTTGAAAATTAATTTCCGAGTCAATGGCGATTGTGTCTCCGACCTTACGTGCTTATTTGGGGCATTAAACTGGACAACGCCCACTTTTTATACCCTACACCACTATGTGGGGAGGGTATTATAAGTTGGTTTTGGCCAAAAAGTTTGTAACGCATCGAAATAATGGTCGTAGACCCATACTTATATATACCAAAATGAATGTCTCGACGAGCTGAGTCGATCTGGTTATGTGTGTCCGTCCGTCAGTCCGTCCGTCCGTCCGTCTGTCCGTCTGTCCATCTAAACCTTGTAATCACGCTACAGGTCGCAATTTTGATCGGATCGTCACGAAATTTTGGATGTTGATGGGGGTCCCGGAGGGGAAGAAGCCTATTGATTTTGGTGATGGTCGGATAATATTTAGGGGTCGGAAAGGGCAAAAAACTTAGGTGGATAAAAAGACAAGGTTTTTTTTCAAAGCGAATATCTCAGCTTCTATATGGGGTATACCAAAAGCAAAACCTGACAATGAAAGTAGAAAATATCACCTTTCTAATGATGTAAAGTTGGTGCTCGTAGATGATCAAACAGCGAAGATATCACAATAGTAGCAAATAAAACCCCAACTTTAATTTTTGCGATTTTAATTATATTGACGAATATCACAGCTTTGGTTGCAAATTTTCCAAAAGCAAAGCCTGACTATGAAAGTAGAAGATCCCGTCTTTACAATGATGCAAACTAGGTCGGCGTAGGTAACCAAATAACGGAGATATCCCAATAGTCGGTAATACATCCCATTTTTCTATTTTTTTGAAAATCACGCTACAGGTCGCAATGTTGATCGGATCGTCACGAAATTTTGGGGGTTCATGGGGGTCCCAAAGGGAAAGAAGCCTATTGATTTTGATGATGGTCGGATAATATTCAGGGGTCGGAATGGGCAAACACTTATTTAGAGAAAGGTCAACGTTTTATTTCAAAGCCAATATATCTGTTTCTTTAAGAGGTATATAAAAAGCAAAACCTGTCAAGGAAAGTAGAAAATATCACCTTTCCAGCGATGTAAATTAGGTTGTCGTAGGTGGTCAAATAGCAGAGATATGAGAATAGTCGATAATGCATCCCATTTTCCGATTATTTTGTAATCACGCCACAGGTTGCAATTTTGATCGGATCGTCACGAAATTTTAGGGGTTAATGGGGGTCTAACAGAGGAAGAAGCCTACTGATTTTAATGATGGTCGGATAATATTTAAGGGTCGGAATGGGCAAAAACTCATTTGGAGACAAATTCAAAGTTTTATTCTTTGTGAATATACTGGCTTTTAGTAGGGGTATTCCAACGGCAAAACATGTCAATGGAAGAAGAAAATATTACCATTACATTGGCGTAAAGCAGGTTGGCGAAGGTGGTCAAACAAGGGAGATACCACAATAGTCGGTAATGCATCCAATTCTTCCATTTTTTTCAACCAAGCTACAGATCGTAATTTTGATCGGATGGTCACGAAAGTTTGATTGCTTATGGGGGTCCCAAAGAGAAAGAGGCATATTATTTTTGGTGGTAGTCGGATTATATTCCCTAAAAGAAATGTTTACCAGTGAAAACCTTATGCACAGGGGTAGTGGTGTAGGGTTTCACATGGTCGGCCCCGTCCCGACTATAGCCTTTGCTCACTTGTTTAAATATGTTATATCTACGAAACTACTGAATCGATTTTCCTGAAACTTTCAGCGAATGTACAGGGTTGGTCCCAGATAAAAATAGGCTACATATGTTTTGACTTTCGGATCGGGCGGGTACTTCCCCTATGCCCTATTTTTGTAAAAATGCAATATTTGCAACAAATACGAATGTATCGGTTTCGGAATTTATTTACGAGTCAATGGCGATTGTGTCTCCAACCTTACGTACTTATTTTGGGACTTAAGATCCGACCACGCTCACATTCTAATTAGGTTATATCTACAAAACTACTGAAGGGATTTTCAAGGAAATCGCGATTTGTCTAAACTTTTAAATCTTTAAAAATAAAAATCAAATGTCGTTCGTTGGTCATGGCATCAGTTGAGAACGGCTGGACCGATTTCGATATTTTTTATGCAAAGAAAATGTACGCCCACTTTTTTCAATTTTTAATTTTTATCATTTCTACAAAAACTACTGAACCGATTTTCCTGAAATTGCCAGGGAATGTACAAGGATGGCCCTCGCTTAAATTAGGCTACAAATTCAGTTGAATTTCGGAAGGGGCGGGGTACTTCGCCTATACCCTACTTTTTTAAAAATGTTATATTTACAATAATTACAAATGTATCTATTTCGGAAGACCTTACCCACTTTTTTAGGATCCAATGACCACACCCACTTTTTAAAATATGTTACATCTACAAAACTACTGAATCGATTTTCCTGAAAATGTCAGGGAATGTACGGGCATATTTGCTTGAATTTTGAAGGGGGCATATTTGAAAAAAAACGCCTTACCTTTATGAATAAAAATCAAATGCTGTCATAACCCAACTTAGGTTTTTTGGAAAGAAAAGTTTACCACGCCCCCCGAAAACAGGTTACATATTTTATTGAATTCCAGAGGGAGCGGGGTACCTCCCCTATGTGATATTTTTAAAAAACGTTATATTTGCAAAAATTATGCATGTATCGGATTAAAAATTTACGGATTAATCTACAATCTAGGTACTTCTTTAGGGCCTATAGCCCGACCACGCCTGTTTTTTTTTAATATGTCATAACTCCAATACTACTGAAGGGATTTCCATAAAATTTGCGACAAAAGCTCAATGTTTGCCGTTGTTATGTATATATTATGAATTTCGGAAGAGGTGGGGTACCTTCCCCATGCCTTTCTGTTAAACGCTATATATAAGCCAAATATATGATTATATCGGTTTCAGCATACATTTTGGTAGGCAATGAAGTTGTGTGCACCCTAGGTACATATTTGGAGCTAAGATACCGGACCAGGCCTACTTTTTTTTAAAGTGTTATATCTTGAAAACTGATGACCACGCCCACTCTTTTCAAAACATTATTTTTCCAAAACTACTGAACTTAATATTCAGAAAATGTTCAGGAATGTCCCGTGGTCCAAAATGCTATATATTTGTAGACGAATTTCGGGGCCTATTATTTAATAATCGCTATATTTGCTAACCTTATGAGTGCATCGGGTTGCAAATTAGTTTTCGAGACAACGGTGGTTGCGCCCCCGATCAAGAAAAACTATATAACTTTGTTATGTTTTTCGACCTTTTTATCCAATTATTAAAAATAAAATTATCTTCGAGCTTGAGGTCAGTATATTTACATCAGACAATTGTAGTGAAACTACGCTAGATCTTAAGTAATATTTTGACAACATAGTTTTTACGTATATATCTACCCCTGAAGATGCAATTTTATAATTGCGAAATATTGGGATAAATACCAAATAAAAATATACTGACCTCAAGCTCGAAGACAATTTTATTTTTAATAATTGAAAAACTATATATTTACAAATTATGGTGAGGTTCAACGGTCCATCAGCCATGAAAAGCTAAAACATATAAGTCTCAATTAGCGGGAGAATTCGATTTAACCACTTCTTAACCTTTAAAATTAGATCGCTTTAGGATAAAGACAGGGACATGGACGATAATAAATCCTAAAAAGCATAAATTGGCGAAAAAATCTGACAAAGTCCGCAAGAGAAAAGAAAGGTTACAGACAAAAAATCCTTCTCGGTTTGACAATAGACCGAAGAAGTGAAGTAGAAAATACCTATTTTTTAATTTTCAAGCGTAAAGTCGATAAAAAGTTGTCATTAAAACTCATTACGACGGGCCAGCAACGCGGACCGGGGTCTGCTAGTATGATATATATCTCGATTTATTTCGGCAGATTTAAACAAAATATTAATACCGAATAGGTTTTAATAATGAACTCAGAGTTCAGAACACCACCTTATAAAGAAATGTCATGTCGGTCTACTTTTGACCACAGCCTCCATGAAGGGTTAGCACCCATTTTTCGGTACTTAAAAAAATCATCTTTTTCTGCAAAATTACCTGTAACAATGTATTTTTGGTTTAAACTGTGGGAACATTTTTGGTTTAAACTGCGTGATCCAAAATTCACTTTAATAAATAATTTTTCATTTTTGGTACATCCAAAAGTGATTTACATCTTTAAATTCTTAAAATGATAACATAAATTTGTTGATTTTTGTCGTTGTGCGCATCCACTGTGTGAAATTCTTACTTGTTTTTTTGTTTGTTTTTTGGAACGGTGTGGCTTTAAATATTCCCCCATAATAATAATGAACGAAAGAATATCCACAATGCCCCAATATTTAATTTGTATATATAACGACCACTAATTTTATCCACTTTATTTCACACCATAATCATAATTAAAACCAAAAACGTAATTAATATTACTGTCTAGGCACATAAAAAACTGCATTACTTGGCAACCAAATGCCAACTATAAACGGATTTTTCCTTCCATTAATACATTTCGCTTTTTATTTACTTTTTTTTAATTCAGCGATTTGCGTTACAATCACATTAATGAGATACCGAGTCGTGCTTTTTACGGGCTCTCACAGGTGACTACCCTTTTCCTGAACGAAAATGAAATTGCACATTTACAGGATGGAGCATTTGAGGGGCTGCCATCGTTGCGTTTTCTCTACCTAAACTCTAATCGTCTTACCCGTCTGTCCAAGAACATTTTCCAACCGTTGAAGCAACTGGAAGGCATGTAAGTATAAAGCCGAAAGATAGTTTTTTTAATCATTTTCATGTTCTTGGTTTTAGCATTTCTATTGTCATTTCATCTCTCTCTCTCTCTCTGTTACCATTTGAATAGAAAAAGTCAAATGTAAATATTTGACATGGTATTCAGAAAACTACTTGAAATGATACTTGAGTTGTGATTTACGTTCGTTTTTTGTGTTTTCTACCATTTCTTGTTTTCCATTCTCTTTTACATGTTATGCTGCTGCAATTAATTTACCCTCACAGCTATCTGGAAAACAATGATATCTGGCAAATAGATGCTGATACATTTGCCAATCTACCGGTCTTGAATCGCCTGTAAGTACTGCTATCAATCAATCATTCATTCGTTTTGTTTATAAATGCTCAAATACGGGAGGAACTATTGCCATGGATGCTTTCGCCACAATCAAACAAGCCATGAGTTGGATATACTGGTCGTCCATTACTTTCAATTAAAATGAGATTATTAGAATTGGACGAAACAGTCAATTTCTCTGAAGTAAGACTACTTAGTTAGAATAGATTGAAGTCAGTTGGAAACGGGTGACACATTTTTTCGTCTATTACGGTTTGACAAAGACCAGAGAGACCTTCTATGGGGGATATATTAAGTCATGGAAATACACCAACAAAACTCTGATGAAAAGTTGTATACCTCCATCGAAGACTAAATACAAAATCTCTGTCATTTTGGTGCGATATTGCGACCACAACTTTGAAAATACCGCAAATCAGGAGGTATCGTTCTATGGGGGCTACATGAAAACTTGGACCAATACAAACAATTTTCATTTGGAATTTTTTATACACTTATCGAATTCGAAATATAAAATTTCTGCCATTTCGTTCCGATATTAAGACCACAACCTACAAAATACCGAAAATCGGGAGGTACCGTAGGTACCGAGGATATCACACTAATATTAGAGCATATATTTAATCTTTACATGGACGACCAGTATCATCTACAATTTTCCATTATTTTCAGATTCAGTTTTGGTTTGTTTTTGTTTCATATATTTAAATTTATTTGAATTTTTTCAAGTAACTGTTTTAATAATTCTCCCCTTTCTATTCTCTTTTTTTCTTTAAACCATCGATGACTGTAATTTCCGATCACTGATGCTGTTTTATATGGTTGATTTTTCGGCTTCCGTCTTTTAATGGTGATGATGACGATGATGACTGTATTGATGATACTCTACAAATGCACCATTGCCATCGGTATAACACATCTCTAAACCATATTGGTTTCACAGTTTCATGTTTAAAAATAAACTCACTACTCTACCGCCGGATACATTCACACGGTTACCAAGTTTAAAACGCCTACGACTCGAAGACAATCCAATTGACTGTAATTGTGGCATTTACTCATTATGGCGTCACTACCAACAGCATCCGCAACGTAAGCTCATCACCATAGCATTGACTTGTGAAACACCAGCCGCACTGTATCGTTATGGATTTAACGGATTACAAGAGTCTCATTTCCACTGTAGTAAGTACAATATCCCAAATATTATCATCGAAACCCCAGATGGGCACACACATACATATATGTATGTATGTACGTATAAGACTTTGTTTTCACAAATCCCACTTGTTGGAGTAACTAGTGGCGAACTAGCATTTTTACTGGTTATAAATTATAAAAAAACAAGTAAGAAAAGTCTGTAGTCGGACGGAGCCGACCATGGGATACCCTATACCACAATCCCTGGACAATCGCTCTCCACGGAACTTCTTTTCAATGATTGTAAAAATTTAATTATCAAATATCAGAGATGTAATGTATAATACTTATGACCAAAACCAAAAAGTTATCTAGCATGACAAAGACATTTTTGTAGCAGGAAAGGACAATTTTTGTAGCAGGAAAGGAAACATTTCACGATCATCACCAAAAACTATTCATTTCTATTCTGGCCCGAACCCAACCTCCTTCAAAATTCGTTACAATCGGTCCATAATTGCGGCCTTAAGCTTGTTTACAATTGTACATGGACGGATACACATCGCTAAATCGCTTTATCTCCTCGAGGTAGGAATAAATAAGGGTTCTAGGACGAATATTTCGTGGTGTTACATAAACTTTTGGAGAGACAATATATTGCATAGGATAAAAATGTGGTTCTTTACACAGAACCCATTATATATGAGGCAGTAGGGCCGTTATCTAGCAAACACTTTATTGTAATTTACACCAGAGGAAAGGTCAGTAGGTTTTTCCCATATGTAGGCTACTTTGCGAAATATATATGTCCTCAAGGAATTAAAATATCGACCAAAAATAAAATTTTTATATTTTTCAAACAAAAGTAATTGTCCATTTCACCCGCTAAAGAATATCAGATCATCATTCAAAATTTTTCGACCCATACTCTTACCCGGTGCAAAATTTCGTGACTAATAATTGGCATATATTGAAAGGTCAAGCTTTCCACTTTCAAGAGTATCTCACTTGTCCGGAATGTCACTTCCAGGAATTGAGATATAAGTTGTATATTAAAAATTTTCACAATTTTCACACAAAAGTTTTGGTCCATTTAACCCTTTCAATATTATCCGATCGTCATCTCAAATTGCAAGCTTCTCCTTTGTGATATACTCTTACCTTATTTAAAATTACGCGTAGATCGGACTATTATTGAGACCTACAGAGCCGCTAGAAAATTGGATAAATATTATGTTTTTGGTCCATATCACCCGCTAAATATTTCACAATCATCACCAATAAGAATAGGGATCTATTCTGATCTGAACCCGACCTCCATACAAAATTTCGTGACGATCGGTCCATAATTGCGGCCTGGAGCGTGTTTACAATTTATAATGGACAGACGGACGGACGGACTGACGGACGGACACACATCTCAAAATCGCTTTATCTCGTCGAGATATGAAGATTGGTATACCACATTGGGGGTCTCCGACGAATATTTCGCGGTGTTACATGAATTTTTACCAAAACAAACTTATAATACCCTTTTCTACATTGTGGTATAGGGTATAAAAACACGTAAAATAGTACAAGGGGCACTAAAAACCTTCTGGCCTAGGCAACACGCAGTGTCATTTAACTTTTATTAAAAAGTTTGGCAGTTTTTAGCCAAAGCGTGCTCAGAACAGTTTAACATACGACCATGTGTTGGGTTGTTTACTGTGACTTGAAAAAAATTACTTTGCAAAAAAATGGAATTTACTTTACTCGTCCGGTAATTTTTCACAATTTTCGGCGGGGATAATTACGACAAGAGTGCATTGATCAAATTAAAACTTTATATACCGATAAAGGGCTATCCTATATCACTATGAAAAACTGGTTCAATCGTGGCCAAAACTCGCAAGCCGTGCGTGAACGGATAATACAAGATCGTCATGTTATATACCGTAAGATAGAGGCATCCTTCGTCATTTCTTCCACCAACTACCATTTAATATTGCATGAACACCTGACCGGCTAGATCCGGCAAAATTGGTCAATTCCTCAAAAAAAGGCTCTTGTGGATTGGTGCAAAGAAACTGTGATTAAGAACAATCGGGGTGCTTCAAACAAATAAAACAGGAATCCATCGTTTGGGTCTTCGAAAGCGAGCCAAATCCAACGAAAGTTGTTCATGTAAGAAGCACTTCGAAGAAAATGGTCGCCTGTTTCTTCGGTAAAACTAATTGTGTGGCGATTGTAAGGCTTGAGAAATATATGCTGTAAAAACGTTCAAAACCATGTTTTGGAGATGTCTTAATCAAACAAATGTAAACAACCCAACACATGGTCGTCATGAGTACGCTTAGGCTAAAAACTTTTCAACTTTCCAAAAAAATGTCAAATGACGCCTGGTGACACTGCCTGTTGCCTAGGACAGAAGGTTTTTCAGTGTCCCTTGTACCAGTGGATTTTGCAATGAACCCTTAGCCTATGAATAGAAGATACTAAAAAAGGAGACTTCTCTCACATCAATGAGAGCACGCCGATTCATATTGGCTCAATGATATGGCACCTACGTTTTATAGTCGAGAAGTTTTGCATGGCTGAAATACACCGTCAAAGATTTTAATGATCTGTACAGGGAATTATTTATTTGTTCAAAAAGTTTATTATAATGAAACTAGCTGGCCCAGGTCCGCGTTGCTGGTCCGTTTTTTGGTTTAATTTATCTATTGTTGATACCTCTAGATTGACGATAATTATGTATTCGTTTCGAAAATAAATCGATGTGTTGACGTGACCCTCATATAATGGTTTCTCCAGATTTTATATATTTTACCTTCCACCTTAAGATGGTGGGTATAACTAACATTTTGATTCCGTTTGTAGCACATCGAAGTCTTCGTCGCACAGTGGTTCAGAATCGTTTTTTCCTGGTCAAAACTCTGTAATTTTTGAAATAGAGATATTTTCATAATTATTTTTGTTCGATAACACTTTCAGCATTCCAGCACATAAAAAGCTACCAAATTCGGTATAGCGGTTGCAGAGGAAGTTACAAATTTGAGTTTTTTTTCATATTTTGCATCAAAATAGTGTTTTGAGTTTTTCATATGTCCTAACTATTTAAAAAAAAACAAACCTCAATAAACAATCCATAAAAATACAGAAAATTAAAAAAAAATTGTTTTGTTTAAAAAAAAAAAACTATTTTTTTTCAGAAAATTTAAAATTTTTTCCAAAATTGAAAAAAATACTCCTTGGGTTTTCATAAAACTTTATGTTGCATCAACAATATATATTTTCAGATTTTTAAAATACACTATTTTGCTTTTAGAATATGATTGCTCCTACAATATCTCTTCTCTGCGTGTGGAGTATGATTACAATTGTTAATGGACGGACAGACGTACACACATTTCAAAATCGCTTTATCTCATTGAGATATGAATTTTGGTATGCCACATGGGAGTCTACGACGAATATTTTGCGGTGTTACATGAATTTTCGGAAACCCAAACTTATAACACCCTTTCCACATTGTGGTGTAGCACATAAAAATCCAGCATAGAATGGTCGGTAATGATCCCCGTAGAGCAGTGCCTCCTGAGGATGAGTATTTTCGACGATTTTAGGCATATTCATCAACCGAAATGGCATGGTATTTGTTCACCCTTGGAGGCATAAAACATCTGCAGAAAATTATCGGTATAGTTCCTAGTTATGATATAGCTAACAAAGAACCGTTCCTCTCGATTTTCGACATTTTGGAGGTTTTATTTTCGTTATTTCACGAAATGGCTACAATTTCGTATTTAGCCTTTGTTGTGGGTATAAAACATTCACCCATAGAAAATTCGGTACACGTCCATGTTATTTATATAGCCTTCAAAGAACGGTACCTTCCGATCTTCAAGGTATTTTCATGGTTCTAGCCACATTATTCAAACAAAATAGCAATATTTGGTATTTAGTATACCTTGGAGGTATAAAATGTCCCTGTACATACAAAATTAGGTACATACAAAATTCCAAATGCAAGAAATAGTGCCACACTTTTAGAAAAAGAACAAATAAATGATCTGTTCCAGAACTGCAAGAATCTACTAATTTCTACTATTTTTTCCGATAACATAAAGGAAAAATTTTTATCGTAGTAAAAACTAGTTGATTCTTGCTGGTTATGGAACAGAGCATTTATATAATCTTATGTAGAAACTCATCACATAACCCTAATATTTATATAGCCTACACCGCAATGTGGGGAGGGCATTATATGCTGCTTTTGGTCCAAAGTTTGTAACAAGTCGAAATAATAACAGTAGACCTATGCCTCGACAAGCGGAGTCGATCTGGATTTATGTATGTGTCCGTCTGTTTGTCCATCTGTAATCACGTTTTAAGTCACAATTTTAATCGGGTTGTCATGAATTTTTGGTGGAGGTCCCACAGAGGAAGAAGCCTGTTGATTTTGGTCATGGTCAAATAATAGTCAGGAGTAGGAGTGGAAATAAAGTGATGTGGGGAAATAGTCAACGGGGTATGCCAAAAGAAAATCCTGACAATGGGAGTAATCTAACCTTTATAATGATGGAATGTAGTTTTCGTAGGTAATCAAACAGGAGATTGCGAAAAAGTCGCTGATTATCCTAATTTTCTATTTTTTGTGGATTTTAATTGTAACGACGAATATGCCAGCCTTGATTGGTGGCATATCAACAAAAAATAACCAATATTAAAGTAGACTTTCTCAGCTTTAAATTGGTCTCACTTGTGTTATCAATAGTAGTTAAACACTGAAGATATAGAAAAAGTCTTTCAGCTATCCGAATTTCCAATTTGTGGAATTTACTTTCCATGGCGGATATAGCTGATTTTGTCAGACATATTTCAAAATGTTGATGGTCAAACATGAGAGTTATTGCAAAAAGTGCTAAGATATTTCGAGCTTTCGGACCATGTTAGGAAGAATGGACTTGCCCACGAAAAATATAATAAGTTTGGACAAAATAATACGATCAAGAGAATTGCACGTATAATTTTTTGAAGTTTTGTGGTTTAGCACCGGAAGGAATGAACCGATAATAACCATCTCCCCCGAAAAACTTGTTCACGAGAGCAACATGTTGCAAAAAATCACACCTTTCTGAAAATTCATATTCGAATCTGATCTAGATCTGTTAGATCCTAATCTGGTAGAAATATTAAGGAGTTATCGTGCACAACATTTTTGTGAAATGGGTTGAACTGTTGTGGGAAGCTACCGGAAAGAGTGCAACAATATGGTCCATTATCGAACATGATCTGTGTTTGTTTGATCCGTTCGAGAGTGACTTCGACTGTAATTATGTTGGTTCTGTTAGCCTTAAGTGATATGTAGGCAGCGGAATTTTATGCAACCACAATTTTTGGTGCGAATTTGGCTTCTGATTAAATTGCAATCGAAACATATGACATATGCAAAATTATGCAAAATGCATACATTTTTTCATATATTTTACATATTTTCTTATGCAACAGATATATCAATAATAGGTACAAATATGTTTGTATGTAAAATTTTTCTGTTTAAAATTATTTTCAGACAAGTCAATAAAATAGAGAAATGAATAATCACAGCCTCAACCTTCAAAATACCGAAAATCGGGAGCTATCGTTATATGGGGGCTATATGAAGGCCTGAACCTAAACCGACAAATTTTAGGTGGTTAAGTTGTTTACCCCCAAGGAATACTTAGCACAAAATTTCAGCCATTTTGGACGGATATTGAGGCCACCACCTTAAAAATACCGGAAATCAGGAGGTGCCGGACAATGGGGGCTATATGAAGACGTGGACCTATACCGACAAATTTCAGGTGGAAAGTTTTATACCCTCAAGGCAAACTTAATACAAAATTTCAGCCATTTCGGAGGGATATTGAGGCCACAACCTTCTAAATACCAGAAATCCAGAGGTACCGTTTTACGGGTGCTATATGAAGACGTGGACCTATACCGACACATTTCAGGCGGAAAGTTTTATACCTCAAAATAGCAGAAATCCGGAGGTACCGTTCCATGGAGGCTATATGAAGACGTGGACCTGTACCAAATTTTATGTGGAACGTTTAATACCCCAAATGAAGACCAAATACCAGATTTCAGCCATTTCGGAGGATTACAGTGGCCACAACCTTCAAAATAGATAAAATCGGGAGGTTGCGTTCTATGGGGGCTATATGATGGCGTGGACCTATACAGTGAAATTTAAGGTGGAAAATTTTATACCCCCAACGAAGACTAAATACAATATTTCAGTCATTTCGGTGGGATATTGAGGTTACAACTTTCAAAATACCGGAAATCGGGAGGAACCGTTCTATGGGGGCTATATGAAGACGTGGACCTATACAGACAAATTTCAGGTGGAAGGTTTCATTCTCCCAACGAAGACTTTACACAAAATGACAGCCATTTAAGTGTGATGTTGAGGCCTTCAAAATACCGGAAATCGGGAGGTACCGTTCTACAGGTGCTATATTTAGACGTGGACCCATGTGGACAAATTTCGGGCGTAAAGTTTCATAGCCCTAACGAAGACTTAATACCACATTTCAGTCATTTCGGTGGGATTTTTAGACCACAAATCCTTGTATATATTTTTGTATATGCTCATTTTATGCAAATATGTTCAAATATGTAAAAATATACACGATATGCAAAATATGAAAAAATTTATGGACCTAATTCGTTTTATTTTGTGATAAAACGAGTTTCTATATAATCAGATTTTCTGTACGACCATCCTAACCTTATATGCATTTGCATAGGATTCCGCTGTCTAGTGATATGGTATTATAAGCCAGGGTGCGAATAAGTTTAGTATCTCCAAAAAAGAAATTTCATTCCGTGAACAACTTATGCACGGGGTAGTGGTGTTGGCTATCACATAGTCGTCCCCGTGCCGAATTTAGCCTTTGCTTACATGTTGATTGATCAAGCCTTGCGTATAATATAACTATAGCTATTACTATATACTATGTTCTTGTAACCGCCTCATGCCATCATTGAATACATATTACTCAATAATACTGTGTGCCTGTGTGTAATATAAGATTACTAGATTAATTACTATCTAGGTACATAACTACACAAAAAATTCAAACTTATTGAGCAAGCGGGAAGCTATCGATTTCCATTCAACTACTTTCGCAAAATAGTGATAGTGTTTAAGTGAAGTTCAATCCATTTGGAAAGGAGTAGAAACGTAACGTTTTTCACGTTTGTCTACCTTTCCAACGGTGGCATTTGTGTGTACAGAAATCGGTAATACAGAATGCATCCCACATATATATGTATATATTATGTACATACATGCAATATGATTCTTAGATCTAACATGAACTTCACATTTCACGTCCATACATACATACATATACATTAATGAACAACTACCCAGCAAACCAAATGTCTGACGTCCGACACGTCTGAACAATTTCGGAAGCAAAGTCGTTCAGATTTCGTTCCGATTTCTAAACGATTTTTCGGAGAAGAAACAGTTCAGATTTTGTACCGATTTCGGAACGAATGTCGGTAAAAATTTCCTTTCCGAATTTCCCAAGGATTTTCTTCAGATTTCGTTACGAAATCGGACCGAAATCGATCCAATGTCGCTCCGATATTTCGTTCCGATATTATGTCAACCACTTCATACAACTTTCGTTAAGATATCGTTACGATTTCGGATCAGATATCGGACGTATCGTCCGAATTTTGTTCCGATTTCGTTACGATGTCGGTACGATTGGTTTGCTGGGTAAGCATATGTAAGAGTATACCTTTATCCACACATTCGTAGGTATGTGTGATTGTATGCTAAAATCACATTAGTACTCGAGTAGATGGGGAAATCAGGAAAATCGATACCGATGATATTTTGTGCAAATAATTGCTTCTCGTGAAAAAGCAATTACAGTGAATTACTGATACTTCCAAAAACAGAAACATACCCAGTAAACCAAACGGCCAAAGGAACGAAATCGGCTCGAATTTCTAACGCTCTTTCCTGATTCCCAACGAAAATCCCACCAAAATTCGTAAAAAAATTATATGGAGAGGTTAAAGAAAGGAAGGGGAATTTTTTGCAGCCAACTCGAAAAGAATTCCTATGCGATATCTGTACGATTTGGTGTGCCTCTCTTTGGTGTGAAATTCTTTAAAATTGAGTGTTTTAGGAGGGATCCAATAATGTCGACCATTAAAAATAGATGTAGAAAGTATGTCATACATTACAGAGATACGCGAATAATATGCTTCTTTTACCAAAAATAGACTGTGGAGGCACATCCGCGTTTTTTGAAGAATCTATTTGATGAGAGCTACTGAAATCGGATGCACATCAAAATTGTATGCACATTGCGCGACTTTTATCCACTTTAAGGTTTTTTGCATTGTGTGATGCAACTGACGGCACACGCTAACTGAAACATCGAAATATTGAAAGAGATTGATTCGGATGTGCATTAACTGATTTTAACTAATTCGCGAATAACACTTTTTTTAATTCTCATATAATTTGAATGATTGTAATTTCAATATTACTGTAAATTTCATATTCTCGCATCGGCCAATTTTGTGAACGAGAACGGATTTGAAACCAAATTTGTATACCCTCAGCATTTTGCTACGAGGATATATACACGTTCATTCGGGCAAACTGTGCCTCATCGAAGTAATAGTTTTAGACCCCAAGTATGTTTGGACGAGATGTGTTTCAGACAATTTGGAGTCGATTAAGCCATGTCCGTCCGTCTGTCTGTCCGTCTGGCGAACGAATAAACCGATTTGGTCCAAAATTTGGCGTTAGTAATAGTTTATCCAAACTTAGTTTAAGTTCGAAGATGAGCCATATCGGTCCACTCCTTCAGATACCTCCCCCACAAACGTTCAAAAATATTCGGAAAAATAGTGTTCACGATAACTCTTGACGTGAGTAACCGATTTGGTCCATACTTTGCATATCGTGAAATTTCTACCAGGCATAGATGAGATTCCACCCGCCTTGCATGCTGAAGGTCGTGGGTTCAATTCCCCTGCCAGGCAACTTCCACATTTCAACGGTGGCAATATACCCTTCAGTAATGTTGGCGACATTTCCTGAGTATTTCAGCCATGTACAACTTCTCTAAAAGTGGTGTCTTAAGACACGCCTTTCTGACTCGGCGATAAACAGTAGACCCATATCATAGAACTGATAATATGAATCGGGGTGCACTCATTGAAAAAGTTTCATTTCACGAACGGAACGGGACGGGTACAAAAGTATATGTATATGGGCTGAAAGAGCACACTCTCAGGCATCATTATACGGAAACGAAACTTTTTTCCATGCTGTTCTATAAAAATTCTAACCCACTAAAATTAGAATTTATATGTAGCCAAAATGGTTCATCTTTCTATTACGAAATAATGAAAATAATATATAACGTGTTGAATTCATACATACATATATTCCCACATCCCCTACTCGTAAGGAACAAGGGTTAGTTCGCAATCATATAAATAAATACAGAGGAAAACTAGTGCCCAGGGGAAGTGGTGTATGGTATCACATGGTAGGCCCCTTCCGTCTATAGCCCTCTTTTACTTATTATATTTTCTTTTTAAATTCTTACACCGTGCCAACAGCAATCGAGAAGATAAATATCAATTGCCATGTTACATTTAAAGTTGAATTCGTTATTGAATACCATCAATATACTATTCAGAATTTATGATGAAAAACAATGCTGAAAGGCATTTTAGTCATACGATACATGTCAAAATAATGATCATTCCTATCCATCTCAGCCGTCATCTATACATTCAACAAACAATCCCGTAAATATACGAGGGCAGTTCGGAAACTTCTTAGCCTAGCACAAAAAGCGCGGTATAATCAGAAAAAAGTTATGTGTTTTGGAAACTTCCATCTCTGTTTCGATCTGGCAACTCCTTCATATAGAAACAGGTGTTCAAAAAAGACGCATCCGCAATTTTTTTACAATGGAAAAATTAGAAATGCGTGCTGTCATTAAATATTTACATAAAAAAGGTTTATCGGGACAAGAAATTCATAATGATATGGTGAATGTGTTAGGTGAAAGTGCTCCTTCATATGCAACAGTAAAAAATTGGGTTGCTGAATGTAAACGTGGTCGTACAAGCATTGAAGACAAACCACGTAGTGGACGTCCAAAAACAGCAACAACAACAGAAATTGTAGCCAAAGTGCATGATATGGTATTAAATTGCTAATATCATGGGCATCTCAAATGATCGAGTCCATTTAATTTTGCATGAAGAACTACAGATGAAATAGCTTTCTGCAAGATGGGTGCCGCATTTGTTAACAGTCGATCAAAAACGCATAAGAATGAACATTTCTCAAGCTTGTTTGGATCATTTTAAGCGAAATAAAATTGATTTTAAGTGTCGTTTCATAACTGTTGATGAGACATGGATCCACCACTATACTCCAGAGACAAAAGAACAATCCAAACAATGGACTAAAGCTGGAGGAAGTGCCCCAAAGAAGGCAAAAACAATTCAATCGGCTGGTAAGGTTATGGCAACGGTTTTTGGGACTTCAAAGGTATTTTATTGATTCACTATCTGCAAAAGGGATCAATTAAATGTACAAATTCGAGAAAAACGTCCTGGCTTACAACACAAAAAAATAATTTTTCATCAAGACAACGCACCAGCGCACACGAGTGTTTTAACAATGGCTAAAATCAATCAAATTCTTGACCACCCACCTTATTCTCCTGATTTAGCTCCCAGTGACTTTTACTTGTTCCCAAATCTAAAAAATTCCTTGCTGGCAAGCGTTTTACCTCAAATGAAGCTGCAATTACAGTTGTAAACCACTATTTTGAAGACCTTGAGGAAAACTATTTTAATCAAGGGATAGAATTGCTAGAAAAGCATTGGACTAAGTGTATTGAAAATAAAAATATTTTTGAAAAACTAACTATTCTCTTTCATTAATAGGCTAAGAAGTTTCCGAACCGCCCTCGTACATACGTATGTACATTAGGGTAATGACTTTTTTTACAACCTCATATCCCTGTATCACAGCGTGATGAGTTTATACATAAGATTACATAAAATCTTAATTATAAGGTGATTCGGTGAAAAAAGGTCACGCCTTAAAAGCTTTTAAAGTTTTTATATATGAGCTTTTTTGAATTTGTTTTCAAATCACTTTAAGCACATACGTATATAACTTAAAAGCAGCTTTAGCCACACGACATAAGTGTTTGTTTCTCATCAATCTTTTATGTCATACATATATAAAATGTTTCCATATCAATATTTAAATGGAATAAAAGTTATTTTAGTCCTTAATGGGCAATAGGTTATTCAATCGTCACGGTGCGCCTTAACTAATTTTAAATGGAAGGTGCTTACACCTGGGAAGTTTTTGCAGATTCTGAAACTACAATGCTCATAGATGAGAAATATCAAGAAACAAAAAAAAATCGACGGAGGGATTTTCAAATAAATCGCGATTAAAGTTCACATTTTTAGGGGTTCTTTAGGTTTTCACGATTTTGCTTGGAAACCGCTAGTCCTATGTACATGGGCCTAAAGAAAATGGTGTAGCTGAGAAAATTCTCCACAAGATCGACCTTTATGATATTTTCGTAGATTTTACCGTTTTTGAGATATAGAAGTTCAAATTGAGAAAATGCACTGACTGTATCGCGTCCATATAAAACAATGTAATTACTGCAATTTCCCAAATTAAACTTATATATCTTGAAAATGGTACAACCTAGGAAGAAATAAATCATCCAATCTTGTAGAGATTTCAGTTTCAACATTTTCTTTAGTCCCATTTTGATATGACTTGCGGTTTTCAAGCAAAATCGTGAAAACCTAAAATAACCCTAAAATTGTGAATTTTGATCGCGATTTATTTAAAAATCCCTCCGGCGATTTTTTCTTTTTTTTATTTTTTTCGTTTTTTATTTTTCTCATCTATGAACATTGATGTTTCAGAATCCGCGAAATCTTTGCATGTAAGCGATTTTCGTCAAAAGTTAGTTAAGGCACACTGAGCATGATATTGTTTTATAAGGAGACGATACAGTCAGTGCATTGTCTCAATTTGAACTTCTATATCTCAAAAACGGTAAAACCTACGAAACTACCATAAAGGTCAATCTTGTGAAGAATTTTCACAGCTACAACATTTTCTTTAGGCCATTTTACATAGGACTAGCAGTTTCCAAGCAAAATCGTGAAAACCTAAAGAACCCCTAAAAATGTGAACTTAAATCGCGATTTATTTGAAAATCCCTCCGGCGATTTTTTTTGTTTCTTGATATTTCTCATCTATGAACATTGTAGTTTCAGAATCTGCAAAAACTTCCCAGGTGTAAGCACCTTCCATTTAAATTTGGTTAAGGCACACCGTGTCGTGCAACCGGAAATAATTTTTTGAGATTTTTTTTTTCATTTTACAGTACACGGTGCTCTTGAATTAACATTAAATTGAACTTGCTTACACCTGTGAAGTTTTTGCGGATTCTGAAACTACAATGATCATAGATGAGAAAAATCACTAACGAAAAAATCGTCGGAGCGCGTTTTTTAGGCTTTCACGAGTTTTGCTTTGCAACCGCAAGTCCTATCGAAATGGGATTAGAAAAAATATTAAAGCTTTGAAAATTCTCTACAATTTGAAGTTGAAATTGGGACAATACGCTAACTGTATCGCCTCCTTACAAAACAATGTCATGTAGGCTGCGCCCTAACTAACTTTAAATTAAAACCGCTTACACCTGGGAAGTTTTTGTAGATTCTGAAACAGCAATGTAAATAGATGAGAAAAAAATCCAAAAACAAGAAAAAGTCGCTGGAGGGATTTTTAAATAAATCGCGGCCCAAGTTCACATGTTTAGGTTTATTTTAGGTTTTCGCAATTTTGCTTGAAAACTGCAAGTGCTATCAAAACGAGGCTGAAGAAAATGTTATAGCTGTGCAAATTCGCTAGAGAATTGACCATCATGATTTGTTCTTAGGTTTTACCATTTTTGAAATATAGAGGTTCAGGCACATTTTTATTTTTTTTTTTTGCTAGGTTGAAAATTCTGAAAATTCTCTATATGATTTTCTTTGGTAATTTTTTCATAGGTTGTACCATTTTTGAGATATATAAGTTTATGTTGGGAAATCAAAGTGGTTTGCCTTTGACTTTTGCGCGAGACTTTTTTTGTTAATTAACAGGACAGGGGCCACCGTGGTGCAATGGTTAGCACGTCCGCCTTGCACTCAGATGGTCTGCGGTTCGAATCCCAGGCCAAGCAACATCAAAATTTCAACGGTGGCAAAATTCCCCCTCAGTAATACTGGCGACATTTCCTGAGTAATTAAGCCATGAAAAACTTCTCTACAAGTGGTGTCGTAAGACACGCCGTTCGGACTCGGCAATAAAAAGTAGGTCCCATATCGTTGAGCCAATATGAATCGGCGTGCACTCATTGATATGAGAGAAGTCTCCCTTGTCCCATCTGGGATGTTTGTGGAACAATTATATATATAACAGGAAATCACTTTTGAGAAAAAAAGGGTAAAAAAGTCATTACCCTAATGTACATAACTATTAATAGTTGCTGCAAGCAATGATGAAAACAGAAAATGCAAAAAATATCATTGAAACGTTTAACATCGGCATGAAAACATATTTCCACTATTTTCTGATAGTTCACATCATCACAACTCGAATGTTTTTTTGTTTTTCTTTTTTTGTAATTTTTTTTTTTTTTGCTTGTCTCGCCTTTTCAGAAAAACCGGAAATTGTCACAGCACCACACGACATGCATTTAACAGCAGGTGAAAGCGTTGAATTGCCATGTCGCATGGTTGGAGATCCACAACCGGAAATTATTTGGATGCAAAACACCAACGAAATCTCGCAGGACTATGCGCCGAAAATGCAGGTGATGCCCACGGGCACGCTCAAAATAAACGATGTCAATGCAAATGATATTGGGATTTATGAGTGTATTGGGCGCAACGAAGTTGGCGAGACACGTACACAACCCATACGTATGATGGTGGACAATGACATTCCCATTCATGGACTTGGCAATAGCAACACCAATAACAACAACTATCATTATATCAGCAATAGTAACAACAATAATCAACTATGGAATCAGCCGCAAACACCAGTCCAGCCACTTCCAGTCAGTGCTGTAGAGCATTATGGTACAAATGCCAGACTATATCCGGATTCAATACACAATACCGGCAACACCAACACCAACAACAACAATAACAACGACTACAATGCTGGTTTTGAGGAACAATTGCAACCCTTTAGCACTTGGCACAGGCCCATTCAAACACCAACGCGACAACAAACATCGAGGCCAACGCCAACAACACGACAACCCACAACACAACAACCCCAGCCTCAGGCACCCGTATTTGTTCTCTCGCCCTCAGATGCAATTGTCGCTTTGAATGGCGACCCAGTACGTTTGGATTGTTTGGCTTCTGGTCTACCCATTCCAGAGATACTCTGGTATTTCAATGGTCGTCTGGTGGCACAATCAACCGACGCATTGCGTATTCAAGCTAACGGAAGTTTAGTTATTGTCAAGCCAACACTGCTACAGGCGGGAACATATCGTTGTGAGGCTACCAATTCTCTGGGTAGTATTCAAGCTACCGCCAATATTGATGTAAAAGGTAAGTTTTGTTTGTAGCCGAAAGTGAGAAGGAATTGTATTTTTGTATGATTTAATTATTTAAATCAACTTACAGTGGATAGGTTAACATTAAATTAAGTAAGAATATTACAATTTACAAACAAAGTAATTTTTAGGAAGTTTTTATTTATACTTGTACATACATATGTTCAATAAACATTACACGGTGTGCATTAACCAAATTTAAATGGAAGGTGCTTACACCTAAGAAGTTTTTGCAGATTCTGAAACTACAATGCTCATAGATGAGAAATATCAAGAAACAAAAAAATCTCCGGAGGGATTTTCAAATAAATCGCGATTTAAGTTCACATTTTTAGGGGTTCTTTAGTTTTTCACGATTTTATTGTAGCTGAGAAAATTCTCCACAAGATTGACCTTTATGATATTTTCGTAGGTTTAACCGTTTTTGAGATATAGAAGTTCAAATTGAGACAATGCACCGACTGTATCGCCTCCTTATAAAACAATATCATCCTCAGTGCTCCTTAACTAACTTTTGATGAAAACCGCTTATACATGGGAAGATTTCGCGGATTCTGAAACGGCAATGTTCATAGATAAGAAAAATAAAAAAACAGAAAAAATCGCTGGAGGGATTTTTAAATAAATCGCGATCAAAATTCACAATTTTAGGGTTTTTTTAGGTTTTCACGATTTTGCATGGAAACCGCAAGTCGTATCGAAAAGAGTTTAAAGAACATGTTGCAGCTGTGAAAATTCTCTAAAAGACCGACCTTTAGGTTTTTTCGTAGGTTTTACCATTTTTGAGATATAGAGGTTCAGTTCAAATTTTTTGGTTTTTATCGTAAGTCTTCAAGATTTTGCTTGGAAACTGCAAGTCATATCAAAATAGGACTAAAGAAAATGTTGAAGCTGTGAAAATTCTCTACAAGACTGGATGATTTATTTTTTCCTTGGATGTACCATTTTTAAGATATATTAGTTTAATTTGGAAAATTGCAGTAATGCCATTGTTTTATAAGGAGGCGATACAGTCAGTGCATTGTCTCAATTTGAACTTCTATATCTCAAAAAGGTTAAAACCTACGAAAATATCATAAAGGTCAATCTTGTGGAGAATTTTCACAGCTACAACATTTTTTTAGGCCCATTTACATAGGACTCGCACTTTCCAAGCAAAATCGTGAAAACCTAAAGAATCCCTAAAAATGTGAACTTAAATCGCGATTTATTTGAAAATCCCTCTGGCGATTTTTTTGGTTTTTTGATATTTCTCACCTATGAGCATTGCAGTTTCAGAATCTGCAAAAACTTCCCAGGTGTAAGCAATTCCATTTAAAATTAGTTAAGGCGCATCGTGTTTAGTAAGAAAGATATTCAAATGTTAAACCACTAAAAAAATTGTCTGTCGGTTTTGCTGATAGAGATATCAAAAACCATTAATCTATTATTAATGGGTTAACCCAGACGTCCAGCTCAAAAAATCTAACTTTTCATGTATTTTTTCAAGAACAAGTTAGAACAGCCTATGTGAATCGACACTTTTATCTACAGACAGATCGAATACTGGCTGCAAAACCAAAATTCTTTTTCCCTTTAGGACATTTGAACTTGCGATCATTTGGACCACTATGTCAGGAAGCATAGACTTCGAAAAAACAAAATATCGCTGCGAACAGGAGCATAAGGAGAGGCATCGGTATAATTTTCCAAAGATCTGCACTTAAACAATAATGTTGAACTTTTGTTGGGGAGGAACCATAAGAAAAATACCGATGTGAACCATTTTGGAAATTAAACTACATTTGGGTAAAATATTAGGAGATCCCAATTTGGAACAAATCGGTTGCTCCGTTCAACAGACATATCGTGTACCACTTTAGTGTCATTTTTGAATTTTTTCGGAGGGGGTGTGGTTCCCGAAGTTGTGGACCGACATTGCCCATCTTTGAACGTAAACTAACTTTGGACAAAATATTATAATAGTTTCACAAATATCCCAGGAGGGACAAGGGAGACTTCTCTCTCATATCAATGAGTGCACCCCGATTCATATTAAGCTCAATGATATGGGACCTACAGTTTATCGCCGAGTCCGAAAGGCGTGTCTTAAGACACCACTTTGTAGATAAGTTTTACATGGCTGAAATACTCAGGAAATGTCGCCAACTTTACTGAGGGGTATTTTGCCATCATTGAAAATTTGATATTGCCTAGCCGGGGAATCGAACCCACAACCTTGTGCGGACAAGGCGGGTGTGCATACCATTGCACCACGGTGGCACAGAACATTACGAATGCCGAATTTATTTATTATTTTCTCAGGAAGTAACGACTTGCCCCTGAAAAAAACTTGTACCATAGTAAGGGGCCAGTGAATACAAGTTGTCACAACAAAACTCAAAGCGATTCGAGAAGAGGTCTTAAATTGAACTTATCCGAAATTTTGCATGGAAGGCATACCATTGCAAGGCGTGTTTGCACCACGGTGGCACAAAATATTACGAACGCCAAATTTTAGACCAAACCAGTGCGCTGTGCTATAGTGCGTTCCACTCACTACGCATGGTGCCATAGGGACTTTTACAACTTTCGGGCTACTTTCTCAGGATGTAAGGACTTGCCCCAGAAAAAAACTTGTACCATAGTAAGGGGACAGTGAATACAAATTGTCACAACAACAATCAAAGCGATTCGAGAGGAGGTCTTAAACTGAACTTATCCGAAATTTTGCGTGGGAGGCACTCGAAGGAAAGGACATGGAGTCCATATTGAAAACTCATCTATGTATGGACCAAATCGGTTACTCCCTTCAAAAGTTATCGTGCGCACAATTTTTCCGAACATTTTTAACTTTTGTGGGGGAGGTACCCTAAGGAGTTGACCGATATAATCCATCTTCGAACTTATACTATGTTTGGACAAAATATTACGATCGAAAAATTTTGGAGCGAATGGGCCGATCCGTTCGAGAGTTATCGTGCGCCCCAACCACTACACATTTTCGGGTTATTTTCTCAGGAAGTATGGACGTGCGCCTGATAAAACTTGCACCGTCATAATGGGGACAGCGAATACAAGTTGCAAAATCAAGAATCAAGGTGATTCGAGAGCAGGTCCTAAACTGAACTCTTTCGAATTTTTTTGTGAGAGATACCCGAATTAATTGACCGATTGAATCCACATTGGAACCTCATCTATATTTGGCAGAAATTTCACGAAATGCAAAGTATGGACCAAATCAGTTGCTTCCTTTAACAGTTATCGTGCGCACAAATTTTCCGAAAATGTTCCAACTTTTGTGGGGCAGGTACCGAAAATATTACGAAAGGTCAGTTCGACAGTTATCGTGCGCTGCAGCCAGCCAGACAGACAGACGGACTTTAGCCATGTCTAACTCCAAATTGTCTGAAACGGATTTCCTCCAAACACACTTGGGGTCTAAAACCATTATTTTGATGAGGCACATTTTGCCTCATTAGCATAAATGCTGGGGGTATAAAAACGGGTACATCTAGCACCGCATAGCTTACCACAGACCGACATATCGTGTTATATGTGGCCAACGAGGTTTCTTTATTTGCACCCCAAGTGCAAGGTCCTAAAGGCCTTGTTGCTATATCGCAACTTGTGGCAGATAGCTGTGGCATGCGCGGACCAAGTTAACATGCTGTCGAATGTGACCCTTAGAATCTTCGGTCGTAGATTTCGCGACGGATATTTTTATATGCCTCGCGTGGTAAAGTGTGGTAAAATCAGTTAAATTGGAGTTCTGTGAGTCACAAATGACATTAGAGAAGGTACCTGCCACAAAGATCGATTAACGCCGTCTGGAGGAGGTGTAATGCACAAGAGGTATATGTTAAACAGTTCCTGAGATATCAGCCGCCTTGGAGAACTCCCTGTTTCACTCTACGGGGCTTGGACTTATTGTTATTGAATCCCACGTACAATTGGCGTCCGCACATATAATTTATTATCGAACGTTTCAAAATTGGCCGGATGGTAGTCTGGTAGTCAAAGTGGGGACGAACCCAGGGTGTTTTTTGCTGGCATCCTTGCCTGCCATCAGTAACGGGACCGTCCAGTCCATTTTCCAGACATCGGCAACGATGTGGGTTGCTAACGACAAGTTGAGAACATTGGTGAGATTCTCGGCTCAATACTCATCCAGTTGTTTCAGCATTATCACGGAGATTCCATCAGGTCCCAACGCTTTGGATGATTTAGGGTTATATTGTAAATTGTGGTGGTTTTTCCTCAAAGAGATCTAATGCGACGTAGTACCCTTCCCTTCGCCCTGTCACTCCCGGGGTGCACTTCTTCGGATCAGTCGCCAAACGTGACTGAGGTCCTATCTTCCTTCTTTCCAGGTGTTCGAGGGTGACTTAACCGTTGCCCTTAATTCACTTATTCCGGCTCCAATGTTGCAAATCTTTAGATAATTTGCACACTTGTTCCACACATGCTCTCCGACCAACCTGTTAACTTCCAGTGTCAGCTCACTGACTCTGGGGTCACTCAGTCAGGACGAAGCTCATCACACTCGCTTGCTAATTCCGTCGCCTCTGCTGGGACATTTGATCTCACTTCGGATATTCGACCAGCAGCAATGATAATGTCCCGGAAAGTTATTTCTGCATCAGAAGGTTTGGGTAGATCTCTGAAGCGGTTATTAGAGAACTTTTTGATTAGCCTTCTCATGATTGATGAAAGTGTGGCATTCAGAGTTTATGAAATAGGCCGGTCTGCTGATGGAGACGTGTAAAACGTAGAGCTATCAATCTACTTAGCCAACACTATACCCCTCTGGTCATTTCCGAGAACCGAATGCCATTACTAATGATGAGCATTAAAGTTCCCTTGGGGGCCTATAACCTATAGAGTACAGCTATTTATTGTCGGGATGTATACGTTCAACAACTCTACCTCGGCAGTTCCACACCAGACTACTTCTACGATACATGCCATGTATAGATCATTAGAGCCATACTCAAGCGAGCTAGGTCTGTAGCAGGGTCGTATCCATTCATTCATTTTAATATTATACCCAATTTACCCTAATATTTTTATAACCAACACCAAAATGTGGAAAGGGTATTATAAGTTTGATTTTCCGAAAATGCATGTAACGCCGCGAAATATTCGTCGTACACCCCCATGTGGTATACCAAAATTCATATCACGACTAGATAAAGCGATTTTGGGATGTGTGTCCGTCCGTTAATTAAAATTTGTTTTTCGTTCATATTTATTAATGCCTTCTATCTTAATTTGATATTTACATTATTTTTGACATAATTTAAGTATAATATTAATTCAACAGGGTTCACCCAGTGGTTCGCCCATATAGTATAGTTTTTAGATGTGGTAAAATAGTAAAATAATAAGTTATAATATAGTTGTTATGGATCATTTTATGTATATATGTATGTAGTTCTCAAATGAAATCTTGTGGGACCCTCCTTCTCAGTCTTGTGAAAGTATGGGAGGTTGACTTCAAGTTTGCGGCTAAAGGGTTTGGGTGAGCATCTATTCTCAATTTGTACTTTTGAATTTGATATATTTTTTCTTCATTGACAGTTCTCATGTTTAGTTCTTCGTGCAATAGTGAGGAGCTCCAGCAATTTTGCGTAGTGTTTTGGATTGAAATTGTTGTAGAAGTTTAATTGTTGTATTGGAGGCGGTTCCCCATAGCTGGATACCATATGTCCAAATGGGTTTTATAATACATTTATATACGAGTAACTTATTTTCAAGTGACAGTTTTGATTTGGAGCAAAGTAGAAAATTCATTTTATGGATTTGCAAGTCTAGAGTTTTCCTTTTTCTTTTTATATGAGTGTGCCATTTCAGTTTGTTGTCTAAATGTAGACCGAGATATTTTACTTCTTTTTTCTGTGGAAGCTCTATTTGATTCATTTCAACAGGTGGACAGGTTTCGTGGTTGAGAGTGAATGTTATTTGATTTGACTTTGACTCATTTGCTTTTATACGCCAACACTTAAGCCATTGGCATAATGTGTTTAGATATTTTTGGAGCTGAATGCTAGCCATATTCGGATTTTTGTGTACTGCAAGAACAGCTGTGTCATCAGCAAATGTGCCAATAACAGCAGAGTCAGATTGTCGTAGGTCTGATGTAAATAGAAGGTACAGTACTGGGCCCATAACACTTCCTTGTGGGACACCAGCTCTTATACAACAAAGATCGCTATTTCGTCAATCTCGTGTACGTAGGATTATCTGTTTTGAACGTAAGATTTTATAAACAAGTAATAGTTAATCGGAAGAAGCCGCTTAACTTTGTACAGTAAACCATCATGCCATACTTTATCAAAGACTTGTGATATGTCTAGAAAAGCTGAAGTGCAATACTGTTTTGATTCAAATGCAGTATTTATTGTTTCAACTAAACGATGAATCTGCTCAATTGTTCCATGGTTCTTTCTAAAACCAAATTGGTGTGGTGGGATAAGCTTTTTCGCATCGATTATCGGCATGAGTCTTTTAAGAAACAGAGACTCAAGAACTTTCGAGAGTACAGGTAAAAGGCTAATTGGCCTGTAAGATTTTACTTGGTCCTCAGGCTTTCCAGGTTTTAGAATCATTGAAATTTGGGCCACTTTCCATTGTGGAGGAATGAAATTGCGTGTTAAACATGCATTGAAAATGTAAGTAATAAGGTTAATACCCTCTTGTGGGAGTTCCTTCAGGACCTTCGGAGTAATAAGGTCATAACCCGGGGCTTTCCCAAGTTTTAAGGACATTATTGCTTTAAAAACTTCATTTTTGGTAAACTTTTTAATGGGCAAATCAAGTTGATGTGTTTGTTTTATGTAACTTTGGATGTAATTTGGAGTTTCGTCAAAGTTATTAGGTGTAAATACTTCATATAAGTGATTTGCAAACGTTGTTGCTTTTTCCAGGTTACTTTTAGTCCAGCTATTATCTGGCTTTCTAACCGGATAGTTGGCCTTGGGTTGCTTTCCCACATTTCTAGTTATCTTTCACAGCGAATAGTCCGTGGACATTGTTGGGCCCAAATTTCTGAGTTCTCGCTCAGTATTACAGTCATTTATGCTTTTCAACAACTTTTGTAGATCAGAAGTAATTTTGTTTAGTATTCTCTTGTCATCTGGAGATTTAGTTTGTTGCCAACGTTTTTTTGCCTTTCGTTTTTCTGATATTTTCCTCTGTACTGTAAAGGAAGTGTTTGGGCCTTTTTCGAAGCTGGTCTTGGGTGTGGAATTCCACGAAGCCATTTGGACAACGCGGATGAGATGTTCAACTGCATCCGTAATTTCATCTTCTGTTTTGAGAGATAGCTTTTGATTTAATGTATTGCTGATTTGGTAACGAAACAAATGCCAGTTAGTCCTCTTATTATGGAGTTTACATGTTTGGTTTTGCAGTATATGTTGTGAATGTAGGATTAGAGACACTGGTGAGTGATCTGAAGACAAGTCATGACTTACAACACATGTTTGTGAGTTTGTTGGAATACCTTTGGAGACACAAAAGTCTTTGAGATCAGGTGATTTATTTAAATCTGTTGGCCAGTAGGTAGGCGAATTGGGAGAAATAGTTCTTAGGTTCAGGTCTTTTATTGCCCAGTAAAGTTGTCTACCTTTTGGTGTTGTAAGACGTGATCCCCAGTGTACATGCTTTGCGTTATAATCTCCGCACGCTATGAATTTGTTTCCAAGAGTTTTGAAGAAACTAATGTATTTATCTTTTTTAATATTATTCCTTGGTGGACTGTAGAGAGATGTCACTGTAAGAGGACCATGTATAGTTTGTACAATAATATTTGTTGCTTGAATTTCATCTGTGCAATAGTGAGTGCCTTGGTGATGTTTTATTGACTCCTTTATTAGTACCCCTGATCCACCACGCGCCTTACCGGATGGGTGCATCACTTGGTAGAAATCATATTTTGGGATGCAAAAGTGGTGTTTTTCAGTAAAATGAGTTTCAGATATAAGAAGTATATCAACTTTGTTGGATTGTAAGAAATTTGTTACTTCTAGAGTGTGTTGTGACAGGCCATTTGCATTCCAAAATATATTTTTTTAGAGAATCCATTATTTAAATATATGAAAGTTTTGCAGAGATACTTGAAAGTAGATTTGTCATTTGTTGCATTAACAAATTTAGCCCATTGAGCATTTCATGTATTTCTGGAAGTTTATTAGTTTTTGGCTGGGGGTTTTGTGGTAGATTTTCAGAAATTTGTCTGTTTTTTTGTACGGTGCTTTTAGCAGCATTTGAATACGACACATTTTCTCTGCGTTCCGCAGGAATGGAAGAATTTTGTGATTCCACCTGTTCATTTCTGGCTTTTCTGAGTGAGGGATAATGATGAGTATAGATTTGCTTATAAACCGAACAACCTTTATAATTTGCAGGGTGGTTTCCATTACAAAGGGCACACTTAACCTCATTTGCCCAGTTCTTCTTTGGACATGATTTGCTTTCGTGATTTCCTGCACATTTTATACATGTGGGCTTCTTTCTACAATATGTTTTTGTATGACCATATTGTTGGCCGTTCGAACATTGGGGAACAATTTTTTTGGGGCGTGGTGGCTGAAATTTGACTTTATTGGCTAAGATATCTTTTACATTGTATATATCTTTGTTGTTTGGTTTACTTAACAGTATCAGTTCAAATAGAGGAAGTGGCTCTTTTGTGTATCGGCTTTTAATAAAATTAAAATTGTAATCAAACTACAGGTCGCAATTACAGACCGATCGCATAATTTTGTATGGAGGTCAGCTTCGGACAAGAATGGACACATATGGTTATTGTGAAATATTAGGGGGTGAAATGGACCAAAAACAAAATTCGTATCCGATTTTTAGCGGATATGTACATCGCAATGGTTTTTTTAGTATAATGCCTATATCATTATTCCTGCAAGATATATTCCACACCCGTAAGTTATATTTAGAAGAGGAACTCTTGAATTTTCCATTGGTGCCAACTATGCTGATGTACATACGTGTTCAGATAACATATTAACAGCCAGGGTTTCGAAGTCGGAGTTGAGCAATTTTGCTGAAGTCGGAGTCTGAGTCAAAAAAATAACTGGACTCCGGGCAATTTTTTCTACATTATAGAAATATAACATTAAATTGGGGACAAAAATTTTTTTTCAAAAAATCATTATTTCTTTTGAAAGAAAAATATAAAAAAACAATTAACCAAACGGTATATTATAATTAGATAGAGTTCGATTCACAGGCTATCTACTATCCTTTGAAGTCAAATTTTTTCATCTCTATTTTGATTACAAAATGAATGTTGAGAATATTTTATGGTCCAGTTGATGCTTTTTTTTGCAAGCAAAAGTAAAGTTCTATGATATTCGAATTATAATTGCACGAAGAGAAAAAATATGATTGATCCTTCAATATTCGAAGAGCAAAATATGTATTGTAAAGATATTGTTAGATTCGATTCTGCATGTAGTATTGTGAGTCCAACAATCGTTTTTGGTTATTACAACAATTGTTTTTGTCATATCCAAAAACAGTTGTTGTCATATGTAACAATAGTTTTTGTTAATAATGTGGTAAAATCCCAAATGCGAGAATAAACTGGTCGTGTGAACAGTGTTTGAAATACGTCTTGTAGAAGGTATGTTCTATAATTATGTAAAATTTGCTATATTTTATGGATTTTGATTCAAAATAAAAAATAGATTAAATGTAAAATAGGCATCTGAGTTGCAAATGTTTTCAGCAGCATTCTTACATAATATTTCATTCTTAATGTTAGAATTCGATTAGTAATTCGTTTCATTTCATTTGCGATTCGAATTGTTCCATTTGTAATTCAAAATATTCATTTTTCTTTTTTATTGATTTATTTTGATAATAAAAGTAAATAAGTTTTAACAAATAACACAGCCAGATTGAATCATTTGTAATGTGTATTAATGCAATACCTGACCACAACTACGTTCACCTTTGTCTGTTGAACATCACATTTTCATTACTATTACCTGCATTGTAAACGCAACCAAGTAAAAAAGTCAATTCCAGGTCAAATTCATTATAAGTGGATTAAAAATCATTATTAAATTTACGAATACTGCATCCATCTGACAATAAGTATTACAACTATACTGTTGTTTGTATTTGTATTGCGTTGGAAATATCCACATGATGGTAACAGCAGGTTTTAAAGTCATAATTCATAACAACCAACGTACAATACGTACATAAATACAAGTATGTACATTGTATGCTGAATTGAATGAATATACCAGACAACTATTATTATTTTTATTTATTTTTTTCTACATATGTATGTTTGTCATACGAGTAACTCATACAATCATACAAAATCCCAGTAAACAAACAATTTTCTGAATTGTCAGTAATCTGAAAAATAATGGGTTATTTTTTCAAAAGTTCACAATATAAAACTACTTACTTTGTCCATTACTAAATAATGAGTAGGGTGGCACAGAACTTGTGTGTCCGACTACAAATCAAAATTTCGAAGAGTTGGTGCTCTTAGCGTTTAAACAACCCTTAATGTTCGTTCTTACGCGTGTCACAGTGTGCAGTATGTTTGGCTACAAATCAGAAGATCTCATGTTCAAATCCAGCAAAGAGCAAAATAATAATGTAGAGGGTGTTGACATTTAACACAAATTCACCTCAACTATTTTAAAAATATAGCATATATTAGTTAGCTTACTTTTCAACTTCTATTGGCCATAGATATACATATTGCCAGCGACATGTCTTTGTTAAAATAATGGGTTTTTAGAGTGATGTGTAAGTAGTTACGACTACTACAAATTACATTGCTATTGGTAATGGAAGTTTTTGCTACGTATCGGTGAGAAAATTGTAGACTAAATAAAAAATTAAATCAAATAAATTACACTATTATACATCAAAAATAGTTGGAGGACGATACTAATTGTGAAAAACAATAAATGAGATTGAAAAATTCCTATTAGACAGTGCAAATGACTCCATTGTGCAATGAAACAGTCGATATAATGATGTCTGTTGAAATCAGAGCTCGCAATGTGCCTTATTTTGAAGATTTAGCCTCATTATACCAACGAAATGACTAAAATTTGATGCTTAGGCTGCAACAGTTGGAGGACCGGTTCTAGAAATTTCATATATTCTAGAAAGTTGTTTTTTGAAATCATAGGTTTATACTGTGGTAAGAGGTATTATTTTTTTGTACATTTGTATATAAAGTATATAAGGAAACGATACAGACCCATAGTTCCTTTTAGGGATATGCATAGAATCATTTCCTGTATTTTTGTGATTAACGTACAGGTAACAATTATTATCCTATTGTAGTAAAATTTGTCATATGTTTGTCCGAAGGATCCCATCAAAAATTTGGATCCGGTAGTCATTACAAAGTAATGTAAACAAGCTTTTTTTCGCATTACAGGTAATCCGAAAAGTAATGGGTTACTTCTTAAAAAATTTACAAGGTAAACCTAATTACTTTACTCCTCCCTAAGTAATGACGACGGTGGCACAGTGAGTGTGTGTCCGACTATAAATCCTAGGGTTGTGTGTTCAACGTTCACTGTCGGAACGCGAGTTTTTTTAATTAAAAAATAACAGTTCGTGGTGAACATGTGCACTGCACATTTAAGTTCTCAACCAACCCTTAATATTCGTGTGCGTGGCATAGTGTGTAGTGTCTTTGGCTAGAAATCAGAGGGTTCGTGGGTTCAATTCGGGCAGACAGCGAAATAAAATAAAGTAAAATAAAAGTAAGATGTGTGATGAAATTAAAAACAAATTCTCTACATCAACTGTCTAAAAATAGAATTTTTTTCACCTCATCTTCTAGTGGCCACAGAATAACTAGTTATTCTAGTGGTCATAAAATATCTACAAACTGAGTGCGACATGCCCTTGTAATAATAATGGGGAAGAAAGGGGGTTTGAGAGTAGTTACATCTGCCAAAAATTCCTTACGAAACCCATGATTTTGGGAGGACTTTTTTTGCTGGGATCAACCTCTATTGCTTTTGGTAATATATATGTATATGGTATATGATGTACAAAGCACGCTATGTATGTCCAATTTCAATGATATTTGGAATGGAATAAAGTTTATATTGAAATCGGTCATACATATATGTATATTGTCAGCAGGGACGTACCCAAATTTTGTCTTTGAATACTATTTCTGAGAGAAACTGCCAGTAAAATCTGAGGAACTTTATTGTCATTTCATTCCATTTTCAAATAATAAAGAAACATGGAATTCCGTAACAAATATACTCCACATTGATATGCTATATTCGATATTTATATAGGTCTCCATGTCTCAGTTATCTTCAATTTTAACTAGTTCAGTATTCTGTGAATGGAAGAGCACGAAATGAAATGTCTATGGGGCTAATTGTACCATATATCGGTTTTCCGTGAAGTATATCTAGCTAAAATGTTGTAATCTTATTTTAGAAAAATGTTTTGTTAAACAGTAAGTAGGAGAAAATAATGAAGAAACATTAATTCTGGTGGGCGAAAACAACCGTAAAGGAAAATAATGCTGGAACGTTGGATACAGTGTATCAATATCTTCTGTATCTTGTATTGTCTTTGAACTAATGAGGTTATTTTCACTTTGAGACAAATGTGCCTCATCGAAAAATTGGTTTTAGAATCCACACATGTTGTAGGCCCATTCTATATGAACCACATGATAACTCTCGAACGAATCAACCGATTTGGTCCAAATTTTGGATTTCGTAATATTATGTCCAGACTTTTAAATAAGTCATATTTGTCCACTCCTTCAGGTATCTTCCCCACAAAAGTTCAAAATTTAGTTTCAGATTTTGATTATATCGGACCATTCCCAGCAAAAATTCGGATCCATTAGTCATTACGTAACCCATTACAAAGTAATGTAAACAAGCTTATTTTCCCATTACAAGTGATCTGAAAAGTAATGGGATACTTCTTAAAAAAATACAATGCAAACCTACTTACTTTGCTCCTCACTAAGTAATGAGGACGGTGGCACAGTGAGTGTGTGGCCGACTATAAATCCTAGGGTTGTGTGTTCAACGCTCACTGTCGGCAAGCGAGTTTTTTTAATTGAAAAATAACAGTTCGTGCTGCACATGTGCACTGCACATTTAAGTTCTTAAGCAACCCTTAATGTTCGTGTGCGTGGCATAGTATGTAGTGTCTTTGGCTATAAATCAGAGGGTTCGTGTGATCAACTCGCATAGCGAGCGAAATAAAATAAAAGTAAGAAGTGTGATGAAATTAAAAAAAAAAAATCTCTACATCATAACTAGTTATTCTAGTGGTCATAAAATAACTACAAACTGAGTGCGACATGCCCTTGTAAAAATAATGGGGAAGAAAGGGGGTTTGCGAGTAGTTACGGCTGCCAAAAATCCCTTACAAAACCCATGATTTTGGGAGGACTTTTTTTGCTGGGTTCCTTCAAGTACCTCCTACACAAAATTTCAACAACACCATCGGTACATCCCTCACAAGAATTCAACATAACTGCAGTTTACGGGCTGTTTGAGGATCCCTTGGGCATTCTGCTTGTGGTCTTGTTTACAGCGATATTCCTTTTTTCATAGTCAAATCCATGCTCCTTGACATAATGGAAAAACTATACTGCGATCAACTAAAATGGCTGGTGGGCGTAATAACTATCGAAAGGAAAGGCTCTCAGGTTCATTCCATCAGATCGACAAAAACTTTAAAATACCAGCAATCGGGCTGTATCCTTATATGGGAGCTATACCTCGAAGCGGGTCTTTGTCCAAATTTTTTATGACATCAATGGTAAACCTTACTGGCAAATTAAAGCTATCATAGCTAAACGTCAAAATATCTGAAATCGGGCGATAGGTTATATGATGGAGGGTACACAAATGTTTGAATTCCATTTTCCTATATATCGCTAAATCAGTGTCCTGCAAAGATTTGAATTTTACAGAGTCCTAATACTTCTACATTCACATTAATAACGGTAACATTATACCAAAAGTAGAGAATTCTGCCTGAAGAAAAACCAAGTTATTTTTTAAATTGTATTTTTTCAGGACTTGGCAAAAAGTTGCAGAAAGTTGGTTTCTGACATTGTTCGACCATGTTTTGGCAAAGGCCAAACATGAATTTCGTAGTCTCAAACATTACTGCGAGTAGGATTCAGAGTCTATGAGCCGTCCTTTTTCCTTAATGTAAATTTCTGCATTTTTTAGTTGGCTTGCAATAAAAGAGTATTATTTTCTATTATCGACACAATATCTGTTATGAAATCCTAGATACCTATTCAAAGAAGTCGTCGTCGAATAAATATTATAAAGTGAGTTAATAAAATGATATGTCAGGTATGCAGTAAACTATCATTAAAAGGTTTATAAGATGGCAATAAATTTTAAATGTCAAAGATTTTTTCAATTGAAAACATTTTGAAATATGGTACTGAAAAACAAATACTGAGTTAATAAAATTACCATGGTATGCAGTTTACCATTAAAAGCTTTAAAAGATGGCAATAAAGGTTAAATATCAAAGATTTGTTCAATTTAAAACTTTTTGAAATATGGTACTGAAGTTTGAGTGTGATAACTCGATATGAACATCAAAGAAGAAAAAAAACGTTATGTTCAGAACGTTCTTTTTATAACCTCCGCGACATTTAACCACTTTGTTTCTCTATTCGACATATTCGCGAATTAAAAAATACAGGGATTGCAAATCCATATACAGCCGATGTTCTAAAATATATGCTATGATCTTCGAAATACTCAAAATTTTGCAATAATGAAAACAATGAAAATTCTCTGCGGGAATTAGAACTTAAAATGCCTATTCAGGGGGAAAGTGGTTAACAAATTTACCAGGCCGAAAATCTATATGGTTAACAAGAACAAAATACCGAAAACCGGAACTTTTTGTCGCACAGTGCGAAATATGAATAATTTAGCGGAACTTTACTAATAACTTTTAAAGGAAAGGACGTAGAATTTGAATTTTTAATCGGCTTTCTCCTATCTGTTTCAAAGATATCCTTCCTCTTCAACGCGAAAGCTTAAATTTTTTTGAGTTATGGAATTTATATTTAAAAAACTTACAAGTTTAAAAACACAATTTAAAAATCAGAACGTTCATTTTCGATTTAGAAGGTTGTAATTTATTGAGGCAAATATGGAAAAAAATGTTTGTCACTTTGTTCCATATTGTGTACAATATTTCACATTTGTGTCATAAGTGCGGATATGGAACAAATCCAATACGTATTCCTCTATATTTTTGCAAATATGTTCTACATACTATTATTAATAATTCAAGTCAAAAATATAAATATTTTCTTTAGTCAGCTCCACAAAGTTGTGACGCAAAACATTAAAATGCAATTATCTCAAAATGGGAAAATCAGCGGATAGAAAACTTATGTACAAAATATTTTCAATATAGGTTCGCGTTTTGGTATAGCCCCCAATGAACAGTACCGGTCGATAGGACATATTTTAAATGTTACAGACACATTTTCCAACGCATTTGGTTATATTTTGGCATTTTATGTTCTTCGTAGATAGAAAACCGCGTTTTGGTATAGCCTCATATGGCGGGTTCCCTCATATTAGGTATTTTAAAGGTTAAAGACAAAAATTGTAACCGATTTTGATGCAAATGACAATTTTATGATGTTAGTGAATAAACAACTCCCACACACAAAAAAATATCAACATAGCTCACTTTTGGGTGAGGCCCCGCAAACCTACACATCCATTAAGGAGTAAAATATCGATATTTTTTGTTTTCATCTGTATCTATACTGTTTATTGGTCTATTCAGCAGGTCTGTACCATTAATTTTATTAATAATGTCTCTCAGATCAAGTTCAGGTTGGCACTGCATTACAATTTTCAATGTATATTGGTATTTGAAACCACAACATCTAAAAATGTTGCACTATATATAAATCACCAACATTTACAGGTCAAAACTATGAAAAATTGCGAAAGGTTTCTTAATTTAACAGAATTCATCATTTGTTAGAATTAGTGAATCGATTTCTTCAAAACATAGGCAACAATGGCGTTCATTGCCGCGTGTACCTATCACTTTTAGAAAATGCAATTAAATGAAATTTCCGAAGTCATTTTAAAAAATCTTGAATATCTCCGAAGACTGCGCATTTCTGTATTATAGCTTTGCAAACAGAGCAGACCCTGATCTTTCTATCTTTTATATATCTTAACATGGGAATGTACGGGACTCACTTTTGGAATGTCCACGGAAAATAAAAAAAAAATTTGAAAACTTCAAAAAAACACTTCTTTCCGATTAAAATTGCACGAAAACAATAAGAGTTTTTTAAATTTTTTAAATAGTAAAATTTTATAATTGTTTTGTAAAATATTAACAAAAATAAATCATGACATACTGACCTACCATTTGTCCGCGTCACTCCATTTTCTTTAATGAATCGAAAATATATTTCTTAGAAAAAAAATATGATACAAAAGTGAATCTTTAAGTGCATTTATAAATCTTTTCGCGGAATAAGTTGCCAAACTGAGTATGGACCCTTTGCAGTGGAGTACTTAGCTACCGAATTCAATAAAAAATTCTTTAATTTTATATACTTTCAAAATCGGAACAAAATTCGGACGATACGTCCGATGTCTGATCCGAAATCGTAACGATATCTTAACGAAAGTTTTATGACGTGGTTGACATAATTTCGGAAGCAAATGTCGGTGCGACATCGTATCGATTTCGATCCGATTTCGTAACGAAATCTGTTCCGAAATCTTGTTCCGATATCGGAAAGAAATCGGTACAAAATCAGAACTATTTCCGCTCCGAAAAATCGTTTAGAAATCGGAACGAAATCTGAATGACTTTGCTTCCGAAATTGTTCAGACTTGTCGGACATCCGACATTTGGTTTGCTGGGAAACGTCAAAATAAATGACACAATATATACCAGGGATGCTCAGAATAGTCGGTGTATTAGTAGTGGTAAGACACTCTCCCCATTGCTAAGCAATGGCAAATCAGAAATAAAGAGAGAAAACGTGTGGTTTGTTTTTACGCTACTGTAAGGAAGCGAGCATCAATGAAATAACCAATAGTAGAGTTGGGCAATGTGGTTCCCGGAGCGGATCGATCTTTCTAGTTCCTTTTCCCAAAATGAACTAGTTCCTCAATATAGTTCCATAGTTCCAAATAGTTCCGAGAGCGATATAGTTCAATGAGTGGATGAATGAATGAGCCTATATGAATTATCGTTCTTTTTGTTTCCTTCGTACCAAATAGTTCCGAGAGCGATATAGTTCCATAAATCTTTCTGAATTATCGTTTGGTGGAATTGACATAATAATAAATGAATTGCAGCGATGTAATGCGCATGTCATTTACGTTTATTTGGCAATGTGGCAGAATCTGAAAAAATAACCACAACGAAAAAAGATCGACGTAGGTGTCAAGGATTTTACTCGAATTTTAGAAAAGTTAATTCGAGATTTTAAAAAGAAATTTCACTATATAAAATTCTTCACAAGATTTATTTTATTTAATGATGTAAATGCATTTGCATTTACATATGCTCAGAAATTCACTTGCTGAAAGTAGAAGAAAAGAAATGATTAGTGGAATACTTGCTGCTGCTGTGATGTTGTTCGTTCTGAAGTCAAAGTAGGAGAGAGCGAATGTAAATTTTGGCACATGCATTGAACCCAAAATTCCTCACAAAATATTGATGAGGTAAAAGTGGTGAACTTCATCACCAGAAAACACCTGAGCCTCTAGTCACGCCATGATAGGTTTTAATACTTGGATAGTAGTGAAACTTTAAAGCAATCATAGCGTTAAGTGAGGCCAATGTGTTTACGAGGGATAAGCATAAAGCAAAGGCAAAAATACCACTCTTTGTGTCGAGGGACAGAGCAGGTAAAAAATAACAAAACATCCCATATAGCAACAGTGGCAAAGCAGGTTGGGCTGCCAAATAAGATCCACATATCATTTCTTTGCTCTACCACCAGCATTTACACTGTTGGTAATTGCATTTTGTACAATATGTTAATGAACAATAATAATTAATAATTATGCACACGGTGTGCCTTAACAAATTTAAATGGAAGGTGCGTACACCTCGGAAATTTTTGCTGATTCTGAAACTACAATGCTCATAGATGATAAATATCAAGAAACAAAAAAATCGTCGGAGGGATTTTAAAATAAATCGCGATTTAAATTCACATTTTTAGGGGTTCTTTAGGTTTTCACGATTTAGCTTGGAAACCGCTAGTTCTATGTAAATGGGTCTAAAGAAAATGTTGTAGCAGAGAAAATTCTCCAAAAGATTGACATTCATGATATTTTCGTAGGTTTTACCGTTTTTGAGATATGGAAGTTCAAATTGGGACAATACACTGACTGTATCGTCCCCTTATAAAACAATATTATGTACAGTACCCCTTAACTAACTTTTCATGGAAACCGCTTACACATGGGATGTTTTTGCGGATTCTGAAACAGCAATGTTCATAGATAAGAAAAATAAAAAAATTGAAAAAATCGCCGGAGGGATTTTTAAATAAATCGCGATCAAAATTCACAATTTTAGGGATTTTTTAGGTTTTCACGATTTTGCTTGGAAACCGCAAGTCGTATCGAAATGAGTCTGAAGAAAATGTTGTAACTGTGAAAATTCTCGTAGGTTTTACCATTTTTGAGATATAGAGGTTCAGTTCAAATTTTTACTTTTTTATCTTAAGTCTTCAAGATTTTGCTTGGAAACCGCAAGTCATATCAAAATGGGACTATAGAAAATAGTGAAGCTGTGAAAATTCTCTACAAGATTGGATGACTTATTTTTTCTAGGTTTTACCATTTTCAAGATATGTAAGTTTAATTTGGGAAATTGCAGTAATGACATTGTTTTATAAGGAGGCGATACAGTCAGTGCATTGTCTCAATTTGAAATTCTATATCTCAAAAACGGTAAAACCTACGAAAATATCATAAAGGCCAATCTTGTGGAGAATTTTCTCTGCTACAATTCATTTTCTTTAGACCCATTTACGTAGGACTCGCGGTTTCCAAGCTAAATCGTGAAAACCTAAAGAACCCCTAAAAATGTGAACTTAAATCGCGATTTATTTTAAAATCCCTCCGGCGATTTTTTTTGTTTCTTGATATTTCTCATCTATGAGCATTGTAGTTTCAGAATCAGCAAAAACTTCCGAGGTGTAAGCACCTTCCATTTAAATTTGTTAAGGCACACCGTGTACATCAAATAACATACCCAATAAATATAATTAAATTAATGAATATAAATTAATTTAAAGTTGTGACGATATAAAATAAAAAATATTATTAATATTATTAAAAATATTATCATGAGTTATATTATATTATACAAATATAATGTATTATAAAATATTTCCACAACATAGGTGATAAATTAAAGGAACGAGATGAACAAAAGGAACTATATATGCAAAAGGAACTATATAAAAGCAAGAGCTGGATACAGTTCCAATAGTTCCTTATTCGGAATAGTTCACAACTCTAACCAATAGCCACATGTTACTTGCTTATGCTGACGACATTGACATCGTGGGCCGTATGAACAACATAATGAACATGAACAGAGGCCTTTCAAATTTTTTTAACAAGGCTGTCGTCACCCTTTTTGAATCTGACCATTTATGGTGTCAATATAAGCACATAAGTTCTCAATTTGTAGTATGTCGACAACAAACGTGCTCACTTTGACCACGGTACGTTGTACCTTTTTGAAACCTTTCGAAGAAATTTTCTCTCGAACACATCAAGATCTGCCTCATCTGTCCGCAGATAGTACACCCAGAGAAAAAGTGTCACTAAACTGACTACATCCGTTGTCAGTAGTGTATCAACACTGAAAAATTTTGGTGGAGAAATTTTATGAACACTTGGAATCTCAAGTTTGAAGTAGTTCAAAAATTGTTACTAATATCCTCAAACTACCGAAAATCAGGAGGTACCGTTATTTGGGGACTATACCAAAACATGGACCTATGTTGACAATTTTTGGTGGAGAAGTTTTGTGACCACTGGCAATCTGAAATGTAAAATTACAGGCAGTTCGGCCACATTAGACCTGAGCTGCTAAGGTCCGCATTTTAACACGTTATTTAATGGATTTTACTGTAACTAGCATTTATTCAAAAATGTATCAGCAAGTGCTCTTTGCAATCATAAGGACGACCCTCTAGCAAGTCACCATAATTTTTTAAATGGTGGATGTATTATATCACTGATCTAAAAATAGAATTTTACTGTTTTCATGTTTGATATAAAATAACTCTTCCTCTGCTTAGATACTCGTAGATCTAATGTTTATCCTCATGTTGGAGGGCAAATTGTACAGACTTAACCCCAATCAGAAAAGCTGACTAATAACTTAAAATATTCGTAGTATGTCTTAGACGATTATTTGTAAAAACCACAAATTTGTATGTACATAAGCATATGTATGTATGAATGTTAACTTTTTGTAGTGTTCGAATCTCTGACTGTATACCACATATACTATTATGATAATAATTGTAATCAAATTCAGGCATTACAGCAGCTGTGAAGGCGTATTCAGACATGAGCATCACCACTGCTACATGTTTTAGTCGGTGTTACATTTGAACCGCAAATGATGCTGTTCTTGCCTTCGGTTTCTGTTTTAATTGTATACGTGTTTTTTTCGAGATTTTATTTGTAACAGCTTGTTCCAGTAGTTACTTGCATTTTGGGAATGTAACATTACCCAGTCCGTTGCCGAGAAATAACCGTAACTGCCCTGACTTTTTGATGACTGTAATTTGGAATGTAATTGTTATGAGTGGTTAGAATTGTGGCACGTTTTTTGTCTCTTCAGTTGCATGCAATTTATGCATAATTTATGTATTTAATTGACTTGCAACAATATTGCGGTTTATCATTCGAGTCGAGAGCACGCACATACACACAGACCATGCTCAATATCTGCATATGAATAAATATATAGATAGGTATATATGTTGTATATGCACAATAACCACATATAGTAAAACAGATTGTCTGATGTAAATATTAATTAAAATATTCCTAAAAAATATGAAATGTATGTATATAGTTTTGAATTTGTGTATGTACAATAGGGATGTCATTTTTTGCAAAATACTGCCACAAAGTATTTATAACTTGCTTTAAAACTGTTGCTTCTCATTATATGGGAATCAGATTAAATGTTTTTGATTCGATTTAATATTTAAGATTAAAAAAATAAAAGTGTTGGTGTTTTAACATCATCCTAAATTTCCTGCAGCCCCATAAACCGTTGGTGTTTCTATATTTGCATTAACTCCAAAAAATGTATATCACCAATGTACTTTATGTGCAATCAACTGCTCGGTGTAGCATTTTGGTGCAATTAGAATAATATTTAAAATTAATGGATTCTTGTTGCTACATTTTTTGGAAAAAATATAAATGTTATTTGAAAACGCAGATTATAATTGCTATATAATCTTAAACAACAACAATAAAGTAAAATATGTGTGTAATTTTAAACTAAAACTACTGAAACAAATTAAAACAAGTAAGATTGGCGTTAAGTTCGGCAGGGCCGAACTTGTTTAACCCTTCACCACGACTTGTATTGAAGTGAAACAGAACAATTAGTTTCCTTTCGTTAACGAAGTACAAAATTCCAGCAATTTCGATAAAACCATGTGGCTACCTTCCAAAATACCGAAATTTGGGAGGTACCGTTCCATGGGGGCTATGTGAAGGCTTGGTCCTGTACGGACAAATTTCGATGGGAAAGTTTTGTACTACGAACGAAGACTAAATACCAAATTTTCGCCATTTCGGTGGAATATTGAAGCCACAACCTTTAAAATGCGGAAAATCTGTACAGTTCTATGGGGATAATATGAAGGCGTAAACTATGCTTACAAATTTCAGGTGGAAAGTTCTGCACCCCCAAGGAAGACTAATGGGATAGGGACTATATGAAGGCGTAGACTAAAGCGACAAATTTAAGGGGGAAGCTGAATAGCCCCAATGAAGACTAAATACCAAATTTCAGCTATTTTGGTGGAATATTGGAGCCACAACCTTCAAAATACCGAACATCGGGAGGTACCGTTCTATGGGGGCTATACCCACAAATTTTATATGGAATGTTTTATACCTTCAACGAAGACTAAATTAGAGCTCCAAAATACTCGCTCGAATTCTACTCGCGAGTGAAATTCGAGCGGGAGGACTCACGCGATTAGAAAAAATGAATCGAGTATACTCTATTTGTACTCGTCACTCGCGAAGTATATTTCAGACTTGCTCGTTTTTACTCGCGAGTGAAATGTGTTTGCGACAGTGTTCGAAAATAAACACTATGGTATCGTACCGTACCGTTCTGTACCGTACCAAGGTGGATAGGTACACTACGATAGTGTACCGCTCCGGAACACAAACACTAAAAAATATTTTAGTGATACTGTACCGGAACACAACAATAATCGTAGTGTACCGCATGCCGGAGCACTAAAAATCGTAGTGCTCCGACTGCGGAGGACTAAAAATCGTAGTGTTCCGACTGCGGAGCACTAAAAATGTTAGTGTTCCGACTGGCGGAGCACTAAAAATCGTAGTGCTCCGACTGCGGAGGACTAAAAATCGTAGTGTTCCGACTGCGGAGCACTAAAAATTTTAGTGTTCCGACTGCGGAGCACTAAAAATGTTAGTGTTCCGGATCACTAAAAATCATAGTGCACCACGTGTTGGAACACTAAAAAATAATAAAGGTATTATGTTTTCTTATGAAAATTAAATATTTGATTAAATTTGATCAAATAAAAATTAAGATAGACTGTTACATCCATGTATGTTTAAATTAGTTAAACACATTGAGAAATTTGGTCAAAGTTATGAAAAAACAATATTTACTTTTTGTGGAATGAAGCACAAAAATCGTCGTGCCGCAGCACTAAAAATCGTTTTGCACCACGTTTTGAAACTATAAGGTAATGAACCGTACATGAATTTATTATGATTTCTGAGGAAATTAAATATTTTATATATATTTTTTAATAAATAAAAATTAAAAGAAAATGTGAAAAACATCTGATTTGATGTTTGGACAATGGAGCACTAAAAATCGTAGTGTTCGGTTGTTCGTAGTGTGCCGATTTTTATTGTTCCATTGTTTCGATTTTTATAGATCCGGCAGTCGGAACACTAAATTTTTTAGTGATCCGGCAGTCGGAACACTACGATTTTTAGTGATCCGGCATTCGGAACACTACGATTTTTAAAACTCCGCAGACGAACACTACGATTTTTATTGATCTATTGATCAGACGTTTTTCACGCGTTCTATTAAATTTTATTTTTTAATTTGTATTTATTTAAAAACATGTTATTGTTGTTTTTCTTCGACCTTTTGATGTTTAATAAAAGAAAGAGTTTTTTCGAGGTTGAGGTCTTTTTGTAATTTTTTCCTTTATTTTCCAATATTTCGGAATTCCTTGAATTCCATCTTCAGCGATTTTTATTGCATCTACAAAAATATAAATAATAAAGTACGACTTAATCTATATCATAGCATTTTGTTACAAACTAAATAAATTGTATAAATAAATAAAAATTGTATAATCACAGAAAAATAACAAGATCGCTTACGTGTAAATAATATGAATAATAAAAACTTAAAAACTAGCGTAGCATGTCTACCGTCGTCAAGAGTTTTTATTGCACTGAATATTATTTTCTAATTTCGCGATCTCTCTTCTGTGTAAGTTGTCTGTAACCATAGGCTGTGTTGTCAGTATCTGTTTTGCTATTTACATTGATGCTCAAAATAAAAAAGAGAGTAAAGTAGTGAGAGAATCACAAGAAAGTTTGTATCAGCATTCAGTGGTTGCTAGACATGTGACCAGTAAACATGTGGCGGGTGTGTGCGGTTTTGTTCAGTGTCCCCACTAAAATTATGCGTATATCCATGCACATGTTTACTTTTCGGCTGCTCAGCGACGACTGATTGTTATTCTCACATACGTTAACGTATATGGATGATCTTGGCTGTATTTATTCTTTTTGTTGTTGTTAAGCTGTTTATGTGTAACATCTCTAGTGTGAGTCTCTTGTTGTAATTCAGCCAAGATCATCCATATACGTTAACGTATGTGGGAATAACAATCAGTCGTCGCTGAGCAGCCGACAAGTAAACATGTGCATGGATATACGCATAATTTTAGTGGGGACACTGAACAAAAACGCACACACCCGCCACATGTTTACTGGTCACAAGTCTAGCAACCACTGAATGCTGATACAAACTTTCTTGTGATTCTCTCACTACTTTACTCTCTTTTTTATTTTGAGCATCAATGTTGTAATTGTTTTCTGTTTGTAATATTCTCACTTCGTCAATGTTTGGTACGTGGTTGTTCTGCTTGCAGTGTTCGGCAAGGGCTGTCTTCTGTATTATATTATTATTTCTCAGTTTTATATCTGACTTATGTGCCGACATGCGAGTCTTTAATTTGTTTTTAGTTGTACCAACATAAAGTTTTCCACATGTTTCCTCATCGTTACCTCTGCATTCAATCTGATATATTATATTGTGCTTGTCCATCTTTTGAATCTTACTTTTTAAGTTGCTGAAAATTGATTTCGTTGTATGATTTGAACTATGTGCTATTGCGTATTTGGATTTATCGTATATATTTGACTTTTCAAATCTTTCTGATATATTCGGTACGTATATCAGGGATTTGTATATTTTGTCTGGTGTAGTTCTTATAGGTTCCTGTGTCTTTGGTTTATAATTATTTATTAAGGATTTTATCATATATGTAGGGAAATTGTTCATGTTTAAAATGTTCTCAATCTTTGCCTTGTTTTCGTCATGGAATTTCGTATCACTTAGATTTAGTACTCTATTTATTAGATTCTTGGCCGTGTTTATAATTGTCCTTTTGGTATGTTTTGAATGGTAGTTTATTAATCTCCCAGAGGCTGTGGGCTTTTGATACCAGTTTAAATCGATACTGTTGTCGTTGTTTTTTATTACCAAAGTGTCAAGATATGGTAATTCTCCGTTGTTTTCTTTCTCCAAAGTGAATTTTATATTTTTGTTAAAGCTATTCAGTGTCGTTAGTGTTTCTTCTACTGCACCAGTTTTAATTATTGCGAACAAGTCATCTACATATTTGGTAACTATTTTTGGTTTGTGCACTAGTAAGTTCAATGTATTATTTAATAAAGTTTCCATCACTAAGTCTGCGATAATTGGGGAAGCTGGTGACCCCATCGGTAATCCAACTTTTTGTTTATAGAATTTATCTTCATATTTGAAATACCGATTCTCTTGGATGCAGAATTTTACAATATTTATAAACAAATTCTTTGGTATTTCTGTGTACATTTGTATTTCTGCCCATCTCTCTTCAATTAAGGACTTAAAATAATTGAAGAGAGATGGGCTGAAATACAAATGTACACAGAAATACCAAAGAATTTGTTTATAAAGCCCATCTCTCTTCAATTAAGGACTCATCTCTCTTCAATTAAGGACTTAAAATAATTGAAGAGAGATGGGCTGAAATACAAATGTACACAGAAATACCAAAGAATTTGTTTATAAATATTGTAAAATTCTGCATCCAAGAGAATCGGTATTTCAAATATGAAGATAAATTCTATAAACAAAAAGTTGGATTACCGATGGGGTCACCAGCTTCCCCAATTATCGCAGACTTAGTGATGGAAACTTTATTAAATAATACATTGAACTTACTAGTGCACAAACCAAAAATAGTTACCAAATATGTAGATGACTTGTTCGCAATAATTAAAACTGGTGCAGTAGAAGAAACACTAACGACACTGAATAGCTTTAACAAAAATATAAAATTCACTTTGGAGAAAGAAAACAACGGAGAATTACCATATCTTGACACTTTGGTAATAAAAAACAACGACAACAGTATCGATTTAAACTGGTATCAAAAGCCCACAGCCTCTGGGAGATTAATAAACTACCATTCAAAACATACCAAAAGGACAATTATAAACACGGGCAAGAATCTAATAAATAGAGTACTAAATCTAAGTGATACGAAATTCCATGACGAAAACAAAGCAAAGATTGAGAACATTTTAAACATGAACAATTTCCCTACATATATGATAAAATCCTTAATAAATAATTATAAACCAAAGACACAGGAACCTATAAGAACTACACCAGACAAAATATACAAATCCCTGATATACGTACCGAATATATCAGAAAGATTTGAAAAGTCAAATATATACGATAAATCCAAATACGCAATAGCACATAGTTCAAATCATACAACGAAATCAATTTTCAGCAATTTAAAAAGTAAGATTCAAAAGATGGACAAGCACAATATAATATATCAGATTGAATGCAGAGGTAACGATGAGGAAACATGTGGAAAACTTTATGTTGGTACAACTAAAAACAAATTAAAGACTCGCATGTCGGCACATAAGTCAGATATAAAACTGAGAAATAATAATATAATACAGAAGACAGCCCTTGCCGAACACTGCAAGCAGAACAACCACGTACCAAACATTGACGAAGTGAGAATATTACAAACAGAAAACAATTACAACAAGAGACTCACACTAGAGATGTTACACATAAACAGCTTAACAACAACAAAAAGAATAAATAGCAAAACAGATACTGACAACACAGCCTATGGTTACAGACAACTTACACAGAAGAGAGATCGCGAAATTAGAAAATAATATTCAGTGCAATAAAAACTCTTGACGACGGTAGACATGCTACGCTAGTTTTTAAGTTTTTATTATTCATATTATTTACACGTAAGCGATCTTGTTATTTTTCTGTGATTATACAATTTTTATTTATTTATACAATTTATTTAGTTTGTAACAAAATGCTGTGATATAGATTAAGTCGTACTTTATTATTTATATTTTTGTAGATGCAATAAAAATCCCTGAAGATGGAATTCAAGGAATTCCGAAATATTGGAAAATAAAGGAAAAAATTACAAAAAGACCTCAAGCTCGAAAAAACTCTTTCTTTTATTATTTAAAAAAATTATAAAATAACTAGCAGACCCCGGTCCGCGTTGCTGGACAGTCGTAATGAGCTTTAATTCAAAAGTAGGTATTTTCTACCTCACTTCTTCGGTCCATTGTCAAACCGAGAAGGATTTTAAATTTATCTACAGATTTTGTCTGTAACCTTTCTTTTCTCTTACGGACTTTGTCGGATTTTTCGCCAATTTGTGCCTTTTTGTATTTATTATCGTCCATGTCACTGTCTTTATCCTAAAGCGATATAATAATAAAAGTTAAAAAATGATTAAATCGAATTCTCCCGCTTATTTAGAACTATATGTTTTAGCTTTTCATGGCTGATGGACCGTTGAACCTTACCATTTAAGTACATTTGTAAATATATAGTTTTTCTTGATCGGGGACAACCACCGTTGTCTCGAAAACTAATTTGCAACCTGATGCACTCATAAGTTTAACAAATACACCTATTATAAAATAATAGGCCCCGAAATTTGTCTACAAATATATAGCATTTTGGACCACGGGACATTCCTGATTTTTTTCTGAAATTTAGGTTCAGTAGTTTTGGAAAAAATAATGTTTTGAAAAGAGTGGGCGTGGTCATCAGTTTTCAAGATATAACATATTAAAAAAGTTGGCCTGGTCCGGTCCTAGGGTGCACACAACTTCATTGCCTACCAAAATGTATGCTGAAACCGATATAATCATAAGTTTGGCTTATACATATAGCGTGTAACAGAAAGGCATGGGGAAGGTACCCCACATAACAACGGCAAACATTGAGCTTTTGCTGCAAATTTTATGGAAATCCCTTCAGTAGTATTGGAGTTATGACATACTAAAAAAACAGGCTTGGTCGGGCCTATAGGCCCCAAAGAAGTACCTAGATTGTAGATTAATCCGTAAATTTTTATTCCGATACATACATAATTTTTGCAAATATAACGTTTTTTTTAAATATCGTATAGGGGAGGCACCCCGCCCCCTCTGGAATTCAATAAAATATGTAACTTGTTTTCGGGGGCGTGGTAAACTTTTCTTTCCAAAAAACCTAAGTTGGGTTATGACAGCATTTGATTTTTATTCAAGAAAATATGCCTGTACATTCCCTGACATTTTCACGAATATCGGTTCAGTAGTTTTGTAGATGTAACATATTTTAAAAAGTGGGTATGGTCAAGTCTGTGGTTCCTAAAAAAGTAGGTAAGGTCGGAGACACAACCACAATTGTCTCGCAAATTAACTTCCAAATAGATACAATCGTAATTATTATAAATATAACATTTTTAAAAAAATAGGGTATAGGGGAAGTTCCCCGCCCTTTCCGAAATTCAACTGAATTTGTAGCCTATTTTAAGCGGGAACCATCTCTGTACATTCCCTGGCAATTTCAGGAAAATCGGTTCAGTAGTTTTTGTAGAAATGATAAAAATAGAAAATTTAAAAAGTGGGCGTAAAAGTGGGCATGGTCAAATTTTCTTTGCATAAAAACCCAAGTCGAAAATCGGTCCAGCCGTTCTCAACTGATGCCATTACCAACGAACGATATTTGATTTTTATTTATAAAGATTTAAAAGTTTAGACAAATCGCGATTTTCTTGAAAATCCCCTGTAGATATAACCTAATTAGAAAGTGAGCGTGGATCTTAAGTCACAAAATAAGTACGTAAGGTTGGAGACACAATCGCCATTGACTCGCAAATAAATTCCCAAACCGATACATTCGTATTTGTTGCAAATATTGCATTTTTACAAAAATAGGGCATTGGGAAAGTACCCGCCCGATCCGAAAGTCAAAAAATATGTAGCCTATTTTTATCGGGGACCAACCCTGTATATTCGCTGAAAGTTTCAGGAAAATCGATTCAGTAGTTTCGTAGATATAACATATTTAAAAAAGTGGGCGTTGTCCAGTCTTAATGGCCCAAATAAGCACGTAAGGTCGGAGACACAATCGCCATTGACTCGGAAATTAATTTTCAAAGCGATACATTTGTAATTGTTGCAAATATTGCATTTTTACAAAAATAGGGCATAGGGGAGGTACCCCGCCCGATCCGAAATTCAACCAAATGTGTAGCCTATTTCAACAGGGGACCATCACTCTACGTTCCCTGAAAATTTCAGGAAAATCTGTTGGGTAGTTTCGTAGATATAACATATTTATAAAAGTGGGCGGAAAAGTGGGCGTGGCCAATTTTTCTTTGCATAAAAACCTAAACTGGACTATGACTAACATTTCCACAAAAAATTATCCAAATCGCTCCAGCCGTTTTCAACTGATTCAATTACCAACAAACGACAATTGAGTTTTATATATAAAGATTAATTTTCCTCACAAATCATAATAAACTCATGTATCCACAGTCAGAACACTACAATTTTTAGTGCGCCATTGTATGTACAACAACCGAATCAATGTTTTTCATATTTTTTACTTAAGTTCCCAACGTTATTAATTAATATGTATACATACATGGATTTAAGAGGTGTATCAGAGTTTTTATGTCTTAATTTGTACTTATCTCAAAAATTATAAATATTTAATTTTACTCGAAAATCATTATAAACTCATTACGTTTTTTTTTTAGTGTTCCGACATGTGGTACACAACGATTTTTTAGTGCTCCGACTGCGGAACACTACGATTTTTTGTGCTCCGACTGCGGAACACTACGATTTTTAGTGTTCCGACTGCGGTACCCAACGTTTTTAGTGTACCAAAATGTGGTATACTACGTTTATCGTTGTGCTCCGGAACAGTATCACTAAAATATTTTTTAGTGTTTGTGTTCCGGAACACTAACGCTAAAAATATTTTAGTGATACTGTACTCGGAGCGGTACACTATGTTAGTGTACTGTTTATTTTCGAACTCTGGTTTGCGAGTACGAGTACTTGAGGAGTACGAGTTTTGCAAGAAAAAACGAGTGTGAGTGAAAATGCCCTAACTAAAGAACGAGTTTGCTCGAAGATTAAAATCGAGTAAAATAATATTTTTTTGCTGTTTGTGTGTTGTTGCGCGTGTAGTAGCGAACAGGTGTTGATGTTCCTGTGGACTGAATAGGGAAAGAGCAAGTTGTTCGGAGGTCCAGAGGAGGTTGTTCCGAAGTTCGGAAGAGGGTGGTCGGAGGTTGTTCGTAAGTCCGAACTCCATCCTTTGAACCTCCGACCACCCTCCTCCGAACTTCGGAACAACTTTCTCTGGTTCGTAGGAGGGTGGTCAAAAGGCCAGAGGAGGTTGTTCCGAAGTTCGGAGGAGGGTGATCAGAGGTCCAGAGGGGGTTGTTCCGATGTTCGGAAGAGGGTGGTCGGTGGTCCAGAGGAGGTTGTTCCGAAGTTCAGAGGAGAGTGATCAGAGGTCCAGAGGAGGTTGTTTCAAAGTTCGGAAGAGGGTGGTCGGAGGTCCAGAGGAAGTTGTTCCGAAGTTCAGAGGAGGGTGGTCGGAGGTTCAAAGGATGGAGTTCGGAGTTCCGAACAACCTCCGACCATCCTCTTCCGAACTTCGGAACAACCTCCTCTGGACCTCCGACCATCCACATCCGAACTTCGGAACAACCTCCTCTGGACCTCCGACCACCCTCCTCCAAAACTTCTTCCACCATCCTCCGCACTTCCGAACACCCTCCTCCGAACCTCTTCCACCCTCCTCCGGACATACGACCACCCTCCTCCGAACAACTTGCCCTTTCTACTTTCAGTCCACAGCAACATCAAAAAGCTGAATACCCCCTACGAAGACTAAAAAATTTTACCCATTTCGATGGATTATTTTGGTCATAACCTTGAAAATACCGAGAATCGTGAAGTACCTTTCTATAGGGGCTATATTAAGGCGTGGACCAATACCGACAAATTTCATATGGAAAGTTTCATACCCCAAATGAAGACTAAGTACCAATTTTTAGCCATTTCTGTGAAACATTGAAGCCACAACCTTCAAAATATCGAAAATAGGGAGGTACCGTTCTATGGGGGCTATGTGAAGGCGTAAAACAATACCGACAAATTTCATATGGAAAGTTTCATACCCCAAATGAAGACTATGAAAATTAAATACCAAATTTCAGCCATTTCGCTGAAATATTGAGGCTACAACCTTCAAAATACCGAAAATCGGGAGGTACCGTTCTATGGGGGCTATATGAAGACTTGGGCCTATACCGACAAATTTCATATGGAAAGTTGTTTACCCTAAATTAAATACCAAATTTCAGCCATTTCGGAGAAACATTGAGGACACAACCTTCAAAATACCGAAAATCGGCAGGTACCGTTCTATGGGAACTATATAAAGGCGGCACCTAGGCCGACAAAATTCTGGGGAAATATTTTATACCCCCATCGAAGACTAATTACAAAATTTCTATGTTGACAATTTTTTATTGGAGAAGCTTTGTGACTGCAATTAAAAAAAACATATTAGCTAAAATCATCAAAATACCTAAAATCGAGAGGTACCGTTATACGGGGGCTATACTAAAACGTGGACCAACACATGTTGTCAATTTTAGTTGGAGAAGTTTGAGGTGACTGCAGGGAACATCAAGTGTAATATTACGGGTAGGTCAGTCAAAAATATGGTACCTATGGTACCTATATAGACAATTGTTGGTGATCCCTGGGAACCTCAAATGTCGCATAACAGGTAGTTCGGTCAAAAAATGCTGCTAGTATACTCAAAAAAGGAAAATGAGGGGGCTATGAAAAACATTGACCTGCATTGAGAATTTTTGGTGGAGAAATTTTTTGTCCAATGGGAACCTGCAATGTACAATTACAGCTTGTTCGATTAGCATTTTTGCTAAAATCCTCAAATACCGAAAATCGGGAGGTACTATTATATGGGGCTATACCAAAATGTGAACAACTGGGAATCACAAATGTCAAAATGTAGCTAAAATCCATAAAATATCGAAATATGGTAGATACCGTTATACGGGGGCTACCAAAATATGAACCTATGTAGACAATTTTTGGTGAAGATGTTTTGTGACCACTGGGAATTTCTAATGTCAGGTAGTTCGGCCAAAAATTTAGCTAAAATCGTGAAAAACTGAAAATCGGGAGGTGATATATTCTATTTCCATTAGCAGATTTTTCGAATATGTTCATATTTAAGAAGCGGAGATATTCACATAAGAATAAACATTTGCCTATTTCCCCACAACAGTTTTTTTAATCATTTCAACACCTTAATATTATTCGACTATCACCGAAATGAATAGGCTTTCTTCTCCCTCTCTGACGTGACGATCTAATCAATATTACTATCTTTATAGCTGAGATGATACAGTTATTCTATCTGAGAAATATGAAAATGTCCGATACTAAATCTACACTTTTAACCACTTGGACTATTTAAATAAATCTTTCCCAGAACATACTGATGTATGGTGGTGCCCTGATTTCGACCATCAACTATCCGAAGGTATGTTTGCTTGTTAAATTCGCCAACTCTCTGATATTTCCAAAAATATCAGAAGTAGGAACAATGTCCCCAAATCGCTGACCATCAGTTCTTGGGGTGTTAACAAAGAAACTTTGTTGCCATTGTGGATGCAGCAGGCGCAGACTAGAAATAACGAAACTTTTTAAAACGCCGACCTGATGTTTACAATAAGGTGCCTGTTTATGACACCAGTGGATCATGTGCATGACGAAGCGAAAATCATTTCGGTTCAGTACGCTTGCCATACCGCTTTGGATGCTATTATGCAGCATCATACATGATAGGCAAGTTGATCTAAGGAATCTCTAATGTACCTTTGAGCCACAGTCTCAGTCTCTGGAGGTGCTTGTTTATAATAGGATAGATTGAATAATTCTCTCGGTAACATTCAAGACCTTTAGTAAATAGTCTGTCACAAGGTAGCGTGGTCGCCCTTATCTATTTAGATAAGCCAAAGTTTACTATAACTGTTCTGTAACAATATCTGTTCTGGTTGACAATTCGGCTAATAGTTTATGTATGTGAAAATGGCATGCAACTATGTTGTGAACGAAACCTCCTTTTTCTTTTGACATCTGGCTAATGCAGCAGTTATGACTTCACCGTAGAAATTCCGTTAGGTCGAAGTTATTTGTCTTTTCTCCCGAAAAAGTTCACCATCGGCGTAAAATTCTTCTCTTCGCCTAGTTCTTATCGGTGGTCTTTTAAACTATAAGAGGTTATGGCCACTTATTGAGCAATAAAAATGAAATTTTTCATGATATTTTTTTTACAAGAAAAGTACCAATTTTTGAAGGCTTTGTTGTCATCTGATAGACCACACCTTTAGCTACGTTCTGGTTTTTTTGTTGAAAAATATTGCACAGTGTTCTGACAAATGACCGCATACAAAAGACTGTTATTAAAAAAGCAGTTTGCGGTGCCCATTGTAGCTCGAAAACGAATAAACCGATCAGTAGGTGCTTTTGTGGGAACATTAAGAACATAATAATCTTGTTGTTAAGCGAAACGGAATTAAAAATGTTCATTTAAAAAATGTGTATTTTAAAAATCAAAATTTCCATTTTAACTAAAAAATGGATAGTGTTTCCGCCATACATTCGTTAAAATTTTTTTTTTAAATAGTTGCTCGCTTATATACTAGCCTTTTATATGTATAACTAGCTGAACCCGGTGCGCTTCGCTACCCCTTTAGATTGATATGCATTTGAAATTTTACGGATTTTTGAAATCAGAGAGAAATCAAATTTAAAAATTTAAAGTAAAGTATTTATTGTAATGCTTTAGGATATACAATGTTTTTTGTTTTTCCTTCAGGAGCGTAAACAAACAAATCGGCCAGTTTACCAACACGTGAACATGCAACGTAGAGCTGACCATGAGAAAAGCAAGAACATGCTAAATTTCTGTCCTTGGGATTTATTTATAGTCATTGCAAATGCCAAACGTACAGGAAACTGCAATCTTTTAAAATTGAAGGGCGTTTCTGTTGCTATTAGGGGGATTCGAGGTAGAAGTACATCTGAGCCAATATACTTCCCAGTAATAATCGTTGCCTCAATTAAATAGCTATGTAGTTTTTTTTACTGTTAACATTGTACCATTGCAATGGCGAGGTGGGTCTATGCTTCTTAATAAAATAATACGAACACCAACTTTTAGCACTAAATTATGTGGTGGAAAGCCTGAAGATCCAACGAACTTAGGAATTCAACTGGATAGTTAACCGCGTCGTCTTCAGTTGCCACAGTACACTATGCAACACTGAAAATGCAAACAACTTCTAGTATGCATTTTTTGAAAGTACATATTTAGACTACAAAAACCCTAGTTGGGTTTTGTCCTGTCAGATCCAGTTCGGATTTTATGGCCTCATCTAAACCGGGCTAAATCTACACTTTTTTGCATTTATCAGGCCTTTATCTCAGAAACGAATAGGAATTTGGCCTTGATGTCTTTAGCAATATTGTAGCCCAAAATTAGTAGAACTTATCTTTTGAAAAAAATAAGAAAAACTCCATCTAGGGCATCAAAATCTATAAAATATAGAAAATTTTACATAATTGCTGAAATTCTGGTCAGTATCGGCTAAACTTGAACCAAGTAACCTTTTGCAAAATTCTTCCAAATAAAGTTCTCAACAATTCTTTAGAACATTCTAAAACTCTAAAATGCTTACTTCATGTTGTTTCAGCGGTATTTTGCATCATATATTTTACAACACGTATTTCAAACACAGTTCACACCAACAGTTTATTCTCGCATTTTGGATTTCACTACATTATTGACATTTTTATTAAATCGTCGTTGAAAAATGTGCTGAAAGCAACGACATAGAGGCATTTTACAACAATGCCATGTTCTGAAGAGTTGTGTATTATATTCCAGGGAATATTTTTCCAAAAGAAAATGTTCAGAAAAAGAAAACGGTTTTGGAGATACGGTGCGAAATGTGTAAAAATTGTGGAATTTTTGCCTATATTTTTAAATTTGAGGCAATTAGTGTAGTTTTTCGAGTTCATTATTTCTCCAAATATTTCATTCTTGTCCTTATCTACAAATTTGCTTCAGAGGTCAGAAGAAGATTCGCATTGGTTTCAGAGATATAGCCCCGAATTTCTTTAAAAACTCAATATTAAACCATATTTAGATGGGACCATAAATCCGAGCGGGATCTGACACAACAAAACCCAATTATGTTTTCTGATCGTTTCGGTCTGCACTTTCAAAAAATCCTCCGTTCGAATTGTTTGCACAAGATCACCCTGAAAATGTTGCACAGTGGTATCAATGGATTTGTACGTTTGTACATTTCCTGAAATTCTTTTGACTGAAATTCTTTCATATAATTTACCAATTTGCTTTGTAGACCAATGCCCGCCAAATATTCAAAATTTCATTGAAATTGGACTTACATAGCGTGTTTATTGCATCAAATACATGAAATCGGCCGTAAATACATATATGGGAGCTATATGTAAATCTGAACCGATTTCAGTATAATATGACAAATTTTTTTGTAGAACAATTTCGGCCACATATTTAAAATTTCATTGAAATTGGACAAACATAAGGTATGTATTTATTGCATAAAATACATGAAATCGTCAAAGATTCCGAATTTCGTCAAAATTGAACATACATGGCGTGTTTGGTGTAGAAAATACATGAAATCGGCCGAAAATATATGTGGGAGCTATATCCCAATCTGAACCGATTTCAAAATAGTTTGGAACATTTATTTCTGCAATAAATTCCGTCACACATTCCAAATTTCATTGGAATTGGGCATACAAAACGTGTTTTATGCATCAAATGCATTAAATCGGCCGAAAATATATATCCAAATCTGAGCCGATTTCAAATTACTTTGGCAAATTTATTTTTAGACCAAATTCCGTCACACATACCAAATTTGAAGACTATATCGATAATAGTTCGTTAGATATCAGCATACAAAGTCTACAGTTTTTGGAGGTACTTCCGATCCTGAGGCTATATCTCCAGATCGGGGCGGAATTTTTAAGATTTATATAGCCTGTGACACTTTCAGGCCATGTGGTAATATACTCTGAAAGTTTCAGGAAGATCGGTTCAGCGGTTTTTGAGTCCATAAACCTTAAAACAAACAAACGTACAAACATTTTCCTCCGTTATAGATATAATCGTAGATACCGCACAAATTTCATTGAAATAAATATGGGAGCTATAGCCAAATCAACACCGATTTCAATACTTATTTCTACACCAAATTTAGTTACACATTGGACATACATAGCGTGTTTGGGGCATCAAATACATGAAATCGGCCGAAAATATATATAGGAGCTATATCCAAATCTGAACCGATTTCAATATAATTTTGCATACTCATTTGTAAAACAAATTTAGTTACAAAACAAAACATTGTCCCACAACATCACATACAGGACAAATTTCATTGAAATTGGACATACATAGTGGGTTGGGTTCATCAAATACATGAAAACAGCCGAAAATATATATAGGAGCTATATCCAAATCTGATCCGATTTCAATATAATTCGGCATACTCATTTCTACAACAAATTTAGTCACACATTCCTAATTTCATTGAAATTGGACATACATAGTGGGTTGGGTGCATCAAATACATGAAATCGGCCGAAAATATAAATATAGGAGCTATATCCAAATCTGAACCGATTTCAATATAATTCGGCATACTCATTTCTGCAACAAATTTATTCACACATTCCAAATTTCATTGAAATCGGACATATGTAGCGTGTTTGGTATATCAAATACTTGAAATCGGACGAAAATATATATGGGATCTATATCCAAATCTGAACCGATTTCGATATAGTTTGGCATATTTTGTTATAAGACGCGTTCCGTCACGCATTCCAAATTTCATGGAAATCGGACATATATAGCGTGTTTGGTACATCAAATACTTGAAATCGGACGAAAATATATATGGAAGCTATATCCAAATCTGGACTGATTTCGATATATTTTGGCACATTTATTTTTAGGCTAAAATCCATCACACATTTCAAATTTGGAGTCTGTATCTGTAACCGTTCTATAGATATTTGCATACAAAGTTTAAATTTTTTGGAGGTACCTCCGATTCCGATGCTATATCTCCGGATCAGAGCGGAATTTCGAAACTTTTTATAGCCTATGTTACTTTCAGGCGATGTAGTAATATACCCTGAAAATTTCAGCAAGATCGGTTCAGAGGTTTTTGAGTCTATAAATTTCAAACAAACAAACAAACATTTTTCTATTTTATATATATAGATAATCCCACAAAACATACGGAGATCAGACCATCCGTTTTCGAGCTACAGTGGGCACCGCATTTAAAAGTGCCATGTCGAGAGAATCGTGTTTTAAACTTCGATGTTACATACAAGTACGTAATGGGCGACATATTCACGGATATTGTTTCGGGGGTGGTTGCACATGGATTCTGCGATGTGATTGCTGATGCCGTTCGAGTTGGAACTGTAAGTAACACTCTATGGAGTTGCACTGACAGTATCATTGCATCCTGCTGTGAATGCGTCTTACTGGACAAATCAGGCTTTGTCCTTTTGTCTTAAAATCACATGTTCACATTGCGTTGCTTACGTTTAATGTAAACAAATTTTATGTCGATGCAAAAAATTTTCTTATTAAGGTGACCATGTGTTTTTGTTGTTGTAGCAACGCAAATATGTTCGCCGTGTATTATTTCAGTTATCTGATCCTGGTTCTTCTGTATCCAGACTCAAAAATTCTGCAGCCTGGGCTGATTGCCTCCATAAAGAATTATCGGACATGTGAGCGGGGTTAGCTTGGCAGCTAAAAACGTGAAACGTGTCGTGCGGTCTCAATCAAATGCAGCGCATTTGTTTGGTATCGTGGCATCAATTCGGGCTCAATACGAATTGAGGCGCCTGCATCGTCTGGATCTTAACTGGGCTAATACCACTCGTGTTTGTCTTGCCAACGGCCTGCTTCTGTTGCGATGCACGGGGGTAGGAGGATTGGTCCCAAAGTATGGATTCACACTGTATATCTGTACTGCCAGGGCGACTGCATCACTATGAATGCTCATGAAGATCTCACCTGACGTGCCTGGGTGGGGGAAGCCTTTCCACTAAATTGTGACAGAGATGCTCACTGCAATAGCTCCCAAGCAGATACTGCATACACAACATCCTTTTGTGCTGATGCACCGGTAAAACCTTCGTCTTCTCAGGCCTTAGGACGGCATTCTGGCAGGATTGAATATTCTTCCGCTGTGTAGCGCTATTACTTTCATACCACGCTGGTACCGGATAGTTTACCACATACCAGTCTACTGCTTTGTGAGGGTGCCGTTGGCCAGCGACTTGAGTACCCTGTACCAACTTCTAATCTAATCCCAAATAGCTGTGACTTGCGCGGACGACTTAAACATGCTATCGAACGTAACACCCATTATTTTGGTGTCGGTTCAGTGGGAGCCTTATGTCACCCGTCCAAGTGGTGAACAGCGTGGCAGTGGAATTATCGGAGTATATGGAGGAACTTCACTAGGTCAACTATGTAGACATTTAACCTATCACATAAGTCATCGACGATAGGACCCGACGCACTCTGATCGCATACATTAGGATCTCTATGCCGCGGCATGCCGTCTGGACGACGTGGATTTCAGAAAGACATTGCGGTGAAAACCAAAAAACTCCTTTGGAATGTTTCATTAAAATATCATACCAACACCAAATTCTACAACCCATTAAAGATGGCTTCAAATAAAAAGCATTTAATCTCAAGAAAGATAGATTTGCCGTCTAATTTTATCTTTGGTAAATTGTAATCGTAATTCTGCTAATTAAATAATGTGCTCAGTCAAGTATAGTGTCGACTTTATCAACATCAGCTATCATTAGCTGAAGCCTTAATGATTGAGTGGAAAGTCAGCTTGTGTACATAAGAGTGGGTGTTAACAATGATAAACTAATTGAGCACTTTCATCTATATATGAATATAAAGTAGAAAAATGTTCATACGTTTGTTTGTTTGAAGTTTATGGACTCAAAAGCCGCTGAACCGATCTTCCTGAAAATTTCAGAGTATATCACTGCATGGCCTGAAAGTTTATTTGAAAACAAGAGGGGGCGGGGTATACGCATGTATCGGTTTAAAAATTTACGGATTAATCTATAATCTAGGTAATTCTTTGGGGCTTAAAGACCCGACCACGCCTGTTTTTATACCCTCCACCATAGGATGGGGATATATTAAGTTTGTCACTACGTTTGTAACTACTCGAAATAATCATTGTAGACCCCACAGACTATATATATTCTTGATCAGCGTGCAATTCTACATCGATATAGCCATGTCCGTCCGTCTGTCCGTCTGTAGAAATCACTCTAGCGTCCGAACTGATTGACGTAGGTGGATGAAATTTTGGGAAAATCTATTATTTGTACGTAGGACTTTTGGTATTGAAAGCGGGCTATGTAGGTCCACGCTTTCGTATAGCCCCCATACAAAAAGACGCGTGACGCGTCGTCGTGTTAAGGAATGTTTACGATATTTGTCCCATTTTACCACCGAATTGGTTGTAACATTGTATTTTGTGTCTCCAGAGGCCAACAAACATTCCCACCAAAATTGGTTTATATAGGTCCACGTTTTGATATAGCCCCCATATAACGCCCCATATAAAGTACGCGTCATTATACCCTATACCACAATGTGGAAAAGGGTATTATAAGTTTGTTTTGGTAAAAATTCATGTAACACCGCGAAATATTCGTCGGAGACCCCCAATGTGGTATACCAATCTTCATATCTCGACGAGATAAAGCGATTTTGAGATGTGTGTCTGTCCGTCCGTCCGTCCGTCCGTTCGTCTGTCCATTATAAATTGTAAACACGCTCCAGGCCGCAATTATGGACCGATCGTCACGAAATTTTGTATGGAGGTCGACTTCAGATCAGAATAGATCCCTATTCTTATTGGTGATGATAGTGAAATATTTAGCGGGTGAAATGGACCAAAAACATAATATTTATCCAATTTTCTAGCGGCTCTGTAGGTCTCAATAATAGTCCGATCAACGCGTAATTTTAAATAAGGTAAGAGTATATCACAAAGGAGAAGCTTGCAATTTGAGATGGCGATCGGAAAATATTTAGAGGGTTAAATGGACCAAAACTTTTGTGTGAAAATTGTGAAAATTTTTAATATACAGCTTATATCTTAATTCCTGGAAGTGACATTCCGGACAAGTGAGATATACTTGAAAGTGGAACGCTTGACCTTTCAATTGATGACAATTATGTTGGTGTGCATGATCAGATAACAGAGTTACAGCCTAATATATTCCGTTATTTGGTTGTAGTGTAATAATAAACTCGCTAGAAGTCGCAATTATACATCAATAGTCACGAAATTTTGCACTGGGTAAGAGTATAGGTCGAAAAAGATGCCTACAATTTTGAATGATGATCTGATATTATTTAGCGGGTGAAATGGACCATTACTTTTGTATGAAAAATATAAAAATTTTATTCTTGGTCGATATTTTAATTCCTTGGGGACATACATATATATTTCGCAAAGTAGCCTACATATGGAAAAAACTACTGGCCTTTCCTCTGATGTAAATTGCAATAAAGTGTTTGCTAGATAATATATAATGGGTTCTGAGAACCACATTTTTATCCCATGCTACATATTGTCTCTCCAAAAGTTTATGTAACACCACGAAATATTCGTCCTAGACCCCTTATTTGGTATGCCAAAATGCATATCTCGACGAGATAAAGCGATTTAGCGATGTGTGTCCGTCCATTAAAAATTATAAACAATTAAACAGTTATGGACCGATTGTAACGAATTTTTTAAGGAGGTTGGGTTCGGGGCAGAATAGAAATGATTAGTTTTTGGTGATGATCGTGAAATGTTCAGGGGATGAAATGGACCAAAAATAAAATTTTAACCAATTTTGTAGCGGCTCTGTAGGTCAAAATAATAACCCGCAAAATATTAAACAAAGTTTGAGTTTATGATGAAGAAGAAGCGTACAAACCAACGTGAAGATCAGATAATAAGTAGCGGGTTAAATGGACTGAAACTTTTATGTGAAATTGGTAAAAATTTCAATAACGTAGCGGTTAGACAACGGAAGTAGTAGTACTACATAAGTGGGTTTCATAACATTTTAGTTTGTGTGAACTTAATTTTCCTTTCCTGCTACAAAAATGTCTTTGTCATGCTAGATAACTTTTTGGTTTTGGTCATAAGTATTATACATTACATATCTTATATTTGATAATTAAATTTTCACGATCATTGAAAAGAAGTTCCGTGGAGAGCGATTGTCCAGGGATGGTGGTATAGGGTATCCCATGGTCGGCTCCGTCCGACTATAGACTTTTCTTACTAGTTTTAATATGTTTTGAATGTATTAGTCTCATTTGACAACGGAATCGGTTGTAACTTCGTATTTTGTGTTTCCAGAGGCTAAGAAATATTTCTACCATAAAATGTTTATATAGGTCCACTTTTTAATATAGCCCCCATAGGACAATATCTCCCGATTTTCGGTATTTTGAAGGGTTTGGCCTCATTATCACAGCGAGATGGCTGAAATTTGGTATTTAGTCTTCGATGGGGGTATAGAACTTTCCCCCAGAAATTTGTAGGTATAGGTCCACGCCATCACATAGGCCCCGTAGAACAGTACCTTCCGATTTTCGGTATTTTGAAGGTTGTGGCCACATTAATCCACCGAAATGGCTGAAATTTGTGGTGGAGGGTATAAAAAGTTCGGCCCGACCGAACTTAACGCTTTTCCTACTTGTTATAAACTGTAATAAGGATTTTAAATAAAGATTTTTGAAATTATCTTACAGTTTTATACTTGTTAAATATGTTATTTCTCCAATACTACTGAACCGATTTCCATCAAATTTGCAGCAAAACCCCAATGTTTGCCAATGTTAGGAGTTGGGGTACCTTCCCCAGGCCTTTCGTTTAAATGCAATATATGTAAGCTAAACTTATGATTATATCGCTTTCAGCATAAATTTTCTTGAAAACTGATGACCTGCTGAACCTAATTATTTTATAATCGCTATATTTGCTAAACTTATGAGTGAATCGACTTGCAAATTAATTTTCGGGACAAAGGTGATCAAATCAAAAAACCGATATATTTACAAATTTGCTTAAATGGTGAGGTTCAACAGTCCATCAGCCATTAAAAACTAGAACATATATATATATATATATATATATATATATATATATATATATATATATATATATATATATATATATATATACATATATATATATATATAATTGTTCCACAAACATCCCATATGGGACAAGGGAGACTTCTCTCATATCAATGAGTGCACCCCGATTTATATTACCTCAATGATATGGGACCTACAGTTTATCGACGAGTCCGAATGGCGTGTCCTAAGACACCACTTGTAGAGAAGTTTTACATGGCTGAAATACTCAGGAAATGTCGCCAACATTACTGAGGGGTATTTTGCCAACGTTGAAAATTTTTTTCGATGTTGCCTGGCCGGGGAATCAACCCACGACCTTCAGCGTGCAAGGAGGGTGTGCATACCATTGCACCACGGTGGCATCCCAAAAAAAACTAAAACATATAAATCTCAATAAGCGGAAGAATTCGACTTAAGCATTTTCTAACTTTTATAATTAGATCGAAGAAGTGAGGTAGAAAATACCTAATTTTGAATTGTGAAGCAAAAAGTCCCTAAGATGTTGTCATTAATACTCATTACATAGGGCCAGCATCATTTAATAGGCCGTTTAATAGTGAGGCATATAAAAACGATGACATTTAAATAATTCTAGGCGATTTTAATGACAAAATTGGAAGGGAATCTTTGGCCCAACAGTCGGGAAATTCAGTCTCCACATTGAAACGTCTGACTATGAAATGAGGCTGATAGACTTCGCTGCGGCAAAAACATGATAGATAACAGTACCGGTTTTATGCATCTCGACATTCATAAGGGCACCTGGCTGTCACAAAACTAAGAACCAAGAAGGTAAATTCATCATGTTAGGATAGATAGAAGACATACATAGACTCGAACCACCACCTTGTTGCAGCAAAGTTACGTATCCTATTAAACGTACCAAATAAAGTATGAACACACACAACACATAAGTTAGAACACGAACATGTAGTCGTCCGGCCATGCCACAGTTATTTGCGATAACATGAAAACCCAGGAACAAGGTCTTTAAGTCCCTACAGACAGCACTTGGACAGCAGGTAAAGAAACCTTTTTAACCACATAAAACGTGATAGGTCGGTCTGTGGTAAGCAATGCACCGCCAGTGTGATTTCCCAACGTAATGATACACAATGGAAAAACTTGCAAACCTGCCTAAATGCAGCCCTGAGAACAGCAGCAGATGACTCCTCCTATCTTCAGTGAACTATTTACATGAGTCTAAGAAATAGCTGGAATTTGATACTTAGTCTTCGTTGATTGAATAAAACTTTCCCCCAGAAATTTGTCGGTATAAGACCACGCCTTCATTTGGGGTACACAACTTTCCGCATAAAATTTGTTGGTATAGGTCCACGTCTTTATATGGCCCCCTATAGAACGGCACCACCCGATTTTCGGTATTATAAAGGTTGTGGCCACAATAAACTTATATAAAACTTTCTCCTCTTAATTTGTCGTTACAGGTCCACACCTTAATATATCCTCCATACAACGGTACCTACCGATTTTCGGAATTTTGATAGTTGTGGCGACAATAATCCATCGACATGGATAAAATTTGGTATTTGGCCTTCGTTTGGGGTATTCGACTTTCCCCTCTAAATTTGTCGGCATAGGTCCACGCCATGATACAGCCCCCATAGAAAGGTACCTCCCGATTTTCGTTATTTTGAAGGTTGTGGCCACGATAGCCCACCGAAATAGCTGAAATTCGGTGTTTAGTCTTCGTTGGGGGTAACTAGCTTTCCATATGAAATTCGTTGGTAAAGATCCACGCCTTCATATAGCCCTCATAGAACTGTACCTCCCGATTTTCGGTATTTTGAAGGTTGTGGCCACAATATTCCTCCGAAATGGTTACAATATATTATTTAGTCTTCATTTGGGGTATATAACTTTCCATACGAAATTTGTCGGTATGGGTCCACGCCATCATATAGCCCCCATAAAGAGGTACCTCCCGATTTTCGGTATTTTGAAGATTGTGGCCACAATATTCCTCCGAAATGGCTGAAATTTAGTATTTAGTCTTCGTTGGGAGTATTCAACATTTCCACGCCTTCACGTAGCCCCATAGAACGGTACCTCTCGATTTTCACAATTCTGAAGGTTGTGATGTCAATATAGAAGCGTACCTTTTGATTTTCCGTATTTTGAAGGTTTTAGCCTTTTCCGTTTACTTTGAAGGCCAACATTGTTTTTTTCGAAATTTCTGTAATTTTGGTATTTAGTCCATATTTACATTAGGCAATTTCCCTTGCGGCAATTGTCAGTTTGATGAAGAGAGAGGTGAGGCATATGGTAACCCTTTGCCTCTCAACACCCTCTTTCACCGACAAATTGACAATTACCGCAAGGAAAATTGCCTAATGTAAATATGGACTTATTCATCTTCATAAACAAAAGGAAACTAATTGCTTCATTTTACTTCAATACAACTCGTGGTGGAGGGGATAACAATTTCGGCCCGGCCTAGCTTAACGCCGCTCTTACTTGTTTACAAAAGTATATTCGCCAGCGGCGCTTTTCGGTTTAAAAAAGTATTTGCAATTTTTACAAAACAATTTGCAGGCAGAACATTTTCTTTAAAAAAATTGCTTTAAAATATATTTAAATAAATCACTTAGATTGTAACTCCCTATGGGAGTTCTATCACCTAGGTGGAAGCGGATATATCTACCATAACCGTTTTAGGAGTTATGTCCGCTGGGAGTTATGACACGGCACCCACATTTCTCAATACGAACCAGTGAAAAAAGAAGGCTTCTGTAATCTACTAAATTAGAGTATAGGTGAAGTTTCCTTCAGAAGTTTTATGAGAATAATATTGCTATCTTTCATGATTTCATTTAGCCACTCTAATATCTCATAATTATATTCCAAAGTCTATTCCACACATTTCTGGCGCATGCTTTATATAAAACGACTAGATGCATGCCTAATGTGTTTATTTTGTCGGCGTCTATTAGTTTGACACTAAATGCAAATTATAAGCCTCCGCGTGTGTCATTTTGAATGGCTAATGCTCATTTTAAATTTTTCATATCAATGTTCTCAATGTGTTGGCTCTGCTCATTCATGACGTATTACATGCGACGTTTAAAAGCTTTCTTGTTTGAGTTGTATATTTAGAATCATTGAGTGTATAATATGTGAATGCATTCATTGTTCAGTATGTACCGCACAAATCCCAACAGCAAGTGTGACTGGGTAATTGTTTATCTTTGACAAACATATCCATACTCGTTCATACATATTCTCATTACAGTACAGTTTATATATTAATACCTACTCACTATGTTCGGTACATGTACGTACATCTATTATTATGCGTCCATATCTGCCAAGCATCATAATGCTAAATTGATTATAATGTCCAGACAGAAGATGGGTGTATATCGTGCCTTGCGTCATTCGTGTAAATATATTTTTAGTGGGTGTTTCGTGCTTAACGAAGGCATATATTTCCCACGAACATCTCAGAAAAGGAGTAACATTCTTTCGACGTTTCTAAGGGTATCAGTTACTTCTTTTACTGATCGACCCATGATGTCAATGTTGTTAGCATAGCCACTAACAGTCCAAAACCCGTAGAGTTAAACAGAGAGTTCCCCAAGGTGGGGTGATATCTCGTGAACTGTTTAATTTCACACTCTCCAGACGGCACACAGTGTCACGACCGTGGCCAAAAATGGTAAAAACTCAATACTTCGTTGAACAAATTTATTGATGGGGAGTGATAGAAAACATATTAATTAAGAAGAATCTGAGGATTTAAATCCGACAATTTTAGTTAATACGTATTTTTGCGTTTTTTTTTTCTAAAATTAATAAAATATATTATGCGTTAATATTTAAAATTTAAAAGTAACGGTCACTGCAAAAATGGTTCCTAAGTTCTCCTGGGATGTAATAAACTTAGCTATACTTTTGTTTGCATGTAAATATTAATCATATGGTGTTTACATTTACCCAAACATTTATTACTAAGTTTATTAATTTTCTGAAGCAAATTTTAAATTGAGTGGAGTGGGAAAAACATTGTATAAAGGTGTATATCGATATTTTTTGCTGTATGAGTAGTAAAAAGTGACTACTTCAAATATATAAAGGTCCCAGCTGCAGAGGTTTGCAGACGAATGTGTCATTTCTCTTTTTCAGCGACCACCTCACTGAGAGGATACCCCCTTTTTTAACAAATCGTTTTGCGGTGTTGGCTATAGCGCGAAAACGAATGAACCGATCATCATATATTTTTATGGGCCTATTGATACCTAATAATCATGCTTTCAAACGAGAGAATTTTAAAAAATCCAATTTTTAAAAAAATTGTGAGCAGCGAATATCAAAATTCGAATTTATACAAAAAATTGAACGTTTTTGGCCACTAATCGGTCAAAAAATTCGGGTGGATATTGAGGCCAAAACACTCAAAATACCGAAAATGAGGAGGCACGGTTCTATGGGGGCTATAGGAAGATGAGAACCTATACCGACATATTTCTGGTGGAAGGTTGTAAGTCCCCCAACGGAGACTTAATACCAATTTTCAACCATTTCGGTGTGATAATCAGGCTAAAAGCTCCAAAATACCGAAAATCGGGAGGTACCGTCCTATGGGGGCTATATGAAGGCGTGGGCCTATGCAGACAAATTTCAAGGTGAAGGTATAATGCCCACTACGAAGACTAAATACCAATTTTCAGCAATTTCGGTGTAATAATGAGGCTAAAATCTTCAAAATACCGATAATCGGGAGGTACCGTTGTATGGGGGCTATATCAAAACGTGGACCTAAGCCCACAATTCTCTGTTGGAATGTTTGATACCTCTGCCGAAGGCTAACCACAAAATTTGAATACTTTCGGTTGGTCATTGTGTCTAAAACATTCAAAATACCGAAAATCGGGAGGTACGGTTCTATGGGGGCTATATCAAAACGTAGACCGACCAACCCAATTTTTTGTCCTAAAGATTGCAAGTCAATAATAGGTACGTGTACCAAAATTGATGCACCTACGACAACTCCTTCTATTTTTGGCCACAGTTAATATGAACTCGCGACATTGTGCGGCATAGAGATCGTAATTTATGCTGATCTTGGTGCCAGGTATTAACTTCGATGCATATGTCATATGCGATAGGTTAAATGTCTACATACATATCTGCCTTAGTGCAGTTCTTTCATCTGAGGAATATGAAAATATCCGCCGCTAAATCCACTGCCACACTGATCACCACTTGGACTGCTGAAATGAGGCACACACTGAAAATATTGGTCGATGGTGTACGGATTCCGACAACTAACTGCCCCAAATTATTGGATATAACGTTCGATAGCATGTGTGAGTCGCCCGCGTAAGCCACAGCAATTTGTTGGGCAATCTAGTTCCCGGAGCGGATCGATCTTTCTAGTTCCTTTGCCCAAAGTAACTAGTTCCTAAATATAGTTCCAAGGTTCCGAGGACAACATAGTTCAAGAATTTTTTTTGATCGTTCTTTTCGTTTCAAATAGTTCCGAGACCAAAATAGTTCACCGAATCTTTCTCTTTCGTCGCTCTTTTTGAATTGACATAAAATTAAATTGCAGCGAATAAACAGTAACAACGAATTATCGACGTGGGAGTTAAATTGAAGGAATGAGAAGAACGAAATGAACTATATTAACTAAAGGAACTATAAAAACGCAAGAGCTGGATATAGTTGGAACTTTTTCGTTCCGGAACTACACAACTCTAATCTATAGAAAGAGGTCCGTAGGTGTAATCGCGAACCTCTAGGCCAACGAGCCTATCAGGAAGGCTTGGGTAGCTGTCACACTGATGCAGTCGCACAGGTAGTACAGAGATACAGTATGAATGCCGAACTTGGGGCCACCACCCATTTATCGCAGCAGAAAACCATCAGTGGTTTTAGTCCAGTTAAGATCCGGACGATGCAGCCGTCTCAATTGGTATTGGGTCCCAATTGATGCAACGATACCCAACACATGCCCCGGCATAATACCAATCACCTATCTCCTGATTCTTTATGAACGCAACCACTCCAGGTTGCAGAATTTTTGAGTCTGGATACGGAGAAACCGCAACCTGGTAACTAAAATTATACAATAACGAACATATTTGCGTTGCTACAACAACAACAAGAACATGTGGCTATTGGTGTATCTTGTGCCATTTCATTGACATTTGCATCTCGCATAAACTTTTCCATCAGCATAAAATGACAGTCTGTTACTTTGTGTGAAATCTCTTTTGCTACCAAACTATTGGGAGACGTTGTTTCCTATTTTAACTTAAGACGGGTATCGGTTAAGGTCATCTTAAAAACCGAATGACCTTTTTACAACCTCGTATCCCTGAATCATATTTTGATGACCTAACATTAGAACATATCTTAATTATAAGGTGATTTGATAAAAAAGCTTACGCTCAAAGTCATTTGAAAATTCCTCTATGTGTGCTTGACTAACTTTTGACTAACTTTTGAAGTCACTATAGGCAGATATATAATTGAATATAATCTTTGGACCCACATGGCATAAACCTTGGTTTCTCACTAAACTTATCATCAATCATTACATCATATATACAGTATAATCTCGATAATCCGGACACCACATGTTGTCCGGATTACAGAGTAGTAACCAAAACATATAATTTTTTAAGCTTAAATCGTTATTAAGGGACGTTTAATAGATAATAATTTGACACATAAGGTGAACGAATTCATATTAAGTAAATGTGACGGATTGTGACCATTTTAAAATTGGGAGCAGCTTCCCTGGCTAACAAACCATTTCCTCTATTCCTCCAGAGTAATTTAGGTGACATATCCTGAGTATGTTTGTCGTCTGAAACTTATCTACAAGTGATGTTTACGAGTACTTATTCATAGTTTTTGTCGATAAATAAAATTCGTAGCCGATTTACAAATATTTTTTAAATTTTCACTTTTTAGTAAAAAACGATACACAATGCTCAACTCCACCCAGTGTTAAAATCTCCCATTATTTTGTCTACTCTTTCGTCAAAAAATACCGTTATACCACTCCTCATGTCTTCAGAGTTACTAGAAATGTATCAACAGTTTCTGTCTTTACTGAAAAATAAGAAATTTTGAGTTAATCACAGGCTACCAGAAAACCTTCTTCGGGGTCAAACTGATTTTTCGACATAAGTTTGACAATTTTGTGATAATACATACACGTGTCTCATATTTTTAGCTCTATTTTCATAATCTACTCAGTTTTCCTTGTCATTTTTTTGGTTGTCGCACAGTGTAATGAAGCAAAGAAAATACAGAAGAAAAAAACCGCACAGACAAAACAGAATCAAAAACAGGGAATAGAAAATTGAAGAAAAGAAAATTTAATTCGTATGTTTTTTCTTTTTTTTTTGACATCCCCCTTTTGCCAGTTATACCCTTAAAAAAGTAAAGGAACAAAGCTTATGTATATCCATAAAAGGGTTTATCTCGTTTCTTTTTGCATTTTACATAATATGCCTTACCTAAATGTGTGAACATCGGCACACAGCCGGTATCAGTAAGCTACGATATCCAATTTTCGTGTTGTGTCTGCTCATGCTTTATTTGCTTCTTTTTATCGAGTACGTAGCTTTCCTGCAACAAGTTGCTCATCCGAAAGTTCGTAGATTCAACACGCTCGATGAATATCTTTCATCTATCACAATGTGATCAATTTAATTTCTTGGGTTTTTTGGTCTTGCACTTATGAATATCGAGATGCTTAAATCTGGTACTGCTAACTATCATGTTCTTTGCCGATGCGAAGTCCATAGGACTCATTCCATTGTCAGATTTTTCTCTGTGGAGAATGAATTTCCCGTCTGTTAGGCCAAAGATATTCTCCTTAACAATTTGGCATTAAAATCGCCTAGAATAATTTTAATGTCATGGGCCGAACAACGGTCATACGTTTCTTGCAAGCACTAGTAAAATTATCTTTGGTCTGCTCGCCCTTGACTTAAGATGGAGCATGAGCTAATAAAATCTGATTTTTAAAAATGTAGCATTTATCCGAATTGTATTAAAAATCTTTAATTCACCGGAGTAAGTCCGGAGACCAGATGTTTTAACTTCCGACTTACTACAAATCCACAACCGAACGCATGCTTTGCGAGTATGTCATGTTGTTGTGATGCATTTTCAATACGATGGGTATGACCTGTATAGTAATAATATCGGCTTTGAATTTTCCAAGTACATCTGTAAATTCGTAAATTGCACATTCTCTTTAAACAGTGCGAACATTCCAGGTGCAGATTCGCAGATCATGGTCCTAAAAAAGTTTGCGGGGGTCGTCGTCAACTTTCGAGGAGTTTGTTTTCCCTTTTTATAGCCTCCACCATAATGTGGAAGGTATAATATTAAATATTTCATTCCGTTTGTTACACATCGAAATATTCGCCGGAGACCCCAAAAAGTATATATGGGGATTTCTGAGTGGACTCGAACACTTTTTGAAGATAAGGTTTTTGATTTAATTTGTTTTTGCTGTGGTGATGCTGCTAATCAGCAAATTATTTTAGTATATTTTCAGATTTTTTTTTTTGACTAACGGTTCCAGAGATATCGCGCCTTGAAAATGTTGAATTCTGTAAAAACTTTATGCAAAGAAATACTCATAACATCTTCAATATTTGGCACAGTTGGATTGTATGGAATTTTCGCCATTTTATATATAAAATCAATTTTTAACAATGATTGTTCTCTTCGATTTTCTTGATTTTTTCTTTGTATTTAACTAAGATTAATTACAAAAATTTTAAATCCTATTTGATAGTGGGATTAGAAGGATTACTACTTATACCCTACACCACTATGTGGAAAGGGTATTATAAGTTTGTTTTGGGAAAAATTCATGTAACACCGCGAAATATTCGTCTGAGACCCCCAATGTGGTTTACCAATCTTTATATCTCGACGAGATAAAGCGATTTTGAGATGTGTGTCCGTCCGTCCCTCCGTACGTCCGTCCATTATAAACTGTAATCAGACTCCAGGCCGCAATTATGGACCGATCGTCACGAAATTTTGCATGGAGGTCGGGTTCAGACCAGAATAGATCCCTATTTTTGTTGGAGATGATGGTGAAGTATATAGCGGGTGAAATTGACCAAAAGCATAATTTTTATCCAATTTTGTAGCTGCTCTGTAGGTCGCAATAATAGTCCAATCAACGCGAAATTTTAAATATGGTAAGGGTATATGACAAAGAAGTAGCTCGCAATTTGAGATGCCGATCAGATAATATTTAGAGGGTTAAATGGACCAGAACTTTTGTGTGAAAATTGTGAAAATTTTTAATATACAGCTTATATCTTTTTTCCTGGAAGAGACATTCCGGGCAAGTAAGCTATACTTGGAAGAGGAACGCTTGACCTTTCTATTGATGCCAATTACATTGAATAACGTGCTCAGATAACAGAGTTACAGTCTAATATATTCAGTTTTTTGTTTGTAGTGTTATCATAAACAGGCTAGAGGTCGCAATTACAGCTCAATAGTCGCGAAATTTTGCTGGAGGTAGGAGTTTAGGTTGAAGAAAATGCCTATAATTTTGCATGATGATCTGATATTATTTAGCGTGTGACAAAGACCATTTGTATGAAAAATATAAAAATTTAATTTTTGGTCCATATTTTAATTCCTAGAGGGCATATACCGGCAAAGTAGCTTACATATGGAAAAATAACTACTGACATTTCCCCTGATGCAAATTGCAATAACGTGTCTTCTAGATAACGGGCCTACTGCCTAATATATAATGGGTTTTGTGTAGAGAACCACAATTTCCTACCATGCTACAAATTGTATCTATCATGACAGAGAATTTTTCTGTTCAGTTGTCCAATTGGATTTTTTATACAAATATTGCAACATGGGGTCGCCTCGCCACCTATTTTATACCTCAAGATTTAGGATAAAGGGGATACAAACAAAATACGACCAGTGATGTGTCTCATCGAAATATTGGTTTTAGACCCCAAGTATGTTTGGACAAAATTCGTTTCTGACACTTTGGAGTCTATTTAGCCCTGTCCGTTCATCTGTCTCTCTTAATGTCTATCTGGCTGATGCGTACGATAACTCTCGAACGGATCTACCGATTTGAACCAAATTTTATACATCGTAATATTTTGCCCAAACTTTGTTTAAGTTCGAATGTAGGCTATGTCGGTCCACACCTCCTCCAAAACATTTCAAAATTTCAACGATAACTGGCGAAGTGAGAAATCGATTTGCTCCAAACTTTCCATATATTATTATTCCTTCCAGATATAGATCGGATAAGACTATATCGGTCCACATCTTAGGTACCTCCCACACAAAATTCGGAAAAGGGTAATAGAAGAGTCCTCTCGAATCGTTTTTAATTTTTTCCGGCAGATTTGGGCCGCAAATCTGCAAGATAACTCTCAAGGAGATTGGTCAGACTGGTCGAAACTTTACACATCGTATAATTTCATCCAGTCATGTTTCTGGTTGGAATATGAACTATATCGTTCCGTCCTTCGAGTACCTCCCACAAAAAATTTGGGAAAAGTGCAGTGTGAGGACCCGTATCGGATCTATTTGATTATTATTATTATTTATTTATTTTTTTTTTTTTTTGAAGAAGGGTCTTGTCACGGACCCTATTCTGGTCCCTTTTCCGGGTTAAGTCATATTTCCTGGCATAATAGCCCAGAATAGAATAGCCCAGAAATTCCAAAAATCCTTGCCGTATCCATCTAAAATTACAAATCTGATAAAATAATTCTCAAACTTTTCCAAAACTCAGAAGTTAGCTTACTAAAATTGATTTGGTATAGCCCCATATTACGATATCTACAGATTCCATGTATTTTGAAGCAAACTCGTTACAAAATAAATATATTTTTATACGGCAGAGGCTAGGGTATATCACCGTTAGCGCAGTATAAGTCAGTACCATCTTCTTTCCTGTGTAATTGAATATGAATAAATAGATTTATAAATTTGTTTCGTGCAAAATTTTTGAAATTCTATTCATTGGGCGTGTCCTAAGTTGCCACTTGTAGAGACGTTTTTCATGGCTGAAATACTCAGGAAATATCGCCAACATTACTAAGGGGTATTTTGCCAACGTTGACAATTTGAAGGGAATCGAACCCGGACATTCAGCGTGCAAGGCGGGTGCACATAGCTAACTCCTACAGGTTGTGGTGTAGGGTATCACATGTTTGGCCCCGTCCGACTATAGCCTTTGCTTACTTGTTTTTTCTTAATTTTTTAAAATTTTATATTGACAAATTTACTTTATACCAGTGTGAAACATTTGTTATTTCACAAAAAAATTATCTTAACAATCTTAAAAACTCCTTCATTTTGCGATTTAAAGAATGGTTTAGCGGATATTAGTGGGTATTTGGTTGGTTCACGTGGTGGCTATACTTTATAGCCTCAATTAGTATGTAAGAGATAATATAATAATAATTGTTCCACAAACATCCCAGATGGGACAAGGGAGACTTCTCTCATATCAATGAGTGCACCCCGATTCATATTAGCTCAATGATATGGGACCTACTGTTTATTGCCGAGTCCGAACGGCGTGTCCTAAGACACCACTTGTAGAGAAGTTTTACAAGGCTGAAATACTCAGGAAATGTCGCCAACATCACTGAGGGGTATTTTGCCACCGTTGAAAATTTGATGTTGCCGGGCCTGGGAATCGAACCCACGACCTTTATCGTGCAAGGCGGGTGTGCATACCATTGCACCACGGTGGCACCCGGTGGTATGTAAGAGATACCGTTTTGAAAAACCATACCACTCGTTCATTAGTTGTTGTTGTTGTAGCAGCATTTAAACCTACGTAGAAGCATAAGTTTAATGCTGGGTTTGCAGCCGCTGGCCGAAACATTATGGTTCCGGGTCAAACCGGTACACTCGTTCATTAGTGGGTATTACTGGATGAAGTTCTTTTGTGCCCGCAATAGGTTTAGTCATTTAATATTTCAAATTCAAATCCTCTTTCGTATTTAAATAGTCATCTTCTGGTGAAAATATCACTTTAATATTTGGCAGATTATTCGTCTCGGATGTCCATTCATATAATTCCCAAGCTGTGTACAAAACAAATATTGAAAAATGTATTTTTTTATTTTTTTGGTAAAATAACAAATGTTCCACACTGGTATAAAGGACAAATTTTAAAAAAATTAAGAAAAAATAGTAGTCATTCGAATCCCACTACCAAATAGGGCCTACAATTTTTGTAATTAATCGTAGTTTAATACAAAAACAATTCAAGAAAATTGAAGAGTACAATCATTGTTAAAAATTGATTTTAAATTTTAAATCGCGAAAACTACATCCAAGACCACTCGATATAACTATGTACGTTTACTCTTAGGATATTGGGTATCGAAATGGGCTATATCGGTCCACGTTTTAATATAGCCACCCTAGAATGGTACCTCCCGGTTTTCGGTATTTTGAAATTTTTGGCCTCAGTATCCCACCGAAATGGCTGAAATTTGGTACTTTGTCTTCATTGGGTGTATACAACTTTCCACCTGAAATTTGTCGATATAGGTTCACGCCTTCATTTAGCCCCCATTGGACTGTACCTCCCGATTTTCGGTATGTATTTTGAAGATTGTGGCCTCAATATCCCTTCGAAAGGGCTGAAATTTGGTATTAACTCTTCGATGGGTGTATAAAACTTTCCAACTGAAATTTGTCGGCATAGGTCCACGTCTTCGCATAGTCCCCATAGGACGGTATCTTCCGGTTTCGGTATGAAAATTGTGGCCTCTATATCCCACCGAAATGGCAAAGGGGGTATAAAACTTTCCACCAGAAATTTGCCGGTATAGGCACACGTCTTTATATAGCCCCCATAGAACGGTAAATCCGATTTTCAACCGAAATAACTAAATATTTGGTATTTAGTCTTCGCTAAAGGTATAAAACATTTATACAGGTTCAAAGCCTCCATTGCAAAAAATCAACCAAAACGTGGACCTAGTTTTGGTATAGATGTTTTTTTTTTTTGCAAATTTTCGAACCGAGATTGCTATAATTTAATATTGCGTATTACCAGAGGATACAAAAGCTCAATTCGAAAAATTAATAGTATTGGTCCATGTTTTGGAAAGAACAGCGATGACGGCCCTCGATGACGCCTTTGCTTTCATAAACGAAAGGAAATTAATTGTTGCTATTTACTTCAATACACTTCGTGTGAAGGGTATAAAATATTCGACCGAACTTAACGCCATGTTTGCTTGTGTTTTTTTTTTTCTACCGAACCGATATCGATAAGTCCCAATTTACATTAGGCGAGTTTACTTGCGGCAATTGTCAGTTTGATGGAGAGAGAGGTGAGGTATATGGTAACCCTTTGCCTCTCAACACCCTCTCTCACCCACAAACTGACAATTGCCGCAAGTAAACTCGCCTAATGTAAATTGGGACTAATTAACGAAAATGTTCGTTTGAAATACTGAAAGTGATATTCTGTAACTCAAAGTTATCGATACAAGAATTTCAGTGACGAATATCGGTAGAATGACGGAATGTAAAGAAGATGCAAGATAAGTAGGACATAAATTATTCTCAATTTTTAAAAGTTTCTTGTTATTTTAAGAAAAAATGGAAAAAAATACGTCATAAACGAATTAACGCGCATTCCAAGTTCAATAAATTCAAATTTCTTATGAAATTGTTCAAATTACTATTGGATATAAAATGATTCTGTTCAAATAAATTAGAATTAAAACTGTTTTTTTTTTATTTTTTCAGAATTACCCGAAATACTTATGGCACCGCAGAATCAAACAATTAAAGTTGGCAGAAATTTCGTTCTTGAATGTGACGCAGATGGTAATCCAATACCAACGATATCGTGGCAATTTAATGGCGAACCAATTACACCCTCATCCGAAAACAATGGCCATGTGGTTCTGGAAAATGAAAATACCGAATTGATTATAAATAAAGCACAAGAATCGGATTCAGGTAAAGGCAAAAAAAAAATAACATATGAATGTAAAAGGTCATTGAAATCCTATACAACAACAAAAAATACAACATTGAACATTGGCTACAGATGCTATCGTGGGTGGTTTTTAGTAAGTTCAACATAATCGAAGCAAAACAAAGTCAAATACAAATTTTTTATTTGCCGACGTAGCACATTCACACGAATATTGCAGGTATAAATTTACAAATGAAATACATACATATATTGGGGACAAGAATTTTTAATTGAAAGACAAGAATTTTTAAATGAAAATTGGGCTATCAAAGGCTTAACTTTTGCAATTATTCACAAACAAAACATATCTTTACAAAAAGAAATTTTGTAAAAACTTTAAAGCTGCGGTACATAAGCGAAGGGTATTATTGTTTATGTCATTTCTGGTAAAAATAATTATATAAAAATATAATTAAGTCTGTTACCAGAAATAACTTAAACAAGAAACGCAGCTTCTTATGTACTGAGGCAAAATTTGCTTGTTTTGCAGTTGTTACAAAAACAAAGGAAAATTTAAAAACGCTTCTGTCCATTAAAGTAACTGAAATCCTTAAAAGAAAAAATTAAATAAAAAATAAAGGAGCATTGCACTGTGGATGCAAATCGCTTCAAAACATTCCAAATTTTTCCAAACCCAACTCGTTTTTTCTATTTTTCTTAAGGAGAAAAAGCCTCACAAACATGACTAATTAAGAAGAAAAAATGTATTTAAAACTGAGAAAAAAATAGTTATATTCTAAGAGAATTTATGAAACAAAGTACTATTATTAACGCATTAACTTAAGTTGAATCATTTAGTAAATTGTCTAAGCTTAATTTTTCTAGTTATGAAAATTCCTCTAAATTACAAGGGTTGCAAATATTTTGGTTATAATATTGGTCAAAATGAAAATATTTAATATAGATGCATGGATTTCCTTAAAGTTTTAGTTACTTTCCAAAAATTTGAAGAATGGTCACTAGTACCAAATTATAGCCTAGTGCCTGTAGATGTCAAAATTGTATAGACTTTTTGCGGAAATTTACGGTTTTGGCAGTTATGACCAAAAGTTTAATTCCTATTCTTAGTTGCTGAATTTATATTTTTTGAAATTTTATTTATGTTCAATAAATGTTTTTGTACTATCAGACATTTCTATTGTCATGGTAACTTAGAGCCACATTGAAAACTCGTGAAAGAAAAAGACAATGTTTTGGGCGTATTAACTTTAACAAATAATTTTTCTTTTTTGTGACACCCTAATTAATGTTGGGCCACGCCAAAACGTGGAGATTTTCCCTGCACTGAAAACTAAAAATACATGATTACAGGCAATTCTGCAGAAAAAGGTGAATAAAGCTTATAAAGTACCGAAAAAGGATGGTAACCCTATATGGAGGCTGTAGTCAAAAGTGGACCGATATAAATTTTCTTTAAAAGTTGGTGTTCTGAACTCTGAGTTCATTATCGATATATAAATCATACGGGGAGTAAACCAAATCATGGACCAATACTTAAAATTTTTCGTGGGGATACTTACCATGCAATAATAACTCCTGTAGTGCGATTCTGTAACTCCTTAACGACAGAATTAACGACGAATGTCGGTAGTTAACGATAATTTTCGGTAAGTGCTATTCTGTAACCAGTTTTAACGATTTTTGTCGGTAAATTTTGTCGTTAATTACCGAAAATTATTGTTAAGTTAACAACCAAAAAAAGTAGTCGTTAAGTCTTAACGACAGTACATTATTGCTGTATTTTGATGATTTCATTAACAACAGCGTTTTTATATGAACATATATGAAGATCATAAAGAGGGCACACAAGGTAAATTCCGCCCTATTGAGAAAAATCTTCTTAAGGCATTTACATAAGTGTAACTTTGTATAACTTTCGCCACTGTTGTGCTTTCGACAGCGCCGATTTTATTGAAGCTGGGTAAAGATCATCAATGAGAACTTGTAGATCTTCGATTAACTCATAACTTTCCCTTGGACCACATTTATGTAGCATTAATTAAATCGGCGCTGGCGAAGGCGCAACAGTGGCGAAGCTGCCCCATGGTACCCTACGTATGAAGACTGCGCTAACCTTTGTTTTACTTATTAAAGAGGAAAAACGTTAGCTGATATTCGTCGGTATGAGTTAACGATTTCTACAATCGGTAACATAAAGTTACAGAATAGCACATTCGTTAACTCAACCGAATATTTTCGTTAACTACCGATGTCGGTTCGTTATTAAAAAAAGTTACAGAATCGCACTACTGGTACCGAATTACAGCAAATTTGGTGGAATAATTTCTTGGTAACAGTAAAATACTTAAATTCAAGATGATTCGTTACATGGGAACCACGTGAAATCTTGGACGTAGGACTGCAATATTTTTGTTAGAGTATTTTTAGGCCACGAGGACCCATTGATAAAAATTTCAGTTCGATATATTATCTAGAAGTATTTTTGTCACACCCACCCATGTAAGGGCCACCACTGTACATTGTTGGCATTTTCAACTGAAATACAATGTTATTTTGTTATTTCATCTTAAATGCAAGTGTTAAAGTTAATTTTAAAGCAAAAACTATTTTATTAAAACCGCTAATTAATTAGTTAAATGAATGGAATTTATTTAGTACGAGGTAAGATTGGGAAGAAAAGTATAGTTTTGCATATCGACACAATTTTTTCAAAAGTACCCTTTTAAAAACTTTTTACTACAATAATAATTAAAAATAGTTATAGTTCAATTTGCAATGTCTGCATGAAATGTTTTATGGAAGACGGATTCCGACCAGAACAAATTTGATTAGTTATTAACTTTTAACTTTGGGTGAGATACTCAACTCCCGGCTCATCTAGCTGTTTGGACATTACCATAGAGATTCCATCAGTGCCTAACGCTTTGGATGATTTAGCTTTCTGATGACATTCGTAACATAATCCATTGTAATGCAACGGATTACTATATCTTCGTCCTGTAACTCGAGGTGTGCTCGACAAACTGGCGATTAAAATAACTTTCGCGGATCAATCAGCATAACGTCGCCAAACGTGGCTGAGGTCCTATCTTTCTTCTTTCCGATGTTTGAGCATGACTCAACCGTTGCCCATAGCTCACTTATTCCGGCATCAATGTTGCAACTCTTCAGATGATTTAATTGGGGTCACTGCGGTTGGCTCGTCGGAACTCATCACGCCTATTTGCTTATTGATAAAAGTGCATCGTTCAGAGTTGACGAAATCTGGCGGTCTGTTGATAAAGACAATTATGTGGAGATGGATTGATCCAAGGGAAACGGCGGGTTGACAGGTAACGTTATTTGTCAGACCAGGTGTCACAATGGTTATGTCTGGCGAACTGTGACACTCTTCGCTAATTCTGCTATAGGTGTCCTCATTGACCGTACAAAACGTAGAGCTATCAATCTGCTCAGCCAGCACTATACAACTCTGGTAATTTCCAGGGACCGAATGCCACAACTCATGATAAGCACCTAAGTCACCCAAAACCTGACGGTTATGACCTTCCAAAAGCGGGTTGGGCCTATAACCTGGAGTTCATCTATATATCGACGGCATGTATACGTTCAGCGACAACTTCCTCGGCAGTTCCACACCACACTGCTACCCCCCATACATCTCATGCACGGATCATTAAATCCAGGCTCAAGTGAGATAGGTCTGTATTAAGCAGACCGGTGCAATAGGAAAGCTAATTCCCCACCTCCATTTCTCGTACTATGTTGCCTAGGGAATAACCTTACTGTTAGATAATACCTCCCGAATTTCGGTATTTTGAAATTGCTGAAATTTGGTATTTAGTCTTCTTCATAAACGAAAGGAAACCATTTGTTCCATTTTAGTTCAATACAACTCGTGGTGGAGGGTATAACGAGTTCGGCCCACCGAACTTAACGCATTTATTGTGTTTTTTATATTTTTTTTGCAATTACGAAATGTAATAAACTCATATCGTTTTCGGATGTTACTTCATAAAGGGATCAAGTACGGCTTCAGCAAAATTACACTGTGTGTAATTTTTTGAGTCATGTTTTATTAACCATATTCTGACTCCACAGTGTGATAGAAGACCAAAAAATAGAAGACACGTGTCTCGCCGTTTTTCCCTATCGCATCAACTTTCGCGGTTGTAGGCCCCAAAGGTTTGAGGCTTTGATGTAAAAAGCGGCCATTTTTCAAGACGTTGTAGATCTTCTCTTAAGGAACAAAAATTGTGAACACATATAATCCATCAAAATTTATCTGCAAGGTCAAAATAGTCAAGGTCAAATTTCTTTTAAAATTTTTTCTCGGGTTTTGGTCTGCAGCTATCAAACCGATTAAATTTGAAGCAAACAACCAACTACAAAAATATACCTTAGATCCCAATAAACATCTTTCTAGAACATACGATCTCTGTGCAGACGGTTCTTAAAGGTCAAAATAACAAAGCAAATGCGATTTTTATCCTGTTTTCTCTGGTTCTACTCCACAGATACTAGACCGTTCAGTATTCAAGAAAACAACCAACTGCAATAATGTAGCAAAGACATCAATGAACAATGAACATCTGGAACATGCGAAATGTCTATGAACGTTTCTTAAAGGTGAAAGCTGCAAAAAAACTTTTGAAAATATTCAATGTGTACAGATTTCCCCTAAAAGGACGAGGAATCTGCAATTTTGACTTAAATTACGGGCGTAAATTAAGGTCAAGAAAATCGTTGCTGGCGGGAAATGCAACAACTAAACAAAACAGCAAATACACAGAAAGGACACCACAAGTATTTCAAATATACTTACGTGGTGTAATTCAAATGCAATTTAAAATTGCCACACAAGAATAAAAAATAAAAACAAACGTTTCAAAATATGGACGCAGGCGGTCACTAATTAAAACTTTTATTTTTGGTTTTGTGTTGACGATCAAGACGATCTTGCTTATTCCCAATTTGGTTGACAAGTGATGGCAAATTATCGATAAGACAATCACGTCAATGTCGAGTTTGATATCATTAATATCGATATCATAGTTTGGTATTGGGATGGCTCAAACCTCGACATGCAAAATTAGTAGTTTGTTCCTGCAGGATATTTGGAACCTTCATCCAGGTTTTTCCGTCGTTGAGCCTTCTGTTGCTGCGATCTCTCTTTTTGACTTCTTTCCTCTCTGCGTGAGCGAATTTCCATGATTGATTTCGTTTGTATCAATGGGAGATATAATTCAATGGATATCCGTATAGTTGACGATGCACCAAAATTGACCTTCACTATGACATTTATGCAGTGGTCGTTGGGTTTTGATACGTATTCTTTTCTGCAATTTGCCGTGTTCTTCGATATGGACTCAGTCATCATAATATTGTGCTTGCAATAAACAGCATAGCGCACTTGAAATCCATTCATATTTCTGAAAAGATACTTAAGGAACAAAGAAACAGAAATTGACCATACGATATATGGCCCGTTAGTTATGTTTTGTTCGTCCTTGCACCATACATAATAATTCGAACCAAATTAACGCATTTCGTGGATGTTATACCACAGACTTGTTCCTTGTAGGTATTTCTTTTCGACTTAGAAGCCAGCTGATCCGCTGGAACAGTTGATTTGCTTTGTGTTGCGATTGCAACATTATCATGCAATTCAGCATAGAACGAATAGTGAGGATAAATATCAAATAGAACATTTATCAAATTTTTCTTCAACGGAAATTCGTTTGATTTCCTCTTAAATGTCAAAAATATAAATTCCAGCCGATTTGCGGAATCGAATAGTATTTCTTTTGCAAGATCAGACGAAAGATGTTTGTTCAATTTGTCATAAAATAAATATTGGGAATATATATTAAGAAAATGAACGATCGTTATTTTCTTTAACGGAAATCCGCTCGATTTCCCCTAAATGTCATATATTCTTGTGCCGTTAAAGCTAAATATCTTGTGTGACCGCCTGCTAACATGTCAACCACATATTCTTTTCGAAGTATATTTGCTGCTAGCAGCCGGTCAACTTGCCATTCTGTGGCCACCTGCAATAACGTTTTTATTGCCAGAAATGACTCACAGCTAACACCAAATTTAAAATTTCCATAATCTACCGAGGGACCTTGTATGTCCTTTCGATACAAAATACTCTGACACGGAATATCAGATTCGCGTGTTAATTTCTCGATGTCACCGTTATATACGCACATGTAAATGTACTGTTTTAAATTTGCTGAAATCAGTTCGTTGCTTATAATTACTGTAGCATTGAGTAAGAACTTTTTGATTGGTATAAGTCATTAATAAACATACATATTTTACTGGTACTTTCCGGGTGAAAGACCGCGTAATGTAAGAAGTAGTACAGATATCTCTTTGAATCAATATGCTTTATATTTGATCTACTTTGTTGGATATTTTTTATGACTATGTTCTTTTCTGACAATTCATTGCCAGTACTAGCAAGGAATTCGTATTTTTTTATTTGTTTTGCCATTTTCACATTCGTACAGTGGAGTCTTGTTCTGAATCGGGACGATTCTAAAAACGAAAACGAAAATTGTACATCAGACTTTTCGTCCGGTCGACGGATCGTGTTTTCATCGTCAAATTTTTCCACACATTCTTCATTATCATTAGGTAACATTCCGAATCGATGCGATTCTGAAAACGGTAATGGCATTTTAGCATCTGATTTTCCGTCCTGTCGACGGTTGTTTGTTTCATCGTAAAGTTGTTTACGGGATTTTGTTAGAATAGGAGCCCGTTTGACTTCCTCTTATTCACAGAATTTGATTGATTTTATATTTGTATTGTCTTCTATCTTTGAATATCCCACGTTTGGGGCCGACACGATACTGTCGTATGTTATTGGTCCGAAAATAAACCAACCGTAAACTGAATTTTGTGCTATCATTTTTCCGAGCACATTCTTTCTTATACCATTTAGTATTAAGGATGGGAGTATGTCACTTCCAATTAACATATCCACCGGTGCTGAAATGGCAAACTCTGGATCAGCCAGATTTAAATCTACCACTTCGCTTAAATTCAAGTTGGGGAGTGATCTTGTTGGCATTAAACCAGTCAGATTTTGAACTACTATCACCTCAGTGTGGAGTTCGAAATTGTGTTTGTCGGCACATAATGCTAGTTTGCATGATTTGTTAGCATCAGCCACCATTGTGCCACATAATCCACTAATGTGGAACTCGGCCTGTTTAGTTTCTATTTTCAAGCGCTTTGTTAATTCATTCGTGAAATAAGATCGTTTAGAAGCTGAATCAAAAATAGCTCTTATAGTAGAAATTTTACCACGATGTTTAATTTGTACCAACGCAGTTGGCAACATAACATCATCGTTACTCAAAGTCATGTACGTTTGAGTATTGGTTTCGGATACCGAACTGGAGGAGCAAGGCAATTCATTCTGCTGTTCACCAGTCGTGAAGTGTGTTTCAGTTTGTCGACTCATTCGTGGTTGAGGAAAACTGTTTATTTTACGCGCTACGGCATTAGCAGTCGATTGTTCTTGTGATGCGTTTGTCAAATGAAGCTTCGTATGATGTTTCTTGCTGCAATGCATACATCTATGCATGCTGATACATTCTGGAGTAATATGTCCACTTGTTAGACAATTATTACATAGTCGGTTTTCTCTTGCCACTTCAATCCTTTGGAGTGTGGCCATGCTATTGAACTTTAAACAATTTTTCAACAAATGATTTTTTCCACATAGAACACATCTATTTGAATTTTGGAATATGGAAGTTTGTTGAGTTCCGTAATCAAATCGAGAAGGTTGAGGAACTGTCTGACTTTTGAGGCGATCAATTCTTTCCAACACCTGATGCCTATTAATTAGAAACTCTTCCATTTGAGACCACTTTGGTAACTCGGAATGAGATTCAAGAGATTGTTCCGACAATGTCAATGTCTCTATAGGAAGCTTCGTAGAACATAAATAAATTAATGTCGGATCCCACTGACTCACACTGATTTCGTGAGCCTGGAGAATTGCGAGACAATCGCTAATAGTTAATTGGATCCGTTTTATATCTTCACTGTTCTCAGATTTTGCAGGTGGAACTTCAAACAAAAGTCTGAGTTGATTGTCTACTAACACACGTTTATTTTCGTAACGTTTCTTTAATGCATCCCATGCTAGGGTAAAATTGAAATCTGTCAAAGGAAATCGATCAACGATTCTCCCAGCTTCACCTTTTGTTTTACTTTTTAGATAATATAATTTTTGCGCAGATGTCAATCTGGCATGAGTACCATATATGGCCGTAAACATATCCCTAAAAGTTGGCCATTCTTCGTAACTTCCGTAGAAGTCTTTCGTATCACAAGGTGGCACTTTAATGGACCCCTCCGACAAATCAAAAGTTGTGGTTGGGGGAAACATGCTTGAACTATGAAACATTGAGGGATTTGTAGTATCTTCCCCCACTAAATTATTGGAAAGATTTCTTCTCTTTTTTAAAATTTCCATTAAATTGGCTTTGGTTGTTTGATATTGGTCCCGAGCGGACGCAAAATCTTCCTTTGCTTTCTTTTTATATTCACCGTTTACTGCCATGTCATCTGCAAGATAAACGCTCTCGAAAGCCCTACGGACGTTATGCCAATCCTCATCGATTGACTCTAACTTAGTTTCTATCAACGATTCAGATAGATCTTTTTCCGGGGTATTTAATATCTTGGCACATGATCCCACCAAATTATCCCGTTCGTATTCGAAACGTGTGCAAATTGTTGATCCCATTTCAATATTTGTTTATTATTATGTTATTATACAATTATTTTTTATTTTATTATTTGTTATTTTATATATGTAATTTATATTAATTTTTATATATTTTATATTATTATCACTATTTGCCTTCTTTAACTATCAAGTTTCTTTCAAGATAAAGAGACTGAAGTTATTTAATTTATTTTTATTTCGGCTTTAATAGTTTTTTATAAATATACTACTCGAAAGTTTATTTTTTAAACTTTGGGAGTAAAGTCCACTATTTATTTATATTTTTTATTAATTATTTATATTTTTATTTTATTGATATATTTTAATTTATTTTTTTTAATTTTATTTGTGATATTATTTAATAATGAAATGGAATACAATGAAATGCAATCACCGTAACGAATTACGTTATGTTACGTGTGTTCTGTTACGTTAGGTTACGTTTTCACTAACTGACCTCTTATTTTAATATGATCACTGATATTCAGTAATCGTTACTTATAATTGGTCTGTTCCTTTACTTTTAAAAATGGTAGCAGTGGAAAAAAATGGTAAAAGTGGTAAACTGCTATCATATAAATTGTATGCTATTAAAAGTAAGGGAACACTTTACAGGTTAAAAATGGTAAGAAATGGTAACCTCAGGCACGTAAAGGAACAGAGCAAATGTGTATAACACTATGTAAACAAACCGGCCGTCTGTCCGTGTTATTTATTCACAAAGTAAAATAGAAAAATAAGAAATTTAATGTGAAGTGGTGATTTTATTATAAATATGAAAATTTTTAAATATATGTTTTCCGTAATTTGTTTTACTTTTATTTGTGAATTATAAATGAGCAATAAATATTGCAAAAACAAATGTTTTTTTTTTTGTTCTTCTTCTTGACTCAATGATAGTGTTGACATTTGCCGTACTTTTTGCATAAATTAGAAGCAACTGGCGAAATGTTTCAACACTGATGGCAAACAAAATGATTTTATTAGGTAGATTTTTATTTATTTATTTTTTTTTTTGGAAATTGTTGTGTTTTTTATACTTAATGGCAAGTCTAGGCCGCTAATTTGTTTAAAAGGCTCGAAGGACCATGTACAGATTTCCCCTAAAAGGACGAGGAATCTGCAATTTTGACTTAAATTACGGGCGTAAATTAAGGTCAAGAAAATCGTTGCTGGCGGGAAATGCAACAACTAAACAAAACAGCAAATACACAGAAAGGACACCACAAGTATTTCAAATATACTTACGTGGTGTAATTCAAATGCAATTTAAAATTGCCACACAAGAATAAAAAATAAAAACAAACGTTTCAAAATATGGACGCAGGCGGTCACTAATTAAAACTTTTATTTTTGGTTTTGTGTTGACGATCAAGGCGATCTTGCTTATTCCCAATTTGGTTGACAAGTGATGGCAAATTATCGATAAGACAATCACGTCAATGTCGAGTTTGATATCATTAATATCGATATCATAGTTTGGTATTGGGATGGCTCAAACCTCGACACAATGTTTACACTTTTTTCTCCAATTCTGGTCCAAAAATACCCAACCGCCCAAAAATAAAGGATACCGTCAACTACAAAAAATTACCTAAGATTTCAATAACAAATTTCTAGAACATATGAAGATTCTAGGAACGATTCCTCAAGCTCAAAATTCGATTATTTTAGATCATTCTTTCCTGCCCAGGTCTGTAAATACCAAATCTTTCAAGTTTACTTGAGTTTTTAACAGTTTGTTATTTCCAAACCTGAGCAGGGGGAATGTTAAAAATAATTTAATTGTTCGTGAATTTCAGCCAAGAGAATCATTCCTAGAATTCTCATATGTTCTAGAAAGTTGCTTACTGAAATCTTAGGTACATTTTTGTAGTTGACAGTATACCTAATTTTTGGCGGTTGGGTATCTTTGAGCCAGAATCGGAGAAAGAAGTGTAAAAATTAAACATTTTCAAAGGTTTTTTGCTATTTTCACCTTTAAGAACCTTTCATAGACACATCGCTTGTTCCAGAAAGTTGTTCATTGATGTCTTTGCTACATTATATCAGTTGGTTGTTTTCTTGAATATTGAACGGTTTATTATCGGTGGATCAGAACCAGAGAAAACAGGATAAAAATCTCATGTGCTTTGTTTTTTTTTACCTTTAAGAACAGTCTAACAGAGTTCATATGTTCTACACGCAGAGAAAAAATATTTTTCGCTTTTGTTGGAACAAAAATATTTATTTTGGTTCCAAAAATGTGTTTGTTTTGTTCAAACATTGTAATCCAAATCCAAAAATACCATCTTTTGTTCCAAACATAGAAAACAAAAACAACTTTCGAATTTCCGCAATATTGTAAAAATCGTTAACAATACCGATTGTAGGAACAATCATAATCTAATTTTGTTAACAAAAAGTATTGTCAATACAGAAAACCAGCCCAGACATTTTTGATTTCAGTGCATATACTTCTCATATACACTTTTCGCATAACTTGGATATAAATGTCGCGTATAATATTGCAATCATTGATGAACACAATACATGGTTTGCTGCATTGACTGACAACAAAGACAAACAAAAAGCCACAAGAACCCACCACAACATAAGGAATAATTAAACAGCATAACAAACATGAAAAGGAAAGAAGAATGAAACAAAACAGAAACAAATAAAAACAAGAGTCTCACAAGTGCATACACACAAAAACAAAGGTAAAGGCAGCATGTCATACAAACACACCACAACTCACCAAAATTGTTTTTTCAACACGGCATCGAATAGCGAGAGAAGAGAAACAAATTTTCGAAGAAAAGAGAGAAATATTGTTCAGTTGACACAAACTATTTTTGGATTTACAATACTACATGAGGAATCCAACAATATGTTAACAATACATATTTTGCTCTTGGAATATTGTTGGATCAAACATATTTTTTTCTCTGCGTGTAGAAAGATGTTTATTGGGATCTGAGGTACATTTTTGTAGTTGGTTATTTGCTTCAAATTTGATCGGTTTGATAGCTGCAGACCAAAACCCGAGAAAATTTTTAAAAGAAATTTGACTATGGCGATTTTGACCTTGCAGATGAAGTTTGATGGATTATATGTGTTCACAATTTTTGTTCCTTAAGACAAGATCTACAACTTTGCCTCTGATATAAATTCAAAATTCCTAACGATTTGGAAGATATAGTCTTGAAAAATTACCCCTTTTTACATCAAAGCCTCAAACTTTTGGAGGCCTACAACCGCGAAAGTTGATGAAATATGGAAAAACGGCGAGACACGTGTCTTCTATTTTTTGGTCTTCTATCACGCTGCGGTGTCAGAATATGGTTAAAAATTTTCACAGTGTTACTGACCGACTGGAAACCTACACCCCAGTTTGAAACATTTCTTCATAATATGCTAATGCTGAAATAAACCAGAATTGTTATACCTCGTATGACTTTAATACTGATGAAGTTTAATGATAAAAATAAATAAACACAGAATATACATTAGCCAGCCAAAAGCCACATTACAAAAACAATAAAAACAAAACTCGATACTCGAATGAGAATAATAAATTAATCAATATTGTTTGTTTTAATTATACGACAAATAAGCCGAAAACAATCATTAAAATTGTATGTCCTGTTTCCCATTATGTTGCCTTTCAAATGGAAGAGTTGAGTTTTTTTGTTTCTAACTATTTTTCAATTTGGCTTTGCCTGTAATTTATTTGGTTTTGTTGTTTTTTCCTTCTGATAGGCGTCTATACCTGTATTGCGGAGAACGATAACGGGCGTACAAAGATATCGGCCACCGTTACCGTGGAACGGGTCAACAGTGCTCCACGTCTGCTGATTAAACCATTCGACCTGGATGCCTTGAGTGGCACCAGCATTGAGTTGCCCTGCAAAACAGAGGATTCAGATGGCATACAGGTGAGTCATGAGGTGGTTGAATTGAGTTGGAGAAGATTGTTGTGAACTTGATTGATTTTATTTATGGTATTTCCATGGTTGGTTGTTTACTGGCTGACCATTTGTGTGGACAACTTTTAATCAAGGGGTGACATAAGGTGGCCGGCCATTCACTGACGTCCAGTGGGACCTTGCCTTGTTTTTCTGATATTGAATTTTTCATGACGATTTTTCTTGTTTGCAGATTACATGGCGCAGAGATGGCCGTATTATTGATCCGAATGTTTTGTTAACGAACAAATACGAAATCAGTGGCACGGGCAGTCTGTTTGTACGCAACGTCACCATATTCGACGGTGGACGCTATGAATGTTCGGTAAAAAATGAATATGGCAGATCAACGGCATCTGCATTTGTGACAATAAGGTAAGTTAAACGAATGGAAGTACACAAACGATAAAAAAACAAACAGCAAACAAGTGGTAAGAAGAGTAAAAGTTTGCTTTTGCCTGACATGTTTAGTTGTCAGTTAATTTAAGGCAGACAACTACCATTCGATTCGAGTTACTTTTATTTCAAAAGGGAAATGAAAAATTTCAATTTCGGGAGACAATCAAAAACACTGAAGTTGACAAAAAATCTATCTTCAATTCTGGAACATGAACATGTTTGTATTTGTTCGGTCGATGAAAGGAATACAAAAGGCGATGTAAAACAAAATGCTAAATAGTCGAAAGATATGTTTTGATAGAAGTACATAATTTACATTTGTATATATGGAGATTTCTGAGTGAAATGTGGATTTCTTTATTTTTTGCTGTGGTGATGCTGCTCCTCAGCAAAACATTTCAGTATACTTTCAGATTTTTTTGACCAACTGTTCCAGAGATATCACGCCTTAAAAAAACACTCATTACTTCTTTGATATTGTTCCAAAAAGAAATAAAAAATAGACAAAATTTCATTCCCTCACAGAAATTCAACATTTTCGCTTAAGTGCAGCTTAAGGGCTGTGCCAGCATCGTTAGCAAATTTTTACCGAAAGTATTTTTGTAAACAGGACCACACTGTTTACAGCGATGTAATGTTTTTCGATCCAATCCTTTGCGTACCTTCCACACAGAATGTCAAAATTGTACACAAATGTGAAGGTTAGTGACATGTCTTTGTTCGGTTTGATTTTTTCTGACCCAGATAGATACCTAAAAGCTGTAAAAACCCTACGCCACCAACTATCGTTCTATTTAAAGTGATCCTCGATTTTATGCAGGTTATCTGAAGCGATTTTATGCAGGTTATCTAGAGTGCTTCAGATTGATCTGCAAGACCTTAAGCACACATTTTGTAGGGCGATGATGTCGATGGATCCTCTATTGTCCAGTAGCATTTCCGCGTCGTCGACAGCATCTACGTTGTCTTTTCTATTCGGGCCATGCTAGCGTAGGATTTTATTTTTGTCCTCCCAGTGCTTTTACTCCAGTGTTATTCTCTAAAGGTAGTAACAGCTTTAATGACTCCACGGACGACAGTCTAACACTATCACAGATATCTTACGTTCTTGTCGGGAGCACTTTCACACATAAATAGTTTGCCGTTCATCAGCTCCATAGCGAAAGAGAGATAGAACCTGAAAGCTCTATGGAGGGCAACCAATCTCCAATAGTTCCCTAGGTAATCCCAAAGGGGTGTTGGACTACGCATGATGTCAATGCCACTGTGCATGTAAACTACTTGAGAAATATGTAAACTACTTGACTACACGTCCCGTCTACTTTCGCAAATACCCATGCCATCAGAGATTATCACTCAGCCACTTGTCTCTATAAGCCACTTGAGTACACGCAAGTGTTTTGGGTCTTATGCTTTTTAATACAAGTGCTTTCTTGCACTCGAGTATTTTTTCCACCACTACAAACACATTTACGCGCTTCACGACCGTTTCTTGTGCGAACAGAGTAAAATAAGTGTCAATCGTATTTTGAACCGTATACAAAACTCGCAAGCGTTATCTAATCGTAGATAATTTGCCAAATAACTCAAGAAGTGGAAGCACATACACCACTACAAACAGTACAAAGATTGTCATGTTCTATGTGTGTAATGTTAAGTGTACTTTTATATATTCCTTCCCAGCAAAAATTCGGATCCATTAGTCATTACGTAAGCCATTACAAAGTAATGTAAACAAGCTTCTTTTCCCACTACAAGTAATCTGAAAAGTAATGGGATACTTCTTAAAAAAATTACAAGGCAAACCTACTTACTTTGCTCCTCACTAAATAATGAGGACGGTGGCACAGTGAATGTGTGCCCGACTATGAATCCTAAGGTTGTGTGTTCAACGCTCACTGTCGGCACGCGAGTTTTTTTTTAATTAAAAAATAACAGTTCGTGGTGCACATGTGCACTGCACATTTAAGTTCTTAAGCAACCCTTAATGTTCGTGAGCGTGGCATAGTATGTAGTGTCTTTGGCTAGAAATCAGAGGGTTCGTGGGTTCAATTCGGGCAGACAGCGAAATAAAATAAAAGTAAGATGTGTGATGAAATTAAAAAAATCTCTACATCAACTGTTCTAAAAATATAATTTTTTTCAACTTACTTTTCAATTTCTAGTGGCCACAGAATAACTAGTTATTCTAGTGGTCATAAAATAATTGCAAACTGAGTGCGACATGCCCTTGTAAAAATAATGGGGAAGAAAAGGGGTTTGCGAGTAGTTACGGCTGCCAAAAATCCCTTACAAAACCCTTGATTTTGGGAGTACTTTTTTTGCTGGGTTACATTAGACCATCCTCTAAAGTTTAAAAGTCTTAGTCATTACTAGAAAATTATTGATTTTATTTTTACAGTGTTTTATTAAACTAGCTTTGGTGCCTGTTTAGTTCAAATCTAGTAACTCATCTTTAACACAGTTGCTATTGACCAATCGAACTGAAACCACTCGATTTCAGGTGTTTTGAGGATTTTGTCTTCATTTTTAGTCCGAATTAGCTGTAACTTGGCATTTGTAGTTCAGGCAATTAAAAGTTTTTATCTACATTTTCGGCCTAAATTAACTGTAATTTGTTTATGGACTTCTCAGTGGTCAAAAAATGTATTTACTAAAAGGTTAAAAATAAAAAATAATTAAAAAAATTAAATTTCAGTGTTTTATTTATAAATGCACTTAAAACTAGAAAGAATTTGTAGCTTAGCTTCAATAAAAACGCTTGCGTTGAAATTAAAAATGGTGGCAAAATTAAACGGCAAGCGTATTATTTGCTAGATTACATCATGAGGAAGAATATACTTATTGAGGCTAAGCGACAAATTATTTTCTAGTTTTAAGTGCTGTATGCACAGAAAGTTATTTTTGCACCCGCTAATAAATTGAATAAAAACGCCTTTGTTTTCGTTTTAAAATTCACAAGATTTTTTATTTCGATCGGTTGGTATGCTAGTTATTTGTCAACTAAAATATTCTTATTATCTATCCCTTCTTGAAGGGCCACAAAACAAATGAGAACGACATGAAATAGAAATGATCAAAACAAATAAACGATCAAACATTAGAAATAAGAATATTCGCACAAAACAAAACAAAGCGAAGGGCCACAGTTACTAATATGTATGTCAACATACATACATACAGAACTGACGAATAATCATAACAACAGTGTTGTTGTTGTGATTGCCCATCCAACACAAAACGGACGACGAAACTAGTAACAGACAAATGCCTAAGCTATGTAGGCATTGTTGTTGTTGTTTCTCGTTGCGACGAACAAATTGACACAAAGTGCCCAACGTACCTGCGTACGTTAGGGTGGGACGAACATACAAAACATTAAGGTGGGCCGAATAAAATATTAAATTAAACAATTTTAAATAAAATAATAAAATTAAGGGAAATATTGACCCATTGCACAAACAACAAACTACAACAATAATTATCTCGAAAAAACATTTAATATGAAAGGTGTTCTCCTCCAACATCCTCCGCCCGTTGAATCATCTATGGTTCAAGCATCCTGTTATGGTAAGGGAAAATTGTGGATTGGGCGACAAAGGGACTTCAACCTTCGTATTCGAATATTCGGTATAGGCGAGACTATGAACGATTTGTAGTTGTTTGATAACAGACTCATCATATCGACTAGGAGCATTTGATGGCAGTCCCCCAATTTTCCTCAGTAACGTTTGATGAAGATTACTCTCTGGCAGTCCAAACATGTGAAAAGCGAAACAAGGCAGTTGTACGAGTGAGATATATTTCCAAATGGTTACTTCTAATTGATTTGGAATCATGTGGGCAACAACAATGGGCTTAGGGCATCTATTGATGACATAAAAAACAAAAAATATTATTCCAATACAATTCAAATATGAGAAATGCTTATCCTTAATGTCCTGAGAGACATTATTTCCACGAATAGTGTTTTGCAAGACCAAATATATTCCATATTCTGAACTTTCTATGGTAAATTCATCTCCAATATCAAGACAATTGGATCCATCTTGTATAAACGAGCAACGACGATCCCAAATAAGGATTGATGTCTCGGGAATGCAACGATCACGAAATACAACAACAGCTGGATTGATTCTTGCTTGTACATGTTTCCAAAACATGTTCCTCGTTCTTTCACGGAGTTTTGTGACATGATTTGCCACAAAACAGTGCAAAATCGATGAATTAAGTTTGAGCCACTGGAGGACAATCTTAGAATCTGACCAAAAGAGAGACGATAAGACGAAATATACGGTTTTGTATTTCGATTTGAGCCACGTTTTGTTTAAAAACATGACAGCACGACGAATTAAAGATTGAACCTGGCTAGCAGCAACCTTCGACGATTTAAAATCCCAAGAAAGTCGTTGATTTTTGAATACGAGCGACGGAATTGATATTTTTGTAGTATTTTTGATATGGGACAACACGAAACTACAAAGATAGACATCTAGCTGAGGTTTCCAGGCTTTGGGGATTTCGTTGTCCAACGCTTTAATGATGATTTCTTCGTCATCATTCGAAATGAGAGACGCATGGTTGCTATTCCGCTCAGCCAATTCGATAACATTCAATTTCAAGATTTGTAATAACTCGTCCCCCTTGAGGGCTAGAGTTTCGATAATATCGGAACCAGTTAATACGTAATCGACCTCCGAACCACTAGGATGAAATTTGCTATCTTTATCTGTAATGAGAAACGAAATTCGATTTGCGAAAAATGGGGCGGCCGATAAGCCATTATTAACAGTGTTAAGTTGGGATACCTTTATATAGTCATCTTTGTAACTTATCCACAAAACGATTTGAAGCCTCCTATCTGGTTCTCCAATTCGAAACTGCCGATACATATTCAAAACGTCAGCAGTGAGAGCGTATTTGTTCCAACGAAACGAAAAGAGTGTGATGACCAAATCCGGTTGTGTTGTTGGACCGACCACCAATGTATCATTCAACGAATGATTCGACGAAGTGTGAACGAAACCATCAAATACGACTCGAAGTTTTGAAGAACTACTATGAGGCTTGAGAAAACAATGCTGAGGTATTATATAATGCCAATTATTCGACGATAGAGTGTAGGGTGACATGTATCCGAGCGACACATATTCTTGCATGAATTCTTCATGCATCGATTTTAAAGTTGAGTCACTTTCAAGTCGTCTTTCGAGCGACAAAAACCGTCTACGAAATATTTCCAATGAGATACCAATATAAATGGGTAATTTCTTGAATGGAAGACGATCTTTTACTCTTCCATAAGAATCAAAATGACTATTTTCGATAAAGTGATATTTGCAAACTTGTTCTTCTTCATTGCATGGTGTAGAAGATTTGGAATACTCTTCAATTTCCCAGATTTGTTTCGAAGTTTCATCAATATTTTGTTCTCGTGTACTTACGATTAAGTTACACATCAACGAATTTGAATTGGAACGACTAGGCGACGAACCACCAACTATCCAGCCGAAAACAGTATTTGTGAGACACGGTAGATCATTTCCCAATGAAATTCGACCATCTAATAACAAATCGAAGAAAACTTCTGCGCTGAGAAGGACATCAATACGTTGAGGCTTGTAGAACAACGGATCTGCAAGTTCAATATTCTGCGGAATCTTCCATTGTGATGTATTCATCAATTCACCAGGTTGACGAGACGAGATTGTTTTGGTAACTGCGAAACTGGAGGACCACTCGAAAGAACTACTTCTTGATTTTATTGTAGTGTCGACAGAAAACTTAATTGAAGTTCGAACTTCTGCAATTCCCGATATTTCTTGAGAGAATGGACGAAATTTAAGTTTGAGTCTCCTCGCTGTTTCTTCCGAAATAAAATTCAACTCAGAACACGAATCGAGTAAAGCTCTTACAGTATGAAATGAACCACAATTATCCTTCATCAAAATGAAAGCGGTTGGAATTATTGCTCTCTTGAATGAACGAGCCACTAACGAAACTGGATTTGAGCTGGTTGATGGTTGCGGTGAGTTTCCATTCGAATTCAATGTAGTTGGTTGTTCTCGGTTACTAAAAATGTGCAGCAGCGTATGATGTGCAGAATCACAGACTCTGCATCGAGATTTTGAGGGACAGCTCGATACCATATGCCCTTTTCGAAGGCAGTTAATACAATGTCCACTACGTTTTACGAAGTTAAAACGTTCCGAAACGACGATATTAGAAAACGATGAACAAGTTGAGAGGTTATGTTCACTTGAGTTGCAATATGAACAATTCGAATTCGAGTTGACAAACGTATGAGCCGACCGATTGAATCTAGGAGAGTTATGTTTATTTGGAATGACTTTTCCAGGAAATTCAGTTCTCTTTCTATGACTTTCTAAAAATTGACATCGACGACTTAAAAGTTCATAGCACAAATCCCATGAGGGCAACGATTTAAAATCTTGTTTCTCATCATAATTGTTTTTTGTTTCATTGTCCACTTTCGATAGAACCATATGCACTAAAATTGCATTCATAACATCCGCCTCTGATCCGAGCGACAATAACGAACCACGAACAGCAGATACGGTATCAATAAGATGGCGTAATGAGACACTATCACTCTTTTGCATTTTTGGAACATTGAACAACGATTCGATATGTTCTAAGAATATGAGCACTTTATTGTCATATCTTTCTTCAAGTCTATTTAATGCCTTTTCGTAATTGTCTTCACACACTTGATATGGTTCCACGACAGCTAAAGCTGGACCTGAGAGACAGTTCAACAAGTAATTGAATTTTTCGATAACACTTATTGTCGGGTTATCATGCACCATATTGTAAAACGCTGTGATAAATCTTTGGTATTCGCAATATTTTCCATCGAAGTTGGGCAACTTAAGTGAAGGCAAACGAGAATTTGAACCACAAGCCATAGAAACATTCATTAAACTATTGTCCACTGCCACTGAACCACGATTTTTGTTAATCAATTTCAATATTTTGGCTTTTGCAACGATAAATGTTTCTTCTAAATCACTTCTTCCATTGTCATTAGCATTAATAGCTTCTATTTGACTTTGTATTGTGCACAATTGTTTAAAGTACGAGTCCAATATTTCTAGCCGACATTCTAAAATGGTCGAATCCATTTTAGATCCATCTTTCTCCACTTTCTTTTGAATGTTCACAATGTTCTTTTTTATCGAAGTGCGTTGTAGTTTAAGAGAAGCTAGTTCCGAACTACTAGCATTCTCTTCCACTATGTCAATATTGTCTTTAGGCATTTTGAGAAACTATACGAGAGAATCACAATCGAACAACCAAAGAGAACTTGGCTTCTATTTTCAAATAAAAGCGCCAAAAATGTTTATGCAAGACCACAAAATTTCACTCAAGATGGAGATATTTTTGTCGAAGTATTTTATTTTCTAATACAAATTAGAAAATTCTTGATTGTATAAGTGTATTTTCCAACACTTTCCACGAACGACGATCAATTTACATATGTATGTGTTTACCGCGATTGCGTAACACCAAAGTTCTTCGAGCAACAAAAATCCACTTTCTGCTAAAGAATATTTAAAAATTATTCTTTTCGAAAACAATATAATTTTTTGAACGACGGTAGAAATTAAAATTAATCAAAACCACGATTGGTTATTAAGGCGGCGAATTATTTGTTCTGTTGTTACACCGAATGTGCAGAACAACAACAACGACGAAAACCACTGAGGCACAATAATTGTTTTTCCACCTTAATTTGTTCAATTAATTATTTTAATAATTAATTTACTTTAATTTTATGACTACCGTCCTGTCACGGTCGCCAAAATGTTCGCACAGAAAGATTTTATGCGCCCGAAAACGAATTAAATAAAAACACTTGGTTGTTTTTCGGTTTAATTAATTTACAAATTTATTTCCTTCGAAAGATGTTCGGTATAAGCTAGTTATTTGTCAACTAAAATATTCTTATTATCTATCCCTTCTTGAAGGGCCACAAAACAAATGAGAACGACATGAAATAGAAATGATCAAAACAAATAAACGATCAAACATTAGAAATAAGAATATTCGCACAAAACAAAACAAAGCGAAGGGCCACAGTTACTAATATGTATGTCAACATACATACATACAGAACTGACGAATAATCATAACAACAGTGTTGTTGTTGTGATTGCCCATCCAACACAAAACGGACGACGAAACTAGTAACAGACAAATGCCTAAGCTATGTAGGCATTGTTGTTGTTGTTTCTCGTTGCGACGAACAAATTGACACAAAGTGCCCAACGTACCTGCGTACGTTAGGGTGGGACGAACATACAAAACATTAAGGTGGGCCGAATAAAATATTAAATTAAACAATTTTAAATAAAATAATAAAATTAAGGGAAATATTGACCCATTGCACAAACAACAAACTACAACAATAATTATCTCGAAAAAACATTTAATATGAAAGGTGTTCTCCTCCAACAAGTGCATTTGTAAATAAAACACTGAAACTTAATTTTTTATACCCTATACCACAATGTGGAAAAGGGTATTATAAGTTTGTTTTGGTAAAAATGCATGTAACACCGCGAAATATTCGTCGGAGACCCCCAATGTGGTATACCATTCTTCATATCTCGACGAGATAAAGCGATTTTGAGATGTGTGTCTGTCCGTCCGTCCGTCTGTCCATTATAAATTGTAAACATACGAAATTTTGTATGGAGGTCGGGTTTAGATCAGAATAGATCCCTATTCTTATTGGTGATGATCGTGAAATATTTAGCGGGTGAAATGGACCAAAAACATAATATTTATCCAATTTTCTAGCGGCTCTGTAGGTCTCAATAATAGTCCGATCAACGCGTAATTTTAAATAAGGTAAGAGTATATCACAAAAAAAAAGCTTGCAATTTGAGATGGCGATCGGATAATATTTAGAGGGTTAAATGGACCAAAACTTTTGTGTGGAAATTGTGAAAAATTTTAATATACAGCTTATATCTTAATTCCTGGAAATGACATTCCGAACAAGTGAGATATACTTGAAAGTGGATCGCTTGACATTTCAATTGATGCCAATTATGTTGGTGTGCATGATCAGATAACAGAGTTACAGCCTAATATATTCCGTTACTTGTTTGTAATGTAATAATAAACTCGCTAGAAGTCGCAATTATACATCAATAGTCACGAAATTTTGCACCGGGTAAGAGTATAGGTCGAAAAAGATGCCGACAATTTTGAATGATGATCTCATATTCTTTAGCGGGTGAAATGGACCATTACTTTTGTATGAAAAATATAAAAATTTTATTTTTGGTCGATATTTTAATTCCTTGAGGACATATATATTTCGCAAAGTAGCCTACATATGGAAAAAAACTACTGACCTTTCCTCTGATGTAAATTGCAATAAAGTGTTTGCTAGATAACGGGCCTACTGCCTAATATATAATGGGTTCTGTGTAGAGAACCACATTTTTATCCCATGCTACAAAAGTTTATGTAACACCACGAAATATTCGTCCTAGTTCCCTTATTTGGTATGCCAAAATTCATATCTCGACGAGATAAAGCGATTTAGCGATGTGTGTCCGTCCATTAAAAATTGTAAACAAGCTTAAGGCCGCAATTATGGACCGATTGTAACGAATTTTTTAAGGAGGTTGGGTTCGGGCCAGAATAGAAATGATTAGTTTTTGCTGATGACCGTGAAATGTTCAGGGGATAAAATGGACCAAAAACAAAATTTTAACCAATTTTGTAGCGGCTCTGTAGGTCAAAATAATAACCCGCAAAATTTTAAACAAAGCTTGAGTTTATGATGAAGAAGAAGCGTACAAACCGACGTGAAATCAGATATCACTTAGCGGGTTAAATGGACTGAAACATTTGTGTGAAATTGGTAAAAATTTAATTAACGTAGCGGTTAAACAACGGAAGTAGTAGTACTACATAAGTGGGTTTCATTACATTTTAGATTGTCCAGGGATAGTGGTATAGGGTATCCCATGGTCGGCTCCGTCCGACTATAGACTTTTCTTACTTTTTTTAATTATTTTTTTATTTATAATTAAAAATCAATTTTTAATGTAATTTTACACCTACATATAGGAAAAACTGAAAATGTTTTATTGTTATAACAGAACAAATCACACAAATATTTAATTTTATTTGAAAATCAATTAAATAGGTACATATTTCATAAACACATAAAAAATAATTTTCAAAGATCACAAAAATGCAAAAAAATAATAACAAGTGTCACTTGAACACTTAACAAGTATCATAAACACTTAGCAAGTGTTTTAAGTGTTTTGTACGTCTTTTTTGTGATCTTTGCTCTTCCAAACATCGCTAAGCTATACCATACATTTTCCATAAATCCCTTTGAGAACCCGTCCTTGCATTTGATGGGCTTTATGTACTCTGTCCGGAAAAACTTTGCTCTCTTTTAATCCTTGAAATTTTTAGTATAAGTGTGCTTGTCTGCTTCATCTCGTTCGTACACTGTACCATTTGTAGCATTCTTGGCGATTTTGCTTATAATTATTTTGCCTCTGGTAACATGGATTTTCGAACGTCGGGCGGAAGATTTTTTTTTCATCTGCAGGCTGTCCATCCCTCGAGACGAACAGATTCATTACTTTTGTAGTATTTTGCTGATAAACTGAGTAAGAACTGTTTCAATTTCTAACACAACATTGGATATTTAACACAATTTCAGGTGTAACTATAAAAAGCAATGTCATATCTGGTTTCCTGGTTTCCGCGTTTCCGCCTTAACTTACATTCTTGTTAATTACAACACTAATCCGAAACAATTCCCAGTCACTATGCAAATCTTATCTTTTCGTCGCAACCAAACGGCAAAAGAAGCAACTTAGCATACAATAAAAGCAACAAAGAGTTTTGAAGTAGGTTTAGACGACAGAGAGAGTGGGTGTGGTTTGTGATGGCATAAACTTTGATAATTAATTGTGTAAAGAAAGGATATAAAACTATTTCACTTTGCATATTAAATTAAATTTAAATACTTCTTAGTGCCGACGACGACATGCTCACAGACGGTAGGCAACAAAGAACACAAACGATAAAAACACGAAAGGATAACTTTGGCTTTGGCATAAGAACAGTAATAAAGAAGTGTCACTGATGATACTATACACATACATATAAAAATGTCGTGACCGTAGTGCATGTAAAAAAATAGAAAGATTTATTTGTTAGGTGGGTACCTTAAAAAGATTGCTATGGCAAAAGGAAAAAAATACTGGAAAAACTTCCGAAGACTATTCAGTGCGAACTTTATACCCTATAAAATGAAACAATAAGTTATCCCTCCTGTCCACAATTTTAGGTGGACATATTTTACGAACAAGGATACCCCTTATGCCTAAATTAGGTTATAAAATGTACCTAAAATTCTCTAATCGGGCTGCAACTATATCAAAGTATTTACCTATGTTGAAAATATTTGTCGAGAAGTTTTTTGTGACTACTGGGAATCTCAATTGTCAAATTTCAGATAGTTCGGCCAACAAATGTAGCTCAACATCTTGAAAATACCGAAAATCGGAAGATACCGGTATATGGGGGATATACCAAAACATGGACCTATGTTGACAATTGGGAACCTCAAATGCCAAATTACAGTTAGTTCGGTTAAAATTTGAAAATAAAATGCTCAAAATACAGAATATTGGGAGTAGAGGTTTTTATCGGGAATTCCCGTCCCTGGAATTTCTGCATTTCCCGCTAATTTTTCACTTAGGAAATTCTGCTGTCTATCATATCGACTTCTCGGGAAATTGTATATACTAAAAACGGCCTTTATATACATATGTATGTAGTATATAAGAGTAGTAATTGCCGGGAATACTCTGGAAAAGAAAAACCCTAATTGGGAGGTACCGTTATACCAAAACATGAACCCATTTTGAAATTTTTTAGTAGAGATGTTTTGTGACCTGTAGAAACCTAAATGTCAAATTACAGAAGGTTGGTTAATAAATGTAAAAATGTGTGAAAATACCTGACTTCGGATGTTACCGTAACATGGGGCTATACCAAAATATGCACCTAGGCTTTTGGTGGAGATGTTTTGTGGCCATTGGGAACAACAGACGTCAAATTACAGCTAGTTTGTACAAAAAAATGCATCTAAAATCCTCAAAATACCTGAAATCGGGTGCTACCGTTATATGGGGGCTATACCAAAACGTGGCTCGATATAGCCCATTATCGAACTTGACCCGCCTATGCAAAAAAGACAGACGGGTGCAAACATATATCATTCTAGCTCAATTATTGTGGACGCTACAGTGATTAAAGAAGACGGACATGGGCAGGATTTTATCCCGCACTTCTGAAGAGATAAACTAGGTATTCATTTATTGCTTTAATTCCACGGAACCAAAACCAGAAGATGATTTCGAATACTATAACGAGTGGTTTTACCGAAGGCTGAGGTCAGCTCAGCCGTTGCCAGGGTCGTCTTAAGGACCCACAAACCTTAAGGAAGGAAAACACTTAGTTAAGTTTTAATGCTTTATTTATACAGTTACGAAGTATTCAGAAAATTCAATGTTTCAGTATTAACAGTAGTGGCTGGTATTCGAGTTCGGTTTGCTGTCGGCTCGTTAGTCTTCGGGTGTAGAGTTCGGCTGGGTGATATTCGGTTGGCTGTCGGCTCGTTAGTCTTCGGCTGCGGAGTTCAGCTCGGTGGTATTCGGTTGGTTGTCGGCTCGTTAGTCTTCGGATGTGGAGTTCGGCTAGGTGGTATTCGGTTGGCTGTCGGCTCGGCAGGCGTCGGCTCTGTGGTCTTCGGGTTGCTACTCTGTAAAGAGAAGAGTCGGGTATAGTTAGGCAATAGAGCGAACGGATCGCAAGGAGCGAACGAATCGACAGGAGCCAACGAATCGACAAGAGCGAACGGATCGACAGGAGCGAACGAATCGCCAGGAGCGAACGAATCGACAGGAGCGAACGAATCGACAGGAGCGAACGAATCGGCAGGAGCGAACGAATCGACAGGAGCGAACGAATCGGCAGGAGCGAACGAATCGGCAGGAGCGAACGAATCGACAAGAGCGAACGAATCGGCAGGAGCGAACGAATCGACAGGAGCGAACAAATCGCAAGGAGCGAACGGATCGACAGGAGCGAACGAATCGACAGGAGCGAACAAATCGCATGGAGCGAACGGATCGACAGGAGCGAACGAATCGCAGGGCTGTTGCTAGGTTCGGTTCAAGTGACTGCGGACAATGCCACACGTCTTATCTTGTACTTCGTTTAACGCCAGCACTCGACAAAATCAGCGACGAAAACTAAACATCTTATCCATCTGGGTTTACGGAATGAATGAGAATTATTTGTAAGGCGAGACAACCAGGAAATACGCTGAAGTTTAAATAATGTATGAATGGAGTTGTAATTATGCATGAAGATGGGATTATGCATGCACTTGTAAGGTATTTTTGTATTGATACTGTATGTAATATCAGGTGGGCGGATTGCAATGTAGCGGTCACGTTACATCCCCCCTCCCTTACTTCGAAAAACATATTACGTATGTTTTTTCCCCTGTATTCTCGGTTCCCTTTTGTTATCAGGTGTAGGAGCGTTCTAGTCAAATCTTTCCTAATCCTGTATTATTCTTGAATGCTTTTACTTCATTTTCGCGACCGGTTTATCCTGCTGGGAACCAGTCTCGTAACCATCTGTCTTCCTTGGCGATGTCTTTACCATTGGTCTTCCTACCAGTAAGTTCTCGGTTGCGGTCGGTGAGGTTCGGTTTAGGTTAGAAAAGTTAGAACGGGAGCATTTTATCTTGGCTTGCTCTGGTCTAGTCATTGCTCCCTCCTTGGGCTGGTGATCGTCGACGTTGTAGAGCTTGTGTCGAATTTGACTCGGAAACGGTTTAGTGCTTCTGGTCTTTGTGTACTTGGTAACACCATCAGATTTTGACGGGTTTTCCATTCCTTCGGACTGGGATGGACAGGTTCGGTTTGAGTTCGTTTGAGACTTTAAAGATTCCCGTTTGGAGTGGGATGTAACTGTGTGAATGTATTCCGAGTGCTGCTCGGCAATGGATGTTAACACGGTCTCTCCATCAAGGGTTAGGCTGCAGTTTCTTTCTGCCAGGAAATCCATCCCTAGCACAAGGGGTTCGGCCAAAGTTGGGATCACCGTAACAAAAAGATTAGTCGTTTTTCCTCGATACTGTACTCTTAACCGAATATCGGTTTCACACTCCGCAAGCCTTTGATCTGCCATCTGGATAGCTCTTTTTGAGGTACCCGGCTGCACACCTCTGGACTGCAACATTTGTCGCATTTTCTCGTCGATGTAGCTAAGAGATGACCCCGTTTCGATGAGCGCATTGACCTTTATTTGTAAGGCGAGACAACCAGGAAATACGCTGAAGTTTAAATAATGTATGAATGGAGTTGTAATTATGCATGAAGTTGGGATTATGCATGCACTTGTAAGGTAGTTTTGTATTGATACTGTATGTAATATCAGGTGGGCGGATTGCAATGTAGCGGTCACGTTACAATACTTACTGCGCAGACAGGAAAAGGTAAGGATAGTAGTAGATAAGCTAAACAATAGTAAGGTGGCAAGCCCACAAACGATCAGATTTTCATCATAATGTGAATCCTGGAAAAGACTCAAGAGAAGCCGTCCTGCTATCGACAGGCATATTCCACCAACAATTTTCCAAGGAAGCGGGGAGAATAGAATTATAACGTTGTAATAAAAATTGCAAAAAAATGTGATAGACGGAAAACAGTGTGTTAAATGTCCAATAGATTTGTGGATCGAACATCGATCGCACTTGTCTTAATTTTGCGGCAAAATTGCGATCTAACACAGGACGGAAGCTAGATGTCGAAAACTGCAAACACAACAGATTACACACGCCAACTCTGCTCAACTTACCCACATATTGAAGCGCAGTGGCAAAGAATAGCTCACTCTCTTCAAACTGAAGCAAAATCGGTACATGGGTACTAAAAATCTCCATCTAAAAATCCATGGTACGATCAGGAGTGTCCTAAGGCTACTAAAGAAGAAGAACGTGATATACAACCCAACCCTCCAGGCTGTAGCAACACGATGCGCCAAAGGAAAAATATAGGGAGAAGAAGAGAAATGAGAAAGAAAAGCGTGAACTAGACAAGCTCGAGATGTTCAGGAGTCAGAATGAAGACGGAAAATTTTGCCAGGGTGTAAAACACCAGACTGAAGGTTATGGTACAAGCACATTCTCCTGCAAAGATGATAAAGATAACCTGGTAACTGATACAATTAACGTACTGAATACTAGGAAGAAGCATTTTATCAAGCTTTCGGTATCGAATATGAGAGGCGAAAAAGATACCCCAGAATTAATCCAAACAACGGCATTGAGTGTTTACCACCTTGACAAAGCAATTGATTGGCTGCAGAACAACATGGCAACATGAGATGTGGACAGCCTGCAAAACTGTTCAAGACCGGTGGTGGCATACTGATAAGGTGTATGCATCGTTTGATTATCATCATTTGGTTGGAGGAGTGTATTCCCAACGATTTGTATCGCAGTCTGCTATGCCCGGTACACAAGAAAGGATATAAGATGATTTGTGGCAACAGTATACGTAGAAGTCTCCTACCCATCGCATATAAACTACTGTCGGATGTATTGTCTGAACGGCTATAACCTATGGTCAATTGAATAATCAGGTCATAATAATGCAGGTTTATACATGGCAAATCGACAATAGAACAATTCAATTAATACCATACGAGATTTCAGACAAGGTAGCCGCCTATAGTGTGACCTATTTAATATTCTGCTGGAATACAAACAATTATAAATATAGAACTGTATAAGGAATAATGCTACTAGACTACACAGATGACGTCGACATCATACGTCGAACAAAACGCGACGCATCAGCCACCTTTGGAAAAATTACAAAAGAGTCTGTCAAAGTGGGCATGGCAGTATACGACGACAAAACAAAGTTTACGGTATCACCATGTTAGACTTTTACTAGACTAGGACCAATTGTGGACATTGAAAAATACAAATATACTGCCATTAATAAAAAAACAACATCAGGTTCGAAATAAAGAGAAGAATAATATTGAGCAGCAGGTGTTATTTGGTCTAAACAAACATTTTAAAAGCAAAACCAACTCTCGTCATAAAATAACCCTTTAACAGACACTGATACTACCCGTACTTATGTATGGATCCGAAACATGGATGCTTGCGAAAGCCGACGAGGCTGAACTTGGTGTGTTTGAGAGAAAAATTCTTCTAAAGATAACACGAGTTGTATCAGCAGAGCCGATCAAAGGCATATGACGGTATACCCCCCAGGGAAGGCCAAAAGACCATGGTGAAGATATTACCACAAAACATGGCATTAAAAATTTGTCATTCCGTTTGTAACACATAGAAATATTCATGTGATACCCTATAAAGTACATATTTTCTTAATCAGCATAAAATTTTAAGTCGATACAACCATGTCCGTCGGCCCGCTCGTTCCTCTGTTGAAATCAAGATACAGCTCGCAATTATTAAGATAGAGATTTGTAATTTTGTATAGAAGTTTATATTACTCCTAGGATGTTTGCTATAGAAAATAGAGTATATCAGTTCAAGTTTTGATATAGCCCCCATAAAACGGTACCTCCCGATTTTCAGTATTTTGAAGGTTTTATAGTTTACATTTATATTTAGTCTACATTGGGGATACTTTCCACCTGAAATTTGTCGGTATATGTCCACGTCTTCATATAGTCCCCATAGTACCTACCGATTTTCTGTATTTTGAAGGTTGGACGCTCAATAACTCACCGAAATGACTGAAAGTTGATAGTTAGTCTTCATTGGGGGTAAGAAACTTTTCACCTGAAATTGGTTGATATAGGTCCACGCCTTCATATAGTCCCCACTGTACGGTACCTCCCGACTTTGGGTATATTAAAAGTTTTAGCCTCATTACAAAACATTAAAACTTTCCACCTGAAATATATAAAGGTCTTGTATAGATCCATGATTTCAGGTAGCCCCCATAGAACGGTACCTCCAGAGTTTCGGTACTTTGAAGTTTTTGGCCTCAATATCACACTGAAAGTACTGAAATAGGTATTAAGTCGGTATACGTCCACGCCTTCATATAGCCCCCATAAAGCAGTACCTCCCGATTTTGGTATTTTGACGGTTGTGGCCTCAGTATCCCACCGAAATGGCTGAAATTTAGTAAGTAGTTTCGTTGGGGGTAAAAAACTTTGCACCCGAAATTTGTCGGTATAGGTTCTCATCTTCATAAAGCCCCCATAGAACTGTACCTCCCGATTTTCGGTATGTATTTTGAAGATGGGACCTCAATATCCCACCGAAACCGCTGAAATTTGGTATTTAGTCTTCGGTGGGGGTATCCAAGTTTCCAAATGAAATTTTTGATATTGCTCCACGTATTCATATATCCCACCGTAGAACTGCCCATCCAAATTTTAAGTATTTTGAATATTTTGGCTTCAATATCCTACCGAAATGGTTTAAACTGGATATTTAGTTTGCGTTGGAGGCATAAAACCACCAGAAATTCTTCATATAGCTCCTATAGGTTAGGTTAGGTTAGGTTAAAGGACGCGTAGCTGTCATATTGGACAGCCACTTCACTCGGAGACCTTATGGTCCATTGTGTTCATCCTGTAGGGGGGTTTGAAAGAGAAGAAATGTATATTACATGGAAAAAGAAGAAAGATGTCAAGGAAAGAATTAAGCAAGATAATGAAGTAAAAAGAGTATTAATGGTAGAGAAGTCATTGAAAAGGATGTTTTAGATATAGGGGCCAGAGAGGAGAGTTTGCCATGCTAAGGCGCATTGGTTGGTTCTCGTTGAAGCCATTTTAGACCTTTGGCCAAAAGAAGCAGTTTCGTCGGCTCGACTTGACAGAACGTTGTCAGAGATGTTGTGGTGTGTTCACCCACCGTTCGAAGTCTCCTGGTCATGAGCACTGGACAACAACATAATAAGTGCTCAATCGTCTCCGTCTCTTCCTCATCTTCGCATAATCTGCAGTAGTCGGTAGTGTCTCTATCCCATCTGCAGGTTAGGGATCTTATCCTGCAGTGTTCTGTGATTGTTCCAACCATTAATTTTAGATCGGATTTCTTCATGGAGAGAAGGGATATAGTTCTTTGCTGAGATAGATTGGGCCAGATTGCCTTTGATACCTTGCAACCGGTTCATTGTTCCAAATCTGACCAGCCTTGTCCCGGTAAACTTGTTCTAGCTGCCGCATGAAATGACACAAGGGTGGCTTGATGAAGTTGTCGATTACAATGTCGGTTGACTCCGATCCACTACGTGTCAGCTCATCCGCTATCTCATTGCCTTCGATATTGCAGTGACCCGGGACCCAGCATAAGGTAACGATTGATTTTAGGTCTTCCAGAGCTTTCCTGCAGTCCAAGACCTCAGCAGACTTGATTGAGTTGGACTTGAGTGATTTAAGGGCCGCCTGACTATCCTATAGCTCCTATAGATTTTCGGTGTTTTGAAAGTTTAGCCACATTTTTCAAACGGAATAATTGAAGTTTGTTATTTAGTATTCGCTAAAGGTACAAGATTTTTTTACAGGTACAAAACATACCTTGAAAAATCAGACAGTATGGGTTCACGTTTTGGTATAGACCGCCATATAAGCGTAACCACCAATTAAGGTTTTTTGATGATTTTAGTCAAATTTTACCAAGTTGGTTGTTAATTGGATTTTTGTGTTCCCAGAAGAAAGTTCTTATTTACATTAGGCAATTTTCCTTGCGGCAATTGTCAGTTTTGTGGTGAGAGAGGTGAGGCATATGGTAACCCTTTGCCTCTCAACATCCTCTCACAAACAAACTGACAATTGCCGCAAGGAAAATTGCCTAATGTAAATATTGACGAAGAAAACTCGATAGCCGGTAGTGTAAGTCTAGCCGGATTTATATATTTCGAGGTGTTTGTTTATCAGCCTTTCGAACCTATATTGCGGTAATTTAATATTGTGTGTTGCCAGGAGTTCAAAAGCTCATTTTGGAAAATTGTAAATATTGATCCATGTTTTGAAAAGATCTTAAATGACGCCCCAAATGAGCTCTTTTGAAGGGAGTATTATCAGTTGGGATATACTACTCCTGCAATTAGAGGAAGAGTTTAGTACTTTCATAAACGAAAGGAAACTAATTGTTCTTATTTACCTCAATGCAGTTCGTTATGGAAGGGGGTATAAAAAGTTCGGCACGGCATAACTTAACGCCGTTCTTACTTGTTTTAGATTAAAACCCATCTAAGTAAGTTTGCCACTTGAGTTGGTCACCGAACAATTAGAGTTTTCAAGTTACTAAGTTAGGAAATATGGACATGCCCACGATAAAAATAGGTCTCGATGCCTACACCTACTTTCGACAAAAATTCCGCAAGGATGCCCGAATAACCTTTTAATTGCTCTTAAGCGAAAGTTTTTACCTTGTTTGGGGGAGATGCTGGAAGGAGTTGTCCGATTTTGACCTTCCCGGAAGAAAATTACGTTTTGCAAAGATTCGACCAAATCAGTTGCTCAATACATAGATTAACGAGGTCAACGGTTTTTTTGTTGGTACCTACAAGGTTTTTTTAACATTCTGATTATTGTAATCGGAACTGCATTACCTTGCCTCGAACGGCACTTATTCAGAAATTTTTGCACTTTTGTAGGATTGGTACAAGAAATAGTGTTCGGATTTGTTTCATCTCGAAAATTAACCTAAGTTTGGAAAAACTATTACGATACAAAAAGGTTTGACCAAATTGGTCACTCCCTTCGAGAGTTATCGTGTAAATTCAACCAGACAGACAAATGTTATAACCTTCTGTAGCAATAAGTCTGTAGCAATAAGTCTGTAGCAATAAGTATAAAAGGAAGGAAGGAATATATTACCAGCTGTTCGGATCAAATTTTGAATACCGCGCTTTTTGATCTCATTGGTCACTTGCTTGCGCCATCGGGTGGTACCATATTCGACGAAAAGAATGAGTCTTTATATGAATTCTAAATACGCAAAAGTCTTAACAATGAAATTTAAGATATTAAATATTCAAATATATTTTATGGACGAAAATAAGTGGATGATACAATCCTATGAACCGCACTATACTTGCTAAAAGAATTTAAATATACATATGTATGTGTATGTAAAATTCTTAGTAGTATCCTTTGATGTGCTGCCGACAGTTGTCTTTGAAATCATAAACAGTATGTTGTTTTTCATACTATTTTTCACTATAACTTTCTTTTGTACTACGGTTTAGTTGCTCTTCTTTCCTTTATATTTCGACGCTGTTAGAAACCGCTAAAACTTAACAACAAAAAACCTTGGACGCTAATGTTTTGTTTTATTTTTTTCTATCTTCTCTTTTTTATGAGTATAACTATTTAAATAAAAAGTTATACTAAAATATACAATAACATCTGTCAGTGCAAATCTACTGAAATAAAACTAAGGAAATTTTAAATGCACAGTGCATAGGCTAATGTGCCCATTTTGATTGATTTTGCTGTAATTTTCCATTTACCCGCTAAATACTATCTGATCAAAATATTAAATTGCAAACATATTCTTTGTCATAAAGTCAAATCTTATTTAAAACTTCGCTCCCATCTAACAGGTATAAAATCGTATAAACATTTTGATTTTGGTCTATTTCACAGCATAAATATTTTACGATCATCATCAAAAATTATTCTCTATTCTGGTCGGGACATGACCTCCATACAAGATTTCTTGACAATCGGCTCGGAGTATGTATAGAATTGCAGTATTGCATATTGTGGAGAGATGGGACTTGGATTTGCTAAGACTAAAGCTCGATCGCTTTTTTCTTATAGAGAATTTTTCATTTTTATGAAGTGTATTTTTCTTGGGGTCTACGAAGAATATTTCGAAGTGTTACATGAAATCGATTGAACATCTTTCGGTTTTTTTTACAATTTAGTGGGGGTATCTCATTTTGAATCAAATGTATCTCTTGTAGCAAGTGAAGATAATAGGGGAGACACACAGAATATGCTATTTTGATTGTTTTGGTATACAGATTAGGGTTACGACTTTTTGACATTTTTCACAAGAATGATTTCCTTTAGTGAAAATGAATGAACTTTTGCCTATTAATGCCTAAAATAACATCCCAGCAAAATGTTCGATGCCAAAGATGACATTCAATCATGGGTGCAAGTGATCTAGCATGTCATCTTTTTAGCATCTTCATCGATGAATTTTATATGAGCGTGGACCCCAAAAGATGACGTTCTTTTCTGGATCCTAAGCATGTCATTTTAACCAATGCGTTGACATGTCATTTCCACCAATGCTTTGGCATGTCACGACTTCCTTTGAATGAAATCACGTCATCGCAAAGAACCCCTTCCGTCAAATTTTGCTGGGATTCAATCCATTTTATGGTAAAAACGAAGTTGAAAAAAATTTGAAAAAACTCTATGAAATGAAAAAAAAAAATCTCAAAAACTTATTTCCTGTTGCACGAATGAATGCCTGTTAATGACGAAAATAACTTTTATTCCATTTAAATTTTAACAAGTAAAAAAGCGTTAAGTTCGGCCGGGCCGAACTTTTCATACCCTCCACCATAAAATATTCTGAACTAAAATGGAATAATTAGTTTTCATTCCAGTCCCCAACTTTACGTGGGTACGTTCACATGTCAGATAATGTACATAAAATGCTTCATTCGGGAGGCCCTTTTTTATGGTGCCTATATCTAACTATATATGTTGACAATTTTTGGTGGGCTAGAAATTGGGAGGTACCGTTATATAGGGGTTATAATAAAACATGGACCTATGTTGACAGTTTTTGATGGGAGTCTTTAATGTCAAATAACTCCTAATTCGGTTAAAAATTGTAGCTAAAATCCTCAAAATACCTAAAATCGGTACATAACGTGGGAACTTCAAATGTCATTAACAGCTAGTTCGGAGGTACCCCTGTATTGGGCTATACGAAAATATGAACTTAAATAAACAATTTTTGTTGCAGAATTTTTGTTGGCTCTTAAATTTCAAATTACAGAAAGTTCGTCCAAAAAATAAAGCTAAGGTACGGAAAATCGGGAGGTTTTATTTTGGGGATATACCAAAACTTGGAGGTTCGGTTAAACATTTTAAGTAAAATCCTCAAAGTACCGAAAATCGGGAGGTATCGTTATATTGGGGCTATGTTGAAAATTGTTGATGCAGATGTGTGGTGACCACTAAAACCTTCAAATGTCAAATTACAGTTAGTTCGGTTAAAACTTGTAGCTAAAATTGTCAAATTACTGAAAATCGGGAGGTACCGTTATATGGGAGCTATATCCAAACATGGACCTTTCTTGACAATTTTTGGTGGAGAGGTGTGGTGACCACTAAGAATTTCAAATGTCAAATCTTCAAATTACAGCTAGTTCGGTTAAAACTTGTAGGAACAATTCTCAAAATACCGAAAATCGGGAAGGTACCGTTATATGAGGCTATACCAAAACATGGACCTATGTTCATAATTTTTTCGAATATAAGTTTCTTGGTCACTAAGAACCCTAAATATCAAATTATAGCTAATTCGGTCTAGAAATGTGACTTAAAACGTCAAAATACCTGAAATCGGGCGTTAACGTTATATGGGGGCTTTTTCAAAACGTGGACCTATGTCCACTAGTTTTGTTATATAAGTTTATTGACACTTAAGAACCCTAAATGCCAATTTATAGCTAAATCAGTCTGAAAATGTAGCTAAAAACGTCAAAATACCGTAAATCGGGGGGTACCGTTATATGGGGGCTATACCAAAACTTGGACCTATGTCCGGGGGGTACCGTTATATGGGGGCAATACCTAAAAGTAGACCGATATAGCCCATCAGCGAACTTGACCTGCCTGCAAAAAAAAGAAGCCTTTTCCCAAAATTTCAGCGTTCTATCTCTATTTTTGTGGATGCTAGAGTTATTACCACAGACGGACGGACGTGCACAGATCGACTCAGAATTTTACCCTGATCAAGAATATATATACTTTATAGGGTCGCAAATGAGTATTTCAATGCGTTACAAACGGAAAAACAAACTTAATATACCCTCCATACTATGGTGGAGGGTATAAAAAAGGTCCCGCACAAACCACTTTTAATTTTTATGATATATGAATTTTTATGATATATGAATATTTTTGAAAATTTAACATAGCTGAATCCAAGGTTTACCCTTTTAGAACACGCGACTCGTGATTGTATATTATACAAATTAAATACTTTTGGGTAGAATGAAATGTTTTTGGACGTGGCAAAAAATATTGGCCTTTAAAGATAATTTGCGTGGAAGCGGTGGCTATATTTATGTTAAAAAATTGGTGAAAATGGGTTGAAGCCACCATGTCTATTTTTGTTTTCTCTCGATTTGTGAGTAAACCACACTTCTCTCGAGTTTCCTGTCAAAGTAAAAGCACAAGCAAACTAAATAAGGAACATCTTACTAGTGTAGTACTTTTCAAAATTTCGCCTGCTTCTACCATTAAATGATGCTGATTTTTTGAAGCCAGATTTACAGTGTTTTTTGAAATTTTCTTCTAATTTCATTCCGCAAACAGGTTTTTCAAAAAACCATTTATAGAATTGTAGTACTTGCGATTCTGAGTCATTTCATATAAATATTGTGAATGTAGTCTGCACAGATTCATAGAAATCTGCATCCAAATGCGAAATGTTCCATGTGCGAACATTTTTCTAAAAATCGTATTTTTCGGGCCTAATTTTAACAATTGTCATTCGATTTTTTCGTACTTGATTGCACATTTATGATGATCCAATAAATCATACCCCGTGAAAATCCATCTACTAAAACGCGAGTTACAAGAAATTCCAAAGTAGAAAAATCATATAAAATTGTTTTTGGAAATATCGCGAAGTTTATCACGTTTTCTACGGTTCGTTTCCACTGCAATTAAAAACTAGTACAGCATCTTCGTTTTAGCGGAAACAGAGATTTGACAACTTCATAAGTTAGCTACATTCATTTTATCTCAGAAAATAGTGTGTGATGCTACATCCACGGTTCCTGATTGATCGCCTTGAAATAGATATATATAGATATAGATTTTCATGGTGAACACTGAAATCGGATGCGGACAAAAATTTTATGCACTTTGCACAAATTAGCGATATTTTATAGTTTTTATACCCTACACCACTATGTGGGGAGGGTATTATATGTTGGTTTTGGCCAAAAAGTTTGTAACGCATCGAAATAATGGTCGTAGACCCATACTTATATATACCAAAATGAATGTCTCGACGAGCTGAGTCGACCTGGCTATGTGTGTTCGTCCGTCTGTCCGTCTGTCCATCTAAACCTTGTAACCACGCTACAGGTCGCAATTTTGATCGGATCGTCACGAAATTTTGGATGTTGATGGGGGTCCCGGAGGGGAAGAAGCCTATTGATTTTGGTGATGGTCGGATAATATTTAGGGGTCGTAATGGGCAAAAAACTTATTTGGAGAAAAAGACAACGTTTTTTTCCTAAGCGAATATCTCAGCTTCAATATGGGGTATACCAAAAGCAGAACCTGGCCATGAAGGAAGAAAACATCGCCTTTCTAATGATGTAAAGTAGGTTCTAGTAGGTGATTAAACAACGAATATATCGCAATAGCCGCTAATAGAACCCAACTTTTTATTTTTGCGATTTTAATAATAATGACGAATATCACAGCTTCGGTGGAGGATCTTCCAAAAACAAAGTCTGACTATGAAAGTAAAAAATCCCATCTTTACAGTGATGCAAAGTAGGTTGGCGTAGGTGGCCACATAACGGAAATATCACAATAGTCGGCAACACATCCCATTTTTTCATTTTTTGTAATCACTCTAAAGGTCGCAATTTTGATCGGATCGTCACGAAATTTTGGGGGCTAATGGGGATCCTACAGAGAAAGAAGCCTATTGATTTTGGTGATGGTCGGATAATATTCAGTGGTCGGAATGGGCAAAAAACTTATTTGGAGAAAAAGTCAACGTTTTATTTCAAAGCGAATATCTCCGCTTCTAAAAGAAGTATATCAAAAGCAAAACCTGCTAATAAAAGTAGAAAATATCACCTTTGCAACGATGTTACGTAGGTTGTCGTAGGTGGTCAAACAACGAAGATATCGCAATAGCCGCTAATAGAACACAACTTTTCATTTTTGCGATTTTAATAATAATGACGAATATCACAGCTTTGGTTCGGGACCTTCCAAAAGCAAAGTCTGACAAAGGAAAAAATCCCATCAATACAATGATGTAACATCATTACAATGATGTAAAGCAGGTTGGCGTAGGTATCCAAATAACGGAGATATCACAATAGTCGGTAATACATCCCATTTTTCCACTTTTTTGGAATGGTCGGATATTATTCATGGGTCGGAATGTGACAAAAAAAAAATATTTTGAAAAAAGACCCACGTTTTATTTTAAAGTTAATATCTCCCTTCTGTATGAGGTATATCGAAACGATGTGAAGTAGGTTGTCATAGGTGGTCAAACAACAGATATATCGCAATAGTCGGTAATGCATCCCTTTTTCCCATTGTGTGCAATAACACTACGAAATTTTGATCGGATCCTCACGAAATTTTTGGGGGTTGATGGGGGTCTAACAGAGAAAGAAGCCTATTGATGGTTGGCATACTTCCCACTTTTCCATTTTTTATTTGGGTTGTACTGTCGATGCACTTAAATGCGTTTCAAAAAAATTGACCTGTGTTAATGAAGACATTCAGAGCAAAGGCGCTAAGCTATCCCAATTTTAATGTTTTGAATTTGATTAGTCAAAAGTAGTGGTGTAGGGTATCACATAGTCGGCCCCGACCCGACGATAGGCTTGGCTCACTTGTTTTAATGCTAAAATGCAGTCGATGCTACATCTTAGTCTCCAAATTAATTTTCGAAAAATATATACAACTTAAAAGATATAGTCTTGCTGTACATGAAAATCACATGCGGACAAAATGATTTTGATAATTACGCGATTTACACGTATTTTAAAATTCATATAAATGAAAATGGGTTATTTGACCTCTGTTTCCATTTCAGAATCTTTGAGATATATCCTCATCAACCCAATTATTTTCCCTAATGGGAAAGCTTTAATATGAATGTCAATAAAGCAAAATCCGTCTATTTTATTGGGAGATATAAGCAACATGAAGGAAGTATTCCTATAGATTTTTCCAATATTTTCTACTACATAATGCATGTGAAAAAATATTTTTTCAAATAAAAAATTCTTTTTTGACCAAAATATGTGTTTATTTTGGCTGTAACATCAAAACTGTACCACCAATCTGTACGATTGAAGTCTCATTTGATTCGTGAAGTTTTGATCCACAACAAATTTTTAGTTAAGTTTATGACCACTAAATGGTCCTCAATTTTGAAAAAAAAGTTGACTTATATTCAATAATTTATCAATTTTATGTACATTCCGCGAATTCTGTGCAATATTTTGCAGGTATTATGGAATCTACTGGCTGAAGTCACTTCGAGAGAACTTTTTTGTAACAATGGTGCTCAGTAAAACAATTAGCGTTTTTATAATATTTTTTTCTTAAAAAGCGAAATAAAAGCGCCATAACTTTTGTCCGCAACAACCAAAAATTGGCTCGCGACCAGATTCGTACTGGGAATTTTTTTCTTAACCTACATATCAAAAGTCGTTGATGTAGCGCGAAAAAAATTTATCCTTTTTTTCTGAAATGGAATATGAAATAATTGACAATATTCGTGATATATGTTATAATACGTTGATAAAACTAGTGAGAAACAAACGTTTATGTCAGTTTTGGTTATGTCGTGTGCCCCTATGCCTTGTTTTCAGTTAAATATCTACTTATAGTGACTTCAAAAAATTTTCAAAACTTCTGAAGAAAACAAAACTTTAAAAGCTTTTTGTGCGCAAGCTTTTTTATAGAATCACTTTATAATTAAAATTGTATGTAATCTTATGTAGAAACTCATCACGCTATGATACAGAGATATGAGGATGTAAAAAGGTCATAACCCTGATACAGATGTTTGTATTAAAGTTATATTGCCGGCAGGGGAATCAAACCCACGACCTTCAGCATGCAAGGCGGGTGTGCATACCATTGCACCATGGTGGCACCGCTATAGAGTGGCTCTACAGACCATATTTATTGCCCAATCGATGATACAATTTTACCAGTTCATTGTTGTGGCTAAAAAACGAATCCTACAACAATTTATGAAAGTCGGAAATTTTCATATTGCTCCAATGGTAATTTATGATAATTTGGGCCCTATACTAATATTAAAATCCGAGAAGATTTTCACAATTTTTTGAAGGATTAGTTTTTTTAGCCACAACACGGAACTGGAAAATTTTTCTCATCGATTGCACAATATTTGCTGCTCTTAGAGCAATTTCGTGAAAATTCACCTTCGGCCGGATACAAATTACTATGGAAAATTCGAGTCCCCATGGGGGCCGCCTAAAAAAATTCCGACTGCGATTTTTCCCTTTGAGTTAAAACCAGCCTAATACACCACTGTGAAAAATGTATTATTTTACCAAAAAAATAAATAAAAGATTGCATTTACCAACATTTGTTTTGTTATTTTACTTGTGAATTTATCTTAAACATCTTAAAAACTTCTTCATTTTGCGATTTTAAGAATGGTTTAACAATTAGTGTACCAGCATTAGTTTGGCCATTTAATATCTAAAATTCAAATCCTCTTTTGTATCTAAATAATAATCTTCTGTTGAAAAGCTCTTTTAAAGCGTTTTGCTACATTTTCATTTGTGAAGTGGATGTAACTTGGTAATTAAGAATCTCAATGGGCAGAAAACCTCCACACTGAAAATTATCAATATAAAGTTATAAGCCTTAAAGTAGAGGAAGAGTTCATAAACTAAAGGAAAGTAATTGTTCTTATATACTTCCAAACAGTTCGTGGTGGAGCGTATAAAAAGTTCGAACCGTCCGAGCATAACGCCGTTCTTACATTTCTGCTTTATGGTGTAAAGTGTTTTTGTACGAAATAAAAAATAAACCAAGCATAGTGAACACAGAGTGCAGAGAATAGAGATCAAATAAAATACATCAGAGGTGTCTATAATGCACCGTCGCACATTGGGGCAAGATTCCAAAAAACGGAGATTAATTCAGGGAAGCATTTGAGTGAACTAATGTTAATATTTTTCGAATGTTTACACTTCAATCAATATAACGGAACACAGTTTTGGTGCAAATTGAGGGATTGGAGAGGTATATTCGAAGCCCTCATAAATGGGTACCATAAAAACTATGAAGTGTTTTTACGGTTTTGCCTTCATTTCTTATTTGATGAATCCAAAATCTTCTAATATGATAAATTATTGGTTAAGCTAATATTTGGTAAAAAATTATTAAGTTAGGTCAATATTTTAGTGTAGCTCCCATACAACGGTATCTCCCGATTTAATGTATTTCGAGGGTCTTGACTACATTTTTAGTACATTCATCTGTAAATTAGGATTTATAGTTCTGAATGCCTAATAATTCATAGCGTGAAAATTTGTCAATATAGGTCAATGTTTTGGTATAGGCCCCATATAGAGGTGCAGTCAATTTTGGGAGTTTTCGAATATTATATGCATATATTGCAACTAAACTGGTTCAAATTGTGAATTGTACATTTTGGAGGGATTGAAAATATTTCTATCAAACATCATCTCTATATATTCTCGTTTTGGAATAAGCTCCATATAAAATATTCCGCTACATTTTTAACTCTAAATACTTTTCAAAAATAGGGAAAATGGCTACACATTAAATTAATTTTTAATATGCTTCTAAACTTCTTTTGCCATAAATATGTTTTTCTAAGACTTAGATTCCTAACTGAAGTTGACGATTCCATTCTAAAAGGGGCACTTTTTATGCGTAAAAAATTTTACTCTTTATATACCAAAATTTAATTTAATTTTTTATGGTGCTCTTTAAATTATTAAAAATTCTTTAGCTTTATGATAGTGTAACTGTAGAAGTAAACAATATATGATCCTGACATTTTGGTTAAAGACTTACAATTTTGTACCATATTACCATGTAACGACAGTTATACCAAAAACCGAATTTAATTTATTTTAATTAATCTTCATTTTTTTGTGCATCGCCATCATTTTATATAAATCATTATATATAGTAACTATAACATAATGGTAGACCTGCACAAGTTGTGTTATGTAGGGTGACCACAGACATTAAACCAAAACACGACATACTGTACAACAGTAACAGGGAAAATGAAGACATAACAAAACACAAAACATTGTTCCACAACATCCCATACGGGACAAGGGAGACTTCTCTCATATCAATGAGTGCACCCCGATTCATATTAGCTCAATGATATGGGACCTACTGTTTATCGCCGAGTCCGAACGGCGTGTCTTAAGACAACACTTGTGGAGAAGTTTTTCAAGGCTGAAATACTCAGAAAATGTCGCCAACATTACTGAGGGGTATTTTGCCACCGTTGAAAAATGTTTGATGTTGCCTGGCCGGGGAATCGAACCTCCGACCTTCTGCGTGCAAGGCGGGCGTGCATATCATTGCACCACGGTGGTACCCAATGGGAAAATGATGACAAAAACCCCAAAATGCAAACATTTGACCCACAGCTATTTCCACCATTTTTGACATAACTCAAAATGAGCAAGCAGGGAGCAAGTTTTGTTTGCGCAATATCAAAGAAAACAATCAAGAGAAAAATACAAAAAAAAATCTCACGACCTTCCCGGCACTCGTTTTTGTTATACTCCAATACATTTCAAAATTATGCAAAATCTGGACACATTTTGAGGAATTTTTTAAACACATTTCTACAATACTTTTTCAGTACATTTTTTTCCTAAAATATTAAGAATTACCTCTGATTGAAATATCTATTTTGAAAATGCCAAGTTTATGTAGCAATAACTACGTTATGGCGATTTAAAAGCAGCAAAACTAATACTTTTCACCTGTTTCTTAAATTTTAAAAATATTTTCAACTTTAACACTGTGCTACACGAAAAGTAAACAACATACGACTATACTATTTTGGCTAGTGAGGTAGAATTTTGTACTCGTTAACCCTGTCAAGACAGATTATCAAAAATTTGTGTTTCAATTTTTCAATTAAGACCCGTTTATTCAATCTTGCCCCAACGTGCGTCGCCCAAGAATTATCATCAATGTTTTAGTATGTGTGTATGTATGAGTGAAGAAAACAACAACCACATGATGTTTATTGTTTATTTGCATTCACTTACACTGTAAGTGAGAGAGAGAAGCAAATGCAAAAACAACTCAGTGGGCGCCCTCACTATACTGTCTTTGCAAAGAAGCGGGTTTCTGCTATAATGAATGGTGGCAGTCATCAGTGAGTATGTGTATTAACGTACTTATTGTAGTCTATCAAACATACGCACTGGAGAACTGTTTGTTATGTTTTAATTCAGTGTTTACCAGCAACCACAAATGCAACCGCTGCGTTTGTGTTGGGCACACACACGAGATTATCTTTCCCTCTCTAGATAATAGAGTTGTGCCAAAGGAACTATATGGAACTATCTCGTTCACTTCGCAGTTCCAATGGCCCACATTTTTTCTTTGCACAAACTGCGTATACTTAACAGCACACGTTATATTTCATGATGTTACTCATACGTTTTGGAACTAGTACAAGGAACTAGGAACTAGATTACCCAACTCTACTAGATAAACATCATGTGCGTTAATTCATTGCTAAAACAAAGAAGATGATCGGTGGTGAGAGTAATGTAGAAACTCACCACAATTTAGATTGTGTGTGTTCACACAGACATGGCTCGCGAGCCCAGTTTTGATTAACACTGTTTTAATTGTACTGAAGCTACACGCACGTTGCGAATTAATTAACTTTTAATGAAAGGTGCTTAAACTGAAACTACAATGTTCATAGATGAGAAAAAATCAAAAAACAAAAAAATGCCCGGGGCATTTTCAACTAAATTGCGATCAAAGCTCGTATTTTCAGGACTTTTTAGGTTTTGATGATTTTGCTTGGAAACCGCAAGTCCTATCGTAATAGGACTAAAGAAAATGTTGTAGAAGTGAAAATTCTCTACAAGATTGACCGTTATGACTTTTTATAGTTTTTACTATATCTTTTTTTTTTTTTGAGATATAGAAGTTCAAATTGGGACAATGCACTGACTATATCGCCTCATTATAAAACAATGTCAGGTACTGAATAAATATAAATTTGATGCCGCAGCATCCAAAAGACAGCCGCAGCTCGTCTGTTAAAAATTAAGGACGCAGAACGTCTTAACACAAAGAGTGGTCGTAAGTCACTGATTTATTTCAATAATATTTTGCTTTACTGTATCAATACAAAATATTTCTTAGCCTACTCTTTCATTACAATTCTTATCACTAAACTCTATGTTCTAAAAATACAAACATTTTATAACTGAACAGTTTCCCACCATGCATGTGCCACAAAATCTTAAGTGCATAGCACACACACAAACAACTAGCGATACTAGCTACCACTGCATGTGGGATATTCAAATCTTATCTTAAAACACTTCCATTATCGAATCAATGGAAAATGTGAACATCTGTTCAAAGTATTTTGAACAGGTACCATGCGCCTTAACTAACTTTATATGAAAACCGCATATACATGGAAAGTTTTTGTGGATTCTAAAACAGCAATGTTCATTGATGAGAAAAATCCAAAGACAAATAAAATCGCTTGAGAGATTTTTAAATAAATCGCGGTGCGATCAAAGTTCACATTTTTAGGTTTATTTTAGGTTTTCAGGATTTTGCTTGAAGCGGCAAGTCCTATCGAAGTGGGACTAAAAAAATGTTGTAACAATGAAAATCTTCTACAAAATTGTCCTTTACGGTATTTTTGAATGTTTTTCCATTTTTAAGATATAGAAGTTCACATTGGGACAATTATATTACAATGTCATGACTGCAATTTCCAAACTTAAACTTATATATCTCAAAAATGGTACAACCTAGGAAAAACAAAAGCCAATCTTGTAGAGAATTTTTACAGATATAAGATTTTCTCTAGTCCCATTTCGATAAGACTTACCGTTTTTAAGCAAATCCTGAAAACCTAAAAATGTGACCTGAATTTCTATATCTCAAAAATGGTAAAACCTGCGAATATATCATAAAGGTCAATCTTGTAGAGAATTTTCACTGCTACAACATTTTCGTTAGTCCCATTTCCATAGGACCTGCGGTTTTCAAGCAAAATCGTGAAAACCTAAAAAAACCTAAAAATGTAAACTTTGACCACGATTTATTTAAAAAACGCTCCGGAGATTTTTTTTTTGGATTTTGATTTTTCTCTTCTACGAACATTATAGTTTCAGAATCTTTTAGAGTTGGTTCATTTAATGCTAGTTCTGGCGCACCGTGCATAACGTTTTAGTCCATAAGCCGAACTAAGAATAGATTTCCAAACGCACTTTTTTAATAATTTCTTCTTCGAGTTGAGCTGTAATGACCTAAGTGGTACATTGAAAAATTAGGAGTCCACTGAAGTCCCACACATCCAACAATTATCTACGTTTCACGAACGATTAGGTCCGATTGTCTTTCCATCGGAGTTTTCGACTTCCTTGGGCATCTTGGCTTGGGCATTTTAATCCATTCTGCTGAACTGGCCCAACCTACGCAATGGTTGTATCTCAATAATTTTTACTATATTGATGCCGGTCGGCTGGTATAGCTCGTGGTTCATACGACGCACAGTGTCGCCGCAGTGGACAAAAATCGAAAAATGTGATGTAAACTTTTATATATGTTTACTTTTCTTTCTTACAGTAAACACATCCAATACGACGAATCTGAAAGAATTTTGTCGATATGTGCATCCATAACGAAGTTATAGCTCTTTAAATGTGAAAAATATTTCCCAGGCGATAATCATATGAAAATTAGACCACCACTAAAATAATTATTTCTGAAAATTTAGTTGATAATATTAATGGAGATTTGATGGGTGGGCTATAAATATAAAATTTTAGTGCAATTACTTGACATAAACTGAACTGATGGGCAAAGTACCGTTACCAAGAATTAAAAATTTAAATTTGATAAAAAAAATATAAATTCTTAATATTTCGTAGAGTATATCTTTTGATTGCCACCTATTGCCACCTTCGCTCTTGATTTCCGGTAATTGGACATCTCTTCCGAAGCTAAATGTGTAAAAACATTCTGCCCATCCCTGCAACCTTCTGAGATATATCGGTTCAGATTTGGATATAGCCCCCATATATGCTTTCCTCGATTTTGCTATAACTCGGTCAATTTTTATCGAATAGCCTTAATATATGTTATTTTCTTAGGCCCCTGAGTAGATTCATCAATTTTCAAAAAAATCGGTTCAGATTAGGACAAAGACACCATATATATCTTTCCCCGATTTTGCTATAATTCGCTCAATTTTTGATGAATAGCCCCAAACTTAACATTGGATATTTCCTCAGGCCCTGTTCAGTTTTATCGTTGATAGGTTGAGTAGTTATGAGGACACAGGAATGAAAAATATCAACTTTGGTCCATATCGGTTCAGGTTTGAATATAGCTTCCATATATCATTTCGACCGATGTCAATCAATTACGAATAATTACGTCACATTTTCCTAATTCAATCAAAATCGGTAAAACTGAGGAATCATCCCATGTTATATTTGAAAGCTATTCGATTAAAATTGACCGAGTTATAGCAAAATCGGGGAAAGATATATATGGGCGCTATATCCAAATCTGAGCCGATTTTTGTGAAAATCGGTGTAGGTATTCAGGGGCCTATGAAGTTAACTCATATTATATTTGAAGGCTATTCGATCAAAATTGAACGAGTTGTAGCAAAATCGGGAAAAGATATATATGGGGTCTATATCCGATATGGACCAAAGTTGATATTTTTCATTCCTGTGTCCTCGTAAGTACTTGTGCAAAAATTCATGAACCTAGGTCAACGCCTTCTATTTTTGTCCACATTTGTATGGAAGCGGCAACACTGTGCGACGTCGGTATTCAACGTCAACGAATATAGGTCCATGATAAGTCCTGGGCTTTGTCATGTTAAAGCCGGTCAATGCCGTTGCTTGGTATCTTCCGCCCCCTCTAAATTATAATACACATATTACAGATTGACGATTTGTCCAATTTCAGGCCCTATCTCACTTTGTTATGAGAACTTGTCTTAAATGGTTCATATATTGCTGGTATGTTATCGGTACGAAAAGGATTTGAATCAAACAATGGATAGTTTGAGTGATATATACTGTAGTTTTATATAGTTACTGCGGCCATGCCTTGTTCAGCTTCTGTATTGAGTCAGTTCGTAATTTATTTTCTATGTTCAGTCTGGTTTTTTGTTGCTGTAGCAATGCATATATGTTTGTTCGTGTATTATTTTAGTTATCAGGTTGTGGTTCCTCTGTATCCAGACTCAAAATTCTGCAACCTAGACTGGTTGCGTTCATAAAGAATCAGGAGGTTGGTGAGTGGGGTTAGCAATGGGGCAGATAAACAAGTCACAGCGTGTAGTGTGATCCCATCCATATGCTGGACATGTGTTGGGTACATTGGCATCAATTCGGGCCCATGGTGGCTGCATCGTCCGAATACTAACTGGCCTAAAACCACTCGTGTTTGCCTTGGTAGCTGGCGTTTTTCTGTTGGGTTTTTATGACTTCATCTGGTAACAGTCATGTCTCCATCCGTATATCGAGATATTTGAATTTGCTGCTACCAACCAGCACATCGACTTCATTCTGTGAGATATTTGAATTTGCTGCTACCAACCAGCACATCGACTTCATTCTGTGACCGGATATTTTCTTTTTATACCCTCCACCATAGTATGGAGGGTATATTAAGTTTGTTTTTCCGTTTGTAACGCATTGAAATACTCATTTGCGACCCTATAAAGTATATTTATTCTTAATCAGGGTAAAATTCTGAGTCGATCTGTGCACGTCGGTCCGTCCGTCTGTGGTAATCACTCTAGCATCCACAAAAATGGAGATAGAACGCTGAAATTTTGGGAAAATGCGTCTTTTGTTCCACGTTTTGGTATAGCCCCCATATAACGGTACCCCCCGATTTATGGTATTTTGCCGTTTTTAGCTACACTTGCAGACCGATTTTGCTATAATTTGACATTTAGGGTTCTTAAGTGTCAATAAACTTATATAACAAAAGTTGTGAACATAGGTCCACGTTTTGGTATAGCCCCCATATAACGGTACCCCCCGATTTACGGTATTTTGACGTTTTTAGCTACATTTTCAGACCAATGTAGCTATAGTTTAACATTTAGGGTTCTTAAGTGTCAATAAACTTATATAACAAAAGTTGTGGACATAGGTCCACGTTTTGGTATAGCCCCCATATAACGATACCCCCGATTTACGGTTTTTTGCCGTTTTTAGCTACATTTTCAGACCGATTTAGCTATAATTTGACATTTAGGGTTCTTAAGTGTCAATAAACTTATATAACAAAAGTTGTGGACATAGGTCCACGTTTTGGTATAGCCCCCATATAACGGTACCCCCAGATTTACGGTATTTTGACGTTTTTAGCTAAATTTTCAGACCAATGTAGCTATAATTTGGCATTTAGGGTTCTAAGTGTCAATAAACTTATATAACAAAAGTTGTGGACATAGGTCCACGTTTTGGTATAGCCCCCATATAACGGTACCCCCCAATTTACGGTTTTTTCCGTTTTTAGCTACATTTTCAGACCGATTTAGCTATAATTTGACATTTAGGGTTCTTAAGTACCAATAAACTTATATAACAAAAGTTGTGGACATAGGTCCACGTTTTGGTATAGCCCACATATGACGATACCCCCGATTTACGGTATTTTGACGTTTTTAGCTACATTTTCAGACCGATTTAGCTATAAATTGACATTTAGGATTCTTAAGTGTCAATAAACTTATATAACTAGTGGACGTAGGTTCATGTTTTGGAATAGCGCCCATATAACGTTACCGCCCGATTTCAGTTTTTTTGACGTTTTAAGTCACATTTCTAGACCGAATTACCTATTATTTGATATTTAGCGTTGTTAGTGACCAAAAAACTTATATTCGAAAAAATTATACCATGTTTTGGTATAGCCCCATATAACGGTACCTCCCGATTTTCGGTATTTTGAGAATTTTACCTACAAGTTTTAACCGAATTATCTGTAATTTGAACATTTGACATTTAAAATTCTTAGTGGTCACCACACCTCTCTACCAAAAATTGTCAAGAAAGGTCGATGTATTGATAAAGCCCCCATATAAAAGTACCTCCCGATTTTCAGTAATTTGATGATTTTAGCTATAATATTAAACCGAACTAGCAGTAATTTCACATTTGAAGTTCTTAGTGGTCACAACACCTCTCCATCAAAAATTGTCAACATAGGTCCATGTTCGGATATAGCTCCCATATAACGGTACCTCCCAATTTTCAGTAATTTGGCAATTTTAGCTACAATTTTTAACCGAACTATCTGTAATTTGACATTTGAAGGTTGTATTGGTCACCACACATCTTGACGCAATTTTCAACATAGCTCCAATATAACGATACTTCCCCATTTTCGGTACTTTGAGGATTTTACTTAAAATGTTTAACCGAACGTAGGTCCATGTTTTGGTATAGCCCCAAAACAAACCTCCCGATTTTCCGTACCTTAGCTTTATTTTTTGGACGAACTTTCTGTAATTTGAAATTTAAAAGCCAACAAAAATTCTGCAACAAAAATTGTTCATTTAAGTTCATATTTTCGTATAGCCCACATACCTCCGAACTAGCTGTTAATGACATTTGAAGTTCCCACGTTATGTACCGATTTTCGCTATTTTGAGGATTCTAGCTACAATTTTTAATCGAATTAGGAGTTATTTAACATTAAAGGCACCCATAAAAAACTGTCAACATAGGTCCATGTTTTATTATAACCCCCATATAACGGTACCTCCCAATTTCTAGCCCACCAAAAATTGTCAACACACATAGTTAGATATAGGCACCTTAAAAAGGGCCTCCCGAATGAAGCATTTTATGTACATTATCTGACATTTTAACGTACCCACTTAAAGTTGGGGACAGGAATGAAAACTAATTATTCCATTTTAGTTCAGAATATTTTATGGTGGAGGGTATGAAAAGTTCGGCCCGGCCGAACTTAACGCTTTTTTACTTGTTTTAATTCGAATTTGTATTTCCATTTTCATAAAGCCAAATGCAAAATACTATCCCCATAAGTAGCTCAGGAATTGTTATTTTTTATATATTCGTGTATGAAGAAGTTTGAAGTGTGGACAAAAAATCTACACGAAAATAACTCACAACGAAAGGCATTAAAACCATGATTATGCGGTAAAGCCCCTATGCTGCAACAAATATTAAAGCAATTTCAACAATTCCTCCCTTTAGTAACCTAACAACCAACTAAGATGAACTTTTTAAGATCATCATTGCCATCCATTCTCATCCTTGTGAACATAATTGTCGTCATTATGCTTAAGCTGAGGGTTGACAAAGATTTAAAATGCGGAAAAGTTTATGTTGAATATTGGAGAAGCTTTGTATTTTTTGCGGTGCACAAATTATGTTGGGTAAGGAGTATAACGGTATTTTGTTTTTGCGAAAAATTAATTAACCGCATACATACATACTATACACAAAGTGATGAAATGCATATCGGGTTTATGGAGAAAGCATTTTTACGCTATGGCAAAGACTTTCCACAGACTCAGCATAAAAGAGGCATACATTTGGTTCGTTTGTATTAGATTTGAACAAATGCACTGATTTTTTAATAATTTACGTCTGTCTCAACCGCAATCTACTTTGCTTCGTAAAAAAAATTAAAATTACTGAAAACATTGGTGCCAACAACATCAATGACATTAAAGAGGAAAACTTTACCCATTACATTGACGGCATAGAATGTAAACTTCAAAGGCTAGCAACCAGTGTTGTTGGTTATGCCCTAAGGGATAAGAGTATACATACATATGTATTTGGTTGTAAGTAAAGTTTTTTGCTTTTTAGAAGAAGAATCTTACTGCATATACACTGCATACATACCGACCAGCTGCACATAATATTCAACAGCAACGTTCTAATATATTATGAAGTATAAAGTTGGTCCACAGTTTGCCAGACATTCAAGCTATAATTTTGCAGCTATTATGAAGAATAAGCAAGTAAGAACTTTTATACTCTCCATCACGAGTTGTATGGTGTCTTAAGACACGCCGTTCGGACTCGGCGATAAACAGTAGGTCCCATATCATTGTGCTAATATGAATCGGGGTGCACTCATTGATGTGAGAGAAGTCTCCCTTGTCCCGTATGGGATGTTTGCGGAACAATTATAATGAGACTAAAACCTATAAAATATCGAAAATCGGGAGGTATCGTTCTATGGAGGCCATATCAAAACTTGGATCTGTACTGACAATTTTCTGGAAAAAAGTTTTGTAGTCTCAAAGAAGACTAAATTCCAATATTCTGTCATTTCTGAGTGATAATGAGGCTAAATCCTTGAAAATGTCGCAAATGGGACGGTACCGTTCTATGGAGACTATATCGAAACGTGACCTGCGCTGACATATTTCTAGGGACAAGTTTTGTAACCCCAAAGAAGACTAAATACCAACTTTCAGCCATTTCGGTGTGATAATGAGACTAAATCCGTCAAATGACCGAAGATCCTGAGGTAATGTTACGTTAACGTGAAAAGTTGTTTAGCCTCAAAGAAGACTAAATACAAATGTCAGCCATTTCGAAGACTAAAAAGATTAAAATATCGAAAATCGGAAGGTACCGTTTTATGGGGGCTATATAAAAACATGGACCTGTATTGACGAATTTCAGAGGAAAAGTTTTGTAACACCAAGGAAGATTAAGTACCAATTTTCAGATATTTCGGTGTGATAATGGGGATAAAACCTCAAAACTACCCAAAATCGGGAGTTACCGTTCTATGGGGGCTATATCAAAACGTGACCTGCACTGACAATTTTCAGGAAGAACGTTTTGTAGCCTTCAGCACTAAATACCCAAAAACCGTTTTGCCGAGTGTTTATTTCTTGTTCTCTGAACCTATGAAGGAATGAGTTTTTCACAAATCGACAAAAACCAAGTGAGCATAGGACCGGGGCGGGACCGATTATGTGATACTCCACACCACTACCCCTGTGCATAAGCTTTTCACTGGTAAACATTAATTTTGGCGAATATTATCCTATATTATTAATTTCGTGACGATCCGATCAAAATTGCGACTTATACGAGGATTGAACGATAACTATCTAGCCTAACAATGAAAACGTGAATATGTACCATCAAAAATAGTTTAATTGTTTTCTTAAGTAGTCTCCAGCATGATTTATACGCTTAAACCAATTATTAAATCACTTTTTCGAAATCGTTGACCACGTTTTGTCAGGTCAAACAGGCGCTGATTTGAATCGATGTGTGAGAGGTCGGGTTGCCATGTTGCAGAATGATTCGTCTTCTCTTGTTCGTTTTTTCGAATTCCTCAGGAGACTTCAGGCAAAGAAATTGCAGTGTAACATTCAGAATTAACCGTCATACATATCTCAAGCCGTATAGTCGCCACACGGTCAGTTTGGCCAAAGAAACAGGGAACCATTTGCTTTGAAAGTCTTCTTCCTTGAACCACTTTCGTTAGATTGGACACGCTTTCGAAGACCCAAATGGTCGATTCCTGTTTTGTTTCGGGCTCCTAAGCATAGATCCAAGATTCGTCGTCTGTAACGATCTTATAAATGTCGTTTGAAGCACAGCGATCGTTATTATACAGAAATTCTTTGCACCAATCAAGAAGAGACTTTTTTTTTTTTGAGCGATTGTCCAATTTTTCTGGATATAGCATATGTTAGTTGGTGGAAGAAATGCCCAGGGATGCCTCTATCTCACGGTACATAACATGGCGATCTTGCATTATCCGTTCACGCACGGCTTATTTTTTTTTCTGGCACAACGGTCGATTTTGGGCGACCCTCACGACCTTAGTTTTTTACTAGTGTCGGCCACGATTGAATTCATTAAACCAGTTTTTCATAGTGCTATAGGATGGTCCTTTATCGACATACAAAGATTTAATTTGATCGATGCACTCTTGTCGTAATTATCCACGTCGAAAATGTTCACAAGTAAATTCCATTTTTTGCAAAGTGATTGTTTCGAGTCACTGTAAACAACACAACACAAGGTCGTATGACAAACTGCCCTGAGTACGTGAAGCCCTCGTATCGTGATAAGAAAAAAATGGAAAAATTGGATGCCTATTAAACATCTCTCTATTGAGACATCTCCCTTGTTTGACCACCTTCGTCAACCTAATTGCATCAATGTATAAAGGTGATATTTTCTTCTTCCAATGATAGGCTTTGCATTTGGAATATTGAATATTATCGTACCATCACCAAAATCAATAGGCTTCTTTTTCTGTGGGACTCGCAACTAATCCCAAATTTCGTAATTATCCGATCAAAATGGAAAAAGGGATGCATTACCGACTTTTGCGATATCTTCATCGATTGACCACCTACGCCAACCTACTTTGCATCTATGTAATATATACATAATTGTCCCACCAACATCCCAGGCGTGGCAAGAGAGACTTCTCTCATATCAATGAGTGCACCCCGATTCATATTAGCCCAATGATATGAGACCTACTGTTTATCTCCAAATCCGAACGGCTTGTCATAAGACACCACATTGTGGAGAAGTTTTACATAACTGAAATACTCAGGAAATGTCGCCAACATTACTGAGGGGTATTTTGCCACCGTCGAAAATTTTATGTTGCCTAGCCGGGGAATCGAACCCACGACCTTTAGCGTGAAAGGCGGTTATGCATACCATTGCAACAAGGTGGCACCAACTTTACATAAATGTAAGGGAATACTTTTCTTTTTTCATTGACGGACTTTCCTTTTTGAATACTCCTACTAGAAGCGGAGATAATCACATAAAAATAAAACGTTGAATTTTCTCCACATATGTTTTGTTCAAATTCAATAGGCTTCTTTCCCTTTGGGACCCCCATTAAGCCCAAAAGATTCATGATGATCCGATCAAAATTGGTTTGATTAGTGACTGTTGTAACATCGCTTTGGAATAAAACATTTACTTTTTTCCACATAAGTTTTTTACCATTCCGTGCCATTGACCCTGAACATTATGCGACCACCACCAAACTCAATAGGCTTCCTCTCTGGGACCACCACCAGCCCCCAAAATTTCGTGACGATCCGATCAAAATTGTGACATATAGCGTGATCAGAGATGGCCTGTCGGAAACTGTGACGTATATGACATACATTTCCGACGTATAATACATACGTCATAAACGTCGTAAACCTACCCAAAAAACATAGGTTTACGACAGAATTAAAACATTTATAATTTCAACAATATTTTCTTTTAATCAAATTCAATAACATTTTAGATTTTCTCGAGATCTTATTTTATTTTAACAAAAAGAACAACAAATTTAAATATTAATTTAATTGATTTTGCTTCCATTGAAAATGTCTTTTATCCCTTAAAATAGAAAAAATATTAACATTTCATATTTCTGTAATGTAATGTTCACATGATATGACAGATGGAGTTTGAATTGGGCTCTATCGTTCAACGCGTTGAATGAAAATGGAATCGTTAAATTTCAAACTTTTTGAATATTCTTGTAATATTTATTATTTTACAAATTTAATTTCATATGCTAAACAATCTTGAATAGCAAAATATTTACTAACAAGTGAAAAAGTATCAGTCGGCTATGCCTACAGAGATATACACTCAACCTGTGCTAGTTCAAACATTCATCAACTAAAATCCTTTTCCCCAATAATTAAGTATTAGGGAGGTTCCATTTTGGAAGTAGATCTTAAGAGTCATTTCAGTTGGTCACCGTATAACTTAAAGGTTTTGGGCCAGGAAAAACATAATAGCTATAAGCAAAAAGAGCAGCATCGGTATAATTGTCCAAATTATCTTCGAACAGATCCTGAACTGTACTTAAAAAAATGTTGAACTGTTGTGGGGGAGGAACCATAAGGAGAGGGCCTTTATGGACCATTTTCAAAGTTAAACTACAATTGGACAAAATATTAGGAGATCTAAAGTTTGGTTAATCAGTTCGAGAGTTCGTACGGATCAATTCTAAATTGTCTGAAATGGATTTCGTCCAAACATACTCGTACTTGGGGTCTAAAACCATTATTTCAATGAGGCACATTTTTCCCGTATGAAATTGTATATACCCTCGTTAGCATAAATGCTGAGGGTATAAAAAGTGTCAAATATAAATAAAATGTGCAAATATATCCATATAGCAGAGGTAATAAATGTGTAACAATAATTAAAATTAGAAATTATATAGAGAACATTGACATTTTTAGGTTTATGACGTAAACGACTTTTTATACGTTTCATACAGGTATGTGACGTTTCCGACGTTTACAACTTTACGACCGTAGAAAACCCAAAAAATTGTCAGACAGACCATCTCTGAGCGTGATTACAAAAAACTTGAAAATGGTATATATTACCGACTACTGCGATATCTCCGTTGTTTGACCACATACGCTAACCTACTTTGCATCATTGTAAAGGTGAGATTTTCTCCACCAGCCAGAGCTGTGGTAATGAATTTCCAAAAATGAAAACTACTCATAGGGTTGGATTAGCGACTATTGCGATATCTCCATTGTTTGTCCACCTACGCCAACATACTTTGCATTGTTGTAAAGTTGAAGTTTTCCACTTTCATTATCAGGCTTTGCTTTTGAAATACTCTTAATAGTATTCGCATTGGAATAAAACCTTGTATTTTTCTCCACAAAAGTTTTTTTCCCATTCCGACCCCTGAATACGATCCGACCATCAAACCCCTAAATTTCGTGACTATCCTGTCAAAATTGCGACCTGTAGCGTGATTACAAGCTTTATATAAGTATGGGTCTACGACCATTATTTCGATGCGTTACAAACATTTTGGCCAAAACCATAAAAACATTTTTCACAACCGACTACTGTACTTTGTTGCAGGGCATTTTGTTGCCTGCAGAAAACAACAAACGTTGTGAATATGGTAGCAATGGCTAGACGTATTATTTTACCGAGATGTTTTTGTCTCAATGAAGCACAACATTGCTATAGGACTTAAATTAAACATTCCCTAATTTAAAACAAAGATTTATGTTGACAGACATTATTCAATCTAAAGTAAATGTAGAATAAATTACAAATATTTTGAAGCGTTAAATTTGAATTTAAAACATAAATACTACGATCAGAAAACCAGTAGTGTGGAGCTTGTACTGCCTTCCAAATTCAGCGAACCTTGCCACTCATTACAGTTTATTATATACATAAATTACAAGGTTGTTTTGCCAAAGCAGGATATATGTATGTACTATGATAAACTTTTTTTACAACCTCATATCCCAGTATAATATGCATTTGGATGAGTTTTTATTTAAGAATAAATAATATTTTATCTACAATGTAAGACATTACATTGTATATTTAAACTTATAGTACTTTTTTAAAGTCACTGTAAGCAGATAAATAATTGAACACAAGCTATATAATCACATATAGGTAACATTACAAGGATCGGCAAACACGTTTACTTACTTAGTTGACTCTCTACAGAACATTTGTCCTATAAGCTGAACTAGGAAAATATTTCCATTCTTCTCTATTTGTGGCTTTACTCTTCTATTTTTTTTTTGTCATCTTCCACTTGCTTACTCCATCGAAGCCTTTGTCTTTCAGTTCTGCGTGTACAGTCATGCGACATGACCTAGCCAACGTTGTATCTCGAAACGTTTAACTATACTGATGTCGTTGTATATTCGATACAGCTCGTGGTTCATACGACGTCGATATTCACCGTCAACGTATATTGGTCCGTAAATCTTTCGAAGATTTTTTCTCTCAAACACACCAAGCACTGTCTTGTCTGTACATCAGCACGGGTAGTGTCAGTGTTTTGTAAATCGTTATTTTTTGACGAGACTTAGCGGTTTTTTTAACTGCTTACTTAAACCAAAATAGCATCTATTGGCCAATACTATTCTTCTCATTATACAACTTATTTTGCTTTTTGTTCTTATTGCGGCGACGACGTAGACAAAGTCTTTAGTTACATAAAAATTATAGGAAACAAGTTCTGCTATTGCGTCTATAGAACGCATTGCGGGTCAATACCATCAGCTTGGTCTTGTCGTCGTTTACTGCTAGGCCACTTTAGCAGATTCTCCATCGACCTTATTTAAGGTATCAATTACTTATTTTACTGATTGATCCATGATATCAATGTCTTCAGCATAAGCAAGTAACATGTGCTACTTGGTGTGTATTGTAGCATTTCTTTTAATCTTTGCCTAACATTTTCCCGCATAAAGTTGATTAGGTCACACAAAAAAAGGCTGTCGCCTCATCTAAAACCTCTTTTCGCACTGAACTGTTTGTTCGGAAAAAATCTCTACTATTTTATCATGCTACTATGGTATCAATTAAAGTCATTTTACAAAGCCGCATTAATAACTTTGATAGTAAGGGGCTGTCGAAGGCTGTTATGTAAATATCTGGTCAAAGGTGGATTTGCCAGGACTAAAGCCACATTGGCCCAATTATTTCGTTGACCATTGGCTTTAGTCGTTCCCATAATATCCCTTATAAACAATAGGGAGCAGACTTATACGCCTATAGTTAGAACACAGTCTTATCTTCCTTCTTGTGAACGGGACACAGGATACTCAGGTGATGCGCCAGATGGTGCGAACCAGCTGATGCATAAACCTAATTAACGTGTCGCCTCCGATTTTAAACAGCTCGGCTCCTGCTGCCTTATTATTCTTCACCCAGTCTATTGCTGAATTCACCTAATCTTGGCCGGGTGGTATACATTCAATGCAATCTTCTGGGATTGGGACTGTGGTATATTCATCGTCGCATGGAAAAATTCTCTTTCCATTCCCTAAGCACACTATCTGTATCAGTTACCAAAATACCTTGCTGGTCTCTACAGGAGAATGTGCCTGTACCAAAGCCATCAGTTTGATGTTTCACTCTTTGGTACTTCATTCTGGCTCCTCGACATCTCGATTTTTTCACAATCCCGTTTTTTGTTATTTCCCTCTTTTTCCTGCGAAAAGGACGTTTCTGCTATCTCCTTTTCTCCCGATACCTCTCTTGTGTGCAAGGCGTTGCAACTGATTGTAGTGTAGTGATATATGTCGCATTTTCACTTCGGTGGCATCACGACACACCTGGGCTGTGGCTATCTGTTGTGATCGCAGCTTACCGATGTTCAACTTCAGTGTTGTGTCTGTTCGTACTTTTTCTGTTCTGCGGCTGGCACCCCATGTATACTTTATGTGTATCGTTGTTTTGCGTTGTGAGCAGCATATGCCGGAATACCTGCTCAGTGCCTGGATCGAGGAAAAATAAGATCCAATATCCGCATCCACCACATTTAAACTTCGGAGAGATGCAATATATGCCGGGAGTGCTTCTCAGGGGGACTGCGACACACTATGTCGCGAGTTAATATTAATTGTGGCCAAAAGTAGAAGGAGTTGTTGTAGGTGCATCAATTTTGGTACACGTACCTATTATTGACCTACAATCTCCAGGACAAAAAAAACTGGGATGGTCGGCCCAAGTTTTGATCTTTTGATCTAAAACTTTTGAAAGTTTTAGTCATAACGACCAACCGAAATTACTAAAATTTGGTGATTAGTCTTCAGCAGAGGTATAAAACATTCCAACTGAGAATTTTGGGTGTAGGTCCACGTTTTGATATAGCCCCCATAGAACGGTACCTCCCGATTATCGGTATTTTGAAGATTTTAGCCTCATTATTACACCGAAATTGCTGAAATTCGGTATTTAGTCTTCGTTGGGGGCATCCAACTTTTACCTTGAAATTTGTCTGCATAGGTCCACGCCTTCATATATTTTCAGTATTTTGGGCGTTTTAGCATGATTATCACACCGAAAAGGCTGAAAATTGGTATTAAGTCTTCGTTGAGGCTTTATAACTTTCCACCAGCAATCTGTCAGTATAGGTCCTCGACTTCCTATAGCCCCCATAGAACCGTACATCCCCATTTTCGGTATTTTGTATGTTGTGGCCTCAATATCCCTCCGAAATGACTGACATTTTGTTTTCAGTCTTCATAGTTTTTGTTGAGCTTATTGAATACATCAAACTCTTATCATTATATGAGAGAATTTTCCTTTAAAAACTTTGTAAAAAATCGAATTTTGTCTCTCGTTTTTAAGCAATATTATTACGTACTTAATAAGCCCACAAAAATATATGATGATCGGTTCATTCGTTTTCGCGCTATAGCCAACACCGCAAAGCGCTTTGTTAAAATAGGGGGGTGTGAGATGGTCGCTGAAAAAGAGAAATAACATGTTCGTCTGCAAACCTCTGCAGCTGGAACCTTTATACGTTTGAAGCACTCACTTTTCAAAACTCAAGCTACAAATAATATCGATATACACTTTTATAAAGTTTTTCGCACTCCACTAATTTTAAAATTTGGTTCACAAAATCGATGTACTAAGTATTACAGACTTGGGTAGCTGTAAACACCATATGATCACTATTTACTTAAAAAAAATAAATCCATGTTTATTACATCCAAAGCAATTTTAAAAATGTATTTTAGAACGATAAATTACTTTAAATATTAAAATTTTGGAGCATAACACAAGTTATCAATTTTAGTAAAATAAGGACAAAAATATATATTTCCAACATTTATCGGATTTGAACCTTCCCATAGACAAAACTACTTGACAAATCAATACCATAATTCAAATTCCTTCAAATTGAAATGTTTACTATAAATTCTCATCAATAAATTTGTATTCCGAAGTACTTGATTTTGACCATTTTTGGCTACGGTCGTGACACTGTGCGATAGGGACTATGTTGCTGAGTGAACGCAGCCCCCAGTGAGGTGTCGTGGTCATCAGAATACGAGACTCCCCCACGGTAGCTGCACCGCACCTACCACCGGTGCAGGAAACTAAGCTCAGCAGTAACGGCAGCTAACAGTGCTGTGGTGGTTACAACGTACTGAGGAAGGATCGCAACAGAAGTGGAGATGAGGGATTAGCTTGCACCAGTCTGTCACGTTTGAGCCTGACCCGTACATGGAATGTATGAAGATACCAGTCCGGTATGTGACTGCTGAGGCAGAGTCGCTTAACGTATACATTTCGTCGATAAATAGCTATACTCCAGCTTATATTTCAAACATTAACCCGCGTTTGGAATGTCATGAGTTGTGGAATTCGGTACTCGCCAACGACCAAAAGGATATAGTGCAGATTAATAGAGCAACATTTTGCACAGATAATGAGGACTCGCCTACGAAAAATTGCGGGGACTGTCACAGTTCGCCAGATATAACCATCGTATTACCTAGTCTAACAACTGACGATGTATGTGGTGGTCAAAAAACGTATCTATCAAAAATTGTGAAAATACTACATAGGTCCATATTTTGGAACGCTTTTAGCAAAATTTTCACAGAGAATTACGTCTAGTTTAGCATTAACGGTTCCTAGTGCTCAAAAAACTTACCTGTCAAAAATTGTGGACATTGGTCTATATTTAAGAATAGCCCCCACATAACGGTACCACCCAATTTCGGGTAGTTGTACGTTTTTAATTTCATTATAGGACCGAATTGGCTTTAATTCGGCACATAGGCTATCTAATGGTGAAATAACTTATCTACCAAAAATTGTGGACATGTGTCCATATTATAAAAAGGTACCACCCAATTTCAGGTATATTGAAATTTTTAAGTACATTTTCCAACGGAATTAGCTATAATTTGGCATTTACATATACCGATACCACTCTATTGCGGGTACTTGGACGTTTTTAGCTACATTCTGGCTAATTCGGCTATAATTTGGAATTTAGCGTTCACAGTGGTCAACAAACTTCTACAAAATGTGGACATGTGGTCCACGTTTTGGTATAACCCCCATATACTAGTATCGTCCGATTTCAGGTATTTTTATGTTTTTAGCTGACCAAATTGGATAAAATTAGTTTCGGACCGACTGATACTTCACGCTTCTTTACTCGTATTGTTAATATTTGTAATATGACCTACATAATTTTCAGATTTAAACCGATTTAAATACAAGTTTTTATTGTTTCAAAATATTGAATGTGTGTACTCCCCATCAAAATTATCACGTTCCAAATTTAACGCCCATTGCATTTCTCAAATGGTTTTATTTTTTCAGAACATCATTGCTTATAATTGTTCACCATATTGCCACATTTCGCACGTAGACATTTAGACAAGATTGCATCCTTCTCTCATCCAAAGGAGTTGCTAGTGTTTCACATTTCCTTCCTTGTTTTTTAAGATGTTTTAGGCATAATGACCCAGTAGGTTTCAGTTGGCATTTCATTTCTACAGTAAAACATGATAAAGTTATGAAAACATTTTCTTTGTTTTTCTACGGTTTTTCTTGTTCTTGTTATCACCACAGCCAGTAAGTAAGACGAAGAAAACTGTTTATAACTCTAGATTTATGTTTCTGCATACAGCTAATAGGTACATATGTACATACATACATATTTATGTAAACCAAACAATGTTTTCACTTAGGGCTATGTTTCGCAGTGCACATTAGGGTTATGAATTTTCGAAATTTTTTCTTAGAAATAATTTCCTGTAGCACGGATGAATTAACTTTTGCCTATTAGTCACTAAAATAACGTTTATTCCATTGACCCACCATACAATTGCTATCGAAAACGATATCGTTTTCGAATGTTTCTCGATAGTTTTGTGGATATTTTGTTCGAGAACGACACACTATAATAAATTGAAAACGATTCATTTGTCGCTCAGTTTGTGACAGAAAAACATTCGATTTCGAATATCGGCAATAATACCCAGCAAAATTTGACGGAAGGGGTTCTTTGCGATGACGTGATTTCATGTCATCTTTTGCATTGGTTCAAAGCAAGTCGTAAAAGATCCGATCTTTTCTTTAGGATTTGAACCAATGCAAAGGAAGTCGTGAAAGATCCGATCTTTTCATCAGCATTTGTACCCATTCCATCGATACAATAGAGATGATGTTTCTGTTTTTATTTACACACCTGTTTATTTTCATTTTGGTATGTTCCAGTACTGCAAAAATCTACTAATTTTTACTATTTTTTCCGATAACATAAAGGAAAAATTGTTATCGTAGTAAAAATAAGTAGATTCTTGCAGTTTCTGGAACAGACCAAAGTTGTTAGAACTGTCGTCGTGATGTTGTCTTACATTTCCTGCATATCAAACAACTAAAACTTCTAAACAATTGGTATTATATGAAGTCCCAACCATCGACCTAAAAATAGAATCGGACTGCACACATTGCTATTTTAAAAGTTCCCTTGTCTGTTCTAAATCTGACATAGAATGAAATCAATCAAATCTCGCTTCTTGGAATTTGAAAAAAAAGTCCGAAACGAAAAGGAACAAGAATCTGAAAATAAAGAAGAAACTACTTTTGGAAAGAAACAATTAAAAATAAATTAATTAAGCATAAATGGTATTTTCCATAAAAAGTCTCTCCTCCCCGTTCGTTACATTTTGTTCTTAGAGATCCCTAAAGCAAGCCGGGTTGTAGATCCCTACATATTTCCGTCACTAAACAAAAGAGTATAAATTACCAGAATGTTGTTATAAAATAACAAAATTATAAAATAAAAGTAATTTACGAAATAAAAATACTTAAATGTGTGCATTTGGAGTCCATGTTGGAATCTGAACTGGTGATGGGAAGATAATTGAAAAACCTTTTGTAAGATGAACGAATATCAGTTGCGGAGAACGGAGGAAGTAATCTTTTGCGTTGCAGCGGTGGTGATTACATTGCAATTTTGGATGTAAACTTTTGAAAAACTAAACTGATAAATTAATTGTAGTTATTTCATGAATTCGTTTGAATTAATAAAGAGTTTTGTTTTTCATGAAAACCATATTTCAATACAGCATTTCCATTTACCAAACTATATGAAAATTTCATGCCAAGGGGTTGGTAAAAATGACATGCCAAAGCATTGGTTAAAATGACATGCCAAAGCATTGGTTAAAATGACATGTCAAAGCATGGGTGAAAATGACGTGTCAAAGCATTGGTGAAAATGACATGTCAAATCATTGGTGGAAATGACATGCCAAAGCATTGGTGGAAATGACATGTCAACGCATTGGTTAAAATGACATGCTTAGGATCCAGAAAAGAACGTCATCTTTTGGGGTCCACGCTCATATAAAATTCATCGATGAAGATGCTAAAAAGATGACATGCTAGATCACTTGCACCCATGATTGAATGTCATCTTTGGCATCGAACATTTTGCTGGGATATTATTAGCGAATGAATGACGATAGTTTCTACAATAGTGGCGAAAAACATTTTTGTGGAGTTTCATGATGTTTCAGTTATGTGCCTTTTTCGTCTTTATTTCTTTGTTATGTTTGCGATTTGATGTGTAACTGTTGATAAACATTGTTGTCTTGTATTTGGCAACCTACCCATAGGTTGTCTTTATCAACAATTATTGTTTATATTATACGTAGCATTTATATCAAAATTATTGGAAAAAAAAACAAATGGGATTTTTTACAAACTACATTAAATTTTGTTTGAAAACAAAAAAAGTCCAAAGTAAAAAAAATGTTTCTCGAAACAATTTTTCTTCAGAAGAAGAAACATTCACCAAATTTTCGAAAAACATATCGTTTCCGAACATTTGTGGGGAACATTCGAATAATAGGTGTGTCTTTTTACGTGATAATTAGTAATAATTATTACTAATGTTGCAGATAGTTGTATAAAGGAAAAGTTGCTGAAAAAATGTTTCAACAACATTTAGTAAGTAAAAAGACACCCCTAATATCAGCAACTGGTATAGAGGGTGGCAACCTACCCACATGTTGTCTTTATCAACACTTATTGTTTATATTATACGTAGCATTTCTACCAAAGTTTGTTTATATAGGTCCACGTATAACGCCCCATATATAGTATGCTTCACTTTAAGATACTTTGAATGTATTAGTCTCATTTGACCACAGAATCGGTTGTAACTGTGTATTTTGTGTTTCCAGAGGCTAAGAAACATTTCTACCATAAAATGTTTATATGGGTCCACGTTTTGATATCGCCTCCATAGGACGATATCTCCTGTTTTTCGGTATTTTGAAGGTTTTAGTCTCATTATCACACCGAAATGGCTAACATTTGGTATTTAGTCTTCTTTGGGGGTATAAAACTTTCCCCCAGAAATTTGTAGGTATAGGTCCACGCCTTCATATAGCCCCCATAGAACGGTTCCTCCCGATTTTCGGTATGTTTAAGGTTGTGGTCACATTTATCCACCGAAATGGCTGAAATTTGGTATTTGGTCTTCATTTGGGGTACTAAACGTTCCATATGAAATTTGTTGGTATAGGTCCACGCTTTTATATAGGCTGCAATGAACTCACCTCCCGATTTTCGGTGTTTTGAAGGTTGTGCCCTCAATATTCCTCAGAAATGGCTGATATTTTGTATTAAGTCTTCGTTGGGGGTATAAAACTTTCACCCAGAAACTTGTCGGTACAGGTTCACGCCTTAGTATAGCCCCCATAAAACGGTACCTGCCGATTTTCGGTATTTTGAAGGTTGCGACCTCAATATCCCACCGAAATGACGGAAATTTGGTATTTAGTCTTCGTTGGGGGTATTCAACTTTCCAGCAGAAATTTGTCGGTATAGGTCCACGTCTTCGTATAGCCCCCATAGAACGGTACCACCCCATTTTCGGTATTTTGAGGATTGTATCTGCAATTTTTAACCGATCTACCTATAGTTTGACAATTAAGGTACCTAGTAATCACAAAAAGTCTCCACCAAAAACTGTCAACATAGGTCCATGTTTTAGTATAGCCCCCATATAACGGTACCTCCCGATTTTCGGTATTTTGAGAATTTTAGCTAAATTTTGTGAACCTAATTTCCCGTCTGAAAGTCCCCGTGGGTACACAATTTCTCCAACAAAAATTGTCTAAATAGGTCCATTTTTTGGTACCGCCCCCATATAACGGTACCTCCCGATTTTCGGTATTTTGAGGATTTTCGCTAAAATTTTTGACCGAACTATCTGTAATTGGACATTTGGTCACAGTGGTCACAAAACTTCTACCCCAAAAATTGCCACCATAGGTCCAAAAATTGATATAGCACCATATAAAGAAACAGACGGATTGAAGATATTTTTATATGCATTTTTTACTTTACTTAGTTATCAGTGGTCATAAAATATCTCCACCTTTGATTGTGGACAGGAAAGAAAATAATTATTTCCGTTTTAGTTCAGAATATTTTATGGTGGAGGGAAAAGTTCGGCCTGGCCGAACTTAACGCTTTTTTACTTATTTTTATTTTTTTAACTATATCATTCAAAAAAGGTGTTTACGACATAGTGACAAACAAATGTTATGTCAATTTGGTTATCTCACGTGGTTCTAAAAGTTATATATCTGCTTACAGTGACTTCAAAAAATTGCTCATACTTCTGTTAAATTCAAATTTTAAAATAAATTTGTGCGTGAGGTTTTTTCACCGAATCACCTTATAATAAAGATTTTATGTAAAAACTCATCACGCAATGATACCGAGATATTAGGTTGTAAAAAATTCATGACCCTAATGTACATTCGGCTAAAACATAAGACGTTAATGCAGTTTTTCCCTTTACCATCAACATTTTGCTTTGCATTTGCTTTCGTTTCGATGTTTATGCTCAGTGTATACGGATTTGTTGAGGATGGGTAGAAAGGAGATAAGAATCCATGTTGTGCATATGTTTTTGCGGCTACGTCCTTTTGTTGGGAGTTCCAGATTTCATGTCCGTTTTAAGTGGTAAAAGCAGTTGTGCAGATATCTCTGTATCACCATCATTTGGGATTTGTAGTGTTTGCGGTGAAACACATCGTCGTCACCGTCGTCATACTGATATTTGTACTCTAATGATGTACACTTCTCAGCTCTTCTAGCAAGCAAAGCCAGTCCAGGCCGAGAAACAGTTGGTTGGCAAGGAATAGTGTAAGAAGAAACCTCTATCTTAGTCGACGATGTCGAAAACAACGATGGTGCCTGTGATTACAATCCTGATTGTTTACATAGGGGGCAACTTATAAGACTTTTGCAAATCTTAGGAGATTTTTATAACAAATTGTAACAAATGTCAAACTCTGATTTATGGTGTTAATGATGGGGTTAAGTAAAATAAATGTAAATATTTAATGTTTGCATTTAATTTTAAACTTAGAAAGCGATTTGTTGTGGTTTTTATGAGGGTTTAAAATGAATGACTCACTATATGAAAATAAATTAGCACTATTTTTGCACATTATTAAATATGAAGGTTTTAATAAAATTTAAATTTATGATATATTGTAAAACATTATCCCATGGCCGGTTGAAAGGTTCAACAAATCATGATATATCTTATCTATCTTAAAAACAATTTTTACAAAGCTTCCTACCCATTAAGAGCCCGATTGAACGGTACCAGTCAGTACATGGGGGCTTTGCCAAAACGTGGACCTGTATTCTAATATTTGGTGGGGCTATACCAAAACATGCACCTATGTTGACCATTTTTGGTGGAGAAGTTTCGTGACTGCAGGGAACCTCAAATGTCATATTGATTCAGTCAAAAATTTAGCTAAAATTCTTAAAAGACCGGAAATCGTTATATGGGACCTATACCAAAACACAGACCTACGTTGACAATTTTTGGTGGACAAGTTTTGTAACCACTGGGAATCTCAAATTTCAAATTGCATATAGTTCGGTTAACAAATGTAGGTAAATTCATCAAACCACCTAAAATTGGGAGGTACCGTTATATGGGAGCTATACCAAAACATAGACCTATGTTGACAATTTTTAGTGAAGAGGTTTTGTGACAAATGGAAATCTCAAATGCCGATATATCTGTATATCGGTCAAAAAATTTCGCTAAAATCCCCAAAATACCTAGAATCGCGAAAGTTCCATCATATGGGGCTAAACCAAAATATGGACTTATGATGGGGAATATCAAATGTCAAGTTGCAGATAGTTCGATCAACAAATTTAGCTACATTCCTTAAAACACATAAAATCGGGAGGTACCGCTACATGGGGCCTCGAAACATGGGCCTATGTTCGCGATTTATGGTGGAAAACCTTCGTGAACACTGAGAGCCTCAAATGTCAAATTACAGCTGGTTCGGTGTAAAATTGTAGCTAAAATTCTCAAAATACCGAAACATGGGAGGTACCGTTATATGGGGGCTATACCAAAACATTGATCTATATTGACGATTTCTGGTGGAGTAGTTTCGTTGCCACCTCAATGAAAACCTCAAATGTCAAATTGCAACTAGTTCGGTTAAAAATTTTAACTAAAATCATCAAAATATAGAAAATCTGGAGGTAACGTTATATGGGGGCTATACCAAAACATGGACCTATGTTGAAAGTTTTTGGTGGAGAAGTTTCGTGGCCACTGATACCCTCAAATGTCAAATTGCAGATAGTTCGGTTAAAATAGCTAAATTCCTCACGGTTTTTGGTGAAGATGTTTTGTGACCACTGTGAACCTTAAATATTAAATTACAGGTAGTTTGGTCAACAAATGTAGCTTAAATTCTCAAAATACCGAAAATCATGAGGTACTGTTATACGAGGGCTTTACCAAAACGTGCGCCTATATTGACAATTTTTGATGGAGAAGTTTTGTGTTCATTAGGAACATCAAATGTCAAATTAATGTTACATCGGTCAAAAAATGTCCCTAAAATCCTCAAAATACCTAAATCGAGAGGTTCCTCTATATGTTTAAGGTCCAAAATATGGACCTATGTTGACAATTTTTGGTAGAAAAGTTTCTTGGCTGCATGGAATCGTAAATGTCAAATTACAGGTAGTTCAGTCAAAAAATGTATGTAAAATTCTCATAATAGCGAAAATCGGGAGAGAACACTATCTGGAGTTTATACCAACAAATGTAGCTTAAATTCTCAAAATACCGAAAATCATGAGGTACTGTTATACGAGGGCTTTACCAAAACGTGCGCCTATATTGACAATTTTTGATGGAGAAGTTTTGTGTTCATTAGGAACATCAAATGTCAAATTAATGTTACATCGGTCAAAAAATGTCCCTAAAATCCTCAAAATACCTAAATCGAGAGGTTCCTCTATATGTTTAAGGTCCAAAATATGGACCTATGTTGACAATTTTTGGTAGAAAAGTTTCTTGGCTGCATGGAATCGTAAATGTCAAATTACAGGTAGTTCAGTCAAAAAATGTATGTAAAATTCTCATAATAGCGAAAATCGGGAGAGAACACTATCTGGAGTTTATACCAAAACATTGACCTATCTTTTGGCAATTTTTGATGGGGATGTTTGGGAGAGATTACCTCGGACGCAGGGACGGACATGCATAGAACGATTCAGAATCGGGAGATAACCTATCTGGAGCTTATACCAAAACATTGACCTATGTTTTGACAATTTTTGATGGGGATGTTTGGGAGAGATTGCCACAAACGCAGGGACGGACATGCATAGAATGACTCAGAATTTTATCCTGACCAAAAATATATATCGTTTATAGGGTCGCAAATGATTATTTATTGAACTTACTGAGTCTAGGATGACTCGCCCCATAGCCACTTAATACTCCTGCAATACATTAACAAGGCCGCAGGACCTACGGAATAGAATTAAGAAAGGAATACAATCTCATTAACACCAAACAGCCTGTGTCTTTTAACTTTCAGTCTAGGACACCGTTTCAGTCTTCTAGACCTCCACATAGCCTGCAGTACTCAATGTTGTTGTCTTCTCAATCATCTTGTCATAGACTTAATGCTGACCACTACAACAATTCTGATCTCTGATTTGCGAAATGAGAGAAGGGGACAGTTACACGCCCTGAGAATGCCGACCAGATTGACTTCGATACTTTGCATCCAGATCCGTCCTGCCAGAGCTTTAGAGGTTTCCTTGCGTAGAGAGTATATAGTTTGTTGAAGAAGAAGCATAGCGGTGCCTTGACACAGTCCTCCGCCAGCTCTTCATCAACTGTCTTATATCCCTCACCCTGCGTTTACAAATGCCAGTATTGGCAAGACAATAGCAAAAATACAACCTTTTTCACAAATACATTTATAAATGTTTGAATATGTGTAGAGAAAAGTATGAATGTGTTGGTGAAAATGGTTTACAACTGTGCTATTGTCTTCCCAATACTGTCTGTGTGTAAACGCCTAGTCAACGCAGTGCCCTGTACCCTACATCTAAAGCAGCCTGGCTATCCACGAAACCACCACCCCTTCCATACGAAACTTAAAAGTACATCGCCTTATAATCGAAGATAAACACTCCTCCATTACCCTCCAGTCCGATATGGACGTATCCTCTATATTATTAAAAGTGTGGTCTATCACCTCCTCTCCTACCCTATTCTGCAAGGTGGCCATATTTCCTCTATTGAATACTCCCAGGTAAATAATTATTGCTTTCACTCCATCTACTATGGAAGTGATGAGCTTTTGTATCACAGCGCATTATCAAACTGCAAATGTGCACGATGTCTCGTCCAATGATTTGCAGCTTTATATGCACCAGGCAAAGATAATACTGTCTCCGTTCTTTAAAGTCCTTAATATACGTATTTCGCGTTCTCGCTGTCCATTGTAAATTTCATAAAAGAACCCCTCCTGGAAGGAGTTGACAAACATCCAGCTGTCTGCCTGGAAGCCTCTGTTCTACTAACCAGCTTCAAAACCTCTGCCAGCAACTGTGGCAGCAACTAGAAATCGAAAACAGCATGTAGCCCTACTTTGCATTTGGAGTAAAGACCCACTCTCAATCGGCTTTCCAAATGTCAAATTATAAAGAAATGACTGAGACTCATTTCAATGCCGTCTATATTTAATAGTGAAAGACGCTAAGGCCTTTAAAGCAGCCAGGCTATCCACGAAACCACCACTCCTTCCATACGAAACGTCGCTTTATAACCGAAAAGATAAACACTCCTCCATTACCCTCCAGTCCGATATGGACGTATCCTCTATATTATTAAAAGTGTGGCTATCACCTCCTCTCCTACCCTATTCTGTAAGGTGGCCATATTTCCTCTATTGAATACTCGCAGGTTAATAATTATTGCTTTCACTGCTTCTACTGTGGAAGTGATGAGCATTTGTATCACAGCGCATTATCAAACTGCAAATGTGCACGATGTCTCGTCCACTTCTTAGCCCACCAATGATTTGGTGGATCTGCAGGTTTATTTGCACCACGCGAAGACAATGCTGCCTCTGTTCTTTACTGTAATGCCGATGCCATCAGCCATCCCTTACAGTCCTCCTGGAAGGAGTTGACAAACATCTAGCTGTCTGTCTGTAGGCCTCTGTTCTACTAACCAGCTTCAAAATCTCTGCCAGCAACTGTGGCAGCAACTTTTCGTAGAATTTCGGCAGTAGATATCGAAACCACCATGTAACCATACTGACTGAGCCTCATTTCAACCCCGTCACCATTCTCCTTTATAATTTGGCTTTAAAAAGCGAACAAACCATGAAAAGATTGGTTAAGTTTTGGTGTTGAAAAAAAACTGCCTATATTGAGTGTTCTGATTGGGCTGAGGGTATATCGTTGCAGACTTGTTAACCTATTTTTGTATTCTGTTTTTCATATTTTGTCGAATGTCACTTTAATTGTCCTTTCTTTTCATTCTTCTCTTTCAGGAGCAATGACGATTTGGCGCCGGGTGATCGTTATGTTCGCATTGCCTTCGAGGAAGCAGCCAAAGAAATCGATTTGGCTATCAATAACACAATTGATACATTGTTTACGAATCGTAACCGCACAAAACCTAATGGAGAAGCTGCTCCACCCAATTATGCTGATTTGTTAAGAGTCTTCCGATTCCCTACGGGCGAAGCTAGACAGTTGGCAAGAGCTGCTGAAATTTATGAACGTACTTTGGTTAATATACGCAAGCACGTCTTGGCCGGTGATAATCTAACTATCGACAGTGACAAGTATAAATTTAAGGACCTGTTGTCGCGGGAACATTTACATTTGGTCGCTGAATTGTCCGGTTGCATGGAACATCGTGAAACACCCAATTGCACGGATATGTGCTTCCATTCGAAATATCGCAGCATAGATGGTACATGCAATAATCTTATTCATCCCACCTGGGGAGCTTCGCTTACCGCCTTCCGTCGCCTGGAGAAACCAATTTATGAAAATGGTTTTAGTTTGCCCATCGGCTGGACCAAAGAGAAATTATATGCTGGCTTTCAGAAACCAAGTTCGCGTTTGGTATCCACTTCATTGATATCAACCAAGGAAATAACACCCGATGACCGCATCACCCACATGGTTATGCAATGGGGCCAGTTTTTGGATCACGACATGGATCATGCCATACCATCGGTCAGTTCTGAAAGTTGGGATGGTGTTGATTGCAAAAAGACATGTGAATTTGCTCCACCTTGCTATCCCATCGAAGTACCACCAAACGATCCGCGCATTAGTAACAGACGTTGCATAGATCTGGTAAGATCTAGCTCAATTTGTGGTTCAGGCATGACATCCGTGTTCTTTGACAGTGTCCAGCATCGTGAACAAATCAACCAGTTGACCTCATTCATAGATGCCTCACAGGTTTATGGCTACACGGAAGACTTTGCCAATGAGTTGAGAAATCTGACAACTGATGATGGTCTGCTACGCGTTGGTGTACACTTCCCCAATCAGAGAGAAATGTTGCCATTTGCTGCACCTCAAGACGGAATGGACTGCCGCCGCAATTTAGATGAAAATCAAATGAATTGCTTTGTATCGGGCGACATAAGAGTGAATGAACAAGTGGGTCTATTGGCCATGCATACCATATGGCTGAGAGAACATAACCGCATAGCCACAGCCTTGAAAGACATCAATCCTCAATGGGAGGGAAATACCCTATATCACGAAGCAAGAAAGATTGTCGGTGCTCAAATGCAACATATTACCTATAAACATTGGCTACCTTTGATCATTGGAGAAAGCGGTATGCAAATGTTAGGAGAATACAAAGGTTACAACCCGGCACTGAATCCCTCAATTGCCAATGAATTTGCCACTGCAGCATTTAGGTTTGGCCACACCCTTATCAATCCCATATTACATCGTTTGAACTCGTCATTTGAGCCCATACCCCAGGGACATTTGCAATTGCACAAAGCCTTTTTTGCCCCCTGGCGCTTGGTTTATGAAGGCGGTGTAGATCCATTGATGCGCGGTATGTTTGCAACACCGGCCAAATTGAAGCTTCCTGGCCAAAATCTCAATTCGGAGCTAACTGAAAAACTTTTCCAAACTGCCCATGCTGTAGCCCTGGACTTGGCGGCAATTAACATACAAAGAGGTAGAGATCATGGTATTCCCGGCTACAATGCCTATCGCAAATTTTGCAATCTAAGTGAAGCCAAAACATTCGACGATCTGGCCAAGGAAATTACAAACAAGGAGGTGCGCGATAAGCTTAAAGAACTCTATGGTCATCCCGATAACATTGATGTGTGGGTAGGTGGCATACTTGAGGATCAAGTGGAAGGTGGCAAAGTTGGTCCTTTATTCCAATGTATTTTGGTGGAGCAGTTTAGACGTCTAAGAGATGGTGACCGTTTCTATTATGAAAATCCAACAGTGTTCTTGCCTCAACAATTGGAACAAATCAAACAGGCCAATTTGGCCAGAGTGCTTTGCGATACCGGCGACAAAATCGAGGAAATAAGCGAAAATGTTTTCATTTTGGCCAAACATCAGGGAGGGTATAAAAAATGTGAAGATATTCCTGGCATCAACTTATATTTTTGGCAAGATTGTGCGGCCTGTAGCAGCTTGCCAGCACTCATCGACTCGTACGTGCCACAAACTTATCCCAAAACGAATCGTATGAAACGGTCACTAAGCAAAAAACAAATCAACGAAGAAGAAGACGATGAGGATACAGAATATTCACATCTTAATAATTTGGAAGAGCTAATGGACATTAATGAAGAACGTGTCAGCGGCCTGGAAGAGGTTATAAGTGCCTTCCAAAAGGAATTGAAAAAGATGCACAAGAAAATGCACAAACTGGAAGAGTCCTGTGATGCGAGTTCCAGTACCTCCAAGGATAAACCAAGCAAACGAAATCACTGTGTCGATGAAAATGGCACCACACGCCTGAACAATGAAGTCTGGTCACCGGACTACTGCACCAAATGTGAATGTCGTCGTGCCCAAATCACCTGCACAAAAGAAAAATGTGGCGAAGTACACTGTGAACCGGGTATCGAACCCATAACGCCGCCCATGGCCTGTTGTCCCCATTGTCCACATATTTTCAACAAAACAACCAATAAAAATTAGGCAAAGTCGCACAATCAGCATTCGATAGACACACTTTTAAAATTTTACATTTATTGAGAACAAAAATTAATTGTATTTTCATTTCCAAAATAATTGTTGTTTGTTCGTGTAATATGTAAGATAACAACTTTTTTATCAAACACCGATCAAATGATAAATAAACCGAAAACTTAATGCACAATAAATGAGTTCAAAATAATAAAAAAAAAAATAAAAAAAAAAATATTCGAAAATTAAATTAAATTAAACAACACAAACCACCCAAAAACAAAGATAATGCCAATTAAACCAACACAAAGAATGACAACAAACAAAATGGCCAAACTTAAGATAATCTTAACTTAGTAAACTTACCCAAATTTAATGAATAATAAAGTCAACACATAAGTAATTCTACAAATCACAGCAAATACATATGCATTTTTATTTTCCTACTTAGAGATTACATTTGGGCGGGCTACTTATTGAAAATCAACAAATTTCGTGTGCGAACCTTTGGCTATAATCGAATTGTCCTTTTTATGCCTTAGCTCACATTCAAGGAAAGCCAATTTCTTGCCAGCTCTCAAAAGGTTCGCATCTATTAGGACTTCATCTCCGGCCTTGGCTGCTTTTAGATAATTTACATTTATATTGACCGAAACTCCCGGATGACATGGTTTGGACATCAGTGCATATGTGGTGACCATATCAACAAGGGTGGCAGTGAAACCACCATGCAAACCACCCAATCGATTCAGATGTTCTGTGCTCACAACAAATTCGGCTGTACATTTACCTTCTCCGCCACTGGTGATTTTAACCTACAAGATTACGATAGATAAAATTTTATTGAGAAATTAATGTCAAGGCAATACACTTAAAGTGAATTAATTGTATGATGAAACAAGTAAGAACTTTTATGCCCACTACCAAGAATTGTATTGAAGTAAGCTGGAACAATTAGTTTAGTTACGTGTGCATCCTTTAAAATACGTTAAATCGAGAGGTACCATCATATGGGGAATGTAGCAAAATATGGACCTACGTATCGGCACCTGAAATACCCAAAGACAGAAATAAAAAAAAAACAAGTAAGAAAGTATCAGTCAACTGTGCTGGCGGAGTTATACCCTCAGCCGGCATGGTTTTGGAGCTTGGGCCATTATCTCAGGAAGTATTGACTTACTCCGGAAAAAATGTACTGTTTGTTGTAAATGAGGCCGCTAGAACAACCGACTGAAAAACGAATCAAAACGATGCGAGAGCAGCTGTTTAACTTCACTTTATACGAATTTTGTGTGGGAGGCACCCGAAGGAGTGGACCAATATAGTCCATATTCGAACCCGATCTATATCTGGAAAGAATAATACCATGTGCAAAGTTTGGACCATATCCATTGCTCCCTTCGAGGGTTTTTCTTCAGACCACTTTACAGAAAAAGTTTGAACTTTTGTAGCGAAGGAGTGGACCAATACGGCCCATCTTCGAACTTAAAAAAATATTACGACACTAAAAATTTGTTTCGAATCGGTTGATCCGTTCGAGAGTTATCGTGCGCACCAGCCATCCAAACGGACAGACAGACGAACGGACGGACATGGCTAATTCGACTCCAAATTGTCTGAAACGAATTTCGTCCAAACAAACTTGGGGTCTAAAACCGTTATTTAAATTTTTCGGTGGGATATTGATGTCAAACCCTTCAGAATTGCGAAAATCAGGAGGTACCGTTCTATGGGGGCTATTTCGAAACGTGAAGCTATACCGACGAATTTCAGTCGGAAAGGTTTTTATCTCCAACGTAGATTAAATACCAAATTTCAGCCATTTCTGTGGGTTGTTGTGCCCGCAATCTTCAAAATGCCGCAAATAGGGAGTTACCGTTCAATGGGGGCTACATGAAGGCGTGAACCTGTACCAAATTTCTGGGGGAAAGTTTTAAACCACCAACGAAGACGAAATACATCCCATCCATTTCCTGGAGTACTTTAAATCTCTATTAGTCGAAATGTTATAAGTTTATATCGTTTTTTTTATAATTACTACCCCTACTTTTATAGATAGTAATTATTTTTGTTTGAGTAGTTTAAATATTCCTTACTTATTACTTTATTTTATATTAATTTTGTTATATAAACATTATAATGTAGTATACAGCTTAAGGTCGAAAGACTAGGCAAATATGAATTGAAATAAAAAAAAAAAAAAAAAAAAAAAAAAAATACCAAATTTCAGCCATTTCGGTGGAATATTGAGGACACAACCTTCAAAATGCCGTTAATTTGAAGGTACCGTTCTATGGGGACTATATGAAGGCGGTGACATATACCCAGAAATTTAGGGTGAGGTACCGTTCTATGGGGGATATATGAAGCGTGATATACCGACAAATTTAGAGGTGAAAGTTGAATACTCCCAACGAGGACTGAATACCAAATTTCAGCCATTTCGATGGATTATTGTGACCATAACCATAAAAATACCCAAAATCGGGAGGTACCGTTCTATGGGGGCTATATAAAGGCGTGGACCTGTACCGCCAAATTTCTTGGTGAAAGTTTTTACCCACAACGACGACTAAATGCCAAATTTCAACCATTTGGGATAAATATTGAGGCCACAATATTCAAAATACCGAAAATCGGAAGGTACCGTTCTATGGGGGCTGTATGAAGGCGTGGACCTATACCGACAGATTTCGTAGGGAAATTTGTATACCCCCAACGAAGACTAAATACCAAATTTCAGCCATTTCAGTGAAATGTTAAGGTCACAACTTTCAAAATACCGGAAATCGGGAAGTACCGTTCTATGGGGGCTATATCAAAACGAGGACCGATATATTTGTAATACCAAACATCCTAGGAGTAATAGAAACTTCTATACCAAATTACAAAGCTCTACCTTAAAAATTGCGAGCTGTATCTTGATTTCAACAGAAGGACGGACGTCAGACGGACATGGTTATATCGACTTAGAATTTTACCCTGATCAAGAAAATACAGTTGCGAAAACAATAATAGCACCACCATGACCAATTTGTTTGTCAGTACAAAAACAATCAAGATTGTTGTTGTTTATACTAATGTTGTTACGTGCAAATCCCCCTTTTAAAAAAGTAAAACTTATATTCACATTATTATAAATATTTGTTTTTGGAAGCTTTAACCAAAAACTATGAAAAAAGAGGCGAAAGAAATAATAGCACCACTTATATTTTTATATAAAATGTTTAGTTTTTGACATTTTCTTGCATTTAAGCATTTGTTTGACTATCTGGAACATTTTGACATTCCACCTTCAAAAAAATACGATGTTTTAAATTAAAATAGTTCTTAAAAGGGAAGCCAAAAACAAAAAACCTGTGTTGATAGGAAAGTTTTACAGATAAGTTGGCACATTTGTTTCAAAATCTAATAAAAAGATTCATCACGCTAATAACTGGGAATTAATTGATTCCAGACACGACATCAGGTCAAAATTTTCATCCTAAATGCAAAAAGAAACTATTTCAAAGGTTCTAATAGCCTAGAAAAGGACCATATTGTATCGGAAACAGTACAAAAAGTTCGCAAACAAGGAAATTCTACATTTCCTGGACCAACTGTGGGGAAATATTTTATGTAGTAGTGAGCTTAAATATTTATGTTTGAAGGAAAATGTGTTCTTTTCTCTGTTAAGGTAGGGTCACATTAGGCAAATATTTGCTCCAGCGACCGGCAATGTGCGCTTACTGAGAGCAAGTGAGCATAAATTCCAATGCATTATTTAAGCTCACTTGCTCTCAGTAAGCGCACATAGCCCGTCGCTGAAGCTAATATTTGCCTAATGTGACCCTACCTTTAGATGTTCTCAAAAATTCGTAATAGAACCAAAAATATATAGGAAACCCCTTTAACAGAAAATTATTTAACCATAATATTATGAGTTTGACTTTGAAGTTAGAAACTAAGCCCTATACATGGTATTAAAACTGTAAAGAACTAGCTTGTTTACGTTGAAATCCTTGAAAATATGACTCTATTTCATGTAGAAGATAAGTTGTCACTAGTTTGGTCCTTTCAACAGGATATAAACAGCAAAAATTTGGTTTATAATATGGAAAAAGGCCAAAGAAATTGTGCTATAGAAGTTCTGTGGCCATTTTACAGGGTCGTGCGTTGTCCCTAGACTATGGCAAATCAAAAAATTGTAAACTAACGTCAATAAGGCAACTACAGCATTAAAACCAAAGATCAGAAAAACAATTTGGAACGTTATGTTGAGGCTGTTGAAGAAGAATCCTGCAACCAATACCAGAATCTGCCTAGTTCCATACAAGCCTATCCACAGCCGTTACTACCGCTCTCAACTGAACAATAAATAAGTAGACACTTGTTTCTCTTAATGTACAGCTATTCTTGAGTGATAAAGTGTAGGCATTTGTCCAATTTCTATCATTTCACAAGAATTTTCAATGATGGCGCTATTATTTCGTCCTCTTTTTGGAGTTTTTGTAAAAAATTGTTTATTTTTTTAAAAGTGTCGAAAATAATTATGGTTTTTGCTACTTGTAAATTCGTTTAGTTCTAAAAACACATATAACGGTCAGCAAAATTGTGTGTGTTTGTAAATTCCGCGAATACTGAGTAATATTTTACAAATAATATGCTATCTACTCACTGACGTCCCTCCGTGACTATTTTTTAGTGACAATTGTGCTCATTAAAATAATTAAGAGTTTTTATATTTTTTTACTCTTAAAAGCAGAAGTAAAGCCGCGATAACTTTTGTCCGCAAAAACCAAAAATTTTCTCGCGAGTAAAATTGTACTGGGGAATTTTTTCTTAACCTATGTACCAAAAATCGTTGAAGTAGCGCGAAAAGAAAATTTAAAATTTTTGGAAAGAATGGGCAAAAATTCCCATACATATATATTTTAAAGGGCCTCCGACGATTATTTTGAAGTGTTATGCTTGGTTTACATTTACGAAATCCACTCGATTTCAACTGTCAAATCCATAGGTTAAACGTCAAATGAAATCCAGATGAGATTTCGTTTGACGTTTGAGCTATGGAATTGACAGTTGAAATCGAGTGGATTTCGTAAATGTAAACGTAGCATTACCCTTCTGGTGGAGGGTACATAAAAGAACTTTACCAAACGTTGATCAGGGTAAAATTCTAAGTCGATATAAAGCATGGTACAAATATACAGGTAGCCGCATCGGCAATTGTTGGTAACATAAGATGTCAAAATTTGACATCAATTCAATGCAATTGACACATTATGTTACCATCAGCTGGCTTGATAATGCTACCTGTCTTATTGTACCATGATATAAAGGCCCCCACTCATTAGTCAGTCTGACTGCCAACATTTATGGTAGTATGTGTACATTTTTGAAATTTTGAGAATGTATGTGTGACTTTTTCAAGACTGATGAAAATCAAAATAGTTTTGATTTCAAAATGAACCCCCATCAGTCTGGGCGAATTGTGTTTATTTTCAAATTGTCAATAAACAATTTTGAAAAAAAAACAGAAAATAATGTTGGTGTAGGAACACAAAAACGTAGAATTCATTCATTTTTGGTGGAGAAATTCAAGATTTTTAGACTTGACTGCTACACACTTGTCAGTCACACATACACAAAGGGTTCATCGGACTGACGGCACAGACTGATAAATGAGTGGGGGCCTTAACCATGTCCGTCCGTCTGTTGAAATCAAGATACAGCTCAAAATTTTTAAGATAGAGCTTTGTAATTTGGCATAGACGTAGTTTCTATTACTCCTAGGATGATTGGTATTGCAAATGGTCTATATCGGTCCACGTTTTGATATTGCCCCCATAGAACGGTACAACCCGATTTTCGGTATGTTGAAGGTTTTAGCTTAATTATCACACCGAAATGGATGAAATTTGGTACTTAGTTTTCATTGGGGGTATAAAGCTTCCCTCAGAATTTTATCGGTATAGATCCACGCCTTCATATAGCCCCCATAGAACGGTACCTCCGGATCTGAAGGTTGTGCCCACAATAATGCACTGAAATGGCTGAAATTTGGTATTTAGCCTTTATTTAGGGTATAAAACTTTCCATATGAAATTTGTCGGTATAGGTCCACGCCTTCACATAGCCCCCATAGAAAGAACAATACCTCCCGATTTTCAGTAGCTGTGTTCCTTTACTTACCTGAGGTTACCATTTTTACTATTTGTAACCATTTTTAACCCCAAAAAGTGGTAAGACTGGCAGCAATTTTTAAGACAGGAGAGAGAGCACATATGCCTTTCTCTTCTACCACAGGCTACCAGACAAATTTCTGCAGGTAAAAAATGGTAGAACTGATTTTTCGACATTGTTTCGACGATTATTTCACAATGAAGAAAAAAATGAACGAAGAACAGAAGAAAAGGCGAACACTGACAAAACAAAATTAAAAACTGTGAAATAAAAGAAGAAAATTGAATTTGTATGCTTATTTTTGACATTGCTACCAGATCTGCCATTTTTTCGTTCCTTTACTTTTCTGGTAAAACTGGTAATGAGAGAGCAATTGTGACAGTTTTCTCTTTTACCACTTTTACCGTCAAAAAAGTAAAAGAACAAAGCTAGTATTTTGAAGGTTGTTAGCAACCAAAATTTCGTGACTTTCCGGAAAATTGGACACATTGCCGACTATTGCAATATCTGACTGGTTTGGCCACCTTCGACAACCTAATTTACATCATTGTAAAGGATATTTTTCTTCCGTTGACGGCTTTACCCTTGGAATACCCCAACTAGCCAAGGTATTCGCAAAAGTATAAAACTTTGAATTTTTCTCCACATCAGTTTTTTCCCGTTCCGACCACTGGTATTATCCGACAATCACCAAAATTCAAAATTCTAACGCTACAGGAAAAAAATGGAAAAATGGGATGCATTACCGGCTGTTAGAATATATCCGCTGTTTGACTACCTATGCCAACATACTTTGCATCAAAGTAAAGGAGATCTTTTCTTCTTCTATTGACGAACTCCTTTTGGAATACTCCTACTAGAATTTTTACCACATAAGTTGTTTGCTCATTCCGACACCTGAATATTATCCGACCATCATCAAAAAAGGATTAAAAGAATTCTTCCTACCGCTATTACTGTCAGTTTGGTTATGTCTTGTGGCCCTACAGCTTGTTTTCAGTTACTTATCTCCTTACACTGACTTCAAAAAATTGTCCAAAGTTCTAATATATATAAAAACTTTCGGCATTTTGTGCAGAACCTTTTTTTTTTGAATCTCTTTATAATTAAAACTCATCAAAATGTCACAGGGATACGACGTTGTAAAAGGTCATATCACTAATGCACAGCCGCTGGCCGAAACGCTGATGTAATATGGTTTTGGGTCAATATATTTATTCCTTTAAACTCCTATGAGGAGCATAGGGCCACAACAAAGTTATTAAATCTATTTCTATCTAATGCTATTCTTTTGATTTCATTCCATGTAATACCGCTTCTTTCGACATCTTTTTCAATTTGTCGCTCCAGGTGTGTGCTGGGCGTCCTCTTCTTCGGCTTCCCTGTGGATTCCATTCAATGGCTTGTCTCGTTATATCACGGGGATCCTTCCGCAGTGTATGTCCTATCCACTTCTTTTTCCGTTCCATGATATTCATATAGATTGGTGTTTGATTCGTCATCTCCCATAGCCTGTTATTTGATATTGTGTTGGGCCAGTAAATTCTTAACAAGCGTCTTAGGCAGCGATTGCTGAAGCTTTGTAGTCGCTGTATGAGATGAGGGGCCGCGTTCCATGTTTCGCATCCATATAGAAGGACTGAGGTTACGTTTGAGTTAAAGATGCGTACCTTGGTTCGAATTGAAATAGATGAAGATGTCCAAATGTTCTTTAGTTGACCAAAAGCTTGCTGCGGCTTCTTTATACGGCTCTCGATATCGTCTGCGCTCCCACCGTTGTTTGTGATAGTGCTACCTAGGTATGTAAAGGATTGCACATCTTGCAGAGTTTTCCCATTTATATGAAATACGCGATTATTCGATGTATTTACTCGCATTGCTTTTGTTTTTTCGATGTTAATAAATAATCCGGCACTTGCGGCAACTTTAGCTATGGAGTTGAGTTTACGCTCCATATCATCGTACGCGTGAGCGAGTAGACAGATGTCGTCAGCATAGTCAAGGTCTTGCAGAAATCCATGCAGGCCCCACCTAATTCCCCTTTGGTTTTGGAGTGCTTCTTTCATGACAACATCTAGGACTATGTTGAATAGCGTTGGGGATAATATGCAGCCTTGTCTTACTCCTACTTTGATAAAGACCTCATCACTAAGAACTCCCTCGTGCAGTATACGGCAGCTTGCTTGGTTGTATAGGTTGTATTATTTTCTCGGGGAACCCTTTGCACCGCATTGCAGTCCATATTGCGTCGTGCCGTAATTTATCAAAAGCTTTCTGAATGTCGATAAATATAAGATATAGTGGAGAACGATATTCGACACTTTGTTCGACTATTACGCGAAGGCTGTTGATGTGATCCACACATGATTTGTGGGGACGGAATCCAGCTTGCTCTGCTCGACACAGCTCAGGGTATGCTTTGTTGATCCAATGGTTTATAATGTAGCTTATAACCTTGTTGATGGTGCACAATATAGTTATACCTCGCCAATTTGTGCATCTAGACAAATCTCCCTTTTTTGGGAGCTTTATTATAACGCCTTCTTTTATTTCCCCGTCTAGAGTGCCGTTTTCCCAGAAGCTTGCGATGATGGGGTATAGGAGATTTGCGCTGACTATAGGGTCAGCTTTCATCAGCTCTGCAGCTATATTATCTACTCCAGCTGCTTTGTTGTTTTTTAATGCATTTATAGCGTGAACTACCTCGTTTATGGAGGGGATGTCGGTTTCCATGTTTTGGTTTTCACTGTGTGATTCGCAGTTACATTGGAGTTCGGTATCATTGGCCGTATCGTTTGATAACAGTTCACTGTAGAAGCTTTTCCAGACAGCGATTTGTTTGTTTTTTGCCGTGATCAGGGTACCGTCATCATCCCTGATAGGTTTGACAGCTGTGAAAGGTCGGTTTGATAACAGCTTTGTGGCTTTGTATAGGTCACGGCTGCGATTTGTTTCATTTGCTCGCTGGGCTTTCGTTGCAATAGAATCGATGCGTTTCCGTTTATCTGTGCGGGCACTTTTCTTTACCTCGCGGTTTAATCTGTTGTATTCATTTGTTTTCTCAATCTTTGCATTCCTCGTTTTTGCAACATTTATCGCTTCTTTAGCAAGTTTTCTGTCTTCTATTCTAGTCCAAGTTTCATCTGAAATCCAGGGCTTCCTTTTACTGTTGGTATATCCAATGTTGTTATTTGCTGATGTTAGATATAGATCTCTGACAGTACTCCATGAGGTTCGGTGTTCAGCGGGGATGTTGTTGAGGGCGTCTCTTAGTGGGTTTGCAAATGCGGTTGCAACTTCCCTGATTTTTAGACGTTCAATATCGAATTTCCGTGAATGCTTGTCGTCGTTCTTTATTGAAGCTATTTTTAAACGGACGGTTGCAATAAGAAGATGATGATCACTTCCTACATCCGCTCCCCTTTTGGTTCGTACGTCGAGTAAAGAGCCTCTCCATTTCCTGCTTATCAAAATATGATCGATTTGGTTTTCCGTGTGGTAGTCCGGTGATATCCAAGTTACTTTATGAATTCTTTTATGCGGAAAGAGCGTACCTCCAATCAGAAGATTGTGCGTAGAACCTGTTTCTGCAAGAAGTTTACCATTCTCAGTTAAACGCCCGACTCCATGGGTACCCATTACATTTTGGAGATTGGTGTTGTCTCCGCCAACTTGGGCATTAAAATCTCCCATAAGCATAACTATATCGCCTCGCCGTATATTTGTCAGTACTGAATTTAAGCTGTTATAAAATTCTTCTTTTGCCGCAAGTTCGGCTGCTTCTGTGGGCGCATAGCATTGTATTATAGTCATGTTTCTGACGTCGTCCTGAACCGAGCTTCAATAATGCGATCTGTATGAGGCTTCCAATAATAAGAGGCCAACACCACTGGCCCTAGCTTGGCCTTTCGGTCTTCCGGAGAATAAAAGTGTGAAGTTGTTGTTTGTTGGGAATTCACCTTGCTCTGGCCAACGTGTTTCTGCTAGGCCCAAAATTTCTGTTTTGAATAATGAACATTCTTTACACACCTGATTTAGCCTTGATGTTTCCAAGAGCGTCCTGATATTCCATGTTCCAATTCGTATCCTTGATTTCATGCCAAAAGTCGTCATCTGATTGATCAATTGATTTCTGTTTCTTGTTGTGGTTTCATTAATCATAGTGGTTTAAGATGAGCAGCAGATTAGGCTGCCGCATCCGATTCTGTTGCCAGGGCTGCTGACTAAAGCATACAAGCATGCTGTGTATGCAGTGACTTACTACCGTAAGCCATGATGCACGCCGTTGACCAATATTGGTTCCTTCGCCGTCTGCAACTCGACGTACGGCTGCCGACGCACGTAGCACTTACTGTTGTGCTTTTATTGTTGTTAAATAAAAGACAATATTTAATAATACTAAAGGTTTAAATGATTTATTGGATGATGAGCGTTCACAGCTACTAACTTATAAAATATGATGAAATTACAAGACTACTGAGAGTGATTACTGAGAATGAAGTGGCGGTTGATTAAGAGTGTTGCCATATTGACAGTGTTGTAAGACGTGATGCCACTCCACTAGTGTTGCAATATGCGATGCCATATTGTTATTGTGGGATGTGTCCCTAACATCTCCCTCCTTAAGATGAAATGGGTGATCTTGAAATAGTTTCAACAGGTTGTCTGCGACATGTGATCCTTTTGGGAGACCAATGTGGTGAACCTGTTGGCGTTGCAAAGTGTTCTTGTTGTTGTGTTGGTAGATCAATTTCGAATTCTTCAAGTAGGAAGTCCAATGGCAATTTTGAAGGTTCTTCGCTGCTTGGAGAAACTGCGTCTCTGTGTCTTAGTTGATCGGTATGAGCGCGTACGAGAATTTTTCTATCTCCAACGTCAATTAGAGCGTTGTAAATGACTTTACCTTTGCGTTCGATGATTTCGCCTGTAGTCCAATAACTTTTGTTTCCTTTGAAGTTTCTTGCATAAACTAAGTCTCCGTTATTGAACTCTCGGTTTTTGGTACCGTGTTTGGTGTTGTACTGCTGTTCCATTTTGTGATTGATGTTGCGCTCAGTTGGTTGTGGTTTTATTAAGGCGTCGAAAACTGTCCTCATTTTTCTTCCGATGAAAGATTCTGCTGGAGTCTTACCTTCTGGTGAATTTGGATTTGGTGTAGATCTGTAGACTTCCAGGAATGTCTGAAGAGCTTCCGTAGGCGTTTCCTCCCCTTCGAGTTTTTTTAATGCGCGTTTAAGTGTATCAACGAAACGTTCTGCTTGTCCGTTTGAACTTGGATGGAAACGTACAGTTCTGGTGTGTTTGATGGCTTTTTTGCTGCACCACTTTTCGAACTGTTCTGAACAGAATTGTGATCCGTTGTCTGAGACTAATTGTTCTGGATTTCCGAAGAGAGCACAATATTCGTTCAGCATTTTTAATGTTGCATGTGTGGTCGTAGTTGACGTCTCGTAAATAACTGGGTATTTCGAGTATGAATCGATGATAAGGAGATAATATTTACCTTTTACTGGACCTGCATAGTCTATATGGATCCTTTCAAGAGGGTGTGTGGTTAATGGCCATGGACAAAGATTTGTTTTTACTGGACTCTTTGCCGCATGTTGACATTTTTGACATTTTCGAGCATAGTCCTCGATTTGTTTGTCGATGTTAGGCCAATAAACATAGCTTCGGGCAATGGATTTGCTGCGTTCTGCCGATATGTGTCCTCTGTGAAGTTGTTGTAGAATCTTCTTTTGATGCGCTTGAGGGATTACTACTCGATTGTTGAATAGAATACATCCATCGATGATTGAAAGATTTTCTTTACGATTGTAAAATTGAATTATTGATGTGTTAACGTTTTTGTTGCTTTCTGGCCAGCCAGTTTGTATGTATTTGGTTACCATTTGTAGATCGGTGTCTTTTGCTGTTGCATCCACGATCATTTTGAATGAGACTGGTAGGACTGATATAGCTTCGTTTACCTCGTTACGTATGTCCTCTTCGAATGATATTGAAGCCACTATAAAGTCGTCTGGTGGTTTTTCGTGATTGTTGACTAATCTTGATAAAACGTCTGCGTGACCAAAGTCCTTTGTGTTTGTGTATTTGATTTCGAAGTCGTAAGCGAGTAAAATGAGAGCCCATCGTTGTAAGCGATTCGCTGTGTATACAGGAATACCTTTCTTTGATCCGAATATTGCCAGTAATGGTTTGTGATCGGTGTGCAAAGTGAATTTGCGTCCGAATAACATTTTGTGAAACCGCTGAACTGCAAATATAAGGGCTAAGCCTTCTTTTTCAATTTGGCTATAGTTCTTTTCAGCTGGTGTGAGGGATCTTGATACATGATGTATTGCTTTCATACTGTTGTCTGGAAACATATGATATATAACTGCTCCTATTTCGTGTGATGATGCATCTGCTGCTACGTGTATGGGCAGGTTTGGGTTATAATGTGTTAGAAGTAAATCTGATGTCAAAATGTTTTTGAAATCGTCTAAGGATTTTTGACACTGTGACGTCCACTCGAACTTGGTGTCCTTCTTTAGTAGATCGTCAAGAGGTTTTCGTAAAGATCTCATGTTGTTGACAAATTTCCCGTAATGATTAATAGAGCCTAGTAATGATCTTACCTCTGAAACGTTTTCTGGAATTTTCAGATTTTGAATGGCTGCAATTTTGTTTGGATCTGGTCTGATTCCATCTTTATTTATAATTTGTCCTAGATATTTGATTTGTTTTTGAAAAAATTGGCATTTTTCAAATTTTAGTTTGAAACCATGATCTTGAATCCTTTGAAGAAGTTTATTTAGGTTAGATTTATGTTCTGAAATAGAGGCACTTGCTAGCATAATGTCGTCTATATATGCGTTTGCTCCGTCTATGCCTGCGCATAGTTCATCGATAATCCATTGAAATGCTCCAGGAGCTGATTTTATACCAGGGGTTAAACGGTTGAATTTATACAATCCTTTGTGTGTATTGATGGTGAGTAATTCTTTACTTTCATCGTCGACCTCGACTTGTAGGTATGCGTCTGACAAATCTAAGTGACTAAAAATTACACGGTTATGACAATCTGAAAGGATTTCTTCCGGTGTGGGTAATGGATATTGATTCGGTTCTACCATTGAGTTGAGACCTGTTGAATAGTCTGCACATATTCGTATTTTCCCATTACGTTTGCTGACCACTATTGGTGCTGCATATCTTGATGAATTTACCGGTGTTATGATGCCTAAATTTTCCAATCTTTGAAGTTCTGCTTCAATTTCGGTTCTTGCGGCGAAAGGGACTGGTCGTTTAGGAACGAATACTTCTTTCGCGTTTGGCAGTAATTGTATGTTGACTTTTGTTTTGCACAGACCTGGGGTGCTGTTGTCAAATACGGATTGATATTTGCTTTTTAATTGTGCAATGTCGTTATCGAATTTTATTTGATGGCACCATGAAGTTATTGGTTTCTGCCATAAATTGAATGCTTGAATCCAGTCGATTCCCATGATGTTGAGTTTATCTATATCTGATATATAGCATTTCAGTGTTTTTGTTGTGTCGTCGATTGTGACGTCACATTCAAATTCTGCTAGAAGCTTGATTGAGTTTGCATTTGCGTCGCTAGCGCTGTCTTCTGTTATGTACGCTTCTGGCTTACCTATGGCTTTCCATATGTTGACTGAAATTATTGATATGTCCGATGCAGTATCAATTTGAAGTTTGACTGGATTGTCGTTGATCTTGACTGTTGTGTATTTTCTGAGATCACGGAAATTAATGTTGTTCGTTTTGTGAACTGCCTTTGTGTTGAAAGCTTTCTTCGCTTTGTTGAAGTTTTTGAATTTGTTTTGATTGTTGTCTGACGATGACTTGAAATTCTTACCAGATTTGGCGATGTTGCAGAAGTTGTCTTTGTGACCCACTTGGTGACATGTTGCGCACTTGTGTTTCTGAAAAGGGCAAAATTTTACGTAGTGGAGGTCTCCGCAATACCAGCAAGGTGATTTGGGTATTTTGTGTTTCTTGGAACTTTCTGCGTGTTTGTTGAGTGAACATACTGTTTTTGGTTGATGTTCAATGAGACTGTTGTCTGCTTTGAGGTCGAGAATACGTTGTGTTTCGTCCACTAGGTCATCTAGTGTAGTGTTTTCATCATCCAGTACCTTTAGTAAGCGTATTCTTATGTCGTTATCTTTTGCTGACTTGAGTCCGAGCACGAAAATAAGACACTTGAATTGATCGATTTTCAGATCTTGCATTTTGAAAAGTTCGCATTGTAGGTTTACTCTGCTTGCGTATTCTCTGAAGTCTTCATTGTCACTTTTTGCTAACTGTAGGCATTTGTACCTTTGTGAAACCTGTGTTTCTGTCTTACCGAAGAGTTTCTTAAGTTTCTCGACTGTTTGCTTAAGCGTCATGTCCTCTGGTTTTGTTGGTAAAACGTAGTTGGCAAATCTCTCGTGTACTTGGTTTGACATTTTTCTCCATAAGAGAGCCACTTTATCATGGTCTTCGAGTGAGCTTGCTTCTTTTTCGAAAACATGCACGAACCTGTTGTACCACGCTTGAAATATGAGACCGCTCTCTGGCTCGTACTCGAATGCTGTCATTGATTGTGCCAGTGATTCCATTAGTGCTGCTTTGGACGAATTCGATGTTTGTGGAGATTGTGATGAACTTGATGCTCCTTGCGTTTGAAGAAGTTCAGCCATTTGTTGAAGTAATTGCGTTTGTTGCAACATTGCTTGTTGTTGCTCTGCTAACAATTTCACAATTGTTTCTTGAGACATTTTGGCAAACTGTTGTGTGTGCAATTATTGATTAATTTTCCACTATCCTCGTCGCCACTTTTGTTGTGCTTTTATTGTTGTTAAATAAAAGACAATATTTAATAATACTAAAGGTTTAAATGATTTATTGGATGATGAGCGTTCACAGCTACTAACTTATAAAATATGATGAAATTACAAGACTACTGAGAGTGATTACTGAGAATGAAGTGGCGGTTGATTAAGAGTGTTGCCATATTGACAGTGTTGTAAGACGTGATGCCACTCCACTAGTGTTGCAATATGCGATGCCATATTGTTATTGTGGGATGTGTCCCTAACACTTACATTAACCTTTATACCACAGATTATGATGTGATAAGCCTAATGAAGTGGTTTGTTACGAAGTATCCTCTCCGGGCTGTTTGGTCCGCGGGAGGTATTTGATTTCCCTCCTACCACCCATGACTGGGAAGCGTTCGCCATCCGCCACCTGCGACGCGTTCTCTAGGGGTTACAGCCTCCCCCGATTCAATCCGGTGTCGAAAAAGTTTACTTACATACATGCATATGTTCCCACAAACATCCCTGAAGGGACATCATATCACAATGACTCGTATTAGCTCAATAATATGGGACCTCTTTTTATACCCTCAGCCTTTATGGTAAGGAGGATATAAACTGCCGCTCACTTGAATAGAACCACCCTGCAAAATTGTTTTCAACCTCCATTTTTTCCGAATTATACAAGATATGAAGTTTTCAAGTTTTATAGTATTTTGCTTCATGTGTTTGGAGTAAAGTTAGTCATTCATTTGCATTCAAATCCAATTTTTTATAAGAATTATACAAGGAAAACAAAATAAAGTCAAAAATTTAAGTAAAAAATGTGGCTCATTTGAATAGAACCCGCCTTTAATATCGATGCATATTCACTCTATATTGAAAAGGAAGTACTTTCGGTAATATTCAGTAAAGGTATATCCCTCCTGATTAAGGATACACCCGTATATCCTGCTTTGGCAAGGATTCTTTTAATATTTAGGTGAATGCCTACCAAAGCTCGCTTTTTTCTTTCAACAAGTTTATTTTTGGAGCGTACTGTCTCCTTTAGTCATATGTTTTACGCATAAGTCATTCCCATACGTTTTAGAGAATATTTACCACTGTAGAATATGACAGCCACTCCAGGATATCCGCATTTCTTTTCAAAAATTTAAGATTTGATGACTCGAAGTGTACAAAAGTTTATAAAATCGTGACATTTTAACAGCATTTGGATGCGATCCAACGATTGAGCGGCTCTTCGAAATGGTTTTCACATTTTTAACGAAACTACTTCTTGTGGTCCTGTTTATAGCGATATAATGCTTTTCGTGGACAAGTCCATTCTTCTTAAAACAGGAATCTAATAGCTTTTAAAAATCCAATTTTAGCATGAAAAGTGTCCGATGGACACGATAACTATCAAAAGGAGTGATTGACATTGGACCAACTTTTTCGCATCGTAATATTTATTTTACACTAAAATTATTTTCGAATATGGACAATATCGGTCCACTCCTTCTGGTACCTGCCACACTAATTTTCTTTTTTTTTCGTAAATGTGCAGTTTAGGGACATACCTAGGATCGCCACGATTTGGCCCAATCTTTGCACATCGTAATCGTTCTTTCAAACTTTCGTCAAATACGAATATGAACCACTTCTTCCGGTGCCTCTCCCACAAAAGTTGAAAAATTTGTGCTTAAAAATAGGTTCACTCCTATTCGCAGATAAATTTTATTTCGGATAGTTCTCGCAGTAGTTACACACAACATTTATAGCTCTGTTCCTATACGTGCAAGAATCTTCAAGTTTTACCACTTTTTACTCGAAAAGCGTTCCTTTACTTCAGGTCCCATACAATTCATATTGTAGCCGTTTACAACTTTTGCTGCTTTTGCCAGTTTTACCATTTTCAAAAGTAAAGGAACAGACCAAATGTTTTGGAAAAACAGCACGTACATATGTACTGAATTTGCTTATTTTCATTATGTCACAGGCTGATGGTGTATCTCTGTCGGAGATACATATTTTTGCCACCCTTGAAAGAAGTTTTCCGGCGGTAAAAAATCGAAACAAACCAAAGCACTTGTGCGAAAATTTTTAAAATTTTGTGGAATGTACCCTTTTAAAATTTGTCTGGAATGTACCCGAAGGAGTGCACCGATAAAGTCCTTATTCGAACTTTACCTATGTCTGAAAGAAGTATGCGAGAAAATTGCTAAATCGGTTGATCCATTCGAAAGTTATCATGCGTACCATTTTAGCGAAATATGTTAAACTTTTTGGGAAACTTACCAGAAGGATTTGACCGTTATGGCTCAACTTCCATCGTGATCTAAGTTTTGATCAAGTTAAAAATACAAAATTAACCAACAACCTTTACCATAATACAGTTGAACCTCGATTATCCGTGAATCGATAATCCGGGAACATCCATTATTCGGGATAGAAAAGAAATTTTGGTATCTTTTCCATTTCCTCTATTTTTCGTTATAAACTTCATTATCCGGTAATAAAAGCACACTTTCCAATTAATTTGATTAAGCAAACAAAAGATAAACAAAGAAAACTGGAAATGTGTATAAATGGTATCACAAAAACCATGGGACAAAGTCAATTCATGGGACATGGAAAAAAATCAATCTGATGATATTATGTATCCTTCTAAAATTTGTTGGATTACCTTAACAAATATAATAAAAATTGCAGAGTACAATACTAAATTTACAATACTATACTATGACATGTTTACTTAAACATATGTTGAAATACTGCATAAAAACATTGCTTCCATTATCCGTGAAAATCGATTATCCGTAATGCCTCCGGTCCCGACAAACACGGATAATCGAGGTCCAACTGTACAAAATAATATTAAGGATATATTTAAATTTTTCATTCCGTTTGTAACACATCGAAATATTCGTCGGAGACCCTATAAAGTACATATGTATATTCTTGATTAGCACAAAAGTATAAGTCCACATAACATTGTCCGTTTGTCCGTCCGTCTGTTGAAATCAAGATACAGCTCTCAATTTTTAATATAGAACTTTGTAATTTGGTATAGAAGTTTCTATTACTCCTAGGATGATTGGTATTGTAAATGGGCTGTATCGATCCACGTTTTTATATAGCCCCTAACCCGATTTCGGTATTTTGAAAGTTTTAGCCTCATTATGACTCCGAAATGGCTGAAATTTGGTTTTAGTCTTCGTTGGGGATATAAATCTTTCGATTTTCGGTATTTTTAGATTGTGTCCACAATATCCCACGGAAATTGGGTATTTATTCTTCGCTGGGGGTACAAAACTTTGCCCCTGATATTTGTCAGTATAGGTTCACGCCTACATATAGCCCCCATAGGACGGTACCTCTCGATTTTCGGTATTTTGAAGGTTGTGACCTCAATATTCCAATGAAATGGCTAAAATGTTGACAACAAGTGAAGAGCCTTAAGATGAGTTTAAGCATTAATTTCAATTTCTTTATTCAGTAATATGGAAGCCTTAAGGCCAATAATATATTACACAGTACTAATGTAGCATTAAGTTCGGATCGAGACCAAATGTTTTCCACAGGTAGGTTTCGTTACTCTGATCACAAATATATATAACATTTATTGCGGAAGTCCATACTTCCCGAGATATGGGCCTCCGAAGTTCCGAAAATTCCCTTGTAAAATGTCGGCTACTTAAAGAAAATTTTTCAATTTGAAAGATATTTTGTTCCCGTGCCCTAGATTTGCACCTGTCCATAGCAGAAAGTCTTAAAACTCCGGCCAAAGGCGGCTATATAGAAAAAAATTATAATTTTATCCCAGCTTAATGCTTAAACTCAACTTGCTCCAGTGAAGACTACCGCCTGAACACGCCTTGGTCTAAACGTACCATAACCCGGCAAAAAGCTTTAATCTGAACAACGTTTTAAATTTTCCCTACTAGATTTGCCAGTGTGACATATAGAAACAAGCTGTAAGAGTAGACTAAGTCCCAATTTACATTAGGCGAGTTTACTTGCGGCAATTGTCAGTTTGAGAGAGAGGTGAGGCATATGGTAACCCTTTGCCTCTCAACCCCCTCTCTCACCTACAAACTGACAATTGCCGCAAGTAAACTCGCCCAATGTAAATTGAGACTTAAGCTGGGTACACATTGTCAGTTTTGAATGTCGATATTTCGCAATTATCGATAACTGTCAAACCGTCCAGCAACCACAAAACATTTTGTGGTTGCATGCTGAATGACAAAAATTAACAGCCACACTAGCAAGCAACAACAAAGCTGTCATTCAAAACTGACAATGTGTACCCAGCTTTAGACTTCCCAACCCTGCAACTCAAAGTAAATTTCAATGTCAATGAGAGATGCGTGTGAAATGAATGCAGACAATAACAACAAAAAGTTGAATGAAAACAAGAACGTACCTTTTCTAAATGTTTCTCAAATCCAGAAGAACTCTTAATGATATCAGTAATGTGTTTAATGAATTCAACTCCCTTCTTACGAGTTCCCATGACTTTTTTCTTAACGTTTTATTTTAAAATGTAGATTTGTTAATTTGCACTATTGTTACGAAACAAACGAGCCATTCGCTAGTGCCGTCTATGTTGATAAAGGGAGAAGATAAACTAAAATAACAAAACAAACTTGAACATATGTTCAGCCTCTCATGGCGTTGCCACACAAATTAGTTTTATTTCATATTCCCAAAAATCAGTAAATAATATACAAATGCAACACAAACAAAATACATAAATTAAAATAATAGATGTGTCTTGCAAAATTTCGCAGCAACCACTACATATGCAAAAAAAAAACAAGTACGCAGATAACAATATTTTGTTATAAATATTAAACCGTTATTATTCTTTCGTAAAGTCAATATATTTCGTTTGTCCTCCTTTCGCCACAATAGAACCATCGGATTTTTTCTTTAAAATACACTCTATATAAGCCAATCTTTTGCCAACTCTTAAGGTATTGGCATCAACGATAATTTCTTCACCTTCTTTGGCTGACTTCAAATAGCTTACATGTAGATCAACACTGACGCCAGGATGTGCATCAGTTGACATTAAGGCATACGTTGTCACATTGTCAATCATTGTGGCAGTAAAACCGCCATGCAAGCCACCTCCAGCATTTAAATGTGTTCTGCTCACGGTAAACTCACCAACACAACGGCCTTCGCCTCCGCCGGTTACCTTGAACTGAAAAAAGGAAAATATGAGTTGCAAATTTTAAAATTCGAGTTCAATAGTGCGTATGCACTTTTAGCACGGTTACTCTAGATCTTTTTGCCGGGTTAACCCACTTTATGAGGATTTCTTTGACATTTGCGCTATGGAATTGACATTTGAAACCAAAACCCACTGGGTTAATCCGGTTAAGTGTAACCGGGGTATTACCGGATTTACTCAACCCACTGGGTTTCAAATATTAATTTCATAGCGCAAACGTCAAATAAATCTTCACAAGAAGGTTAACCCGCATTACAAAAAAGTATAAAACTAATTGATTAATTGGTTTAAATAAATTTTATACTTTACAAATTTTAGCTATAACGTTTTTAATGAAACAAATATACTTTATTTTTTCTCATATACATATGTATATGTACATGAAATAAATAAAAATGAAAATAGAACGCATTTTACACTTGCACTTAAAAATGTGTTTGGGAGTTTGTCATTTATTTGGCAGATATTTATGGAATTGACAATTTAAATGATGCATGTTTTATAAACCATGAGAAATGTAAAACGCGTTTTATATCAATACATAATACCAAAGTCATCAATATGCAAGGCATATTTACCAAGGTACATACACCAACAACTACAACAAAATGTTCAGTACTGTGAAATGTCAAAAATGTGTTCCAAAAATAAACCGATTCACACAATTTTTGAACCAAATTTCATTAAGCTGAAAACGCACCAACCTTTGAGTAAAGTTTTGTGTCATTTCCGGTAGAAGAATAAAAGACAAAGTGCTGCCAAGTTTCAATTCGTCTTTATTCTTACTCAAACGTTGGATGTGTTTTCAGCTTTAGTCCGGTATTAAAAAATGCATTATTATACAAATCCATTAAAATTAATTTAAAGTTTTTTTTTTAATGTTGTGTTTTTAATTACAACTTTTTGACAGATCGCAGTACATCAGATACGCTGAGCCGGCTACCTGTATGACTACCAAGTCAATATGGCAACGCCTTTTGCAGGCAACCCTTTTTCTCACTAATCGCATATTTGCTTTTTCTTATTCTTTGTTTTTATTCTAAACGTCAAGTACACATGGTCTTTGTTTTGGCGAAATTATAATCAAAATTATATTCAAATTACATTTTTAATTGATAATCAAATGAAATATACAGTTTTAAGTTAAATACTTACGGCATTGGTAATGGTATCATGACCGCCACTCTTGGATATATAGCCGGCAACAGTTTTTAAAAAATCTACTCCACGTTTTGCAGACATTTTACTCAGGGGCAGTCTAATAGCGATTTGTTAGCAATTAAGGCAAGAATAGTACTGAAAATACAAAAATTACATCATAATAACAAGAGGTAAGGGTTATCGGTACAGATCCGCTGCTCTTGAATGTTAAGGCTAGCGGCGTTTCATATCTTATATATATGTATATTTATTTTGTTTTTGTTTTGGTTCTCTTTTTTCGTGAAAAAAGTATTTGATAAACAACAAGGAATAACCGAATAACCAATAACCATCCCAACATTAATTGGCTACAGAGTTGTAATTTGAAGAAAAAACAACCGTTATGGAGGATAATTTAAAAATAACCCAATTAGCCCTGAGTGAATTTAAAGTGGATGCTGCACATGATTTCTGTTTGACTTCCATGGGCAATAATATTGTATTGAGTGGAAATTCGCACGAATTTCATATATTGGAAATGTTGCATTCGGTGGAACTCTTAATACCCCTACCGTATCATGTGAAATTTGTTCACGTTTCTCAGGATAAACCATTAACAAGTCTAATAAATCCCATCGATTTGGTAAGAATTTACGAAACGTCCAATGCTATGGAGAGCCAAGAATTGTCCCTTGAACCTCTGTATGTATACGAATGCTCTGTTGAGCCTGCAAAGCCACGAATCTTGCAAGCAGATCTACTTGAAGGTCCCGACAACACAACCTTGTGCTTTATGCTAAACACATATGGAGCATGTGATATACTGCAGAAAGATGCAATAACGCATGAGTGGACGACAATAAAAACTAATATAAATCAAGTCCTAATAAACAATGTATTTCCCGTGAATACTCCTTCCAAAGATATAAATAAGTTTTCGCTGTTTAAAAATTTTATTGGCACCTATACCATAACAGCTTTTACATGGTCGTATATTGGAGATTTGCAAGTGATTTATGTTGCAACTGCAATAGGTTATGTTATTGTTTTGAAGTTCTGCTATGAGACTAGAGAATTTACTGAGCTATTCCATTATAAAACATCATTGGAAAGAATTACCTATATAGCAGCAAAGGATAATTTTTTAATTGTTGCCTGTACTCAAGGACAAGTCGGGCTATTACAAATTCAACCTACCAAAATGGCATTGAGTGAGAAGCACTATTTATGGAGTAAAAAAGATCGAATGGGCTGCCGCAAAATTTTAATGAATTACAGTCAGGAGTGTAAATCTTACTTTCTCGTGTTTTGCAAAGGTGCTCATATTTTGGCATATCGTTTAGACATCGAGGGTAATATATTGTCCAATTCTACCCTATATACTAAGGGTATTAAAATATCAGGTAAGTGAGAAAACAGTAGTTTTTCCTTATCATTGGTATTCCCTTAAATTTTAGATATTTGTTTACGCAAGTAAATCTGCAGTTAAACGAGAGAGTTTATAGTCACGATGCGCCTGAAATAACTTTAAATGAAAGGTGCTTACACCTGGAAAGTTTTTGCGAATTCTGAAACAGCAATGCTCATAGAGGAGAAAAATCCAAAAAACAAGAAACATTGCTGGAAGTATATTTAAATAAATGACGGTCAAAGTTAACGTTTGTTGGTTTGTTGTAGGATATCAGGATTTTGCTGGAAACGGCAAGTCCTGTCGAAATGGGACTAAGGAAAGTTTTGTAGAGAATTTTCACTGCTGCGACATTTTCTTCACTTCTACAACGTTCTCGATAGGACTTGCCGTTTCCAAGCAAAATCGTGAAAACCTCAAAACACTAAAGTGTAAACTTTGACCGCTATTTAAAATGCGCTGCGGTAATTTTTTGTTTTTTGATTTTTCTCACCTATGAATATTGTAGTTTCAGAATCCGCAAAAACGTTCCAGGTGTAAGCACCTTTCATTTAAAGTTAGTTCAGGCGCACCACATTCAGGGTAGAATAGCACATAACCCCATTGATCTACATACAGTATCGGCCAAAACTAAAGCACCCCCTCAGTAATTTTTTTTTGAAATGATAATTTTTTTATGAAAACTAAATTATAAATTTATTTTTTACTTTTCTTTTTATTTATTTATATCTTTATAATTGAAAAATACAAAAAAAGGAGATCAGAATTTAATAAAGAAAAGTTAAAATTCAAAAAACATTTTAGGTCGAAAATATAAGCGGACAAAACTAAAGCACCCCCCATTTGAGGTACAGCAAAAACTATTGAAATCAATATTTCGTTGCTTATCCTCTATTCTGGATGACACAATCACATCTTTTAGGCATAAGGGATACTAAATTATTAATTATTGCAGGTGGAATAATCGGTTTTCGGAAAATTTAGCTTAAATCCTCAAAATACTGAAAATCGGAAGTTACCGTTATATGGGGGCTACACCAAAACGTGAACCCAGGTCCACGATTTTTGGTGGATATGTTTTGTGACCACTATGAACACTAAGTACCAAATTACAGCTAATTTAGTAGGAAAATGTGGCTTAAATATCCGAAATACCGAAGATCGGAAGGTACCGTTATAAGGGGGCTATACCAAAACATTAGCCGATATTGTTCATATTCATCCAAAAATGATGCTACAGCATTCTCTGGTCAAATACTAAATCCCTTAGGTTTAAAAATTAGCAAAAGAACGAATTGCAAAAGAACGGTAGACGCCGGCCTATTCAATATTTAGGATTTAACGGTTGCCCATTTGGTCCAAGCCTTTTACCATCTGAATACTTTAAATTAAACATAGATTCATCGGAAAACAGTTCAAATGGGTCTTGGCGAATGCCAGTCTGGCTCCTTCATTTTTAGTCGATATGAAAGGTTTTTTTTTTGCTGGTCGTCGACTGAATAAGCCGGCGTCTATCGTTCTTCTGCAATTCGTTCTTTTGCTAATTTTTAAACGTTAGCGTATTGTATTTGACTAGTGGATGCTGTAGCATCATTTTTGGATGGATATGAACAATATCGGCTAATGTTTTGGTATAGCCCCCTTATAGCGGTACCTTCCGTTCTTCGGTATTTCGGATATTTAAGCAACATTTTCCTACTAAATTAGCTTAATTTGGTACTTAGGGTTCTTAGTGGTCACAAAACATATCCACCAAAAATGGTGGACCTGGGTCCACGTTTGGGTATAGCCTCTATATAACGGTACCTTCCGATTTTCAGTATTTTGAGGATTTAAGCTAAATTTTCCGAAAATCAATTATTTCGCCTGCAGTAATTAATAATTTAGTATCCCTTATGCCTAAAAGATGTGATTGTGTCATCCAGAATAGAGGATAAGCAACGAAATATTGATTTCAATAGTTTTTGCTGTACCTCAAATGGGGGGTGCTTTAGTTTTGTCCGCTTATATTTGCGACCTAAAATGTTTTTTGAATTTTAACTTTTGATAATTAAATTCTGATCTCCTTATTTTTGTATTTTTCAATTATAAAGATATAAATAAATAAAAAGAAAAATAATAAATTTATAATTCGGTTTTCATAAAAAAATTATCATTTCAAAAAAATTTACTGAGGGGGTGCTTTAGTTTTGGCCGATACTGTATGTAAATAGTTCCTTCGGAGAAGTTCACAAAGACATAAATACAACAAGATAAGAAATTTTGTTTGCTATCATTCTTCAGTGAATGGCTTTTGAATTTAACATAATGTTATATCACGATATGGTGATATAACATTTTTTTCTTTTATACATGTTTACGTATTTAACCGAATTTACCGATCCAATTGACATAGAATTATTCTTGAATAGATCCTTGAATTCATAAATTTCGTTTCTGATGCCATTACATGAAATGTTCCTCCTTGGTTGCGATTTTGAATTAACTGCAACCTGTTAAGGGTAATGTTTCTATACAAAGTTTCGTAAACATTTTTTTGTTGCAAGCATTTTGTCTAGTCTTAGTTGTATTTATGTCTTTGAAGTTCATGAGATTATGCATTAGACAATCCCAGAAAGGGAACATTTTTCATTGAAATGCATAAATTTCCAAATTCACGTAAGGGAAATGGAAAAAATTGCTCGCACCGGAAATTTTCAGGTAATTCCTTTTAAATTTTTCTTATTTGACATTATTTTCATTGTTTTGAAAACAAAACTTTTTGGAACAGAATTGCCTTTTATAAACGCAAGAGGAAATTTAAAAAGGAACAAGAAAAATTGCCTAATGTAAATCAGTAAATTGGTCTACAGGCCGGAAATCTCAGGCCAGATTATTTTAGATATCCTACATCCAGGTTCCAGAAGCGATATGCATTGAGCCTTCTCTAGGTAGATTTCTCGAAGTTTGCAGATGTAGTATCATATCGGCGGCCTAACAAATTCAACAATTAGTAAACCCATAAACTAACAGCAGTATCGGGCACCATCACAACTGGAGACTAAACATTCAGCCCTATTCTGAACATTCCCATGGGAACTGTTTCCCATGGGAGCGAAATTTCCCATTCCCACGTTTTCCATATTCTCAACGACGTGGGAACAGCAAAACATGGGAGCTGAAATTTCGAAATTAGTTACACCAAATTATTATAGCATACTTTTGGGGGCTGTAATTTTGTTTTGTAATACAAAATGCCTATTTGGATTGAATTCGCGGGTTTTGAATATGATTAGCAAAAGCACAACCCACTTAATTCAACAACCGTGCATTGATTTATGGATTTTTTAAGAGAATGGAGTCAACGATGTGTAATGTTGTTCTAATAAGCACATTTTCTTCAGAATGTGCGAATTGGTGTAAGCATTTTTAATTAGTAGGCAAACATAATTTTTGTGTATAAAGTAATAGGAACTTTTTAAGTTTGTAACGAATTTAAAAATTGTAAGTTGATACGGAGTAATTTTAGTTAGGGCTTTAACGAGTATATCGCTAGTTTTACTTATTCCTAATGATCGCTAGAACTCGTATTTTGCATATTTTTAAAAAAATTCAAAAAGATAAATTCGGATGTTTTTCTAGATTATTACATATGTTTGCGCGTTATTACATATCGTCACCATAAATTTCCGAAGACGTATCTCAAAAAAAAAAAAATAAATAAAATCAAATACGTTTTTGATTGAATCTAAAACTAAAACACATGCCCTTGCAAAATTTCAAGCTTCTACGTTCAAAAGTAACGATCCTATTCAAGAAAAGGCATTTCGGAAAATGGAATAGCATTGCAATAATTTGGCATATATGTATGTACGTTTGTTGATCCCCAGATAGCATTTAGAAGACTGTTTTTTCAAAAATCACATTGAGGAGTCTTTTTAGAGTCCTTTTGGTGATCAAAAATTGATTAAGTCGCTTGTGTGATCAGAAAGGGACTCGAAAGTGACTCCCTGTAATGATTAAAAAGAGTTCAATTTAAAATACAACAACAAATGTGTAGCAATCACAAATAAATCATTGAGGTGTTTAAAATGTGACAATTTTTTGTTATTTATTGTCACATTTTGATCATCTGGAAGATTGAAAAATGCTTAATCAAAAAAGGGTCATAAAGGTGTTTGAAAAGTGATTATAATTATGTATACTCTGATCATATTTTGAACAGTTAGGTGATTAAAAACTGATTGCTTTGTTTTATTTTTATTTGGTTGTGAATAAAAAAATAAAATTCTCATATACACTTTCTACAAAATTTTGATATAAATGTAACGTATAATATTAAAGGTACAGACAAACACAACACAACAGGTTTTGCCAAGTGAAATGAAGAAGCAGTATACTAACCACCAAGCAACATAAAGGATAATTAAAAGACATAACAAAGCAGAAAAGACTATAAAACAAAGGAAAGAAACAAAGAAGAATAAAAAGAAAATTTTTTTAATTTATTTCGTCTAACAAAAAGACTCATAAATGACTCCCTAAAGACTCATAAATGATTATAAACATGACTCTAAAAAGACTCGAAAAAGGGTCCGAAATTAATCAACAAAACACCAATAAATGATTGAAATACGACTCGAAAAAGACTCATTTGTGATTTGTTTAGAAGAGTCGCCTGAGGTTATGTTTTCCTACCGACAAAGGAGTCATTTATGGTCAGAAAATGAGCTCATATTCTAGCTTTTTAATCGTGCAGTCGGATCAAAAAAGACTCGAATTTGATTAAAATTTTCAAAAAATGCTGACTGGGTCGTTGTCGTGTCGTTGAGGAGACTAACACGTTTTCAATAGAACGTTAGTCGTCTGATTTAAAACCCCGAAGGTTATATTACGACAATGAATAAAAGTTGTAAAGATAACTCCCACACTGTTCGCTCTGGAGATTTTTCCCACAAAATTCTTCCACAATTCAAGATAGAGAATGTATAATTTTTTCCCATGGGAACAAATTCCCAATTCGAACTTCATTCAGAATGAGGGGAGATGGGAATGAGAAAAAATTTTATTCAGAATACGAAAATGTGGGAATGGGAAAAAATTCCCAACTCCCATGCGTTCAGAATAGGGCTGATTGTGTTTGTATTGTGTTAAACAACAACAAATGACTCAACCAAACGAAGGCACATGATGCTACTTACAGTGTACGCGTGCTCCTGTTCGTCTTTCTTATGCTGATAAGCATAGGAAGTGTGTGCGAATGTGTGTCGCTGTCCATTGCTGACTTAGAGTCATCTGCTAATTCGTTTCCCGTTATATATACATCTGTATGTCAGGATAAGGATATTTCGTATATAATAATGTTGTTGTAGAAACGTGTTCGTGCTTTCCTGTTGTAACTGTCATAGGTATGTGTGTTGATTTTCGTCAATCAACTTGATCAGTTTAGAAGAAATAAACGCTAACAAAGGTTTGAAAGTACCCTCCAGACGTGATGTCAAAACCTCTGATGCATTTTGCAGCATTGCAGGTGTGAAGCTATCTGGTCCGAGAGTTTTAAATGGCAAGGAGATCAAGAGCATCTAGACCAGTGTTAATCCATGTGGCTACTTCACGTTTGATTCTACCAATGGACTTTTGATTCTTTGAAACCATCCGACGGAATCTAGCTACATACGTGCTTCTTTTCCATTATCGATTCACTAAAGCGTATCCTTTAGAGTGCATTCTAATCCACAGACAGCTCAGTCTTGTTGGCCTTATTATATAATCACCTGCTAAAATTAGCCAGGTCTTTTGTCCACCATACTTCTCATCACATCTCTTGTCCGGATATGTGAATGGGCATGAGACCTCATAGCTGTCTACTTACAGTGTACGCGTGCTCCTGTTCGTCTTTCTTATGCTGATAAGCATAGGAAGTGTGTGCGAATGTGTGTCGCTGTCCATTGCTGACTTAGAGTCATCTGCTAATTCGTTTCCCGTTATATATACATCTGTATGTCAGGATAAGGATATTTCGTATATAATAATGTTGTTGTAGAAACGTGTTCGTGCTTTCCTGTTGTAACTGTCATAGGTATGTGTGTTGATTTTCGTCAATCAAATTGATCAGTTTAGAAGAAATAAACGCTGACAAAGGTTTGAAAGTACCCTCCAGACGTGATGTCAAAACCTCTGATGCATTTTGCAGCATTGCAGGTGTGAAGCTATCTGGTCCGAGAGTTTTAAATGGCAAGGAGATCAAGAGCATCTAGACCAGTGTTAATCCATGTGGCTACTTCACGTTTGATTCTACCAATGGACTTTTGATTCTTTGAAACCATCCGACGGAATCTAGCTACATACGTGCTTCTTTTCCATTATCGATTCACTAAAGCGTATCCTTTAGAGTGCATTCTAATCCACAGACAGCTAAGTCTTGTTGGCCTTATTATATAATCACCTGCTAAAATTAGCCAGGTCTTTTGTCCACCATACTTCTCATCACATCTCTTGTCCGGATATGTGAATGGGCATGAGACCTCATAGCTGTCTACCAGAATTCTTGTCACATGATTTACTACGCATTCGACTTCTGCGACTGAAGAGATGGACTTTATCTCTCTCAACTTGGAAATAGAGAGCTCATTAAACATATACCAGTTAATTTACGGGGGATTTCTATGTGGCGTTTGATGAATACCGTCAACGTCAAGAGAGGGACTTGGAACGTTTTTGTTTATTTTTATTCAGCTGTGGGGTACTGCTTCCTCTGTGTCCAGATGGGAGACTGGTGAATGGGGTTAGCTGGACAGCTAAAAAATTCAGCGTGTCACGTGGTCCCAATAAACATCCAGGGTATTTGTGGGTTACCCTGCAATCAATTCGCGCCCAAAACGAATGGAGGCGGGGCTGCATCATTCGGATCTTAACTGGATTGAAACCACTTGTGTTTGCCTTGGTAGCGTTCTTTCGCTGCGATGAATGGTGGGTGGTTTATCGCACTGTACCTTTGTACTGCATGCGCAACTGCTTATGTGTAAATTTTTACTAGATTATGGCAGGGTTGCTCACGACGGTAATACCCAAGCAGGCACTGCAAGGAAAATCTCCTTTTGTGTTGATTATCGGTAAAATTTTCGTCTCCTCATGAAGATGGCCCACTGTTGTTATGAAGTCCTCACGGCGGCTTTCTGGTATGTTTGCATATTCTTTTACATTTGCTTTGCTTTGTGAGAGGTAAACAAAGTCTCTTTGCACGCACCGCAAGTGCTGGCGTCCAGCGACTTGAGGACCTTGTTCTTACTTCTGTTCGTACCGCATATGGTTGTGGCTTGCGCGGATAATATTAAACGTATCACCCAATATATTTGGGTACTTGGCCAGCATTTTTAGAAGGAGCTTCATTACAGAAATTTGGTCTAATTTCAGGTATTCGACCAGCAAGTATGTAGCGAACGATGATTACCAGGTAAACGCTCTCAGCTACCCGAGGATCTGAGAAATGGGCTGCTATTTGAAGAGGAGATTGGTAAATTCTCTGAATCCTTGTCTACCAGCCATTCAGAAAAGTACGGCGGTCAGAAGATATGTTAACGGAGACGATGAGTGGAAGATGGTCTGAGCTAAGGGAAATTACGGGTTCCCGGAACACGTCATTAATAAGGCCGGTAGACACAATGGTGATGTCTGGCGAGCTGTGGCAATGCCCACTTTTACTCGTAGGAGCATCTTCATTCACCGCGCAAAATGTGTAGATGTCAATTTTCTCGGCCAGCGCTGTATCCTCTGGTTATTGCTTATGACGGAATGCCAAAGCTCATGGTGATCATTGAAGTCCCCAGCACCAGAGGGTTATTGTCCTCTAAAAGCGTACACATATCAGGCATAAAACACAAAGAAAAACTGGTGTATAAGAAAGGCAACTCCTCCTCATCCTCTTCCTGTAAAATCTTATCGCAAAATGTTCTAACCACCCCAACATTGCAAGCTACAGATGACGGTAAACTTTGTTTCATGGATCGCGGCGACCATGATTTTTCTACAGTCTATAATTTCGTGATTTTGTTGCAGAACGATGCATTTCGGGACGCTGAACAGCAACATGTGTTGTTAGATACTGCAGCCTAAGTCGTGCACCCATTCCCTACATCTTACCGATGTTGGCATGGTGTGGATGTGAATCTAGCAAACGAAACAGATCCACGGATTCTTCTCTATCCTGGTACAAACCAAAAGAGCGCGGAACAGGTATATATTTCTGCTCCCAAGGTGAAAAATATTCGTACACAAGCACATATAATTGTTGAGGTGACGAACCCTGGTCGAAGATTTCTCCGAGTCAATCCGGTGCATATAACCGACCGCCAAGTTAAGCTTGACGCGGTTTGTCAGTTTTTCCCTACGAAAGTTGTAGTTTAACTGTAGATTATTAAAAAAGAGAATCATCAACCGCATGATGCTGACTCTGCTTGTGTTGTGAAGAGGAGCTTGGATGTTGTGACAAAGGAGTAGGATCGGGGGGAAAGGTTGGGGATTGTGGTAGAGGTTTTGTGCTGTCATGACTATGGACATTCCGGGGCGTATATCCGATTGTCGTGGGAACACAATAGTAGTAGTTACTGTTCGCGAGCCACAGCATGCTTCCTCTTGCACCTTCCTTCCCTTTTAATCAATTAGTCATCCCCTTACAGATTATGTTTTAATATTTCTACTCCGGTGGAGACAGGATTTCTACTCAGAATTGTCAAAGTTCCATGTTTTCCTGGTTATTATTAGGGTTATTACTCATGCAGGGCACTAATAATAAGTAAAACACATGATAATTTATTTATCTCTTTTCAGGGCTCGAACATATATCTGCAAATGAATTTATAATTACCAGTATAGTTGGCAACATCACCTATGTTCGAATTTCGTGTCCTTCAACAGAGGAGCTTGTACTAGAAACGCAAAATATCGAACATGATCTCGATATTACAAATTTACAAATTCTAGGAATGGCAACATCCAAATCACGCAGTCTTTGGACATTTTTCCTATCACGCAACAAGGACTACACACATCAATCGAAACATTCTCCCAATTCAGCATTTGTTAGTGTTTGTAAAATTAGTAATCACGATAGTCTTATCAAACTCATCAACCTGAATCTAACGACAATGGATGGGGCCATAGATTTGGTAATGGCAATTAACTTGGACATCATAAATAATTTAGAAATGGATAAATATCAAGATTTTATGAATTTGAATCGTCTAAATCCACCGAAAATTGTAAATGATGCTTTACTCCAAAAATTACAAATTAAGCTGATAATTGTGCGAAATGTGGCTAAATATCAAAAGTAAGTTAATGGATTTTTTATTCGAAACCAATGAAGATAATCTTCACATATTCTATTTTCTCTTTACAGAACGAAGTACAAAAGTGTTAAACATAATACTGAAATGGAATTGGATTTCCTCGAATCCGTTATACAAATGATCTACATTAATCAACGACTAGAATATTTACAAACTGTACGAACGCCGGATGTTAAGCTATCTTCATTTCAAGAACTATCGGTGGCCTGTATGCAATCACAATTCTCTCGTCTATTAAACGGACTAATCAATAGAGACGATAATGAAACGAATCATTTACGAAATTCAGTGGAAAATTACTCAAAAGTACTCAAAACAGAGTATGAAAAGTGTTGTTTCGAAACAGATGGTTTTAAATATAAACCAGAACGTTGTGAAATGTGCGATGCTGAGATAAGTGTAACGACATTTGATAAATGTCGAGAGGGGCATGCAGTCCGTAGGTGTACAATTTCATATACCCAGGTATTTAAAAAATCTAGTCTAGAAGAAACACAAAACTAAAGGTAGTGTTTATTTTGTTCTTTTCAGTTATCCATGGCACCAACGAAATATTGCCCACATTGCTATGCCTTAGTTACCGACAATATGTTTGATTTGAAAGAACTATTTCCACCAAATGAAGTGGTTAAATGTACATTTTGTAGATTCTTAATAAAACACGATAATGTTTAACATAAATCTAGTTTCGATGTTCGTCGATGATCATATCGATGACTTACTTTCTCAACCTCGTAAAAAATACAACTTTTCAGAAGAGATAAAAGACGATTAAGTTTTTGTTACATCGGTCTTTGTGTAAAAGTTTAAAACAACTATTAGGGAATTGAGTACATCGAACGAGCCACTATATTCTCATCTATTTACAGGCGCTACGAGCACCCTGATCCATGTGGAGAGGCTGCTAAATAATGTGAGGAGTACAAGCCATGTTCTCTCCAGACCTTCCCTTATTAAGAAGGATGAATCGATCATTAGTGACTGGAGAGTATTCATCCAGTGTCATTTTCTGATCACCGAAAGATACTATTTCAAGTGCCATCAAGCTCCACATGAAATTCCCCGAAAACTATCTGGCATATGTTTAATGAGCTCTGCTTCTGAGCTTTTCAGCCACAAAAGTCAAATGTGCAGTAAAGCATGCGACAAGAATTCTGTCAAGAATACAATCCCACGGCAGCTGGTTCTTACGTACCCGATTGACCCGGAACCAAAAGTGTTTCGGCCAGCGGCTGCCAACCCAGCATTATATACTGCTACCAATGAGGTTGTCATTGGTCACGAAACTTCTCCATCAAAAATCGAACTAGCTATAATTTGATATTTGAATTTTCAGTGGTCACTAAACTTCTTCACTAAACATCGTCAATATAGGTCCATGTTTTTGTATAGCTCCCATAGAATGGTATCTCTCGATTTTCGGTTTTTTGAGGGTCTTAGTTACATTGTTTGACGGAACTACTCGTAATTTGACTTTTGAGGTTCCCTGCAGTAATAAAACTTTTCCACCGAAAATTGTGAAGGTAGGGAGACACTTTGATATAGCCCCGTAGGCGGTACCTTTCACCTGGCTGAACACATTTTTGTAGATTAGAGTATATAATTTAGGCATTTGGGGTATCCATGGTCGAAAAATGTTTCCACCTAAAATATTCCATTTTAATTTAGATTATTTTATGTTGGAGGGTATAAAAAGTTCGGCCCGGCCGAACCTAACGTTTTTTAATTGTTTTTAATTATTTTTTATTTTTAACTTTTTTGTAATTAATTTTTTGACCACTGACGCCCGTAAATTCAACGCGTGGTTATCTATGAGTTCTTAGATATCTGTCGTGTATGCAAAACTCATAGGTAACGTTACCTGGTCAAAAACGGCAGTCTTACTTACACCAAGGATTTTGCCTGGTTGATCGTTGACAATGTGTTAAAAGTTGTAAAACACTTCTATGTGGATGTGCAATGATTTTGTGATATCATGAAGGAAAATCACCAATATTACCACATGATTTCAAAAATTACACACCTCGGTAAATGGAGAAAAAAATAGATAAAAACTTTAAACTGCTTGAAATCGTGTGGTTCCGTTATATAGTGGCTATACCAAAACTTGGAATTATGTCCACACAGGGGAAGTTTCTGTACCATTGGGAATTCCAAATGCCAAGTTTCAGCCAATTCGGCCTGGAAATGATAAAATCTTTAAAATACCTGAAGTCGGATGGTACCGCTATATGGGGGCTATAAGAAAAAATTGGCCCATATTGGTTTTGTTTTAATGTTCATGTATTGTCATCAAAATCTAAAAAGTGTGCAAAGTTTTAGTTCGATTGGTCAACTGCAAGATGAGTTACTAGGTTTGAACTACTGAACAGACACCAAAGTAAATTAAATAAAACACTGTAAAAAGTGGAACCGTTTGCTGTAATTGGTATTGTGTGTTGTCAGAGTATACAAGTTAGACCTACGAGAGCTTAGGTCTGAAAATAATTAAGATCGTCTAGATCCTAATTAAGATCTTCTAGATCTTGTACGCGTTACTTTGTCGAAAAAGGACCGCGGACCCTTTTAAAACCGGAGTTTAATTATCAAAATTGAACTTAAGTGACACTTATCAAAAGTTTCGCCGCTCCCGAATTAAAAAAACCGTTTGTTGATTTAAGACGACTTTATTCACTGACAGTTGGTAAAAGAGTAAAGTTAATGTTGTGTTACAATCATAAACTAGATTACAAATATTTGCTTATTTGACATTATGATTTTCCATGAAATCATGTCACTTAGCTTTTAATAATTTGTTGTTACCAAATTCTATTAAATTTGTCTGCACGCGTCGAGCGTTGCCTTGGTTGACCGGAAATTGCATTTCTTGGGTTTATTGAAATCGGACAGACGAAATGTCCGCAAAGCAGTTTCATTGAGTTGGCTGCTTTTGCAACGGAAGTGTATTTTCTGATTTATTAAAATAATTAATTGGAATTTAATATTTGGGGCAGATGAATGTCTGCAATGTGCTTTTGCAACGGAAGTGTATTTTCTGATTTATTAAAATAATTAATTGGAATTTAATATTTGGGGCAGATGAATGTCTGCAATGTAGTTTAATTGGAATTGAGTTTAGCAGAGTATGCAACTTTATTGTTGCTGAGCTTTAGTTTTATTAGGTAAAACAACATATTATGTGTTAACTCCTCCCCCTTTAAAAACGATTGTCCTCAATCGTTAGAAATATGGTAGGTCATCCACTTTTTGTAGCAAAAATTGAAAATAGAGAGAAAATTGTATATTTGGTAACAACTGCTTCTGACTTGAGTTCATGGATGGACTTAGTATTATTAATATGCAAATGGTTTAACATTTCCAATGATAAAAGATTTATAAATTCATCTTCGACAGGCGTTTGTTGTATTGCTGGTGGATTAATTCTTGATAATGGAGCTTCTAAATTTTTGTACAATTTGTCATTAATGCGTAACGTTGCATTGTGGAATTCTATCAAAAATGTTCCATTTAAAGTCTTGTTATTTACTGTTCCACTGAAATCATTAAGAAAAATGACACCGGGTGAAATATTTTCTATCGGAGGAATATGATACGCGTTAGTTATTGGACAGGATGAATTCGATCCGTGTAGTAACGGTGGGATGCAAGTATCGTTGGAAATATTTACCAATTGGTCATTTTGACAAAATTTTACATGTTTTGTTACAACGCATTTGCTTTTTACGCCAAATATACTGTTATTATTTTTTATAATTTCATTAAACTTAGTACTTATAATTCTATTATTTCTTTTTACAGGTCTGATTAAAAAATTATGGAATATTTCTTTGCTAGTTAGAGGGATTACAATAATATATAAAAGTTTTTTCTGATTGTACAATACTTTAATTTTTGCAAATTCTAGGGCTTCTTCTATTGATGTAATAATAATGTTATCTTCTTTTATTTTTTCGAATGCAATTTTCATTTCTTCTTTATTTAACAAAAATGAGTTTACAATATTTTGTTTTGCCTATTGCATTGCGAATTTAATATTAGTTAGTTCTTCTTTTGTGAATCTAAGTTTTATCTGCATGCTGAGTGCAGCTTCATTTACATAGTTAGTATCTTGTTTTACTACTTTTGATATTTGATTTGTAATTTGGGTAAGGTTTTGTAATCTCTCTGTGAAAATATCATTTATGATTATTTGTTGATTATTATTTCGGATTGTTTGGTCTAAATCATTTTTAATCAATTCAAAATCGTCGTGATCTGGAGATCCCGCGATATATTTCCAGGCTGTGCCTATCATATTAATGGCTCTTTTTTTCCTGTATGCTTCTACTGGCTCTATGGATTCGAGGATACCGTGTATTTGTGATATTTCGTGCGTAAGGAGTGGGAAAAAAGGATTGGATTTAGGTATGGCTTGTGTTATTTTCCATTGTATGTCATTAACGAGGTTCCTGTATCTGTCTATGATGTGGATAATGTTAAATGTTTAATGTTTAATGTTGCTTTTATGTACTACTTTTCCTGATTCTGTAAGAATAGTTGTAGAATGGCTTTCTTTTACTATCTCTTTTTTAAATCTTGGAGACAATTTGGTCCCTAGACGCTTATGGATTTTTACATAAATTTCGTCACCTGGGTCAAATTGTTTGATTGGTTCCCGATTTTTATTATGGGTTTTAAGGTCAGCTACCTGTTTGTCTCGTAATCTTTGGATATTATCTTGTCTTGCTTTATCATACATTTCGGGGTCTATGCTAACTCGTCGTCCGAAAAATACCTCGAGTGGTCTTTGTCCTGTTGTGCTATGTATAGTATAATTGTATTCGTAAATTGCTCTGTCCAATAGTTCAAGAAACGTAGGGTATGTCCGTTCAGTTCGAAGGCAACGCATAATTTCAGCTAGGGTTGAGTGAAATCGCTCAACCTGACCGTTCACGACACTCGCGTATGGTGGAGCTTTGTAGATTTCTATTTCCAATTGGTCTTGTAACATAAAAATTATTGATGCCGAATTAAAGGATTTCTCATTGTCAAAAACTATAATTTTTGGAACACCGAATAAAAATACTAATTCTCGTAAAGGTTCTCTTATATCTTCAATGGCTCTTGACTTAATAATTCTACCCTGCGCGTATTTTGAAAATTTATCCAATGCTGTGAGGACAAGTTTATTCTCCGTTTTGAAAATATCAATGTGAAGGATTTCTCCAGGATATGAAGGTATTGGTGTTTCCCTTAGTTCAGGCTTCGGTGGATGCCTGTCGTATTTGTTTTCTTTGCAAACAGTACATTGCTTTACGATCTTGTTAATTTTATTGTTCATACTGGGAAAATAATATTTTTCGAGAATCTGTATTTTATTTTCTCTGGCATTTCTATGAGCTCTTTTGTGTGTGCTTATAATTATTTCATCCTGTTGGTTACTATCTTTAATATCTTCAACTTGGAGGTTCGTAAATCTAATGCGGTATTTTGCAAAGTGCTGTGGGAAAATTTCTTGAATTTTTCCCATTAATGTCTCGGGTGCTTTGATGCCATTGATTACAGAGGGATTTAAGTAATTTTTCAGAATTTGGATTAACTGATCAGGGGTATAATCTATTCCTAGAAGTATATGCCTGTGGATGGTTGGGAATACTATATCGAACTGATACGAGTTTGTTGCACTAGGGTCAAAGATTATCTGATTCTTAAAAACGTTTATTGGTGCTTCGACACTATAAATAAGGTTATGTGAGGAACTATCGTCACTATGTGTCATTTCCGACATAGAATTAACTTGCGATACTTCAGGCACTCTGGATAGGGCATCTGCCACTACGTTACTTTTTCCTGGTTTATAAAAAAGCTCGTAGTCGTATTCTTCCAATATGGCTTTCCATCGCTTCATCTTGTTATTATTATTTTTATTACTGAGAGCGTAGGTGAGTGGCTGGTGGTCTGTGTATATTTTTACTTTTGCTGTTCCATATAAAAAATTCCTAAGACTGTCAAGGGCCCAGACGATAGCAAGCATTTCCTTTTCGTTCGCCGCGTAATGCTCTTCTGCCTTATGCAGAGTTCTTGATATAAAGGTAATGGGCTTGTCTCCTTGAGACAAAACTGCTGCGAGAGCATAATCTGACGCATCAGTTGTTAGCTCGAAGGGATTGTCATAATTTGGATAGTACAACAACGTATCTCTTGATAGTAGAGAATTTTTTATCTTTGTAAATGCTTCCTCCTCTTCGGTATTAAATTTTATAGAAATTTTAGACGACTGTTTTTTTGATATTCGACCCTCTTCACCTCTCAAAAGTGACGTCAGTGGTTTTGCCAATTTTGCAAAATCTCTTATAAAACGGCGATAATATCCCGCAAGGCCTAGGAAGGATCGAAGTTCTTTAATAGTTCTGGGTTGGGGAAAGTTTGCAATGGCTTCAACTTTTTTTGGGTTTGTTTTTATACCTGCCTCGGATATTATAAATCCGAGAAATTCCACTTCTTGTTTAAAAAAATGACACTTGTCCAATTGGACTTTCATATTTGCTTCTTCTAATGTTTTGAAAACATTATGAATATCACGAATATGGTCCTCTTCGGATTTGCTGTATATAACTATGTCATCGATATATACGTAGCATATTCTCCCCATATGTTCGCGGAGAATATCATCGAGAGCTCGTTGAAATATCGACGGGGCATTTTTTAAACCAAATGGTAAGCGAGTGAACTCGTATTTGCCATTATTAATAGAAAATGCAGTTTTTTCCACATCAGAGTCTTTTAACGAAATTTGATGGAAGCCGCTTTTTAAATCCAACACAGAAAAGAATTTGCTATTTCCTAACTTCCCTAAAATATCGGATATTTCAGGAATCGGATATCTATCTGAGATTGTGACAGAATTTAGTTTCCTATAGTCTATTACCATCCTGTATTGTTTATTCCCTTGGGAGTCAGGCTTTTTATCAACTATCCATACAGGTGAATTGTATGGTGATCTTGATGGTTGTATGATTCCATCGTTTAGCAACTTTTCCACTTGCATCTCGACTTCACGTTTTAATGAAGCCGGATAAGGGTAAAATTTGGTATACACTGGAGAATCATTTGATGTACGGATCTCTCCAACTACCTTAGTTGTGTAGGTTAATTTCTCGTCTGGCTCTGCGAAGAGCTTAGAGAATTTATCTATTAAGAGATTCATGGCTTCCATTTGCCTAGGGTTCATATGGTCGTCAAGTAATTTTATAGTATTTACACTTTGGCTAACATGTTGTTTAACCCCCAGTTTTTGTAAAAATTTTTATTCTTCTCACACGAATTGTCAAATTTTGTAGATCGATTTACTCGCTTTAGCGCAAATGTAGAGCGCTGATTTTTTAATGAGGAATCCTTAATGATATATGGAACGGGTATATGAAAAATTAGATGTGTATGTCATCTGGGGGCTGAGCTATGAATGCCTAAATTATTACGAATATAGACGAACGAACAAAAATAAGTTACAAAAACTGGGGGTAAGTCGAACCTTGGTATGCTGGCGAACGATCATATAATTTTTATTTGTGTAAATGACTGCGTCTAAGGCTTTTAGACTGTCATTACCTAGAATGCCATGGAAAGATTTTAGACTAGGCATTAAGTAGAATTTAAGTTTATCATCTAATTTGAAAAGGTTTATGTACGTGTGTGATATAATTTTTACATCGCCTGCTACAGATTTTCCGAAAAACGGAATTTTGTTTGGGATTATTTTTTTTACTAAGTCCGGTTGGATGTAATTTTTACTAGATCCTGTGTCAATTAAAATTTTTAAGATTTTTCCGCTCTACGTTCGACATTCAAAATATGGAAGCGAAGAGCTTGTCATTCTAAAAAATGAATGTCATCAAGCTCCAAATCTGTTTCATTGTGTGGTATATTACTTTCAGAATAAGGGTCATAGGAATAGTTTTCCTGATCTTGGTCGTCATTTTGTGACGTTTCTTGTTCTGTAAAATAATCCTCATAACTAATGTTGTCGGGCTCGAACGTATCTGGTGTATCTGTATTTATATGGAATGTTCGTTGTGCCTTCGGTGGACTAACGTTATGGTTTGACGATGGATTAGGGGGTCTTTTACCTAGGAATTGATGTTGATGTGGTCTATTTGAATAATTGATTTGCTGTGAACGAATACTACGATCGACATCCATTGGTTCCGCTGGCTTTGGTGCCGTTGGACGTGGTGGAGGCTGTTTCGGGTGGCCGAAACTTGGTGTACCAATATTGTAATTATTGTTCATTTTAGGAAGATTATGTGGGTTAGGTATGTAGGCTATGCTTGGGTGGAACTCTTGTTTGTTCTTTTGAAAATTATATTTCTGGGTCGGAGATGTTTGATGATGGCTTTTTTTAATTGGCTGAATATTTTGATTTTGGGCATGATTAGTGCGGAATTTCTGGTTTTCCAGTTTGAGGCACAAATGAAGAGCCTGGGGTAAATCCGCAGGTTCTCTCATTCCTAGCAATCTTGGTAGATCCCCATTTAATCCTCTTACAAATGTATCGAGGGCTTTGTTTCGATAAGTTTGTGTTAGTAGACTTAGAGCCTCATTTCCAGCCTCTAATCCTCCTAGTTTGTTTAGTATCAAAGATAAATGTGAATAAACTGCCTGATAAAATTCTTGAACCGTTGAGTTTCCTTGAATTAGACCTGTCATTTGGTATTCTAACGTTGATACATCTCGTTTGTCGGCGTAGTGTAAGGTAAGGCACTTGGAAATTGCTGGCCAATCTAAAGGAGTGTTGTACGACTCTAGTGCTATGTCTGCATTACCTACAATTTTATTCCTAATTATGTTCAAAATACCATAGTATTTCGGAGTACCTTTCAGATTTTCATAGATTTTTAAAATTCTTTCCACACTTTTTCTCCAGGAGTTGAACTCTCCTGGTTTTCCCGAGAATTCCCTTAGACATTTAACAATGTCAGGGATTTTGTCTAAATCTCCTATATTGCCTAAATGTTCCGCGTCGATAGATTGGTCTACCGTGCTTGTATGAATGGCGTGCGGGTTTAACGCAGCCTGTATCTGGTTATTAACAATTTCGAGAATAAGATTTTTAAGGTCTGTCAAGTTTATTTGTCCTTCGTTCCTGTTAGGTTGTGTTGGGGGATGTGAAGGATTTGGGGGGGGGGGGACATTTAGGATGGGTGGTCGCACTAAATTATTGGGATTTGCCATCTTAATAAGAAGCTAATTTTGCCAAGTACAAATTTAGGATATTTCACAGAGATTTTTATTGTTTATTTTAAGATGAATCGACTATTTTCTTTTTCTTATTTTTTCAGAGAGGACTTGAGATTGTATTAATTCAAATATATATGGTTTCTATTTCTATATCTATTATTGTAAATAGTAATTATATCTTACGATAATAACAGCAAAGTTGTCATCTTGGGACTGTGGGTATATAGTGGGTTTCGCTTCAATATCTCGGCTTCTTAGATTTCTTCCCTTCCTTCAATATTTGGCTTATTGTGGCACTGCCTCGTTTTAATATCTCGGCTTATTAGATTTCTTTTCACTTTTTAATAGTTGGCTTATTGTGGCACTGCCTCGCTTCAATGTCTCGGCTTTTTTAATATTTCGATTATTGTGGCACTTTAGATTTGTTTCCACTTTTCACACTTTTTACTTTTTAGTTTAGGTTTTTGTTTTCAATGTTTTTGTTCTTTAAAACATTTACTTTTTTGCACTTTTTTTATTTTTACTTTTTAATAAAGGTTTTGCTTTTTTTTCAATGTGTTTATTTATTAGATGTTTTTTTTTTTAAGTGTTCACTTTTTTTGCACTTTTTGTACTTTTTAGTGAAGGTTTTGCTTTTTCAAAGTTTTTTTCTAATTATTAGATGTTTTCTTTTTAATGTTCACTATCATTTATTTTCACTGGTGAAGCGGCTTGCGTTCAACGCGTCCCTTTCCTTAAGTACTCGGGGGCCTCTTTCTTCACACTTTTTTTTTAATTTTGCTCGGGCGCCAGTTAGACCTACGAGAGCTTAGGTCTGAAAATAATTAAGATCGTCTAGATCCTAATTAAGATCTTCTAGATCTTGTACGCGTTACTTTGTCGAAAAAGGACCGCGGACCCTTTTAAAACCGGAGTTCAATTATCAAAATTGAACTTAAGTGACACTTATCAAAAGTTTCGCCGCTCCCGAATTAAAAAAACCGTTTGTTGATTTAAGACGACTTTATTCACTGACAGTTGGTAAAAGAGTAAAGTTAATGTTGTGTTACAATCATAAACTAGATTACAAATATTTGCTTATTTGACATTATGATTTTCCATGAAATCATGTCACTTAGCTTTTAATAATTTGTTGTTACCAAATTCTATTAAATTTGTCTGCATGCGTCGAGCGTTGCCTTGGTTGACCGGAAATTGCATTTCTTGGGTTTATTGAAATCGGACAGACGAAATGTCCGCAAAGCAGTTTCATTGAGTTGGCTGCTTTTGCAACGGAAGTGTATTTTCTGATTTATTAAAATAATTAATTGGAATTTAATATTTGGGGCAGATGAATGTCTGCAATGTGCTTTTGCAACGGAAGTGTATTTTCTGATTTATTAAAATAATTAATTGGAATTTAATATTTGGGGCAGATGAATGTCTGCAATGTAGTTTAATTGGAATTGAGTTTAACAGAGTATGCAACTTTATTGTTGCTGAGCTTTAGTTTTATTAGGTAAAACAACATATTATGTGTTAACTTACAAAAGCTTAATTCGGAAAATTGTTAATGTTTGTTCATAACGCCGCATGTGAGCTTGTTTAAAGGGGTTTCAAAAATTTTACTTCTGAAGTGGATCTTTACGGTGTTATGTACTATCAGATCAAACAATGCCAGACCAATAAGTTCAGGACTAAGGTACCACATATGATTTATCATTTTGTTATTTTCTTTATCTGATATTGGTTTGTGAATGCCTTTAGTATTAAGTAAATCTTCAATGCGGTTTATGTCTTGTTTTGGACCTAAAATATTTCAGGATATCGTTTTCACTATTTTTTGTATTAAACTCAATCTATTGTCTCTATTTCTTTTAACCTATTGATAATGTTTACCCAATATATCCTACCCATGAGCTACTATCAGTTTCAGGAACACCTAGGAGTTGTTCTTTACCCCCATGTGATACCAGAACAGCAACCCGTTTTTTCTTCCGTTTTGAGAATATTTGGTAATAGTTCTCCATGCCAGTGCACACAAATAGCCTCGTTCCTTAAAGCTGTTGCGTTTATTTTTCACGGTTTATTCTGCGCTGTCCATGGATAAAGCTTCTAGAGATCTTATATTTGTAGGGATCCTCTCCGAAAGCTTATACTGTAGCCATAATGATACTAGTAACGTTCCTATTCACCATACAGGGGTCCAGCACCAATGACAATTACATAGTTACGATTCTCTTGAAGCCACGCTTGATTGTTGGCATTGTTTGATCCAACGGTGCAAAACGCCGTAAAGAGCCAGAAGGCGACAAAAATCTGAACAAAGCAAAGATTAAAATTTCTTCAGAAATTTCGATCCAAAAGAGCAACTGCCGAAAATCCTAGAAAAAGGTCTGGCATAATTCTTGTTGTTCAAGAGATTAAACATTAACTCCGAATTTCCAGGAGGCGCAAAGGATGGTAAACAACTTGAAAGTTGCGAACAACATAGCAGAGCGTTCTTCAAGTAGTCAGCTGTACCCAGATAGCTCCAAAACCACATGATGTCTGACTCTCGAATAAATTTAATTTAGAACAAAATGTAAAAGACATTTGTTTTCATTCCAAAAATTGATAAAAATTAAGAAAATGTTTTTTAATAGTCTCCATTTTCGCACAAAGGCGTACCTAGTCACGTTTTTCGGGACATTGGCTTTATTATCTCGAATTCTGTAATACCTATTTAGTATTAGATTTATTATATATACTTATATTTTGTTGTTCAGCAAGAAATGTTAAGAACAGAATGGCCTTTAATTTAATACTTAATATGGACAAAAAGCTTTAATCATTCCACAGAAATCGGTCGCCGAAATCGCTAAATAGCCAAAAATCGCTATTTTCATAATGTCGAGGCCCCAGTGGCACATGTTAACATATTCCAATTGTGCTAAAACTTTCACAGTCTGGCCAAACTAAAAACTTTATGCGGTTGCCGTCTTAAAAATCCGACATCGATTTGTTCCCTTTGAACAATAACCAGCCCAACGCTACAAATTATAACAAAGAAAATATTAAATTTTACATAGAACGTTTGATATTTTATCAAATTTTATACTTTTGCAAAGTTTAGTAATAAAAAAGTATATTACAATACCATACTTTTGTACCCAACACCACACTGCCGTAAGAGGTTTCGATAACACAATAATCTGCTAAAAAATCAACGTTAAACGGCCAACTATCTTAATTTAGAACATTTTGAAGATTTTTGACGATTTTTCTAACATTAATTGACAATTTTACGACTTTTATGACGATTTTCGGCCAAAAACTTTTTGCATATTTTGCATATTTTTTGCATATTCTGCATATTTTTTGCATATTTTGCATATTTTTTGCATATTTTGCATATTTTTTGCATATTTTTTGCATATTTTGCATATTTTTTTTGCATATTTTGCATATTTTTTGGCATATTTTTTGCATATTTTTTGCATGTTTTTGATATGACCCCAAATATCGAAAAATTGACCCTTAAAACGCCTAGATCCAAAATTTGAGTCCAATCGGATGAGAAATAAAAAACATGCAAAAATCCGATGTCTAGTGATTATCATCAGTGATGATATTCTGCACCTCCAAGGAATAAGCCTTAACCCTCTACGTTAAGGCTTATTCCTTGAAGAGTTTAGTACTTAAAAAAAACGAAGTACTTTGAATGCAGTTCATGGTAACCTCCTCTGTGAGGATTTATTTGATATATTTGAATTTGGCAATTGAATTAGGACAAGTTCGCTGTATTTTAACGTATATGTAAAAAAACACTGTTGTCAATAGCTTTTATATATTATTTTTTTTAGATATTTATTTATTTTTCAGTTTAATCACATAAAAAGTAGTAGTTTTTCGTTTATATTTCTGTATCGTGACGAGATAGATAGTTTGATTTTGCTTTTTTTTTCGATTACACCGTAGTTAACATTGAAGGCAGTTATATTTTCTTTTGTTTTTCAATAATGGTCTTTTGTGAAATTTCTGAGAAATTACTATGCAATGCGATACGATTTGTACATATACATTCATATTTTTGTTATAAAACATACATATAAAGTTCTCCTAATAAGTTTATAAACAAAGATTAAAAGTTTGTATGTTTTTGTTTGCTTTGCTTTTGTTCCTGGACGAAATTGAACAGCATATCCGTTATCAGTTATGTTTTCACAATATCAAGGTACAGCTGTGATGTGAATAAATAGTATATAAAATTTTACACAAACTACAACATTAAATTCATTGCATTGCTTTTTTATGCCGGTAAACAATAAAAATAGATAATAGATGAAGTTAGCTTATTTGTCCATGTATATATAAGTACATTTGTATGCATTTTTGTTGTTTAAGTAATATTTAAAAAATTAATATAATAGTTTGTTTTTCTTAGTTATCTTTTTGGTGGGATAATTTTTCAGCTTAAATTACTACTAAAGGTTTTTCCGGAACGTCACAGGTAGAGGCTTTCTCATCATCATGCTCCGTATTTGCAGACTCATTGGTAGCACTTGATGGTAATAAATGCTTTGTGCTACCAATCATTCCATGAGTATCACTTGGGCTTATGTCCAAATCCTAAAAAAATATAAAATTAGAGATATGGATAAAAATTAGTGTCTATATTTAAACAAGTAGAGTAATATCATCTGGCCTTGCCGAGAGAGATATACCCTCCGCCTAGGGGTTAAACAGAACAAGTAAACCCAATATCGGCTGTTTTCCCAAAACATTTGTTTTACGCCGACATTCGATAACACTGTGCGACAACTAAAAATGACAAGGAAAACTGAATAGATTATGAAAGTAGAGAAAAAAATATGAGACATGTGTATCGGCGTTTTTAAAGTTTACATCGGAAAGTAACCAAAGTAGTCGAGGCAAGTTTCGCCCATTTCTAGTTTTTTCGAAATATTCGAGTTGAGATATTATGGAATCCTTGCATTTTAGGTATAAAGTGTCTTTGGCAACTTTACAGAGGAGGATGTGGGTAATATTTTTTTAGAAAATTTAAACCTCATTCGGTTAATCGAAGGGGTCTTTTTGGTCTTTTTTTCGAAAATCTTTCAAAAACTACTTTAAAATGTGATCATATCAAATCCAAATATTCTACAAAATTGTTCGTCATAAAATTTTACTATAGGTCTCAGAATACACCAAATCTGTAAATCTTATCTAGTGGCCAGAAATCTCTAAAAACGAAAAGCACGTTTTAGGGTTGAAGTCGGACTTCATCTGAGTTTATTCAAAATTGTCCCACAAAACATAATTTTAGAGAGATGAGGTCAAAGACACTATGGGTCACCAAAGAAATGAAATGTCTATTTACATTATATATCATAAAATAGCATTATAAATTTTGCTGAAAAAACATGAAAATATTTCCCAATTTTTTTGATGACATTTTTTTCCTTCTTTTTCGAGTTGATACATGAAAGTAATATGAAACTTGGTTCTAGGTGAAAAGTGTCAAAAGATGAAAAATTCTATACAAAATTTCACTATGAGTTTCAGAATAAACCATATATCTAACTATGAAATTTCCTTAATAAATTAGATTACAAACGTGTATATATTAGGATGAAACTATCAGCCTTATTACGGTTGGCGTAGTCGTATCCAAAATTGCAAATTGACGTGTCGTAACGTCTAATTGGTATTATGTATATCGTACACGACATTTTCGCAACGACTAATTGGTATTATGTATGTCGTATACGAGATATTCAGCCTTATTACGGTTGGCGTAGTCGTATCCAAAATTGCAAATTGACGTGTCGTAACGTCTAATTGGTATTATGTATGTCGTACACGACATTTTCGCAACGACTAATCGGTATTATGTATGTCGTATACGAGATATTACAACTCTGTATGCCATTCTTTTACAATTTTGCTACCACGAGAGGCGTTTTATTACGAGAAACGCTGTGAAATTAGTCGTTAGAGATTTTGTTGACGACAACAGACAAATTTCTTAAAACGTTAATAAAAACGAACAAATAAAATGGATTTAAACAAAAGGTATGTGTCTATATAACAAGAAGATTATATATTCGTATAAATTTTATAATATTGCACATGTTTTAGAACAAAAGTCACCACAAAAAAGCAGTTTGACACAATGGTCCAGATTTTGCAGAACAATCCAAATTTGGCCAGAGGTTACAGCAATGGAATAAAAAAATTAGCGTGAAAGAAGAGTGGAATAAAATTAGTACGAAACTCAACATTTTAGGACCGCCAGTACGAACAGGTGAGGGTCGGATGAAAGTCTGGGCTGACTACAAATTCAAGTTAAGGAAGAAGTTAGTTCACAATAAGGCGGAATGTCGTGCTACAGGTGGAGGATCCTTCAAGCAGTACATACTAACAGACACGGAAGAAGCAGCATCAAGCATGTTACAATTGGATACAATTGTAAACGCGGGCAATCAGTCAATTGGAATCCAGCAGCCTTCAACGCTTGGAGAAACAACCACTGAGGAAGAACTGTTTGAAGCATGTATAATCCATGAAAATTTAGAAAACCACGATCCCTGCACAGTTACTCCCCAAAGCGTAAGCAGGTCTCATGCAAAAGAGCCGCAGGTCGTAGTGAATCAGGATCCCCGCACAATAACCCCTGTAAGCATAGGAATCACTCATGAAAATGAGCAACAGGTCCAAGTGAACCAGGATCCCTGCACACAAGTCACAAATACCCCTCACAGAAATGGATTTCAGCAACTGAGTATCAGTCAGTTTAAATCGTTCGGAGTATATTCATCCTCATCGTCAGATATAAAATAACCCACACTTAACATTTTTATGGTTTATTAATAAATAATTGTTTTTTTATTTTAACTGACTCTATTTTTTGTTTTCTTTTTTATAACAGGCTGGCGTGTAATAGTCGAAAATGTTAATAATCTTCAACACCCTGTATTTTTGCAATCTATTACTAAACAGACGTAGTCGAAAATTTTACATAATACCAAAAATTATTGACTACGACAACGCCTACGACTACGTCTACGACACTTGAACGCCTACGACAACGCCAACCGTAATAAGGGTGATTACAACTCTGTCTGCCATTCACCCTTATTACGGTTGGCGTTGTCGTAGGCGTTCAAGTGTCGTAGACGTAGTCGTAGGCGTTGTTGTAGTCAATAATTTTTGGTATTATGTAAAATTTTCGACTACGTCTGTTTAGTAATAGATTGCAAAAATACAGGGTGTTGAAGATTATTAACATTTTCGACTATTACACGCCAGCCTGTTATAAAAAAGAAAACAAAAAATAGAGTCAGTTAAAATAAAAAAACAATTATTTATTAATAAACCATAAAAATGTTAAGTGTGGGTTATTTTATATCCGACGATGAGGATGAATATACTCCGAACGATTTAAAAGTAAGACGAAAACAGTTACGACAAGAATCAAACATATTTTCCATGACTGATACTCAGTTGCTGTTGCTGAAATCCATTTCTGTGAGGTGTATTTGTGACTAGTGGGCATAGATCCTGGTTCACTTGGACCTGTTGCTCATTTCCATGAGTGATACCTATGCTTACAGGGGTTATTGTGCGGGGATCCTGATTCACTACGACCTGCGGCTCTTTTGCATGAGGCCTGCTTACGCTTTGGGGAGTAACTGTGCAGGGATCGTGGTTTTCTAAATCTTCATGGATTATACATGCTTCAAACAGTTCTTCCTCAGTGGTTGTTTCTCGAAGCGTTGAAGGCTGCTGGATTCCAATTGACTGATTGCCCGCGTTTACAATTGTATCCAATTGTAACAAGCTGGATGCTGCTTCTTCCGTGTCTGTTAGTATGTACTGTTTGAAGGATCCTCCACCTGTAGCACGACATTCCGCCTTATTGTGAACTAACTTCTTCCTTAACTTGAATTTGTAGTCAGCCCAGACTTTCATCCAACCCTCACCTGTTCGTACGTTCGTACTGGCGGTCCTAAAATGTTGAGTTTCGTACTAATTTTATTCCACTCTTCTTTCACGCTAATTTTTTTTATTCCATTGCTGTAACCTCTGGCCAAATTTGCATTGTTCTGCGAAATCTGGACCATTGTGTCAAACTGCTTTTTTGTGGTGACTTTTGTTCTAAAACATGTGCAATATTATAAAATTTATACGAATATATAATCTTTTTGTTATATAGACACATACCTTTTGTTTAAATCCATTTTATTTGTTCGTTTTTATTAACGTTTTAAGAAATTTGTCTGTTGTCGTCAACAAAATCTCTAACGACTAATTTCACAGCGTTTCTCGTAATAAAACGCCTCTCGTGGTAGCAAAATTGTAAAAGAATGGCATACAGAGTTGTAATATCTCGTATACGACATACATAATACCAATTAGTCGTTGCGAAAATGTCGTGTACGACATACATAATACCAATTAGACGTTACGACACGTCAATTTGCAATTTTGGATACGACTACGCCAACCGTAATAAGGCTGATTGTTTTACAATTTTGCTACCACGAGAGGCGTTTTATTACGAGAAACGCTGTGAAATTAGTCGTTAGAGATTTTGTTGACGACAACAGACAAATTTCTTAAAACGTTAATAAAAACGAACAAATAAAATGGATTTAAACAAAAGGTATGTGTCTATATAACAAAAAGATTATATCTACATATATAAAATTGAAATATGTTTGTACGTTTGTTTGTTTGTTTGTTCGTTTGTGCCTTATGGACTCGAAAACCGCTGAACAGATCTTACTGAAATTTTTAGGGTACATTGCTACATGGCCTGGAATGAAAATAGGCTATATAATTTTTAGAAATTTCGCGTGGATCTGGAGATATAGCATCAAAACCGGAGGTACCTCCAAAAAATTTAGATTTTGTATGCAAATATCTTTAGAACTATTACAGATGTAGCCTTCAAATTTTGTATGTGTGACGGAATTTGATGTAGAAATAAATTTACCAAATTATATTCAAATCGGTTCAGATTTGGATATAGCTCCCACATACATATATTTTCGGCCGATTTCCTTATTTTATGTACCACACATGCTATTTATGTCCAATTTCAATGAAATTTGGAATGTGTGACGGAACTTGGTCTGGAAATAAACGTGCCAAATTATATCAAAATCGGTTAAGATTTAGATATAGCTCCCATACACATATATTTTCGGCCGACTTCCTTATTTTATGCACCAAACACGCTATATATGTCCAATTTCGCTGAAATTTTAAATGTCTGACGGCATTTGTTCTAAAAATAAATGTGCCAAATTATAACGAGATTGGTTTAAATTTGGATATAGTCCCCATATACATATATTTTCGGCCGATTTCCTTATTTTATGCACCAAACACGCTATATATGTCCAATTTCGCTTTTGAATGTGTGATGGATATTGGCCTAGAAATATATGTGCCAATTTATATCGAAATCGGTTCAGATTTGGATATAGCTCCTATATATATTTTCTGCCGATTTTATGTATTTGAGGCACCAAACACGCTATTTATATCCAATTTGAATAAAATTTGGAGTGTGTGACTGAACTTGGTCTAGAAATACATGAGCCAAATTTTATCGAAATCGGTTCAGATTTTGATATAGCTCCCATATATATTTTCGGCCGATTTTCCGCATTTGATGCACCAAACAAGCTATATATGTCCAATTTCACTGAAATTTGAAACGTGTAACGGAATTTGGTCTAGACATAAATGTGCCGAATTATATCGAAATCGGTTCAGATTTGGATATAGCTCCAATATATATTTTCGGCCGATTTTCGACATTTGATGCACCAAACACGCTATATATGTCCAATTTCGTTGAAATTTGGAGGGTCTGACGGAATTCCTTCTAGAAATAAATGTGCTAAATTATATCGAGATCGGTTCAGACTTGAATGTAGCTCCCATATATATTTTCGGCGGATTTCCTGTTTTTTATGCACCAAGCACGCTATATATGTCCAATTTCACTGAAATTTGGAATGTGTAACGGAATTTGGTCTAGAAATAAATGTGCCAAATTATATCGAAATCGGTTCAGATTTGGATATAGCTCCCATATATATTTTCGGCATGTTTTTGTTACATATGTTCAATTTCAATGAAATTTTGAAGACTTAGCAGTCAGTAGAACTCATCATTACATACACAAGAACTTATAGTTGGAAAGGAATTGACCAAGGATACTGCTATTAAGTATCATATCTTTGAGAGACTTCTTAAGATTTATGTTTTATTATGATATATCTAAATCATTAGAAATACTTATTGGCGGAAAGGCTTTCGGAGGAGTGTTACCTCCTGAAACGTACAAAAAATAACATAGTAGCTCCATAACAACCCTGAATAAGTATATAACGCCTTCATATCTCCTATATTTATTCGTTAAAATATTAAAAACGTTAATATAATTATGGCATTCCATTATATTTTATCGTAGTCGGGGCAGCAAAGCGCACCGGGTTCAGCTAGTATTCATATAAATTTTATAATATTGCACATGTTTTAGAACAAAAGTCACCACAAAAAAGCAGTTTGACACAATGGTCCAGATTCTGCACAACAATCCAAATTTGGCCAGAGGTTACAGCAATGGAATAAAAAAAAATTAGCGTGAAAGAAGAGTGGAATAAAATTAGTACGAAACTCAACGTTTTAGGACCGCCAGTACGAACAGGTGGGGGTTGGATGAAAGTCTGGGCTGACTACAAATTCAAGTTAAGGAAGAAGTTAGTTCACAATAAGGCGGAATGTCGTGCTACAGGTGGAGGATCCTTCAAGCAGTACATACTAACAGACACGGAAGAAGCAGCATCAAGCTTGTTACAATTGAATACAATTGTAAACGCGGACAATCAGTCAATTGGAATCCAGCAGCCTTCAACGCTTCGAGAAACAACCACTGAGGAAGAACTGTTTGAAGCATGTATAATCCATGAAGATTTAAAAAACCGCGATCCCTGCACAGTTACTCCCCAAAGCGTAAGCAGGTCTCATGCAAAAGAGCCGCAGGTCGTAGTGAATCAGGATTCCCGCACAATAACCCCTGTAAGCATAGGTATAACTCATGGAAATGAGCAACAGGTCCAAGTGAACCAGGATCCCTGCACACTAGTCACAAATACCCCTCACAGAAATGGATTTCAGCAACAGCAACTGAGTATCAGTCATGGAAAATATGTTTGATTCTTGTCGTAACTGTTTAAATCGTTCGGAGTATATTCATCCTCATCGTCAGATATAAAATAACCCACACTTAACATTTTTATGGTTTATTAATAAATAATTGCTTTTTATTTTAACTGACTCTGTTTTTTTTTGTTTTCTTTTTTATAACAGGGTGGCGTGTAATATTCGAAAATGTTAATAATCTTTAACATCCTGTATTTTTGCAATCTATTACAAAACAGACGTAGTCGAAAATTTTACATAATACCAAAAATTAGGTCTGTACGATAACCCAAAAGTTTGTGCAAATTTGGACAAACTTTTACAAAATGCTGTTCGATAACAAACTTGTTCAGTATAAGAGAATTGAGAAGTCTTGCAAGTAGTTGCAAGAATTTGCAAAAACTTTTCACTTGCAAAGTTATCGAACAGGCATATTATTGACTACGACAACGACAACGCCTACGACTACGTCTACGACACTTGAACGCCTACGACAACGCCAACCGTAATAAGGGTGTATATGTTTTAATTTTGTACTGCTAATTTTACATAATTCCATACTGGATCAAAATCTAGCAAAATGCTTTACCTTTTGGGAATATTGTTAAAGTAAGAAATGTTCCAAAATAAATTTCATTATGAGTCTCTGAATAAAAGAAATCTGTAACCATAACATATAACATTCATAGCGACCCTTGTTTTCGATAAATGGTTTAGGGCCATATTTTACAATTTTTATCCAGATTGTCGTTGTGATTGGACACTATAAATATGTATCTTATTGATGGTTTTTTGTTATAAATTCATACAGAAGATGTTGTGCGCTCCATTTAAACAGCTTTTGAAACATTTGTGGTGAATATATATTTGAAAAATATAGAAAACCCAGATCGGACCTGGCTAAATTGCGAATTTTTAGTACTTTTAACTTAAATTACGTAGTTAGGATAGGCCATTCGTTCTTATATTGTTTGTGAAAATACGTGAGAGGTTTACGGTTATAGTCCAGTGAAAATATAGGTGTCATATGGGCTCTCCCATGCACGATTTGACGTGGTCATAAATAATACAATGATGGGAGTAACTCCTGCTTTGGTGACATTTACAGTGCCCCGCCTACTTTGGTTACATTCCGATGTAAACTTTAAAAACGGCGATACACGTGTCTAATATTTTTAGCATTTTTAGCTCTGCTTTTATAATCTACAAGGTTTTTCCCATCATTTTGAAAAATTTTGAAAAAATTAATTTTGTTGCACAGTGTTATTATTATTAGTATTTTTGGGTGTATTCGACATTTAAATTAATTTTTGATATGATTGATTCGATGAAGTTCGAGGTTCGAAAAACATTGACCTGAAAAATATTGAAAATATATATATTTTAAATCAACGGTATCTGTTTTTTGCATCTGCATAATCTCTTTTCAAAAATACGTGAAATCGGTTCCCTTATATGGGAGGCTACATGAAAACACTGACCTATGTCAGTAATTTTGGCCAAAAAGACTTCTTTCTGATTCATACAAAACTCGAAATGTCGAATTACAGCTAATTTGGATGTAAAATGTGGCGAAACCCTTCAAGCCATGTGGTGTACAAAATGTCCATATATACAAAAACCAAGTTCTTGTGAACTGTGGTTAGAGGCTAATCTTGCTACGATCGCCACATCTGACATACAATCCAGAAAGATGTTTCCAGCATGAGTTCCCCCACCTACAATGGAAAGGGAATACTGAAAATCCAGATCTCGTTACATCTGGTATTATTCTAATCACTCTCTAATATAGGTTTATTAAGGGGAAACGTGAGATAAACCAGAACTTCGGTTTGGGATGAATTCGGTTCCGTACGAATCCACTTCACGCAACTCAGTAAAAGTAGGAAAGCGGCAAGCGCTACACAACCTTCAGAATAATCTGCATCATTGTTCTGCTGCTCTTGTTCCTCACAAATTCTTCAAATAGATATTACCTGGCTGATACAGGACTTTCCATATATCATTAAATTATTTGTACATACTCGAGACCAGTGATGGCCAAAAACACACATTTTCAGATTATAACTTGCGCTAGTGTGAGTGGAAAGTATATATACAGTGTTGCCTTTTGGGGCATGGTAGTGTCATTTAAGAAAGGATTTGCATTTGTTATCCTAACAGGGTTGCCACTTTCTACCACTTTTCCCATGGTCTGGGGAAAATCTCATAATACCCTCAAATCAAAAATTTTTTCCCTCATATAAACATTTAAATTTTAAAATATTCCTTCGGAAAGTGGATTAATATCAACCGTTCTTTTGTTTGCCGCATAATAAAAAAGTTAAACAACCAAATAGTGGTAAATACGATACATCCTGGTGTAAACCCCTTGAGGCCATTGGCACATTGTGGCTAGAAACGTTGGGGAAACATTAAAAATAATGCAAATAGAAACACCCAAGTATTAGTTGGGGCTCTTATTTCCGATACATGGTCCAGAGTACTTCGCAGAAGAAGTTTTGAAAACAATTTGAGAAGTTATACAGCTCCCAACTCAAACAACACAACGGTCAAGAACCCATTGTTTCAACCAACAGTGAGTAAAATATCCTCATATAGCTAAATAATACAGGTTTTTTATATTTTTTGTTATTAAATCTTATTTTTAATATAATTTATTGAAAATAAAATAAAAAAAATCTTATTCGGTCGCTTAAACCATATAAAACATTGCATTTTCTACCAGTGTTTCATAAATTGTCTTCCTTTGGGTATGTCAATGGTTTCTTGGCCAGTGTATAACTTTTCAAATTGTTTTCAAAACTTCTTCTGCGAAGTACTCTAGGTCATATATCGGAAATAAGAGCCCCAACTAATTCTTGGAAGTTCCTATTAGCGTTATTTTTTAAGTTTCCGCAACGTTTTCCGCCAAAATGTGTCGATGGTCTTAAGGGGTTTAGACAAGGATGTATTGTGTTTACCAATATTTGATTTTTTAACTTTTTATTATGCGGCAAACAAAAGAACGGTTGACATTAATCCACTTTCCGAATGAATATTTTAAAATTTAAATGTTTATATGAGGGAAAAAATTTTTGATTTGAGGGTATTATGAGATTTTCCCCAGACCCTGGGAAAAGTGGTAGAAAGTGGCAACTCTGTTAGGATAACATATGCAAATCCTTTCTAAAATGACACTACCATACCCCAAAAGGCAAATTTAAGTCAAAAGTACAGTTAATTAACACCGATGTCACTACAATTTTTAATAATATTCTGTTGTTGCTTTTGTTTTGCAATCCCCGTTCTCGAGGATCAGCCAATATTATTGTTGTTGTTATCCCATCCAACGACAAAGTACAGAAACAACTTGTTGGAAGCTCTCTGTACATAATAAAAAACAACTGGACACAAAATATTACATTTTTAAAAAATTGTAACGGATCCAAAAATTGAATTACTGCAAAATCCTCGTTTTGTTGCTTTTGATATGCACAACACTGTACATATTCTTGGTCAGGATAAAATTCTAAGACGATCTAGCCATGCCCGTCTATCCGTCCGTCTATTGTAATCACTCTAGAGCGCACCCGAGTGTTTTTTTTCCATAGGCAGGTCAAGTTCGAAGATGGGCTATATAGGTCCACGTTTTGGTATAGCCCCCATATAACGGTACCACCTGATTTAAGGTATTTTGGGGATTTTATCTAAATTTTTTGACCAAACTAGCTGAAATTGAACCTTTGAGGTTCGCAATGACCAAAAGGTGTCTATACGAAAATTGTCAAGATAGGTCCACGTTTTGGTATAGCCCCCATATAACGGTACCTCCCGGTTTAAGGTATTTTGAGGGTTTTATCTACATTTTCCTCCCAAATTGCCTCCAATTTGGACCTTGGAGTTTCAAGAGACCAAAAAATTGTTGCACCAAGAAAGCTGATGATATGTCCACGTTTTGGTATAGGTTCCATATAACGGCACCACTCGATTTAAGGTATTTTGAAACTTTTAGCTCCATTTTTTTTACCGAATTAGCTGAAATTTGACATTTGAGGTTCCCAATGACCAAAAAGCTTCTCTACGAAAAATTGTCAAGATAGGTCCACGTTTTGGTATAGCCCCCATATAACGGTACCTCCCGATTTAAAGTATTTTAAGGCTTTTAGCTACATTTTCTGACCGAATTAGCTGAAATTTGACATTTGATGTTACCAATGACCAAAAACATCTCCACTAAAAATTGCAAATATAGGTCCACGTTTTGGTGAAGCGCCCATATAATATTTATGGTGGAGGGTATAAAAAGTTCGGCCCGCCCGAACTTAACACTTTTTTACTTGCTGCAAGAACTGAATCTTTGATGCAACAGTACCTACGGAAATGGATGTATCCTAAAGAAACTAGGAGCGGACCTTAATGTCTTGGGATTTGACGGCGTAGATGTCGCTATCCCAAGTTTAGATGACTGGAACCGAAGTAAACCTCCTCTGGATGGTCTGGTTGCAAGATGAAAGAAGGTGCGGGAGTTGCCGTCTACTATAAAGGCTAGGTCTTGAATGCAAGTTGGCAACGACTGTAGTACATTCCAAGCTGAAATCTTCGCGATTGGGAAGGCTGCAGAATTGATAAATTTCGAAAACTTTTAGCGTTCTTTATGAAAAGGCCAAATAATTATGGCATAATGAACCTGGATGCAACGTGTCAAGAACCATTTGGCCAACTATATCAACCAACAGAACAAATTCATTCTTAAATCTGAGCATAGCTGAAAATCTGAGCATTATGGTAGGCTCTGTGTAATAAATCATCTCTTATGTCGTTGCCCAATGCTAGCTCGCAAGCGGCATGCTTAATTAGACGTGTATTTTCCAGCAAGTATAAACTTCTATTCAACTATGGAACCTGTTACAATCAGTAATATCAACAATTTGAAATGGTTGGGACGGCGCAACCTGAATACGTGCATCTCCGCTGGATTTCCAACTACCCTAAAATTCCTCATAACTGTCAACTCTCTAAATCTTTATATATGTAAATACTAGAGTTGGGTAATTTTAGATCCTAGTTTTTCGTACAAACGATCCGATCGATTGGAACTGCAAAATGAACCAGATCTTTCAATTGAAGAAGATTGATAGTAAATAGAAAAATACTTTATACTATCTTTTTTAAATTCTTTGTTTTCCCCTTCTAATCTTACAATTACTCTAGTCCAATCCACTTCATTTCTTATAACTATGAATAAAGTCTCCGAGTGGTGTAGTCACACAAGTAGCTACACATCCCCAAAAATATCCTGCTTGGTGCAAAAACCATTTTCGAAGTGTATATGAGGAAAAGACAAAATTTTTTTGTTTTCCATCGAAAAAAAAATTGAAAAAATTGTTTAAGCTACACGAATGAGTTTTGCTACATGGATTGAGAAAAATTCCAATTCTCAAATCTTTTCGAGATACTAATTTCGGATATTGCGCGTAAAAGTTATAGCCGTTTCAATTTTGATAATAAGAAAAAACTTTAAAAAAGTCGTACTCATTATATTGAGAAACGTTGTAAATTAATGGCTTCCTACATACTATACTGAGGTCACCTATCTTTAGTGAAAATGTTGTAAATTTTCGCGGAAAATAAGAAAGAATTAAACAAATTGATAGTTTGCAACATGTTTTAATAAAATTCAAGCTGTTTATGCATCTTAAATATATTTGTACGTAATCTAAACATCGCGAAGATTCAAATGAAACCAAAACTTTTTAAATCTTTTTAGCGGTTCGCATATTATAACAAAAAAATTAAAACACGTTTGTAAGAAAAATATATTTTTCCAAATTTATTTTGTGAGTTAGTTGAAGAAAATGTAGGAAAACTAGGTCGGAGTTATTCATCTATTTTAGGTAAAACATTTATCATATTTTAGGAAAACGCACATTTATTATTGTAATCACTTCCCGAATACACGCTAACATCTTGAGGAAGTTAGTGGGCCGATTCCGTACAGCGAGGCGAGTCGTGTCGCGTTGCCAGTTGCAATTTTTCCATTACGTATGGCAAAAGTCGCACGACGACGTCAAATTTTGTCGCCGTAATGTTCATTTTCCGGCGACAACAAATTAGCTGTCGCCGTTCATTTTTACTAACGAATAAAAATAAAATAAAAAAAAATAAAAATAACTTGTTATCGACGATTATTTTCTATCGCTGTACGTAGTGCATTTTTTAAATTTTGTCGCAGAGACGATAGACGACGCGACATGACTCGCCTCGCTGTACGGAATCGGCCCATAGGGAAGATGTTCATATAAATTTTGGGAACCTTTTAATGGGGAATAATTTTGAAGGGAAACTGTATCAGGTAATACACATTTTGAAATGCATGCAAATCGCGAAATCCTTAAAATCACTTGATGCGCATGCGGCTTTCCAATACAACGAATTGTTTTCTTTTCATTTACCAACATTGACTTTTGCAGCGGCAGTTTAGTGTGCAAACAATTGTATAGCGCTAATAATTTCCATAAAGTGCACACACTTTTTATGCGCATCCGATTTCACTATCAACCGTGAAAAAATACATTGATTTAAACCATCAAGAACCGTGGATGTAGCATCACACACTATTTTTGGGATAAATCGGATACAGCTCTCATGCCACTAAATTTGTTAGACCTCTGTTTCCGCAAAAATGCGAATGATGTGTCAGTTTCTTTACTGAAAACAAGTAAAAAAGGTATCAGTCGGCATTGCCGACAGAGATATACCCTCAGCATGTCAGGATTGAAATATTTTTTTTCAAAAAAAAAAACTTACGTATTTAGGGGGGTTTTCAAAACAATATGGATAGGATTAAAGCGCAAAAATTTACGGGGATATCGATAGATAGGATTTTTTTAAACTGAGTTTCGACAATATTTAGAGTTCCATTTTAGCAAATATTTTTGAACTTTTGTGGGGGAGGTATCGAAAGGTCCACTCCTTCCACCTTCGAATTTCATCTAATATTCGATACCCAAAGTGTAGACGAACGCAGTCTTCGGTTCGAGCTCTCCAGTCACTACATATGGAGTCATAGGGGGTTTTTACAACTTTCGGGCTTTTTTCTCAAGAAGTATGGACTTGCCCTTGAAAAAACTTTTACTGTCGTAATTGAGGCAGCGAATACAAGTTGCTTCAACAAAAATCAAAGTGATCCGAGAGCAGGTCTTAAAGTGAATTTATCCAAAAATGTGTGTGGGATTTATCCGACGGAGTGGACAAATATAGTCCATATTCGAACCTGACCTAAACCTGTTAGATATATTAGGATGTGTAAAGTATGGAACAAATCTGTTACTCCCATCAAGAGTTATGGTACACACAATACATTAGAAGTGTAATCTTAATTTTTTATTCTTCTACTTTTACTTTGGACAGATGTCCGTCATTTGAATGGTTTAACCCATGGTACAATAAAGTAGAGGTAGGCCAGGTATGAACATCGCTGAAAAACTTCAAATGGCATTGTACAATAATAAAGGTAGATGTATCTGCATAGTTAGCCCGCTTTACAAAAATATATGGTATTTAGAACTGTTTATATGTTAAAAGCACCAACGAGAGTAAAAAATAAATATTATTTAAGCTAGGCTATTGTGGCTAGAAAAGTGTTCCAAAAATAGCAAAAGTTGTACCCAATCTTATGACGGTGAAAAAATGTTATTCTCTTATTTTCTACTTGACAAGTTTGGCTGATCTAACATCGTAATTGGTGGCATCCGATTAGCAGATACTTCGACATTTCACCTACAATTTAAAAAAAAAAATTGTAATTTTAACATTCCCGTACTTTTGGAACAAATTTCAATCAATATCAATATTTGACGAACCGTTCTTTCGCAAGTATTACTATTAAAAAATTAACAATTTAATTTTGCCACATGAATAAAAGTCGTTTGAACTTGTTTTTTATTTTAAGATATGGCGTTGCAGCAGAAGTTTTCCGTTGGAACAATTCACCGATGCATCTACCTTTATCATTGGATAATGTCAACAACAATCAAAAATGTCTACCCTGCTTCTGACAGAATAGGCCATAATAAGAAAAAAATTTTAATCAGCTGTTAGACGTGGCCTACCTGTAATTATTCTACTATGGTTTAATCAACAATCGAAAAGCAATGTAATGCTTGGTTTACATTTACGAAATCCACTCGATTTCAACCGTCAATTCCATTGCATAAACGTTAAATGAAATCGTATGGATTTCGGATGAGTTTTCATTTGACGTATACGCTAAGGAAGTGACAGTTGAAATCGAGTGGATTTCGTAAATGTAAACCAAGCATAAAAAACCCCGCTAGCTTCAACATGTTTTTGCCTATGTTTATTCATTTACGCGGTCATAACTTCCACGCAAATTAATTTTTTTGCTTAATTTTTCAGCTTTATTCAAAAATATTCTGGTAAACTACAATAGTTCGCGTATTATAATAGTACAAACCTTGGCTTCATGGAAACTAAATTTTTTTGTCCTTCGCTTCTGGATATTTTGGCATATAACAGCCAAACCATTGAGACTTTCGATTCAACACGATAATTGTAGACAAGACAATAAGTACTCTCAATAAGAACTCTCTAGTACATCACAAAAGCTTGTGGATAAAAAGGTTGCCGGCGTCTTAGCGTTCTAAGCCACCATCAACTTGTCAAAACTTTAGTAGACAATAATTGATGATCAAAAAATAAAAAAATAAAAAAAAAAATCTTCTGATATAGAAGAGCAATTACTAATGATGTAGGAATAAAACTTACCATAGTATTTGTGAACATTGAAAAATGGGATTACCAAGCAGGACTATAGGAAAAGTTTGGAGTTTCAATTAACTGACATAATTTCGCATATACATTTATCTAATGAAGTTCGATATATATACCAGTTACCAAGCTTTGCCTTCGTCTGCCACAAAAACAACATCCTAATACACCTGAAGATCGGATTTACCACCCGTGAAACGTAGTGTAATGGTTGGATGCGTGGGACTTCGGTAGACTCCTAATTTTTCAATGTATCTCTAAAGGCCTAACAGCTCAACTCGAAAGAGAATTAATTAAAAAAACTTCAAGTCAAACTCGTGGACTTTTTTGCTCAGTACAATCCCAGAAATCAGAAACGTGAGGGGCCGACCCAATAAAGTGTTTTTCCCTCCATACAAATCACCCCGGGCTAATGGACCTCCCTTAGAAAATATACTGTTGTCATGAGCTTTATTAGCAAACAGACCTCAATCTTTACTTAAGTGGTTATGGCCCTTATTGAGCAGGAAAAATTACATTTTTCAGAATTAAAAATAATAATTGTGAATTTTCAAATTTCGCCAAAAAAAAAAAAAAAAAATAAAAATAAAAAAAAATCGGTTAGTAAAGGGTTTTGTAATGAGTAGTTTTGCTGGGTAGTATCATAATTCATTATTTCTGTCGACATGTATAAAATGTAGAAATAACGGTTTTGTTCTTTACCCCCACAATCCCAGCAAAATTAAATGGAAGTGATTCCATGTGAAATCATGATTTCACTGGTTCTTTTGCATGAGTGCGAAAGGAGTCGTGAAAGATCCCATCTTTTTCATCGAATTTTCATGAGTGCAATTGAAGTCGTGAAAGGTCCGATCTTTTTCATCGAATTTTCATGAGTGCAATCGAAGTCATGAAAGATCCGATTTTTTCATCGAATTTTCATGAGTGCAATTGAAGTCATGAAAGATCCGATCTTTGTCACAATATTATCATGAGTTCAAATAAATTGATAAGTAACCGCACAATAAATTATCAAATACTCATATACCCGAATAATTATGTACTTGCAAAAGCAATTGTTAAAATGAAAATAAAAGTCAGATGAAAGTGGTCGATAGTGGCAAAATTTATATATTTTAATTAAAAATACAATGTAAATTGATATAAAACAAAAGAAAAATATATTTTGTGTTTGGAAACCTGTTTCGTTTTGTGGATATTAAAAAGAAGTATGAAAAAGACCCGGTCTATTAACCACGAGCTTCCCCAGCCGACCAACACCGATATAGTAAAACATATCGAGCTGCAATTATTGGGTTGGTTGGGCCATGTTAACAGGATGGATAAAGATGCCACCGGCATATGAATACGAGCCATTTGACGTTATGCGACCCGAGGGAACAAAACTCCAATGGAAAGATCACGATATCACAAGCATGGCATGCAAAGTGAGAGAAGCAAAGTAGGAGATCGGTAAAATAAGTATAAAAGAGACCATAACGTGGTAACTATTACAGGATAAGCTTTTTCTTTTGAAATAAAATAACAGAATTCAAATTTATACTAGATTTCCCAAACGATGAGCTTGGTTCAGAGATTGACACATAATTTATCGAATATTGGAAAAACGGAACCCCCAAGTTGAAAGAAGTATCTTGCAGCCATCGGAAGAGATAAATATGATATTGCAGATTAATATAATATATAATTTTGAAAATTACATACAAAATAAAGAAAAATAACATCTGGCGATACAAATCATCTGCGCATTGTATTCTTATTAATTCAACAAATTACATTATTGTATTGCGAATTTTATTTCTGATTGGCAAAAATCCGGATCCAAAGCATTGGTGCAAGAAGCCATGACGATGAACTGGTGCAAGAAGCCATGACAATGAACTGGTGCAAGAAGCCATGACAATGAACCGGTGCAAGATGCTATAACAATGAACTGGTGCAAGATGCCGTGACAATGAACTGGTGCAAAATGCCATGACAATGAACTGGTGCAAAATGTCATGACAATGAACTGGTGCAAAATGCCGTGACAATGAACTGGTGCAAAATGCCGTGACAATGAACTGGTGCAAAATGTCATGACAATGAACTGGTGCAAAATGCCATGACAATGAACAGGTGAAATCAGGTGTCACTCCCTTGTAAATTTCATCGGTGATTCACCTAAATTTGCACCTATGACAAGTCACTTGCACCTATGATTCAACTCATGATCTGTCATCGAACATTTTGCTGGGAATGTAATCGAAAGCTTACCTCTAAATTAGACAACTGATTAAGATTTTCATTTGCTTCATTGGTCTCCATCTGACGGGCTCGTACACTTTTACGTGCCGAGTATATTTCGTCAGTATCATCATTGTCGGCAGCACAAATGCAACGCATTTTGGCATCATCTCCAACCTAAAATGAACATTTATTTTATTTTGTAATTAGTTACCGCAGTTCAATTGATTATACAACAACAAACTTACCTTCACCAGTTTTGTTATAACAATCAGAGATATTGAAGAGATGACAAAAAGTACTATGGGTACAATTAAGGAAACCATAAGTTCATTGTAGACTTTTTTCAAATCATATCTAGCCGTAACAAAATCCACACTAGGGTCCTGAAACATAATTTGTGTATTTTTTAATCGTAAAAGGATTTAATGCCTTTTTCAGCATAAGTGGTGGTTATTATACAGTTAATACCCTAGACAGACGGCAGCGTTAATTTGCATTAACTGCCTTAATTCAAATTAATTCGTGCATTATCCACATTCTTAATGCACAAAATCAAAGCGAACATAAGTCGTGTTCCTTTACGTGACAGAGGTTACCAGTTTCCTTTACTTAAAAAAAGCATACAATTTATATGATAGCAGCTCACCACTTTTACCATTTTTTGCCACTGTTACCATTTTTGAAAGTAAAGGAACATACCAATAAACTGAATTTAGGTATTTCAATATGGCAATGCTGTAAAAGAGAGCCCATATTCATGTAGGCGAGAGAGCATATTCATATATTTATGCTCTGAGACACAATTTGCATTGCAAACAACAACAAAACAGTTGTTTACCAGCAAACAGCTGTTTCGTAAATGCAGAAACTGTCGTTTGTCAGGTTAATACCCTAGACAGACGGCAGAGTTAATTTGCATTAAAAATTCCTTAATTTGAATTAACTTTTTACCCTGACAGACGATAGTTTCTGCATTTATGAAACAGCTGTTTGTGTTTTTTGTTTGTACCCAGCAGACCATTTCATAAAGTTTTACAAAAGTTCGCCAAAATATGCGAAACAAATATACTTTCTACCATTGACCTTTTCACCACGATAATGCAAAAATAAATTAAATTTATTCCCGATATTTTTGAGGCCTTTTAATATTAAAAAATGTCGCATAACTCTAAAGAAACATTTGAAGAAGATCCCAGCAAAATTTGAAGGAAGGGGTTCCATGGGATGACGTGATTTCATGGCATCTTTTGCATTGGTTCAAAAGAAGTCATGAAAGATCCGATCTTTTCATTAGCATTTGAAAAAATGCAAAGGAAGTCGTGAATGATCCGATCTTTTCATCAGCATTTGAACCCATGCAAAGGAAGTCGTGAAAGATCCGATATTTTCACCAGCATTTGAACCCATTCTATCGATTCAAAAGAGATGAATTTTGGTTTTTTTCATACACATTTTTCTAAATATATAAGATTAATTATTTACAATAGGCTTGATGATGTCGGAGACTCGAAATCACAACCTACGTTGTTAAAACTCTCGTCGTAATGATAATGTCATTGCAAAGAAAAGGTGAGAATGACATGCCAAAGCATTGGTGGAGATGACATGCCAAAGCATTGGTGAAAATGACATGTCAAAGCATCGGTGTAAATGACATGATTTGGATCCAAAAATGAATAGCATCTTTTGGGGTCCACGCTCATATAAAATTCATCGATGAAGATGCTAAAAAGATGACATGCCAGATCACTTTCACCCATGATTGAATGACATCTTTGGCATCGAACATTTTGCTGGGATGTTATTTTCAATAGAATTGGTATGGTGGGTAATGAAATTTTAAAAATAGATTTGATAGAAGGCGCGAAACACGATTAGCTGCTAATCTATTCGAGAAAGACTACTACTTATTTGAAAGAAACGCGAAAATTTCTGATTTGTTTTCCTTTTTTATTTTCTTAAACATGGAAATTTGACAAAAGACAATTGATTTTCAATGCAAATTGTGTCTCAGAGCATGAATATGCTCTCTCTCCTACATGAATATGGGCTCTCTTTTACAGCATTGCCATATTGAAATACCTAAATTCAGTTTAAATTTCCTTTGATTTTGTGCATTAAGAATGTGGATAATGCACGAATTAATTTGAATTAAGACAGTTAATGCAAATTAACGCTTCCGTCTGTCTAGGGTATAAAATTAAATGCCCATCTTAATGCAAATTAAAGCGCTCGGCACATACGATGCGTTGAGCGTCGCGGTACAACAATTGCCATATTGAAATACCTAAATTCAGTTTAAATTTCCTTTGATTTTGTGCATTAAGAATGTGGATAATGCACGAATTAATTTGAATTAAGACAGTTAATGCAAATTAACGCTTCCGTCTGTCTAGGGTATAAAATTAACTGCCCATCTTAATGCAAATTAAAGCGCTCGGCACATACGATGCGTTGAGCGTCGCGGTACAACAACCACATGAAAAAAGTGTAAGTGATGCCAAGAATTTTGAAAAACAACAATGTGGCTGACGCATTAAGCCCTCGGCACATACAGTCCGTTCGGTGACACGCGTTGTCCCAAAACAGGTAAATTATGTTTAACTTTCATGCGTCAGCCACATTTTTGGTTTTCAAAAAACTTGGCATCACTTAAGCGTTCGACACATACGGTGCGTTGTGCGTTGCGTTACAACAACCACATGAAAAAAGTGTAAGTGATGCCAAGTTTTTTGATAAACAACAACATGGCTGATGCATTAAAGTTAAACATAATTTAACTTTTTTGGGACAACGTGTGCCCCAAGGTGTCACTAAACGGACCGTATGTGCCGAGGGCTTTACACTTTTTTCATGTGGTTGTTGTAACGCAACGCACAACTGATAAAAAAACAAGAAGTACTAGGAGAACTAGAAAAGTTCACGTACTATTGCCAACGCCATTTCACATTTGTTGGAAAGTTTGACACATTGTAGCCTAAACGTACTCAGGGCAGTTTGACATACGATCATGTGTTGTGTTGTTTATAGTGACTTGATTGAAACACCCCCAAAACATGTTTTTTGAACGCTTCAACAGCTTCTTCTGGCGACGAAAATCGTTGCCCATTTCTTTTTTTCTTAATGTTCGGGAATCAAATGAAATCATTTGGTGCCAAGGCAGGCCTGTACGGCGGATGACCCATCAATTCCACGTTGTCTTCGGTGAAAAAGGCGCTGCTTTGAATCGATAATTGAGAGCGCGCATTGTCATGGGGCACAATGAATCGTCTTCTCATGTTCGTTATTTGAATTTCTCCGGAGACTTCAGGCAAAAAAATTGTAGAATTAACCTCCTACGTTGCTCAAGCCGTATAGTCAGCCAGTTTTGCCGAAGAAGCATGCGACCGTTTGCTTCGAAGTGCTTCTTCCATGAACAACTTTCGTAGAATTTGGTCCGTCTTCGAACACCCACATGATCGGTTGCTGTTTTGTTTCGGGCTCATACGCGTAGATTCGTCGTCTGTGACGATCTAATAAACGTTGTTTGAAGCACCGCGTATTTATTCACAATTTCTTTGCACCGATCGAGCCTTTTTGTTGAGCATTTTTCAAATTGTGCAGGATCTAACGAGAAAATTCCAATTTTTGCGGCCAGGTATTCATGCAATAACATATGCTAGTTTGTGGAAGAAATGCCCAAGGATCCTTCTATCTCACGGTATATAACATGGCGATCTTGCATTATCCGTTCACGCACAGCTTGATTTTTTTTTGCCACAACGACCGTTTTTGGACGACTCTCGGCCAAGATTCCATTCATTAAATAATTTTTGATAGTGATGTAGGATGGTCCTTTATCGACATGCATAGACTTAATTTGATCGAGGCACTCCAGCCGTGATTATCCACGTCGAAAATTGTGAAAAACGATTGGACGAAAATGTTCACAAGTAAATTCCATTTTTTTTTCAAAGTGTTTTTTCAAGCCACAGTAAACAACATGACATATGATCGTATGTCAAAATTTCCTGAGTACGTTTTGGCTAAAAACTGCCAAACTTTCCAAAAAACTGTCAAATGGCATCTACTTGTTGTCTAGGCCCCAAACTTTTCTAGTTCCCATCGTACAAAAAAGGATATTTTCTATTTGGACCAATATTAAAATATCCGAATGCGTAAAACCTCGTATAATAAGGAGCCTACTTATTTTTTAAGTTTTATTCGAAAGATCAATTTTTAAGTTTTAACCAAAAATCAAAAGATCGAAAAGACTTTTGCTTGGAAATACGTATCCCTAATACAGGCATAAATGGGTGCAATTGTTTATTTGAATATTTACCTTGTTATAGTAACATTGATATCGGGACATTGCAGTATTGTTATCACCGTCTTTGCCGTGACGGGCCCAGAACTCTTTGCATTCTCCTCGTAAGGTGTTGACACAACCTTCTAAGTTAATAAATAGCTTCTTTGATTTGTATATTGTTAAATTATGTTGGTTTGGTAAAAATCGTTGTTCCGGATCAACCTCAACTTTACTCTCAGCATACATTTTCCAAAAATCTGTAAAGTTCATAGATGAATTCGGCAAAGTTCCCGGAGGTAGTAGGGTGCCGTTTAAACAGTCTTTAGCGCTGCAAAGATAGATAATAAAAAGAAAAATGTATATATTAAAAATAAGATTTTTGTGTATAAATTATTTACAAACTTACGTTATTATTCTGCCTTCGGGAGTTTCTACCGTCGAAACCGATGCACAGTTGGCCAATAAAATGCCATCTTCTTGTTTCCAAAATTCGGTGGGATTTATACGGACACCAGGTTCATTGCCTCGAGCCTCATTAAAAGCCACAGCAGTCTCACAATCTGCTGTTATGACACTGTTGTCCTAGCAGTAAAAAAACTGGTTTAAAAATATGTTTTTTATTTGGGCAATATTAAAGCTTCACTCACCTCCATCAGTAACACATTTCTTTCAGATGTTCCTATTGCATTACAAATGCGATCACATGTAAAGGTCTTCTTGATTTTGGTACAATGGATACCTTTACATTCAAAGAAACCATTTAGTTTGGTATTATCCTTAGCAGAATTGATAACTGGCCCATCGGCTTTGTGGTGGCACAAGAATGATTGAGTCATATTACGACAATGTCCTAAAAATAATTTATCAGTTATTTCTCTTCATTTATAAACTTTTAAAATGTTCTTACCGTTCGAACAGTTGAATACTCCTTTAAGGTGATTGCATTCAGTGCCATTGTTACAGTTAAATTTAGCCAAAGTATTCATATCAGGCTGGAAAAGAGAATAATAGAAATGTTATGTTTCAAAACTTCTTAATTGCACTATGTATTAGTGGATAAATAGTCCCTCATATACGTATTTATATAAATAACAAGTAAGAACGGCGTAAAGTTCGGCCGGGACGAACTTTTTATACACTCCATCACGAACTGAATAGGTAAAATTATACTAAGTTTACATTTACGAAATCCACTCGATTTCAACTGTCAATTCCATTGCTTAAACGTCAAATGAAATCCAATGGATTTCAGATGAGTCTTCATTTGACGTATACGCAAAGGAATTGACAGTTGAAATCGAGTGGATTTCGTAAATGTAAACCAAGCATTAGCTTCCATTCGTTTATCAAAGTACTAAGCCTGCAGGAGCAGAATATCTTTACTGATAACACTCCCTTTAAAAGTGCTCATATTGGTCGTCATCGTTGTTTCCTCCGATCCTATAGGAACCCAAAATGTCAAATTATAGCTAATTCGAGACGAAAGTGTAGCTAAAAATCTCAAAATACCTGATTCGGAGGGTACCGTTATGTGGGGCCTATTCCAAAAACCTGAACTTATGTCCACAACATTTGGAAAATGATTTTCTTGACCCCTAAATTTCAAATTATAGACAATTCGGTCTGAAAATGTAGCCTAAAACGTCAAAAATATGGGGTACCGTTATATGTAGATAATTGTCTACACCCCTAGGGACGCTAAATGTCAAATTATAGCTGATTCGATTCGAAAGTGTAGCTACAAATGTCAGAATACCGGATTCGGAGGGTACCGTTATGAGGGAGCTATTCCAAAACATGGACCTATGTCCACAACATTTGGTAGATTATTTTCTTGATGTCAAATTAAAGATAATTGTAGACAATTCGGTCTGAAAATGTAGCCTAAAACGTCAAAAATGGGGGTACCTGTATATGGGGGCTATTCCAAGACATGAACCTATGTCTAGAATTTTGGGTAGATAATTGTCTACACCCCTAGAAATCCTAAATGTCAAATTATAGCTAATTCGATTCGAATAATAATATAATTGTTCCACAAACATCCCGATGGGACAAGGGAGACTTCTCTCATATCAAAGAGTGCACGCCGATTCATATTGGCTCAATGATATGGGACCTACTTTTTATTGCCGAGTCCGAACGGCGTGTCTTACGACACCACTTGTAGGGAAGTTTTTCATGGCTTAAATACTCAGGAAATGTCGCCAGCATTACTGAGGGGGAATTTTGCCACCGTTGAAAATTTGGTGTTGTTTGGCCTGGGATTCGAACCTTCTGAGTGCAAGGCGGACGTGCTAACCATTGCACCACGGTGGCCCCCTATTTATAATTCGATTCGAAAGCGAGGCTAAAACGTCAAAATACCGGTTTCGGAGGGTAGTTATGTGGGGGCTATTGCAAACATGGACCTATGTCCACGACTTTTAGTAGATGAGTTTCTTGATTCCTAGGAACCCATAATATCTAATTATAGATATTTCGGTCTGAATATATAGCCTAAAACGTAAAAAATGGGGGGTACTAGTATATGGGGGTGGTCCAAAACATGGACCTATGTCCCCAATTTTTGGTGGATAATTTTCTACATCCCTAAGAACCCTAAATGTCAAATTATAGCTAATTCGGTATGGAAATGAAGCTAAATACGACAAAATATCGGATTCGAAGGACACTGTTATGCGGGCTAAGTTTTGGGTTAAAAGTTTCTTGATCCATTAGAGCCATCAATGCGAAACTATAGCTAATTTGGTCTGAAGATGTAGCTAAAATGTCAAAATACCGGAAATCGGGGGTACCTTTATATGGGGGCTATACCAAAACGTAAACCGATATAGCTCATCATCGAACTTGATGCAAACTGGACATGCATACATCGACACGGAATGTTGCCCTGATCCTATATATACTAGCTGAACCCGGTGCGCTTCGCATTGACAAGTAACCTCCTCCAAGTCCGAACGACATGCCGCACACTAAAACACCGCTTATAAAGGCGGTACAATATTTGTTAATATGCGTGGTATTTTGTTAAACTTGAAAATAATAAAGCCCTAATAAACGTGTGCTATAGCTGATTCGATTCGAAAGTGTAGCTACAAATGTCAGAATACCGGATTCGGAGGGTACCGTTATGAGGGAGCTATTCCAAAACATGGACCTATGTCCACAACATTTGGTAGATTATTTTCTTGATGTCAAATTAAAGATAATTGTAGACAATTCGGTCTGAAAATGTAGCCTAAAACGTCAAAAATGGGGGTACCTGTATATGGGGGCTATTCCAAGACATGAACCTATGTCTAGAATTTTGGGTAGATAATTGTCTACACCCCTAGAAATCCTAAATGTCAAATTATAGCTAATTCGATTCGAATAATAATATAATTGTTCCACAAACATCCCGATGGGACAAGGGAGACTTCTCTCATATCAAAGAGTGCACGCCGATTCATATTGGCTCAATGATATGGGACCTACTTTTTATTGCCGAGTCCGAACGGCGTGTCTTACGACACCACTTGTAGGGAAGTTTTTCATGGCTTAAATACTCAGGAAATGTCGCCAGCATTACTGAGGGGGAATTTTGCCACCGTTGAAAATTTGGTGTTGTTTGGCCTGGGATTCGAACCTTCTGAGTGCAAGGCGGACGTGCTAACCATTGCACCACGGTGGCCCCCTATTTATAATTCGATTCGAAAGCGAGGCTAAAACGTCAAAATACCGGTTTCGGAGGGTAGTTATGTGGGGGCTATTGCAAACATGGACCTATGTCCACGACTTTTAGTAGATGAGTTTCTTGATTCCTAGGAACCCATAATATCTAATTATAGATATTTCGGTCTGAATATATAGCCTAAAACGTAAAAAATGGGGGGTACTAGTATATGGGGGTGGTCCAAAACATGGACCTATGTCCCCAATTTTTGGTGGATAATTTTCTACATCCCTAAGAACCCTAAATGTCAAATTATAGCTAATTCGGTATGGAAATGAAGCTAAATACGACAAAATATCGGATTCGAAGGACACTGTTATGCGGGCTAAGTTTTGGGTTAAAAGTTTCTTGATCCATTAGAGCCATCAATGCGAAACTATAGCTAATTTGGTCTGAAGATGTAGCTAAAATGTCAAAATACCGGAAATCGGGGGTACCTTTATATGGGGGCTATACCAAAACGTAAACCGATATAGCTCATCATCGAACTTGATGCAAACTGGACATGCATACATCGACACGGAATGTTGCCCTGATCCTATATATACTAGCTGAACCCGGTGCGCTTCGCATTGACAAGTAACCTCCTCCAAGTCCGAACGACATGCCGCACACTAAAACACCGCTTATAAAGGCGGTACAATATTTGTTAATATGCGTGGTATTTTGTTAAACTTGAAAATAATAAAGCCCTAATAAACGTGTGCTATTTTGATTTCAAAAACAAAAGTTTGAAGCAGCTTCTCTTCTTTCGATGAATTGTTTTAGTACTTACTTTACCTAGTTTGTTCTACCATGGTCAGTTGCAGAGAAAAATTCATTCACTCCTGCGAGAGGAAAATAATTTTGGGAAAAAATCGAAAAGTCATCTTTTTCTCTTTGAAAGGTTTTAACACGTCGTAGAACTTCTTTCCTAAATCAGTATGAAAATAGTTATTTCCTACAACAATCTCAAAAAGCACAAAAACTAAATTTTTTGTACATTTAAAAAAGGATGTTATTATAATAAACATCTTTATTTTGATTTATATTACTTGAAATTTATGAAAATAAACGTCAAATAAGTAAATAAAATCCTACTCAAAGAAGGTGATACAATAATACCAACTGATGTCTTCATTTGCTGTCAAAACATATTTTGAATCAAAAATAAATAACAAATATTTCACTATTATCAAGAATATTTTTGTACAACGTCTTTATTCATGCTCCGCGAAGAATATATTATCGTTTTATTATATTGGGTGCCACCGTGGTCCAATGGTATGCACACCCGCCTTGCACACATAAGGTCGTGGGTTCGATTCCCCGACCAGGCAACATCAAAACACTTTTCAACGGTGGCAAAATCCCCCTCAGTAATGTTGGCGACATTTCCTGAGTATTTCAGCCATGTAAAACTTCTCTACAAAAGTGGTGTCTTGGACACGCCGTTCGGACTCGGCGATAAACTGTAGGTCCCATATCATTGAGCTAATATGAATCGGGGTGCACTCATTGATATGAGAGAAGTCTCCCTTGTCCCTTATGGGGTGTTTGTGGAACAATTATTATTATTATTATTATATGTACCTTTTGTGGATATGAAGACTTTGGATCACCTTGTTAAATTCGCCTTGATCCTACTCAACAAAAGTAGGAATACGTTAGGTCTGTTCGATAACCCAAAAGTTTGTACAAAATGGTGTTCGATAAAAAACTTGTTAAGTAAAAGGGAAATGAGAAATAGGTGCAAGTACTTGCAAATACTTTTTACTTACGAAGTTAGGCGTATTGTAAGAATAAGTTTTACTAGCCTTACTCGTACTACATTTTGCCTCCAAACATTTGGAAGTTAAATATATCTTCTCTCAGCAAATGTGTCTCTGCAAAGTGCCTTAAAAAGCGACTCTTGACATTTTGCAAAAACAATTTCATTGAACTATGCTCATTATTTCATTCTAATTTCTTTTAACCCTTGTGCAGAATCCCTTACTTTAGATCAAACAAGTAAAAAAGCGTTAAGTTCGGCCGGGCCGAACTTTTCATACCCTCCACCATAAAATATTCTGAACTAAAATGGAATAATTAGTTTTCATTCCTGTCCCCAACTTTAAGTGGGTACGTTAAAATGTCAGATAATGTACATAAAATGTTTCATTTGGTAGGCCCTTTTTTATGGTGCCCCTTTTTATGGTGGCTAGAAATTGGGAGGTACCGTTATATAGGGGTTATAATAAAACATGGACCTATGTTGACAGTTTTTGATGGGAGCCTTTAATGTCAAATAACTCCTACTTCGGTTAAAAAATTTTAGCTAGAATCCTCAAAATACCCAAAATCGGTACATAACGTGGGAACTTCAAATGTTATTAACAGCTAGTTCGGAGGTATGTATTTGGGCTATACGAAAATATAAACTTAAATGAACAATTTTTGTTGGCTTTTAAATTTCAAATTACAGAAAGTTTGTCCAAAAAATAAGGCTAAGGTACGGAAAATTGGGAGGTTTGTTTTGGGGCTATACCAAAACATGGACCTACGTTCGGTTAAACATTTTAAGAAAAATCCTCAAAGTACCGAAAATCGGGAAGTATCGTTATATTGGGGCTATGTTGAAAATTGTTGATGCAGACGTGTGGTGACCACTACAACCTTCAAATGTCAAATTACAATTTTAGCTAAAATTGCCAATTACTGAAAATTGGTAGGTACCGTTATATGGGAGCTATATCCGAACATGGACCTATGTTGACAATTTTTTATGGAGAGGTGTTGTGACCACTAAGAACTTCAAATGTCTCATTACTGCTAGTTCGGTTTAATATTGTATTTAAAATCATCAAATTACCGAAAATCGGGAGGTATTTTTATATGGGAGCTTTATCAATACATCGACCACCTTTCTTGACAATTTTTGGTGGAGAGGTGTGGTGACCACTAAGAATTTCAAATGTCAAATGTTCAAATTACAGATAATTCGGTTAAAACTTGTAGGTAAAATTCTCAAAATACCGAAAATCCGTTATATGGGGATACCGAAATCCGTTATACCGAGGTACCGTTATATGGGGCTATACCAAAACATGTACCTACGTTCATAATTATTTCGAATATAAGTTTTTTGGTCACAAAGAACCCTAAATATCAAATTATAGCTAATTCGGTCTAGAAATGTGAATTTAAACGTCAAAATACATGAAATCGGGCGGTAACGTTATATGGGGGCTATTCCAAAACATGGACCTATGTCCACTAGTTATATAAGTTTATTGACATTTAATAACCCTAAATGTCATTTTATAGCTAAGTCGGTCTGTAAATGTAACTAAAAACGTCAAAATGCCATAAATCGGGGGTACCGTTATATGGGGGCTATACCAAAACGTGGACCTATGTCCACAACTTTTGTTATATAAGTTTATTTACACTTAAGAACCCTAAATGTCAAATTATAACTTAAACGACCTGAAAATGTAGCTAAAAACGTCAAAATACCGTAAATCGGGGGCACCGTTATATGGGGGCTATACCAAAACGTGGACCTATGTCCACAAGTTTTGTTATATAAGTTTATTTACACTTAAGAACCCCAAATGTCAAATTATAGCTTAAACGACCTGAAAATGTAGCTAAAAACGTCAAAATACCGTAAATCGGGGGCACCGTTATATGGGGGCTATACCAAAACGTGGACCTATGTCCACAAGTTTTGTTATATAAGTTTATTGACATTTAAGAACCCTAAATGTCAAATTATAGCTAAATCGGTCTGAAAATGTAGCTAAAAATATCAAAATACCGTAAAACGAGGGGGGGGGGGTGTACCGTTATATGGGGGCTATATCAACACGTCGACCTATGTCCACAACTTTTATTATATAAGTTTATTGACACTTAAGAACCCTCAATGTCAAATTATAGCTAAATCGGCCTGAAAATGTAGCTAAAAACGGCAAAATACCGTAAGTCGGGGGGTACCCCGATATAGCCAATCATCGAACTTGACCTGCCTGCAAACAAAAGACGCATTTTCCCAAAATGTCAGACAATTTTGGTGGAGAGGTGTGGTGACCACTAAGAACTTCAAATGTCAAATATTCAAATTACAGCTAATTCGGTTGAAACTTGTAGGTAAAAATTTCAAAATACCGAAATTCAGGAGGTACCGTTATATGGGGCTATACCAAAACATGTACCTATGTTCATAATTTTTTCGAATATAAGTTTTTTGGTCACTAAGAACCCTAAATATCAAATTATAGCTAATTCGGTCTAGAAATGCGACTTAAATCGTTCAAAATCCGTGAAATCGGTCGGTAACGTTATATGGGGGCTATTCCAAAACATTGATCTATGTCCACTAGTTTTGTTATATAAGTTTATTGACACTTAAGAACCCTAAATGTCAATTTATAGCTAAATCGGTCTGAAAATGTAGCAAGAAGCGTCAAAATACCGTAAATCGGGGGGTACATTTATATGGGGGCTATACCAAAACGTGGACCTATGTCCACAAGTTTTGTTATATAAGTTTATACCAAAACGTGGACCTATGTCCACAACTTTTGTTATATAAGTTTAGTGACACTTCTTCTTCTTCTTTATTTACTCATCCGTTATCCGGATATAAGTGATCGTACAATTCATCTTTTTTTAATATTTATCGCATTTTAATTATTATCTTATTGTATAGTGGTAGTCAGCTCTCTGTGTTTTGCAGCATTCAGCAGATCGGTTTCGTTGGTATAACCTGTCCAGTCCATGATATTTTTGAGCCAGGATGTTTCTTTCCTTCCTCTAGCTGGCCTTCCTTCAATTTTTCCCTTCAGAATTGCTTGTAAAATTATGTATTTGTTGTTCCTTAATACATGTCCCAGATACGCTATTTTGCGCCTTTTTATAGTTGTTATTAATTGCCGGCTTATATTTATCCATGGTATTTTCAGTACTCGCCTGTAAATCCATATTTCAAAGGATTCCAATTTTCTTTTATCAGAGGATTTGAGCGTCCAAACTTCTGTTCCATATAACAGCACCGACCAAACATAACATTTTATAAAACGTATTTTTGTTGTTATATTTATGTCATGACTTTTCAGGGTTTTACTATATTTACAGAAAGCATCTCGCGCCATCTCTATTCGACTTTTTATTTCTTTCGAGGGATCCCATTTGTCGTTTATTAACATCCCAAGATATTTAAAGGTTCTCACTCTTTCTATTTGTGTACCTTGTACTTTTAAGTTCACCTCAGCATGGGGATTTTTTCTGCTAATGATCATGTACTTCGTCTTCTTCATGTTGATTTTAAGACCATATTTCTCACTTACACGTGCCAGTTTCTCTACTAGTTTTTGTAGACCGGATATGCTCCCTGCCAGTAACGTAGCATCGTCCGCATACCTTATATTGTTGATTAGTTTCCCATGAATTCTGATTCCGATGTTTTCTCCTTCGAGTGTTTCTTGGAATATTTTCTCTGAATACACGTTGAATAACAGGGGAGATAAAAGGCATCCCTGTCTAACACCCCTTGATATGGCAATTTCTTTTGTGGGTTCTCCACTTACGTCAATTCGTGCCGACTGATTCCAATAAAGACTTTTAATGCACAGGAGTTCGTTTTCTGGTATTCCAATAGTATTCAAGATTTCTATTAATTTGTCATGTTTGACGGTGTCGAATGCCTTTTCATAGTCAATAAAACACATGAACACATCCTTCTGGGCATCTCTACATTTCTGTGTTACAACTTGAATGCAGTATAATGCTTCTCTTGTGCCCATTCCTTCTTTAAATCCAAATTGGGTATTTCCCATGTGTGCTTCACATGTAGTATATATTCTGCTATGAATTATTTTTAGAAATATCTTCAAAGCATGACTCATTAAGCTAATGAGTCTGAAGTCACTGCATTTCTTTGCATTATTTATCTTGGGAATTGCGATGAAGGTGGATTTGAGCCATTCTTCTGGATAGTTTCCAGTGTTATATATGTGGTTAAAAAGGTTGATTAATAGTTTTACGTTATTAGAATCAATAAGCTTTAGCAATTCTGATGGGATTTCGTCCGGTCCTGTAGCCTTTTTATCTTTCAAGGATTTTATAGCGCATTCAACTTCGTTCCGTGTTATAGGTGTTCCCCTTCTTGAAATTTGCAAAACCTCTCCATAAGGTGATCGTTCGTTATCAGTAAAAAGATTGGTAATGTATTCCTCCCATATCTGCTTCTTTCCATCCAAGTCAAAGACAGCTTCATTGTTTTCGTTAATTAAAACTGGGTTAGATATTTTCTTTCTATATACACCGACGGATTCCTTTAGTTTCTTGTGGAGGTTGAAATCATCATGTATACTTTGTAAGAATTCAATTTCCTGGCATTTGGCATTCAATAGAGCATTTTTGGCTGATCGGGTCGCGGATCGTATTTCCCTGTTTATCTCCCAGTATTTTTCATAATTTTTATTTTTGTACTTGCTTCGTTCATTCCATAGTTCTCGAATCTCGTCGGTAATCCATTCTTCTGTTCTTGATGGTGTTCTCTTTCCCAGAATGTTCTTTGCAGTCGTGTTTATAACATCTTTCACCTTGTTCCACAATGTGTGCACATTTTCTTCATTCAACTGTTGCAATTGTCTATTAATGTTGTTTTGTAGCTCGTTTTTAATTGCCGAGTCTTTAAGTTTTTCTATATTCAGTTTATTTTGAGGCAGTTTTGTCCGATTCGATGCAAGTTTAATTCGTATATTTGCGACGAGTAAGTTGTGGTCCGACGGCACATCTGCTCCTGGGTACGTCGAACATTTTGTAACACTGGAGAAATATCTTTTATTTATTATTATGTAGTCTATTTGGTTTCTCACAATTTGGTTTTCATTGTCCTGTGGGGATTTCCAGGTGTATAACCGTCTGGGATGTAGGGGAAAACACGTATTGGTCACTTTCATACAATATTCCTGACAAAATTGCACTAGTCTGTCTCCTCTATCATTTCGTTCGCCTAGGCCATATTTTCCCGTAATATTTTCAACTTCTTGGTTTCCGACCTTGGCATTAAAGTCTCCTTGTATTATTGTTATTTCATGTTTTTTTGTCATCTTTAATAACTGCGCTATATCACTATAAAATTCTTCAACTTCATTCATATTTGCATCTCCAGTGGGAGCATAGACTTGTATGATATTAATATTTAGCGGTTTTCCACTTATTTTTATCAACATTGTCCTTTCTGACATTGGAACAAATCCCGTGACACATGCCGCTATATGATTTTTAACAATAATACATACTCCTCTTCTGTGAACACCCATCTGGTTTCCTGAATGATACACCGTCATATTTTCTGATCTAAAATCTCCGCATTCCGTCCACCATGTTTCGCTGACACCTAAGATATCAATTTGGAGTCGGTTCATCTCGCTTATTGTGTTATTAAGTTTTCCACTTTCGTAAAGACTTCTCACATTCCAAGTTCCAATTACAAGTTTTTGTTTAGTTTTACCTCCGGGGATTCTTAGCACCCTCTTTTGGCCGGAGACTGAGGGCCGTTTGTTTTGCGTTGTATTGTTCATGTTTTGTACGATTTTCAAGGGATTATACATCAGTGGTTTCCCCTTGCCTTCTGATGGGTTTATAGTTTCCTTCTATATTTCAGCCGCCCCACTGGAGTACAGACGCTGCTTGCTGCCGCCGAATCTCGATCAGACGCTGCTTTTTTCCCTTTTTTTTTTGGTTCGCCCCGCATATTTTATTTTTGCGGTACTCGCCATATCTGATGAGCGTTCCCCTATCCACCACCTGGGGAGGCGTCCGATGGGAGAAAAAAAGAAGAAAAAACTCCGCACGGATTAGTGACACTTAGGAACCCTAAATGTCAAATTATAGCTAAATCGGTCTGAAAATGTAGCTAAAAACGGCAAAATACCGTAAATCGGGGGTACCGTTATATGGGGGCTATACCAAAACGTAGACCTATGTCCACAAGTTTTGTTATATAAGTTTATTTACACTTAAGAACGCTAAATGTGAAATTATAGCTAAATCGGTCTGATTTTCCCAAAATTTATAGGGTCGCAAATGAGTATTTCAATGCGTTACAAAAACAAACTTAATATACCCTCCATACTATGGTGGAGGGCAGGGACGTACGCAGGATTTCATTTCGGGGGGGGCACAACTTGACCAAAAATCATGAAAAATTGAAATGTTGTGTAGCGTTACGTAAAGCTATTTTAAGGGGTTATGTCCACTTATAAGCATGAGAAAAGCCATTTTCATGCATTTTTTATAAAAAATCTATTAAACCTTAAGTTACCTTCTATTTTTTTTTTTTTTTTTTTTTTTTTTTTGAAAAATCTTACGTTCAAATGCCCGCTTATAAAGCACTGTTTTTACTAAAGCAGTTTGCGGTACCCACTGTAGTTTGAAAAAGAATAAACCGATCAGCATATATTTTTGTGGGATCATTACGAACCTAATAATCTTGTCCATTATCGAAAAGGCATTAAAAATCAATTTTTAAAAATTTTGAACAGTTTAAATCAAAATTTCGATTTTAACAAAAACCAAACACTGTACAAAATTGATATTTTTTCTGACTCCGTCAGCAGTTTTTTTAAACACTCTCTCGGTTAAGCACATGATTTATGTGTACAATAGTCCCACAAAAACATATAAAGTGCCACTTCGAAGAAAAGACGTTTTTTAGTTTTTACATACAAAACACAATAAATGTTTCCCTTCGAAAGCTCATATCTCGGTAAATTTTTGTCCGATGGACTGGAAATTTTTGGCACATATTCTATTCTACATTTTATATGAAACAATGGTACAAAGTATATAAATTCAATAGAAAGAATTCATAATATTTAGTCCCAATTTACATCAGGCGAGTTTACTTGCGGCAAGTCTCAGTTTGTAGGAGAGACACGTAACGGGTATGGAAGTGGAAAAAATTGCTCGTACCGCCAATTTTCAGACAATTCCTTTTTTCGTTTTTGACATTATTTTCATTGTTTTGAAAACAAAACTTGCAGAAACAGAATTGCCTGTATAAACGCAAGAGGCAAGTTTAAAAGAGAACGAGAAAAATTGCCGCAAGAAAAATCGTTTAATGTAAATTGGGACTAAGGATACAATTTTAAATATTTACAGAGCGGGATATTTAGAATTGAAAATAGACAATATCGGGCCACGTTCGGTAATGTCGCCATGTAAAATTTATTGAAGTATATTGAAGTTTTTAATCATACAGGTCCACGTTATGGTTTATCGAAGAATTTTACAACCACAAAGAATTGCCGTTGTCTTTGCTATAGCAAAATTTTCACCATTTCGGTGATCTTAGCCTAATTTTTAAGAATATCGGCTGTGGTTGTCGTTGATATGTTTCCAAATGAAAACATTAAGAAAAATTTAACAGTTTTGGAGATATGGTGCGAAATGTATACAAATTATGGAATTTTTAGATATATTATAAAATTTATTTTTTTTTTCATTTCTCCAAGATTTGCATTGGTTTCAGAGATATAGCCCCGAGTTGTTTAAAAAGTCGATATATAACAATGTTTAGATGGGGCCATGCTGTATCTGACTCAACAAAACGGAACTAGGCCTTTTGTACTTTGGGTCTGTACTTTCAAAAAATCCTCACTTCAAATTATTTGCACAAGATTACCTTAAAAATGTTGCACAGTGTTATTTACCGAAAGAGATAGATTCTGATACCAGTATTATTTTTACTTTTAATATTATGTTACAAAAGAACCGTTATAATTTGTTTTCTTAATTGTTCGATTAGAAGTTTTTGGACTCGATGACAAACACTTTGATGGACTTAGTTCTATATAGTTTTGACAAATAACAATCGATCCTTATTGAACCCCACATAATTATTTACTAATAATTATTTGAGAGGCACTCCTCTCGATAGTTACCGCGCCCATAAGCTTTTTATTTGACCACCGTCGTCATTTTGTAACGTCATTTTCTTAACAAAGTGTTTTACTTAAGGTAAGGTCACATTAGGCAAATATTTGCTCCAGCGACGGGTATTGTGCGCTTACTGAGATCAAGTGAGTGCTAATAATACATTGAATTTATGCTCAATTGCTCTCAGTAAGCGCACAAGGCCGGTCGCTGGAGCAAATATTTGCCTAATGTAACTCTACCTTTAGATATATAGTTTGTTCTGGGACTTATAGTGAAATTTTGTGTAAATTTTTTTTTAACAACTTTTGTCTGAAACTAAATTTTATGTTACTTTCATGCATCAACCCGAAAAAAGAACAAAACTAATTTATTCAAAAAATATTTGGGTGTTTTGTTGGCAAATTTGATGTATATATTTTCTTTATATATATATATTGTAAATACAGATTTCATTTATTCGGCGACTTATATTGAAATTTGATGGAGAATATTTTTGTCTTTGACGTCTTCTATCTAGAATGAAGTTTTGTGGGACAAAACTTAATAAACTCAGATAAAGTACAACATTAAACGTGATTTTACTTTTGGCAGATTGCTGACGTTTAGGTACGATTTAGAGTTCTGGTATATTCGGGGACATATAGTAAAATTTAATGACAAATAATTTTGTAGAATATTTTGATCTGATACGATATCATTTTAAAGGACTTTTTAAACGTTTTTGAAAAAATGGACCAAAAAGACCCCTTTAGTGACTCGCATGAGGGTTAATTTTTTTCATAAAAAGATACCCCGCATTGTTGTTCGTAATATTGCGAAAGACACTTTATACCTGAAATGCAAGGATTCCAAGGAATCGAATGTCGAATATTTCAAAACCTGTAGAAATCGGCGGAACTTCCCACGCCTATTTAGGTTACATCTCGACGTAAACTTTCAAAACGCCTATACACGTATCTTCTTTTTTTCGGTCCTCTTTCATAATCTGGGCGAATTATCTTGTATTTTTTTTTTGTGTTGTACAGTGTAATAGACATGGGGTATATTCATTAAGGAATTAGCATTTGATAGTGGTATGATATGAAATGAAGAAGTAATTCAGATTTCATTGGAAGTTTCTCTCAAAAACAGCTTACAAACAAAAATTTTTAAAATATTTTCTTACAAAACTTGTTAATGATGTACATTTGCTGTTCAGAAACTTAAGAAAATATAAGTTTTAATTTGAAATCTTCAAATATACAAAATTTTTTATGAGAAAAAAATATAATAACTAGTTACGGTAGCTTAAAAAATTTTGTTCGACCCTGCGTACGTCCCTGGTGGAGGGTATAGAAATCGATTGTTTACATTTATTTATTTTGTACCACTCTGTACATATAAAAATCATTAGTCTATCTGAACATTATTGGTTTGTTCCTTTACTATTGAAAATGGTAAAACCGGCAAAAGTAGCAAAAGTTGTAAACTGCTCTCATATGAATTGTATGGTGTCAGAAGTAAAGGAACGCTTTTCGAGTAAAAAGTGGTAAAACTTGAAGATTCTTGCACGTAAAGGAACAGTGCTTATATGGAACGGTGTTGCAATGGATAGCATGCTCGGCTGGCATTCTGCATAACCGGGTTCTAGTCCCGGGTCACGACAATTCCTAAGCTTGTAAAGTAGTATTAAAATATAAGTAATAATACGAAAAATTACAATTATAATAATAAAACAAAAAAGAAATAAATTTTCTTTTTTCGTCAATGCCAATTTTGGTGACGGAACCGATAAGCCAGTTAGGGCCGCAAAAGTGGAACAGTTTCTTTAGTCATTTTTATCTTTTTGGATAAAAATGCGTCTGTCGTAGCAGATGCCACAATCGCTTTTAGGTGACCTTTCCTTTAAGCAAGCTATAGAAAATGTTTGCAGGGTTGTGTCCAATAGAGGAATTTCGCTGGTATAAACGCAATCTAACTCTTCCTTTATAGTCCAGAACAAGAAAATTTTAACAAACTGTATTGACACCAACTGTGTGGACGTGTTTCCCGCAGCACACAAACATTGCACTTAATAATCGATTTATATATTTATGTACATATGTCATTCTAACTGTTCTGGCTTTGTCATTGTCCTTTCTTTCTCCATTGTCTTCCAGTGTATGGTTGTTTTTGGGAAATAAGTAAACAAATGAACAACTTACCATTGGACATGTCGTTTTTGAAAAAAATTTCCTCGAACAATTATTAAATTGTACATCGGTGCCATTGCGTCGAACTATTGAATGTATTTGAGGACAAAAGCCACTGGTACGAGTTAGACACCACTCACCGCACGATGCCCAGTCACAATGGCTGTCGGGCATTTGTGAATTGTGTGTTTGACACATTACCGGATCCAGTTCAAAGCCGGACTTGAAGGCTCTGCAAAAGAACGAAATGGTAGTTTTTTAATGAAAAAAATTAAATGTAAATTTAAAGAAATTGCTATAAAATAAATATTTGCTCTCAGTTTGTTCGTATGTATGTATGTATGTATGTATGTATGTATATGTATAAATTCGAACGTTATGGCCAAGGAGAAGTCACTCACATGTCATCTGATTATCCTCTTATTTAATTAAACTGTTGAAATTGGATATTGAAACCAAGGATTTTTTATTTAAGCCTCTCAAACAAACAATAGAAAAACATAATTAGAATTAATTTACTTTGTAAGAAAATAAATCAAAAACATGGGACAATAGAATTGATTTAGTATTCTTCCCAGCTGCAAGTCGTGAAATGATTGAATTAAGCAAAAATTCGTCCATCTTCGAACTTTATGTATGATTAAAAGAAATATTTTAAAAATATTGCAAGAAGTGTTATTCGGTCCCTATCTTCGCGACTTATTGTGCAAAAAGCCAGAAAGAAACGGATTCTAATACCATTTGTTCGATGGGGCACATTTTCAGCCACAACTCTGAGGACAAGGCGAATTTAACAAGGTGATCTAAAAGGCGAATTCAGGCCTCAGTCTCCATTTTTTTGTCAAATTTGTTTGCGCGATTTATCCACAAAAGGTAGAAGAATAGGGTAAAATATTCTTCGCGATGTTTAAATAAAAATTTTGTATATTCTTTATGGAAGCGAAATATTTGTTATTTATTTTTTATTAAAAATATGTTTTGACAGCAAATGAAGACATCAGTTGGTATTATTGTATCACCTTCTTTCATGCACCAATGCTGAGGGTTTAAAAATTGATTTACGACCTTGAGTTTCGTAAGACTAATGAATGTAACAAGTGGCAACCCTGCTGTCAGAAGCTTGAGAAATTCCTTAAGTAAAATCTTGCTGAAGTTGTTAGTCTTTTACTGCCCCGAAGTCTGAAACTATGGAACGGGTAGAGATATTTTAATATTTTTGTTTGAAATATGTTGCTAAACACGGTGCGCCTGAAACGAATTTAAATAAAAGTAACTTACACCTGGGAAGTTTTTGCGGATTCTGAAACTACACTGTTCATAGATGAGAAAAAATTAGTAAAATCGCAGTAGCGCTTTTTAAATAAATCGCGGTCAAAGTTCACATTTTTAGGGTTTTTTAGGTTTTCAAGATTTTGCTTGGAAACCTCAATCCTATCGAAATGGGATTATAATTTGTTGTTATGGCCCCTTATAAGGGTACCAACGATTTTTCTTCTAGCCATTCACATCCGATATGCCTGATGAACAGCAAAACGATCGTAGCATATTGGTTGATTGTGTGGGACTTCACTAGAATTCACTTTTTCAATACAAACTCCTTAGGTCATGTTAGCTCGATTACTTCAATTAATTAAATACTTTCATAAATAATGACCTTCGTCTTAATAAAGATAACAATAAATAAAGATTACATGTGTTTTTATCTACATTTACGATCAAAATTTGATATCATATGGTATTTATGGTTCCTAGTGGTACAAAACTCCTACACCAAAAGCCCCCATATAACAGTTCCGACCGATTTCGGGTATTTTCAAATTTTTGCTAACCGAATTAACTAATATTAGGTATTTGGAGTTCCCAGTGGTCAAAGAACATTTTCCCCCCAAATTAAGGGCATGGGTACTTTCGTAAATGAAACTAAATATTCCGTATTAGATCATGATGGAAGGTGTAAAAGGTTGGGCCGGCCGAACTTTATGCTTTTTTATTGTTATACCCTACACCACTATGTGGAAAGGGTATTGTAAGTTTGTTTTGGAAAAAATTCATGTAACACCGCGAAATATCGGTCCTAGACCCCCAATGTGGTATACCAATGTTCATATCTCGATGAGATAAAGCGATTTTGAGATGTGTCCGTCCGTCTGTCCATTATAAATTGTAATCAAACTCCAGGCCGAAATTATCGACCGATCGTCACAAAATTTTGCATGGAGGTCGGATTCAGTCCTATTATTATTGATGATGATCGTGAAATATTTAGCGGGTGAAATGTACCAAAAACATAATTTTTATCCGATTTTGTAGCTGCTCTGTAGGTCGCAATAATAGTCCGATCGCCTCGAAATTTTAAATATGGTAAGAGTATATGACATAGAAGAAGCTTGCAGTTTGAGATAGTGATCAGATAATATTTAGAGGGTTAAATGGACCACAACTTTTGTTTGAAAATTGTGAAAATTTTTAATATACAGCTTACATATGTATTCCTGGAAGATACATTCCGTAAATATTTCTTCACCTTTCCATTGATTTCAATTATGTTGACTTATGTACGTATTAATATAACAGAGTTACAGCCTAATAAATCCAGTTATTTGTTTGTAGTGTAATCAGAAACACGCTAGAGGTCGTAATTATAGATCAATAGTCACGAGATTTTGTACGATGTAAGAGTTTAGGTCGAAGAACATGCCTACAATTTTGGATAATGATCTCATATTATCTAGTGGGTTAAATGGGCCAGTACTTTTGTATATAAAATATAAAAATTTAAAATTTGGTCCATATTTTATTTCCTGCAGGGCATATACCAGGAAAGTAGCCTACATATGGAAAAAGAAGTACTGACCTTTCCCCTGATGCAAATTGCAATAATGTGTCTCCTGGGTAACTAACGGGCCTACTGCCTAATATATAATAGCTTTTGTGTATAATACAACATTTTCCTCCCATGCTACAATTTGTCTCTATCATGATAGAGAAATTCCCAGCATTATTGCAAATTACGTGGTGCCCTAGCATATTAATTGTCCAATTGAATTTTTTATGCATATGTATATTGCAGCATGGTGTCGCTTCGCTACCTTGTTTCAAAATGGGAGTCATAAATTTGTTTGCATGCAAATTATTTGTATTTCTACTCATTATTAGTTGCTTTTTACCGGTTAAAATATATTTTTGATATCACAATATATATTGACAAAGAACTATTTTCGAAATACCCTAAAAAGCACAAAATCGCGTTCATTTCCAAATGCACTGTTTTGGACGATAGATCTTCAATATACTCACAATGTTCCCTTTGAAAATTTGTATATAACATTTGTAGTGTTCAATTGTTCCATAAACATCCCAGTAGGGACAAGGGGGGCTTCTCTAATATGAATGAGTTCACCCTGATTCATACTAGCTCAATGATTAGGGACCTACTGTTTATTGTTGTTTACTGTTTATGTTTATCAACAGCCACTCTGTTCACCTCATGGACAGCGCAGTTTGGAAGAGAATTGAATGTCGTGGTCGACAGTAGCAGAATTCCGACCACAAACTGCCCCAAAATTTTAGGGGTCACATTCGACACTACTTTCAGGTCGTGCGCGCACACCACAGTTATCTGCGACAAACTGAAAAGTAGGAACAAGGTCCCGAAGTCCCTAGCCGGCAGCACTTGTGGTGCAGATAAAGAAACCTTGTTGACCACATATAACGCGATAGGTCGGTCTGTGGTAAGCTATGCGGCGCCAGTCTGGTCCCCGAGATTGTGTGATACGAATTGGAAAAAGATTCAAACTTGCCAGAATGCCGCCCTGAGAACAGCAACAGGGTGCCTCCTCAAATCTTCAGTGGACCATCTACATGAGGAGGCAAAGATTCTTTCAGTAAAGCAACACAATGAGATGCTTTCGTTGCAGTACCTGCTTGGATGATACCGTGTGAGCCATCCCAATTACCATCTTGTGGGTAGGCCCGGCACATAAGGCAAATCAGGAAGGATATCTATGCTCTAGAGGGAGAGGTCCAACGATACAGGAGAGAACCCCTAGATCAACAAGCGTATCAAGCAGGTTTAAATAGTATTCACACGGATGCAGTTGCCAAGGCCTTAAGCAGTTATAGTGTGAATAAAGTCCTCGAAATATATCCCCCATCAATTGCAGTTGAGGAGCGTCAACTGCCACGACAAACTAGAGTAGTTTTGGCTCAATTACGCTCGGGATATTGCAGTCGCCTAAATTCTTATTGGGCGGAAATCGACCACGCCGTGCAAAACATCCCCAGTATGTGGCATGGGCCCGCACGACACAAAACACCTTTTCAACTGCCCAGCCAACCCTACTCATCTAACTCCAGTGGATCTGTGGTTACATCCCATCGAAGCAGCCACTTTCGTGGAACTGGAGATAGACCCAGAGCCAGATTGAACAAAAGAACGAACATACAAACATAATAACAAACACTGTTACAACAACAACTGCTTATCGCCGAGTCCAAACGACGTGGCCTAAGACACTGCATGTAGAGAAGCTTTTCATGGCTGAAATACTCAGAAATTTTGTCACCGTTGAAAATTTCATGTGGCCTGACCTAGGAACTGAAACCGGGCATTCAGAGTGAAAGCGGGTGTGCATACCATTGCACCACGGTGGCACCCTATTAGATATGTCAAAACATTTTTTGATTTTTCAAGAATAGACTTCGGATACATCATTACGTATCTTCGTTTTTAATATTATTGCATTGTGTGGAGCTATATTTTAACTTCACATCTGCCTTGTACGCAGAATGTCGTGGGTTCGATTCTCCGGCAAGGTAACATCAAACTTTTAAATACACCTCAGTAATGTTGACGACATTTTCTGAGTATCTCAGCCATTTAAAACTTCTCTAAAAGTGGTGTCTTAGGACACGCCGTTCGGACTCGGCGATAAACTGTAGGTCCTAAGCTTAATGTGATAAGGTGGCAGAATCGACAAAGTTATTTCTTAAAATAAGGTTATTTGTTCCATAAAAGCATTTTGATTTGCTAAAAGCTAATTCCCAGGGGTAGTGGTGTAGGGTATCACATGGTCGGCCCCGTGCGACTATAACCTTTGCTTACTTGTTTTATATACCCTTAGCCTTTGTGTATCTCTTTCAGACGACCAAAATGTGTTTCATCGAAATAATGGACCCCAAATATGTTTGGACGAATTCTGTTTCAGACAATTTGGAGTCGTTTTAACTATGTCCGCCCGTCTGACTGCCTGGCTGGAGCGCACGGTATCTCTCGAACGGATCAACCGATTCGGTCCAAAATTTGGCATTCGTAATATTTTGTACAAACTTAGTTAAGTGCGAAAATGGACCATATTGGTCCACACCTTTGGGTACATCTCCCACAAAAGTCCAAAAATTTTCAAAAATGGTGCTCACGATAACTCTCAAAGGCAGTAAGCGAATTGGTCCATACTTTACACAAAGCAATATTTCTACCAGACATAGATCAGATTCAAATATGCACTTAATCGGTCCACTCCTTGAGTACCTTTCACACAAAATTTCGGAAAAGTGCAGTTTAAGACCTCTTCTCGAATAGTTTTGATTTTCCTTGCAACAGGTTGTACTCGGCAGAGATCATCAATGAGTTACTTGCCCTCGTAAGCCAATTGAGCACACACAAGTTTGTTGGGCCTTTTGCTTTTTTAACGCATGTGTTTTCTTGCACTCGGTATTTTTTCCACCACCACAAAAAATACTTACGACGCATCAAGACCGTTGCTTGTGCGTAATAAGTAAAACAAGTGTCCATCATATTTTGCACTGTATACAAAACTCGCAATCGTAGATAGTTTGCTAATTGGCTTCCCAGCTAACAATTTTTTCCGAGGGCTCTGATTTCCGATTTTTTTCCGAAATTTTCTGAATATATTTTAGATATTTGTCGATTTCTCTAATGTTTTTCTAGAAATTGTACCGATTTTCTAAAACTTTTTTTTAAGAATCTCTGCACATTTTCTGAAGAACCTTAAGAACCTCGTTCCGAATTCGTTCCGATGTCTAACCGATTTTCTAACGGATCTTTTTGTTCGATTGTTGTCGAAAAACAAAGTGATTTTTTATAAAATTCGCATATACAGTTTTTGAATTGTTTTAATATAAATGCAACATATAATAATTCAAGCTAGTGTTGATAGCTTTAACATACTCGTGCACATTCTTCTACTATTAATCACAAAATGATAACAAGAGGGAAAATCATTAGGAAGTTTGAAATTAGAATCATCCATAAATAGGGAATTAAAAGAGAATTGTTTCTGAGTTTGGGGATTTGTTCTGTGTTGTGTGTCAATATCAAAAACGTCAGCGGCCAAGAATTTCATCAGATTTTTTCCAGAAAATCTAATCTTTTCTTCGAATTTTTCCAGAATTTCTTTCCGAATTCGGACCGAGTTTCTTCAAAAAATCTAAATTTTCCACCGAATTTTCCAGAATTTTTTTCCGAATTCGGACCGAATTCGTTGCGAAACTCTAATATTTTGTTAGAATTTTCTTAGAAAATTCTTTCCGATTTCGGTGGACACGTCCATACAACTTTTGTACCGAATTCGGAAAGAATTCGGCATCAGAATCGGCAACTTGTGCAGAGATTCTGACCGAATTCGCAAAGAATTCGGAAAAAAATGTTAGCTGGGTTATCAAGTAGAAGCACACACACAACACAACAAAAAATTGTAATTTTATTTGTTGTTGTTTCGTTTATGCTTTTCTTTATTTGGTTGGAATGCTATGTGTGCTTTTGCATGTTCTTTAAACGTTTGAAAATCAGTTTTAGAAAATTATCTTAGCTCTCACTCTCTCGGAGAGCACGAGACAATCGGTTGAATTAAAAGGGTTGAAAACAATACTTGATGTGCAATGAGCAAGAAAGTAAGACAGAAAATGTTATTGCGTATTTAAAACTACTTGGCAAAGCATACGCAAGTGTCAAAAAATATCCATTTTTAAATAACTTATTTTTTGAGTGGCTAGCCACACTCGTACATATTTTGAGAATGGCAATCAACACTTGCATTTATTTTTTAGAGTAGCAAGCCGCACATGCGCTTGTTTTTTAGCATGTGGCTTATGAGTGTCAAAATCAGCTACTTGCGCACTTCTCTGGTACTCGGTCCCCCCATTACGATGATAAAAGTTTTTTCAGGCATAAGTCCATAATTCGTCAAAAAATGATCCGAAAGCTCTAAAACGGCCTTTACGGCACCATGGGTAGTGATTGGAGCCCATGATAACTCTAGAACGGATTAGCCTATTCGGTCCAACATATTTTGTCCAAACTTTTCATATCGCTGCTCTCCTTCCTGTACCCTCTAAAATTCAAAAAATGTCAGTAAAATAATACGCGCGATATCTCTTGAACCGAGCAACCGATTTGGTCCAAACTTTGAATCTCCTAATATTTTGTCCAACATTGGTTTAACTCCGAAAATTGTCAATATGGGTCTTCTCCTTAGGGTACCGCCCCCACAAAAGTTCAAAAATGTTGTTTAAGTGCAGGTTGGGGTCTGTTCGTAGATCTTTTGGAAATTTATATCGATGCTACTTCTTCTGCTCCTGTTTACGGCAATAATATGTTTTTTTGCGGGTAAGTCCATGCTTCCTGACATAATAATAATTGTCACACAAACATCCCAGAAGGGACAAGAGAGACTTCTCACATATCAATGAATGCGTACCGATTCATATTAACTCAATGATATGGCTGACTACTACATGGCTGAAATACTCAGGATATGTCGCCAACATTACACTGAGCTGCATTTTGCCACAGTTGAACATTTTATGTCGCCTGTCCTGGTAATCAAACCACCACCATGTCAGCTCTAAGCTCTACGGTGACCAACTGAAATGACTGGTGTGCGCGACATCTATTGTAACAAGTAAAAAAGTATCAGTAGGCTTTGCCGATAGAGATATACCCTCAGCCTATATAAATTGAAACACTTTTTTCCAAAAAAAAAAACTTATGTATTTAGAGGGTTTTCAAAATTATGGGCGTGGATTAGGATTAAAGTTCAAAAGTGTTGCGGAGGAGGTACTTAAAGAAATGGCCCGGATCTTATTTTGGGAGTTACATCTTTCCGATAGATATCGCGCCCACTAGTCATTACAGTTTGGACCAGTATGCGAGGAATCATGGACCTGTTCAAGGAAAACATAATATCGCTGTAAACAGGACCACAATGTATCGGTCTACACTGATCCAAAGGATCTTCAAACTTTGTGCACTTAGACACAAATGCTGAACTTTAGTAATTTCAGTTTGGACCAGTATGCGAGGAATCATGGACCTGTTCAAGGAAAACATAATATCGCTGTAAACAGGACCACAATGCATCGGTCTACACCGATCCAAAGGATCTTCAAACTTTGTGCACTTAGACACAAATGCTGAACTTTTGGGGGGGAGGTACCTAAAGAGAGGTCCGATATGGGCCATTTTAGAAGGTAAACTATTTTGGTTGTCCCCGTGCATACCATTTTCAAACTGAAACTACGCTTGGAGAAAATATGAGGAAGGTCAAATTTTGGATCAATTCGATTGATCAGTTCGAGAGTTTTCGTGCTCTCCAGCCACTACATATGGTGACATAGGGGATTTCTACACCTTTCGGGCTGTTTTCTCAAGAAGTATGGACTTGTCCCTGAAAAATACTTTTATCGTCGTATTTGAAGCAGCGAATGCAAGTGGCTTCAATTAAAATCAAAGTGATCCGAGAGCAGGTCTTAAAGTGAACTTATCCGAAATTTACCTGAAGGAGTGGACAAATATATCTCATATTCGAACCTGATCTATATCTGGAAGATATATTAGGATATGTAAAGTATGGACCAAATCGGACACTCTCTTCAAGAACATTTTGAACTTTGGAACTTAAACTAAGTTTGACAAAATATTACCCAAAATTTGGTTCGAACCGGTTGATCCGTCCGAGAGTTATCGTGCGAAAAAGCCTGCCAGACGGCCAGACGGAAGGACATTGCTACATCGACTCCAAATTGTCTGAAACGGATTTCGTCCCAACATACTTGGGGTCTAAAAACATTATTTCGATGAGGCACATTTTGCCCGTATGAAAGGTATATACTAGGGTTATGACTGTTTTACAACCTCATATCCCTGTATGATATTTTGATGAGTGTTTACCTAAGATTACACAAAATCTTAATTATAAAGTGATTCAATGAAAAAGGTTCCGCACAAAAAGCTTTTAAAGTTTTAATTTTACAGAACTTCTGAAAATTTTTTGAAGTCACTGTAAAGCAGATATTTAACTGAAAAAAATATATAAGAGCACCCGACATAACTAAAATAGCATGATCGTTTGTCTCGCACTAATTTTATCATCATATTTATTTCATATATCATAAAAATTAAAAGTGGTTTGTGCGGGACCATTTTTAAAATTTAAATGAAATACAATTTTTAGTCATTAAAGGTAAAAGACAATACAAGTGGTTTGTTCGGAACTTTTTTTATAGTAAAGTGGAATGGTTCACTTTGGCAGTTTTGTTGTGATATGTGTTTACTTTTTATTTTTAAAGTAAGCCCAGCTTAATCACAGATTTGTTGTTTTCAAATTTTAAAAACAACAAGTATTTGAATTGATTTACTTTAGGGAAGGGCAGATAAGACTAGTTTCGTCCAACGCTACTTGGACTTAACAGTTCCCTTAGTTCTTTGTATTGAAACAAAAACAAAATTGGGGAAGAGTTCTTTGTTTCAATACAAAGAACTAAGGGAACTGATGAGTCCAACTAGTCTTCTCTGCCCTTCCCTAAAGAAAATCAATTTTAACTACAACCACTTTAAAAACTTGTTGTTTTTAAAATTTAAAAACAACAAATCTGTGATTAATCTGGGCTTACTTTAAAAATAAAAAGTAAATTTGTTGTATGGTTATAGTTGACCTTTGGACTGAAGTTTTCTATAAGTTTTAGTTTGGCTTGAGGTCAGTAAATTAAAAACATTTTATTTTGTTTTTAATAGTATTTTATTTTCCGATATTTCGGTCGTCTCCGACAACCATCATCAGGGATTTAATCTTTAAAAAGAACAAATTACATTTGCTATATAAAAACACTAGCAAAGTGCCCGCTACTTCGTATGCGTTAAATATACAAAACAAATAAACAATATATAATATAGTATGGTGGAAACATTTTGTGTACTAATACGTACCACTTTAGTCCGATTTTCGTCACGCCTACACATCAAGAGCAGTCCACATTTTTTGAGATATTTTAATTGAGGTTCTCATCGCAAATACGGCCTAACCCAACAACCGCCATCCTCATTTCCAGCTCTATCTGTTCCCCCAAAACCAATTATAGAACTATTTAGTACTTTACATGTAAATGCATAAATACGAACCTCCTCCTAAATTCCCTTCACACAATAACAAATTGTACCAAATCCTGTGTAAATCGGACGTTATAAGCAAATGATAACAGTAATCTTAATTCCAAATCTCACGAATCCAGATCTATCCGTTCAACCAATACAAAATTGTACCACACATGGAACCATTTCGTACCCCTAAGTGTACCTAATTCCACATTTTAGGATTCGAGCGCTATAATTTCACCCAAATCCTAATTGTACAAAATGTAGTTCTTTTCGTACTCATGAGTACGAATTTCAAAAACTACTTCCATATCTCAATCCTACACTCCAACAGTAATCTTAATTCCAAATTTCTTGATTCCAACTCTATCCGTTCGCTCAAATCCAAATTGTACCAAATTTAGTACTATTTAGTACTTTTCCTACCCACAACTAAAAATTTTCAAAATTTTATCTATCCTACAATTCAACAGGTATTTTAATTCCAAACTTGAGTATGGCAGCTACATCAGATCACCGAAATCCAAATTGTACCAAATTTAGTACCATTTAGTACTTTTCGCACCCATAAGTACAAATTTTCAAAACTACCTCAGTGCTATGTTCAAACAATAAGCTTAATTCCGAATTTCAGGATTCTAGATATATCCGATAACTCAAATCCAAATTTGGTACCATTTAGTACTATTCGTATTCATAGTACGAATTTCTAAACCTACATCTATCAACACTCCAACATCAACATCACATAAATTAAAATAAAATATCAGTTCAAAATGCAAACTGTATCAAATTTGGTACCATTTAGTACTTTTGTACCCATGAGTACGAATTTCTACAACTACCTCAATCCTACACGCCAACAGTAATCTTAATTCCAAATTTCAGGATTACAGCTGCATCCGATCACCGTAATCCAAATTGTACCAAATTTGATACCATTTAGTACTTTTCTTATCCAAAGTACGAATTTCCAAACCTTCCTCTTTCAACACTCCAACAATAATTCCGCATTTCAGGATTCCAAATGTGTCCGATCACATAAATTAAAATTTGGTACCATTTAGTACTTTTCGTACCCATAACTAAAAATTTCAAAAACTTCATAAATCCTATTTACCAACAGTAATCCTTATTCCGAATCTCGGGATTCCATCTATATCCGTTCACCCAAATCCAAATTGTACCAGATTTGGTACCATTTAGTACTTTTCGTACACATAAGTACCAATTTTCAAAACTACCTCAGTGCTATGTTCAAACAATAAGCTTAATTTTGAATTTCAGAATTCCAGATACATCCGATAACTCAAATCCAAATTTGGTACCATTTAGTACTATTCGTATCCAAAGTACGAATTTCCAAACCTACCTCTATCAACACTCCAACAGCAATTTTAATTCCGAATTTCACTATTCCAAATCTATCCCAACATTGAAATCTAAATTGTACCAAATTTAATACTATTTAGTACTTTTCCTACCCATAACTAAAAATTTCCAAAACTTTATCAATCCTACACTCCAATAGTACTCCTTATTCCAAATCTCGGAATTTCAGCTATATCCGTTCACCCAAACCCAAATTGTACCAAATTTGGTACTATTTAGTACTATTCGTACCCAAGAGTACGAATATCCACAACTACCTCAAGCCTACGCGCCAACAGTAATCTTAATTCCAAATTTCAGAATTACAGCTGCATCAGATCACCATAATCCAAATTGTACCAAGTTTAGTACCATTTAGTGCTTTTTGTTCCCATAGGTCCGAATTTCAAACCTACCTCTATCCAACACTCCAAAAGTAATCTTTATTTCGAATTTCAGGATTCCAAATGTATCTGATCACCCAAATCCAAATTGTACCAAATTTGGTACCATTTAGTACTTTTCGTTGCCATAAGTACGAATTTCCAAAAGTATACCAATCCCACACTCCAATAGTAATCTTAATTCCAAATTTCACTATTCCAGCTCTATCCGATCACTTAAATTCATATTGTACCAAATTTGGTACCATTTAGTACTTTTCGTACCCAAAAGTACGAATTTCCAAAATACCTCTATCCTACACTCCGACAGTAATCCTAATTCTAAATTTCAGGATTCCAGGTCCATCCGTTCCCCCAAATCCAAATTGTACCTTATTTGGTACTATTTAGTACCTTCCGTACCCATATGTACGAATTTCGAAAACTACCTCCATATCTCAAACCTACACTCCAACAGTAATAGTAATTCCAAATTTCAGAATTCCAACTTTATCGGTTCGCCCAAATTCACATTTTACCAAATTTAGTACTATTTAGTACTATTCGTACACATGAGTACACATTTTCAAAACCACCTCCTAATATCAACTTATCTTCTAAACCTTGATTTTCATTCCAAATTTCAAGATTTTAGCTCTGTCCGTTCACGTTATACCAAATGGTACTAAATTTAGTAACTTTTATTACTCTTCGTACACTTATAGTTCGAATTTCCAAAAACCCTTTGGTACACCTTTCTAACTCTCCATCAGTGAACCTCATTCCAAATTTCAGAATTCTAGCTCTTCGCGTTTGCCTAATACTAAGGGTCCATATTTAGTACCTTTTAGTACTTTTCGTACTGTTCTAGTTCGAATTTCCAAAAACCGAGCCTTATCTGACCTATTCGGACCATGAGTGACCTCACCCAAAATTTCAAGATTCTAGCTCCAGCCGTTTAGTCTGGGCGTTGATTATCAGTCAGTCAGTCAGTCAGTCAGTCAGTGAGTCAGTGAATCAGTGAGTCAGTGAATCAGTGAGTCAGTGAGTCATCATTACTGAACTCTTTTATAAGTATAGATTAACAAAATTAGTTTTTAACACAATAATTACATTTGTTCTATTTTGCAGTCACTAGAAATAACTTCCTCATCTTTTCACAAATATTCTCCAACTAAACTTTTTGATGTTTTTCTATCAAGTTTCTATAGATTTGTGCACAGTGGTCTGTGTCTGTCTTGTAATTCATCCGTTTTTCTACCGGAACATTTATTATATGGAGCAATTCTAGCATAAATCTTCGCGTGTAGTTATTTTCTTGAGTCAAAATGTCCAAATTTTTAAAGTTAGGAGTGTGTCCTGTAAGAGCACAATGGGCTGCGAGTGCGGTTTTTTGTTCTAAAGGTCTGTTTTTGGCTTTCTGGTCCGACTTGTGTGCACTTAACCTAGTTTTTAGTTTTGATTTTGTTTCCCAACATATACCTTATGGCATATGTTGGACCCGTCACCATTGCATTTCACTTTATAAATGACGTTAGACTTGTCTTCCGGAGGAACTTTTGACTTCGTACGGCTAAAAAAGTTGTTATTTGTATTTGTACTTTTTAGTGCCAATTGAATGTGCTCTTTGTCATATAGATTGGAGTGAGAAAATCTTTCTGAAAAGCCTGGAACATATGTCGCGCGTTTATATATCTTTGGCGGTTTTTGGTCCATATTATCTTTTTTGCATCGAACCTGGTTGATGAGATCTTTCACCGTTTTATTGGGGAAGTCATTTATTTTTAAAATGTTTTTGATTTTTGCTATATTTTTGGTATGAAATTGTCTGTCGCTAAAAAGTAAACACACATCACAACAAAACAGCCAAAGTGAATCTAAAATAGACACACAGCCCCGTGGACGATTTGTTTGTTGTTATTTTCGACAAACTATCAAAATAGTCCGTCCGTCCGTCTATCTGTCTGTTGCAATCAAGATACAGCTCGCAATTTTAAAGATAGAGAGTCAATATTTGGTACAGAAGTTTTTATTACTTGCAGGATGGTTGGTATTCAAAATGGGATATATCGGTCCACGTTTTGATATAGCCCCCATACAACGGTACCTTCCGATTTTCGGTATTTTTAAGGTTTTAGCTTCAAATTTGGTACGTAGTCTTCTTTAGGGGTAAAAAACTTTTCTACGTTGGTGGTATAAAACTTTCCCCCAGAACTTTGTCGGTATCTGTCCATGCCTTCATATAGCCCCCATAGAACGGTACCTCCCGATTATCGGTATTTTGAACGTTGTGGCGTCAATATTCCACCGAAATGGCTAAAATTTGGTATTTAGACTTCGTTGGGGATACTCAAACTTCCCCGCGAAATTTGTCGGTATAGGTCCTCGCCTTCATATATCCCCCTTGGAAAGGTATCTCTCGATTTTCCGTATTTTGAAGGTTGTGGCTTCAATATTCCACCAAAATGGCTGAAATTTGGTATTTAGTCTTCTATGTTATATAAAACTGTTCGCCAGAAATTTATCTGTACAGGTCCACGCTTTCATATTTCCCCATTTCCGACTAAAATTCTTCGGTATAGGTCCACGTTTCGATCTTGCCCCCTAAGAACGGTACCTCCCGATTTTCGTAATACTGAAGATTGTGACGTCAATATCCAACCGAAATGGCTAAAATTCGTTATTTAGTTTTCCAAGAGGTTTAAAATATTCCAGAAGAGTATTATCAGAATAGGTCCACGTCTTCCTATATCCCCACAGAAGCGTACTTCTTGATTTTCCGTATTTTTTAAGTTTTAGCCACATTCTCTTACCGAAATATAGGAAATTTGGTATATAGTCTTCATTGAGTCTAAAAACTTTCCGTCTGAAATTTGTCGGTATAGATCGACGTTTTGAAACTTCAATACAACTTGTGGTGGATGGTATAACAAGTTCGGCCCGGCCAAACTTAACGCCGTTTTTACTTGTTTTGTATAGCACCCATACAACGGTACCTCTCGATTTTCGGTATTTTGAGGGTTTTAGCTACAATTTTTAACCGAATTAGCTGTAATTTCACATTTGGGGTCTTAGAGGTCACAACATTACTCCACCAATAATTGTCAACATAGGTCCATGTTTAGGTGTAGCCCCTATATAACGGTTCCTCCCGATTATCTGTATTTTGAGAAATTTAGGTACAATTTTTAACCGAATTTGAAATTTAAGGTTCTCAGTGGTCACGAAAGTTCTCCGCCAAAAACCGTCAGCATTGGTTTATGTTTTGGTGTAGCTCTCCATATAAAGGTACCTCCCGATTTTTTGTATTTTGAGGATTTAAGCTACAATTTTTAACAATTTAATTTGACATTTGAGATTCACGGTGGTCACGAATTTCGGTATTTTGAGGGTTTTAGCCACATTGTTTGACGGAACTACTTGGATTTTAACATTCACAGCTACAATTTTTAACAATTTAATTTGACATTTGTGATTCACGGTGGTCACGAATTTCGGTATTTTGAGGGTTTTAACATTCACAGAAGTAACATAACGTTCTCACTAAAATTTGTCAATAGGGATCCATTTTTTATAGGCCCCATTTAAACGTATCTCCCGATTGTCGGTATTGTAAGAATTTTAGCTTTATTTCTTGACCGAACTTGCCGTAGTTTAACATTTGAAGCTTCTTTTCCGCACAAAACTTTTCGACCAAAAGTTGTTAATATTGGTCCATGTTTTCGTACATGTCCCCCATAACTGTATCTCCCGATTTTCAGTATTTTGAAGGTTTTAGCTATATTGATTGACTGTACTACCCGTAATTGCAGTCACGAAACTTCTCCACATAAAATTATCAACATAGGTCCATGTTTTGGTAAAGCCCCCATATAAGAGTATCTCCCAATTTTCGGTATTTTGAAGGTTTTAGCTGTATTGTTTGACGGCACTGACGACATTGTGACATCTTAAGTTCCCTGCAGACACAAAACTTTTTCACTAGAAATTGTCAATATAGGTCCACACTTTGACATACCCCAATATAAAGGTAGCACCTGACTGAACAATTTTTTTAGATCAGATTAGAAAATTTAGGCATCGAAAAATTGTTGCACACAAAAATTTGGAGATTAAAGGAAACTAATTTTCCTTTTTAGTTAAGAATATTTTATGGTGGAGGGTACAAAAAGTTCGGCCCGGCCGAACTTATCGTCTTTTCACTTGTTTAGATTAGATTAGGTAATTAGAAATTTCTGGTATAAGTGGTACAAAAATTTTTGCACCTAAAATTGTGGACAGGAGAGGAAATAATTATTCTCTTTTAGTTAAAAATATTTTTTTAGTGGAGAGTATAAAAACTTCATCCCGGCCGAACTTAATGACTTTTTTTTTTGTTTTTTTTTTAACAATTTGGTTTGAAGTGAGTTGTGGTTAAATTGATTCGTCCCGACGCATTGTTGTTCTTGTCTGTAATACAAATTTTATTCAAGATTCCCGAATCGCTCGGAAAATGTACATAATGCAATTTAATAAAATCCCACCTTACGTCATGTAAACAATACCACACATTGTCAACCATTGTCGGCTTTTACATTAATTACAACAATACAATAACAAAACTTACTTGAAGGAGGGTGAATAAATAGCCACACTCAAATAAACAATGGAGACACAGGAAAGGACCATGGTCAATTGGCAGAGGCATATAGCGCGGCATATCCTTTTATCCTGTTCGGGTATAAGGCGTGGTTTATCCTTGCGGCGACCCATCTTAAGTTAAAGTGTTTGCAGGTTTTGTTTGTGTTTTAAGGTGTGGGAGTTATAAAGTTTATTTTATAGTCGTTTGCGTTGGGCTTGAATGACTTAACAGGTTGTGGGTGTTCGTTCGATTGCTTTATATTTTGTGTTGCGGTTATTCTGGGAAATTTGTGCTGTGTTAGATAATATTTCCTTTTTAAAGTGGGAATTGTGTTTATATTTTCAATTTCATTTAATTTTTGTTAGTATTTTAAAATACGCAAATAGTAGTTGCTCAGGGTAATTGGCTGGTTAGGTGGGTAGTTGGTATTGTTTTCGGCTAGGCACCAAAGGAGAAAACGTTGATAGTCTGAATTATCATCGATCTGAACGACGTTTGCTATATAATTTCCCTAAATATTTACGACTTGTTGAACTTTGATTTTGATTTTTGTAATGAAAATTAATTACACTAACACACTTGCAATAACGATTTAATAATTTAAGCACTTTTTTCAATAATACAAAAACTTGGCCACATTTTAATCGAAAAGCTATAACATATAAATTCGTTTTTGTCGTTTATATTTTTATTATATTCTCTTTACTCTTTTTTAAAATTTGTGGAATTTTCAATATTTTTGTTTAGTTAAAATTGTCTTTTATTTTTTCACAATGCAAACTTTGGGTGAGGGCGAAGAAAAAATATATAAAATCAACACAAGAAATGTGTGTGTATGTATGCGTTTCTGAATGAATGTTAATGATTGCCCGTGCGCGGTGCTACTACTGCTTTCTGTGCGTTGGTCTGGCAAACTAATTCACAGGACAAAGGACATTCAATGTTAATAGCTTGGCAAGTAAAGCTTTTTTGTTTGTAGTAGCTTTTATTTGTTATTGCTCTCAGCGTTATTAATACTTTCCTTCACACTTCTATTGCCATTGTTATGACGTTATCCTGTGTCTTTGTTGCTTTTCAAGGGACTTCTGTCATTTCATGTTGTTTTGATGTATATGCGCATGTCAGTATTGAAATATCCCGGTATTAATTTCTGAATTCTCTGTAATAGAGATGATACCGGGAGAATATGCAACATGCCTGCGAGAGAGATAAAGTTATTTGTGTTAATAGGACAAATCTTTATTTATAAAATAGGTCAGACAAGTAATTTTGTTTCACAATAAAGACATCCTGGAATATTCAAGAATGATGCAAATGTACAGCGGTAATCAATAAATTTGCATCAAAATTGTACGTTTTAGAAAAATGTATCTAAAATATTCGTTTGAAAATTTGGTTTTGCAATTTTTTTATAGTTTAATGCTTTAAAAATAAGAAAATAAATCGTCTGTTCCGTCGGAAAAGGTCGTAAGTCCCTCTTAATAAATTTTTCAGGAGGAAGAAAAAACATTCCAGCGCTTTCTGTATTAAAGATTTTATTATGGTGGTAAAGGCAGTATTTTTCGTGTATTTATTCCGCTTCAATACCTGTACTTTGTTTGATAAAGTTCCGTCGCGTTTGGAAGATAATTGGATGTCTTTGGACTTACGACCTTCTCCTTGTACAGTTTTGCATTTTTGTTGGGACTTACGACCTTTTCCTACAATTTACGGCCGTTTTTAAAATAAAATATTTATACTTTACAAAACAATGTGGAAACGGTATTATAAGTCTGTTTTGTCCAATATTCGTGTAACAACGCGAAGTATTCGTCGTAGACCCCCTCCCCTTGCCATTTTTTCATATCTTGACGGGATAAAGCGATCTAGCTATGTGTGTCCGTCCATCCATTAACAATTTTAATAAAACTCCAGGCCTCAATTTTGGACCGATCGTCACGAAATTTTGTGGAGAGGTCGGGTTCCGACCAGAAGTGACCCCATCAGATGTTGGTTATGATCGAAAGGTGTGAAATGGACCAAACACACATTTTTACCCGACTTTGCAGCAGTCCTGTAGATCGCAGTAATATTCCGATCGGAGCGAAATTTTAACCAGTAAGGAAAGGATCATAGTCGGGCGGGGCCGACTATATGATACCCTACACCACTGTGAATATGTAAAATATAGGAGATATGTATCAATTTGAACTGATTTATATACATATATATACACATCCCAAATTTCATCAAAATTAGACAGAGCGGGCGAAAATATACATAGGAGCTATATCCAAATCTGAACCGATTTCGATATAAGTTGTTACACTTATTTCTAGACTAAATTCAGTCACACATTCCAAATTTCATCAAAATTGCACGTAAATAGCGTGTTTTCAGCAAATACGTCAAATCGGCCGAAAATATATTTGGGAGCTATATCCAAATATGAACCGATTTCGATGTAGTTTGGGACATTTATTTTGAGACCGAATTCAGAGCAGGCGAAAATATACATAGGAGCTATATCCAAATCTGAACCGATTTCGATATAAGTTGTTACACTTATTTCTAGACTAAATTCAGTCACACATTCCAAATTTCATCAAAATTGCACGTAAATAGCGTGTTTTCAGCAAATACGTCAAATCGGCCGAAAATATATTTGGGAGCTATATCCAAATCTGAATCGATTTCGATATAATTTGGTACATTTATTTATAGACCTAATAAATTTAAATGTCAAATTATAGCTACATCGGTCTGAAAATGTAGCTACAAACGTCAAAACACCGCAAATCGGGGGTACGTTATATGGGGGCTATACCAAAACGTGGACCTATGTCCACAAATTTGGTTATATAAGTTTATTGACACTTAAGAACCCTAAGTGTCAAAATATAGCTAAATCGGTCTGAAAATGTAGCTAAAACTGTCAAAATACCGTAAATCGGGGGGTACCGTTATATGGGGGCTATACCGAAACGTGGACCTATGTCCACAACTTTTGTTATATAAGTTTATTGACATTTAAGAACCCTAAATGTCAAATTATAGCTACATCGATCTGAAAATGTAGCTAAAAACGTCAAAATACCGCAAATCGGAGGGTACCGTTATATGGGGGCTATACCAAAACGTGGACCTATGTCCACAACTTTTGTTATATAAGTTTATTGACACTTAAGAACCCTAAATGTCAAATTATAGCTATATCGGTCTGAAAATGTAGCTAAAAACATCAAAACACCGTAAATCGGGGGGCACCGTTATATGGGGGCTATACCAAAACGTGGACCTATGTCCACAAGTTTTGTTATATATGTTTATTGACACTTAAGAACCCTAAATGTCAAATTATAGCCAAATCGGTCTGAAAATGTAGCTGAAAACGTCAAAATACCGTAAATCGGGGGGTACCGTTATATGGGGGCTATACCAAAACGTGGACCGATATATCCCATCTTCGAACTTGATCTTCCGACGGCTAAAAAAATGGTATTCCCCAATTTTCAGCGAAATCGGTCAACAAATGCGACCTGTATGTTGCGAACGGACGGACGGACGGACATGCATAAATCGACTCAGAAAGTGATTCTATGTATATCCCTAGAAGGAACTATGGGTCTATCTCGCTTCCTTTTGTATGTTACATACAAATGCACTAACACATAATACCCCTTACCACATAGTGGTGTAGGGTATAAAAATGATTTGAGTTTAAGACAAAGAATAAGCTTGCAATTTAACATAGTGATGAGATAATTATTAGGGGGTTTAAGGGACCAAAACTTTTGGGTGAAATCTTATATATAAAAGACAATGTGTGTAGGGACGTAGCCAGGATTTCATTTCGGGGGGGCCCACCTGACCAAAATTTTGAAAGTTCATGTTAGCGAATTTTTATACCCTCCACCATAGGATGGGGGTATATTAAGTTTCTACATCGATATAGCCATGTCCGTCCGTCTGTCCGTCTGTCCGTCTGTGGAAATCACTCTAGCGTCCGAACGGATTGACGTATGTTGATGAAATTTTGGGAAAATATGTTATATTTACGTAGGACTTTTGGTATTGAAAGCGGGCTATGTAGGTCCACGCTTTCGTATAGCCCCCATACAAAATGACGCGTGACGCGTCGTCGTTTTAAGGAATTTTTAAGATATTTGGCCCATTTTACCACCGAATTGGTTGCAATTTGGCACTTTGTGTCTCCAGAGGCCAAAAAATATTCCTACCAAAGTTGGGTTATATAGGTCCACGTTTTGGTATAGCCCCCATATAAGGCCCCATATAAAGTACGCGTCATTTTAATATATTTTGAATGTATTAGACCCATTTGACCACAGAATTGGTTGTAATTTGGTATTTTGTGTCTCCAGAGGCCAAAAAATATTCCTACCAAAGTTGGGTTATATAGGTCCACGTTTTGGTATAGCCCCCATATAAGGCCCCATATAAAGTACGCGTCATTTTAATATATTTTGAATGTATTAGACCCATTTGACCACAGAATTGGTTGTAATTTGGTATTTTGTGTCTCCAGAGGCCAAAAAATATTCCTACCAAAGTTGGGTTATATAGGTCCACGTTTTGGTATAGCGCCCATATAAGGCCCCATATAAAGTACGCGTCATTTTAATATATTTTGAATGTATTAGACCCATTTGACCAAAGAATCGGTTGTAACTTTGTATTTCCAGAGGCTAAGAAACATTTCTACCATAAAATGTTTATATAGGTCCACGTGTTGATATAGCCCCCATAATACAATATCTCCCGATTTTCGATATTTTGAACGTTTTAGCCTCATTATCACACCGATATGGCTGAAATTTGGTATTTACTCTTTATTTGGCGGATAAAACTGTCCCCCAGAAATATATAGGTATAGGCCCACGTCATCATATAGCCCCAATAAAACGGTACCTTCCGAATTTCGGTATTTTGAAGGTAGTGGCCACATTAATCCACCGAAATGGCTGAAATTTGTGGTGGAGGGTATAAAAAGTTCGGCCCGACCGAACTTAACGCTTTTCTTACTTGTTTTATTTAGCAATGATGTAAACCTTATTTTAGACTTATATTACTGATGAAATCATTTTCATTATTATTTTTAATTAAAATGGCGTAAGACTTCTTGGCCAATTTCCCCTCGTCTTCAGAACTTTTTGTGGCAACATATCAGTGTTAATATATGTTCAAAACAATGGATATCAAATAACTCACAACCACAGTGAATGTTATGTAACTCAGTGATATCACTTCGGTAAGACCAAAGAAAAAGTATACAATCGGAAACCCTTAGAGATATCTTAACAAAAAACTCCAAAACACGTGTCTTCTTTTTCTTGGTGTTTTATCACGCTGCGGTGTCAGAATATGGTCAATTTTTCAATTTCGGAAATTCAGGTGTCCAATCGTTGTTATTGTCATAAAGAAGCCATTTGTAGTTATTTCCCTAAATATATTTTGGTGCCCAATCGTAGATCTTATCACAAAGAACTTCTGAAGGTCGATAGTGGTTTTCTTGGTTTTCCATCATGAAATTCTAGCGGGTATGTAAATGACAAATTCTGTCGTCCAATCGTGCATCTGTCATTGGACTAATTTTGGCGTCTAATCGTCGAACTTCACTTATAGAAATTCTGGTTTCCTATCGTAGATCTTCTCATAAATTGATCAGGAATAAGGAAAACTCTCGCAACCAGTCTTGAATTCGTTTAAAATGAAATTCTGGCGTCCAATCCAAGGTATTCATAGGCATACATTATTGTAGCAAAAATCCATAAACACAATTTTTCCCAATCTACATTTTTTATACTCTCAGCCTTTAGTCAAAATGTGCCTCATCGAAATAATTATTTTAGGACCAAAGTGTATTTGGAAGAAATCTGTTTCAGAAAACTTGGAGTCGACACAGCTATCTTCGTCCGTCTGGATGGCTGCCTTGAGAGCACGATAATTCTCGAACAGATCAACCGATTCGGTCCAAAATTCGGCTTCGTAACATTTTGTCCAAATTTTGATCACCTTTGAAGATGGACCATATCGATTCACTCTTTCGGTAACATTCCACAGAGTATTTCAAAAATGTTCAGAGAAGTGTAGTTTAAGGCTTTTCTGTATAATTTGTAAATATTCCTGTGTAAGCTTAAGACCTCAGTAGTCATGGCCTCATTTCCTGTATTCTAATAATTTAGTTATAAGTAAAAATATGAAATAAATAAAATTATAAATAAAAAGACCTCTGTGGAAACGCTTTGCTTTTTTGCAACAAGTGTTCTCGGGGTCCCTATTACTACAGTACCAGTTTTTTTCAGGGGCAAGTCCATACTTCCAGAGAAAATAGCCCGAAAGCTGTAAAGAACACCTACGGCTACCATGCGTAGTGGCTGGTACGCACGACAAATTTCGAATCGGATACTGCGTTGGTCCAAACTTTGTTTATCACAATATTTCTGCGAGCGTTATATAAAGTTTGAAGATGGTGCTTTTCGGTCTACTCCTTCTGGTATTTTCCCCAAGAATTTTAGCTAAAATTGAAAATTATACTGTGACGAACTGAAATGACTGGTGGGCGCAATATCTTTTAAAAGGAATAACTCCTAAAAAAGATCAGCTTCCAAATAGAACTATGTCGGTCCGGTAAATTCCTTCACGTACCTCCTCCGCAACAGTTCTGATCAATGATAAAATCCATATTTTGTATACGTCCGAAAATGGCTACAAAATTCTGAAAATCTCCTAATACATATGTATATTTGTGTTAAAGTATTTTGGTTGTGTAGCCGCTATTCGATCTGTCAATAGATGAAAGTTTCAGTTCCTGTCCGCAAAGCTGACTGATACTTGTAGAGATTTTGACGAAGAAGGATCTGTTTCGGATCAGTTTTTTGATTTCGTTTGTCGTCACAAAGTCCTTTGCCGAAGAAAGAGGATCATTTTAGAAATGTGCATCCATTGAAAGTACTTCCTAAAATAAAATTCTAATAGTAATCGACAGAAAAATCCTCGAAGATGGAATTCAATGTAATTTTGAAACATTGGAAATAATACGCAATAAATAAAATATAAACATTGGCCTCAAGCTTAATAATCTTGATTTTATTAACATTCGAAAAGGTAGAACAAAACATAAAAATACGACAGAAAATCCTTTTTTGTCCAATAGACATTTACTAATTTGTAGCAAGACACCAGTTTCAAATAACCTCAACGAAATTATATCATAAAAAATGGTTGATATAGTTTTTTTTGCGTGAATTTGCAACGATTTTATATATTATTGCTGTATTGCTCTTATCAAAATTTTTAAAAACAAAAGATCGCAAGAATGTTTTTTTACCCTCAGCCTTTAGGCTAAAGAGGGTATTTACACTTTGATACGGCCAAAAATGTGCCTCGTCGAAATAATGGTTTTAGACCCCAAGTATGTTTGTACGATATCCGTTTCAGACAATTTTGAGTCGATCTAGCAATGTCCGTCCGTCTGTCTGTCTGGCTGGCTGGTGCGCACGATAACTCTCGAACGGATCAATCGATTCGGTTCAAATTTTGGGTATCGAAATATTTTGTCCAGATTTGATTTAAGTTCGAAGATGGGCCATATCGGTCCACTCCTTCAGGTACCTCCCCCAGAAAAGTTCAAAAATGTTCGGAAAAATTGTCCGCACGATAACTCTTGAAGGGAGTAACCGAATTAGTCCATACTTTGCACATCGTGACATTTCTACCAGACATAGATGAGGTTCCAATATGGACCCTATTGGTTCACTCTTTCGGGTACCTCCCACACAAAATTTTGCTTAAGTGCAGTTTAAGACCTGCTCTCGAATCGCTTTGATTTTTGTTGCAACCACTTGTATTCACTACCCCCATTACGACGATATAATTTTTTTCAGGAGCAAGTCCACACATCCTCAGAAATCAGCACGAAAACTGCAAACAACCCATATAATACCATGTGTCGTAGTTGGAGTGCACGATAACTTTCGAACGGATCAACATATTTGGTTAAAATTTTGGGTCTTTCAATATTTTGTCCAAACTTAGTTTAAATTCGAAGATAGACCATATCGGTCTACTCCTTTCGGTACCTCCCCCACAAAGGTTCAAAATTTTTCGCCAAGATTGTGGGCATGATAACTCTAGGAGGGAATAACCGAATTGAGCCAAACTTTGCTATTGGTAATATTACTTTCAGGCATAGATCGAGTTTTAATATGGATTATATCGGTCCACTCATTTGAGTAGCTCCTACACAAAATTTGGAAAAAGTATAGTTTAACAACTCCTCTCTGATCTTATTAATTTGTGACGCAGCAGGTTGCACTTGCGGCCCCTGTTACGACGTTGTAATTTTTTTTTCGTGGGAAAGTCCATACTTCCTGAGATAATGACCCAAAAAGGTCCAGAAAATCCTACCGGCACCACCTAAACTGGCTAATGTGTAAAATAACCCTTTAAGAGAGAAATCGAAAATTGTAATATATTTAAATTCAGAAAATTAAATACAATATATTTAATTATATAGTCTGTAAGGAAAATATCCATAGACTAATAAAGAAAAAAAAAAAAAATATTTCCTACAGATTTGTATTAGGTCCGAATATGTACTACATCGGATCACTCCTATGGGTACACCCTAACCAAAGTTTGGAAAAAATGCACTCGTCTTGGATCATTCTAAATTTGTTGCAACATGTAGTTTTTTGCGGCCCTTTCCATCCTGGAAAATTTTCGCAACAGCTAAAAAACCTACAGAAGTATTGTGTTAACTTTTTTTCTTCGGGTACGCGGCTGAAGGTATATCTTTGTCGGCCCAGCTGACTGATACTTTCTTACTTGTTCTAGATGTTGTTTATGAGCCAACGTATTGGACGTAATAAGCAACAAACGTTCAATAAATACAAATAAACGTATTGTTCTGAACTCAGTAACACTCACAGTCAGCCTAAAATTACGATTAAACGCTTAAAAACGTTTTAAAACTTAACAACAACTAAGCAGAAAATTGCTCAAAATGCCTAACTTTTTAATTATTTTTATATTTTCCAATATGCTGAACAATAAGTATACCAATGTAGTTAAATAATTCTCTGTAATACGTCCTCCAAATACTTGAAAAATTTAAAACAGTTTAAAATTTTACTCAAAAATTAAAAAATGTGTAACATAAGCTAATATGCTATGGGAACGAAAATCATTTCGGGGCCCGGGGCCCCCCCCTGGCTACGTCGGTGAATGTGTGTATGTTTCTATGTTCCGCATAGACTCAAAAACGGCTGAACCGATTTTTTTTTTTTAAATTTCAGAGAATATACAAAGAACAACCGGAGTGAAAATAGGCTCTATTTTTTAATTTGGAAGGGGGCGGGGGCAGGCCCCATTTTTTAAAAACGCTTTTTTGCAAAAGTTATGAAAATATCGGTCAGAAAATTAATTTGCGAGGCAACTGTTGTTGAATCTCCGACCCTAAGTACTTATTCCATGTAATTTTCAGATAATGCACAGGGATGTCCCTTGGTGGAAGTAGGCTATATATTTTGTTGAATTTCGAAGGAGCGGGTTACACCTGTGCCCTATTTTTTAAATGCGCTATATACATTTATAAAACTTACGAACGACTCGGTTTCCCCAATCCTGGCTACATATTTTAGTAATAAGACCCGACCACTCCTACTTTCTTAAATATGTTACAAATCAATGGAAATGCCAGATGTTATGCATAACGAAGCTTTAATCTTATTGGAAAGCAAGTGTTTAGATTAGAAGGCAACATATCGATAGCTATAGTTTCATCAGGTATATAATATACATTTTAAGAAGATGGACAGAGTCGGCATGCCTCAAGTCATCAGTTATTTGGCGGTATGTTAAAATTGCATATCGACACCAACATTTCTGAAGATTTTTATACCCTCCACCATAATATGGAGGGTATAATTAAATTTGTCATTCAGTTTGTAACATATTGATATATTCAGCGGAGACCCTATAAATTATATATATTTTTGATCAAAGTAAAATTCTAAGTCGGTATAACCATGACCGTCTGTCCGTCTTTTGAAATTAAGATACAGCTCGCGATTTTAAAGATAGAAGTTTCTATTACTTCTAGGATGTTTGGTATTGACGCTATCATATAGCCCCCATAGAACGGTACCTCCCGATTTCCGGTATTTTGAAGGTGTGGCCTCAATATTCCTCAGAAATGGCTGAAATTTGTTATTTATTCTTCGTTTGGGGTTTTTTGTTTTTGTCTGCAAACCATGTAGAATCTTCAGCATGTAATGTCTTCCTGGGTTTAGGAAGTTTATCATTAGAGCTTTCAGAATCACCACACCATTGTCTAATTCCATTCCAAAATTTATACTGCTCTTTGTTAGCAAAAACCATGATGTCTTCATAGTTTAATAACATTTCAATCAATTTTTATTTTAGAATCATTTAATAATTCTTTATTCAATACAAACTAATCTAGTTATGTGAATAAATGTCCCTAGAGAAACCACAAATTACCAGTTAATAAAGTTAAGTAATATATACGACAGTAAAACAGTAAAAATCTTGTTTCTTTTACAATTTTTTCAATATATGATGTATTTAAACACATACAGCATCCCAATTTGTATCAATGAAAAGGCCAGAAGTCCATCTTTCATAATCAGTTCGTTGCAATATAGAAATTATCACATTTTTGTTCAAAAGTTTGGTCCAAAGGCTCTTCCAAATATCATCCGATTATCATCCAAAGGTGTAGGCTAGTTCCTTACATTGTACCCCAACCATGGATGACGTTAAACATTATATCTGAACTACATTAGCTGAAGTATTTTTTTAAAGTATACATTTTCCTGTGGACTTACGACGTTTTCGTACTCAAATTTGTACGTTTTGTGGACTTACAACCTTTTCCGACAAGGGCAAAACATGTAGAAAAACGCGACATATTACCATTTTCTTTTCGAGACCCAGACTTCTAACTTTTGCTAATAAACAATATAAATGCACACTAGACTCTGAATTTGTAAACTGAAATGTGAAGAAATTTCCATTATTTCGTAGTTTCTGACTCTTGCGCCCACGTTCATGCTTCTCCCCTATGACCCCCCACCCCACCGGTGAAGTACATATGACTGATATCAGTTTAAAAATTTTACTCACTTTTGATTTGAATCATATAAAACTTATATTTTACAAAATATTGGAAATTTTTGCATGCGATTTGGGTCAGTTGCATATTTTTTGACCATTAAATTTTAAGGCGTGTTATGTATTTTTACATTTTTTGTTACGGTGCTCTTGAAGGAGCTTTAAATTGAAGGTGCTTACACCTGGGAAGTTTTTGCGGATTCTGAAACTACAATGTTCATAGATGAAAAAAGTCTAAAAAAAATCGCCGGAGCGCTTTTTAAATAAATCGCGATTCTTGTCGGCATATTTTGGGGTTTTTTAGGTTTTCACGATTTTGCTTGGAAACCGCAAGTCCTATCGAAATGGGACATTATTTTATAAGGTAGCGATACAGTCAATGCATTGTCCCAATTTGAACTTCTATATCTCAATAACGGTAAAACCTGCGAAAGGTCAATCTTGTAGAGAATTTCCATAGCTACAACATTTTCTTTAGTACCATGTCGATATAACTTGTGATATCCAAGCAAAATCGTGAAAACCTAAAAACCCCTAAAAATGTCAACTTGAATCACGATTTATTTAAAAAGCGCTCCGGCGATATTTTTGGTTTTTGATTTTTTTCATCTATGAACATTGTAGTTTCAGAATCCGCAAAAACTTCGCAGGTGTCAGCATCTTCCATTAAAAGTTTCTTCAAGAATAAATAAATTTAAATAAGAATAAAATGTAAAGGACGTTTGTTTTCATTCCAAAAATTGGTAATATAGGAAGAAAAATGGAGTTTCTTCACAATAGAATCCATTTTTGCCCTAAGGCGTTTTTCCGGGACATTGGCTTTATTATCTCGGATTCAGTAATAATTACGTAATTTGTTGTTAAAAAAATATTAAAAAGAGGCTGGCCTTTAATTTAATGCATAATACATAAATAAATAGCTAACCGTTTCAAAGATATGTATCGCTAAATTCGCCAAATAGCCAAAAATTGAGCTTTTCATAACCTCGAGGCCCCAGTGGCACGTCAATGCATACCATTGCACCACGGTGACGTGGACCTATACTGATAATTATTTTCTGGAACATTTTATAACCCCATGAACGACTAAATAAGAAATTTCAGTCATTTTGGTGGAATAGTGACGTCACATCCTTCAAATTCGGGAGTTAGCGTTTTATGGGGGCTATATCAGTCGGAAAGGGTTTTACTTCCAACGTAGACTAAATACCAAATCTCAGCCATTTCGGTGAGTTGTTGGGAACACAACCTTCAAAATACCGAAAATCGAGAGATACTGTTCTATGGGGACTATATGAAGGCGTGGACCTATACCGACAAATTTCATATGGAAAACTGTATACCTCAAATTAGGACTGAATACTAAATTTCAGCAATTTCGGAGGATTAGTGAGGCCACAACCATAAAAATACCGCAAATCGGGTTGTACCGTTCTATGGGGGCTTTTTGAAGGCTTATACCCACACCAACGAAATTCTGGGGGAAAGTTTTATATCCTCCTCAAAGAAGACTAAGCACCAAATGTCAGGCTTTTTAATTAAGCTAAAACCTTAAAATACCGAAAATCGGGAGGTACCGTTCTATGGGGGCATTATGAAGGCGTGAACCTGTACCGACAACTTTCGGGGGGAAAGTTTCGTACCCCCAACGAAGAATACATACCAAATTTCAATCATTTCGGTGGAATATTAAGGCTACAACCTTCAAAATACCGAAATTCGGGAGGTACCGTTCTATGGGGGCTTTATGAAGGCTTATACCCACACCAGCAAAATTTTGGGGGAAAGTTTTATATCCTCCTCAACGAAAACTAACTACCAAATTTCGGCCATTTCGGTGTGATAATTAAGCTAAAACCTCAAAATACCGAAAATCGGGTGGTACCGTTCTATCGGGCTATATCAAAACGTGGACCGATATAGCCCATTTGCAATACCAAATATCCTAGGAGTACATAATAGAAATTTCTACACCAAATTACAAAGCTCTATCTTAAAAATTGCGAGCTGCATCTTGATTTCAACAGACGGACGGACATGGTTATATCGACTTAGAACTTTACCCTGATCAATAATATATATATACTTTATAGGGTATCCGATGAATATTTTGATGTGTTACAAACGGAATGACAAATTTAATTATACCCTCCATATTATGGTGGAGGATATAAAAATGTACTTAAGATCTCAATAAGCAACTTTCCAGAACATATGAATATTCTAGGAATTTTAATTTAGAACACTTTGACGATTTTTGATGATTTTCCAATACTAATTGACAATTTTACGACTTTTATGACGATTTTTGGCTAAAAACTGTTTGCATATTCTGCATATTTTGTTTGCATTTTTTGTGCATATCCAAAATATGCAAAAACACAAAATATTACCCGTTTTTGAATTCAGTTTCCTTTATTATTAAAAAATATGCAAATATGCAAAATCCGATGTCTACTAATAGCGCACAGCGGAATTTTATGCACTGGGCATATTTTTGGCTTCTGATTAAATTGCAATCGAAACATATAACATATGGAAAATTATCCAAAATGCAACAAATATTTCAATTATTGGTACAAAAATGTTTAGTGTACAATATTTCTGTTTAAAATTCCCTACAGACATGTCAATAAAATAGGGAAATCTATAACCACAGCCACAATCTTCAAAAATACCGAAAATCGGGAGGTGTCTTTCAATGGCTATATGTAGGCCTGGACCTATACCGACACATTTCAGTTGGAAAGGAAGACTTAATACCAAATTTCATCCATTTTGGAGGGATATTGAGGTCAAAACCTTAAAAATACCGAACATCGGGAGGTACTGTTGTATGGGAGCTGTATGAAGACGTGGACCTATACCGACAAATTTCAGGTCGAAAGTTGTATACCCCCAACGAAGACTAAATACAAACTTGCACTCATTTCGATGAAATATTGAGGATTCCGCTGTCTACTAATAAATACCAAAGAGAAATAACAATTTGCCAAAACAACGGTAAAATGTACTTTTTTGTAATTGTTCAATCACGGTACCATTTTTTGATTGACTATTTTCGAATGTTTTAACAAACCAACAAGAACATTAACTAATCTAATTAATAATTAAAACATGTGAGTCTTTTTACAGTGTTTTATTTACTAAAATTTATTAGGGAAAATTGGCATTGTTATGGAGTAAAATATTAAAGCAACGACTTTGGATAAGGCCTCCCCATTTTGGAAAATAAATAATAACAATAAGTACGAGCAGCGTTAAGGTCGGCCGGGCCGAACTTTTTATACTTTTCACCACCAACTATTCGTTTATGATAATATCTTAAATAATGAAAATTACTTTATATTGATAATTTTCTGCGTTGAAGTCGAATGTCCACTTCAGAAAGAAAATGTACTACAACCCTTCAAAAAAGCTCCCAAGGAGCGGCAGCGTTTTCCTTTCCAACGCATGGACCAATATTTACAATTTTTCGAATTGAGATTTTGTATCCTCTGATAACACACACGACCAAATTACAGCACTTTCGGTTCAATGGGATTTCGATGGGATATTGCAGCCAAAACCTCCAAAATAGCAAAAGTTGGGAGGGACCATGTCAGCCATTTCGGACATAACTTTCAAAATCCTGAAAATCGGGAGGTAAGCTTCTATAGAGGCTATATGAATAATTCGCCTGGGAATTATGTTATACCCCCTCGAAGACGTGGACCTATACTAATAATTCTCCTCTGGAATATGTTATACCCCCTCGAAGATGTGGACATAAGTGATAATTATCTTCGGGAATATGTTATACAGCAACATTGTCGGCAGTAACCTTTTATAGGTATTATACCAAACTGTGGACCTATGTAATGTAGGCTTACATAGGGATACATTTTTTCACGCAAATTGCAAATACGAGCTATTTGATTAGAAAAAATAGCTAAAATCGTGATATACTGTGATATGGGGTAATACAAAAATGGGACGCCAATTTTTAGTAGACATATTTTTTGTCCTCTTTCAACCTTAAATGACGAATAATTGATATTTTTATATGTAAAATAATATAAAATCCTCAAAATGAATGCCGAACATATATCACGGTGCGCATGAACACACTTTAAATGGAAGGTGCTTACACATGTGAAGTTTTTCGTATTTTGTAACTATTTTTAGCGATTTTTAAATAAATCGCGAGTAAAGATCACATTTTTAGGGTTTTTTAGAGTTTCACAACAACCTGGGAAAAAATCATAACGGTCAATCTTGTAGAAAATTTTCACAGCTAAAACATTTTATTTAGTTGCATTCCGATAAGACCTGCCGTTTTCAAGCAATATCGTGAAAACCAAAAAAGCCCCAAAAATGTGACCTTTGACCGCGATGTATTTAAAAATCTCTTCAGCGACTTTTCTGTTTTTGTACTTTTTTCATCTGTAAACATTGCTGTTTCAGTATCTGCAAAAACTTCCAGGTGTAAGCGGGTTTCATTTAAAGTTAGTTAAGGCACACCGTGCATGCCATTGTTTTATAAGGAGGCTATACATTCAGTGCATTGTCCCAATTTCAACTTCTATATCTGAAAGGAACAAGTAATGAAAGTCAATTTTGTAGAGAATTTTAACAGCTACATCATTTTCTTTAATCCCATTATGGTAGGACTAGCGGTTTCCAAGCAAAATCGTAAAAACTTAAAAACTCTAAAAATGTGAACTTTGATGGCGATTTATTTAAAAACCACTCTGGTGATTTTTTTGTTTCTTTCCTTTTCTCATCTATAATCGTTACTATTTCAGAATCCGCAACAACTTCACAAGTGTAAGCATTTTCCATTTAAAGTTGGTTCAGGCGCACGGTAATGTAACTCTTTTATGGGAGCTATATAAAAACTTGCATCTATGTACGTACATCAGCAATGGGCACCACTACCCTGCAAACATTTGGAAGATTGTTGGACTATTTTTTGATCAGATTATTCTTCTGCGCTTCTTTCCGGGATCTTTTAGCGAATTTTTATATAAAATTCACCCAAGCGAATAATTTGCCATTGGTAAACGATTCTCTACAATTATTGTTTATTATCAATCGCTACATCGAATCTTCTGCTATGCATCTCGGCGATCTTTCCCCGAATTTGTATTATGTTTCGCTTGTTGTCAGTGCAGGCGAATAATATATTATTCTTCCGAACCCCAATCACGCGATTGTTACTAAACTATTTGATTTGGTTCCATATAATTGTAAAATACATATTCTACATAACTTTGATACAAATGGCACGTATAATACTATGAGTATTAAAAAACACAACACATGTCCGGGTTTTGCCAAGTGAAATGAAGATAGTGAATGGAACCAGTATACAAGCACTACAACATAAAGAATAATTAAAAATTATAACAAATTATAGAAAAGTAAACAAAAAAGGTAAAAATCAAAATCAAGAAACAAAGAAGAATGAAAAATAAATTTCTTTTAATTTTTTCTTTATATTTTTTTCTTCTTAAGATCTTCGTCAGCGATTCTCGTCAGCATTGCATAAACACTTACTTTAGGTTTGTGATACGCGGAAGATTTTTAGGCGATATCACCTGCGACAAATTAATCGCCCAGGTGAATCGCGAATAGAAAATGTTTGCAGGGATGGAAGCACGTGATGTTGAATGTATAAAAAAGTATTAAAATATTTGAGATTTTGTGGATAGAATAATGCTAAAATAACAATTGTAAAATGCTAAATGGAAATTTTACGGCTAAATGCAAAAAATAATGCTAAAATTAGCTGCTAAAATGGTCACAATGATGCCGTGACGTTAGGTTGAAATTTTATGAGCGTTTGAAAAACAACCGTTCATTGTGGGGTAGAATTGGTTGAACTGTATTACCAACATTTTTACTCTGGTGTGTTACATAAAAACAGGGTGGTGTGTTATATAAAACAGGGTGATACTCATCCTTGGTGATGAAGTTAATGCGTACAGTTCTTAATATGGTTTTGATGGTACAGTACATATTTTAGGTTTCATTTCTACCGCTAGGTGGAGGTAATTACTGCCAACAAAATGTATACACCCAGCAAACCAAACGTACCGACATCGAAAATCGAAATCGTCAAATCCGAAATCGTAACGATATCTTAACGAAAGTTGTATGAAGTGGTTGACATAATTTCGGAACGAAATTCGGTTTGTGATTTTTTCCTCCGAATTTTCGTACAGATTTCTGAAAGATTTCGGAATAATGTCATATAAAAATCTGATGTACCTTCCGAATCTTCGTAAAAATTTCTGAACGATTTTGGAATAATGTCGTATGAATATCGAAGGAAAAAAATTTTCTCTGTCGTCTCTTTTTTATTGATTAATTTTTCTTTGTTATGTTTTTTATTGGAAGATTGTAATTTCAAGCGTATCTAATGATTTTCACTGTTGTTATCATTTTGTAGTTACTCGTATAGTAGACCAATGTAAACTTGAATTATTATTAGACAGCGGAATTTTATGCAACCACTATTTTTGGACACCTTTAATGTCAAATTTCGGGACTGGGCATATTTTTGGTTTCTGACTAAATTGCAATCGCAACATATCCCAGCAAAAATCCTCATTACAAACCTCCTTTCCCACCCATTATTTTAACAAGGGCATGTCGCGCGAAATATCTGGTTATTTTGTAACCACTGAACAAATTAGGTGGTAACCACTGAAATAAGTAGATACTGAGTAGATTCTGACTACTTATTTCAGTGGTTACAAAATAACCAGATATTTCGCGCGACATGCCCTTGTTAAAATAATGGGTGGGAAAGGAGGTTTGTAATGAGGATTTTTGCTGGGATGTATGACATATGCAAAATTATGCAAAATGCATAAATTTGGGATACAAATATCAACACAAATATTTTAATAATAGGTACAAATATTTTAATAATAGGTACAAAATTGTGTGTACAAGTTTTCTATTTAAAATTTTTTCCAGACAAGTCAATAAAGTAGCGAAATGTATAACCACAGCCACAACCTTCAAAAAAGGGTGTGGACCTGTGCTGAAAAATGTCTTGCTGAAAGTTGTATACCCCCAGTGAAGACTTAATACTAAATGTCAGTCATTTCGGTGGGATATTGAGCCACAACCTTCAAAATACCGAAAATAGGGAGGTAACGTTCTGTTATTTTCTCAACCTCGTATTTTAGAAATATTCGGTTTTGACTTTTTTATATCAAATGTCGTCGCTATTCTGTAAAAATTGGTAAAATGCATTGTCGTATCTCATTCACTTTTATTTTCGCAAATGCAATAAACTCGTATCTTAATTTCCAGCGAAACGGCTGAAGCTAGGGTCCTGCAATTTAGAGTGAGGATTTCTAATGGCGATTAGGTGTGTGATAAGGCAGGGTTTTTTGGAAATTTGTTCTAGAAGTGTTCGAATAGTACTAAAATGTAATTAAAATTGTACGATTTGAGTGACTTACTGGTAATCAACACAAACGGCTGGATCTAGAATCTTGAAATTTTGAGAGAGGGTTCCTATTAGGGTGTAGGTGTGTATGTGGGTTGGAAGATATGCGCCTAAAAAATATTCATCCATAACCGATTTTGACCTTCAAGATGACGTTTTATGAATTTTATATGTTTGCAATGTTTGTTCTTTATGGCATGAGCTAAATCTTTGCCCTTGGGAGTAAATCAAAATTCTTAACGGTTTGGAAGATATCAGTTTGAGAAAATTATACCTTTTGACATCAAGGCCTCAAGTCTTTGGGCGACCTTAAACGCCAAAGTGCAAGTGCTGGCGGCAAACGCCGAGACACGCATCTCCTCTTTGTTGGTCTTTTATAACGCTGCAGTGTCAAAATATGGTTAATTTGTTCATGTTGCACGGTGTTATTAATTTTATTGTTAATGCAGCAAACTCGTATCTCAATAAATGAGTTACGTGCTTAATTACTACTAATATGCATAGATGCACTCAATTCCCTAATAATTGCATTTACACTTTTACCCAAAAACCGATGTATCAAAAGATAAATAGTTTTTTATCTCTTCTGAAAAGTTGTATTTTTTAAGATACGAGGTTGAGAAAGTAGGTCATCGATATTCCTAATTCGTTTTGTTTTGTGATTAAACGAGTTTCTGTCTAATCAGATTTTCTCTACGACCATTCTAATCATATATGCATTTCCATAGGAGTACGCTGTCGAATTATTATATGTTGCATTTTTATTTAAAAATTGTATATGCGAATTTTAAAACCAGCCATTTTGTTTTTCGACAACAAACTAAAATGTTGCTTGTTATATATACTATAAACAAGTAAGCAAAGGCTATATAGTCGGACGGGGCCGATCATGTGATACCCTACACCACAACCTATAGGAATCAGCTAAGTGCAACCGCCTTGCACGCTCGATTCCCATCAAATTGTCTACGGTGACAAAATACCCCTTAGTAATGTTGGCGATATTTCCTGAGTATTTAAGCCATGAAAAACGTCTCTACAAGTGGCAACTTAGGACACGCCGTTCGGACTCGTCGATAAAAACTATGTCACATATCAATAACTTAATATGAATCCATTGATATAAGAGAAGCCTCCCTTGTCTTTACTGGGATGTTTGTGAAAAAATATATAAATTATACATTTCTAAAAAATATTCGAAAAATTGGAAAATTCACATTGATTAGCACTTTTGCAACATCTTCAAATTGTCTTTGAATATCAGGTTCCTTTTTGGAATACACCTAAAATAAATAAATAAATAAATAAATAAATAAATAAATAAATAAATAAATAAATAAATAAATAAATAAATAAATAAATAAATAAATAAATAAATAAATAAATAAATAAATAAATAAATAAATAAATAAATAAATAAATAAATAAATAAATAAATAAATAAATAAATAAATAAATAAATAAACAAATAAATAAATAAATAAATAAATAAATAAATAAATAAATAAATAAATAAATAAATAAATAAATAAATAAATAAATAAATAAATAAATAAATAAATAAATAAATAAATAAATAAATAAATAAATAAATAAATAAATAAATAAATAAATAAATAAATAAATAAATAAATAAATAAATAAATAAATAAATAAATAAATAAATAAATAAATAAATAAATAAATAAATAAATAAATAAATAAATAAATAAATAAATAAATAAATAAATAAATAAATAAATAAATAAATAAATAAATAAATAAATAAATAAATAAATAAATAAATAAATAAATAAATAAATAAATAAATAAATAAATAAATAAATAAATAAATAAATAAATAAATAAATAAATAAATAAATAAATAAATAAATAAATAAATAAATAAATAAATAAATAAATAAATAAATAAATAAATAAATAAATAAATAAATAAATAAATAAATAAATAAATAAATAAATAAATAAATAAATAAATAAATAAATAAATAAATAAATAAATAAATAAATAAATAAATAAATAAATAAATAAATAAATAAATAAATAAATAAATAAATAAATAAATAAATAAATAAATAAATAAATAAATAAATAAATAAATAAATAAATAAATAAATAAATAAATAAATAAATAAATAAATAAATAAATAAATAAATAAATAAATAAATAAATAAATAAATAAATAAATAAATAAATAAATAAATAAATAAATAAATAAATAAATAAATAAATAAATAAATAAATAAATAAATAAATAAATAAATAAATAAATAAATAAATAAATAAATAAATAAATAAATAAATAAATAAATAAATAAATAAATAAATAAATAAATAAATAAATAAATAAATAAATAAATAAATAAATAAATAAATAAATAAATAAATAAATAAATAAATAAATAAATAAATAAATAAATAAATAAATAAATAAATAAATAAATAAATAAATAAATAAATAAATAAATAAATAAATAAATAAATAAATAAATAAATAAATAAATAAATAAATAAATAAATAAATAAATAAATAAATAAATAAATAAATAAATAAATAAATAAATAAATAAATAAATAAATAAATAAATAAATAAATAAATAAATAAATAAATAAATAAATAAATAAATAAATAAATAAATAAATAAATAAATAAATAAATAAATAAATAAATAAATAAATAAATAAATAAATAAATAAATAAATAAATAAATAAATAAATAAATAAATAAATAAATAAATAAATAAATAAATAAATAAATAAATAAATAAATAAATAAATAAATAAATAAATAAATAAATAAATAAATAAATAAATAAATAAATAAATAAATAAATAAATAAATAAATAAATAAATAAATAAATAAATAAATAAATAAATAAATAAATAAATAAATAAATAAATAAATAAATAAATAAATAAATAAATAAATAAATAAATAAATAAATAAATAAATAAATAAATAAATAAATAAATAAATAAATAAATAAATAAATAAATAAATAAATAAATAAATAAATAAATAAATAAATAAATAAATAAATAAATAAATAAATAAATAAATAAATAAATAAATAAATAAATAAATAAATAAATAAATAAATAAATAAATAAATAAATAAATAAATAAATAAATAAATAAATAAATAAATAAATAAATAAATAAATAAATAAATAAATAAATAAATAAATAAATAAATAAATAAATAAATAAATAAATAAATAAATAAATAAATAAATAAATAAATAAATAAATAAATAAATAAATAAATAAATAAATAAATAAATAAATAAATAAATAAATAAATAAATAAATAAATAAATAAATAAATAAATAAATAAATAAATAAATAAATAAATAAATAAATAAATAAATAAATAAATAAATAAATAAATAAATAAATAAATAAATAAATAAATAAATAAATAAATAAATTGCAATTTGGTATATTTGATAATTGGGAAAATTGCGAGTTTATTGAAGATCGATCGCCCAAAAATTGTGACCTGTACCTCACGTATGCTTGACAATGCACGCAGTTTTATGATTTTCAGGCATTTCGGAAATAGCTCATTGTGGGCATATATTGTGATATCAAAAATATATTTTATACCGGTAGAAATAACTAACAATGAATAGAAATTCAAAAATTTGCATGCAAACAAATTTATAAATCCCAAAATTATTCATATTCAATTACACACTAAAGATGATAGTATAAGTCAGCTGCGCTAACGGTGATATACTCTCAGCCTCTGCCGTATAAAAATATATTTATTTTGTAACACGAGTTTGCTTCAAAATACATGGAATATGCAGGTATCGTAATATGGGGCTATACCAAATCAATTTTAGTAAGCCAACTTCTGAGTGTTGGAAAAGTTTGAGAATTATTTTTTCAGATTTATAATTTTAGTTGGAGCCGGCAGGGGTTTTTGGAACTTCTGGACTATTATCTCAGGAAATATGACTTATCCCGGAAAAGGGAACAGAATAGGGACCGAGAAAATAACCTTCTTCAAAAAAAAAAAAAATATTCAAATAGATCCGATACGGGTCCTCAAACTGCACTTTTCACAAATATTGTGTGGGAGGTACTCAAAGGACGGACCAATATAGTCCACATTCCAACCTAATACATGACTGGATGAAATAATACGATGTGTAAAGTTTCGACCAATCAGCAAATCCCCTTGAGAGTTATCTTGCGGACTTGCGGCGCAAGTACAACTGATTCGAGAGGACTCTTAAATTTCTCTTTTCCGAATCCCCTTTATCCTAAATCCTGAGGTATAAAATAGGTGGCGAATCGACCCCATGCTGCAATACTTGTATAAAAATCCAATTTGACAACTGAACTGAAAATTTCTCTGTCATGATAGAAATAATATGTAGCATGGGAGGAAATTGTGGTTCTCTACACAAAACCCATTATATATTAGGCAGTAGACCCGTTATCTAGCAGTCACATTATTGCAATTTGCATCAGGGGGAAGGTCAGTAGTTATTATTTCATGTGTAGGCTACTTTGCCGGTATATGCCCTCCAAGAATTAAAATATGGACCAAAAATAAAATTTGTATATTTTTCATATAAAAGTAATGGTATATATCACCCGCTAAATAATATCAAAACATCATGCAAAATTATAGGCATTTGCTTCTACCTAAACTCTTACCCCGTGAAAAATTTCGTGACTATTGAGCTATAATTGCGACCTCTAGAGAGTTAATTACTACACTACAAACAAAAAAACTGGATATATTAGGCTGTAGCTCTGTTATCTGATCACGTACATCAACGTAATCGACATCAGTGCAAAGGTCGAAAGATCGTCTTCAAAATATTACTCACGAGGAAAGAATGTGTCTTTCAGGAACAAAGATATAAGATACAAAAAATTTCTGGTCCATTTAACCCTCTAAATATTATCTGATCGGCATCTCAAATTACAAGCTACTACCTTGTCATATACTCTTACCATATTTAAAATTTCCTGTTGATCGGACTATTATTGCGATCTACAGAGCCACTACAAAATTGGATACAAATTATGTTTTGGTCTATTTCACCCCTTAAATATTTCCCGATCATCACCAATAAAAATAGGGATCTATTCTGGTCCATCATGCAAAATTTCGTGATGATCGGTCCATAATTGCGGCCTGAAGTTTGATTACAATTTATAATGGACAGACGGAGGGACGGACGGACACATCTCAAAATAGCTTTACCTCGTCGAGATATGAGTACTGGTATACCACATTGGGGGTCTCCGACGAAAATTTCGCGGTGTTACATGAATTTTTACCAAAACAAACTTATAATACCCTTTCCACATAGTGGTAAGGGTATAATGATATATCAACAAAAAACTTATGAATGAGGTTATATAATGGCAAAGTATGAAAAGTACTCAAAATAACTATCGGGAAAAGTTATCTTCTATTATATAAAACTCAAATGGCGTTCGTACGTGAATCAAAAACTCAACCAATTTACAACCGATTTGTTTCGCGTTTGTCTTTAAATGTTCGTATTTATCCAAGGAAGGATCTGGCGTATTTTATTTTTGAGATATCGCGAAAAATCCGCGGAAATTTGCAAAAAAATATTTTGAAGAAAGTAATTGTATCATAACATTTCGTTGGATGCTTTTGTTGTCGACTTGTTTATTTCCATCTTTTTAAAATTTTTTAGGGCGAAAAATCCGCTAAAATTTTCAAAAATATATTTTGAAGAAAGTTAATTGTTTCCTCACATTTCGTTGCAGGCTTTTGTTGCCGACTTGCTTATTTTCAAATTTTTAGCGAAAAGTGTATATGATGAAAAGTCAAAAAATTTAACATTGATGAAGCCAAGGTTTGCACTGTTACAATTCGCAAAATATTGCAGTGTACCACGAAATATGACCACAGTTGCATCAAACGAAGTGCCGCGTAAATGAATAAAAACACGTAAATGGTAAAAACAAGTTGAAGCAAACGAGTTTTTTACGTTGTTATTTGATTAATGGTTAAACTGTTTAAATAACGGATATCTGTCCAAAGTAAAAGTAGAAGAATAAAAATGAAGATTACACTTCTAATGTATCACATTTCAAAATTTCCCCTGCATGCCCCTTACGCATAATTTGATATGTACGAGCATCAGAGTAATCCACTGCCAAAGGCCAAAATTTAGTGCGATATTTTTTTCGAAAAACCCTATTTTTGGGGTACAGTATTTACAATATCCGTTTGATTGTGCTGGGACCCCAAGATATTTTAGTTTTTTTGACAGTCCGGATCATATAAATGATAAATCGTGAAAATCCATCCACTAGAAAGCGCGAAAACAGCAACTGCAAAAACCAAAAAATGCGCGTAAAATGTTTTTGGACATATCGCGTTTTCTGTGGATCGTTTCCTTTTCAATGAAAAAATTAAGTGGCATCGGAGCTGTACCCGATTTATCCCAAAAATAGTGTGTGATGCTACAACCACGGTTCTTGATGGATTTTATCGATATAGGTTAAGATCGATGTATTTTTTCTTGGATGATAGTGACATTGGATGCGCATAAAAAGTGTATGCACTTTGTGCAAATTATAAGCGTTATACAGTTTTTTGCACACTACGCTGCAGGTGATGCTACATCTTATCGGCCAAAGTAAATCCTGGCAAATGTGTACAAATTAAAAGAGAAGAATTCGGTGTATTTGTAAACCACATGCGCATCAAGCTATTTTGAGGATTTCGCGATTCACATGCATTTCAAAATTAACATTACCCGATAGAGTTTTATTTCAAGATTATACCCCATTAATGGAACCCAAAATATTTTTGAACTTAATCTTCCGTTAGATGTTAGCGTGTATTCGAGAAGTGAATATAATAAAAAATGTGATTTTTTGCGTAAAATTTTACTAAAATAGAATAATAACTCCGACCTATTTTTACTACATTTTCTTGAACTAACTCACAAAATAAATTTTAATAAATATTTTCTCTTACAAAAATGTTATAAATTTCCTCAAAAAATTTTTTTGTTTTTTCTATAATATGCAATCTACTAAACGGATTTGTATAGTTTTCATTTTCATTTGAATATTCGCGATGTTTAGATTACGTACATATTTTTATATATAAAAGCAAATACATTCCGATGTTAATTTTGTAACCGTAAATAACGACAAAACATCTTTTATGCGGTTGTGTTCATATTCCGGTACCACGAGTCTGAAAATTCGAAATTATCGCAATCGATGGTATATAGGTGTCAAGAATACCCACAGCGCAGTGATTGATGCTCAACTCCAAAAATACCGCTTTCGGGCGGTGTCGTTCTATGGGTGCTATGCCGAAACATGGAGCTTCGCCGAACATTTTCGGCAAGAAATGTTTGTACCTCGACCGAAGACCAAGATAAAAATTTGACACGCTTTTATTGTACAATGTGCCTAACACCAACAAAATATCGAAAATATGTAGGTATTGTTTCACAGACACTATGGGTCTATACCAACAATTTTCTACAACATAGCAGTATACATCTAATTTCCGAACCTTCAAAATACCGAAAATATGGTATTGTTCTATGGAGTCTATTTTAAAACAACGACCAATTTCTATTCGGATAATCCCGATTATACAATTACAATTTCGTGTTACTATAATTAACTTAACTAATTGTAAAAATTATTTAAATACATTTTTATTCAATTATCGAAAGCCTTCGGTTTCTGGCGGCTTTCAAAAGACTTCGTTCCCCTTGCAGACCCGTCCAAAGTCTTAGGAGCTGTATAATTTTCATTAAAAATTTTGAGAGCTTTGTCTACATTTGTACAGACGGGCAGACTGAGGCACATCGAATTGGCATTTTATGCTGATTAAAAATATCGAAAATACCACATAGCGATGTAAAAAGCAGTTATTTCTTTCATTTCGCCATTACGGCAAAAAGTCGTTCTTAAAAAAGCTTTATTTTATTGAATACTAGCAAAATGCCCGCTACTTCGTATGCGGAAAGGATATAAAAAAACAAATAAACAATATATAATATGGAAATGACAAACACTGAAAATTTGGTCGCACTAATACCAATTTTAATCAATATTTATTTCTATCTTAGTACTGTACGTACCCCTTAAGTTCGATTTTCAAAAAGATCAGCCGTATCTCACCCTTACACATTAACAGCGGGATCAACGTTGCACACCAATACACACCCTAACTCCAAAAAATAAAAATTCCAGCACTGTCCCTACACCCGAAAACAAATTGAGTACCATTAAATAATTTTCGTATACTTATGGTACTTATTTCGACGACATATCTCAGCCATACACGGACATTAATACAAAATAATTACAGTAAATTCCATAATAATTACAGTAATTCCAAATCTCAAGATTCCAGCTGTATCCGTTCGTCCAATTCCAAATTGTACCAAACTTAGTATCAAGTCGAACTCTTCGTACCCATAAGTAAGATTTTCCAAAACTACCTCAATCCTTCACTTTAGTAGTAATCTTACTTCCAAATTTCAGGATTCAAACTCTATCCCTTAAACCAAATTAAAATTGTACTAAATTAAGAACAATTTAGAATTTTCGTACCAATTTTCAAAACTTCCTCAACGCAACAGGGCTACAATAATCATACTTTCAAATTGCAGGATTCCACCGCTATCCGTTCACCTACATACAAATTGTATTAAATTTAGTACCATAAGTTTGCTTTTTCAAAACAACCTGAATCCTACTCTTCGACTGTAATCGTAATTCCAAATTTCAGGATTCCAGCTCTATTAATTCACCCGAATCCAAATTGTATCAAATTTAGTACCATTTCTTTCCCAAACAAAAATTTCAGGATTCCAGCTCTACCCGTTCACCCAAATCCATATTGTACCATATTTAGTACCATTTAGTACTTCTCGTACCCATACGTACGACTTTTTAAAATTTCCTCAATACTACACTCCTACAGTAATCCTAATTCCTAATTCCAACACTATCCGTTTACTAAAATTCAAATTGTTCCAAATTTAGTGCTTTCTGTACTCATAAGTACGAATTTCCAAAACTACCTCAATTGTACTGTCCGGCAGTAATCTTAGTTCCGTTCATCCAAATCCAAATTGTACCAAATTTAGTACCATTTGGTACTTTTCGTACCCAAAGGTACGAATTTCCAAAACTATCTCAATCCTACACCCCTACAGTAATCTTAATTCAAAACTTTAGGATTCCACCTCTATCCGTTCACCCAAATCCAAATTTATTACTGCTCGTAATCATAAATACGAACTTCCAAAACCATATCCTTATTTCAACGCCATTTCCCAACCTTGATTCCCATACCAAATTTGAAGATTCAAGCTTTATCCATTTATCCAATTGGTACCAAATTTAGAAACTTTTAGTACTTTTCGTACACTTATAGGTCGAGTTTCTAAATACCCTTTGGTACATCTTCCTAACTCTCCATCAATGACCACTCGTTCAAAATTTCAGATTTCTAGCTCTTCGCGTTTGCCTAATACAATGGATTCCATATTTAGTACACTTTAGCACTTTTCGTACCTTTCTACGACGAAGTTCCAAAAACCCCTTTACACAAAAACAAATTGTACCAAATTCTGTACAATTCGATTTTCCAAAACAACCTTAATCCTTCACTTCAACAGTAACCATAATTCCAAATAACCGGATTCCAGCGCTATCCGTGCACTCAAATCCATGTTGTACCATTTGGTACATTTCGTACCAATAAGTACTAATTTCAAAAACTACTTCCATCTCAATCTTATACTCCAACAGCAGTCTGACCGAATTCCAGGATTCCAGCTCTATCCGTTCCCCCAAATCCAAATTGTACCACAGGTAGTACCACTTAGTAATTTTCGTACCCTTACTACCTCAGTCCTACACTCCAATAGTTATCCTAATTTCAAATTTCAGGACTCAAACACTATCCGTCACCCAAATCCAAATTCTACCTCTATAGCCTACCGCGAACGGGTTGCAAATTCGAACTCTTTCCGTTTACTAAAATTCATACTTTAAATTAAAATAAATAAAATTAAAATACTTAAAATTCAGGATTCCAGTTCTATCCGTTCACCCAAATCCAAATTGTAATAAATTTAGTACCATTTAGTACTTTTCGTACACATAAAACCACCCTCATATCTCAGTCCTACACTTCACAGTAATCTTAATTCCAAATTTCAGGTTTCCAGCTACATACATACGTTCACCCAAATCCAAATTGTACTAAATTTAGTACCATTTAGTGCTTTTCGTACCCATAAGTACGAATTTTCAAAACTACCTCAATTCTACACCCCACCAGTAATCTCAATTCCAAATTTCGAGATTCCAACTATATCCGTTCACCCAAATCCCCATTGTATCAAATTTAGTATCATTTAGTACTTTTCATACACATAAGTACGAATTTCCAAAAGTTCTTCAATCCTACACTCCAACAGTAATCTCAATTCCAAATTTCGAGATTCCAACTATATCCGTTCACCCAAATCCCCATTGTATCAAATTTAGTATCATTTAGTACTTTTCATACACATAAGTACGAATTTCCAAAAGTTCTTCAATCCTACACTCCAACAGTAACCTTAATTCCGAATTTCAGGTTTCCAGCTCTTTACGTTCACCCATATCTAAATTGTACTAAATTTAGTACCATTTAGTACTTTTCGTACACATGATTGGTCATTTTCCAAACCATTTCCTTTTAGAAGGACCACTTCCCAACCTTGATTTCCATACCAAATTCCTATATTCCTGGGGCCTATTATTGATTTCATTAATTATTTAGCGATTTCTTCAAATTACAGATTTTGAAATTGAATAGTTATGACTGTACATCTCCATATACGATAAAATTCTTAATTGCAAATAAATCGTGGTAATATGCACAATTTTATTGCACTTTCATTGATTTGCAAACATTTAGTTATTACCAAAAAGTGAGGTCCATACAGTTTTTAGTTGTTGTTATTTCTGGCCGATTTCTGAATTTATTCCCCTAATGTTGTCTTCAACAGCAACTTATTTGTTCAACAAACCCAACATTATTTATTGAAAGAATTTTTGTTTTAATTTTAAATTTAGCTGATGGCCTAAGTTGCTAATGCTATTCTCCCAATTTATCTTATATTTATATAAGGTAAATTATATAAATAAATAAATAAATAAATAAATAATTTTAAATTGAAAATCAAAATTTTTACAAATGCATCGTTTGTAATCATCTTTTCTAACTGTATTTTAACGAATGAAAATCTTTTGTGCGACACCTGTTATGTGAAAACTAAATCAGGATCGGTTTGTATTTTTCGCGTAATTGATGTTTATACCATAATAACGAACTGCGACATCTGTTGCAATGGAAGATAACAAATGTCTTGTCTTTCTATTATTTAGTGGTTTACGATAAAATAAGTGCGCCTAGAAGTAAACTACAAAATTTGAAATTATGTGTGATCGTTTACGGTATCATGAAGTTATAGCATTGTTAATTTGACACATGTCTTGCAGAGGGCCAACTAAATGAATAAGTACGTAATAATAATGAAAAATAAGGATTTTTGTTGTTGTTATTTTTTTGTGGTTCCAGGACGAATTTTCTAAAACCCGGCCTTATCTCGCACATTTGCATCAACAGTGACCCACTGGTAAAATTTCAAGCTCCTAGCTTTAGCCGTTTTGGCTGGGCGTTGATGATGAGTCAGTCAGTCAGTCAGTCAGTCAGTCAATCACTTATCACCAAGCTCATTTATATATATAAGAAGATAAGTCTTTTAATCTATTTGACGCACCAAACATGCAATATATGCCCGATTGCAACAAATTTTGGAATTTGTTACGGTATTTTGCCTACAAATAAATGTCCCAAAATATATCGAAATCGGTCCAGATTTGGATGTATCTCCCCAATTTGAGGTATCTGATGCACCAACACGCTATGAATGTCCAATTTCAATGAAGTTTTTAAGTGTGAAGGATTTGGGACTATATATTAATTATATTGACATTGGTCGATATTTGTAAATTGTGTGCAGAATTTGGGCTAAAACATGTTCGAACAAATATTTTGAAAACCGTTCAGATTTCAGGTCATCCTTTTGTTAAAAAATATCACATGAGTAGAGATAAGGAATAATAATAAAATATTGAATGTCTGATTCATTATTTAAGGAAGTGTCTTTGAAGTCAGTTGAAGTCATCATTATAGTATGCGTCTACTTTTAGTTGGAGAAAATCAAGGCTAAAATTACTAAATATTATATATCTGAGAGACTTCATAGGTGGGACGGGCGAAAATGAAACAGTTACCTATATTTACTACAATCCCATAATCAGTTTTTAAACGAGTACAGTTGCGCGTCCCGATTAGAGAAAAAATTCAAAAAACCCAATTTTTCAGTTTTCAAAATGTCAGCATCCGTTTGAGATTGATGCAGTCGTTATAATAAAAAATCATACATTAGAAACTTCATCTCTGAAGTGTATTCTTTAACTTCTTCTTTGAACATTATACTCTACATTGTATTGTAAAGCCACTAATTGAAAATTGACTTAAAAAACTCGTTTCCTTCAACGATTTTTTCCTATTTTTTCATTAATATGTCCACAGCTTCCGCTCAAATTATAATTTTAAGAAATCCATTGGTAAATCGTGCTAAAACAGTTTATTTTACCTAAATGCGTTCAAAAGTTATGGTATATGACAACAATTCGCGAGTTACAATACCCCATACCTCAGTTTCAACATAAGTAAATTTTCTACAAAAAGGCCGATATACATTTGAATAATATTTACAAAAATGAATTTAAATAAATAAAAATATATTGTTTTTTTATTAATTTAATTAACTGAAATGTCACGACCTGTGATGTTATATTGAAAAACCAGTAGTATATGATCGGGCGAAAATATACACAATTGGACAAACATTTTTATGTGTGCAGCTCAATTTGGTATAGAAAAAATTTCGACAGATTATATTGAAATCGTGGTGGTGTAGGGTATCATATACTACTGGTTTTTCAATATAACATCACAGGTCGTGACATTTCAGTTCATTAAATTAATAAAAACAATATATTTTTGTTTATCTAAATTCATTTTTGTAAATATTATTCAAATGTATATATGTAATGTTGACAATGAAATGTTGTCAAAGTAAATGTTCAGAACAAACAACCATCATAATATGTCATAAATATACCATGGATAAAGCATTAGGAAATTCTGAAGAATTTTTGTGATTGAAATACTTGACAAAATTCTTGGCAAAAATGTAATTAAAATACTAACCCCCATTATTATAAGTCTTCTTTTGTTATAGTTTGGATTTACCGAACAGATTTATAGTGTTCCGGTTAACTTAAAGTTTAAAGTGATGATGGAATTTCAAGGAGGAGCTTCTTTTCATTAACTTCCATTTTTAAAATTATATTTTTAATGCCTCCAAATTAGTTTAATTTGCATTTTCAAATCCATCAGATAGTAAAAGAACACATGTAATAATGGCCCTAAGTATGACACGTTGCTTTTGATAGAACGGTTGAAATGCCGGTTAGAAAATTTCAGAAGATGGTTTGTATTTTACCACACAATATTAAACATTTCCTTACCTATTATGATACCTGTCAGCAAATATTTTACATGCTGCCACCCCATTTTGGGACAGTAAATAATTTGTTTTATTTCCCAAACAAAAGTTAATTTTTATTACACATTTTGTCAGCGAAAGCACACATACAGTTTCGGTCAAAAAAGTAACACCAGTCATTTAAGGGAAGTAATGAATAAAAAAATTGGATATTTGATACATATGTCAAGGATTCTTTACCGTGTCCAGCAAAAGAGCCCATTACCAAACTGCGGGTTTTTAGATAGTCAGAAATAATGGGTTATTTCTTAAAAATTTTACATGGCAACACTACTTACTTAACGCCTTAATAAGTAATGAGTACGTTCGTACAGAGCGTGTGTGTCTAACTACAGAACCGAATGTTTGGTGTTCAACGCTCACCGTCGGTAAACATTTTTTGTGTGCAAAATTATGAAGAGTTGTTGGGACACATGTAAGCGTTTAAACAACCCTTAATATTCGTACACGTGTAACACTGTGTAGTGTGTTTGGCTTAAAATCAAAATTCGCATTCGCAGAGAGCAAAATAAAAACATGTTCTAGAAATAGAACAAATGTTTTTGTATTTAATTGTTCAACTTCTAGGGTCCATAAAATAACTACCCAGTAAACCAATCGTACCGACATCGTAACGAAATCGGAACAAAATTCGGACGCTACGTCCGATGTCGGATCTAAAATCGTAACGGTATCTTAACGAAAGTTGTATGAAGTGGCTGCAGTGTTGCCGACAGTTTTTGATCTGAAATCGTCAAAAAAATCGTCAAATCGTCAATAAAATTTGGAAAATCGTCAAAAATCGTCAACATGTTCCAAAACTAAGTTTGAATACCGTTTAGTGCCATTTTTTCGCTGATAGTAATGGCTATGAGACTAACAACATTAGATATACAACCCACAGCAATAAATCTAACCCAATCTCACTTAAATACCGCTATAAACAGCAGCTATCACAAGGTGGGTTCCAATTGCCAGTTTTGAATAAAGTTTTGCTCAAATATCGCTTGCTCGACAATGTGACCGTCCGTGTTGTCGATCATCCTCATACGTTTTACATTTTGAATAACTGACTGACAGCTTAAAGGGGGTATAAGTAGGATGTTAATAAGGCGTACAGAAATAAGGCCGCATGAAATAACACCCCAAATTGAAAGTGGAAATTGCCCCCAAACAGATATATGGAAAACAACAACAAAACTTTTGGGGCCCATTTCATTCAGCTGTTGGGGCCAATTTGTCTTCACAACAAGTAAATCGAAAATTTGAAAATCAAATTGGGGTCTAAATAATATTGGGGTCCAATTGCTTTTTTCATTGAGGCCTTTTTGCATAAATTGGGTAAATTTTCGCAAATTATTATGAAGAAAACGAACAAAAATTAGGGTGTAATTTCATAAAATTGTTTAAAAAACTATGCGCGGAAATAACTTCTAAAATTATAACATAACATAACTACAAAAAAAAAAAATCGCGGACATAACTCCCAACGTTTTTTTCTTAATGACAAAGTTACTTTTTTGCTTTTCGAAATTATTTTCTATTGATGAAAGAACTGTTGTAAATTTTAGAGAAGAAATTAGAATATTAAAGGAATTACAATACAATACAGAAGTCTCCACAAAATCTTCCAGATTTCATAAAAGTACTTAAAAATAAAATTATATTTGAATTTGTCAGTAGCAGTTCGGACAAATTTTACCAGACTAAGGTATTCGATGAAGATATTTCGTATATAGAGTATATTAATTATTTAAATTAAAAAAAAAAAATAAATCGGGAAATTTTTATGTGTTTCCATTTTTTACAAAAGTCTGTATTTTTAAAAAAAGCAAAAACATTTTTGTAAAATTTCCCGCTATTGTTTTCAAATATATTTTCGCCTGCGGCGTTTTTCCGTTTTATAAAATTGTTTGCAATTTTTAGAAAGCTTTGTATTAAGTAAAACTATGTAAATATTTTTGTAAAAAAATCGCGCGATTTTTTCAAAAATAGTTCCGTTTGGGGTGTTATTTCATGGGACCTTATTTCTGTACGCCGTTAAAAATGCTCACGCGATGGATATAATTCCCATTTTATCTCGAAACAATCCTAAACGAAAATTTTTATCTGATATAATTCGAAGGTGAGATCAAAACCATCAAAATACTTGCATACCAGAATGTACATTAACATAGCCAATTTCATTGGAAATTGCTTAGAACATTAAAAAGGTTCATAAAATCGAGTTTGCAAAATTGTTTTCCCTTAAGTCTTTGGTGAAATTTTGGTCAAAATATTATAATATTTCATACAATTTTGGTTTACGTGAAAAATCGTCATTTTAGACCACAAAATCGCCAAATCGTCATTTTTCGATTTTGGGCCTAAAAATCTTCAAAATGACGATAAATCGTCAAATTCGGCAACACTGAGTGGCTGACATTATTTCGGATCGAAATCTCGGAGCGAAATCTGATAGATTTAAGTCAGAATTCAGAACGAATTCGGAACAAAATCCTTGGGAAATTTTGAAGTCGAATTTTTTTCTTCCAAATTTTCGTACAGATTTCTCAAGGATTTTGAAATAATGTCGTATGAAAATCGGAGATACCTTCCGAATCTTCGTAAAGATATCTGAACGATTTTGGAATAATGTCGTATTAATATCGAAGGAAAAAATTTCTCTGACGCCTCTTTTTTATTGATCAGTGTTTCTTTATCATGTTTTTTTTATAGGAAGATTGTAATTTCAAACGTTTCTAATGATTTTTCAATGTAAACTTTATGTACGAATATTTTGAGCCTATCAGCACTATCTTGAATTATTATATGTTGGATTTATACTTAAAATATTTAAAAATTGTATATGAGAATTTTATAACCATCCATTTTGTTTTTCGACAGCAAACTAAAATGAACCCAACCCCTTGCTGTTAGATATATACAAAAGGTGGTTGTTGTGGGAAGGGAAATTTGTTTCCGACATATCGGTGCGAATTCGTACCGAAATCGGAAGAAAAACATTGGAATATTCGAAGAGAATTTTACTTCCGACATTATCTCCGAAATCGGAACGTAATCTGAACGAATTCCCCTACGAAAAATCGTAACGAAATTTGCTTCCGAAATTCTTCAGATGTGTGGGACATCCGACATTTGGTTTGCTGGGTAGTTACTCAGTGCGGCATACCCTTGTTATAACCATGCGTTGGTAAGTTGATTTGAAAGTAGTTACGACCACCAATAATTACTATAAAAACCCGATATAAGGTAATGGAACTTTTTGCTGGGTAGTTTTTTCTATGACCACAAGAATACCTGGAAGAGCTATTACGGGACAATTGAACTATTTGTGAATTCATTTGATGGATATTCGATGATGACGAAGGGAATTTTACTTCCGACATTCTCTCCGAGATCGGAACGAAATTTGAACGAATTCCCCTACGAAAAATCGTATAGAAATCGTAACGAAATTTGCTTCCGAAATTCTTCAGATGTGTGGGACATCCGACATTTGGTTTGCTGGGTAGTTACTCAGTGCGGCATACCCTTGTTATAACCATGCGTTTGTAAGTTGATTTGAAAGTAGTTACGACCACCAATAATTACTATAAAACCCGATATAAGGTAATGGAACTTTTTGCTGGGTAGTTTTTTCTATGACCACAAGAATACCTGGAAGAGCTATTACGGGACAATTGAACTATTTGTGAATTAATTTGATGGATATTCGATGATGACAAAACGATTGTCAAGGTCAAAATTCGAACGAGGGAAATTCGAGCTAAATTATCCCTTGTCATGTATTCATTTACCAAAGCGAACAAAACAAGCGACGGCCTGATTGAGTTTTGTCCTTAAAATGCGCTGAACAAAACGAAATACTAATACACTGATTTTCCAACGTTTCTTCGTTTTTTTTATTGCAGCAATAATTGCGTTCTATTGAAGAGGAATCTTTCACGATTTTATATACTCTTAATATATTCTAAACTTTACTTCATATTAAATACAAAAATATTATTTGAATTACAAAAAGCTGTTATTATTTTTTGACAGATACTGTATGAACATTCATTTCTACATGTACATAAATGGTGGGCAAATTGCGAGAGACTCATGTATTTTTTACATTTTTGTGTATGAGGCCGAGCATTTCTGCCCAACAGTGATGTACATACCAAACATTTGTAGCATGTTGCTCTTTTGCATTAATGTTTGCTCTCTACTGCAAAGAGGATATTAACTGACAACATAAAACATTCTACACCTTCAATCTTTACAGTGGGATATGCAGTAAAATATATTTTTGTCATTGTTGTCCAAAAACATGAGGTGTTTTTGGGTTTATCGGAAGTCGACTTATAAGCTATATATAACGTAAGCCAAGAGGACGACAAATGGTGAAGTTGAACAACCCTGTAGCACTGATACTGATTTAAAGTTTAACCTAAAGTTAAACCTAGCTTTTTGTAAACATAACATACTTTTTATCGATTATTTTCCCTTATTCCAACCAACTACTTTTACAAGGCGATGAGCGCCTAAGTAGTCAGTATAAGTAGTAGTCAGTATAATTAAGCCACAAAGTATAGCTAAAAACAACCCAGCAAAAAAGTTTTGTAAGGGATTTTTGGCAGCCGTAACTTCTCTCAAACCCCCTTTCTTCCCCATTATTTTTACAACGGCATGTCGCACTCAGTTTGTAGTTATTTTATGACCACTAGAATAACTAGTTATTCTGTGGCCACTAGAAGTTGAAAAGTAAGGTGAAAAAAATTCTATTTTTAAAACAGTTGATGTGGAGAATTTGTTTTTAATTTCATCACACTTCTTACTTTTATTTTACTTAATTTTATTTCGCTGTCTGCCCGAGTTAAACTCACAAACCCTCTGATTTCTAGCCAAAGACACTACACACTATGCCACACACACGAATATTAAGCGTTTTTAATTAAAAAACTCGCGTGCCGACGGTGAGCGTTGAACACACAACCGTAGGATTAATAGTCGGACACACACTCACTGTGCCACCGTCGTCATTACTTAGTGAGGAGTAAAGTAAGTAGGTTTACCTTGTAAATTTTTTAAGAAGTAACCCATTACTTTTCAGATTACTTGTAATGCGAAATGAAGCTTGTTTACATTACTTTGTAAAGGGTTATGTAATGACTACCGGATCCAAATTTTTGCTGGGAAGTGAGAACGACGTTAATTTCGGCCGGTCCGAACTTGTTATACCCTCCACCACCACTGTATTGATGTAAATATGAATAATTAGTAACTATTAAGCTCCTTCTCTACATTAAGTATAATTCCTTGAAGGAAAATAATAACTTAACTGATTATAAAAACTTTATGCTTATAAGTATCTGTGTGGAGGCTGAGATTCCAAGTTACAATTCACTTCAGAAGGGTCATGGTTGTTAGACTAAACTTAATTTCTTTAATTTTATGTTTTACTATTAGAATTATTTTATATGCTTAAATAAAACAAGTAAGAAAAGTCTATAGTCGGACGGAGCCGACCATGGGATACCCTATACCACTATCCCTGGACACTTCCGTTACTACTACTTCCGTTGTTTAGCCGCTACGTTGTTGAATTTTTTTTACCAATTTCACACAAAAGTTTCAGTCCATTTAACCCGCTAAGTATTATCTGATCTTCACGTTGGTTTGTACGCTTCTTCTTCATCATAAACTCAAACTTTGTTTAAAATTTTGCGGGTTATTATTTTGACCTACAGAGCCGCTTCAAAATTGGTTAAAATTTTGTTTTTGGTCCATTTCATTCCCTGAACATTTCACGATCATCAGCAAAAACTAATCATTTCTATTCTGGTCCGAACTCAACCTCCTTAAAAAATTCGTTACAATCGGACCATAATTGCGGCCTTAAGCTTGTTTACAATTTTTAATGGACGGACACGCATCGCTAAATCGCTTTATCTCGTCGAGATATGAATTTTGGCATACCAAATAAGGGGTCTAGGACGAATATTTCGTGGTGTTACATAAACTTTGGAGAGACAATAAGTAGCATGGGATAAAAAAGTGGTTCTCTACACAGAACCCAGTAGTAGGCCCGTTATCTAGCAAACACTTTATTGCAATTTACATCAGAGGAAAGGTCAGTAGTTTTTTCGATATGTAGGCTACTTTGCGAAATATATATGTCCTCAAGGAATTAAAATATTGACCAAAAATAAAAATTTTTATATTTTTCATACAAAAGTAATGGTCCATTTCACCCGCTAAAGAATATCAGATCATCATTCAAAATTGTAGGCTTCTTTTTGGACCTACACTCTTACCCGGTGCAAAATTTTGTGACTATTGATGTATAATTGCGACTTCTAGCGAGTTTATTATTACACTACAAACAAATAACAGGGTATATTAGGCTGTAACTCTGTTATCTTGTCATGTATAGGTGTTGCATAAAATTCCGCTGTCTACATATCATTGAGCTGATATTAATCGGGGTCCTCCCATTGATATGAGAGAAGGCTCCATTGTCCCTACTGGGATGTTTGTGGAACAATTATATACAGTACATTTTAAGAAATATTCTTAAATTTGAAAATTGGCGTTGTTTAGCAATTTCTGCTACATCTTTAAATTTTGGACAATTGGACAGGTAATATGATGGGGTTCATATATAGGCGACTTTGCTGGTTAGGGATTCAAATATGGACCAAAAATAAAATGTTTTTATTTAGCATACAAAAGTAATGGTCAATTGCACCCGCTAAATAATATCAGATCATCATCAAAAATTGTAGGCATTTTCTTCGACCTAAACCACGACCTTGTCCAAAATTTCGTAACTATTGATCTATAATTGCGACCTCTAGTATGCTTTTGATTACATTACAAACAAAATACTGGATATATTACGCTGTAACTCTGTTATCTGACCACATAAATCAACATAATTGGCATTAATTGAAAGGGCAAGAGTTGTCCTTCCAAATATGTATTATTTATGTGGGCGGAATGTGTGGTCCAGGAATAAAGATATTACCGGTATATTAAAAATTTTCACAATTTTCACACAAAAGTTGTGGTCCATTTAACCCTCTAAACATCACTCGATCACCATCTCAAATTGCAAGCTTCTTCTTTGTCATATAATCTTACATTATTTAAAATTTCGAGGCGATCGGACTATAATTGCGACATACAGAGCCGCTACAAAATCGGATAAAAATTTTTTTTATGGTCCATTTCACCCGCTAAATATTTCTCGATCATCACCAATGAGAATATGGATCTATTCTGGCCTGAACCCGACCTCCATACAAAACGATCGGTCCATAATTGCGACCTGGAGCGTGTTTACAATTTATAATGGACAGACGGACGGACGGACACACATCTCAAAATCGCTTTATCTCGTCGAGATATGAAGATTGGTATACCACATTGGGGGTCTCCAACGAATATTTCGCGGTGTTACATGAATTTTCACCAAAACAAACTTATAATACCTTTTTCCACATTGTGGTATAGGGTATAAATATACCTTTCTAATATTTAAATATACATTCTTGAGTTTTGGTTTTTGTTTTATGTGTTTGGCTTTTTCTCAGGTGGTGGTTTCATTCCACATTTTCTTGTTTTATATCCATTGCCTGCTGACTGCCGACCGCTGGACTTGTTTCAGAGGGATTATTTGCAGCATTGCCTTCCTGTGCATTGAGATTACCATCTTGAAGCTCTTGTTGTTGGTGTAGCATTGGAGGTATTGGCGAAGGGAATTTACGCAATAATTCTGCCAATAACATATCAACTCTTTGCATTTGAGATACCGTACCACTGTCATCTTTGGCTGTTGTTTCCTTCTTGGCTGCTGTTTTGTTTTTATCGGCAAGCTGTTTATTTGAACTAAAGTCCCAGGTGTGTCCTTTGTTTGGATAATAACGGGAATAACTACTGGCTTCCTCAAATGCTGATTGTAAGTTTGTAACAGTTGAAAGAATGCGTGAACTTATTACATTTCCCAAATCAGGTGCTTTGTAAACTGTGCCACCAATAATATAGTAATCGGCCATTGGAGTTGCTTCATGAGGATTGTGTCTGTGTTGTTTACGAATCACATATAAAATGTGCTCATGGACGTGCAATAAAATATACTCTACACCGAGCAAATTGGTTAAATTGTCCAAACTTGAACGCTGCATACGAATTATGTCATTGTTGCTCAAATGATCATAAAATGGATTAGATTTGCGACAGCAATAATCCATGACATTTGCTGGATCCAACCAAGCCATAATTTGTATATCATGCCAAGAGACCCACAGAGGATTCTCTTGGGAAATGGTAGGAAGAATCTGTCGTCCTAGCAACATTTTTCCAATATTGATTACCTTTCTGTTTATAAAATCTCGCGAAATGAGTAAAAAATAAACAAATTCAATAGTGCCAAAATCACTCACGAAAGTTTTCAATGTAGAAAATAGCAAAACCAAGCTTTGCCTTCGTCTGCCACAAAAACAACATCCTAATACGCCTGAAGATCGGCTTAACCACCCGTGAAACTTAGCGTAATGGTTGGATGCGTGGGACTTCGGTGGACTCCTATTTTTTCAATGTATCTCTTAGGTCTAACAGTTCAACTCGAAAGAGAATTAATTAAATATCACTATAAATAGACTAAAATCTATATACTATATGTAAGGATAGTTTTTTGCGACTAACTAGTATCTATCTTCTGGAAACACAAAATTCAATTTAACAACCAATTCGGTAGGAAAATGTGACTAAAATCTATATAAATAAAAATCAAATGTCGATCGTTGGTAATGGCATCAGTTGAGAACGGCTGGACCGATTAGGTGGATAATTCTTTTTTTGAAATGATCGTCATAACCCAACATAGGTTTTTATGCAAAGAAAATTTGATCACGCCCACTTTTTTCAATTTTGACTTTTAATCTTTTCTACAAAAACTACTGAACTAATGCTCCTCAAATTGTCATGGAATGTACATGGATTGTCACCGGTGATAATAGGCTACATATTTTGTTGAATTTCGGAAGGGGCGGGGTACTTGCCCTATACACTATTTCTTTAAAAATGCTATATTTACAATAAGTACGAAGGTATGGTTTTGGAAATTATTTGGGAGATAATTGTGGTTGTGTCTCCGACTTTACCTACCAATTTGGGACCCAAAGATTTGACCACGCCCACTTTTTAAAATATGTTACATCTACAAAACTACTGAACCGAGTTTCCTGACATTTTCGGGGAATGTCCAGGGATAGCCCTCGGTGAAAATAGGATGCATATTTTCTTGGCTTTCGATGGCGAGGGGTACTTCTCCTTGCCATATTAAAAAAACGCCATATCTTTATGAATTAAATTCAAATGCCGTCATAACCCAACTTAGGTTTTTATGGAAAGAAAATTTTACCATGCCCACTTTCTTCAATTTTCAATTTATTTATTTTTTCTACTAAAACAACTAAACCTATTTTCCTGAAATTGTCAGGGAATGTACATGGATGGCCCCCGAAAACAGGCTACATATTTTATTGAATTCCTGAGGGGGCGGGATAACTCCCTATGAGATATTTTAAACCCGATATACTTGCAAAAACTACGAATGTATCGTTTTAAAAATTTATGAATTAATATACAATGTATGTACTACTTTGTAAATATGTTGTATCTGCAATACTACTGATCCGATTTGCGGCAAAAGCTCAAGGTTTTCCGTTGTTATGTATGCTTTATAAATTTCGGAGGAGGCAATCGGGTTGTGTATACCCCAGGTACATATTTGGAGCCAACATACCGGACCACACCCACTTTTTTAAATATGTTATATCTTGAAAACTGATGTCCACGCCCTCTCTTTTCAATACATTATTACATTATGTTTCCAAGACAACTGAACATAATTTCATTACATTTTCGGAAAATGTTCAGGAATGTCCCATGGTCCAAGATGCTATATATGTGTAGACGAATTTCGGGGGCTTATTGTTTTATAATCGCTATGTTTGCTAAACTTATAAGTGCATCGGCTTGCAAATTAATTTTCGATACAACGGCCATTGCGCCCCCGATCAAGAAAAACGATATATTTACATATTTCCGGCCATCAGTCATGAAAAACAAAAATATATAAGTCTCAATAAGCGAGAGAATTCGACTTAACCATTTTTTTTTAACTTTTATAGTTAGATCGCTTTAGGATAAAGACAGGGGACATGGACGATCATAAATCTTAAACAGCATCAATGGACGAAAATATCCGACAAAGTCCGTAAGAGAAAGGAAAGGTTACAGATAAATTTAAAATCCTCCTCGGTTTGACAACGGACCGAAGAAGGGAGGTAGAAAATACCTATTGAATTGTCAAGCATAAAGTCCATAAAAAGTTATCATTAAAACTCATTACGGTGGGCCAGCAACGCGGACCGGGTTCTGCTAGTCTTCAATAAAATCTTAAATTGGGTGGAACGTTACATTTCTATGAGGGCTATATAAAAATCTATACCAACTGCAGGAATGTTTTATATCCCCAACGAAGACTAAATACCAAATTTCTGCCTTTTCGGTGAGATGTTGAGGCCACAACCTTCAAAATACTGAAAATCGGAAGGTACACTCTATGGCGACTCTATGAAGACGTGAACCTATACCGAAAAATTTCAGGTGGAGAGTTGTATACCCCCAATGAAGACTTAATACCAAATTACAGCCATTTCGGAGGAATAATGAGACCACAACCTTCAGAATACCGAAAATCGGGAAATACCATTCTATGGGGGCTATATGAATCATGATGGTAAAAAATACCACCTTCCTAACGATGTAATGTAGGGTGTCACATGTGGTCAAACAACGAAGTTATCACAATAGTCGCAAATAAAATCCAACTTTTCAATTATGCGATTGCAATTATTATGACGGCTATGACAGCTTTGGTAGGGGACTTTCCAAAAGCAAAACCTGACTATGAAAGTAGAAAATCCCATCTTTACAATGATGCAAAGTAGGTGGTCAAATAACAGAGATATCGCAATAGTCGGTAATACATTTTTCGTTTTTTAAACAGGCTACAGGTCGCAATTTTGATATGATCGTTACGAAATTTTTGTGGTTAATGATGGTCCCGGAGGGGAAGAAGACTAATTATTTTAGTGATGGCCGGACAATATTCAGGCAAAAAAACTTATTTGTTGAAAAAGTCAATGTTTTATACCAAAGCAAATATCTCAGCGTCTATAAAGAATTTGCCACAAGCACAAGAAATGCCCGTCAATAGAAAAATATAAGATTTTATTTACATTGTAGAAGGTTGGTGTAGGTTTTCAAACAAGGTCAAAACTCAAATATGGAGAAGAAAGATGAAAGTCCAAAAAGAACAGAAGTGAAATTCGGTATAAGAACAAAGTTATCAACATATTTCTGGAACCCTCTTAAATGATCACCTTTTATACACAACTATGTGGAAAGGGTATTATAAGTTTGTTTTGGGAAAAATTCATGTAACACCGCGAAATATTCGTCGGAGACCCCCAATGTGGTATACCAATCTTCATATCTCGGCGAGATAAAGCGATTTTGAGATGTGTGTCCGTCCGTCCGTCCGTCTGTCCGTCCGTACGTCCGTGTGCCCGTCTGTCCATTACAAATTGTAATCAAACTCCAGGGCGCAATTATGGACCGATTGTCACGAAATTTGGTATTTTGATTGGTATTTTTGATTGGTGATGATCGTGAAATATTTAGCGGGTGAAATTGACCAAAAACATAATTTTTATCAGATTTTGTAGCTGCTCTGTAGGTCTCAATAATAGTCCGATCAACGGGTAATTTTAAATAAGGTTCGAGTGTATCACAAAGGAGAAGCTTGCAATTTGAGATGGCGATCATATAATATTTAGAGGGTTAAATGGACCACAATTTTTGTGTGAAAATTGTGAAAATTTTTAATAAACAGCTTATAACTTTGTTCCTGAAAGACACCTTCCCCCCTCGTGAATTATATTTGGAAGATGATCTGTTGACCTTTTAATTGATGTCAATTATGTTGATGTACGTGATCAGATAACAGAGTTACAGCCGAATATATCCAGTTTTTTGTTTGTAGTGTAATCATAAACCGGCTATAGGTCGCAATTATAGCTCAATAGTAACGAAATTTTGCACGAGGTAAGAATTTAGGTTGAAGAAAATGCTTATAATTTTGCATGATTATCTGATATTATTTAACGGTTGACATAGACCATTACTTTTGTATGAAAAATATACAAATTTTATTTTTGGTCCATATTTTCATTCCTGGAGGGCATAAACCGGCAAAGTAGCCTACATATGGAAAAATAACTACTGATCTTCCCCCTGATGCAAATTGCAATAATGTGTCTGCTAGATAACGCACCTTCTGCCTGATATATAATGTGTTTTGTGTAGAGAACCACAATTTCCTCCCATGCTACAAATTGTCTCTATCATGACAGAGAAATTTTCAGTTCAGTTGTCAAAATGGATTTTATACAAATATTGCAACATGGGGTCGCTTCGCCACCTATGTTATACCTCACGATTTAGGGTAAAGGGGATACAAACAAAATACGACCAAAGATGTGTCTCATCGAAATATAGGTTTTAGACCCCAAGTATATATATACTTCGTACAGATTCCACGTATTTTGAAGCAAACTCGTGTTACAAAATAAATACATATATTTTTAGAGGCTAAAGGTATATCACCGTTAGCGCCGCTGACTTATACTCCCTTTGTTGCTGTTTAATTGAATAAGAATAATTTTGGGATTTATAAATTTGTTTGCATGCAAAATTTTTGAATTTCTATTCATTATTAGTTATTTCTACCGGTATAACATATATTTTAGATATCACAATATATGCCCACAATGAACTATTTTCGAAGCATATGTGAAATACAAGTGCACAATTTCGGACGATAGATCTTCAATAAACTCCCAATTTTCCCAATAATCAAATGTACCAAATTGCGTGGTATATATATATTTATTTATTTTAGGTGTATTCCAAAAATGAACCTGATATTCAAAGACAATTTGAAGATGTAGCTGGAGGGGCTAATCAATGTGAATTTTCCAATTTTCGAATATTATTTAGAAATGTATAATTTATATATTTTTCCACAAACATCCCAGTAAAGACAAGGGAGGCTTCTCTTATATCAATGGATTCATATTAAGTTATTGATAGTGTCCTAAGTTGCCACTTGTAGAGACGTTTTTCATGGCTGAAATACTCAGCAAATATCGCCAACATTACTAAGGGGTATTTTGCCACCATTGACAATTTGATGGGAATCGAACCCGGACATTCAGCGTGCAAGCCGGTTGCACATAGCTAATTCCGACAGGTTGTGGTGTAGGGTATCACATGGTCGGCCCCGTCCTACTATAGCTTTTGCTTACTTGTTTCAATTTTAAAATTGTTCTATACCGAAATAATTTTGATCGCTAGCGGTCGATGTTAAAAAAATAGAATTACTCTAATGTGTACACTCTAAGAAAAAACTCATTTCAAGTTGCAATTCGCTGCGATAAATTAAGTATAATTTTTTATCTTATATAAAATTCCGGAATATTTGATATTTAGCTGATACAAACTTATGTCTAGGACACACAATTTTGAACCGATTTTACTGAAAATTTTGAATTTTTATTCTGAGTGTCCAAAAAACTTCTCCACCAAAATTGTCGACATTGGTCAACGTTGGGGTATAGCCCTCATATAAGGGTATCCCATATTTAAGATATTTTGACAATTTTAGCCACATTTTAAAGCTGATTTGCGTGTTATTTTACATTTTGACTTCTTAGAAGGTACACACTCTTCGTACCAAAAATTATTTACGTAGGTCAAAATTTTAGTTTAGACCCCATGTTTAATGTATTTTACCTTTTTTTGTAAATGTTAGGAGAAAATCATTCTGAATTATTATTTTATAAATATCAATACAAAAAGGTCATAGAAATAGTTTTGGCCAGAAAAAATGGATTTGGGACCATAGTGCGCTGTACAATTTGATATTTTCTTCTTCCATTAACAGTCTGGAATATCCCCCATATAACACAGCTTATTTCAGGCATTCTGACGTTTTGGCAACATTTTCAGACAGAATTACCTATTATTTGGCAATTGGGGTTTGGTCAGGGATAAGAAAACTTCTGCAGAGAAAAATATGGACATAGGTTCACGTTTTGGAAATGTCCCCATATAACAAAGTGTTGAAAACTATGTGATACCATATACCACTACTCCTGTCCATAAGCTTTTCACTCGTAAACATTTCATTTTAGGAGATACTAAAGCTTTCATAAATTTGGCTTTTATACCAAATGACTTAGGCGAACTGAACCAAAATAATTAATATTTAATTTTATATTTGACAACTCTCGATATCTACTTGGTAATGACTGAAAGCTTTGCTGGTCTTCTTGATTAGCATTTTATATGTCTACATCAAATGGATGCAGAGGTATTTGTCATTTAAGTAAAAACTTCAAAATACTAAAATTGTGATAGCTTAGCGCCTTTCGCAATAACTCTGATGTTTCGATGGTTTAGTTCATTATTATGCTTGGAGAATGTCCAACAGAAGCAGAAATATCTGACATGGAACTAATATTCCCAGAGTCTTTTTCAACATCACAAGCATTTCACCAAGTTTGGTAACACAATTGGGACCATTTTAAAGCTTAGAAAATCTTCATACTGAGATAATCGTCAGTACATTTCAAATAAAAAATGGCAAAGTGGGATGTGCACCAACCTATTTTGTATCATAATAAAGGTTATATTTTCCTCTTACATTGACGTGCTTTTCTTTTGAAATTCGACTACTAAAGTCGGAGATATTCGCATAAGAATACAACTTTGATTTTTGACGATTTTAGCAAATTTTCAAATCGATTTAGCTGTAATTTTGCATTTTGTGTTCTGATGGAAGTCCAAGTCCAAGTTTAGGTATAGATCCCATATAAACATTCTGGGTGACGGATGGGCGTAGCTGAATTTTTTTTCGTAAACTAGAGACTTCCCCCCTGCATTTTTAAAATAATATCGAGTTGCCCAAATGGGCTAAAATTATTAAAAATCAAAATAAATTAATAGTAATGCTATTAAATATACCAGAAAAAAATTCATTTACTAAGAATTCATTTTTAACTAAGTTATGTCATGTTCACACGAGCGTTTCAATTACGTTGTTCGTCTGTCGTACGACGTACACGAATTAACCCGTTTCCACAACACCTTTCGTAATTAACAGAAACATAAACAAATGTTCCTTCATTTTTGTTTTCTTGTTTTCAGGAAAATTTGAACCGAAAACACATAAAGTATACATTAAACAAGTAAGAAAAGTCTATAGTCGGACGGAGCCGACCATGGGATACCCTATACCACTATCCCTGGACAAAAAATTTAATTATCAAATATCAGAGATGTAATGTATAATACTTATGACCAAAACCAAAAAGTTATCTAGCATGACAAAGACATTTTTGTAGCAGGAAAGGAAAATTTAGTTCACACAAACTAAAATGTAATGAAACCCACTTATGTAGTACTACTACTTCCGTTGTTTAACATTATTGAAATTTTTACCAACTTCACACAAAAGTTTCAGTCCATTTAACCCGCTAAGTATTATCTGATCTTCACGTTGATTTGTATGCCTCTTCTTCATCATAAACTCAAATTTTGTTTAAATTTTTTGGTCCATTTCATCCCCTGAACATTTCACGATCATCACCAAAAACTAATCATTTCTATTCTGGCCCGAACCCAACCTCCTTAAAAAATTCGTTACAATCGGTCCATAATTGCGGCCTTAAGCTTGTTTACAATTTTTAATGGACGGGCACACATCGCTAAATCCCTTTATCTCGTCGAGATATGAATTTTGGCATACCAAATATGGGGTCTAGGACGAATATTTCGTGGTGTTACATAAACTTTTGGAGAGACAATATGTAGCATGGGATAAAAATGTGGTTCTTTACACAGAACCCATTATATATTAGGCAGTAGGCCCGTTATGTAGCAAACACTTTATTGCAATTTACATCAGAAGAAAGGTCAGTAGTTTTTTTTCCTTATGTAGGCTACTTTGCGAAATATATATGCCCTCAAGGAATTAAAATATCGACCAAAAATAAAATTTTTATATTTTTCATACAAAAGTATTGGTCGATTTCACCCGCTAAAGAATATCAGATCATCATTCAAAATTGTAGGCATCTTTTTCGACCTATAATCTTACCCGCTGCAAAATTTCGTGACTATTGATGTATAATTGCGACTTCTAACGAGTTTATTATTACACTACAAACAAATAACGGAATATATTAGGCTGTAACTGCCCTGTAGGGACTGTGGCCGATTTAAAGCTCACATAAAGCCAGCTTTTTTTTAAACATAAGTGGCATTTTATCGATCATTTTGCCTTATGCCAACTGACTAATTTTACAAGGCGATGAGCGCCTGAGTAGTCAGTATTGTCCAACGCCAGATAACTTTTCGACTGATAATAAACTAACTTTTTTTGCCTATTTTTAGTCAGTTTAAAACATAATGTAAAAAAAAAACAATTTTTGTTTCTGTGTGTTTTTTATTTTTGACTTTTCATATTCTCTCCTCTCTTTGTCTTTCTCTCTTTTTTGTTAGAGAGAAGAAGTGGCAAATTTGTATATTTCCTTTGTGTTCCTTTTTAATTGCAGAATAATATGAGTAATATGTACGAATATGTTCAGTAGGGTTATGACTTTTTTACAACCTCATATCCCTGTATCATAGCGTGATGAGTTTTGCCATAAGATTACATAAAATCTTAATTATAAGGTGATTCGGCGAAAAAACCTCACGCACAAAATGATTTTAAAATTTGAATTTATCAAAATTATGGAAAATTTTTTGAAGTCACTGAAAACAGATATGTAATTGAAAATAAACTTTAGAGCCACATGAGATAATTAAAATGACATAAAATTTATTTCTCACTATTTTTCTTCAATTCTGAGAATCGTAAAAATGTCGTAAGCGCTTTTATTCAAAAATATAATTTTTTAACAAAAAACAAAAAATTTAAAATTTTTTCAAAGTTACTTTTTTCGCGACTTTTTTAATATTTCAATGAAATAAACGTTATTATAGTTATTAGTAGGCTTATATTTATTCATTCGTGCAATAAAAAATAATTTTTTGAAAAAAAAATTTTTTTTCATTTCATATATTTTTTCAAAAAATTATTTTTTTAAAATCGATTTGTGCGTGAACTTTTTTTATATTTCAATGGAATAAACGATAGCATAGTGATTAATAGGCAAAAGTTCATTCATCCCTGCTACAGGAAATCATTTTTGAGGAAAAATGTCAAAAAGTCATAACCCTAATGTTCAGTCCATCAACACTGTATTGTATAACTGGATGCTGCATTTATACGAAGAATATTAAGAAAAAGCAAGTGCGAATTATTTATACATTTGTGCCTTATTTCTTCGACAAACACAAATACTTTGCAGACGGTACATGTTTCTGTTTTCAGAGTGCCCTGTCGGACTTTTATTAACCAGTTGATAAAATGATTGATAATAGATCGATAATTTTTAAACTGACTAAAAACTGGCTGAAAAGTTATCTAGAGATGAACCACTTTGAACAGAAAAAAATTTCGGCAATTGTCCATGTCTAGATAACTTTTCGACCAATATTAAGTTAGTCGAAAAGTTATCTAGAGATTAACCACTCTGAAAACAGAAACATGTACCGTCTGCAAAGTATTTGTGTTTGTCGAAGAAATAAGGCACAAATGTATAAATAATTCGCACTTGCTTTTTCTTAATATTCTTCGTATAAATGCAGCATCCAGTTATAGCATACAGTGTTGATGGACTGAACATATTCGTACATATTACTCATATTATTCTGGAATTAAAAAGGAACACAAAGGAAATATACAAATTTGCCACTTCTTATCTCTAACAAAAAAGAGAGAAAGACAAAGAGAGGAGAGAATATGAAAAGTCAAAAATAAAAAACACACAGAAACAAAAATTGTTTTTTTTTTACATTATGTTTTAAACTGACTAAAAATAGGCAAAAAAAGTTAGTTTATTATCAGTCGAAAAGTTATGTGGCGTTGGACAATACTGACTACTCAGGCGCTCATCGCCTTGTAAAATTAGTCAGTTGGCATAAGGCAAAATGATCGATAAAATGCCACTTATGTTTAAAAAAAAGCTAGCTTTATGTGAGCTTTAAATCGGCCACAGTCCCTACAGGGTGGTTAATCTCTAGATAACTTTTCGACTAACTTAATATTGGACGAAAAGTTATCTAGACATGGACAATTGCCGAAATTTTTTTCTGTTCAAAGTGGTTCATCTCTAGATAACTTTTCAGCCAGTTTTTAGTCAGTTTAAAAATTATCGATCTATTATCAATCATTTTATCAACTGGTTAATAAAAGTCCGATAGGGTAACTTTTCGACTAACTTAATATTGGTCGAAAAGTTATCTAGACATGGACAATTGCCGAAATTTTTTTCTGTTCAAAGTGGTTCATCTCTAGATAACTTTTCAGCCAGTTTTTAGTCAGTTTAAAAATTATCGATCTATTATCAATCATTTTATCAACTGGTTAATAAAAGTCCGACAGGGTGTGTTATCTGTAGTGGGATTCTGTAACTCATTTTTGCTGTTACCGACAAAAATCGGTAAAATTAAATCGCAAAATTATGACTAAAAACATAAAGAAAAGTAGGCATCACTGTTTGTGTCGGTAGAGGCTAGCGACTACTTTTTATTCATCATTAACTTACCGAAAATTTTCGATAATTATCGAAATTATAAGCATTTTAATTTTACCGACAATTATCGATAACAGCAAAAATGAGTTACAGAATCCCACTACTGATCATGCACACCAACATAATTGGCATTAATTGAAAGGTCAAGCGTTCCACTTTCAAGTATATCTCACTTGTCCGGAATGTCACATCCAGGAATTAAGATATAAGCTGTATATTAAAAATTTTCACAATTTTCACACAAAAGTTTTGGTCCATTTAACCCTCTAAATATTATCCGATCGCCATCTCAAATTGCAAGCTTCTCCTTTGTGATATACTCTTACCTCATTTAAAATTACGCGTTGATCGGACTATTATTGAGACCTACATTTCACCCGCTAAATATTTCACGATCATCACCAATAAGAATAGGGATCTATTCTGATCTGAACCCGACCTCCATACAAAATTTCGTGACGATCAGTCCTTAATTGCGGCGTGGAGCGTGTTTACAATTTATAATGGAGAGACGGACGGAGGGACGGACGGACAGATACACATCTCAAAATCGCTTTATCTCGTCGAGATATGAAGATTGGTATACCACATTGGGGGTCTCCGACGAATATTTCGCGGTGTTACATGAATTTTTACCAAACCAAACTTATAATACCCTTTTCCACATTTACACATTTTCCACATTAGACTTTCCTTCAAATACATCTCCTATATTTAACTACACACTTTTCATTCATATTTTCCATGAATTCTGAAATATTTTGTATTTTCGTTATACATATTTTCATTATATTTTTATATGTTTCTGTTTTCAAAACAAGTAAGAAAAGGCTATAGTCGGACGGGGCCGACCATGTGATACCCTACACCACAACCTGTAGGAATTTGTTATGTGCAACCGCCTTGCACGCTGAATGTCCGGATTTGATTCACAGGCCTGGCCACATCAAATTGTCAACGGTGGTAAAATACCCCTTAGTAATGTTGGCGATATTTCCTGAGTATTTCAGCCATGAAAAACGACTCTACAAGTGGCAACTTAGGACACGTCTTTTGGATAAAAACTAGGCCACATATCAATAACTTAATATGAGTGCATTGATATAAGAGAAGCCTACCTTGTCCCTACTTCGATGTTTGTGAAACAATTATATAAATTATACATTTCTACAAAATATTCGAAAATTGGAAAATTCACATTGATTAGCCCCTCCTGCTAAATCTTCAAATTGTCTTTCCCCCATTATTATAAGTCTTCTTTTGTTAAAGGTTGGATTTTCCGAACAGATTTATAGCGTTCCGGTTAACTTTAAGTTAAAAGTGATGAACAGATTTCAAGGAGGACCTTCTTCCGAACAGATTTATAGCGTTCCGGCTCTTTGAATATCAGGTTCCTCTTTGGAATACACCTAAAATAAATAAATATATATATATACATTTGGGAAAATTGTGAGATTGTTGAAGATCTATCGACCTAAAATTGTGCACTTGTACCTGAAATATGCTTGATAATGCAGTTTTGTGCTTTCAGGGTATTTTGAAAATAGTTCATTGTGGGTATATATTGGGATATCAAAACTATATTTTATACCGGTAGAAATAACTACTAATGAATAGAAATTCAAATAATTCAAACAAATTTAAAAATCCTAAAATTATTCATATTCAATTACACACTAAAGAAGATAGTATAAATCAGCTACGTTAACGGTGATATACTCTAAGCCTCTGACCAAAAAAAGAAACAAACACAATAATACGCCATATTAAAATATATTGATTTTCTATCACGAGTTTTCTTCAAAATACGCGGAATCTGTAGGTATCGTAATGTGGGGCTATACCAAATCAATTTTAGAGAACTAACTTCTGTTTTTAAAAAAAATTGAGAATTATTTTTCGGATTTGTAATTTTAGTTGGAGCCGGCAGGGATTTTTGGAACTTTTGGATCATTATCTCAGGAAATACGGACTTACCCCGGAAAAATTGTACCGTTGCAATAGGTACCATGAAAAGAACCTTCTTCAAAAAAATTGAAATAGATACGATACGAGTCCTCAAACTGAAACTCAAACTCGAAGTAGGGGACCGATATAGTCCATATTCCAAACTGATACATGACTGGATGAAATAATACGATGTGCAAAGTTTGGACCAATCAGAAAAACCCCTTGAGAGCTATTTTGCAGATTTGCCATTTTCGGCCATAATCTCAGGAAGTATGGACTTGCCATTGCAATTGTACCATCGTAGAGGTGGCCACAAGGACAATCTGCTGAAAAGAAATTCAAAACTGTCCGAGAGGACTCTTAAATTTCACTTTTCCGAATTCTGTGGGAGGTACCCGACTGTGTGGACAGATATAGTCTTACCCGATCTATATCTGCAAGGAATAGTAATAATATATGGAAAGTGTGGACCAAATCTCTTTCAGATGAAGAAAAAAATCTGGCAAAAAGTTACGTAGTTTTCTCTGAAAAAAAATCATGAAAATTGGCTTTTATTGAGCTTTACAACTGGGGGTCTCCTTTTAAGGCTAAGCATACTAAAATGTTGGCTTACATCCAGTTTGGAAATTGGTCGTGCATTGCTTACAGTTTTTATTGCATGTAGTCCTTACGATTTGTATTGCCCCATCATTTTCACATATTTTGAAGGTTTAAAAAGTTTCTCACGCGGAAGAATTCCGTCCAGAATATACTCGTGCAAAAAAGGAAAACCGACAAAAACTTTCTAACTTTGCTATTTTCAATGTAAGATTCGGCAGAAACAGTATTGATACACTCCGGTTCATCTGAATAGAACCAACCAATTTTGCCAACAAATATCTAACGATAGGATAGGAATTGAAAATTATATTTTTGTGGACATGTAGAGTATATAGTAGCCGAGTATTGATATGTCCCCTTCTAATGAATATGCAAAGATGTCAATATTATAAGATAGGAAAAGTCAATTGTGAAAAATTAACTGTAGAGGGAGTTAAACTCTGTTGCTACGATATCATAGCAACATTCTGTTAAACGAAAACTGTTACTCATTGGAATATTGACAAGAAAAACATTAAAACTCAAGTTTGACGGCATTCGCTTTTGATTTTTTATTAAATAAAAAATAAGAAATAGTGAAGAAATAAATTTCAACCACAAAACACGACGTTAATGTTTTCTGCCGCGAGAAATGGGAATCAAAAACAATTGGCATTGCTGTTAACAATTCCAGTGAGTTGTGTAGCCATCTGCAACCAAAATGTGGAACTATTAGCATATGTTTTTGAAAAATGCATTTGTTCGAGTCTTTATTGCTATACGTCTTTGGAATATGTAATGAAAAACTAACACATTAGCCTATGTAGGCCAAAATATAGGAAAAAGTTAAAAATTTGTGCACATTTTATTCATTTTTAGTGGTATAGGAATTCACTCTCGGAGTCGACCCGGAGTCGGAGTCGTGATAAAAAACTCGCCTGGAGTCGGAGTCGAGTCAAAAATACCTCGACTCCGAAACCCTGATTGTATCCCATATAGAAGCTGGGATAGATATTCGCTTTGGAATAAAACGTTGACTTTTTCTTCAAATAAGATTTTTGCCCATTCCGACCCCTAATATAATCCGGCCATCAGCAAAATCAGTAGTCTTCTTCCCCTTTGGGACCTCCATTAACTCCCAAAATTTCCGACCTCTGAATAATATCCGACCATTACCAAAATCAATAGGTTTTTTCCTCTGGGGGACCCCCATTAACACCCAAAATTTCGTGACGATCCAATCAAAATTGCGACGTGTAGCGTGATTACAAAAAAATTTAAAAATTAGATGTATTACCGACTATTGCGATATCTCCGTTATTTGGCCAGTTACGCCAACCTACTTTGCATTTTTTTAAAGATGGAATTTTCTACTTTCATAGTAAGGTTTTGCTTTTGGAAGCTCCCCAACCAAAGCTACGAGATTCGTCATTATAATTAAAGTCGCAAACATGAAAAGTTTGGTTTTATTTGCGACTATTGTGATATCTTCGTTGTTTGACCACCTACGACAATCGACTTTACATCTTTAGATAGGTGATATTTTCTTCTTTCATTGTCAGGTTTTTTTTGCTTTACCCTTATAGAAGCTGAGATATTCGCTTTGGAAAAAAAACGTTGACTTTTTCTCCAAGTAAGTTTTTTTTCCCATTCCGATCCCTAAATATTGTCCGACCATCACCAAATTCAGATCGACTTAGCTCGTCGAGACATTCATTTTGGTATGTATAAGTATGGGTCTACGACCATTATTTCGATGCGTTACAAACTTTTTGGTCACAAGCAAGTTATTATACCCTCCTCATGTAGTGGTGTAGGGTACAAAAACTTCTCTGCCAAAAAGAGTTCACGTTTTGGTGCATATACGAGTATACCGGTACCGTCCGATTTCAGGTATTTGTCAGTTATTATCCACATGTTCGGTCTAAGTTGGATGTAATTTGGTATTTAGGGTTCATGGTAGCCAACAAACGTATCCATTAAATATTGTGGACATAGGGCCATGTTTTGGTATAACCCCCATAAAACGGTACCGTCCGATTACAGGTAATTTTAAGTTTTTATCTATCTACATGTTTAGCATTAGGGATTTGTATATAACTGTACCGCCCGATTTTAGGTACATATTTTCAATTTCTAGCTGACCGAATTAGTTAATTTAGGGTTCACAAATTGTCAAAGAACTTGTCCATTCATTCGTAACAGAAAGAAAACTAAACACATATTTCATATTAGTTCAAAATTGTTGTTGGCGTTTTTTTTTTATTGTTGGACTGCAGAATTTTACATCTTTGTGTTTATTTCAGCTCTAGTCCATATTTTGTTGTATTCAAGTATTTGAATAACAACAAAATGTTTTACAGTGGATATGAAATTGATTAGTTGCGGGCGGAGGGTGGGGAATACTATAGTTTCAGTTGTCACCAAACAACTTCATCAGTTCCCTTTTCCGCCGACTCTGTATCGATAAACAGGTCAATAAGCCCATCCAGCAAATTAAACAAAATGAGAAAATTGCTGTATGGCCCTAAAGCTAATTACCCTACAATTTGAGTCGAACTAAAGAATTTCATATCCACCACTGTTTTTATGTCGTCTTTGCTTTGCAAAGAATGCGAACATATGAGTGTTGCTTCAATAAGCGGGGGTAAAACAACGAGAAAGTTGTTGTTTTTGCATTACGCATTGATCAACAAGGCCGTGCTGATGCCTATTATTGTTGTTGGCGTTTTTTTATTGTTGGACTGCAGAATTTTACATCTTTGTGTTTATTTCAGCTCTAGTCCATATTTTGTTGTATTCAAGTATTTGAATAACAACAAAATGTTTTACAGTGGATATGAAATTGATTAGTTGCGGGCGGAGGGTGGGGAATACTATAGTTTCAGTTGTCACCAAACAACTTCATCAGTTCCCTTTTCCGCCTACTCTGTATCGATAAACAGGTCAATAAGCCCATCCAGCAAATTAAACAAAATGAGAAAACTGCTGTATGGCCCTAAAGCTAATTACCCTACAATTTGAGTCGAACTAAAGAATTTCATATCCACCACTGTTTTTATAAAAAAAAAACGCCAACAACAATAATAGGCATCAGCACGGCCTTGTTGATCAATGCGTAATGCAAAAACAATAACTTTCTCGTTGTTTTACCCCCGCTTATTGAAGCAACACTCATATGTTCGCATTCTTTGCAAAGCAAAGACGACATAAAAACAGTGGTGGATATGAAATTCTTTAGTTCGACTCAAATTGTAGGGTAATTAGCTTTAGGGCCATACAGCAATTTTCTCATTTTGTTTAATTTGCTGGATGGGCTTATTGACCTGTTTATCGATACAGAGTCGGCGGAAAAGGGAACTGATGAAGTTGTTTGGTGACAACTGAAACTATAGTATTCCCCACCCTCCGCCCGCAACTAATCAATTTCATATCCACTGTAAAACATTTTGTTGTTAGTTCAAAATATTTAATGGAGGGTATTCCAATTTCAACCCACCCGAACTTAATTCTTTTTTTCTTGTTTTGTATCTCTTTATATTCATTCACGCATTGCTTAAAACTCTTCAATATTGCCTTGTCTCAGTCGTTATCAGGGATTGCAACAACACTAAAATAGTTGCTTCTCAGTTTTGCAGTAAAGCCTTCATCCACATTTTAGATCGGTCTTTTGTTTTGCTCTTTAGAGTTCACCACACGGGATATATCACCATTGTTTTTGTTTGTGCAAAGAGAAGTTTGATCTTACATATTGCACTTTACTGTTTTGTTTTTAGATTTTGTATGGCTTAAATTTTATGATACACTTTTATTATAAAGAATATAAACCTGTGTATTTTTGTAAATACACACATGTGTTTTGAGTGATTCATAAAGTCTAATTTCCAAGGATATTTAGCACAGAACTTATTATAATATCAGAACTACTCAACACGTCTGTTGCTCAACTCAGTTACGATCGAACTCAAATTTCAACAGATAGCTACAGCATATTCCAATTGCTTTTCGTTCCAAGTCGGAACTTCCGATAGCTTATCAGCACAATATACAGAAATAGCCACATTTTACTTGTTTATGTCGACGACATTGACATCATGGGTCGATCAATGAAAATAACGTAACGTTGATAAGACCAAGTTGACCAAGGCCCATATGTTGCAGTTGGTACCTATAATTTTGATATATTTTAATACTTCGTCTACCTAAGCACCGTCATAAACATAACAAACAACATCAGTTGTAAAATGGGAAGAACAATCTTATTATACCCTACACCACACTGTGGTAAGGGGTATTATGTATTTGTGTATTTGTATGTAACATGCATAAGGAAACGAAATAGACCCATAGTTCCTTTTGGGGACACACATACATAGTATTACTTTCTTAGTCGATTTATGCATGCCCGTCCGTTCGCAACGTACAAGTCGCATTTATTGTCCGATTCCGTTGAAATATCATTTCTTTAGCCATAGGAAGAACGCTATTGCTTTGCTTATATGTATGTAGCTCCCGTACATATTTTCGGCCGATTTCATGTATTTGCTGCACCAAACACTTTATATCCGACCAATTTTAATGAAACTTGGAATGTGAGACTGAATTCGCTCTAAAAATAAATGTGCCAAATTCTAACGAATTCGGTTCATATTGGATATAGCTCCCATATATATTTTCGACCGATTTCACGTATTTGCTTTTAAGTATTTTGCCAAACACGCTATATACATATGTCCGAGTTTGATGAAATTTGGAATGTGTGACTGAATTCAGTGCAGAGATAAATGTGCCAAATTATAGCTTCGTTCCAGAACTAAAAAGTTTTTACACATTTAACACATTTTGCACATTTTTCACCAAAATACGTTCCCGTACACCAAAAAAGTTGCAAAATGTTCACTTCTCTTTGAACAAAAATGGCGCTGAATAGCTTTCTCTTTAGAAACATTTTACACGACAAATTTGGGCGAGCAAAAATGTGCAACATGTTTGCCGGCTTCTGATTGGTTGATTCGCCGACTTTGACATTTGTTTCAGTTTTTTTGGCGTTTCTGCCATTTTTCCGTTCCTGTACATTTTGGAAAAATGTGTGTGTTGGACTCATTTTCGACAGTTTGCTCTTTTGACACTTTTAACATTAAAAAAAGTACTGGAACGAAGCTTATATCGAAATCGGTTTAATTTTGATATAGCTCCGATTTCACGCATGTTCTGCACCAAACACCCTATATCTGTAATCTAGTTCATAGTTCACTGTACTAGTTCCAAAACATATGAGTTAATCTAAGTAAAATCTAAACTGTGATATTACGTATAGTTTGTTCATACAAATGATGTGGGCATTTGGAACTGTGTAGAGGACTACATAGTTCCATATAGTTCATTTGACACAGCTCTAGAAATTTGGTATAAGAAGAAATGTACCAAAAGTATATCGAAATCATTTCAGATTTGGTTATAGCTCCTGTATATATTCGGCCGATTTCCCGTATTTTCTTCTCCAAACACCCCATATCTGTCCAATTTTGATGAAATTTGGAATGTATGACTGAATTCGGTCTAGAAATAAATGTGCTAAATTATAACGAAATCGGTTCAGATTTGGATATAGCTCCCATATTTATTTTCTTCCGATTTCGCATATTTTCTGAAACAAACACCCTATATCTGTTACATTTTAATGCAATTTGTTGAGTTGGGTAATCTAGTTCCGAGATCACTGTTCTAGTTCCAAAACGAATGATGTAACATCATAAAATCTAACGTGATCATACAAATGATGTGGGCCTTTGGAACTGTGCAATGGACTAGATAGTTCCATATAGTTCACTTGGTATAACTCTAGAAATTTGGAATGTTTGAAGAAATGTTGTATAGGAAGAAATGTGCCAAAGTATATTGAAATTGATCGCTTCCTTATGGGTACTTCACACGATATGTTTTTTACATATGGGCCGTCACTTTGCATATATATTTTGTATGGGAGAAGTGACAACTCATATCTAAAAAACATATCGTGTAAAGTACCCATTACTGTTGGCCAAATGCGTTTCTTTCAAACTTTATAGTTTTATGTCTTTGAGATAGACAACGCAGGCTTGATGCATTTGAGAGAAAACAAGTAAAAATGGCGTTAAGTTCAGCCACGCCGACCTTGTTATACCCTCCACCATTAGTTGTTTTGTTCATATTTACATTAGGCAATTTTCCTTGCGGCAATTGTCAGTTTGTAGGTGAGAGAGGGTGTTGAGAGGCAAAGGGTTACCATATGCCTAACCTCTCTCACCCACAAACTGACAATTGCCGCAAGGAAAATTGCCTAATATAAATATGGACTAAGAAGTAAAATGGAACAATTAGTTTCCTTTCGTTTATGAAGAAGACTAAATACAAAATTTCAGCAAGTTCGGTATTTGGCCTTCAAAATACCGAAATTCGGGAGGAGCCGTTCCATGGGGGTTATATAAAAACATCGATCTATACCTACAAATTTCTGGCGGAAAATTTTTAGACTCAATGAAGACTAAATACCAAATTCGCGATATTTCTGTGAAACCTTCAAAATAACGAAAATCAAGAAGAACGCTTCTATGAGGGTATAGGAACCCGCGGACCTATACTAATAATTCTCTTCTGGAATATTTTATAACCCCATGGAAGACTAAACTACAAATTTCAGTTTTTTGGTGAGATATTGACGGCACAACCTACGGAATAACGAAAATCGGGAGGTACCGTCCTATGGGGGCTATATCGAAACGTCGACCTATACCGACGAATTGCATATACCCCCAAGAAAGACTAAATACCAAATTTCAGCCATTTCGGTGTGATAATGAGGCTAAATCCTTCAAAATACCGAAAATCGGGTTGCACCGTTCTATGGGGGCTATATCAAAACGTGGACCGATATAGTCCATTTGCTATACCGAACATCCTAGGAGTAATAGAAACTTCCATACCAATTACAAAGCTCTATCTTAAAAATTGTGAGCTGTATTTTTCGATGTGTTACAAACGGAATGACAAATTTAATTACACCCGACTAATTATAATAAAATTAATTAATTATATACGACTAAAAAGTCATATAAATACGTGCCGCATAGCACGTATTTAGGCAAAGTAAGAAACCATTTCCATTCCTCTACTATATACTATACTGATACATTAGTATAGCCGATACAGCTCGTGGTTCATACGACGTCGATATTCGCTGTTAACGCATGTCCCATAGATCTTTAAAAGAATTTTTCTCTCAAACACGCGTGGTTATTATCAGTGTTTTCTAAAGTCTTATTTGAGTTTGACGAGATGTGGCTTTGTTTTTGAACCAATACTATTCTTCTTATGTTGGCCGTTGTGTTTATGGCGGTGCCGAGGTAGACAAAGTCTTTAAGTTCTATTGACGCATTGTGCGTCGACACCATCAACTTTGTCTTATCGCCATTTACTGCCAGTCCTACTTTAGCAGATTCTCCTTGTTCTGGTATCAGTTACTTCATTTATTGATCGGCCCATAATGTCAGTATAAGCAAATTTACATGTTTACAAAATTACATGTGGCTATTGGTGTATATTGTATCATGTCTTTTGACGTTTGTATCTCGTATAACCATTTGCAACAGGATATGGAAGAGAACACACGAAAAGCTGTCTTCTTGTCTGAAACCTCTTTTGGTAATAAACTTTTCGGAGAGGTTTTTTTCCCATTTTAACTGAGGTCCAGGTATCAATTAAGGTCATCTTACAAATCTGAATGAGCTTTGCAGGGATATGAAATTCAGACATGGGTTGTAATAATTTTAAACGTAAGGGGCTATGGAAGGCTGCTTTATAATCGACAAAATGATGGTAAGTGTCGATCTTGGATATTTCCCGGTATTTGCCGCAAAGTAATTATCTGGTGAACTTTGGATTTACCAAGTCTAAAGCCGCATTAGTATGGCAGTTCAGTCGTTCATACCATATCCCTGACTGTATCTTATAAACTGAGGAAAAACGGCCTTTCTAACATATGTCTCAAACATATTTTGCACAAACAGTCGCTAACATAACATATGTTTGGGTCCTGCCGACAAATATATGTTTGAGTGCAATAAAATATTTGTTTAGTTGCAAACAAATATATGTTTGGGTGCAAAGAAATATATGTTTTCTGTGTAAACATGAATTTGGACAAAATATAAATACAAACAAAAATCCACAAATTGTGGTGGTTTTTCTTTTATTAAAATGCATAGAAATACCAACCACAAAAGCAACAACAGGCGCATAGGTACATACAAAATTTCAAATACAAGAAATAGTGTCACACTTTCAGAAAGAAGCACAAACACTATTAATTGTAAAATATAAAAACATCGTTGAACGCTTCCCGTTAGTTGTGAAATTAAATACATTTTCCTCAAAATTAAAATCATTGGCGGGAAATCGGTATCTGGAATCAAATGATTATATAATGTAATAAATTCATAGGTACATCCATATTTCAAATATATGCATGTATTTGTAAAATATATTAATGTTAAAACCAATATTAAATGCGTTTTCTTCTTTTCCCAATAAAATATTATTTGATTTAATTATAAAATTCCCAATTATAAAATGTATTCGGAACTTAATTTACTAAAAAGCACATTTATTTTAAGAAAACATAAAATACTAATTTATTCACAAACTTTACCGTCTTCACTCAACGATTGTCCTGAAATAACTGAAGAAAAAATACTCTTTGCCTTTTTCGCATAAAGAACAAAAGTAATTTGTACCATTTTTTTGTTTTTTCCTTCGATTACCAGGTTGAGTGAGTTGTGAGTTGCAGACAAAATACCTGATTGTTGAAGAATAAATCACAACATCAAAAATAAAGAAAGGAACACAAGCGTTTCCCCGTATATCGCATACACACCACCAAAGCAAAAACAATATTTTTCACCCTCCCGTAGTCGCTTCTGCGGCTTTTATTGCAACATACACATAGCTTTTTATTATAAAATAAGCGAGAGCCCTGTTGTTAAGCTCTTTGCCAAAAATCCTCTCTCAACCCATAAAAAATATGTTCTAATATGTTAATAATTTGAATGAATAATTCTTGGAATATGGTTAGACATTCGTTTTTTTTTTTGTAATGTGTCTTCACATAGCAATTGAAACTTTAACTCTTCTTAAACACTAGAGGCAATTAATTTGTTCACGAAACTTGAATTTGTCAAACATTCTTAAATGTAAGAAGTCCCTTGGCAAAGGGGTATGGGAACCCGCGGAACTATACTGATTATTCTCTTCTGGAATATTTTATAACCCCATTGAAGACTAAATAAAATAATGTCAGTATTTCGGTGGAATAATGACGCCACAACCTTCAGAATTGCGAAAATCGGGAGGTATCGTCCTATGGGGGCTATATCGAAACGTGGACCTATACCGACAAATTTCTGGGAGCACTTGATGCTCAAGTTCCAATTGTCAGGTACGCGATCTTCCTGCATGATTGTGCTAATTAACTGATGCATACACCTTATCAGTGTGTCGCCACCGGTTTTGAACAGCTCGGTTGGTAAGCCATCGGTTCCTGCGGTCTTATCATTCTTCAGCCGGTTTATTGATGTCTTTACCTCATCTTAGCCGGGCAGTGTATATTCAATTCCATCTTCCGGGATTGGATCTGTGGTATTTTCGTCGTCTTCGCTAGTTTTGGATACCAACTGTTTGGAAAAATGCTCTTTCTGAGTACACTATCTGTATCAGTCACCAAATTACCTTGATGGCCTCTACAGCAGAATGTGCCTGTACCAAAGCCATCAGTTTGATATTTGACTCTTTGGTCGAATTTTCGCTTTTCCATCTCTCTGTTTTTCCTGCGGAAAATATTCTTTTCCCTTTTCCCTTTTTTCCGATACCACTCTCGTACGTTCAGCGTTACTACTGATCTGATATGTGATATTTAGTCTTTGTTGGTTGTAAAAGCCTTTCTAACTGAAATTCGTCGGTATATGTCCACGTTTCGATATAGTCACCCCTCCCGATTTTCTTAATTCTTAAGGTTGTCACGTCAATATCCCAACGAAAGACTGAAATTTGTTATTTATTCTTTCATGGGATTATAAAATCCCCAGAAAAGAAATTCGTCGGTATAGGTCCACGTTTCGATATAGCCCCTCCCGATTGTCGTAATTCTGAAGGTTGTCACGTCAATATCACTAAAATCAAAGACTGAAATTTGTTATGTATTCTTCCATGGTATTATAATATTTCCAGAATTATCAGTATAGGTCCGCGAGTTCCTATATCCCCCATTGAAGCGTACCTCTTGATTTTCGATATTTTGAAGGTTTTACCGAAATATCGCAAATGTTGTATTAAGTCTTCTGTGAGTCTAATAACTTTCCTCCAGAAATTTGTAGGTATAGATCGACGTTTTAATATAGCCCCTATGGAAGGCATTTTTTTTACCGAACTTGCTTAAATTTGTTATTTAGTCTTCTTTAACTAATTGTTCCATTTGACTTCAATAAAACTCGTGGTGGAGGGTATTACATGTTCGGCCAGATACGTTCTTTATTCTGAACGGATGTAAAAATGTAACCGACCATGTGACACCACGGGGACCAGTGCCCACTCGTAGTGAAAGAGAGACCATGAAATATCTTGGACTTTGCCATGTTAAAGCCGGCAGTGTCGTTGCTTGTTATCTTTTAACATCTACGACACCTATTTTTAATTCGGGCATGTTAGTAAGTAAGATTATATCATGTCAAATGAGCTAAAGGTGGGATTTTTTAAGAGACCAAACAAATGTTACTTAAAGTTGAATTGAAAAAATCGACGTGGTTTACGATAAAAGATTGACATGATTGTTAAAAATACAAACTGAACTTTAATTTAAAGTACAAACCTTTAATCTTAATAATATTATTAAATAGATTTTTCAACGTCTTTTGAAGGAGGCACTTTTTTATAAAATTAATTTTTATCCGCAGACAGTTTCTGCGCCAAAAATATGGTCGGCCCCGTCCGACTATATTCTATTCCTAATTGTTTGCTCTTGTCTCTTTCTATGGTAAAATCGACATCCTCATAATGTGTATAAGAATATACACTTTGTGACCACTGTGCCTTGTAATGGCATTACCTCAAATGTCGTGTGGGCTATAGACCACAAGGCAATCCCTTTAATTCTTTTAGACATTTGGGTTTTAATGAAAAGAATGTTTGGGGGATTTTTATTTAAGACTGAAATTTCCCATTGAGCCAAACAAAGTATGCTGTGAAATCTTATCCAAGACTATAAAACACCAAAAAATGTTTACAATTCTGTTGTACTTGTCGTATGAGGTTCATAAGGTTGTGTGGAAACACATACAGCCATGTGAAATTGTTCGTGGAAAATAAGAAAGTGAGACATACTATGTGGAATTATTGTTGGAATTTGAAACTTTGAAGACATAGAAACAATTTATGAAGATGTGTTGTGAAATTTATGAAGATGTGTTGTGAAATTTAGGGTGGGTGGGAGTATGTTGATGTTTTTGTTAATAATTTGAATGAATAATTCTTGGAAGTTAGTTAGACATTTGTTTATTTATTTATTTTTTTATACCCTCCACCATAGTATGGAGGGTATATTAAGTTTGTTTTTCCGTTTGTAACGCATTGAAACACTCATTTGCGACCCTATAAAGTATATATATTCTTGATCAGGGTAAAATTCTAAGTCGATCTGAGCACGTCCGTCCGTCCGTCCGTCTGTGGTAATCACTCTAGCATCCACAAAAATAGAAATAGGACGCTGAAATTTTGAGAAAATGCGTCTTTTGTTTGCAGGCAGGTCAAGTTCGATGATGGGCTATATCGGTCCACGTTTTGGTATAGCCCCCATATAACGGTACCCCCCGATTTACGGTATTTTGACGTTTTTAGCTACATTTTCAGACCGATTTGGCTATAATTTGACATTTAGGGTTCTTAAGTGTCAACAAACATATATAACAAAACTTGTGGACATAGGTCCACGTTTTGGTATAGCCCCCATATAACGGTACCCCCCGATTTGCGGTATTTTGACGTTTTTAGCTACATTTTTAGACCGATGTAGATATAATTTGACATTTGGGGTTCTTAAAAGTCAATAAACTTATATAACAAAAGTTGTGGACATAGGTCCACGTTTTGGTATAGCCCCCATATAACGGTACCCCCCGATATACGGTATTTTGACGTTTTTAGCTACATTATCAGACCGATGTAGCTATAATTTGACATTTAGGGTTCTTAAGTGTTAATAAACTTATAAATTAGAAGTTGTAGACATAGGTCCACGTTTTGGTATAGCCCCCATATAACGGTACCCCCCGATTTACGGTATTTTGACGGGTTTAGCTACATTTTCAGACCGATTTAGCTATAATTTGACGTTTAGGGTTCTAAGTGTCAACAAACATATATAACGAAACTTGTGGACATAGGTCCACGTTTTGGTACAGCCCCCATATAACGGTACCCCCCGATTTGCGGTATTTTGACGTTTTTAGCTACATTTTTAGACCGATTTAGCTATAATTTGAAATTTAGGGTTCTTAAGTGTCATCAAACATATATAACAAAACTTGTGGACATAGGTCCACGTTTTGGTATAGCCCCCATATAACGGTACCCCCCGATTTGCGGTATTTTGACGTTTTTAGCTACATTTTTAGACCGATTTAGCTATAATTTAAAATTTAGGGTTCTTAAGTATCAATAAACTTATATAACAAAAGTTGTGGACCTAGGTCCAAGTTTTGGTATAGCCCCCATATAACGGTACCCCCGATTTACGGCATTTTGACGTTTTTATCTACATTTTCAGACCGATTTAGCTATCAATTGACATTTAGGGTTCTTAAATGTCAATAAACTTATATAACTAGTGGACATAGGTCCATGTTTTGGAATAGCCCCCATATAACGTTACCGCCCGATTTCAGGTATTCAGGTAGAATTTTACCAACAATTTTTAACCGAATTATCTGTAATTTGAAGATTTGACATTTGAAATTCTTAGTGGTCACCACACCTCTCCACCAAAAATTGTCAAGAAAGCCCCCATATAACGGTACCTCCCGATTTTCAGTAATTTGATGATTTTAGCTACAATATTAAACCGAACAAGCAGTAATTTGACATTTGAAGTTCTTAGTGGTCACAACACCTCTCCATCAAAAATTGTCAACATAGGTCCATGTTCGGATATAGCTCCCATGTAACGGTACCTCCCAATTTTCAGTAATTTGGCAATTTTAGCTACAATTTTTAACAGAACTAACTGTAATTTGACATTTGAAGGTTGTAGTGGTCACCACACATCTGCATCAACAATTTTCAACATAGCCCCAATATAACGATACTTCCCTATTTTCGGTTCTTTGAGGATTTTACTTAAAATGTTTAACCGAACGTAGGTCCATGGTTTTGTATAGCCCCAAAACAAACCTCCCGATTTTCCGTACCTTAGCTTTATTTTTTGGACGAACTTTCTGTAATTTGAAATTTAAAAGTCAACAAAAATTCTGCAACAAAAATTGTTCATTTAAGTTCATATTTTCGTATAGCCCAGATACCTCCGAACTAGCTGTTAATGACATTTGAAGTTCCCACGTTATGTACCGATTTTCGATATTTTGAGGATTCTAGCTAAATTTTTTAACCGAATTAGGAGTTATTTGACATTAAAGGCTCCCATCAAAAGCTGTCAACATAGGCCCATGTTTTATTATAACCCCTATATAACAGTACCTCCCAATTTCTAGCCCACCAAAAATTGTCAACAGTTAGATATAGGCACCATAAAAAAGGGCCTCCCGAATGAAGCATTTTATGTACATTATCTGACATTTTAACGTACTCACTTAAAGTTGGGGACAGGAATGAATATTTTATGGTGGAGGGTATGAAAAGTTCGGCCCGGCCGAACTTAATGCTTTTTTACTTGTTTTTGTAATGAGTCTTCACATAGCAATTGAAACTTTAACCCTTCTTCAAGACTAGAGGCAATTAATTTGTTCACGAAACTTGAAATTGTCATTCTTAAATGTAAGAAGTCTCTTGACAATTTAGTGAGATTGTTACTGTGATGGAAATATCTTGGTCACATGTATGTGTGACTAAGAAGAAACTTATGTCAAATGGCATTAGCCGTGGGAAATGCATAAGTTCTGTTTTCCCGGAAAAAATCCTTCGGGTATGCATATCAGGAATACCAAACAGATATATTAAGTAAATGCGAACTGAAAACAAGTAAGAACGGCGTTTAGTTCGGTCAGTCCGAACTTGTTATACGCCCCACCATGAGTTGTATTGAAGTAAAATGAAACAATTAGTTTCCTTTAGTTTATGATGAAGACTAAATACCAAATTTCAGCAAGCTCGGTAATATAATATGGCTAACCTTCAAAATACCGAATTTCGGGAAGTACCGTTCCATGGGAGCTACATCCATACGTCGATCTATACCCAGATATTTCTGGCGGAAAATGTTTATACTTAAAGATGACTAAATACCAAATCACAGTTAGTTCGGTAAAATCTTCAAACTGCCGAAAATCAAGAGGTACGCTTCTATGGGGGATATGGGAACCCGCGGACTTATACTATTATTTCTCTTCTGGAAAACTTTATAATCAAATGAAAGACTTAATAACGAATTTCAGAATATTGACGTCACAACCTTCAGACTTACGAAAATCGGGAGGTACCGTTCTATGGGGACTATATCGAAACGTGGACCTATACCGACGAATTTCAGTCAGAAGGGCTTTTACAACAAAGACTAAATACCAAATTTCAGCCATTTCGGTGGGTTGCTGTGGCCACAACCTTCAAAATAGGGAAAATCGGGAAGTACCGTTCTATGGTGGCTATGTGAAGGCGTGGACCTATACCGAAAAATTTCATATGGAACGTTTAATACCCCAAATGAAGACCAACTACCAAATTTCAGCCATTTCGGTGTGATAATAGATGAGCAAAATCAAAAAAACAAAAAAAAAAATCGCCGGGGGGATTTTCAAATAAAGTAATCTTAATCCCAAATTTCCAGTTCTATCGGTTCACCCAAAACTAAATTGTACTAAATTTAGTACCATTTAGTACTTTTCGTGAGGTAGGGGATGAAGAATACCAAACAACGGTCTCGACCGGCTTTAATATGGCAAAGCCCAGGATTTATCTTGGTCCCTCTTTCATCTCAAGTGGACACTGACCTCCCCGTGGTGTCACCTGGGGAGCTGCCTTTAACATCCGTCGAAGGTAGTGAGCTAACATGTGCCGCGCGTCTACGAGCGCCTAGAGAGAGTATGTGACCGCTGCCCTGGCCATGACATTAAGATTGTTCTAGGAGATTTTAATGCTAAAATTGGGGGAGAAAATATCTTTGGCCCCACGATCGGAAAGTTCAGCCTTCATGAGGTAACATCCGACAACGGAATGAGGCTGATCGATTTTGCAACGGCAAAAAACACGGTAGTAAGCAGTACCAGATTCCAACACCTCGACATACACAAGGCCACGTGGATATCCCCGGATGGGAAAACAAGAAACCAGATTGATCATGTTGTGATGTCCGATCGATTCGAGGAGCGAACGTCGATTCGGACCATTTCCTTGTAGCAGTAAAGGTACGCACTTGCCTTAATGTTGCGGCAAAAGTGCGATCTAACACATGACGGAAGCTGCATCTTTTAATTACCGAAATTTGGCAGGAAGAGAGCATACCCACCGATTAGAACCTCAGCCTCCTATGTCCTGTACACAAGAAAGGAGACAAGACGGTGTGTACAAACTACAGAGGCATAAGTCTGCTCCCAATCGCATACAAAGTGCTGTCGAGTGTGCTGTGTGAACGTTTAAAACCCATGTTCAATAACATAATCGGGTCATACCAATGCGGTTTTAGACCTGGTAAATCGACAATTGACCAAATCTTCACACTGCGCCAAATACTGGAGAAGACCCACGAAAGACAGATCGACACATACCACCTGTTCGTCGACTATAAGGCCGCCTATGACAGCCCAATTCGATCAAAGGTGTTCCTAGCTATGTCTGAGTTTGGTATCCCTGCAAAACTTATAAGACTATGCAGGATGACATTGGCTAATGCACGATCAGCTGTTAAAGTAGGAAAGAACCTCTCGGAATCTTTTGAAACAAAACGAGGTTTCAGACAAGGTGACAGCCTATCGTGTGACCTATTTAACATTCTATTGGAAAAGGTCATACGAAAAGCGAATGTATGTATATACCGATAGAGATAAAAATAGCACTATATACAATAAGGATATAATGCTATTGGCCTACGCAGACGATATTGATATAATAAGTCGATCAACTCGATCCGTAACAGCCACATTTGCGAAAATTGAAAAAGAGTCTGGCAAAGTGGGTCTGGCAGTCAACGGCTATAAGTTTATGGTATCAACATGCAAGACGTCCAGTAGACTCGGACCAACTGTTGATGTTCAGAACTACAATTTTGAGGTAGTAAATGACTAAACTTACCTCGGCTCCGCCATAAATAAAACGAACAACATCAGTTTTGAAATCAAAAGAAGGATAATATTGGCCAACAGATGCTACTTTGGGGTGCCCGGACATAACTCCCAAAATGATTTTGGGCGTTATGTCCCCTTTGCTTTGCGGACATAACTCCCAAAATTCGTTGGGAGTTATGTCCGTGAAGCAAAGAGGACATAACGCCCAAAAAAAAAACGCGGACATAACTCCCAACGATTTTTTTAATTACAAAAATATTTTTGGGTTAATTTATGAAATTATGTCAGTATCCGTTCGGAGAAGTTTTAGCAAACTATGGTATTCGACGAAGACATTTCGTATTCATATTCATTATTATTTTTTTTATTATAGACATGTAAATATAATTTTTTCTTAATTCGTAGTAGTAAAAAAATTGCATTTTGTATTTTCTTAAATTGTGAAAATATTTTTGAAAAAAGTCGCGCGATTTTGGGAGTTATGTCCGCAAGGGGTGGTCGGACATAGCTCCCAAAAATTTTGGGACTTATGTCCGCAAACAAAAGCCGGACATAACTCCCAAAACGATTTTGGGAGTTATGTCCGTGGGAGTTATGTCACCGCACCCTACTTTGGTCTAAGTAAACAGTTTAAAAGCAAAACCACCTCTCGTCAAACAAAACTTACACTCCACCAGACATTGATACTACCCGCACTTATGTACGGATCTGAAGCATGGGTACTTGCGAAAGCAGATAAGACAGAACTTGGTGCGTTTGAGAGACAAATTCTTCGAAAGATTTATGGACCAATATGCGTTGACGGCGAATACCGACGTCGTATGAACCACGAGCTATACCAGCCGACCGGCATCGATATAGTAAAACGTATCAAACTACAAAGATTGCGTTGGATTGGCCATGTCAGCAGGATGGATAAAGCCACTCGACGGTATACGCCCCAAGGGAAGGCCAAAACTCCGATGGAAAACCAAGTTGAAGAAGATATCACAAAACATGGCATCCAAAATTGGAGAAGTAATGCAAAAGATCGGTGCTTTTGAAAATCTATACTAAGTTCGGCTTATGGAACAAGACATTCTGTTTAATATAAAAGCCATCTAAATAAGTACTTTTCGTATACTTAAGTACGATTTTCCAGAACCATATAATTACATCAACACCACATCCCAACCTTTATTTAATAAAACAAGTAAGAAAAGCGTTAAGTTCGGTCGGAGGGTATAAAAATTTCAAGATTTGGAGGGTATAAAAATTTCAAGATTTTACCTATATCCGTTTAATATATACGATTGGTACTAAATTTATAAACATTTAGTACTTTTCGTACACGTATTGATTGAATTTCCAAAAACTCTATGGTACATCTTTCTAACTATCCATCATTGATCAAATTGTACCAAATTTTAGTTTTAGTACACATAAGTACGATTTTCCAAAACTACCTCCATATCTCAATCCTGCACTTCAACAGTAATCTTAATTCAACATTTCATATTTTCAGCTCTATCCGTTCATCCAAGTCCTAATTGTACTAAATTTTGTACCTTTTAGTAATTTTCGTACACATAAGTGCGACTTTCAAAAACCCTTTTCTTTACATCAAAACCACATGATTCCCATACCAGATTTCAAGATTCTAGATGAATCCGTTAAAAATATACAATTAATACAAAATGTAGTAAGTTTTAGTACTTTTCGTACACTTATAGGTCGAATTTCCAAAAACCCTTTGGTACATCTTTCTAACTTTCCATCAATGACAATCATTCCAATTGAGGATTTTAGCTAAAATTTTTATCCGAACTGGCTGAAGTTTGACATTTGAGGTTCTCAGTGGTAACGTCAGTTCTCCTTAAAAAATCTTTAACATAGGTACATTTTCTAGTATAGACCCATATAACGGTGACTCCCGATTTTCAGTATTTTGAGGATTTTGGCAACATTTTTGACAAAACTACCAAAAATTTGACATTTGAGGTTCTCTGCAGTCACTAAACTTCCCAACCAACGGTACCTCCCTATTTTCGGTATTTTTTGGGGTTTAGCTAAATTTGTTTACGGAACTACACCTAAATTTTCCACCAAAAATTGTCAACAGAGGTCTACACTTTGATATAGCCCTTATATGAAGGTACCACCTGATTGAACGCATTAGTTTATATTAGATAATTTAGGCATTTGGAATACTGGCCCTGGCCGAAGAAGTTTTGCACCTGAAATTGTGACCAGGAGCTAGTTATTCCATTTTAGTTAAGAATATATTATGGTTCAGGGTATAAACAGTTCGGCCCGGCAGATTTCGATGTTTTTTTTTTGTCAAATTTTCAAACCTAGATTTGTGTAATTTTGTATTGCGTGTTGTCAAAGGATACAAAAACTCACTTCGCAACATTGTAAATATTGGTCCTTGTTGTGGAAAGAACTCATGTGGGCTCTGTTAAAGTGTTTCGCTACATATACCTTCTGATGTGGATTTAACTTGGTATTTTGGTCTCACAATGAGACATAATTGTAATACTGTAATTGTTTTCTCCATTAATTTGTATAGATAATACGTACATACTTATTTACAAATGTATATATTATTGTATTACTAAATTGTAAACAATTCTGACAATTTTATTCTTTCATTTTTATCTTATCATATTGCCAACATTGCAAGGGAAAACTTTAAAGACTACTCTTACAATAATCTGTAGTCAATTTTGAGGACTTAAAGACATTTAAACTAACGCCACCACAGCACATAAAAATGAGGGTTACTGGGATAACAAAAAGTATGCGGCCACTATAGCAGTATACATTATAATAACATCCATTGAGATGCCTTAAAGGACTCATAAACCATGTGTTACCACCTCCAACTGTGCAGCTTGCCTTTGCACAAAAAACTTTTCAAAACAAACACAGTATAAAGGTTACCTCTTCTATTCGTTGAAATATACACACACAGTAGTGACAAAAAGTCAACGCAAGTCACACATATTTTAGCTACCTGAAGAAAATATGAAGTGAAATGTAACCAAAAATTGATTTTATTATTTAATATGTTAAAATGTTGGGACAAGTGAAATGAAATGTTGAGACAAAATGACGATTATGTATGTATGTACTATGTATGTTTTTTGGATGATTTCAGTTTACGGTCTTTCAAAAAGAAGGGGAGGTAGTATTCATAAGTTTGTTTTCCCTGATTTCTGTGTTCTTCCGTAACCCCATTGTTATTTTGTAAATATTGTAGCGTATAGCGCCGCAATTATGCACAAAAGTTTCATAATTAGGTTGATGTTCCGTCCAAAATGGACTCCTATTGAAAATCGGATTAAATGCACCAAAACATTATTCTGACTAAATTTTATGTTTAAGATATAGGTCCCAATTATAGAAACACTAACAAAACAAATTATTGGGAGGTTGAAGTTAGGATTAGAAAGGTTGGATGATAAGTAGCTTATGAAAGACCACAACTTTTTTGAGAACAATTCATATTGGCTGAAATTAAAAAAAAACAAGTAAGAAAAGCGTTAAGTTCGGTCGGGCCGAACTTTTTATACCCTCCACCACAAATTTCAGCCGTTTCGGTGGATTAATGTGGCCACTACCTTCAAAATACCGAAATTCGGAAGGTACCGTTCTATGGGGGCTATATGATGGCGTGGACCTATACCTACAAATTTCTGGGGTAAAGTTTTATACGCCTAAAGAAGACTAAATACCAAATTTCAGCCATATCGGTGTGATAATGAGGCTAAAACGTTCAAAATATCGAAAATCGGGAGATTTGTATTATGGGGGCTATATCAACACGTGGACCTATATAAACATTTTATGGTAGAAATGTTTCTTAGCCTCTGGAAACACAAAATACAAAGTTGCAACCGATTCTTTGGTCAAATGGGTCTAATACATTCAAAATATATTAAAATGACGCGTACTTTATAAGGGGTCTTATGTGGGGACTATACCAAAACGTGGACCTATATAACCCAACTTTGGTAAGAATGTTTTCTGGCCTCTGAAGACACAAAATACCAAATTACAACCAATTCTGTGGTCAAATGGGTCTAATACATTCAAAATATGTTAAAATGACGCGTACTTTATATGGGGCCTTATATGGGGGCTATATCAAAACGTGGACCTATATAACCCAACTTTGGTAGGAATATTGTTTGGCCTCTGGAGACACAAAGTACCAAATTACAACAAATATTCCTTAAAACGACGACGCGTCACGCGTCATTTTGTATGGGGGCTATACGAAAGCGTGGACCGATATAGCCCGCTTTCAATACCAAAAGTCCTACGTAAATATAACATATTTTCCCAAAATTTCATCAACCTACGTCAATCCGTTCGGACGCTAGAGTGATTTCCACAGACGGACAGACAGACAGACGGACAGACGGACGGACATGGCTATATCGATGTAGAATTGCACGCTGATCAAGAATATATATACTTTGTGGGGTCTACAATGATTATTTCGAGTAGTTACAAACGTAGTGACAAACTTAATATACCCCCATCCTATGGTGGAGGGTATAAAAAAACGAAAATCGGGTGATAGCGTTTTGTGGTATATTTTATGCCCTCAACGAAGATTAAATTCCCAATTTTAGTTAGTTATCTCGCTAGAACCTTCAAAATTCCCAAAGCCGGGATTTGCTATTCTGTGATGTCTACACTATAACCTCAATTTGCGTTGTTTCGGTTTGCGTCAACAAAAAATCGTAGATTTTGTTTCGATTTGCGTTATGAAAAATTAATAGATTTTTATTTGAAAATTTTGCCTTTTTCAGGCGAAGATCCTTTTTAGTATTAATTTTTAATAAAATTTAATTTTGGAATCGAGCTTGATGATCAATCAGTAATGCAAATGAAAAAGGAAAGCCGACGATTCGAATGTGGGTCGGTGTGTGGATTCTGTTATACTGTTTACGTGGATTTCATTGACGTAATGCCTAAGTTCAGCCTCTCTAGTCTCTTCCCAAGTATGCCAAATATTTTTGTTCTTAGTATCGTTATGTTCTAAATAATTTATTTAATTGAATTAATTGAGTTAACATGACCTAAGGAGCTGTTATTGAAAAAGTGAATTCTAGCGAAGTCCAACACACCCAACCAATATGCTACGATCATTTTGCTGGTGGTTAATTCGGCTCATCAAGCATATCGGATGTGAATGGCTAGAAGACAAAGGCGGAGTTTTAAAACATCTATTTCTACAGACATTATTGGAAATTTGTAGATATGAAGTGTTTTTGAAGCCTTTTTCTATCAAGTCTGACCTAGAGACTTGTCTAAAATGATTTCTCAATACATAATCATCTGCAATTGAAGAGGAGTTTTCTTCATGACTTGTAATGCCTTCCAGTTCAGAAGTATGATAGATTGGTAATGGCTTAGAACGCTAAGACCTCGCAACATTGTCTGTTTGTTGGAGAAAACCCAGGTCCAAAACCTCAGCCGGAGCAGCCGGGCTCTGCGAATTTTTTATTTATTGTTGTCTTCTTATGAAAGTTTTCAATTAATTTAATTAATCGAGCTAACATGGCGCATTTCATTTTCACTTCTTTTCTTCTTCTTCTTTATTGCGTATTCGATTTTCGAATGTTAGCGATCATATTACAATTGTCAAAAAATTACATATTTATGTTTTTATAAATTATTAACAAAATAGGAAAATATATCTCTATTTCTCGCAATGCTTATTAAATTTTCGGCGTTCTGGAATTCTGTCCATTGCTGGATATTTTGAATCCATGACATTTCTTTTCTTCCTCTGGTACGTCTTCCTTCTATGTTTGCTTGAAGTATTTCCTGGAGAATGGTGTATTTACGGTTTCGCATAATGTGCCCTAGATATGCTGTTTTCCGTTTCTTTATGTTGTTTAATAATACTCTTGTTGTATTCATTCTTCGCAATACTTCAATATTTGGTACATGCAGGACCCATGGTATTTTTAGTGCTCGACGGTACACCCACATCTCAAATGCTTCGAGTCGTTTGATATCTGCCGCTTTTAACGTCCACACTTCGACTGAATATAACAAGACTGGCCATATATACGCTTTTATGAAGCGAGATTTTGTTGCAACATTTATATCATGGCTTATTAGGACTTTTTTATATTTATGAAATGCATCTCTTGCCATTTCTATGCGACATTTGATTTCTTTTGAGTAGTCCCATTGATCATTTAGTAAAACTCCCAGGTATTTGAAACTTTGTACCCTCTCAATTTGGAAATTTTGTATTTTTAAAATCAACTCGTTATGAGCGTTGTTCTTACTTATTATCATAAATTTTGTTTTGAGGGTGTTTATTTTTAGCCCATACAACTCACTACTTGATGTTAGTCTATCAACAAGATTTTGTAGGCCTGATATGCTGTCGGATATTAAAGTAGTGTCATCAGCATATCTGATATTATTTAGGTAATTCTTGGATGCCATCTACTGCTTCGTGAAAAATTTTTTGGGAGTAAATGTTGAAGAGTAGTGGAGATAAAATGCATCCTTGTCGAACTCCTTTAGATATTGCTACATCTTCAGTTAAATCTCCATTTATGTTGACTTGGGCAGTCTGGTGCCAGTATAAGCTTTTAATACACCTTATCTCTTTCTCATCGATTCCAATTGCTGTGAGAATTTCCATGAGCTTATCATGCTCCACAGTGTCGAATGCTTTTTCGTAATCTATAAAGCATAAAAATACGTCTTTGTGGACATTTCTACATTTTTGAACGAGTATTTGTATGCAGAATAAAGCCTCACGGGTTCCTTTTCCTTCCTTAAAACCAAATTGAGTTTCTCCCATTTCCTTTTCACATTTCTCATATATTCTCTTCTGGATAATTTTAAGAAAAATTTTAAGAGCATGACTCATTAAACTAATGAGACGATAGTCACTGCATTTTTTGGCATGGGGTTTTTTTGGTATTGTTATGAAGGTGGATTTTAGCCAATCCTGTGGGTATATACCAGTATCGTAGATGTAGTTAAACAGTTTTGTCAGTAGATCAATGTTGCTGTTATTTAGCATTTTTAATAATTCAATTGGAATTTCATCAGGTCCTGTAGCTTTTCCATCTCGAAGGGATTTTATTGCTGATTCTACTTCATTATTTGTGATGCTGTTTCCTGTCATATAATCTGATGCATTGTTAACGTAGCTTGATCTGTTATCATCCTTAAATAGTGTTTGGATATATTCTTTCCAGATATGTTTCTTTTCTGCAATTTCAAAGACCGGTTCATTGTTGTTATTGAAAAGGACAGATGGATTTGTATTCCTATATTGTCCAGATGCTTCTTTCAATTTCTTATGCAGGTTGAAATCGTCATGTAGGCTCATAAGTCTTTCAATTTCCTGACATTGAGTATTTAGGTGATTATTTTTAGCATTACGTATCTCTCTTTGAATTTCTCTATTTAGTTCCCAGTATTTTTCGTAATCTTTATTTTTAAATGCTCTTCTTTCATCCATTAGCTGCAGTATTTCTTGAGTCATCCAAGTTTTGGTCTTTGGTTTTATAAAATTGCCTAGGGTGTTTCTGGCTATTGAGTTTATAGTATTCTTTACATTATTCCATATATTTTCTATATCTTCGCTGTCGACATTATTCAGCTCTGTATTTAGTTTTGTACATACATCCGATTTTAGTGTTTGGTTTTGAAGTTTTCCTAAGTCAAGTTTTTTACTTTGTGCCTTTTTAGAATGAGTTTTTAGTTTTATGCGTATCTTTGCCATTAAAAGGTTATGATCAGATGGTACATCAGCACTCGGATATGTTGAGGCCTTCCTAATTGATGAGCAGTGTCGCCTGTTGATAAGAATGAAGTCTATTTGGTTTCTAATGATGTTGCCAATTCTGTCCTGTGGAGATTTCCAAGTGTAGAGCTTTCTTGGCGGTAGAGTGACACCAGTTACTTCACCTCTCCCTACTTTTGCATTAAAATCACCTTGGATGATATTTATATCATGTGGTTTTGTAAGTTTAACAAGACTTTCTATTTCATCATAAAACATTTCTACTTCTTCATTGCTTCTGTCTGATGTGGGAGCATATACTTGAATTATATTGATGTTGAGCGGCCTTGCTTTTATTTTGATCATCATGGTCCTATCTGACTTTGGAAAAAATCCTACCTCGCTTTTTGAAATGTTCCCTCTAATGATAATCCCAACACCATTCCTATGATTCTTGTTCGAATTTCCAGAGAAGAAGATTTTGGCACCATGGGATACGAATTCCGAAACATTCGGCCACCAGGTTTCGCATACACCTAGGATATCTATATTCAGTCTTTCCATTTCGGATATTGTGTTGCTTAGTTTGCCTGACTCATAAAGGCTTCTAACATTCCAAGTACCAATGTTAAGCGTCGTTTTAGTTTTACCTCCGGGGATTCTTAGCACCCTCGAGTTACCGGAGATTGAGGGCCATATGTTTGTTTCTGCAGTCATTGTAATATGGTTTTCAAGGGATAATACATCAGTGATTTCCCCTTATCTTCTGATGGGTTTTAAGTTTTCCGTCCTCGTTTCAGCCGCTCTTCTTAGAGTACAGACGCTGTTTGCAGCCGCCCACTGTGGAAACAGACACCGCTACCTGTTGGTCCGCGAGAGGTATTTGATTTCCCTCTTACCACCCATATCTGGGAAGCATTCCCCTATCCGCCACCTGGGGACGCGTCCTCTAGGGGTTACAGGCTCCCCCGAGGACACTTCTTTTCACTATATCCTTTTTGGAGTTGTCATGCGGCTAAAATGATAAAATGTTGACTTTTGCCAGCTACTGTACTGATGGAGCTGCGCACCAAACTGCCGCCTTTAATATTTGGCTAACGTAGCATAACAATTGTGGTTGGACGATGTTCTCTTCATATTCACCTATACATACCCACACACCCATACGAATACATTCTTTCATTTTGCTGTAAGGAATTTAAACAAATTCGCATTTCGAACCAAAAATACAATGTAAGGTTTGTTGGGTGTAAATGTCTTCTTTCCATAGAATTTTATACACCTCTTTGAACAAAATCTCCACAAAAATTTCTGTGGGCATAACTTTCTTAAAATGGATATGGAGTTCATGTTTTTTTTTTTTGATATTTCCGAAAACCATACATTTGACAACTAAAAAGGGAACATACATATGTCAAACATTTTGAAAAGTTTGCAAAAAAGTGAATGTATCCCTTAAATCCCGTATCCTTAACGATAACAAATTTGGGAAACAAAAACGCCAACGAAAGATTGACGTGTGTGGACTAAACCATTCATCTGTTAGTTATATTTATCATACGAAGTTCATCAGGAAAACATACAAATGTACATATACATACATATGTAACCATATCCTTACGTGATGATGAGTGGCAGCTTCTTCTCACATCGGATAGTGAAAATTTATATTGCCGATGCAAAGCCCATGATAAGGAGCCGGACACTTTAGTTGGAGATGTAGTAGAAGTCAAAAAATCGAAAATTTGACAAAAACAATCCTCGAAATACAGTCTGACCTCGATTATCCGCGATGGTTGGGACCGGAGGCATTACGGATAATCGATTTTCCCGGATAATGCTTTTATGAAGTTTTTGAACATATTTTGAAGTAAAAATGGCATAGTATCGTACAATAATATGAATATCTGCAATTTTTTTTAAGTTTGTTACGGCAATCCAGCAAAATTTTAAAAGATTCTTAAAATCATCATCGTGATATTCATCTGCATTGACTTTGTCCCATGGTTTTTGTGATACCATAAATGCACAAATTGTGTAATACGGGACAATTTCCAGTTTTTGTTTGTTTACCGTTTGTTTGCTTAATCAAATTAATTGGAAAGAGTTCTTTTAATGCCGGGTAATGAAGTTATAAACGAAAAATGGAGGAAATGGAACAGAGTCCAAAATTTCTTTTGTATCACGGATAATGGAGGTTCCCGGATAATCGATTCACGGATAATAGAGGTTCAACTGTACATACATATGTACATACAATTGGGCAAAGCCGGTTCATAAGGACTAATATTAAAATCTGGATATATACATATGTATATCGCTCATTTACTCAAAAAGTGACATATCTCAAAAAAAGCTCAATAAACTAAAAAAATAGAAATATAAAATATGTATAGAAAATAAGCTGTAATCGTTAAGTTTTTGAAATATCAGCATGAAAATAGAAATTGCTAACTCTAAAAATGCATTTTTTGAGTTATGTGATTCTTTGAGTGAAATCATAAATGACTTTATCTCGGCAAAAAGCTCTAACTTCATGTGAAATATTCATCTTAGGCCCCAGCGAGGGTCCCGTTTTGGTATAAAAATAATCATATTTCGGCAAGAGAAAGCGATTAAGCTATGTGTGATTTGATTTTTTTAGTTTTGTTATCAACGAGACAAAATTAACCACATTTACAAATGCACGGTGCTCTTGAACCAACTTTAAATGAAAGGAGTTTACACCTGGAAAGTTTTTGCGGATTCTAAAAATACAAGGTTAATAGATGGAAAAACTCAAAAAAAAAAAAAAAATATCACCGGAGCGCAAATGTTCATGACATTTTTTCAAGAAAAGGGCGAAACTTTTTTGGTACATTTTTTTCTTCACCTGAAAGAGCATTAATTAATCTGCTTTCTGATTTTTTTAAACTATAATGGCGTTTTTTGGCAAATGACCGTCTACGAATCCCTTTTATTGTTAAAGCGTTTTGCCATACAAAAAAAAAAAAAATAAATAAAAAAAAAATAAATCGATTATCATATATTTTTGTGGGCTTATCAAGGACATTAAAGTCAAGTTCTTGATCGATCGATTTTCCAATAATATAAGTTTTTGGCTTAAAAATCTTACGTTTTTGGTAAAAAAAATGGCAACCAAAATTTGAAAAATAAAATCGATCGATAAGTTACTAGATTTTAATGTCCTTTTTATAGGGATAGAGATACCCAGCAAAAAAAGTCATTACTAAGTAATGACTTTATTCAGTAAAATTTGGCAGTAGTAACTACTTACAAATATACCGTAAAAGTCATTATTTTTACATGGGGATGTCATAGGGCGGATGTACTTCCTTAAATATGTTTTTTAAGTACATACTTAACCACATACCGGCAGTCGAAAAGAAGCTAAAAAGCATAGTTCTATTTTTAGAAAAAATTGAGGTGAAATTATATTCAAATTCAACACTACACATTTTTTGTTTTTTTCTTTTTCATTCGATACATGCTAGTTTTGAACACACGAACTTCTGATTTGTAGTCAAACACACTACACACTAGGCCACTCGCTCAAACAGCAAGGGTTGGTTAAACTCATCCATGTACATCAACATGTTTTTGTAATTTTGTAAACAAAAAACACACATGCCGACGCTGAGCTTTGAACACACAACTCTAGAATTTGTAGTCGGATACACTAGCTCTGTGCCACCATACTCATTACTTAGTAAGTAAGTAGTAAGTAAGGATGTAACTAGTTATGTGTTAACTGTTATATATGTACTGTGTGATAATGCAGAGGGTAATGAGTACTCATTACCTGGTAATGCAGAAAGTAATGACCTGTGCCTACCAAATTTTTGCTGGGTAGTAACCATCCGAATTTCATACATACCCAGCAAAAATTTGGTAGGCACATGTCATTACTTTCTGCATTACCAGGTAATGAGTACTCATTACCCTCCGCATTATCAGACAGTACATATATAACAGTTAACATATAACTAGTTACATCCTTACTTACTACTTACTTACAAAGGAATAAGTATGGTGGCACAGGGCTAGTGTGTCTGACTACAAATCCTAGGTTTGTGTGTTCAAAGCTCACCGTCAACATGGGAGTTTTTTGTTGACAAAATTACGAAGAAATGTTGATGTACATGGATGTTTTTAAACAACCCTTACTATTCGTACGAGTGGCCTAGTGTGTAGTGTGTTTGGCTACAAATCAGAAGTTCGTGTGTTCGAAACTAGAAGGAACCGAAATAAAAGAAAAAGAAAAAAAAAAACAGAAAGTGTGCAGTGTTGAATTTGATAATATTTTCACCTCAATTGATCTAAAAATAGAACATATGCTTTTAGCATCCTTTTCGACTACCGGTAAGTGGTTAAATATGTACTTTGTGTACACATTTAAGGAAGTACTTCCCTCCTATGACATCCCCATGTAAAAATAATGACTTTTACGGTCATTTAGTAAGTAGTTACAACTGCCAAAATTTACTGAATAAAGTCATTATTTGGTAATGACTTTTTTTGCTGGGTAGTTAATAACTTATACGAAATGTACCGAAATACATAAACATACGTGTTTTTTTCAGAAACAAGTAAGAAAGTATAAGTCAGCTGTGTGACGGAGATGTACCCTCAGCCACTGATAAACAAAAACAATAACAAACCCAAACCAAACACTATAATTAAGTCGTATATAAAATATATTGATTTTGTATCACGAGTTTGCTTTAAAATATGTATGTACCGTAATGTGGGGCTATACCTAATCATTGACATATACTAAACATTTTTAAATACATATTAAATTACGTTAAACTAAGTTTGAAAGAAATTTTTTAGAGTAATCTTGCACAATAGCCATTTTAGTATGTGCCGGCAGGGCTTTTGGAGCTTTTGGGCCATTGTCTTAGGAAGTGAGGCCGCTTGAACAACCTACTGAAAAGAGAATGAAAACGATGCGTGAGGAGTTCTTAAACTTCACTTTATACGAATTTTGTATGGGAGGTATCCGAAAGGGTGGACCGATATAGTCTATGTTCCAATCTGATACATGACTGGATGAAATAATATGATGTACAAAGTCTGCACCAATCAGAAACTCTCTGCGAGAATTATTTTACGGATTTGCCATTTTGGCTGGTGTCGTCAGGGTTTCTTAGAGCTTTTACGCCAATATCTCAGAAAGTATGGACTTACGCAAGAAAAAAAAGTACCGTCGAAAAAGGAGTCGCAGGGACAACTTTCTGAAAAAGAATTCAAAACGATCCGAGAGGAGCTCTTAAACTTCACTTTATTTGGTTCGAGAGTTGTCGTGCGCACAAGCCAGACAGGCGGACGGACATGGCTAAATCGACTCCCAATTGTCTCTCAAACATATTTGGGGTCTAAAACCGTTATTTCGATGAGGCACATTTTTGGTCATATGAGGGCTGCACGAAAACTATCTGGTGCCATTTGAAAATATTTTTGAACAGATTGGTAGACCTGTAAAAATCACTTTGCAAAAAAAAAATGGAATTTACTTGTGAACCTTTTCGACCGATAATTTTTCACAATTTTCAACGTGCATAGTCACGGCAAGAGTTAGTGCATCGATCAAATTAAATCTTTGTATGTTGAAAAAGGGCCATCCTATATCACAATGAAAAACAGGTTCAATGAATTCAATCGTTGCTGTCACTAGCCAAAAAGCTAGGGTCGTGAGGGTCGCCCAAAATCGGCCCTTGTGCCAGAAAAATTTAAGCAGTGCGTGAACGGATAATGCAAGATCGCAGTGTTATTTACCATGTGATAGAGGCGTCCTTGGACATTTCTTCTACCAACTAACACTTGATATTGCATGAACACCTGGCCGCAAATATGGATCTTTCTCGTTAGGTCCGGCAAAATAGGACAATCACTTAAAAAGAGACTCAAATGTCGTTCGTCAGTTGAGAACGGCTGGACCAATTTTGATAATTCTTTCTGTAAAATGTGCGCCATAACCCAACTTGGGTTTTTATGAAAAAATTTACCAAGCCCACTTGTACGCCCACTTTTTTCAATTTTTATCGTTTCTACAAAAACTACTGAACCGATTTTCCTGAAATTTTTTACAATAATTGCGAATGTATCGGTTTGGAAATTAATTTACGAGATAATTGTGGTTGTGCCTCCGCCCTTACCTAAGGGTCTGGAGTATCTCATGTCGGGGCCTAAAGACCCGATTCCATAAAATAAACCCGATTCCATAAAAAATAAACCGATTTCCATAAAATTTGCAGCAAATGCTCAAGGTTTGCCGTGGTAATGTATATTTTATGAATATCGGAGGTACGTCCCCCATACCTTTCTTTTAAACGCTATATGTATATGCCAAACTTATTATATCGCTTTCAGCCTGGATTTTGGGAGGCAATGGGGTTGTGTCTCCAATCCAAGGTACATACATACATACATATTTGTAGCCAAAATCCCGGAATGCTTTTTTAAATATGATATATCTTGAAAACTGATGACCACGGCTACTCTTATCAATATATTATTTCTCCAAAACTATCGAACCTAATTTCATGAAATTTTAAGAGAATATTCCGGAATGTGCAGTGGTCGAAAATGCTATATATTTGAAGACGAATTTCGGGGGCCTATCGTGTTATAATCGCTATATTTGCTAAACTCATGGCTGTATCGGATTGCAAATTAATTTTCGAGACAACGGTGATTGCGCCTCCGTTCTTTCTTGGTGCCTGAAGTACCGACCACTTTTTAAGGACGTTATATGTCGAAAATTAACGAAACAATTTTCATGAAATTAAGTGGAATGTGCCATGGTGCATGTAGTCATGAATTTCGGAGGTGGCGCGTCATCTCCACTATTAAGAAAAACTATATATTTACAAATTTCCTTAATGGTGAGGTTCTACGGTCCACCAGCCATTAAAAACTAAAACCATATATGTCTCAATAAGTGGGAGAATTCGAGTTTACGATGTTTTAAACTTTTTTAATTAGATCACTTTAGGATAAAGATAGGGGACAGGAACGATAATAAATCCTAATTAGCTGGATTGGCCGAAAAAATCCGACAAAGTCCGTAAGAGAAAAGAAAGGTTACATCAAAATCTGTTGATAAATTTAAAATCCTCAATGAATATCTTAGTATGACAATGGACCCAAAGAAATGAGGTAGAAAAAAACCCATTTTTGAATTGGAAATCATAAAGTCCATAAAAAGTTATCATTAAAACGCAATACGACGGGCCAGCAACGCGGACCCGGGTCTGCTAGTTGTGAATAAAAACGATCATTGTGCGTCAAACGACGTTCTTGGATCTATGCTGAGGAGCCCGAAACAAAACAGGAATCGACCGTGTACTAGGTCTTCGAAAACGAGCCTAATCCAACTAACGTTGTTCATGTAAGAACCACTTCGAAGCAGATGGATTGCAGATTTATTGGATTGTAGAACTCGTGATTCCACGTCGTCTGATGTATATCTCATAAGTGTGCTCCGTACAGCTCCGTAGTAATAGGAGTCCCTATTTTTTGGCTTCAAAATTTACAACTGTGACTCATGTACCCTTGAACCCCGCGTGATTTTAGTTTTTTTTCCGCGCCGGATTTAATGAGCCCTACCGCGATCGAATCCATCCACTAAAACTCTGATATAGATTCCCTGAAAATAGGGAAATAAGCAAAATTTTATTTTGACTAATCAGCATACTAAACCGTGATTTCCCTTAAAATTTTTTACATAAATGGAATCTTTTATACGCGATTATAATATTTGTCAAAAAGGTGTGTCATAAATTACAGAGATTCGGGAGTAGTATTCGTATTTAACCAAAAATAGAATCAGGTAGCACATCCGCGGTTCTTGACGAATCTGTATAAAATTTGTCTTATTGACGTATTTTTAACAGGGGGTCACTGAAATCGGATGCGCCTTATAATCATATGAACATCGCGTTATTTTTATCCATATGAAGCATTTTGGTGTAGTAAGATGCAACTGATGGCACACTTTGGTCGCTGAATGGAACATGGAAAAATGCAAACATATTGACAGAGATGCACTCGCTCTATGCGAAAAGCACATGCGCCTCAACTGATTTTAACTATTTCGCGCGTTATGCGGTTTTTAACTTTTATGTTTTTTCTTTGATTGTAATATCAATATCACTCTTTATTTCCTAATTCTATTGCTTATCACACTAAGCAAATATACTTTCACGATGATAAACTATTTTCCTTGAAGAGGTTTTAGCAAAATAATTCAGGTTTTGTTTGGAAATTAAGCGAAATAGTAGAATAACTCCCAAAAAATGTTCTCAAATTGTTCGTATTAAACCAAAAAATATATTCTTGAAATAATGTTCCAACAATAAACTTTTGTCTTTTGTTGTAGCTGCAATATGCAATTAAAAATCCTAATCTATAAAATTTTGATCTCACATTTTTCTGGACATTGTCTAGATTTTCTGTACGTATTTTTAATTTATTTTTTTAGAGATTTTTATGGACTCTGAGTTAGAATAAATAAAATTTACTCCAAGATTCCTTCATTATTTTTTGATTTTCCGCGAAAATGAAAATAAATTTAGCAAATATTTAGGCGTCTACGGATAGATATTAAATGTTGTTACTGATTTATATATACATTTTGGTATTACAACACAAAGGGAAATTTTAAATATTTTTTCTTTATAAGGGAATAAAAACCCCCATAACTTTTGGGCGCAGCATCCAATTTTGTGAACGCGAACAGATTTGAAACCACGATTTTTTTCTTAACCCATTTACCAAAAATCGTGAATGTGCTTGTAAAAAAAATTTTTAATTTTTGTTCGATGGAATTGTAAAGGAAATTTGAAATTTACCATATACCCTTTCTAGCCTAAAGGCTGAGGGTAAAAAGATTTCATCTCAAAACAAGTAAGAACGGCGTTAAGTTCGACCGGGCCGAACTTGTTATACCCTCCACCACAAGTTGTATTGAAGTAAAATGAAATAATTAGTTTCCTATCGTGTATGAAGAAGACTTAATACTAAATTTTAGAAATTTCGGTAAAACAATGTGAGGGACCATTCCATGGGGCTATTTCAAAAAGTCGAATTTCAAATTTCTGACGGAAAGTTTTTAGGCTCAGAGAAGACTAAATACCAAATTTCCTATATTTCGGTAAGAGAATGTGGCTAAAACTTAAAAAATACCGAAAATCAAGAAGTACGCTTCCATGGGGATATAGGAAGACGTGGACCCATACTGATAGTATTCTTCTGGAACATTTTATAACTCTTGGAAGATGAAGTAACGAATTTCAGCCATTTGGTTGGATATTGACGTCACAATCTTCAGTATTACGAAAATCGGGAGGTACCGTTCTATGGGGGCTATATCGAAACGTGGACCTATACCGACGAATTTTAGTTAGAAATGGGGCAATATGAAAGCGCAGACCTGTACAGACATATTTCTGGCAAACGGTTTTATATCACATTGAAGACTAAATACCAAATGTCAGCCATCTTGGTGGAATATTGAAGACACAACCTTCAAAATACGACAAATCGGGAGGTACCTTTCCATGGGGGCTACATGAAGGCGTGAACCTATACCGACAAATTTAAAGGGGAAGTTTGAATACCCCCAACGAAGTCTAAATACCAAATTTCAGCCATTTCGGTGGAATATTGAGGCCGCAACGTTCAAAATACCGAAAATCGGGAGGTAACGTTCTTTGGGGGCTATATGAAGGCATGAACCGATACCGACAAAGTTCTGGAGGAACGTTTTATACCACCAACGTAGACTAAGTACCAAATTTCAGCCATTTCGGTGTGATAATGAAGCAAAAACCTTCAAAATACCGAAAATCGGGATTTACCGTTTTATGGGGGCTACAGGGACGTACGCAGGGGGGGGGGGGCACAGGGGGCTCGGGCCCCCCCGAAATGGTTTGGTCGAACAAAATTTGTTAAGCTACTGTAACAAATTATTACATACATATTTTCATTCTCATAAACATTTTTTTATGATTGAAGATTTCAAATGAAATGAAAACATATATGAAAACTTATATTTTTTCTGAAGTTTGTTCAGAAAATGTGCATTATTAACCCAGATATGCCCATTGCTTGATCGTGATCGTTTTAAAAGTATTTTTATATTATTTTAGAAGCAAATGTGAAATAATAACAGTATGTTTATATGTTTTTTAAAAAAAAAATTGAAAAAAGTGGTTTTTGAGGCCACTTTTGGACACAGTGGTTTATCATATAACTGGGAGTTATGGGACACAAAACATTTGACATATAGTCCAAAGACACCTTTTCGGCATCTAGTTAACGTTTTTTCGTAGTAGACTCCGCATCGTGTATGTTTAAATTAAATTCAAATATAATAAAATTCAAAATATTAAAATTGGGATAGCTTAACGCCTTTGCTCTGAATGTCTTCATTAAGACAGGTCAATTTTTTTGAAACGCATTTAAGTGCGTTGTAAAGGTGATATTTTCTACTTTTCTTGCCAGGTTTTGCTTTCGATATACCTCCTACAGAAGGGAGATATTAACTTTGAAATAAAACGTTGGTCTTTTTTCCAAATATTTTTTTTGTCACATTCCGACCCCTGAATAATATCCGACCATTATCAAAAATCAAAAGGTTTTTTTTCCTCTGTGGGACCCCCAATAACACACAAAATTTCGTGACGATCCGATCAAAATTGAGACCTGTAGCGTGGTTTCCAAAAAAGTGGAAAAATGGGATGTATTACCGACTATTGCGATATCTCCGTTATTTGGATACCTACGCCAACCTGCTTTACATCATTGTAATGATGGGATTTTTTACTTTCATTGTCAGACTTTGCTTTTGGAAGGTCCCGAACCAAAGCTGTGATATTCGTCATTACTATTAAAATCGCAAAAATAAAAAGTTGTATTCTATTAGCGGCTTTTGCGATATCTTCGTTGTTTGACCACCTACGACAACATCGTTGCAAAGGTGATATTTTCTACTTTCATTAGCTTTCATTGCTTTTCATATACCCCTTTTAGAAGCGGAGATATTCGCTTTGAAATAAAACGTTGACTTTTTCTCCAAATAAGTTTTTTGCCCATTCCGACCCCTGAATACCAAAATCAATAAGCTTCTTTCTCTGTAGGATCCCCATTAGCCCCCAAAATTTCGTGACGATCCGATCAAAATTGCGACCTGTAGCGTGATTACAAAAAAATGAAAAAATGGGATGAATTGCCGACTATTGTGATATCTCCGTTATGTGGCCACCTACGCCAACCAACTTTGCATCACTGTAAAGATGGGATTTTCTACTTTCATAGTCAGACTTTGTTTTTGAAAGATCCCCAACCGAAGCTGATGTTCGTCATTATTATTAAAATCGCAAAAATAAAAAGTTGGGTTCTATTAGCGGCTATTGCGATATATTCGTTGCTTGATCACCTACGAGAACGTACTTTACATCATTAGAAAGGCGATATTTTCTAATTTAATGCCCAGGTTCTGCTATTGGTATACCCCATATTGAAGCTGAGATATTCGCTTAGGAAAAAACGTTGTCTTTTTTTCCAAATAAGTTTTTTGCCCATTACGACCCCTAAATATTATCCGACCATCACCAAAATCAATGGGCTTCTTCACCTGTGTGACCCCCATTAACCCTCAAAATTTCGTGACGATCCGATCAAAATTGAGACCTGTAGCGTGATTTCCAAAAAAGTGGAAAAATGGGATGTATTACCGACTATTGCGATATGTCCGTTATTTGGTCACCTACGCCGACCTAGTTTACCTCATTGTAAAGATGGGATCTTCTACTTTCATAGCCAGGCTTTGCTTTTGGAAAGTCCCCAACCAAAGCTGTGATATACGTCATTATAATTAAAATAGAAAAATGAAAATTTGGGTTTTATTTGCGACTATTGTGATATCTTCGTTGTTTGATCACCTACGAGAACCTACTTTACATCATTAGAAAGGTAATATTTTCTACTTTTATTTTCAGGTTTTGCTTTTGGTATACCCCGTATAGAAGCTGAGATATTCACTTTGGAAAAAAACGTTGTCTTTTTATCCACATAAGTTTTTTGCCCATTCCGACCCCTAAATATTATTCGACCATCACCAAAATCAATAGGCTTCTTCCCCTCTGGGACCCCCATCAACACCCAAAATTTCGTGACGATCCGATCAAAATTGCGACCTGTAGCGTGATTACAAGGTTTAGATGGACAGACGGACAGACGGACGGACGGACGGACACACATAGCCAGATCGACTCAGCTCGTCGAGACATTCATTTTGGTATATATAAGTATGGGTCTACGACCATTATTTCGATGCGTTACAAACTTTTTGGCCAAAACCAACTTATAATACCCTCCCCACATAGTGGTGTAGGGTATAACTAAGCGATAGGTGGCAACTTCGATGAACTAGACCTCAAAACTCAAAAATAGTAGCTCAAAATAATGGAATCACATAATATCCCAAGAGCTACAGATGTGTACTGAGTATATCACCAAAATAAACGGTACTTTGATAAACATAAAATATCAAATTAGCAAGAATTTTGTGTGTCCTATATATAGGACAGTGGGCATATCTGGGTTAATAAGTTTTTTTAGGAAATGTTCTCAAAATTTTGGTTGGAAATATACTCTTTTTGAGAGAAACTTGTAATGAAATCTGAATTACTTCTTCATGTCATATCATTCCACTATTAAATACGAATTCCGTAATGAATATTGAATATTGTTATATCATATTCGAGCTATATAGAGGTCTCGAGGCATTACACTCAATGGATGTGCATGAAAAAATGTCTATTGGACAAAATGTGTGAAAGGTTTTGCGTGGACTATATCTTAAAGTCAATTAGAAATTTGTCTCACTGAGTTCACCAAAATATTCTTATACTATTTTAGACAAATTTGTTATTAAACATTAGGAGAAAATAATCACGTAAAATTAATTTGGTTGCGTCAAAACTGCAAAAATCTGCCATATTTAGCAAATCCACTTGAATTTGCAGTTTTGGTATTGGTTGCACCATATCTCCCAAACTTTCAAATTTGTCGTCATGATATCTTTGAAAAAAAAAATATTCGGTTGAATGTGATACACAATTTATCTAGAATAGTGTATCTAGAATAGTTTCCAACGATCAATTAATAAATATATCAAAAATTCACCACGAATTGCCAATGTGTTCGTGTCAACGGTGTTTGATACACATGATGTAAAAAGAGTGACATAAAATACTGCTGAAACAATATGAAGGAAGCATTTTACATCTTCACAATGTTCCAATGAATTGTTAAGCGCACTTTTCGGAAAATTTCCTGTAAAGGTAACATGGTTCAGCTTGCATTGGTTTAGCAGCTACTGACTAGAGTTTCAGAAATTATGTAAAATTTTCTATATTTAATCGATTTTTTTTTGTATGACATATAAGTTCTGCTGCCTGAGGTTGGGCTACAATATTGCTAAAGACTGTAAAACAAATAATGAGACAAATGGTGGTTTTATACTGGTTTAGATGAAGCCATAAAATTCGAACCAGATATAAAAAGTCCAAACGAAATATGTCTATTAGAAGTTGTTTGCATTTTTAGTGTTGCCCAGTATAATAGGGCCTTTAGCACAACCTGTCTGTCTGTATCTCTGTTTGTCTGGCAGGATGGAGCACATGATAAGTGTCGAACGGATTAACTGATTTGGTCAAAGTTTTCGATCTCGTAATATTTTAAATTCAAGTCATGTCGGTACCTCCGCCATAAAAGTTCAAAAATTTTCGCTAAAACGGTGCATACTATATCTCTCGAAGGGAGTAATCGATCGTAAAATTACTTTCAAATTAACCACGATTACCAAAAGAATAAGTTTGGACAACACAAAAGTTCAACATAAGTGCAGTTTAAAGACTGTTTGAGGATCCTTTGGACATTTTTTTTGATACTTGTAGTCTTGTTTACTGCTGTATCCTATTTTTTGTGGGCAAGTCCACGCTTCCTGACAAAGTTCAAAATACTGCGGTGACAAACTAAAAGGGCTTGTGGCGCGGTAACTATTGAAAGGATATATCCTTTTCAAAATTTACTTTGTCGCTCTATTTCTACAGGTACCTTCTCCGCGAAAGTTTAACACTTCAGCGCTTTGATCTAAATTAAATTTATTAGCAAACGTATGCATGTATTCGGAAGGTCTACAATCGTTAAGATAAATATCCCAAAAGTTCCGATATTTTTAGTATTTATGTTCTTCGTCCAACTCTCTGAATACAAAATTTGGGGTTGTGTTGCTCGTATTCGAACTATTCATTGTCGCAAATTCACATAGGCTGTGGGCACATATGTTCGGCAAATATTTTAGAATTCAAAATTCAGTATATTTTTAATTCCTTTTCAACCTATTATATGTTATGACAAATATAAAACTCTTTTGGACACAAGAGGTCCTTCTTGATTAATTTGCTTATTATTAGCGAATAATTATGTGGGGTTCTTTAAGGATCAATTGTTATTTGTCAAAATTATGTAACATTTGAAGCAATACATTCATTTAATTTAAGAAATATTTTAATTCTAGTTCCAATAAGTTGCAAGAACTGAGTTCAGCAAAGTGTTTAATATCATCGATTTCAAAAACGTCCACACGTCCAATTAAAAATTAATGCTTCTTCTGTAACATTACACCGAAAGCAGAGAATACACCCGGAACAACAATCCTGGAATTTTTTTCGACTTGAAGTGTTTTGTCACGATTTAGCTAAGAGTTTACCGATTGATTTCTGATATTGGTTTCTGGGATATTAGTTCGACCATGCTTTGGCATAGCCCAACATGAGTTTATGAGTTTTGAAGTCTCAAACAGTACTGTGAGAAATTTGTAGTCTATGAGTCGTAGTCTGTAAAGTACGATTTTAAATTTCTGACGTTTTTAATTGTCTTGCACAGACTCTATCACTTCTAGTAAAGAAGCAAATATGACGTTTTTATGACATAAAATAATATTTTATTCTTAGGTTATCGAGACAATATCTAGAGATAGAAGTCCAAGCTGCAGTCGCGGATTCGAGTTATTCTTCTTTTTTGAGATATTTAATTCATAGAAGTCCAAAATGGGGTTATGTTCGGGTCGAACTATACCCTCCAACACATTAAACCCGTGTATAACTTAATTCGGTCAACTCGCGAATAGAGTTATATAGGGAATGGATTAAAAGGAATCTCAAAATCTAATCTAAGATCTTCGAAATACTAAAATCTTGTGATAGCAAAAACAATTGCAATTGTCTGGCGTTGTAAAATTCTGGAATATACCATAACGAAGACCTACATGATATAGTTTTTTTTCAATTCTAAATATACGAGGACTTATATTTTATACACTTTAAAAATTAAAATTTTACCCTAAATACTACTGAATTTATATACTTTGTGTCAATATTTAATATAAAATCAACTAACAAACGCTTGAAAACTGTTTTACGTAACACTACACAACATTTAAAATTTTCATGATTTTTGGCCAAGTTGGGCCCCCCCCGAAATTAAATCCTGCGTACGTCCATGGGGGGCTATATGAAGGTGTGGACCGATACCGACAAAATTCTGGGGAAAAGTTTTATACCCCTAAAGAAGACTACGTACCAAATTTCAGCCATTTTGGTAGGATAAAGAAGCTAAACCCTTCAAAATACCGAAAATCGGGAGGTACCGTTCTATGGGGGCTATATGAAGTTGTGGACCGATACCGACAAAATTCTAGGGGAAAGTTGTATACCCCTAAAGAAGACTACGTCCAAATTTCAGCCATTTTGGTAGGATAATGAAGTTAAAACCTTCAAAATACCGAAAATCGGGAGGTACCGTTCTATGGGGCTGTATGAAGGTGTGGACAGATACCGACAAAATTCTGGGGAAAAGTTTTTACCCCTAAAGAAGAATACGTACCAACATTAAGCCATTTTGGTAGGATAATGAAGCTAAAACTTTAAAAATACCGAAAATCGGGAGGTACCGTTCTATGGGGACTATATGAAGGTGTTTACCGATACCGACAAAATTCTGGGGGAAAGTTGTATACCCCTAAAGAAGACTACGTATCAAATTTTAGCCATTTTGGTAGGATAATGAAGCTAAAACCTTAAAAATACCGAAAATCGGGAGGTACCGTTCTATGGGGGCTATATCAAAACGTGGACCGATATATCCCATTTTCAATACCTACCATCCTGCAAGTAATGAAAACTTCTGCACCAAATTTTGACTCTCTATCTTTAAAATTGCGAGCTGTATCTTGATTTCAACAGACAGACGGACAGACAGACGGACGGACGGACAGACGGACATGGTCAAATCGACATAGAATTTTATGCTGATCAATAATATATATACTTTATAGGGTCTCCGACGAATATTTCGATGTGTTACAAACGGAATGACAAATTTAATTATCCATATGGTGGAGGGTATAATGAAGAAACAATCTCGCCAAACAAACATATACAGCGATTTCCTCATGCATTATTGTGGGTCAATCAAAAAATCTTTACATCATAACTCACAAACTTCAGCCATAAGATTATTTGGGGTTCTTAATCTACTCAATCGGGGCTTTCATTCCCAAAGGAATTTTTCCACCCCCAGACATTGACTTCCGTTTTGTGTCACAGCTTAATCAGTAGAATTTCCCATAGAGACCACAATCATAAGGATCCAACAGATCCTTAAATAGAAGACAAGGATGACTTCTCGCACAAGACAAAGTGAGAAGACTAGTAGACCTTTGTGAAAAATCCAGTAGGTCTTCTGGCGTTTGATTTGTAGGGCTTATATAGAAGACGTTATGTATGTGTCATTATAATTCGATTGTCATAGAGCATTCCTTTTGCTTTCACAAAATTAATGAATCAATTGGACCAAAAAAATTGTTCTCGACATGTATTTTGTAATCAAACTAGAGACGAAAAGACTAAACTTCAAAAGATATTAAGTGTCCTGTGAATCGTCCTCTAACCTTTGCTTATATGTTTTCTTCTAGCTTTCTTTTAAAATATGTAATAATTTTTGAAAAAAATTGGTATCCAGAATTTATTGTAATATTTCTATAATGAATAAACAAATGCCCAGAGTCGAGTTATTTTTTTCGACTCAGACTCCGACTACAGCAAAATTGCTCGACTCCGACTCCGAAACCCTGGTATTAAGGACACAAAGCGAAGTCTTGAATTTAACGAAATTAATCGGTATAAAAGTTATTAAAACATTTCTATCAGTTTAGACTAACTCTAACTAAGTAAATGTGAGTCGGTATGCCCTTGAGTTGAGAAAGTATTCAATTAGGCCTTTGTTGGTCCCGTCTGCTCTAGTCTTTTAACTCTTGTTCTACATTGGTAGTAAAGTTTTAGCAATTCCCAAGAAATTTGAACATGCACAGCCATCACAATCTGTGTCATCTTTACGCACAGATGTTCACTGGTTATGTCGATAATAAAGGATGAGGTGAAAGTGTGAATATTTATATATAGAAACGTCATGTTGCAGTGTTGGATAGAATATAAAAACAGGAAATTGAAAAAAGGGGAAGTTTTAAATTGTGTTCGACAAAATACAAATTAAAACAAGTAAGAAAAGTCTATAGTCGGACGGAGCCGACCATGGGATACCCTATACCACTATCCCTGGACAATCGCTCTCCACGGAACTTCTATTTCACAATTTCACAATCATTGAAGAAAATTTAATTATCAAATATCAGAGATGTAATGTATAATACTTATGACCAAAACCAAAAAATTATCTAGCATGACAAAGACATTTTTGTAGCAGGAAAGGAAAATTTAGTTCACACAAACTAAAATGTAATGAAACCCATTTATGTAGTACTACTACTTCCGTTGTTTAACCGCTACGTTATTGAAATTTTTACCAATTTCACACAAAAGTTTCAGTCCATTTAACCTGCTAAGTATTATCTGATCTTCACGTTGGTTTGTACGCTTCTTCTTCATCATAAACTCAAACTTTGTTTAAAATTTTGCGGGTTATTTTTTTGACCTACAGAGCCGCAACAAAATTGGTTAAAATTTTGTTTTTGGTCCATTTCATTCCCTGAACATTTCACGATCATCAGCAAAAACTCATTGTTATTCTGGCCCGAACCCAACCTCCTTAAAAAAATCGTTACAATCGGTCCATAATTGCGGCCTTAAGCTTGTTTACAATTTTTAATGGACGGACACACATCGCTAAATCGCTTTATCTCGTCGAGATATGAATTTTGGCATACCAAATAAGGGGTCTAGGACGAATATTTCGTGGTGTTACATAAACTTTTGGAGCGACAATATGTAGCATGGGATAAAAATGTGGTTCTCTACACAGAACCCAATATATATTAGGCAGTAGGCCCGTTATCTAGCAAACACTTTATTGCAATTTACATCAGAGGAAAGGTCAGTCGTTTTTTCCATATGTAGGCTACTTTGCGAAATATATATGACCTCAAGGAATTAAAATATCGACCAAAAATAAAATTTTTATTTTTTCATACAAAAGTAATGGTCCATTTCACCCGCTAAAGAATATCAGATCATCATTCAAAATTGTAGGCATCTTTTTCGACCTAAACTCTTACCCGGTGCAAAATTTCGTGACTATTGATGTATAATTGCGACTTCTAGCGAGTTTATTATTACACTACAAACATATAACGGAATATATTAGGCTGTAACTCTGTTATCTGATCATGCACACCAACATAATTGACATCAATTGAAAGGTCAAGCGTTCCACTTTCAAGTATATCTCACTTGTCCGGAATGTCACTTCCAGGAATTAAGATATAAGCTGTATATTAAAAATTTTCACAATTTTCACACAAAAGTTTTGGTCCATTTAACCCTCTAAATATTATCCGATCGCCATCTCAAAGTGCAAGCTTCTCCTTTGTGATATACTCTTACCTTATTTAAAATTACGGGTTGATCGGACTATTATTGAGACCTCCAGAGCCGCTAGAAAATTGGATAAATATTATGTTTTTGGTCCATTTCACCCGCTAATTATTTCACGATCATCACCAATAAGAATAGGGATCTATTCTGATCTGAACCCGACCTCCATACAAAATTTCGTGACGATCGGTCCATAATTGCGGCCTGGAGCGTGTTTACAATTTATAATGGACAGACGGACGGACGGACGGAGGGACGGACGGACACACATCTCAAAATCGCTTTATCTCGTCGAGATATGAAGATTGGTATACCACATTGGGGGTCTCCGACGAATATTTCGCGGTGTTACATGAATTTTTACCAAAACAAACTTATAATACCCTTTTCCACATTGTGGTATAGGGTATAAATACAGTTTGTCAAGTAATTATTTCGACACTACGAATACGAACACTTTTCATGTATTAATTTGTGAAAAATGACAAATAGTTGTGATAAAAATGTAAGGTCGACAAATAGTTGGGATAAAAATGCAAAAATTAGTTAGTCGGCTTGTTTAAGACCAGATTGAATTTATAAACAAAAAATTCACCCAGATAGTTCAACAATATTAGCCAAAATCAATAATTAACATGTAAAGAAAGGTGTCAAAGAAATGTTTTCAAAATGTAATAAATGTTCCAAATCTTTGTAAGTATTAACTACTAACGAGTATCAACACTATTAGGTGCAGAATTTCCCTACCAATAGGGTTACCATATGGGCCAAGTGAGTACCAGATCATATTACACGTAAACAATGTCCTATAGGTCTCAAACCGAAAATATCTGAAAACTAAGATGTTTTGTGAGTTTTTTAGTTCACAAGGATGGATTGCCATAAGTTATAATAAATATTACCCTTAGCAGAACACAATCGGAAGGGTTGCCAGATCAACTAAAAAGTACCAAGCCATATTAACAATAAACGAGAATCATTTTAAATATATTTTTAATTAATTTCTCGTTGGAATTGAGCTTAATGACCGTTTATTTTTGCAAGTGAAAAACGAAAGCCTAAGATTCGGACACCCACAACCACAACCACGGATTCTTAAACTACAATTGTTCATCGATGAGAAAAATCAAAAAACAAACAAGTAAGAACACGTTAAGTTCGCCCGGGCCGAACTTGTTATAACCTCCACCACAAGTTGTATTGCAGTAAAATGGAATAATTAGTTTCTTTCGTGTATGAAGAAGACTTAATGCTAAATTTCAGCAATTTCGGTAAAAGAATGTGAGACACCATTCTATGGGGGCTATTTCTAAACGTCGATCTATACCGACAAATTTCTGATGGAAAGTTTTTAGGCTCAAAGAAGACTAAATACCAAATTTCCTATATTTCGGTAAGAGAATGTGGCTAAAACTTAAAAAATACCGAAAATCAAGAAGTACGCTTCTATGGGGATATAGGAAGACGCACAATGTCGCGAGTTCATATCAACTGTGGCCAAAAATAGAAGGATTTGTCGCAGGTGCATCAATTTTGGTACACGTACCTATTATTGACTTATAATCTTCAGGACGAAAAATTGGGTTGGTCGGTCCACGTTTTGATATAGCCCCCATAGAACCGTACCTCCCGATTTTCGGTATTTTGAATGTTTTAGACACAATGACCAACCGAATGTATTCAAATTTTGTGGTTAGTCTTCGGCAGAGGTGTCAAACATTCCAACAGAGAATTGTGGGCTTAGGTCCACGTTTTGATGTAGCCCCCATACAACAGTACCTCCCGATTAAGGTATTTTGAAGATTTAAGCCTCATTATTACACCGAAATTGCTGAAATTTGGTATTTAGTCTTCATAGGGGGCATTACACCTTCACCTTGAAATTTGTCTGCATAGGTCCACGCCTTCATATAGCCCCCATAGGACGGTACCTCCCGATTTTCGGTATTTTGGAGGTTTTAGCCTGATTATCACACCGAAATGGCTGAAAATTGGTATTAAGTCTCCATTGGGGGACTTATAACCTTCCACAAAAAATATGTCGGTAGAAGTCCTCGTCTTCCTGTAGCCCCCATAGAACCGTGCCTCCTCATTTTCGGTATTTTGAATGTTGTGGCCTCAATATCCACCCGATATAACTGAAATTTGGTGTTTAGTCTTCATATTGTTTGTAAGCATATTGAACACTTGTCTTTATATATGAGAAATTTCCTTTAAACATTTTTTTACCGATTATTGGTCAAAAAGCGGTCAATTTTTTGTAAAAAATCGAATTTCGATTTTCGCTGTTCACAACTTTTTTAAAAATTGATATTTTTAAAATTCTCTCGTTTTAAAGCAAGATTATTAGGTACTTAATAAGCCCACAAAAATATATGATGATCGGTTCATTCGTTTTCGCGCTATAGCCAACACCGCAAAACGATTTGTTAAAAAAGGGGGTATTCTCTCAGTGAGGTGGTCGCTGAAAAAGAGAAATGACACATTCGTCTGCAAACCTCTGCAGCTGGGACCTTTATATATTTGAAGTACTCACTTTTTACTACTCATACAGCAAAAAATATCGATATACACTTTTATACAATTTTTTTCCCACTCCACTCAATTTAAAATTTGCTTCAGAAAATTAATAAACTTAGTAATACATGTTTGGGTAAATGTAAACACCATATGATTAATATTTACATGCAAACAAAAGTGTAGCCAAGTTTATTACATCCCAGGAGAACTTAAGAACCATTTCTGCAGCGACCGTTACTTTTAATTTTAAATATTAACGCATAATATAATTTGTTAATTTTAGAAGAAAAAAACACAAAAATACGTATCAACTAAAATTGTCGGATTTAAATCCTCATATAACAAAAACTACTTCACGTATCAGTACAAAAATTAAGATTCTTCTTAATTAATATGTTTTCTATCACTCCCTATCAATAAATTTGTTCAACGAAGTATTTAGTTTTTACCATTTTTGGCCACTGTCGTGACACTGTGAGACGTGGACCTATACTGATAATACTCTTCTGGAATATTTTATATCACATTGAAGACTAAATACCAAATTTCAGCCATTTTGGTGGAATATTGAAGACACAGCCTTCAAAATACCGAAAATCGGGAGGTACCGTTCTATGGAGGCTATATGAAGGCATGGACCGATACCGGCAAAGTTCTGGGGGAAAGTTTTATACCACCAACGTAGACTAAGTACCAAGTACCCCTAAAGAAGACTACGTACCAAATTTCAGCCATTTTGGTAGGATAATGAAGCTAAAACCTTCAAAATACCGAAAATCGGGAGGTACCGTTCTATGGGGGCTATATGAAGGTGTGAACCGATACCGACAAAATTCTGGGGGGAAAGTTTTATACCCCTAAAGAAGACTACGTACCAAATTTCAGCCATTTTGGTAGGATAATGAAGCTAAAACCTTCAAAATACCGAAAATCGGGAGGTACCGTTCTATGGGGGCTATATGAAGGTGTGAACCGGTACCGACAAAATTCTGGGGGGAAAGTTTTATACCCCTAAAGAAGACTACGCACCAAATTTCAGCCATTTTGGTAGGATAATGAAGCTAAAACCTGCAAAATACCGAAAATCGGGAGGTACCGTTCTATGGGGACTATATGAAGGTGTGGATCGATACCGACAAAATTCTGGGGGAAGGTTTTCTATCCCTAAAGAAGACTACGTACCAAATTTCAGCCATTTTGGTAGGATAATGAAGCTAAAACCTGCAAAATACCGAAAATCGGGAGGTACCGTTCTATGGGGGCTATATCAAAACGTGGACCGATATATCCCATTTCCATATGGTGGAGGGTATAAAAAAATCGCTGGAGCGCCTTTCCAATAAATCGCGATTTAAGTTGACATTTTTAGGGGCTGTTTAGGTTTTTGCGATTGACTGACCTTTACGGTATTTTTGTAGGTTTTACCATTTTTGAGATATTGAAGTTCGGATGACCTATCAATTCCACGCTTTGTCCGGTCAAACAGGCGCTGCACTGTGGTCGAAATCACTGATCTAGCGGCGCGAAATTAATAACTTGGAAACGAATGGAGATATCTTTCTGAAATTTTGCACAAACTCAGTCTGTGTCCGTGGGTAATAATGGGCTATATATGAACCAAATCGGCTAATATTTTGGTATATCCCCCCTATAACGGTACCTCCTGATATTCGGTATTTTGAGGATTTAAGCCATCCTTTCCATCCAAATTAGTTGTAATTTGGTACTTGAGGTTTCTAGTGATCACTAAACCTTTCCACCAAAAATTGTGGACATAGGTGCACGTTTGGGTATAGGCCCCTTTTAAGGTACCTCCCGATTGTCAGTATTTTGGGGGTATAAAGCTACATTTGCCGGCCAAATTAGGTGAAATTTGGTATTTGGGGTTCCCAGTGGACACAAACATCCTCCACTAAAAATTGTGGACACAGGTCTACATTTTAGTATTGTCCCCATATAACTGTACCTCCCAATATTCGGTATTGTTAGGATTTTGTCTACATTTTTAGACCAAATAAGCTGAATTTTGGCATATGAGGTTCTCGTTGGTTATACATCTTCTCCACCAAAAATTGTAAACATAGGTCCCCATATAACTGTACCGACAGATTTAGGGTATTTTGAGGATTTAAGCTATTTTTCAAGACCATTTATCAGCAAGATTTTCAGCTATTTGCAGCTAAGTTGTTGTTATTCGGAATCTAGGTAGTCCAATTTAATTAGTAAAAAAAATTGGACTGAACCTCAATGGACCTTGGTAGTTACGCTCCATTCAACAAAAGTATGTATATTTCACTAAAAACATAAAAAATTATAATTGTTGAAAATTTATTGCTACATAACTAAGTAACTTCAGGCCCCAACATTTTTTTTTAAATTTAACTTACACCCTCCCCTATCAATAAAAAATAAACTTTGTTTAGTTTTATTACGAATTTATTAAACAATTAAACAAATATGAAATCAGGTTTTTAGCAAAAATTTTGTTAGAATCGGATGCATCAAAATTTCTTGCACTTGACAGTTAATAACTGAGCGAATATTTACAACAACAAAAAAATTGAAAAAAAAATTTTAGTTAGCAGAGTGTCTGTAATCTATACAATGGAAAACATTTCGCAATTTTATACTTTGATGTTTTGACTTTCGCGCCGCTAGATCAATGGTTTCGACCAGTGTGCGCTGGTTTTTTATCAATGTGTGAGAGCCCACATTGTCATGATGCAGACTTCAGGCAAACAAATTATAGTGTACCAGTCAGAATTAACAGTCCTATATTTCACATGCCGTTTACGTAGTCGCCACAAGGTCAGTTTTGCTGAAGAAAAAGGAGACCTTTTGCTTCGAAGAAAAAGGAGACCTTTTGTTGCTCAGGTAACAACTTTCGTTGGATTTGGCTCGCTTTCGAAGACCCAAGCGGCCGATTCCTGCTTTGTTTAAGGCTCCTAGTTATAGATCCTAGATCCGTTGTCTGTGACGATCTTATAAACATCATTTGAAGCACCGCATTGTCATACGACAAACTGTCGTAGGCTAGAAACTGCCAAAATGTCAAAAAAAATCAAATGGCGCGTTGCAACACGCGGTATTGCCTAGGCCAGATAGTTTTTCGTGCAGCCCTCGTGCAACCATTTGTCATTTTTCATTAATTAATACATGAAAAGAGTTAGTTTTCATAGTGTGAAAACAATTACTTGACAAACTGTATATACATACTTATTAATCATACTGGCGTCTTTTAGTAGGACTTCCTTATTCTATGGTAGTTTTTGCATGGTTGCATCAAATATCTTCAGGCACTCTCCTTTTTCTTTCACTAATCCTTATATTACAGCCTCCGGCAAGAATAGAAAATAAACTTTCACTTTTGAGTTTGAGTTCATTCATAATTTTGTAGCATATTTGCCAAGAAGGAAATAAGCAAACGTTCATTAGTTTTCAAACTTTTCCTTTCATTATGTCATAGTAGTATGTGGAGATTTTCTGTGTTGCTTTTAAAATGACATTCAACCGTAGTGATAAAGTTTTAGTTACAGTTGTTTTTGTTATTGTTACACTTGTAAGGCTAATTTAGAAAAACTTGTAATCAAAACAAATTGCCGGCCGATTAATTCAACAGAAAGTTTCTGAATGAATGTCAAGAATTGTAGTTGTTATAGGCATTGCTTTTTAACGCAGCCAAATGTGGGAATATATATATTAAAGAGTGTAAAATGTGGATAATTAGAAGTCATATACCATATATATGGGTAAAAGAGGAAGATTCCTTGAAGATTTAATAAGCGTATTGTTTGTTCTTTGTGTGTTTTTATGTGTTTTTTGTCATGTCATATATTTAAGTCAAATTAAATCTTTTGGCGTATGAAGCTTCTAGGATCTTTGTCTATCAACAGAAAGAAGAAAGTGTTCCCTTTTAGTGTTCAAATTAATTTTTTTGCACCTTAAAGGTTCTACCATAGAGTATGGAGTCCTACATTTTAAAACTCTTGGAAAACAAATTGAGTTGAACTTTCAGATAAACAAAAGGGACGTGGGAAATATTCATTAACAAAGTTATTGTGCAGTGCATAAATCTCCAGTGTTGTGATCACCAGTCATCTTCTACCGTCACCAAATAGTGGAGCATATTGGTTTCATTAGTAGGAACCTTGTCACTACATATGTTTGTCATCTTATTCTGAAAAGTTTGACAGTTTTCAGCATAAACGTACTCAGGAAAGTTTGACATGCGATCATGTGTTGTGCTGTTTTTTGAACGCTCCAACAAGATCTTCTAGCGACGAAAATCGTTGACCACGCCTTTTTTGATGTTCGGGAATGAAAGGAAGTCATTGGCAGAGCTGTACGGCGGATGGCCCATAAATTCCACGTTTTGTCCTGCTTTGAATCGATGTTTGAGAGCTCGCATTGTCATGGTGCACAATGATTCGTCTTCTCATGTTCGTTTTGGAATTTCTCCGCAGACTTCAGGCAAATAAATTGCAGGGTACCATTTAGAATTAACCATCCTACATTGCTCAAACCGTATAGTCGGCACATGATCAGTTTAGCCAAAGAAACAGGCGACCATTTGCTTCGAAGTGTATCTTGGATGAACAACTTTCGTAGGATTTGGCTCGCTTCGAAGCCCCACACCGACGATTGCTGTTTTGTTTCAGGCTCATGCGCATAGATCTAAGATTCGTCGTCTGTGACGATCTTATAAACGTCTTTGAAGCACAGCGATTCCATTTTTTGCTAAGTGATTTTTTCAAGTCACTCACCGTGCTCTTGAGCCAACTTTAAATGGAAGGTGCTTACACCTGGGAAGTTTTTGCGGATTCCAAAACTACAATATTCGTAGATGAGAAAAATCAAAAAACAAGAAAAAATCGCCGGAGGGATTTTTAAATAATCGCGATAAAAGTTCACATTTGAAAGTTTCTTATGTTTTCACGATTTTGCTTGAAAACCGCAAGCCCTATCTAAACGGGACTAAAGACAATGAGGTAGCAGTGAAAATTCTTTACAACATTTTCTTTAATCCCGTTTCGATAGGACTTTGCGTTTCCAAGAAAAATCCTGAAAACCTAAAAAATAAAAAAGTGAACTTTGACCGCGATTTATTTAAAAATCCTTTCGGTAATTTTTTTGTTTCTGGATTTTTCTGATCTATTGATATTGCTCTTTCAAAATCCGCAAAAACTTTCCAGGTGTAAGCGGTTTTCATTTAAAGTTAGTTTAGGTGAACCGTACATGACATTGTTTTATAAGGAGGCAATACAGTCAGTGCGTTGTTCCAATTTGAAATTGTATATCTCAAAAACGGTAAACCTACGAAAATATCATAGAGAATTTTCATAGCTCCAAGCAAATTCGTGAAAACCTAAAAAAACCCTTAAAATGTCAACTAGAATCTCGATTTATTTAAAAAGCGCTTCGGTGATTCTTCCCAGGTGTAAGCGCCTTCCATTTAAAGTTGATTCAAGAGCACCGTGCACTGTAAACAACACAACACATGATCGTATGTCAAACTATCCTGAGTACGTTTAGGCTAAAAACGGTCAAACTATCCTAAAAAATGCCAAATGGCGTCTGTCAACACTACGTGTTGCCTAGTTCCCCTCGAACACCTCTTTGTGCATTGTCGTACACATAGAGGAGTGTAGAGCACATATAGTAGTAAATTATCAGTCGTTGATTGGAACAATCTGTCCATATCTGATCACAATATCTCAGCTACGACACCCACAACGCATAATAACAGATTTATAGGGAAAGGAATATCGAACAACATTCTCATTAAAGATCGATCGTGTGGTCCCTAGACCGATCCCTCCCCATTTAAGATTAAGATTTTAGCGTCATTATTAGGGTGTCCAAAACCGAAACCGGTTAACCGGTTTTGAGTTACAAAATCGAAACCGGTTTTCGCCAAAAACGTCAATTTCGGCTAACCGAAAAAACCGGTTATTTGTGTCGGTTAACCGGTTTAAAAAATAGTAATATTTTTAATATTTAATTAAAATTGTCTTCTTGAAAGTAAAGTAAACTTAACTACCACAAGGAACGGTCAGATTTGTAAATGTCAGATACCTTTAAATTTGAAAAATATTTTATGTAAAAAGTATAGTTGTTTCAATCTAGTTCAATTGAAAGATCTGTGAAAAACTGCGTATACGTAATATCACACGGTAGTTTTAATGGCGTTACTCATACGTTTTTGAATTAGTACAGTAAACTAAGAACTTGTCGAGTTTAAGACTTAATAAAATGTAAACTTAATTCTTTTAGTACACAATTTTATGTATGCAAGGGTTTTTACTATTCCTAGAGGACAATTTCAGTCTTAATTTTGCTGTCCCCACTTCGAGATTGAATGTCAAATAACAGGTATATTATGCGATAATTATATAAAAAGGAAGTCGTTATACTTTATTTACCCCTTGCCGCACATTTTAATCAAATATTTATCAATTATGAGCAACTTTCTAATAATTTTACAAAACCGGTTAACCGGTTTTGATAATTTTTGAAAACCGAAAACCGGTTTTTTAAAGAATTGAAAATTTCGATTAACCGAAAACCGTTTGGTTTGGAAAACCGGTTTTTTGGACACCCTAGTTATTATCAAACCGAAATGGATGGAATTTGGAATTTTGTTTTCGATATGGTTATAAATCATTCAAGAAGAGAATTATGAGTAGAAGTCCACGTTCTCATACAGCCCCATAACCACATTCAACCACATTTGTCGGATTAACAAAACTTTCCTCAAGAAATTTATCATGTTTTAATAAATTTCCCATAGAACGGTAAACCAGATTTTCTCACATTCCAGAATCCAATCTTAGTCCTTATAAGATATCCAAAGGTCGCAAGAAAATTTCAGAAAAGTGGTTTGTCGGCTTACCTTTCCTAATTTGGTGATATGGCTACTATATATGCGTCCAAATACACACCCGTGTGACGGGAATATTTGGGAATCTGCTTCAGTGACTTTCTCCACCAGTTTTCACCTACTTACTTGAGACGCCACTTATCATCGTAACCATTCAGGTTACAGAGTTCCAGGTGCTGCATGACATTTCATCCATACAGCGGTTTTAGAGTTATAGCGCCCATGATCGGTAACGTGGGGTCCACGGGATCCCTTTTAAGAAATGCCCCTGGCCCATTGATGATTTTTCCATTATGTTAATTTACGTCGTCAGATAACAGAGTTATAGCCTAATATTTCCATACATACCATATTCTAGGACAGCTTTAATCTGCGGCCCACCACTTAAAGTCTGGCACTAGATGGCAACTCATATTGATACTGGATAATTTTAAACCCATTACCTACATTGGAAAATTATTCAAGAGTTGGGCACTGGTGGGAATCATGACTAAACCTCAGCTCACATTTAAATATAAGATCGAATTGGCATTGTACACTAAGAAAACATACAGATAACTGGAATTATACAACACGTTAAAACACATGTTTTTAAATTAAGTTATTACCTCCTCATTCAAAATCCATTATAATATTTTGGAATGCGTATTAGCTTCGTGAAATTTTGTATATATTTTCTTGCACGTTGAGCTCACTACAAAAAATTTGAGAAACATTTTGCGACTATTGGAGCTATTTTTAACAAGAACGCGTTCGAATGAAACAGAAACTAATATATTTTTAAAAAGGTCATGTCATTGTTGTCTGAGGTGCCAGATGTTGTACCAAAAATTTGACATTCAGTTTTTTATTTTTGGCTGGAACCACGGTACACTGCACCAATTTATACAATTTTCAAAATAGGTCTTTGAAATTATATAAGTACCGCGTGTGTTGTCATATGACCTTGTGTCGTGGTGTTTACAGTGACTTGAAAAACTCGCCTATCTATCAAATTGTGAACATTTTCGTCCGATCATTTTTCTCAACTTTCGACGTGGATAATTACGGCAAGAGTGCATCGATCAAATGAAATCTTTGTATGTCGATAAAGGGCCATCCTATAGTACTATGAAAAAAATTGTTTAATGAATTCAATCGTAGCCGACACTAGCCATAAAACGAAGATCGTGGCCGTTGTGCCATAAAAACCAGTAAGGAAAGGATGATAGTCGTGCGGTGTTGATGATATGATACCCTACACCACTGTGAATATATAAAATATAGGAGATATATATCAATTTGTACTGATTTCAATTTAATATGGTACACTTATTACTAGACAAAATTCCGTCACACATTCCAAATTTCATAAAAATTTTACAGATCGGGTGAAAATGTATATGGGAGCTATATCCAAATCTTAGCCGATTTCGATGTAATTTGACATATTTGTTTTTAGACCGGTACATTTGTTGGGCTGACGTAGGGCATGGAAGATACCAAGGAATGGTCCTGACCGGCTTTAACATGGCAAAGCCCAGGATTTATCTTGGTCCCTCTTTCACCTCAAGTGGACACTGACCTCCCAGTGGTGTCACCTGGTGAACTGCCTTTAACACCCGTTAGAAGTAGTGAGCTAATATGTGCCGCGCGATCACCCATAAGAACATTAAAATCTTGGTTTTGGGCGTCCGGTTAATAACCCTACCCTAGAAAAAACAGCCTACTATGAGAAAAACGAAAGAAAAGAAAAACAAACCCCTCTAAAGTTGACGAACCCCGCAAACGTTTTAAGGACCATGATCTGCGAATCTTCCCTCTTTATAAAGAAGGTGCAGTTTACGCATTGGCAGATGTACTTGAAAAGTACAAGACCGACATTACTGCCATAGAGGAAATACGATGGAACGGGAAAGGCGTCACAACAACACCTAAAGGTGACACACTGTATTATAGCTGCCATGACACAAAGCATGAGTTTGTTTGCGGATTTGTAGTTGGTCGGAGGATAAAACATCTGGTCTCCAGCTTCACCCCAGAGAATGAAAGACTCGCTGCAATTCGATTAAAAGTTTTATTTGCGCTCATGCTCCCACAGAAGACAAGGACGAACAGACCAAAGATATATTTTACGAGCGCTTAGAAGAAACTTATGACCTTTGGCCTGCCCATGACATTAAAATTACACTAGGCGATTTTAATGCAAAAATTGGAAAGGAGAATATCTTTAGGCCAACACTCGGAAAATTCAGTCTCCACAGTGAAACATCTGACAATGATATGAGGCTGATAGACTTTGCAACTGCAAGAAACATGGTAGTTAGCAGTACCAGATTTAAGCATCTCGATATTCATAAGGGCACCTGGCGGTCGCCAGATCAAAGAACAAGAAATCAAATTGATCACTTGTGATAGATTAAAGACATGCATCAAGCGTGTTGGATGTACGATCGTTCCGAGGTGCAAACATAGACTCGGGCCACTACCTTGTTGCAGCAAAGGTGCGAACAGACACAACACGGAAGTTGGACATCGGTAAGCTGCAATCACAACAGATAGCCACAGCATATTCCACTCAACTGGCCCAACTGCTTAATCAAAGCACTCCTTGTCCCGATAACATATCAGGACAATGGAAAAACATTGCCCACACCATGCAAACAGCCGCAAAATCAGTACTTGGATACCAGAGACCTCCACCAATTAATTCATGGTATGACCAGGAGTGTCGTGCTGCTAACCAAGAGAAAATGCGGCATATAGGGCTACTTTACAATGAGTAGCAACGCGTAGCGCACGAGAGAGGTATCGGGAGAAAAGGAGAGAGGAGAAACGTCTTTTCCGCAGGAAAAAAGAGAGATGGAAAAGCGGGAGTGTGAACAAATCGAGATGTACAGGAGACACAATGAAGTCCGAAAATTCTACCAAAAAGTGAAACATCAAACTGATGGCTTTGGAACTGACACATCCTCCTGTAGAGACCAGCAAGGTAATCTGGTAACTGATACTATAGGTGCATAAGTCTTCTCCCCATCGCACAGTGCGAAATTTGGGAAGTTTAGTGGAACTTTAAGGGATTTTTAATGTACATGAAATTAATTAAACTTTTATTGAATTCGTTAGCTAAGTACTCCTCTGCAAATGGTCCATACTCAATTTGCCGATTTACTCCACGAAACGACTAAAAAATGCACTTAAAGTTGCACTTTTGTTTAATAATTTTTTCTTGTAAGAAATGTATTTTTGATTCATTAAAAAAATGGAGTGGCGCGGACAAATGGTAAGTCAGTATGCCATGATTTATTTTTTATAATATTTTACAAAACAATTATGATATTTTACACATTAAAACAATGCAAAAAACAATTATTGTTTTCGTGCAATTTTAGTCGGAATGAAGTGATTTTTTGAAGTTTTCAAAATTATAATTTTTTATATTCCGTGGACATTTCAAAGGTGAGTACCGTACATTCACGTGTTAAGATATATATAATCTGAAAGATTGGATTCTCCTCTGTTCGCAAAGCTATAAAACTGCTGCGGTATCGCTCGGTCTTTGGAGATATTCAAGATTTTCTAAAAAGACTTCGGGAATTTCATTCAGTTGCATTTTCCAAAAGTGGAAGGTAAACGCGACAATGAACGCCATTATTGACTGTTCTTTGAAGAAATGGACTCACTAATTCTAACAATGATAATTTCTGTAAAATTAAGAAACCTCTCGCAATTTTTCATAGTTTTGACCTCTAAATGTTGGTGATTTACATATAGTGCAACATTTTTAGATGCTACGGTGCAAATACCAAAATACGTTAAAAATTGTAATGCAGTGCAGACCTGAACTTGATCTGAAAGACATTATTAACAAAATTAATGGTACAGACCTGCTGAATGGACCAATAAACATTATAGATACAAATGAAAATAAAAAATATTGACATTTTACTCCTTAATAGATGTGTAGGGTTGTGGGGCTTCACCCAGAAGTGGACCTATGTTGACAGCTTTTGTGTGAGGAGGTTTTTTATTCGCTAGCATCTTAAAATTTACATTTGCATCAAAATCGGCTGAAATTTTAGTCTTTAACCTTTAAAATATTCAATATGAGGGAACCCGGCATGTGGGGGCTATTTCAAAACGCGAACCTATACTGAAAATATTTTGTACATAAGTTTTCTATCCGCTGAAAACTCAATATACCAATTTGCATCAAAATCGATTGAAAAATGAATGTAAAACGTAAAAACGGCAGCCACCGTTACATGAGCGCCACAGGAAACCGCGGGTCTATGTGGCCCAATTTAAGCCCCACACTTTCCACTTATATAAGAAACATTTGTGCAAAATTTTAGGAATCTACACCTTTTCCTTTAAAAGTTATTAGTAAAGTTCCACTAAGGTGCTCATATTTTGCACTGTGCATCGCCTACATGATAGTGTCAGGGATATTGTGCGAACGTCTAAAGTCCATTGGACCACACCAATGCGGATTTAGACCTGGCAAGTCCACCATTGACCAGATATTTACCCTGCAGATCTACACCTACCAACTTTTTGTCGATTATAAAGCAGCCATCGACAGACCGCTACGTTCAAAGTTATTCCAAGCCTTGTCTGAATTTGGTATCCCCGCAAAGCTGATTCGGTTTTGTAAAATGTCTCTAGATCTTCTGTTAAAATAGGAAAGAAAATATATGGAAAATATATATGGTGGCTATATCCAAATCTGAACCGATTTCGATGTAGTTTGGCACATTTATTTTTAGACCGAATTGAGTCACACATTCCAAATTTCATCAAAATCGGACGTATATAGCGTGTTTGGTGCAGTAAATACGTCAAATCGGACGAAAATATACATAGGAGCTATATCCAAATCTGAATCGAGTTTCACCAAAAGCAATACCGTTCTTCCTACGGCTAAATATTATATTCCACAATTTTAAGCTGAATCGGACAAAAAATGCGACCTTTACGTTGCGAACAAAAATACATGGATCGGCTCAGAATGTGATTATATGTACATATATCCCCAAAGGAACTATGGGTCTATTTCGTTTCCTTTTGTATGTTACATACAAATGCACAAAGACATAATACCCCACAGTGTGGTGTAGGGTATAATTAAACAGTGACTTAATGCGAGATCGCCATGTTATATACCGTAAGTTAGAGACGTCCTCGGGCATTTCTTCCATCGACTAACATTTAATATTGCATGAACACCTGGCCGCAAAATTGGGGTTTCCTCGTTAGATCCAGCAAAATTGGACAAGCGCTCAAAAAAAGCTTTTGCTCTTGCAGATTGGTGCAAGGAAATTATAAATAAAAACGATCGCGGAGCTTCAAAAGACGTTTATAAGATCGACACAGTCAACGAATGTTGAATCTATGCTTAGCAGCCCGAAACAAAACAGGAATCGACCGTTTAGGTCTTCGAGAGCGAGCCAAATCCAACGAAAGTTGTTCATGTAGGAAACACTTCAAAGCAGGTGGTTGCATGTTTCTTCGCAAAACTGACCGTGTGGCGACTATTCGGCTTGAGAAATGTACGATGGTTTGCCTGAAGTCTCCTAAGAAATTCGAAAAACGAACAAGAGAAGTCGAATCATTCTGCATCATGACAATGCGAGCTCTCACACATCGATTCAATCCAGCGCCTGTTTGACCGAACAAAACGTGGAATTGATGCGTCATCCGCCGTACAGCCCTAACAGGAGATCCAATGACTTCATTTGTTTCCAGAAAGGCGCGGTCAACAGTTTTCGTTGCCGGAAGATGCTCTAAAAGCTTTAAAAATCATGTTTTGGAGGTGTCTCAATCGGACTGGAAGGAGGTGTCTCAATCGGACTGATTTGAGCGCATGAAAAAGTGTATAAATCATGCTGGAGACTACTTAAGAACAAAAACGAAACTATTCTTGATGGTTAATATTCACGCTTTCATTGTTAGGTCAGATAGTTATCGTTCAGCCCTCGTAAACCGAAATTGCAACCAAAATGTGATAACCGTTTTTTCATAGAAAATACATTTACGACTTGATTTTTGTATATTACTTTCATGTTATTGTTACATATCCTTCATAACATAACTTTCTCTTAAATTACAACAGTATACTTTGCACTGTTATATATTGGACTCTTTTATGTATATTATACATATTTTTTCTCTTGATATGTTAACATAAAATAATATTCTCTTCATTTTTACAACATATTTTTCTCTTACTTATGAAAGTCTACCAAGCAATTTTCAGTAACAGTTTACTTATTTATTCCATAAGGCTATAAAATGTTCACATTATTAAGGGTGTGGAGTGTCTTTAGGGATGTCAGGAAAATGTTTCAGTCACTTTATTCCCCAAAGAAATTCATTGATGTCGCAACGTCTAGTTGTGTTTAGTTAACATTTGAAACGCATGATATATGGTTGATGTTTAGTATTTTAACATTCTAGTGTGGTAAGAAAAAATAAACGGACCATTTCAACGCCTGAAAAAATTTGGCAATGTCTACTACGACCTAAACGTTTTGCACGGATGAAATTCTGATTGTGCATGGTATTGTTTTACATTGCTTCAAGAGTGGGTTAAACGTATAATCCCCAATCGGCAAAAGGATTATTGTGGTGTTTCTGCTTAAATTCAGTAGAAACCTAGTGGAGAAAGTAAAGTAATATATGTATGTAGCTATTTGGAATTCGTAATATCACGTAATCAATATGTTATAATTTTTATGGATTCTTGCGCTCACTGACATATTCTCCCGGCTGTCAATACCAATATGGATTATCTTCATTTAAAGATTGTATCTACTATCGCAATAATATTTGTGATCATAAATATAATCGAAGAACGTAAACCGGAGATTAGAAAGGACCTCATTAATATTTAATAGCGATACATAAGTTAAATAAATGTTGATTTTCGTAGAATTTATTTTCTAAGAGAGTTTTGTCATTTATATGATTTTGAAATAAATAGTTCAGAAAGTCAAATTCTCGATTAAATTAGAAAGCGAATTTCAAATTCCTGAAAGTATTTGTTATTTATTCTTCAAACTTGCTTCTTTATCAAGCCCGTAATACAACAGAAAACGAAGTAAGTTGTTTGTTCCTCGTCAAACTTTTAATTACAAATATTATTAAATATTTTTTGTGTTTCTTTATTTCTGTGAAACTTAAAATAAACCAACACATCTCAAAAATATTGGTAGGTTAACAGTAAAAAAGAAACAAAATTAAATTTGTTGCTATTTTTGTTGTTGTTTTTATCTCTTGTTTCGCCGTTTCTTATTTATAATTTACCATTAAACAGATCAATTTCCACTTACTTTTTGAATTACAAACAAAGTGAACACCTTTCAAAATAAAATTTTTCAACATTCAAATGTAATGACATCTTCAAAATTGAAGAAGAAAGGTATTCTGTTCAAGAAAGGTTTCCTAGTCAAGAGGTTCTTGAATTGAAGCACATGTCTACATTTCTCCGACAAAGTTCACTAAGCTGTTAAAAGGGCTGTGGCAAAATGTACTAAAATAAATTTTTTACAATCATATAGTTAACATGAGATTACCATGAGATGAAACAAAAAAAAAAATTAAAATAAAAGGGGTGGAAAGAACTTATTTTATACACTTCGCCATGAAATATTCTGAAATAAAAACATTTGGTGGCGTGTTTTTTTGGAAAGCTGTTGCATTTTTTTTCATAATAGTCTGGCTTAAGCCCACTGTTGTTGTTATAATATTGTAAAACTTATTGTATACCCTTGACCTATGTCTACAATTTTTTGTAAATTAGTTTTTTGACCGCTTTTTGTGATCTTTAGGAGCCCTAAATGTCCCATTTTAGCTAATTCGGTCTGAAAATGTGGCTGAAAGCTTCAAAATACCTGAAATCGGGTGGTACTGTTATACGGAGGCTATTCCAAAATATGGACCTATGTACGCAATTTTTTGTAGATAAGTTTTCTGACCACTGTGAACCTTAAATTCCAAATTGTAGCTGTTTTTTAATTTGTTTACCTTAATTTGGTAATGTTCCTGAATATTGTCGTTTCCCATGCTACTGAAGTTCGTGAAAGCAGGGCAATGGCCGAGAAAGTGTTCCAACAATTTTCCGCACTCTCCACATTCTCTACCTTCGCTATTATCTGCATAACATATATTGTGCAGAGCGTTTGTAGTCCTAAATTTCTTGTAAGGATGCCTATCAGTCTAGTAGTGTCTACCTTAATGAGCAAAGTAGACATTAGTCAACTGACAAGCATCCTTAGAGGGCACCTTTGTTATACCCTCCACCATATGGAGGGTATAATTAAATTTGTCATTCCGTTTGTAACACATCGAAATATTCGTCGGAGACCCTATAAAGTATATATATTATGATCAGCATAAAATTCTATGTCGATTTGACCATGTCCGTCCGTCTGTCCGTCTGTCTGTTGAAATCAAGATACAGCTCGCAATTTTAAAGATAGAGAGTCAAAAATTGGTACAGAAGTTTTTATTACTTGCAGGATGGTTGGTATTGAAAATGGGATATATACGTTTTGATATAGCCCCCATTGAACGGTACCTCCCGATATTCGGTATTTTTAAGGTTTTAGCTTCATTATCCTACCAAAATGGCTGAAATTTGGTACGTAGTCTTCTTTAGGGGTATAAAACTTTTCTCCAGATTTTTGTCGGTATTGGTCCACACCTTCATATAGCCCCCATAGAACGGTTCCTCCCGATTTTCGGTATTTTGAAGGTTTTGGCTTCATTATCCTACCAAAATGGCTGAAATTTGGTACGTAGTCTTCTTTAGGGGTATACAACTTTCCCCCAGAATTCTGTCGGTATCGGTCCACACCTTCATATAGCCCCCATAGAACGGTACCTCCCGATTTTCGGTATTTTGAAGGTTTTGGTATAAAACTTTTCCCCAGAATTTTGTCGGTATGGGTCCACAACTTCATATAGCCCCCATAGAACGGTACCTCCCGATTTTCGGTATTTTGAAGGTTTTAGCTTCATTATCACACCGAAATGGCTGAAACTTGGTACTTAGTCTACGTTGGTGGTATAAAACTTTCCCCCAGAACATTGTCGGGATCGGTCCATGCCTTTATATAGCCCCCATAGAACGGTACCTCCCGATTTTCGGTATTTTGAACGTTGTGGCCTCAATATTCCACCGAAATGGCTGAAATTTGGTATTTAGACTTCGTTGGGGGTGCTCAAACTTCCCCTTTAAATTTGTCGGTATAGGTTCACGCCTTTATATAGCCCCCACGGAAAAGTACCTCCCGATTTTTCGTATTTTGAAGGTTGTGTCTTTAATATTCCACCAAAATGGCTGATATTTGGTATTTAGTCTTCAATGTGATATAAAACTGTTCTCCAGAAATATGTCTGTACAGGTCCACGCTTTCATATTCCCCCATTTCTGACTATAATTCGTCGGTATAGGTCTACGTTTCGATATAGCCCCCATAGAACGGTACCTCCCGATTTTCGTAATACTGAAGATTGTGACGTCAATATCCAACCGAAATGGCTGAAACTCGTTATTTCGTCTTCCAAGAGTTATAAAATATTCCAGAAGAGTATTATCAGTATAGGTCCACGTCTTCCTATATCCCCATAGAAGCGTACTTCTTGATTTTCGGTATTTTTTAAGTTTTAGCCACATTATCTTACCGATATATAGGAAATTTGGTATTTAGTCTTCTTTGAGCCTAAAAACTTTCCGTAAGAAATTTGTCGGTATAGATCGACGTTTTGAAATAGCCCCCATAGAATGGTGCCTCACATTGTTTTACCGAAATTGCTGAAATTTAGTATTAAGTCTTCTTCATACACGAAAGGAAACTAATTATTCCCTTTTACTTCAATACAACTTGTGGTGGAGTGTATAACAAGTTCGGCCCGGCCGAACTTAACGCCTTTGTTACTTGTTTTATCCTCTGTCAGGTTTCCCTATGAGATTTTGTCCAAAAAACTCATTTTTCATTATTTTTTTTTTTCAAGGAAACTACCAATATTATTTTAAGTAGATATTTTTTCCATCTGAAATTTTTGTTGTTGAAAAATATTGCATAGTATTGTGGTAAATGGCTACCTGCGAAGCCCCCTTTTTATACCCTCCACCATATGGAGGGTATAATTAAATTTGTCATTCCGTTTGTAACACATCGAAATATTCGTCGGAGACCCTATAAAGTATATATATTATTGATCAGCATAAAATTCTATGTCGATTGGACCATGTCCGTCCGTCTGCTTGTCTGTTGAAATCAAGATACAGCTCGCAATTTTAAAGATAGAGAGTCACAATTTGGTACAGAAGTTTTTATTACTTGCAGGATGGTTGGTATTGAAAATGGAATATATCGGTCCACGTTTTGATATAGCCCCCATAGAACGGTACCTCCCGATTTTCGGTATTTTTAAGGTTTTAGCTTCATTATCCTACCAAAATGGCTGAAATTTGGTACATAGTCTTATAAAACTTTCCCCCAGAATTTTGTCGGTATCGGTCCACACCTTCATATAGCCCCCATAGAACGGTACCTCCCGATTTTCGGTATTTTTAAGGTTTTAGCTACATTATCCTACCAAAACTGGCTGAAATTTGGTACGTAGTCTTCTTTAGGGGTATAAAGCTTTCCCCTAGAATTTTTTCGGTATCGGTCCACACCTTCATATAGCCCCCATAGAACGGTACCTCCCGATTTTCGGTATTTTGAAGGTTTTAGCTTCTATATCCCACCAAAATGGCTGAAATTTGGTACGTAGTCTTCTTTAGGGGTATACAACTTTCCCCCAGAATTTTGTTGGTATCTGTCCACACCTTCATATAGCCCCCGTAGAACCGTACCTCCCGATTTTCGGTATTTTAAAGGTTTTAGCTTCATTATCACACCGCAATGGATGAAATTTGGTACTTAGTCTACGTTGGTGGTATACAACTTTCCCCGAGAACTTTGTAGGTATTGGTCCATGCCTTCATATAGCCCCCATAGAACGGTACCTCCCGATTTTCGTAATGCTGAAGATTGTGACGTCAATATCCGACCGAAATGGCTGAAATTCGTTATTTCGCCTTCTAAGAGTTATAAAATATTCCAGAAGAGTATTATCAGTATAGGTCCACGTCTTCCTATATCCCCATAGAAGCGTACTTCTTGATTTTCGGTATTTTTTAAGTCTTAGCCACATTCTGTTAACGAAATATCGGAAATTTGGTATTTAGTCTTCTTTGAGCCTAAAAACATTCCGTCAGAAATCTGCCGGTATAGATCGACGTTTTGAACTAGAATGGTGACTCACATTGTTTAACCGAAATTGCTGAAATTTAGTATTAAGTCTTCTTCATACACGAAAGGAAACTAGTTATTCCATTTTACTTCAATACAACTCGTGGTGGAGGGTATAACAAGTTCGGCCCGGCCGAACTTAACACCGTTCTTACTTGTTTGTAAAAGCGTTTTAAAATTATAGCCGTTTTTTCTGTCCCAAAATCCGACAAAAAAATTAAAAAAAAATCTGTCTCGCTTAAAGACAAGATTGTAATGTATTTAATAAGCTTATAAAAACACATGTAGATCGGTCGATTCGTTTCCGAGCTATAGTTGGCACCGGCTTAAAAAAAACGCGTTTTAGGTTGCACATCAACACACAAAAAACAATGGGTTCTTCACTTTGAACGGTCATATCTCAGCCAATTTTGCTCCGATCCACTCCTGTACCCCAAAATAAGCCAATAGTTTGTTTCGATTTTTTTAAAGTGAGACCTTAATACGGGCCTGTGCCACATGCTGGGCAGATGGGGCAGATAGATGATGGTGCATGTCCTCCGAGGACTGCATTCATATGATAGTTGTTTATGGCATCTGCGACTGCATCCGTATGTATGCTATTCAAACCTGCTTGATATGGCTCTTGATCTCTGTAGACCTCTCTTTCTAGATCATGAAGATCCCTTTTGACCAGCTTGTTTGTGGAGATCCTATCCACCCACAATATGGTGATTAGGATCACCGGTAGCACCCGAGCAAGTACTGCAAGGAAAGCATGCCATTATGTTGCTGTCCACTAGATTTCTCCCTTTTCCTCTTAGAGGTTAGAATTGGAACAATGATATCATACTAGCAGGTTAAAACTAACTAGTCTGTCATCTTTAAAAAGTCGACGGACTATGCTTAATGCAGTAATGGTTTTTAAGATTTTAAATGGAGATGTACCATCCAATTATCTCATATTATCGATTAAAGTAAATGTTCCTTTTAGAGCATGTAGATTTTATCAATTTTTGTATACAAGCTTTCATCGTACAAATTACTCAACTAGTGAACCTATTAGTAAAATGTGTGCTGACTTTAATTCACTTTATAGTAATATAGATTTTTACCTGAGCATAAATGTGATTAAAACTAATTTAATTTCTTAATTAAATCAATAATCTAACATCGTGTTTGTATATTTTGTAACGTGACCGCTACATTGCAAAACCGCCCCTCTGATATTACATCCAGTATCAATACAAAACTACCTTATCCGTGCATGCATAATCCCAACTTCATGCATAATTACAGCTCCATTCATACATTATTTAAACTTCAGTGTATTTCCTGGTTGTCTCGCCTTTCAAATAATTCTCATTCACTCCGTAAACCCAAATGGATAAGATGTCTAGTTTTCGTCGCTGAATGGGTCGAGTGCTGGCGTTAACCTACGTGAAAGAGAAAACGTGTGGCATTGTCCGCAGTCCTATTCGATTGAACCGAAGACTACATCAGCCATCGACCACGCGATACGTTCGCTCTAGGGATGCGCAAGTCGATTTTCGAGTAATCGATTCCTCGATTCTATGATTTGAAGAATCTAAAAATCGGTATCGAGTTTTGACTTCATAGAGAATCGAAAGATTGCTTTTCTATTATGGTTCTTCGATTCTTGCAGTGGGAATCGAAAGATCAATTCTGTTTTGACTTTTTGATGTACCACGAAAATGAAATATACAGATTACATTGGTAAGAGCAAGACAACAATATTATGTTATTTGTTGTATTGCTGAACAAAGTTAATCTAACGGTACGGCAGTGTTAAACGCGAAGCATTGTACACTAAAACGTTCACATTTTCAACTAAGGAGTCATCTCGATCGAACGATTATTTTATCCAAGTGAGTTCTAAGTAAGAACCTAAACTAAGTTTGGACAAAATATTACGAAGGCCACATTTTGGACCGAATCAGGTTATTTTCTCAGGAAGTATGGACTTGCCCCTGATGAAACTTGTACCGTCGTATGGTGGGCTGTGAATACCAATTGTTGCAACAAAAATCAAAGCGATTCGAGAGCAGGCCTTAAACTGAACTTATCCGAAATGTTGTGTGGGAGGTACCCGAAGGAAGGAGTGGAACGATGTAACCCATCTTCGAACTTAAACTAAGTTTGGACAAAATATTACGAAAGCCAAATTTTGGACCAAATCGGCTCATCCGTTCGAGAGTTATCGTGCACACCAGCCAGACAGACGGACGGACATTGCTAAGTCGACTCCAAATTGTCTGAAACACATTTCGTCCAAACATACTTGGGGTCTAAAACTGTTATTTCGATGAGGCACATTTTCCCGTATGAAAGTGTATACATATACCCTCGTTAGCGAAAATGCTAAGGGTATTAAATACATACGTTTTTTGGGGAAAAATTGTTTCAATATACACAGGCTGAGGGTATATCTCTGTCGGCAAAGCCGACTGATACTTTTTTACTTGTTCTCTCTTAAGTAGCATGGTTTCTATCCCTTCATGTAAAATTTTTGGAAATTTTCGAAAATTTTTTTGTGCATTTTTGTACGCAGTTTGGACTAGGCGATAAACATTGAACTAATATGAATCGGGGTGCATTCATTGTTATAAGAGAGTTCTCCCTTGTGCCTTCTGGAAGTTGATCTTATTTTGATAGCCACTCTTTTCGACAGATATCGCGCCCACAAGTCATTTCAGTTGGTCTCTTTAAAATTTAGAGCTTTTGGACCATTACATCAGTAAGCAATTTTTACTTTTTTGGGAAAGGTACACGAAAAATCAGACCGTATTTTCATAACGTTTTGAAGGATTCGTTTTTTATCCACTACAATGAATGGTAAAATGTTTTCATCGATTGGAAAATATTTTTGGCCTGTAGAGCGATTTTCTGAAATTTCGGCTTTGGCTCCCATATAAAGTACTATGGAAATAAAGATCGGTCAAGGGGCACTGGTTATCGTTAACCGATCTTCATAATTTACTGTAGGAATCTTTTTTTAACCACAACAATGTCCTGGTAAAGTTTTGTCATCGATTGGACCATAATTACGGCCTTTAGAGAATTTTCGTGACACGTTAACGTTAACCGATCCCCATAAAAGTTCATATATAAAGTTTTTGGATTTAGTGGAAAAAATTTAAGGGGGTACGAAATCAAAAAAAATAATTGTTTTTTTTTTTTTGGTCGCCCTAATGTGCACATGTAATTTATTTAGTCTAAAATAAAAGCTTGATTATCGCGAGTTGGTAAAAATGTTGCATTCGATTTTGTAGAGTGGTCGATATTGAAATGAAATAGCTTATTTAATAACAATTTGCTATTAAAATGGAAGACCAAATAGAAAAAACTGCAATGAAAAAACTTGAATGCAATCGGTGCGGAGACTTTTTTAACGCTAGGAAGAAATTGATAACACATTTCTTTATATTTTCCATGGTCTACACGGCTATGTGGTGGTATTTTTGATATTTGCAAAATAAGCAAAAAAGTTATGACCCTAGTGTATGTATATACCCTCATTAGCCTATAGTCTGTGTGTTAGAACTAACAAACCATTGACACCTTTATGTAGGCCTATTCCAAAACGTGAAACCATGTCAAGAATTTTTGATTAAAGAAATTTTGTAAACATTATGAACACTAAATGCCAAATTACATCCAATTCGGGCCAAAAACGTGATATTCCCAAATGCGGACTTATATCCACAAATTTTGGAGCAGAAGCTTTTTACCTATTTCGTATGTCCAAAATTTTTGGTCACTTCGAACACTAAACGCCAAATAACATCCATACGTAACCGTCAATCAGAACTTCAAAATACTAGAAATCGGGTGGTAGGGAAGTTCTACGAGTTTGGACTTACTTATACCCGAGACACATAAGGAACATGTCCTTCCAGCTTAAGTCATTTCTGGTAAATGAATAAAGTTAAAGTATAACCTGATGCAAATGTAGTTTCAAATGTCATTATTCATTTACCAGAAATGACTTAAGCAAGAGTGCCATGTCGCGTATGTATTACCGCCTGCATTCATCAAGTCAAACACCACTGTACATATATATTCCAGTTTCATGCTTTAAAAATAATTTCATCCCAATTGTTTATTCTTTAATCCAAGAGGCTTGACTCCCTGCACTCTAAACAAAACTCATATGAATATACATACATGCATACATATGAACATTTATTCCAAAAAGGACCTTAAATTTGACAAATCCATAAGAAAATACAACAAAATTATACACATCTGGCACATAATTCTCTTCGTGAATAATTTAAACCAAATGAGCCTAACTTGAGTTGTTTATAAAACAATTTCTATCATCTTTTTGGGGAAAAGCAATAAATTGTTTTCAAATCTTTTTGATAACCTTGTGTTCACGACGATGTTCACGCAACCACAAAATGAACCAGCAAAACGATTCCATGGCATCAGTCACCGAGTGTTATACTTTTTATGTATGTTTGTAGGTGTTTTTTCGCAGACCCTAAGTGTGAATTCATGAATAAATCAGCAACTAGAGAAAATTAGTTTGTATCTTTTTATAGCAAATTTGTTTGTCTAATATTATTCGTTTTTTCTTTGTCATATATGTATGTGCATATGTGTGTGTATGTTCAAATACATATACAATAAGCGAATGTATTTTAATATGTTTAAACGCATATAATAGAACATGGCTAAAATGAATTTAATTCGATGGTATTCGAATATAACTAAAACAATTTATAAGAAACATTTTTGATCGACAGAATATTTGACTGTTACAAATTATAAAGCCCCCGATTTAATACAAAACTGTCAGGAAAATATTTATAAAATAAACCTTTATCAAACTGAAATCAGTAGGAAAAGACCATAGTCGGGCGGGGCCGACTATGTAATACCCTACACCAGAAGTTTTTTAATAACCCAAAACAAACATTAAAGTAAATCTTTTGAACTCATTAAACTCCAAATGGCAAATTGGAGCCATATTTGGGGAAAATCGTTAAAATACCTAAAATCGAGAGGTACCGTTATATGGGGGCTACAAAAAAACATGGACCTATCTTAACAATTTTAAGTGGCGAAATTTCGTGGCCACTGGGAACCACATCTGTAAAATTTCAGCTAGTTCAAGCAAAAAATTTGGCTAAGATCCCTAAAATACCTTAAATCGTGAGGTATCGTTATATGGGGACTATACCGAACCGTGGACCTATCTTGACAATTTTTAGTGGAGCAATTTCGCAGCCATTGAGAACCTCAAATGTAAAATTTCAGCTAGTTTGGGCAAAAAATGTGGCTAAGATCCATAAAATACCTTAAATCGGGAGGTATCGTTATATGGGGACTATACCGAACCGTGGACCTATCTTGACAATTTTTAGTGGAGCAATTTCGCGGCCATTGGGAACCTCAAATGTAAAATTTCAGCTGGTTTGGGCAACAAATGCGGCTAAGATCCTTAAAATACCTTAAATCGGGAGGTACCGTTATATGGGGGCTATACCAAAACTTGGACCGATATAGCCCATCTTCGAACTTGCTCTTCCGACGGCTAAAAAAATGGTATTCCCCAATTTTCAGCGAAATCGGTCAACAAATGCGACCTGTATGTTGCGAACGGACGGACGGACGGACATGCATAAATCGACTCAGAAAGTGATTCTACACGCACAGAAAAAATATTTTTCGCTTTTGTTGGAACAAAAATATATGTTTTGGTTCCAAAAATGTATTTGTTTTGTTCAAACATTGTAATCCAAATCCAAAAATACCATCTTTTGTTCCAAACATAGAAAACAAAAACAAAAACAACAACGAATTTCCGCAATATTGTTAAAATCGTTAACAATACCGATTGTAGGAACTATCATAATCTAATTTTATTTACAAAAAGTATTGTCAATACAGAAAACCAGCCCAGAAATTTTTGATTTGAGTGCATATACTTCTCATATACACTTTTCGCATAACTTGGATATAAATGTCGCGTATAATATTGCAATCATTGATGAACACAATACATGGTTTGCTGCATTGGCTGACAACAAAGACAAACAAAAAGCCACAAGAACCCACCACAACATAAGGAATAATTAAACACCATAGCAAACATGAAAAAGAAAGAAAAATGAAACAAAACAGAAACAAATAAAAACAAGAGTCTCACAAGTACATACACACAAAAACAAAGGTAAAGGCAGCATGTCATACAAACACACCACAACTCACCAAAATTGTTTTTTCAACACGGCATCGAATAGCGAGAGAAGAGAAACAAATTTTCGAAGAAAAGAGAGAAATATTGTTCAGTTGACACAAACTATTTTTGGATTTACAATACTACATGAGGAATCCAACAATATGTTAACAATACATATTTTGCTCTTGGAATATTGTTGGATCAAACATATTTTTTTCTCTGCGTGTATGTATATCCCTAGAAGGAACTATGGGTCTATCTCGCTTCCTTTTGTATGTTACATACAAATGCACTAACACATAATACCCCTTACCACATAGTGATGTAGGGTATAAAAAGTAAAGTGGTCATTCCTTCTTGAGGAATACTTATTTTAGTTACGTTGAAAAGAGAGGTGAGAAAATTGTATCACGTCCAATGGACATACACTTAAGCCAAAGTTCGAAGGCTGTACGAAACCTTTCTGGTCTAACAATGAAAACGCGAATATTTACCATCAAAAATAGTTTTATAGTTTTCTTAAGTAAATCTACCCTGATTTATACACTTATTCATGCGCTCAAACCAATTGTTAAAGCACATTTTCCACTCAGATTGAGACACCTCCAAAAACATTGTTTTTAAACGCTATCACAGCATCATCTTGTAACGAAAATCGTTGACCACACTTTTTTTCTTGATGTACGGGAAACAAATGAAGTCATTAGGTAGGTGCCAAGTCAGGACTGTACGGCGAATGACAAATGAATTCCACGTTTTGTACGGCCAAAAAGGCGTTGTCATGGTGCAAAATGATTGGTCTATCTCTACTTCGTTTATGGAATTTCTCAGGAGACCTCAGGCAAACAAATTATAGTATACCATTCAGAATTAACCGTTCTACGTTCATCAAGCCGTATAGTCGCCACATGGTCAGTTTTGCCGGAGAAACGGGCGATCATTTGCTTCTAAGTGCTTATTCCTTGAACAACTTTCGTTTTATTTGGCTCGACGTCGTTTGAAGCATCGCGATCGTAATTATTCACAATTTCTTTGCTCCAATTGACAAGCGTCAAATTGTGTTGGATTTAACGAGAAAACAATGTTATTTAGTGGAAGAAACCCCCAAATATGCCTATATCTTACGGTATATAACATGTCGATATATCATAATCCGTTCATGCACGGCTTAACGCCATTCGATTTTCCAAGTTTTTGGTGACAAAATTCGTCAGGATTTCTTCTTTGCTTGTGACCACAAGGAAGAGCTTAGAGAGCTTGACATCGAAGTATTCTTACCGTGATTATCCACGTCGAAATTTGTGAAAAATTATCGAACGAAAATGTTCACAACTCCATTTGTTGGCAAAGTGATTTTTTCAAATCACTGTAAACAACTTAACACCTGATTGTATGTCAAACTGTTCTATGTACGTTTAGGCTAGAAACAGTCAAACTTTCCAAAAAATATGTCAAATGGTGCCTAGGCCAGAAAGTTATCGTGCAGGCCTCGTTGTTCGTGCCTGATCGAAATAATGGTTTCAAACAATTTGGAGTCGATTTGGCAATGTTCATCCGTCTGTCTGTTAACTCTCGAACGAATCAACCGATTGGAACCAAATTTTGGGTATCGTAATATTGCCTAAACTTGGTTTAAGTTCGAAGAAGGGCTATATCGGCCCACTCCTTCAGGTACCTACCCCACAAATGTTGAAAATGTTCAGAAAATTTGTGCACACGATAACTCTTGAAGGGAGTAACCAATTTGGTCCATACTTTGCACATCCTGAAATTTCTATCGGACTTAGATGAGTTTCCAATATGGACTCAATCGGTCCACACAAAATTTCGGAAAAGTTCAGTTTAGGACCAACTCTCGAGTCGCTTTATTTTTTGTTGTAACAACTTGTATTCACTATGTAAAAATCCCTATGGCACCAAGTGTAGTGGCTGGAGCGCACTAATGCACTCGAACTGGTCAACCGATTTGCTCTGAAATTAGGCCTTCGTCATATTTTGTCCGCGCACTTTTGTCTGTAAATTCAGATTTTAAAAAAGGGCAACAAAATTCTGAAAATACCTTAAATACATTCGATCTCTCCGTAGATGAAAGTTTCAATTCCCATAGACTGAGGGTATATCCCTGTCGGCAAAGCCGACTGATACTTTTTGATTTGTTATTTTGTTGATGTTCCCATATAATGGCCGATTTTAGGTAGCTTAACGGTCAATTCAATTCAATTCAAAAACTCGGCCCGGCCCAAAATTTACGCCCGCTCTTCTGACTTGTTTAATATTTACCAATTTAATAAAATCGTTCCTATGCAAAACCTTTAAAATTATGTTTTACTGTATAAATATTATATATGGGTTTTTGGAAGACATCAGACAACCTTCAAGACAGTTGGGTGTGTGGGTTTGTGAAAATGTAAATTAATTTTGTTTGACTAAATTCACATTCATCCATTGTGTTTACCTTTCGTGACGAGACCTTAAATATGATTCCAACATTTGGGCATTGTTTTTCCTGTTGTTGTTCAGTTGTTTAATAATGTATGTTTATGGGTATGATCTATGAGAGAATCATAGCAAATATCTGTAATAATTATTTGTATCACATAACAGCGTCTGATTATCTTTTGAGGGTGTTTGAAACCCAATGAAATAAACAGTCATTAATAATGGGCATCATAATAAACGACTTTATCAAAGCAGGTTTGAATTGAAACTGAATATGTATTTTGGTTGGCGTGTAAGTTGTATGTGTATTTGCCGTCAGACAATGAAAACAACAACAAATAAGGAATACAAGTGGATTTTGGAACATCTGTTAAAACATACATATTTGTACAACATTCGTTATTTCTGAGCTTTGGAAAAATATAATACAAAGAAATTTTTATTTTCAATTTTAAGCAGTAATCTCTTTATCTCTTTAGAAACTCGTGATCCTTAAAAATGTATTGTCCGCCTTTTGGGGAAACATTGCTGAATGTCACAGAACGCTGAATTATTATTCTTGCTTTTTTTTTGTTTAGATTACCCTGACACATGTAAAACCAGTAGAGTTTGGGAATTCCCGACCTTTTTTCATTCCCGGGAAATCGGGAATACAAATTTCTCATTCCCGGGAACCCGGGAATTCCCGGGACTATGACAAATCGAGTTTGTGGGGCATAGACGTGACAGAGAGCAAACATAAAGGAAATAAATACTCCTTATATGTATAGTTGTATCATTAGTTATCTCTTTGGAACAATATTAACGACGATACGCCAAAATATTGAAGGTACAAGTACATCATATATGGCAGCTGTTCAAGCCAACCAATTCTTCCTGACTAATTTGCGGAGATTACAGCTTTGTTCCTTTACTTTTTTAATAGTAAAAGTAGCAAAAGAGAGAAATTCTCTCTTCTCTCAGAAAACTGTGAAAATTGCCCCCACGTAACAAGTTTTGCACAAAAGTAAAAAATGGAAAAATAGTAGATCTGGCAGCAATGTCAAAAAACAAACATGGCTGCTTAAAAAAAATAACAAACAAAATAAATTTCACTGTTTTTTTCTTATTTAGATTTTTATTATTTTATTTTATTTCTTTTTATTTTGCTTTGACAAAGCGCGTAGTTTTCTTTTTTCCTTTTGCCTTAATTGTCAAATAAATGTCAAATCAGCAGTTTGACAGATTTTCCACTTTTTACACAACGAAATTTGTCGAGCATAAAGTAGTAAAAGAGGAAGCCATTTTGACGTTCTCTCTCCTCTCACTCTCTTAAAAATTGCTTCCAGTTTTAGTACTTTTTGGGGTTAAGGAACGCTTTCCGAGTTAAAAATGGTAAAACTTGAAGAAACTTTAACGTAAATGAACAAAGCTTATATAAATTGCTGTTTCCCACGACCATCCTCGCAAAGGCTTCCTTCTTATCAAAGATTGCTGTGCGACTCTATTTTTTAGGTCAATGATATGGGAAGTTCTTTTTATGGTTCGAAGGGCGTGTCGATCATAGAATAACTCCTTTGATAAAGGATTTTTACGAGGTCGATTTTTTGTGTACAAAGCTTCACAACTGCATCACGGTAGAACCAAAGATATAGAGGCGTAGTTATATGAACATACATACTATAGTTATTACTGACCTCCATTCCTAATATACACGATTTGCCACTTGCACATTATACAGTTTTTATTATTGCATACAATAATTTTGGAGAAAACAACTATTCGAATCGATCACAGAATTTATTTCTTAGCAAATAAATATACTTCAAGAATGCCATTAATAAAAATATGGACTGGAGCAACAAGAAATGACTCCAAAAAGTTCAGAATTATGTGAGGTTATACAGGCTTCGAATTCCAGAAAAAAACAATAATTGTTGAGAGAACCAAAATGTATGTACTTTGTACGAATTATCGGGATGTTTACTATGGACCCTAAATGATCGGGAATTACGAATTATCGGGACATGAATAATCGCTATGCCAGTATATTTTCAACATTAAATAACTATAAGACAAATAATATAAGACTTATATATGAAAAATACAAATACCCGTATTCCCGGGAATTTCAAAAAATTTCCCGAGAAATCCCGTCCGAAAAAAATCGAGAATTCCCGGGTCGGGAATTCCCTACCAGAAACTCTAAAAACCAGTATTTTATTATTTTTTAAAAATAAACATGACCTTTAAATTTACCGTTTATAATAGTGAAATATTACATATTCTTGTGAAATGTTAAATCTTAAAGTCCAAATGCAATCAAGCTTTCAAACCATTTTTACCAAAATTTAAATGTCAATGTAAAATGTCCCTCATGTTTTTGACATTGACAAGTTGAAAACAAACTACTTAAGATTTACATATAAAAAATATCTTCACATGTTTCTTGTTGTAATGGCATAAATACATATCGTCTGCTGCGCAAGAAAAGGTCGTATGTTCATTTTTAGAAATTTTTCAGGAGGAAGAAAAAACATTCCACCGCTTTCTGTTTTAAGGATTTTATTATCGTTGTAAAAGAAGTATTCTTCGTTAATTTATTCGCTTCAATATCTGTACTTTGTGTGATCAAATTCCATTTCGTTTGGGAGATAATTAGATGTCTTTGGACTTGTATAGTTTTGAATTTTTGTTGGAAGTTACGACTTTTTCCTTCAGTTTACGGATTTTTAGTGTTCTATTTAACTTGCTTTGGTCCGTTTAGTTCAAATCTGGTAACTCATTTTTAAGGCAGTTGCAGTTGACCAATCGAACTGAAACTTTGCACACTTTTCAGATTTAAATGACAATACATGAATATGGAATCAAAACCAATATTGGTCCATATTTACCATTTTTACCGTGTTTTTACGGTGTTTTATTTAAATTGCATTTCAAATCTGGTAACTCAATTATGACACAGTTGCAGTTGACCAATCGGACTACAACTTTGCACACTTTTCAGATTTGGATGACAATACATGAATATGAAATTAAAACAAAGATTGGTCCATTTTACAGTGTTTTAACGGTGTTTTTATACCCTCCACCATAGGATGGGGGTATATTAACTTTGTCATTCCGTTTGTAACTACTCGAAATAATCATTGTAGACCCCACAAACTATATATATTCATGATCAGCGTGCAATTCTACATCGATATAGCCATGCCCGTCCGTCTGTGGAAATCACTCTACCAAAGTTGGTTTATATAGGTCCACGTTTGGGTATTACCCCCATATAAAGTACACGTCATTTTAATATATTTTGAATGTATTAGTACCATTTGACAACAGAATCGGTTGTAACTTTGTATTTTGCATTTCCAGAGGCTAAGAAACATTTCTATTATAAAATGTTTATATAGGTCCACGTTTTGATATAGCCCCCATAGGACGATATCTGCCGATTTTCGGTATTTTGAAGGTTTTGTCCTCCTTATCACACCGAGATGGCTGAAATTTGGTATTTAGTCTTCGTTTGGGGTATAAAATTTTCCCCCAGAAATTCGTAGGTATAGGTCCACGCCATCATATAGCCCCCATAGAACAGTACCTTCCGGTTTTCGGTATTTTGAAGGTTGTGGCCATATTAATCCACCGAAATGACTGAAAGTTGTGGTGGAGGGTATAAAAAGTTCGGCCCGACCGAACGTAACGCTTTTCCTACTTGTTTTTTGTTAAATTAAAAACAACAATATACCAGATTTTAAGCTGCATTACCTTGCAATAATAAAGTAATAAACATCTCAAGAAAATTGCCAAAGAGAATCTAAAAAAGATCAAGTTATAAAAAAGATCTATTACACCTAGGATGTTGCTATTGAAAATAGGCTATATCAATCCACGTTTTGATATATGGTTTTAGCGTCAATATCGCATTGAATAGGCTAAATTTTGGTATTTAGTCTTCACTGGGGGTATAAAAATTCCCGCCTGAAATTTGTCAATATAGGTCCAGGTCTTCTTATAGCCCCCATAGAACGGTACCTCCCAATTTTCGGTATTTTGAAGATTTAGCCCCAATATACCACCGAAATGGCTGAAATTTGGTATTCACTTTTCTTCCTTGGGTGTCTAAAACTGTTTACATGAAATTTTTCGGTATAGGTCCGCGTCTTCATATAGCATATAGAACGCTACCTCCGGATTTTAGGTATTTTTAAGGTTGATGACTCAAAATACAACTGAAATGACTGTAATTTGGCATTTAGTCTTCGCTAAAAGTATAAAACTTTCCACTTCAAATTCAACTCAACGTCTTCATATAGTCCCCAACGTCTTTCATAGAACCGTTCCTCCCGATTTACATTATTTTTAAGGTTTTAGCCAGAATATCCCACGGAAATGGGCGTTATAAAACTTTTCCGGTATAGGCCCACGTCTTCATATAGTCCCCATAGAACGATAACTTCCGATTTTCGGTATTTTGAAGGGTGTGGCCTCAGCATTCCATCGAAATGGGAAACATTTGTTAATTATTCCTCGTTGGGGTTATAAAATTTCCACCATAAAATTTTGACGTAGTACGGCACTCAAGGATTTCGATATTTTTTAAAGTTTCAGCTATGGGCACATAACATTCCAAGCAAAATTTGAAGGAAGGGGTTCCATGCGATGACGTGATTTCATGGCATCTTTTGCATTGGTTCAAACGAAGTCGAGAAAGATCCGATCTTTTCATTAGCATTTGAACCAATGCAAAGGAAGTCGTAAAAGATCCGATATTTCCATCAACATCTCCACGTTTTGGTATAGCCCCCATATAGCACCCTATATAAAGTACGCGCCATTTTAATATATTTTGAATGTATTAGTCCCATTTGACAACAGAATCGGTTGTAACTTTGTATTTTGTGTTTCCAGAAGCTAAGAAACATTTCTACCAAAAAATGTTTATATAGGTCCACGCCATCATATAGCCCCCATAGAACGGTACCTTCCGATTTTCGGTATTTTGAAGGTTGTGGCCACATTAATCCACCAAAATGGCTGAAATTTGTGGTGGAGAGTATAAAAAGTTCGGCCCGACCGAACTTAACGCTTTTCCTAATTGTTTTAACTTGCATTTCAACTCAGGTAACTCATTTTCCACACAGTTGCAGTTGACCAATCGAACTGAAACTTTGCACACTTTTCAGATTTGGGCCCAATATAGCGGTACCGCCCGATTTTAGGTATTTTAAGGATTTTATTTTCATTTCTGTCATTTGGCATTTCCAATGATACAGACATTTCCCCACCAAAATTTGTGAACATTGGTCCAGGTTTTGATACTACACGATTTCAGGCACTTTAAAGTTTTTATCTAAATTTTCGGCCTAAGTTGACTATAATTTTGTTCTCAGTGGTCAAAAAAATGTATTTACTAAAAAGTTAAAAATAAAATATATTTTAAAAAAATTAAATTTCAGTGTTTTATTTAGAAATTCACTTAAAACTAGGAAATAATTTGTCGCTTAGGCTCAATAAATATATTATTTGTCATGATGGAATCTCTCAAATAAAACGCTTGCATTTAAATTATAAATGGTGGCAAAATAAAACGGCAAGCGTTTTATTTGAGAGATTCCATCATGAGAAAGAATATATTTATTGAGGGTAAGCGACAAATTATTTCCTAGATTTAAGTGAATTTTTAAATAAAACACTGAAACTTATTTCTTTAAATTATATTTTATTAAAAATAAAATATTCATACTTTACTCAACAATGTGGAAAGGGTATTATAAGTTTCGTTTGTAGCATCGCGAAATATTCGTCGCATACCCCGCTTGCCATTTCTCATATATCGACTAGGTAATGCGATCTAACTACATGTGTCCGTCAGTCCATTAAAATTTTTAATAAAAACTCCAGGCCTTAATTATGAACCGATCGTAACGAAATTTTGCGGGGAGGTGAAGTTCCGACCAAATGTACAGGAAATATGTCTGTACAGGTCCACGCTTTCATATTGCCCCATTTCTGACTAAAATTCGTCGGTATAGGTCCACGTTTCGATATAGCCCCCATAGAAAGGTACCTCCCGATTTTAGTAATACTGACGATTGTGACGTCAATGTCCAACCGAAATGGCTGAAATTCGTTATTTCGTCTTCCAAGAGTTATAAAATCCAGAAGAGTATTATCAGTACAGGTCCACGTCTTCCTTTATCCCCATGGCACCGAACTTCTTGATTTTCGGTATTTTTTAAGTTTTAGCCACATTCTCTTACCGAAATATAGGAAATTTGGTATTTATTCTTCTTTGAGCCTAAAAGCTTTCCGCCAGAAATTTGTCGGTATAGATTGACGTTTTGAAATAACCCCCATAGAATGGTGCCTCACATTGTTTTACCGAAATTGCTGAAATTTAGTAATAAGTCTTCTTCATACACAAAAGGAAACTAATTATTCCATTTTACTTCAATACAACTTGTGGTGCAGGGTATAACAAGTTCGGCCCAGCCCGACTATATCATTATTCCTGGAAGACACGTTCCACCCACGTAAGTTATGTTTTAAAGAGAAATTCTTGGCTTGATGCCAAATACACTATGCAACACTGAAAATGCAAACAACTTCTAGTATGCATTTTTTGAAAGTACATATTTAGACTACAAAAACTCCAGTAAGACAATACATAAATACATAAAAAGCTTGTGTTTAAGTGGGACAGATCTTTTAAAAATTTGTTTCCTATTTTTTGACCAAAAATGGTAAATTTTTCGTTAAAATCGAAATTTTGACTTTGACAGCTCAAACATTTTTAAACTTAATTTTTGAAATTCTTTTTCACTTAAAGACAAGATTATTAGGTTCTTCAAACGCCCACAAAAATATACGAAGATCGGCCAATCCGTTTTTATGCTGTTGTTGGCCCCGTAAAACGCTTTTAAAAAAGGTTCTCCAGGTAGCCATTTACCGCGATTTATTTTTAACAAAAAAAAAGTTCCTTAAGTAGTTTAACATGTTTCCTTCCAGGTAGAAAAAATGTACTTAAAAATATTGGTAGTTTCTTTGAAGAAAATTCATGAAAAATGAGCTTTTTTGGTCTACACAACTAGGGGTAATCACTTAAAACCGCACAGATCCGTCACTTTTGCATCATTGACTAGAGATGGGCGCGTGCCTAAAAAATTAGGCACGAACATGCACGAACACGGCCCAAAATTTTTATGCACATTCACGCACAAACACGGCGTTTTTCGAGAAGGCACGAACACGCACACTCACGCACGAAATTACAAAAAGAGAGAAATCGATATACAGCGGGACAGCTAATTAGGGACAATAAATTCAGTTTAATAGATTACTCGATTCCATTTAAAAATGTGTAGATTTTGATGAAATAAATTTTGCACATAAGGTATTGCTAGAAGCACTAGTGAGTGATGTCAAAACGTACTGAAATTAAACAGATGTGGGGGAAGTATAACCCACTTTTCTAAACATGGTCCATATTAGACTGGCCAGCTAATTAGGGACATTAGTATTAAAATTCACTTTAAGGTTAATTGATGTACATTTTATACAAGAATAGCTTGGTTAGTTTACACTATAAACCACTGATTTCATGCTTTACCCCCGCCGAAAGTCCTTTAGGGGCCGAAGTATTACTGTAATCCCTAATAACGTGCTTTAAGCCTTATTTCCCGTTAAGCCTTATTTTCCGTTATAATGGCATTTTATAACAAAAACTATGATTTTAGTAACCCCAAACATCATTCCGAACCATACACTACAATTACCGCCCCATACTGGGTGTACAATTATCCTTGAATTACCTCTTTTTAGGGGTCATTGTTAAAAATTGATTTTAAAAATGAAATCGCGAAAATTGAATCAAATTCCACTGTTCTAAATTGTTTTAAACACAACAAAATATTCAAAAAAAGATTTTTTCAAATTGGACCAATATTGAAGAAGTTATGAGTATTTCTTTGCATATAGTTTTCATAGAATTCGACCTTTTCAATTCGCGAAAAAGTAAGAAAATAAACTGAAATATTTTGTTGCTGATCAGAATCACCACAGCAAAAAAAAGGAAATAAAATACCTCTTATTGAAAAATTATCCAATTTCACTCAGAAATCTCCATATCGTCTGCTCCGTCTGAAAAGGTCGTAAGTCCACTTTTTTTGGAAATCGCGTTTTTGTTACAGGATGATAGTACAAGTCAAAACACGTCGTATGATACAAAGAAAATGGTAGTATGTCGCGTTTTTTATATGTTTTGCCCCTGTCGGAAAAGGTCGTAAGTCCACAAAACGTACAAATTTGAGTACAAAAATGTCGTAAGTCCACAGGTATATTTATATTTTAAAAGAATACTACAGCTAATGTAGTTCAGATATAATGTTTAACGTCATCCATGGTTGGCGTACAATGCAAAGAACTACCATACACCTTTGGATGATAATCGGATGATATTTGGCAGAGCAAGTGGACCAAACTTTTGAACAAAAATGTGATAATTTCTATATTGCAACGAAAATTTACATTTGAAATCTATTTTCCTCTATAAACGAACTGATTATAAAAGATGGACTTCTGGCTTTTCATTGATACCAATTAGGATGCTGTATGCGTACAAATGGCTAACATATTGAAAAATTTGTAAAAAAAATCATATTTTTACTGTTTTTTCTGTCGTATATCTTACTTATCTTTATTAACTGAACCAAGTAGGCTGGTAATTTGTAGTTTCTCCAAGGACATTTATTCACATAATGATATTGGTATTATTGGATATTGGTATTTGCAAAGCAGCTCGCAGTAAGCCCGAGCCGTACGAAATTATGTATTTGAATCATACATTTTTAAAAGTTTTAAAAACGTTTCATTTTTTAAATCTATTCGACGTGGTCGTGGAAAAGGCGATGCTAAAGTAACGGATGTGCGTGGTTTTAAATACACGCCAAATGGGAATACATTTTTTAAGCTCAATTTTTCGGATCAGTGGAAGACTTTACCTCAAAAAATTAATAATGGAATAACTGCATTGGAGTTTTCGAACCTACCGCAATTACATAGTGAGAGAAGAAAAATAACTGCTAAGAAACATGACGATCTACAATATTTAAAACAAACACTACCTCTTCATCACCACAAATTTTACGATAATTTGCCAAAAGAGTAGCTTAATCAGAATATGCATTTATATTATTTTTGAATTTCTTAAAATGTTAGATTTGTAACCACTTAATTTTTTTAATCACACTAATTTGATTTGTTTTTACCATTCTGACGACACAAATAAGAATTTTTTTTAATTTAATAAAGAAACTATGTATGTATATAGAGTAAATTTTTTATTTCATGAAATTCATATTAAAGGAAAATGTCGTGATTTGCAGCAAAAATACAAAAACTGTATAAAGAAAAATTCCTGAGTACAGCGTGTCTTAAAGCAATAAAGATATAGCAATTATAATAATCATGTTTTATATTAAATTTAAATATTTCACCCAAAAGTTTTGGTTCATTAAAACCGCTAATAATCATCTGATTACCATGTTAAATTGCAAGCTTATTCTCTGTCTTAAACTCAAATCATTCTTAAAATTTCGCTCCGATCGGAATATTACTGCGATCTACAGGACAGCTACAAAGTCGGGTAAAAATTTTGGGTTTGGTCCATTTCACACCTTTCGATCATAACCAACATCTAATGGGGTCACTTCTGGTCGGAACCCGACCTCTCCACAAAGTTTCGTGTCGATCGGTCCAAAATTGAGGCCAGGAGTTTTATTACAATTGTTAATGGATGGACGGACACACATACCTAGATCGTTTTATCTCGTCAAGATATGAAAAAAATGGCAAGGGGAGGGGGTCTGCGAATACTTCGCGATGTTACACGATATTGAACAAAACAAACGTATACTACCCTTTCTACATTGTTTTGTAAAGTATAAATATTTTATTTTAAAAACGTCCGTAAATTGTAGGAAAAGGTCGTAAGTCCCTACAAAAATACAAATCTGTACAGGGAAAAGGTCGTAAGTCCAAAGACATACAATTATCTCCCAAAAGGGACGGAATTTCATCAAACAAAGTACAGGCATTGAAGCGGAATACGTTGTTAAAATTTCTTTTGTTTTTGTAACAACTAAAAAACAAACAAATAAAATTGTTGTAAAATAAACAATGAGTAAAGTTGTTAAAAATTTACTGAATAGGGGGGCTGACGGGTATACCCAAAAATTTCCTGGCTAATTGTTTTAAATATTTTAGATTAGACTGTTTCCAAAAGAGTAAAACATCAGTCTGGCTTGATACGGCACTCGATAATATGTATCAATTTCCGTATCAATTGTCATTTTTCGTCTGTTTGCCATTTTGATCCAAAAACTGAAAATTATTGTAAATGTAGCATTGTAATTTCGTGCTCATCATTAGAAAACTATATATTCTCACTTTGTATATCAAGTAACATTGCTTTTACATTAGCTAACAAAAAATTCGTCTCCTTAGACGGCGGAAATAAAAATGTCCCTATAAGATGTGCCATTTTTGGTACAAATCGTTTAGTTTTAGCTTTAAAATCTTTCATGAATTGAGTCAATGGTATCAATTGAGCAGACTTTCAAATATTTTTTTATCCCAAAAGGCAAAGATGTGCATAGTAGGGTACTTTTCCGAGCTTAATTTTTCGTTGCACTCTTTGAATATTTTATGAAAACCCAATAGAGGTTCTAGCAAACTTTAAGTCAGATATACGATCCAACTCATTCTTTTGGAGGAAAATACTCTTAATCTCATTATGGACTTGGTATATGCTCTCAAGCAACGTTTTTAGCTCCGAGTGTTTAAAATATCTTACAAGGTTTTTTGGGCTGTCGATCAGTTTTCCCAATTCGGGAAGAAGATGTTTTTCAATAACATCATCCATAACAGATAATACAGTCAGATAAACATCCGATTTGCAATGAGACTATATTGCGTTAACCCTCTGGGTAGTTTTTGTGTTTGCTTCTCTCATGAACAAAACAAATTACATACAAACATCCTCTTTTTTACTCATACTCTGGTCTTTCCATAACAAAACGGCAATAAGTACCACACTACAAAAACGAAGCAAATAATTTTAGGTATTTTTTGGTCGGTTTTATATTCTTGTTCGATTTTCGTGTTTTATATGGTCTCTTGCACGACTTCTAAAGGGAGACCAAAAATTTAGCACGATCGTGTCACATAGTGCAGATCGTGTTTAGTCGTGCCGTGCAAAATCGTGTCGAATAAAAAAACACGATCACGCACGGGCAAAAATTTATTCCGGCACGACACGCACAAACACGGCGTTTTTCGAGAAGGCACGAACACGCACTACTCACGGCACGACACGCGCCTACCTCTATCATTGACCAGATCGACAAGTTTTAACAAGTGAGCAAAGGCTATAGTCGGGACGGGGCCGACCATGTAATACCCTACACCACTACCCCTGTGCATAAACTTTTCACTGGTAAACATTTCTTTTAGGGAATATAATCCGACTACCACCAAAAATAATATGCCTCTTTCTCTCTGGGACCCCATAAACAACCAAAATTTCGTGACCATCAGATCAAAATTACGACCTGTAGCTTGATTGCAAAAAATGGAAGAATTGGATGCATTACCGACTATTGTGGTATCTCCCTTGTTTGACCACCTTCGCCAACCTGTTTTACACCAATGTAAAGGTAATATTTTCTTCTTCCATTGACAGGCTTTGCCGTTGGAATACCCCTACTAGAAGCCGATATATTCACAAAGAATAAACCTTTGAATTTGTCTCCAAATGAGTTTTTCCCCATTCCGCCCCCTAAATATTATCCGACTATCACGAAAATCAATAGGCTTCTTCCTCTGTGGGGCCCCCATCTACCCCCAAAAATTTCGTCACTATCAAATCAAAATTCCAACTTGTAGCGTGATTACAAAAAATGGAAATATTGGGTATATTACTGAATTTTGCAATATCTCGGTTTCCTCACTTACGCCAACATACTTTGCATCAATATAAACGAGATCTTTTCTTCTTCCATTGACGGGTATTCCTTTTGGAATACTCCATCCAGAAGCGGAGATATTCGCATAAAAAAACGTTGACTTTTCTCCACATAAGCATTTCGCTTAGTCCGACTCCTGAATATTATCCGACCATCACCAAACTAAATAGGCTTCTTCCTCTGTGGGACCCACATCAACTCCCAAAAAATTCGTGACGATCCAATCAAAATTGCGACCTGTAGCGTGATTACAAAAAATCGGAAAATGGGATGCATTATCTACTATTGCGATATCTCTGTTGTTTGACCACCTACGACAACCTGCTTTACATCCTTGTAAAGGTGATATTTTCTACTTTCCTTGCCAGGTTTTGCTTTAGATATACCTCTTAAAGAAACAGAGATATTGGCTTTGAAATAAAACGTTGACCTTTCTCCAAATAAGTGTTTGCCCATTCCGACCCCTGAATATTATCCGACCATCATCAAAATCAACAGGCTTCTTTCTCTTTGGGACCCCCATTAACCCTCAAATTTTCGTGACGATCCGATCAAAATTGCGACCTGTAGCGTGATTTCCAAAAAATAGAAAAATGGGATGTATTACCGACTATTGCGATATCTCCGTTATTTTGTTACCAACGCCGACCTAGTTTGCATCATTGTGAAGAGGGGATCTTCTACTTTCAGAGTCAGACTTTGCTTTTGGAAAGTTTTCAACCAAAGCTGTGATATTCGTCAATATAATTAAAATCGCAAAAATTAAAATTGGGGTTTTATTTGCTTCTATTGTGATATCTTCGTTGTTTGATCACCTACGAGCACCTGCTTTACATCATTAGAAAGGTGATATTTTCTACTTTCATTGTCAGGTTTTGCTTTTGGTATACCCCATATAGAAGCTGAGATATTCGCTTTGGAAAACAACGTTGTCATTTTATCCACCTAAGTTTTTTGCCCTTTCCGACCCCTAAATATTATCCGATCATCACCAAAATCAATAGGCTTCTTCCACTCCGGGACCCCTATCAACGTGCAAAATTTCGTGACGATCCGATCAAAATTGCGACCTGTAGCGTGATTACAAGGTTTAGATGGACAGACGGACAGACGGACGGACGGACGGACTGACTGACGGACGGACACACATAGCCAGATCGACTCAGCTCGTCGAGACATTCATTTTGGTATATATAAGTATGGGTCTGCGACCATTATTTCGATGCGTTACAAACTTTTTGGCCAAAACCAACTTATAATACCCTCCCCACATAGTGGTGTAGGGTATAAAAATATGCCTCTTTCTCTCTGGGACCCACATAAGCAACCAAAATTTTGTGACCATCCGATCAAAATTTCGACCTGTAGAATGGAAGAATTGGATGCATTACCGACTATTGTGGTATATCCCTTGTTTGACCACCTTCGCCAACCTACTTTACACCAATGTACAGGTAATATTTTCTTCTTCCATTGACAGGCTTTGCCGTTGAAATAACCGTACTAGAAATCGATATATTCACAAAGAATACAATTTTAAATTTGTCTCCACATGAGTTTTTCCCCATTCCGATCCTTAAATATTATCCGACTATCACCGAAATCAATAGGCATCTTCCTCTGTGGGGCCCCCATCAACCCCCATATATTTTATAATATATTTCCCGATATCTCGGTTGTTTGCCCACTTACTCCAACATACGTTACGTCAATGTAAAGGACATATTTTCTTCTTCCATTGGCGGGCTTTCCTTTTGGAATACTTCTACTAGAAGCGGAGATATTCTCATAAGAAAAAAAACGTTGACTTTTCTCCACATAAGCTTTTCGCTTATTCCGACTCCTGACTATTATCCGACCATAACCAAAATAAATAGGCTTCTTCCTCTGTGGGACCCGCATAAAATTCCAAAAACTTCGTGACGATCCGATCAAAACTGCGACCTGTAGCGTGGTTACAAAAAATCGGAAAATGGGATGCATTAACGACTATTGCGATATCTCTGTTGTTTGAGCAGCTACGACAACCTACTTTACATCATTGTAAAGGTAATATTTTCTACTTTCCTTGCCAGGTTTTGCTTTTGTTACACCTCTTAAATAAACAGAGATATTGGCTTTGAAATAAAACGTTGACCATTCTCCAAATAAGTTTTTGCCCATTCCGACCCCTTAATATTGTTCGATTATCATTAAAATCAGTAGGCTTTTTCCTCTATGGGACCCCCATTAACCCCCAAAACTTCGTGACGATCCGATCAAAATTGCGTCCTGTGGCGTGATTACAAAAAAATCGGAAAATGGGATGCATTATCGGCTATTGCCATATCTCTGCTATTTTACCACCTGCGACAACCTACTTTACATCGTTGTAAAGGTGATATTTTCTATTTTCCTTGCCAGGTTTTGCTTTTGATATACCTCTTAAAGAAACAGAGATATTGGCTTTGAAATAATATTTTGACTTTTCTCCAAATAAGTTTTTTGCCCATTCCGACCCCTAAATATTATCCGACCATCGCCAAAATCAATAGGCTTCTTCCTCTGTGAGACCCCCATTAACCCTCAAAATTTCGTGACGATTCGATCAAAATTGGGACCTGTAGCGTGATTTCCAAAAAATGGATAAATGGGATGTATTACCGACTATTGCGATATCTCCGTTATTTGGTTACCTACGCCGACCTAGTTTACGTCATTGTAAAGACGGGATCTTCTACTTTCATAGTGAGACTTTGCTTTTGGAAAGTTTCCAACCAAAGCTGTGATATTCGTCAATATAATTAAAATCGCAGAAATTAAAATTGGGGTTTTATTTGCTACTATTGTGATATCTTCGTTGTTTGATCACCTACGAGCACCTACTTTACATCAGTAGAAAGGTGATATTTTCTACTTTCATTGTCAGGTTTTGCTTTTGGTATACCCCATGTAGAAGCTGAGATATTCGCTTTGAAAAAAACATTGTCTTTTTATCCACCTAAGTTTTTTGCCCTTTCCGACCCCTAAATATTATCCGACCATCACCAAAATCAATAGGCTTCTTCCCCTCCGGGACCCCCATCAATATCCAAAATTTCGTGACGATCCGATCAAAATTGCGACCTGTAGCGTGATTACAAGGTTTAGATGGACAGACGGACAGACGGACGGACTGACGGACGGACACACATAGCCAGATCGACTCAGCTCGTCGAGACATTCATTTTGGTATATATAAGTATGGGTCTACGACCATTATTTCGATGCGTTACAAACTTTTTGGCCAAAACCAACTTATAATACCCTCCCCACATAGTGGTGTAGGGTATAAAAATGGAACGGTTTTAAAACTTTTAAAAAATGAATGATTCAAATACATACAAATTTATGATCATACGGCTCGGGATTATGATGGACTGCTTTGCAAATTCCTATATAATCAGCGGAAACATCAACCTTTTTATTTTGTAAAGCACAAAGGAGTATAACATATAAGCACCACATCTATATATATAAATGAGCTTGGTGATAAGTGATTGACTGACTGACTGACTGACTCATCATCAACGCCCAGCCAAAACGGCTAAAGCTAGGAGCTTGAAATTTTACCAGTGGGTCACTGTTGATGCAAATGTGCGAGATAAAGCCGGGTTTTAGAAAATTCGTCCTGGAACCACAAAAAATAACAACAACAAAAATCCTTATTTTTCATTATTATTACGTACTTATTCACTTAGTTGGCCCTCTGCAAGACATGTGTCAAATTAACAAGGCTATAACTTCATGATACCGTAAACGATCACACATAATTTCAAATTTTGTAGTTTACTTCTAGGCGCACTTATTTTATCGTAAACCACTAAATAATAGAAAGACAAGACATTTGTTATCTTCCATTGCAACAGATGTCGCAGTTGGTGATAATGAAATAAACATCAATTACGCGAAAAATACAAACCGATCCTGATTTAGTTTTCACATAACAGGAGTCGCACAAAAGATTTTCATTCGTTAAAATCGAGTTAGAAAAAATGATTACAAACGATGCATTTGTAAAAATTTTGATTTTCAATTTAAAATTAAAACAAACATTCTTTCAATAAATGATGTTGGGTTTGTTGAACAAATGAGTTGCTGTTGAAGACAACATTAGGGGAATAAATTCAGAAATCGGCCAGAAATAACAACAACTAAAAACTGTATGGACCTCACTTTTTGGTAATAACTAAATGTTTGCAAATCAATGAAAGTGCAATAAAATTGTGCATATTACCACGATTTATTTGCTATTAAGAATTTTATCGTATATGGAGATGTATAGTCATAACTATTCAATTTCAAAATCTGTAATTTGAAGAAATCGCTAAATAATTAATGAAATCAATAATAGGCCCCAGGAATATAGGAATTTGGTATGGAAATCAAGGTTGGGAAGTGGTGCTTCTAAAAGGAAATGGTTTGCAAAATTACCAATCATCTGTACGAAAAGTACTAAATGGTACTAAATTTAGTACAATTTAGATTTGGGTGAACGTAAAGAGCTGGAAACCTGAAATTTGGAATTAAGGTTACTGTTGTAGTGTAGGATTGAGATATGAGGGTAGTTTTGGAAATTCGTGCTTATGTGTACGAAAAGTACTAAATAGTACTAAATTTGGTACAATAGGGATTTGGGTGAATGGATAGAGCTGGAATCCTGATATTTGGAATTGAGATTACTGTTGGAGTGTAGGATTGAAGAACTTTTGGAAATTCGTACTTATGTCTATGAAAAGTACTAAATGGTACTAAATTTGATACAATGGGGATTTGGGTGAACGGATAATAGCTGGAATCTCGAAATTTGGAATTGAGATTACTGGTGGGGTGTAGGATTGAGGTAGTTTTGAAAATTCGTACTTATGGGTACGGAAAGTACTAAATGGTACTAAATTTAGTACAATTTGGATTTGAATGAACGGATAGAGCTGGAAACCTGAAATTTGGAATTAATATTACTGTTGAAGTGTAGGATTGAGATATGAGGGTGGTTTTGGAAATTAGTACTTATGTGTACGGAAAGTACTATATGGAACTAAATTTTGTATAATGGGGATTTGGGTGAACGGATAGCGCTAGAATCTCTAAATTTGGAACTGAGATTACTGGTGGAGTTTAGTATTGTGGAAGTTTTGGAAATTCGTACACAGGGTACGAAAAATACTAAATAGCACTAAATTTGGTACAGTTTCGATTTGGGTGAACGGATAGAGCTTGATTCCTCAAATTTGGACTGAGGATCACTGATGAAGAGTAAGAAAGATGCACCAAAGGGTTTTTGGAAACTTGAGTGTACGAAAAGTACTAAATGGTACTAAATTTAGTACAATTTGGATTTGGGTGAACGGATAGAGCTGGATTCCTGAAATTTGGAATTGATATTACTGTTGGAGTGTAGGACTGGGGAAGTTTTGGAAATTCTTACGTATGTGAATGAAAAGTACTAAATGGTACTAAATTTGGGACAATGGGGATTTGGGTGAACGGATATAGTTGGAATCTCGAAATTTGGAATTGAGATTACTGGTGGGGTGTAGAATTGAGGTAGTTTTGAAAATTCGTACTTATGGGTACGAAAAGTACTAAATGGTACTAAATTTAGTACAATTTGGATTTGGGTGAACGTATGTATGTAGCTGGAAACCTGAAATTTGGAATTAAGATTACTGTGAACTGTAGGACTGAGATATGAGGGTGGTTTTGGAAATTCGTACTTATGTGTTCGAAAAGTACTAAATTTGGTACAATAGGGATTCGAGTGAACGGACAGAGCTGGAATCCTGAAATTTGAAATTGAGATTACTGTTGGAGCATAGGATTGGGAAATTTTGGAAATTCGTATTTATGTGTACGAAAAGTACTAAATGGTACTAAATTTATTACAATTTGGATTTGGGTGAACGGATAGAACTGGAATCCTGAATTTTAAGTATATTAAATTTTATTTATTTTAATTTAAAGTATGAATTTTAGTAAACGGAAAGAGTTAGAATTTGCAACCCGTTCGCGGTAGGCTATAGAGGTAGAATTTGGATTTGGGTGGCGGATAGTGTTTGAGTCCTGAAATTTGAAATTAGGATTACTATTGGAGTGCAGGACTGAGGTAGTAAGGGTACGAAAAGTACTAGGTGGTACTACCTGTGCTACAATTTGGATTTGGGGGAACGGATAGAGCTGGAATCCTGGAATTTGGTCAGACTGCTGTTGGAGTATAGGATTGAGATGGAAGTAGTTTTTGAAATTCGTACTTATGGTTACGAAATGTACCAAATGGTACAACTTGGATTTGAGTGCACGGATAGCGCTGGAATCCTGTTATTTGGAATTATGGTTACTGTTGAAGTGAAGGATTAAGGTTGTTTTGGAAAATCGAATTGTACAGAATTTGGTACAATTTGTTTTTGTGTAAAGGGGTTTTTGGAAATTCGTCGTAGAAAGGTACGAAAAGTGCTAAAGTGTACTAAATATGGAATCCATTGTATTAGGCAAACACGAAGAGCTAGAAATCTGAAATTTTGAACGAGTGGTCATTGATGGAGAGTTAGGACGATGTACCAAAGGGTATTTAGAAACTCGACCTATAAGTGTACGAAAAGTACTAAAAGTTTCTAAATTTGGTACCAATTGCATATTTTTAATGGATAAAGCTAGAATCTTCAAATTTGGTATGGGAATCAAGGTTGGGAAATGGCGTTGAAATAAGGAAATGGTTTTGGAAGTTCGTATTTATGATTACGAGCAGTACTAAATTTGGATTTGGGTGAACGGATAGAGCTGGAATCCTAAAGTTTTGAATTAAGATTACTGTAGGGGTGTAGGATTGAGATAGTTTTGGATATTCGTACCTTTGGGTACGAAAAGTACTAAATGGTACAAAATTTGGTACAATTTGGATTTGTATGAACGGATAGAGCTGGAATTCTGAAATTTGGAACTAAGATTACTGCCGGACAGTAGAATTGAGGTAGTTTTGGAAATTCGTACTTATGGGTACAGAAAGCACTAAATTTGGTACAATTTGAATTTTAGTAAACGGATAGTGTTGGAATTAGGAATTAAGATTACTGCAGGAGTGTAGTATTGAGGACATTTTGAAAGTCGTACGTATGGGTACGAGAAGTAAAATGAAAATTGTAAATTGGTACGAAAATTCTAAATTGTTCTAAATTTAGTACAATTTTAACTTGGTTTAACGGATAGAGTTTGAATCCTGATATTTGGAAGTAAGATTACTACTAAAGTGAAGGATTGAGGTAGTTTTGGAAAATCTTACTTATGGGTATGAAGAGTTCGACTTGATACTAAGTTTGGTACAATTTGGAATTGGACGGACGGACACAGCTGGAATCTTGAGATTTGGAATTGGTGTAATTATTATGGAATTTACTGTAATTATTTTGTATTAATGTCCGTGTATGGCTGAGATATGTCGTCGAAATACGTGCCATAAGTATACGAAAATTACTTAATGGTACTCAATTTGTTTTTGCTGGAATTTTTATTTTTTGGAGCAACGTTGATCTCGCTGTTAATGTGTAAGGGTGAGATACGGCTGATCTTTTTGAAAATCGAACTTAAGGGGTACGTACAGTACTAAGATAAAAATAAATATTGATTAAAATTGGTATTAGTGCGACCAAATTTTCAGTGTTTGTCATTTCCATATTATATATTGTTAATTTGTTTTTTATATCCTTTCCGCATACGAAGTAGCGGACATTTTGCTAGTATTACATAGAATACTTGATTTTGTTATACCCTACACCACTATGTGGGGAGGGTATTATAAGTTGGTTTTGGCCAAAAAGTTTGTAACGCATCGAAATAATGGTCGTAGACCCATACTTATATATACCAAAATGAATGTCTCGACGAGCTGAGTCGATCTGTCTATGTGTGTCCGTCCGTCCGTCCGTCTGTCCATCTAAACTTTGTAATCACGCTACAGGTCGCAATTTTGATCGGATCGTCACGAAATTTTGGATGTTGATGGGGGTCACGGAGGGGAAGAAGCCTATTGATTTTGGTGATGGTCGGATAATATTTAGGGGTTGGAATGGGCAAAAAACTTATTTGGATAAAAAGACAACGTTTTTTTTTTCCAAAGCGAATATCTCAGCTTCTGTATGGGGTATACCGAATGCAAAACCTGGCAATGAAAGTAGAAAATATCGCCTTTCTAATGATTTTAAGTAGGTTATCGTAGGTGATCAAACAACGAATATATCACAATAGTCGCAAATAAAACCCAACTTTTCATTTTTGCGATTTTAATTATAATGACGAATATCACAGCTTTGGTTGGGGACTTTCTAAAAGCAAGGCCTGACTATGAAAGTAGAAGATCCCATCTTTACAATGATGCAAACTAGGTCGGCGTAGGTGACCAAGTAACGGAGATATCGCAATAGTCGGTAATACATCCCATTTTTCAATTTTTTGGAAATCACGCTACAGGTCGCAATTTTGATCGGATCATCACGAAATTTTGAGGGTTAATGGAGGTCTCTCAGAGGAAGAAGACTATTGATTTTTGATAGTCGGATAATATTTATTTTATTCCAAAGCAAATATCTCAGCGTCTATAAGGGTTATTTAAAAAACAAAACCTGGCAATGAAAATAAAAAATATCACTTTTACAACGATGTAACGTAGGTTGTCGTAGGTGGTCAAACAACGAAGATATCACAATAGTCGCTAATAGAACCCAACTTTTCATTTTTGCGATTTTCTGCAATCACACTGCAGGTCGGAATTTTGATCGGATCATCACGAAATTTTCTCACAGAGATAGAAGCATATTGATGATGGTGATGTCGACAGTAGTCAAATATAAAATTAAATATTAATTATTTTGGTTCAGTTCGCCTTAAGTCCCTTGGTATAAAGGCCAGATAGGTGAAAACGTTCGTATCTCCCTAAAAGAAAGGTTTTCGAGTGAAAAGATTATACACAGAGGTATGTAGTGGTGTGGGGTATCACATAGTCGGCCCCGTACCGACTATAGCCTTTTCTCACTTGTTAATAATAGCTTTGTCCCTTTACTTTAAATTTTCTTAAAGTTTTACCAGTTTTGCCATTTTAAATCGGAAAGCGTTCTTCAACCGCAAAAGGTAGTAAAACTTGAAGAAAAGTTTAAGAGAAAGCATGCCAAAAAGGCTTTCTCTTTTTCTACTTTCTGCTCGACAATTTCGTGGTGTAAAAAGTGGAAAATTTTTCAAACTGATTTTTATTTGACAGCTAAGACAAAAGAAAACAAGTGAGAAAAAAAGCTATAGTCGGTACGGAGCCGACTATGTGATACCCTACACCACTACCTCTGTGCATAATCTTTTCACTTGAAAACATTTCTTTTAGGGAGATACGAAAGTTTTCAACTATCTGGCTTTTATACCAAACTAGCCGACCCGGTCCGCATTGCTGGCCCTTAAAACAGTTTTATGTTACCTTTTCTTAAGTCAATTAAGTGACTATAAATAAAAAACCTTCAGAAATGTTGGCGTCGATACGCAATTTTAACATACCGCCAAAGAACTGATGACATTTGTTTCTTCTGGTGGAAAAGTATAAAAGCAAGTGTTTGTCTGAAATCTAAACGTGAATTGCTTCTTAAATCCTTCAAGAATCGATCTAAACTTTAAGGGAATTTATATGTGCCATCGTACATTCGTTCCAGATGATAACTTCTATTTAATATTGCATGTGTGTCTTTCATTCAAATAAATGTGCAGTGGCAACTTAAGGCCCGATTGTGTCGTCCTTCCACCTTCTTATAATGTATTTTATATACCTGATGAAGCTATAGCTATCAATATACAGTATAATCTCGATAATCCGGACACCACATGTTTTGGCGTTGTCCGGATTATCGAATTGTTCGGATTACCGAGTAGGTACGAAAAACGCATAATTTTGTGTTTAAATTATGAATTAATTTAAAATTTATTCAATAAAAACATTTTATTTAACATGAACGAAGTCATATATAAGTTAATTAAAAGCTAAAGTTAACAAAATTTTGAATTTGAAAAATTTTGCGTAACTTGATTTAAAGTCTGAGAACAGACTTCCATGCACCTTCCCCCATCGGGATCATATATTCGGAATTTTTCTATAAAAAGTAAGTCCCATATAATTGAGCTAATATGAAGCGGGGTGTATTCATTGATATCAGAGAAGTATTTCTTGTCCCCTCGGGGATGTTTTTAGAAAAAGTTAGAATTATTTAAAACGACAGGATTTGTTAACCAGAATATAAAATTCAGTTTTCACCCCGGGACCACCCAGTAGATTATCTGAATTTTCAGGAAAATCGGTTAAGCAGTTTTTAATATAAGCTATTTAGCTATTCAGGCCCTAAATCAGTACCTAGGATAGGAGATCGAAAATTAATTTTCTTTCCGATACGTTCGTCAATTTTGTTAAAATAGCGTTTTTAAAAAATGGGGCATAGGGGAGGTATCCCGCTTCCTCCGAAATGTAAAAAATATATGGCCTATTTTAACCACCGGTGTTTCTTGTACATTCTCTGAAATTTTCAACAAAATCGGTTAAGCAGTTTTTGAGTCTATACGGAACATACAGACATACTAACATACACATATTGCCTTTTATATATAAGAAGATGACCTAAGGCGAGCTGAGCCAAAATAGTTAATATTTAATTTTATATTTCACTATTATCGACATCACCAACATCAATAGGCTTCTATCTCTGTGAGAAAATTTCGTGATGATTCGATCAAAATTCCGACCTGTAGTGTGATTGCAGAAAAAGTGGAAAAAAGGGATGCATTGCCGACTATTGCGATATCTCTATTATGTGACCACCTGCGCCAACCTACTTTGCAAAATTTTAAAGATGCGATTTTTTACTTTCTTAGTCAGGCTTTGCTTTTAGAAGGTCCCCAACCAAAGGTGTGATCTTCTTCTTTATTTGCATATTCGATCTCCGAATATAAGCGACCAATACAATTATATATCATTATTTGTTACAAGTTTTAAGGTATATTCATATATTATTCGTGATCTCCATAAAAGCTTCTCTATTTCTGGCTTCACTCAGTAGGAATGAGAAATTTTCAATGCCGGTCCATTTCAGAATATTGTCAATCCATGATGTTTCTTTCCGTCCTCTGGATGGCTTCCCTTCTATCGTTCCACCGATTATGGTTTGGAGCAGCTTGTATTTTCGGTTCCTCATTATATGTCCAAGATATGACACTTTTCTTCTTTTTATTGTTGTAATTAGTTCACGTTCTCGATTAACCCTTGTCAGAACTACTGAATTGGGTATCAAATGTGTCCATGGGATTTTTAGGATACGTCGATAAATCCACGTTTCAAAAGATTCTAGTTTCTTTATGTCAACGGCTTTTAGCGTCCATACTTCTGAGGCGTACAGCAAGACCGACCAGACATAAGTTTTAACAAATCGAATTTTTGTTTCCATGTTTATGTCATGACTGCATAAGACATTTTTGTATTTGAAAAATGCACCTCTCGCCATTTCTATTCTGCATCGTATTTCTTTTGTGTTATCCCAGTTTTCATTTATTTTGACGCCGAGATATTTAAAAGTCTGTACTCTCTATATATATATACATTATTTATTTGTAATTCGGTTGTTTCTTCGTTTCTGGATTTGGATATAATCATATATTTAGTTTTTGGGATGTTGATCTTTAACCCAAACTTTTCGCTACAGATATTTAGACGAGTCAGAAGGAATTGTAATTCTGACAGGCTACTTGCAATTAACGTGGTATCATCTGCATATCTGATGTTGTTGACGAATGTTCCACCAATATATATGCCTTTACGAACGTTAGAGACTGATTCTTGAAAAATTCTTTCGGCGTAAATATTAAATAGTAATGGTGATAGTATGCAGCCCTGTCTAACTCCTCTCGATATTGCAATGGATTCTGTAAGTTCTCCATTAATGTCGACTTGTGCTGTTTGGTTCCAATATAGTTCCTTGATACACTGTAGTTCCTTTCCTTGGATGCCAATAGAAATGAGGATTTCCACCATTTTGTCATGCTGTACGGTATCGAAGGCTTTTTCATAATCCACAAAACAAATGTATACGTCCTTTTGTACATTTCTACATTTCTGTATTAAAACTTGTATAGAGAGTAGGGCTTCTCTCGTACCCATGCCTTCTTTAAATCCAAATTGCGATAGCCCCATGTATTCTTCACATTTTTTATATATTCTGGAATGTATAACTCTTAGAAATATTTTGAGAGCGTGGCTCATCAAACTTATTAGTCTGTAATCGGTACATTGTCTTGGGTGGTTTTTCTTCGGAATTGTGATGAAAGTAGATTTCAGCCAGTCCTGGGGGTATCTGCCTGAGTCGTATATGTAGTTAAAAAGTAATACTAAAAGCTGTATGTTTTCGTCGTCTATCAATTTTAGTAATTCGGAAGGAATTTCGTCTGGTCCACAAGATTTTTTATTACGTAATAATTTTATTGCAGATTCCACCTCAGTTTTAGATATTGGGTTCCCTGTGAGTGGTTGTTGGTTAGCCGAAACGTTGTTTGATCAATTACTGTCAGTAAATGTTTGTTTTATGTATTCACTCCATACTATTATTTTTTCATTTGTCTCAAAAACAGCTTTGTTGTTAATATATAGTATTTTCGGTATTGATTTGTAATATACTCCTGAGGCTTCTTTAAGTCGTTTATGTAAATTGAAGTCGTCATGAAGCTCCTGCAGACGTTCAATTTCCTGACATTGCTTGTTTAAGTGCTCAATTTTTGCGGTTCGTATTGCCGATTGAATTTCTCTTTTAAGTTCAAAGTATATTTCATAATTTATGTGTTTATATTTTCGGCGCTCTTCCATCAATTTGAGTATGTCGTTTGTCATCCATTCTTTATTTTTAGATTTTTTGTAGTTTCCTAGGTTATTGCTGGCAATATTTTTTAATGTATTTTTGATAGAACTCCATATGTTCTCTACTTCCTCCCTGTTTATATTGTCTAATTCACGATTTATATGTTGCTTCACAACTGCGAGTGTATTATGGTTATCAAGTTTCTCCACAGCAAATTTCCTTCGCCCAACCGTTTTCCTTGCTAGGGATATTCTGCAACACATATTTGCTAATAGAAGATTATGATCGGATGGCACGTCAGCTCCTGGATAAGTGGATGTTTTCTTTATGCATGAGAAAAACCGTTTATTTATGATTATATAATCTATTTGATTTCTCACAATGTTGTCTTTTCGATCTTGTGGAGATTTCCAAGTATACAGTCTTCTTTTGGGAAGACAGAAAAATGTGTTTGTTATTTTCATTTTATATTCTTGGCAGAATTGAATCAGTCTGTCCGCTCTTTCATTTCGATCTCCAAGTCCGTATTTTCCCGATACACTAGGTACAGCTTCTTCTCCAACTTTTGCGTTAAAGTCACCTTGGATAATATTTATCTCATGGGATTTTGTAGTTTTCAATAAATATGTGATTTCGTCATAGAATACTTCAATTTCTTCATCACTTTTATCTGCAGTTGGCGCGTACGCTTGTATTATGTTTATATTCATAGGCTTTGCTTCTATTTTTATGAGCATTGTTCTATCTGATTTTGGTATAAATCTTATTACAGAATTCGCAATATTCTTTTTTACTATGATTCCAACTCCATTCCGGTGGTTGTTATTTTGATTGCCAGAGTGGTATACCTTTGTGTTGTTAGATGTAAACTCGCCATTATCAGGCCACCATGTTTCACTTACACCCAATATGTCTATGTTGTAATGGTTCATTTCGTTTATTGTGTTGGCTAGTTTTCCTGGTTCGTAGAGACTTCTTACATTCCAGGTACCGATATTTAGCTTTCTTTTTGTTTTACCTCCGGGGATTCTTAGCACCCTTGTATTGCCGGAGACTAAGGGCCGTGTATTTGATTCATTGTTCATAATTGTATGGTTTTCTAGGGAGGGAATACATCAGTGGTTTCCCCTTGCCTTCTGATGGGTTTATAGTTTTCCGTCTACATACTCAGCCGCTCCAATGGAGTACAGACGCTGTTTGCTGCCGCTTAATTTAAGGCAGACGCAGCTACCTGTTGGTCCGCGGGACGTATTTGATTTCCGTCCTACCACCCATATCTGGGAAGCTTTCCCCTATCCGCCACCTGGGGACACGCCCTATAGGGGTTACAGGCTCCCCCTAGGGAAAGGTGTGATATCCGTCATTATTATTAAAATCGCAAAAATGAAAAGTTGGGTTCTATTAGCGACTTATGCGATATCTTCGTTGTTTGACCACCTACGTTACATCGTTGTAAAGGTGATATTTTCTACTTTCATTGCCAGGTTTTGTTTTTTAAACACCCCTTATAGACTCTGAGATATTTGCTTTGGAATAAAATGTTGACTTTTTCTACAAATAAATTTTTTGCTCATTCCGACCCCTAAATATTATGCTACCATGACCAAAATCAATAGGCTTCATCTCCTATAAAATCCCCACTAACTCTCGTGACGATCCGATCAAAATTGCGACCTGTAGCGTGATTTCAAACAAATGGAAAAATGGGATGTATTACCGACTATTGCGATATCTCCGTTAGTAGGTCACCTACACCGAGATAGTTTGCATCATTGTAAAGATCGGATCTTCTTTTTTCATAGTCTTTCGGAAAGTCCCCAACCAAAGCTGTGATACTCGTCATTATAATTAAAATCGCACAAATGAAAATTTGGGTGTTATTTGCTACTGTTGTGAAATCTTCGTTGTTTGATCATCTACGAAAACCTAATTTACATCATAAAAAGGGTTATATTTTCTTCTTTCATTGTCAGGATTTGCTTTTGGTATACCCCATATAGAAGCTGAGACATTCGCTTTGGAAAAAAACGTTGTCTTTTTATGCAATTAAGTTTTTTGCCCATTCCGACCCATAAATATTATCCGACCATCACCAAAATCAATAGCGTTATTACAAGGTTTAAATGGACAGACGGACACACATAGCCAGATCGACTCAGCTCGTCGAGACATTCAATTTGGTATATATAAGTATGGGTCTACGACCATTATTTCGATGCGTTACAAACTTTTTGGCCAAAACCAACTTATAATACTCTCCCCACATAGTGATGTAGGGTATAAAAAGAAAACAACGTGCATGGTCCAAGAAAAAAAAAAAAATAAAATAAATTTTTATAAATAATAAAATGTCGTTCGTTGGTAATGGCATCATTTGAGAATGGCTGGACCGATTTCGATAATTATTTTTGTGAAATGTGCGCCACTTTTACGCCCACTTTTTTCAATTTTCAATTTTTACCTTTTCTCCAAAATCTACTGAACCGATTTTCCTGGAAAAAATGTTACAAATTTAGTAAAGGTAAAAAAAGGTTACAAATTTAGTTGAATTTCTGAGCGGGCGGGGTACTTTTCCCATATCCCATTTATCCTTTATTTAAAATAATTACGAATGTATCGGTTTGGAAATTAATTTGCGAGAAATTGTGGTTGTGTTTCCGATCTTACCTTACCCAAAGACTTGACCACGCCCACTTTTTAAAATATGTTACATCTACAAATCTACTGAACCGATTTTCCTCAAATTTGCAGGGAATTGCTTAAGTCTGGAGTATTCCCCCATTGGCTTAACTTCATCATTGCCTTTGAGAGTAATGTTTACAAAACGCACTGACAGCTTGCAAAATTTACTGATCGCTACCACTATCATTATTTCATCCCGGCGAAGGGAATTATCAATTGGCTTTTCAGTTTTTGAAATGACGATTTTTTAGTGAAAACCTGAACTCTTTAAGCATCGAATATTCACTTTTCGGCTTTCCCAAAAAACACCAGAACAAAATATTTGCAAGCTGACAGCACGATTCAACTAAGAAATCATCGATTTCTGTTAAGTTGAAATAACATCAGCACAGTTACCTGTGAGTATGTTTTTTTATTTAAAAAATTCCCTTTTGCGCGTGCCTCCGCTGTTTTTTGTTTGTTTTGTTTTAGTTCAAGATTCAATCATATGATTGCTTAAGTCTGGAGTATTTTCCCATTGACTTAACTTCATCATTACCTTTGAGAGTAATGTTTACAAAACGCTCTGACAGCTTGCAAAATTTACTGATCGCTACCAATATCATGATTTCATCCCGACGAAATGAATTACACTGCTCAACAAAATTGAAAAAGTTGAATGTTTCAGACGAAGTTGCAGTTGTTTCTAGATGAAATCGGCGAGTTATTTTCAAATCCGGTCCCGGTTTTTCCCCATCAGCTCTTGTTTTTGAGATATAGCTCAAAATCGGTTTTTACGAGTTTAACCCAGACTTTCGTTATTTTCGGATCCAAACAAATATTTTTTGTGGGTTTTTCGACATTAATATATTAAGAAGATGTTGTACGCTCGATACAAATGGTTTTTGAAATAGTTATGGTGAGTATATATCAAAAAAATACAGAAAATATACGACGGACCTTGTAAAAATTGCTTATTTTGAGTACTTTAAGCTTTAATTACGTCATCGGGGGAAGTCATAGGATCTTCATATGGCAATGCGGATATGCCTAGGGTATCTACTATATAGTCCAGTATTCAATTATATAATACTAGCATATGCCCGCTACTTCGTATGCGGAAAGGATATAAAAAAACAAATAAACAATATATAATATGGAAATGACAAACACTGAAAATTTGGTCGCACTAATACCAATTTTAATCAATATTTATTTTTATCTTATTACTGTACGTACCCCTTAAGTTCGTTTTTAAAAAAGATCAGCCGTATCTCACCCTTACACATTAACAGCGAGATCAACGTTGCACACCAATACACACCCTAACTCCAAAAAATAAAAATTCCAGCACTGTCCCTACACCCAAAAACAAATTGAGTACCATTAAGTAATTTTCGTATACTTATGGTACGTATTTCGACGACATATCTCAGCCATACACGGACATTAATACAAAATAATTACAGTAAATTCCATAATAATTACAGTAATTCCAAATCTCAAGATTCCAGCTGTATCCGTTCGTCCAATTCCAAATTGTACCAAACTTAGTATCAAGTCGAACTCTTCGTACCCATAAGAAAGATTTTCCAAAACTACCTCAATCCTTCACTTTAGTAGTAATCTTACTTCCAAATTTCAGGATTCAAACTCTATCCGTTAAACCAAATTAAAATTGTACTAAATTTAGAACAATTTAGAATTTTCGTACCAATTTTCAAAACTTCCTCTACGCAACAGGGCTACAATAATCATACTTTCAAATTGCAGGATTCCACCGCTATCCGTTCACCTACATACAAATTGTACTAAATTTAGTACCATTTAGTGCTTTTCGTAACCATTTTTTTTTTTTCAAAACAACCTGAATCCTACTCTTCGACTGTAATCGTAATTCCAAATTTCAGGATTCCAGCTCTATTAATTCACCCGAATCCAAATTGTATCAAATTTAGTACCATTTCTTTCCCAAACAAAAATTTCAGGATTCCAGCTCTACCCGTTCACCCAAATCCACATTGTACCATATTTAGTACTATTTAGTACTTCTCGTACGCACACGTACGACTTTTCAAAATTTCCTCAATACTACACTCCTACAGTAATCTTAATTCCTAATTCCAACACTATCCGTTTACTAAAATTCAAATTGTACCGAATTTAGTGCTTTCTGTACCCATAAGTACGAATTTCCAAAACTACCTCAATTCTACTGTCCGACAGTAATCTTAGTTCCAAATTTCAGAATTCCAGCTTTATCCGTTCATCCAAATCCAAATTGTACCAAATTTAGTACCATTTAGTACTTTTCGTACTCAAAGGTACGAATTTCTAAAACTATCTCAATCCTACACCCCTACAGTAATCTTAATTCAAAACTTTAGGATTCCAGCTCTATCCGTTCACCCAAATCCAAATTTAGTACTGCTCGTAATCATAAATACGAACTTCCAAAACCATTTCCTTATTTCAACGCCATTTCCCAACCTTGATACTTAAAATTCAGGATTCCAGTTCTATCCGTTCACCCAAATCCAAATTGTAATAAATTTAGTACCATTTAGTACTTTTCGTACACATAAATACGAATTTCCAAAATTTCCCCAATCCTATGATCCAACAGTAATCTCAATTTCAAATTTCAGGATTCCAGCTCTGTCCGTTCACTCGACTCCCTATTGTACCAAATTTAGTACTTTTCGAACACATAAGTACGAATTTCCAAAACCACCCTCATATCTCAGTCCTACACTTCACAGTAATCTTAATTCCAAATTTCAGGTTTCCAGCAACATACATACGTTCACCCAAATCCAAATTGTACTAAATTTAGTACCATTTAGTACTTTTCGTACCCATAAGTACGAATTTTCAAAACTACCTCAATTCTACACCCCACCAGTAATCTCCATTCCAAATTTCGAGATTCCAACTATATCCGTTCACCCAAATCCCCATTGTCCCAAATTTAGTACCATTTAGTACTTTTCATTCACATAAGTAAGAATTTCCAAAACTTCCCCAGTCCTACACTCCAACAGTAATATCAATTCCAAATTTCAGGAATCCAGCTCTATCCGTTCACTCAAATCCAAATTGTACTAAATTTAGTACCAATTATTACTTTTCGTACACTCAAGTTTCCAAAAACCCTTTGGTGCATCTTTCTTACTCTTCATCAGTGATCCTCAGTCCAAATTTGAGGAATCAAGCCCTATCCGTTCACCCAAATCGAAACTGCACCAAATTTAGTGCTATTTAGTATTTTTCGTACCCTATGTACGAATTTCCAAAACTTCCACAATATTAAACTCCACCAGTAATCTCAGTTCCAAATTTAGAGATTCCAGCGCTATCCGTTCACCCAAATCCCCATTATACAAAATTTAGTTCCATTTAGTACTTTCCGTACACATAAGTACTAATTTCCAAAACCACCTTCATATCTCAATCCTACACTTCAACAGTAATATTAATTCCAAATTTCAGGTTTCCAGCTCTATCCGTTCATTCAAATCCAAATTGTACTAAATTTAGCACCATTTAGTACTTTTCGTACCCATAAGTACGAATTTTCAAAACTACCTCAATCCTACACCCCACCAGTAATCTCAATTCCAAATTTCGAGATTCCAGCTATTATCCGTTCACCCAAATCCCCATTGTATCAAATTTAGTACCATTTAGTACTTTTCATACACATAAGTACGAATTTCCAAAAGTTCTTCAATCCTACACTCCAACAGTAATCTCAATTCCAAATATCAGGATTCCAGCTCTATCCGTTCACCCAAATCCCTATTGTACCAAATTTAGTACTATTTAGTACTTTTCGTACACATAAGCACGAATTTCCAAAACTACCCTCATATCTCAATCCTACACTACAACAGTAACCTTAATTCCAAATTTCAGGTTTCCAGCTCTTTACGTTCACCCAAATCTAAATTGTACTAAATTTAGTATTTTTCGTACACATGATTGGTAATTTTCCAAACCATTTCCTTTTAGAAGCACCACTTCCCAACCTTGATTTCCATACCAAATTCCTATATTTCTGGGGCCTATTATTGATTTCATTCAAATTACAGATTTTGAAATTGAAAATTGAATAGTTATGACTGTACATCTCCATATACGATAAAATTCTTAATTGCAAATAAATCGTGGTAATATGCACAATTCTATTGCACTTTCATTGATTTGCAAACATTTAGTTATTACCAAAAAGTCAGGTCCATACAGTTTTTAGTTGTTGTTATTTCTGGCCGATTTCTGAATTTATTCCCCTAATGTTGTCTTCAACAGCAACTCATTTGTTCATTTGCGTAATTGATGTTTATACACCATTATCACCAACTGCGACATCTGTTGCAATGGAAGATAACAAATGTCTTGTCTTTCTATTATTTAGTGGTTTACGATAAAATAAGTGCGCCTAGAAGTAAACTACAAAATTTGAAATTATGTGTGATCTCTTACGATATCAAGAAGTTATGGCATTGTTAATTTTACACATGTCTTGCAGAGGGCCAACTAAGTGAATAAGTACGTAATAGTAATGAAAAATAAGGATTTTTGTTGTTGTTATTTTTTGTGGTTCCAGGACGAATTTTCTAAAACCCGGCCTTATCTCGCACATTTGCATCAACAGTGACCCACTGGTAAAATTTCAAGCTCCTAGCTTTAGCCGTTTTGGCTGGGCGTTGATGATGAGTCAGTCAGTCAGTCAATCACTTATCACCAAGCTCATTTATATATATAGATAAAGTTCATAGCGCCCATGATTCGGACATAACCTAAAAATCATCATGAAGACTGCCATTGAAAAGTAAATGGCTTATGTGGTAATGATATCACTGGCAAATGATTTCCCTTTAGCAGTCTTCATGGCGATTTTTAGGTTATGGCCGAATCATGGGGGCTATGAACTTTATATTATATAATTGAATACTGGACTATATAGTAGACACCCTAAGCATACCCGGAGTACCATATGAAGATCCTATGACTTCCCCCGATGACGTAATTACAGCTTAAAGTACTCAAAATATGCAATTTTTACAAGGTCCGTCGTATATTTTCTGTATTTTTTTAAAATATACTCACCATAACTATTTCAAAAATGATTTGTATCGAGCGTACAACGTCTCCTTAATATATTAATGTCGAAAAACCCACAAAAAATATTTGTCTGGATCCGAAAATAACGAAAGTCTGGGTTAAAATCGTAAAAACCGATTTTGAGCTATATCTCAAAAACAAGAGCTGATGGAGAAAAACCGGGACCGGATTTGAAAATAACTCGTCGATTTCATCTAGAAACAACTGCAACTTCGGTTGAAACAAAAGTCCTGTTGGCCAGTGTTATCAATTGGCTTTTCAGTTTTTTTCAGTGCGTTTTGTAAACATTACTCTCAAAGGTAATGATGAAGTTAACCCAATGAGGGAATACTCCAGACTTAAGCAATCATATGATTGAATCTTCAACTAAAACAAAACAAACATTTGCAGGGAATGTAAAGGGATGGCCTCCGGTGGAAATAGGATGCATATTTTCTTGAATTTCAAAGGGGTCGGGGTAATTCCCTTTGTCATATATAAAAAAGCCTTATCTTTATGAATACAAATCAAATGCCGTCATAAAACAACTTAGGTTTTTATGGAAAGTCAATTTTAGCGCGCCCACTTTTTTCAATTTTCATTTCAATTTAAATTTTCAATTTAAAGTTTTTCTGCAAAAACTACTGAACCGATTTTCCTAAATTTGTCAGGGAATGTACAGGGATGGCCCCCGAAAACAGGCTACATATTTTATTGAATTCCAGAGGGGCGAGGTACCCCCCTATATATTAAAAAAAAGCTATATTTGCAATTATTACGGAGGTATCAGTTTAAAAATTAACGGATTAATCCACAATGTAGTACTTCTTTGGGGCCTAAAGACCCGACAACGCATGTTTTTTTAATGTTAGATCTCCAATACTACTGAACCGATTCCCATCAAATTCGCAACAAAAGCTCAATGTTTGCCGTTGTTATGTATATTTTTTGAATGTCGGAGGAAGTGGGAAGGTACTTCCAAACGCCTTTCTTTTAAACGCTATATGTATAAGCCAAACTTCTGATTATATCGATTTCAGCATAGAATTTGGGAGGCAATGGGGTTGTTTGTACCCTAGGTACATATTTGAAGCAAAAATACCGGACCAACCATACAACTCTTTTAAATGTGTTATATCTTGAAAACTGATGACAACGCCCAATCTTTTCAATACAATATTTTTCTACAACAACTAAACCTAATTTCATGCAATTTTCAGAAAATGTTCAGGAATATCCCGTGGTCCAAAATGCTATATATTTGTAGACGAATTTCGGGGGCCTATTGTTTTATAATCGCTATATTTGCTAAAATTATGACTGCATCGGCTGGCAAATTAATTTTCGAGAACACGGTGGTTGTGCCCCCGATCAAGAAAAACGACATATTTACAAATTTCCTTAAATGGTGAGGTTCAATCCGCCATAAAAATTAAAACATAGAAGTCTCAATAATAGTAAGAATTCGTCTTAACCATTTTTTAACTTTTATAGTTAGATCGCATTAGGATAATGACAGGGGATATAGACAATAATAAATCTTAAGAGAAAAGAAAGGTTACAGGCAAAATTTGTTGGTAAATTTAAAATCCTCCTGGGTTTGACAATGGATTTATAGTTAGATCGCTTTAGGATAAAGACAGGGGATATGGACAATAATAAATCCTAAACAGCATCAATGGGCGAACCCAACTGTCCGTAAGAGAAAAGAATGGTTACAGGCAAAATTTGTTGGTAATTTTAAAATCCTCCTGGGTTTGACAATGGACCGAAAAAATGAGGTATAAAATACCTATTTTTGAATTGTCAAGCAGAAAATCCATAAAAAGTTGTCACTAAATTTCATTACACCGGGTCAGCAACGCGGACCGGGGCCTGCTAGTATAATAATAAAAAAATTAAACCAGTGAAATAAAATATAACAAACAGTGAAATTTATTTTGTTTGTCGTTATTATTTGATCTTCTATTTTTCCGTTCCTTTACTTTTGCGTGCGCTTATAAAGCAAAATAGTAGTTAAGTATACATTTTCGTTGCAAAATAAATAAGTAAATAAATTATGAAATAGAATTTATCAAATTTTTAAGCAAAATTTCGGTCCTTTGGCTTCGGTCCTTTATCGTTTAAAGTTGTACGCTGCTTCTTTGCAATGTACCCCAACCATGGATGACGTTTATCATTATATCTGAACAACATTAGCTGTAGCATTCATTCAAAATATAATTTTTCCTGTGGACTAATGACCTTTTCGTTGTCAAATTTCCACATTTTGTGGACTTACGACCTTTTCCGACAGGGGCAAAACATATAGAAAAACGCGACAAAATACCATATTCTTTATACATTCTGTAACAAAAACGCGATTTCCGAAAAAATGACTTACGACCTTTTCGTGCATAGCAGACGATATGAATGTGTGTTTGTATGCATTATCAATGATTTATAAAGGGACGACATGTGGACGAAAATTATTTTTAACCGATCCGACACATGTACATACATGAGGGACACCTACATCGTGTCATTGCATTGTTCTAAAAATTTCCCATACTCCTCCGAATAAAATGAATCTTTAATTAAGGGAATAAATTTCTGTAAAATTTAATGAGTTTACTATTCATGAAAACATACTCCATCGCACAGTGGAAAAAAGTACCGATTTAGCGCGCCAAAAGTAAAAGTCCATGTTTTATTGTATGTTTGTCGATAAATTCGATATGAACAGCTATAAATTGACAATTTTACTTCATTTATTAATATATTTGGTAAATTTCTATTTTTACCGTAGAATGGTACCTATCGATTTTCGGCATTTTAAAGATTTCTACCACATTATCCAACCGAAACGGCTAGGATTTGGTATTTAGTCTCTGTGGGGGTTATGCATACACTCCTATAAACATTTTCGGTATAGGACCATGTTTTCATATAGCTCCCATAGACCGGTACCACCGATTTCGGTAATTTTGGAGGTTTTAGCCATATTATCCAACCGATATAGCTGAAAATTGACATTTAGTCTTCGTTAGTGGTATAAAATATTCCGCCGGAGAATTTTCGGCACAGGTACACGCATTGATATGGCCCCAATAGAAAGGTACCGATCTAATTTCAGCATTTTTACATAAAAAATGATATTAATAAAAATAGTAATAAAATAAAATGTTGCAGTTTGTTGCAGCTAAAATTTTACAAATTAGTTAAGAACTATGTGTACTAAAAATAAAATAAAAAATCTACGCGCCATCCCGCGACACACCTTAGTAATAGCTTTAACAAAGTGCTCAATTTGGAAAAAAATCGGATGTCACATGTTTTAAGTGTAAAATCCGAGTTGCAATCAATAACATCTTATATTCAACATTTTTTAAATCACCTGCTTCACGAAATGTTAAATTCAATAAAGCTTTAAAATTACTTTGTAGGAAGTGTGCATGCGACGACCACAAATTTACTACTAAACTATATTATGAAAACTAGTTAAAAAAATGTCAACCAAAAACGGACCGTTATTCCGCTTAGACTGATGCAAAACAAATTATTTTAAATGCCGTTGCATTCTGTGGACACCTCAGATTAATACTGCAACAATCATTTTTAAATTGGCGTATGTGATTTTTTGACTTTTGGCGCGCTAGATCGGTATTTTTTTCCACCGTGCATCGTTCCCTTTTGATATTTGTATTTCTCATATATAGGTCCACGTTTAAATATATCCATGAAGGTTGGGGGCTCAATATCCCACCAAATGCCTGAAATTTGGAATTTATCCTTCGTTGGGGAGATGAAATTGTACGACTGTAATTTGTCGGTAAAAGTTCACGTCTTTTATAGCGATATTTTGAAGGTTAAAGTATAAATATCCCCCCAAAATGGCCCGATTTTTGGGATTATGAAGGTTGTAGTCTCAATATCCCATATACCACTTTCCACCAGAAATTTTTTATATAGGCCTTTATATATGGTCCCATAGAACGGTAACTCACGATATTCGGTAATTTATTAGTCTGAGCTAGATTATTCTACCGAATTGACTGAAATGTGGTATTTAGTCGTCGTTGGAGTCACAAAACTTTCCTCCAGAAATTTCTCGTTACATGTCGACGTTTTGATACAGAATGGTACTTCCGATTTTCTGTACTTATGGCCTTTTCCACTAAGGAATCTCAAATGTCAAATTAGTGAGAGTTCGGTAAAAAGTGTAGCAAACATTTTTAAAATACGTAAAATCCGGATCTACCGCTATATGGGAGCTATACCAAACCCTTAACATTTGTTGGCAATTTTTAATGCAGAAATGTTGTGACCACTGGGAAAATGTTGTAGCTAAAATTTTCAAAATGCAGAAAGTCAGAGGTACCGTTATATGGGTGTTATACCAAAACATAAGCCTGTACTAAAATTTTTTAGTGGAGAACTTCAAATGGTAGATAACAGCTAGATAGGTTTAAAATTGTAGCTAAAATCCTAAGAATATCAAAAATCGGGAGGTACCGTTATATTGGGGGCTGTTGTGAAACATGGAATTATGCTAACCATTTTTGGTGGAGAAGTTTGTCAAACTACAGGCAGTTCAGTCAAAAAATATAATTATGACCCTTAAAATGCCAAAAATGGAGAGATACCTTTATATGGGAGCCACGCCAAAACATGGACTTATGTTCATATTTTTAATGGAGAAGTTTTGTGACCTCGGCGGAACGCAAATCGCTCATTTACTCAAAGAGTGTCACATCGCAAAAAATCAATTGAAATTTAACCTCCTATCTTTAAAAGATTATTACGCAAGAAAGTACTTGTTATACCCTCCACCACGAGTTGTACTGAAGTAAAATGGAACAATTAGTTTCCTTTCGTTTATGAAGAAGACTAAATACCAAATTTCAGCAATTTCAAAATACCGAAATTCGGCAGGTAACACTCTATGGAGGCTATATCAAAACTTCGATCTATACCGATACATTTCTGGCAGAATGTTTTTAGACTCAAATAAGACTAAATACCAAACTTATGATATTTCGGTAAGATAATGTGCCTTAAACCTTCAACATACAAAAATCAAGATGTACGCTTCTATGGATGATATAGGAAGACGTGGACCTATACTGACCATTTTCTTCTGGAATATTTTTTAACCCCAGGGAAGACTAAATAACAAATTTCAGTCATTTCGTCACAACCCTCAGAATTACGAAAATCGGAAGGTACCGCTCTATGGGGGCTATATGAAGGCGTGGACTTATACCGACAAAATTCTGGGGGAACGTTTTATATCCCCAACGAAGACTAAGTACCAAATTTCAGCCAGGTGTGCTAATGAAGCTAAAACCTACAAAATACCGAAAATCGGATGGTATCGTTCTATGGGGGCTATATCAAAACGTGGACCGATACCAAACATCCTAGGAGTAATAGAAACTTCTGTGCCAAATTACAAAGCTCTATCTTAACAAGTAAATTCGGCAAAGCCGACAGAGTTGTACCCTTAGCCCAGGTGAGTTGAAACACTTTTTGGACATTTGAAATTTTTTAAATGTTGGGGGAAATACCGGAAGCTGTGGATCGGACAAAATATGACGAAGGTCAAATTTTGGACAAAATCGGTTGATCAGTTCGAGATTTATAGTGCTCTCCAGCCACTACATATGGTACCATAGGGGTTTTTACACCTTTCCGGCTGTTTTCTCAAGAAGTATGGACTTGCCACTAAAGAAACTTTTACCGTCGTAATTGAGGCAGCGAATGCAAGTCGCTTCAAAAAAACTCAAAGCGATTCATAAGCAGGTCTTCAAGTGAACTTATCCGAAATTTTGTGTGATAGGCACCACAAGGAGTGACAAATAAAGTCCATATTCGATCCTGATCTATATCTAGTAGATATATTTGGATGCGTAAAGTATGGACCAAATCGGTCGCTCACTTCAAGAGTTATTGTGCGCACCTTTTTCCGAACATTTTTGAACATTTGTGGGCGAGGTAGCTGAAGGAGTGGTCCGATATGGCTTATCTTCGAACTTAAAATATGTTTGGACAAAATATTACTACAGCCAAATTTTGGACCCAATCGGCAGATCCGTTCGAGATTTGTCTTGCGCTCCAACCACTACACACTGTATCATAGGGGGTTTTGCAACTTTCAGGCTATTTTCTCAGGAAGTATGGACTTGCCCCTGATGAAACTTGTACCGCCGTATGGGGGGCCGTGAATACAAGTTGTTACAACAAAAATCAAAACGATTCGAGAGCAGGTCCTAAACTGAACTTTTCCGAAATTTTGAGTGGGAGGTACCCGAAGGAGAGGACAGATTGAGTTCATATTGGAACATCATCTATGTTCGGTAGAATTTTCACGATGTGCAAAGTATGGACCAAATCGGTTACTCCCTTCAAGAGTTATCGTGCGCACACATTTTCCGAACATTTTCAAACTTTTGTGGGGGAAGTACCGGAAGGAGTGGACCGATGTAACCCATCTTCGAACTTAAACTAAGTTTGGACAAAATATTGCGAAAGCCAAATTATGGACCAAATCGGTTTATCCGTTCGAGAGTTATCGTGCGCACCAGCCAGCCAGACTGACAGACATACGGACGGACATTGCTAAATCGACTCCAAATTGTCTGAAACACATTTCGTCCAAACATACTTGGGGTCTAAAACCATTATTTCGATGAGGCACATTTTGCCCGTTTGAAAGTGTATATACCCTCGTTAGCATAAATGCTGAGGGTATAAAAATTGCGAGCTGTATCTTGTTTTCAACAGACCGACGGACATGGTTATATCGATTTAGAATTTTATCGTGAACAAGAATATACGTACTTTACAGGGCCTCCGATGAATATTATGGAGGAGAGTATAAAAATCTGTTTTAGAACAGGTGCGGTGGAAATTGTTTTCAATTTCAACACACTTTATATTTTTGTTTTATTTCGCTCTCTGCTGGATTTGATCATATGATTTCTGATTCTAATTTGTAGCCGAGCACACTACACACTGTGCTATGCGTACGTATTGTTAGCAAAAAACTCGCTTGTCGACGGTGAGCGTTGAACACATAATCCTAGGATTTGTAGTAGGGTTGTTCAATCTAGTTCATTTGACATATCTAGTTCAATAGTTCAACTCTTTTAACTGAACTAGTTCTAGTTCATAGTTCAATATCCAGTTCAACGTCGTTGAGTTAGTTGAATGTTAAAAGATCTTATGTTAGGTGTGTGTAGTAATTGTCATTGCGAAAAAGGTTTGTGTGCGATTCTTTTTATTTTTTCCTTTTTTCCATCAAAAAAAAAAAAAAAAAAAAAAAAAAAAAACATTGAATAGGTAATAGATTCGACATATTGGAATATGTTGTCTTTGTGTTTTTGTAGGAATCTCCATTTTCCATCCAAAGGATAAACGAACACATCACATTACGAGGGCATCACATAAGACAGAATCTTTCGTTCAATATACAACTCTAATTTGTAGTCGGACACACACGATCTGTGTCACCGTACTCATTAATTAGTAAGTAGTAAAGTAAGTAGTTTTGCTTTGCTTTGGCATTTGTTATATATCCGCCAATAGTTAATTATTTCCTGGATTAATGGCCTGTTTCACTAAAACGATTCGAATTCGTTCGTACCACTACCAAACTTCTGTTTTTCTTTTGAAAACCATTAATTCAACAAATATTTATTACAATAACGGGAGATTGGTCGTAATTCGAATTGTCTTAGAGAAACTGTCCATTACTTTTATTTTCGCAAAAAAACCTAAAGATAATGAAAAAATCTTGGAGTTTATTTAATTTACTCTAGAGTTGGGCAATTGAACGACCTAGTTCACTGTCCTAGTTCAAAAGCGTATGAGTAACGTCATAAAAACTAACGTGTGATATTACGTATACGCAGTTTTTTTTCATACAATTGACCGATATCCATTGAGTTAGATAGTGAACTAGATCGTTAAATTGACACAACTCTAATTTACTCTAACTCAGAGTCCATACAAATCTCTAAAAAATAGGTACAGAATCTTGACATGGCGTAGAAAGACCAAAATTATAACGATTAGGTTAGGTTAGGTTAGTCTAAAAATAGGGGCCAGTAATCTCCACATGTCCGGGTGGACATAGAGTTAAGCCAGAAGTAGGCCTGTTGTGCGCTCTAAACTAGATTTATTTAAAGAAGAGACTGTGCCGTATTTTGTTTAAAGAATTCTGTGATCTTAACAAAACCCCTTAATTGTTTCAGGTCGTTTACCATTATCTGATGTTTGGGAAAACTGGGCATTGACAGCGAAAATATTTCAGTGTTTCGTCATCTTCTCCGCATGTCCTGCATATACAGTTATCTGCATAATTAATTTTGTACAACTAAGCTTGTAAACCCAGAGGACCTGTAAGGACAGCTGTCTAAGGTATTTTTGCCCACTCTAAACGAAACACATTTAGTGGCTTTGCGTTCTCTAAGTTTTATGTTGCTAATTCCCTTCCTTTTTTTGCCAGATAATTTGGTCTCGTTTTAGTATTAAGCCAGTTGAGATACTCTGTAATCGCTTGGGTTTATAACATGATTATTACAGCAACAACAAAAAGGAAACAAATAAAAAACAAGTGAGCCAAGGCTGTAGTTGGGTCCCTGTGCATAATTCAAAATAATAAAATTGGGATAGCTTAGCGCCTGTGCTCTGAATGTCTTCATTAATACAGGTCAATTTTGTTGAAACGCATTTAAGTGCATGGTCAGTACAACTCAAATAAAAAATGGATAAGTGGGATTTACGTCTGTATTACCGACTATTGCGATATCTCCGTTATTTGGCTGCCTACACCAACCTACTGTGCATCATTGCAAAGATGGGATTTTCTACTTTCATAGTCAGACATTGTTTTTGGAAGGTCCCCAACCAAAGTTAGGGTATTCGTCTTTATTATTAAAATCGCAAAAATGAAAAGATGGGTTATATTAGCAGCTATTGCATTATCTTCGTTGTTTGATCAGCCACGTCAACCTACGTTACATCGTTCCAAAGGTGATATTTTCGACTTTCATTAGCAGGTTTTGCTTTTTATATACCCTATACACGAGTAGAAGCAGAGATATTCGCTTTGAAATAAAATGTTGACTTTTTCGCCAAATAACTACTATAAATAATCATTGTAGACGCCACAAGAATATATATATAGTTATATTCTTGATCAGCGTGCAATTCTACATCGATATAGCCATGTCCGTCCGTCTGTGGAAATCACTCTAGCGTCCGAACGGATTGAAGTAGATGGATGAAATTTTCGTAAAATCTATTATATACGAGTACGTACATATAATAGATTTTACTTTTGGTATTGAAAGCGGGCTATGTAGGTCCACGTTTTCGTATAGCCCCCATACAAAGTGATGCGTGACGCGTCGTCGTTTTAAGAAATTTTTAAGATATTTGTCCAAGTTTACCACCGAATTGGTTGTAATTTGGTATTTTGTGTCTCCAGAGGGTAGAAAACATTTCTACCAAAGTTTGTTTATATAGGTCCACGTTTTAGTATAGCCCCCATATAACGCCCCATATATAGTACGCGTCACTTTAAGATATTTTGAATGTATTAGACTCATTTGACCACAGAATCGGTTGTAACTTTGTATTTTGTGTTTCCAGTGGTTAAGAAACATTTCTACCATAAAATATTTATATAGGTCCACGTTTTGATATAGCCCCCATAGGAAATATCTCCCGATTTTCGGTATTTTGATGGTTTTATGCCCGTAATTTCTACGCGTAGTTATCTATGAGTTCATAGATATCTCCCGTGTAAGCAAAATTTTATAATTTCAACTCATAGGTAATGTTACCGGGCCAAAAACGGTCGTGTTACTTACACCAAGGATTTTACCTGGTTGATCGTTGCCAATGTGTTAACAGATGTAAAACACTTTTATGTGGCAATGATTTTGCGAACTCATGAATGAAAATCACCAATGTTACCACATGATTTCAAAAATTACACCCCTCGGTTAATGGCACCTAGAAATTACCAAACGCGTAGGTAAAGATAACTAATAGGTAGCTACCTACCCGGTTACCTAGACGTTGAAATTACGGGCATTAGCCTCATTATCACACCGAAGTTGGGTGCCACCGTGGCGCAATGGTATGCACGCCCGCCTTGCACGCAGAAGGTCGGGGGTTCGATTCCCCGGCCAAGCAACATCAAACATTTTTCAACGGTGGCAAAATACCCCTCAGTAATGTTGGCGACATTTCCTGAGTATTTCAGCTATCTTCAAGTGGTGTCTTAAGACACGCCGTTCGGACTCGGCGATAAACAGTAGGTCCCATATCATTGAGCTAAATATTAATCGGGGTGCACTCATTGATATGAAAGAAGTCTCCCTTGTCCCGTATGGGATGTTGTGGAACAATGTTTTTTTTTTTTTATCACACCGAAGTGGCTGAAATTAGGTATTTAGTCTTCGTTGGGGGTCAAAAAATTTCCCCCAGAAATTTTTAGGTATTGGTCCACGCCTTTATATAGCCCCATATAACCAGCGTTCGAAAACTTACACTAAGGTACCGTACAATAACGTTTTGTAGCGTACCTAGCATGAAAAGTTACACTACGATAAGGTACCGTACATGTACACAAACTTTAAAAAAAAATTTTAGAGTTTGTGTACATGTACCCAACGAAAATCGTAGCGTACATGTTTGGTACGCAACCACCATTTTAAAGTAACAACCACGTACCCAACCAAAATGGTTGGGTACGTACGTTATAAATGTTGCGTGTACATTAAAAAACCACGTAGCGTACATCATTGTGTACCCTAAAAAATAAATAGAGGTTGCGTACACCTGGGTGATGTTTATAAAGAGGTTGCGTACACCTGAGTGATGTTTATTAAGAAATATAAAATATGAATGGCATGAGGAAAAATGCAACCATAAAAATAAGAGTGAATATCGTATAAATAAAATACAAAAGTAACTATATTTATATTTAACCAGTAAATATGAAAACATTTATTTATTTTATAAAAAATTAACGAATATAAAAAATATTAACATACTAAAGAAAATAGAATTTAGCAGGAGAAAGCTCAACTTTCATAATTGAAATCCCCATTAACTTTTACCATTAATATATGTTCAAGATTTGTTGCTGACATGCGGTTGCGCTGATCAGATAATATGTACTTCATAGCAGAAAATAAGCGTTCCACGCTTACTTGGGTTGACGGTATTGCCTGTACAATATTAGCAATCTCACTGATGATGGTTTTCTGAGAGTTCCAAAACGCTATTATATTTTCATTTAGTGGCAATCTTGATTGCGGCTCATAATTGGCAAAATCAGCTTCTAAATTGTGTAAATTAGATGAACTCGGAATTTCTGTGGTAGGATCTATAATTTGCAGATAATCGGAAAAAGATTTGGCTGCATCTGGTCTACTCGGTGATGGAGCTTCCTCTAATATTGGGTGACTTGTATTGTGTTCTGAAACATAAAATATGAATGATATAAATAAATAGGCATTGTTCTGGTTTAATTAAGCAAACTTACCTTCTGTTGAGTTAATGCGTTTATATAACGATAGTATGTAGTTCTTCGCCCTTTGTTTTTGTTCGCAGGTTAAGCATACTTTGATTCGTGGATCCAAGAACACAGCTGCGTTAAACAGTTCATTTTCTAAAAGTTTATCCTTTCTTGTCTTCAAGGACTCCTTGAGAAGGGTTTTCATGTTGCTATCCGGTAAAGCGTCAATTTGAAATGTTATATCCATAACAATAATGATTAGTTCACTATAGCACAACTGTTCCCTTTGTAACTTAATGGTAGCATTGTAAATAGGTTTAAATAGTCCCAAGAATTCAGTTGCGAAAGACCATTCTTCAGATTCAAGAAATAAATCAGGATAATCCTTGCTTAGTGTTGTTATAATATCCTTTATTTCCAGGATTCTTTCAATCATTTTATATGTTGAATTCCAACGTGTTGCACAATCAATGATAGGTTTTTTGTAGAGTTCACTTCTTAGAAAATTTAAAATCATTTTACTTCTAAGTTTTTTTTTTTACCACGAATCGTATCTTATCGACATTGTCTTTTATTGCCGACTGTTTCAGAACATCGTTTACACACAGTTGGAGAGTGTGAGCACCACAAAGAATTCTAGTAATTGTGTTCGATGAGATGTTAAAATCAATTGAATCATCTTCATCTTCTTCGAAATCCACGGCATCATTATTTATCGACAATTGCATTTCACAGTTCAGGATTCGTACCGTTTTGATCATATTTGATCCGTTGTCGGTTGTAATAGTTAAAATATTACGTATATCAACATCCAGTATAACTTTAGAACATCCAGTATAACTGTTTTTAAATATTCAGAAGTGTGACTTGATCTAAGCTCCTTTATAGCCAACGTTTTAACAACGATTTTACCATGTTTAATGTACTGAACATTAATACCCAGCATACTTAAGTCCAGCCTTGTTGCGACATCCATCTTAAGGGAAAATAATATCCCTTTAAGATCGTTTGAGATTTCCGTTTTAATATTTTTTGAGAAAGCGATAATTCGTTCCATTACGTTATGTTCATTTACAGTTATCCCGAGTACACTTAAAACAGGTTCTATAAGAACTTTGAAGGCTTTATCTTCGGCCATATGTAAAGGACGTCCATTTTTTGTAAAAAGTTCCACCAATGCTGTTTCAATGTTTTTTTGGATTCACACTTTTTATACCCTATACCACAATGTGGAAAAGGGTATTATAAGTTTGTTTTGGTAAAAATTCATGTAACACCGCGAAATATTCGTCGGAGACCCCCAATGTGGTATACCAATCTTCATATCTCGACGAGATAAAGCGATTTTGAGATGTGTGTCTGTCCGTCCGTCCGTCCGTCCGTCTGTCCATTATAAATTGTAAACACGCTTCAGGCCGCAATTATGGACCGATCGTCACGAAATTTTGTATGGAGGTCGGGTTCAGACCAGAATAGATCCCTATTCTTATTGGTGATGATCGTGAAATATTTAGCGGGTGAAATGGACCAAAAACATAATATTAATCCAATTTTCTAGCGGCTCTGTAGGTCTCAATAATAGTCCGATCAACGCGTAATTTTAAATACGGTAAGAGTATATCACAAAGGAGAAGCTTGCAATTTGAAATGGCGATCGGATAATATTTAGAGGGTTAAATGGACCAAAACTTTTGTGTGAAAATTGTGAAAATTTTTAATATACAGCTTATATCTTCATTCCTGGAAGTGACATTCCGGACAAGTGAGATATACTTGAAAGTGGAACGCTTGACCTTTCAATTGATGCCAATTATGTTGGTGTGCATGATCAGATAACAGAGTTACATCCTAATATATTCCGTTATTTGTTTGTAGTGTAATAATAAACTCGCTAGAAGTCGCAATTATACATCAATAGTCACGAAATTTTGCACCGGGTAGGAGTATAGGTCGAAAAAGAAAAAGGTGATTTTGAATGATGATCTGATATTCTTTAGCGGGTGAAATGGACCATTACTTTTGTATGAAAAATATAAAAATTTTATTTTTGGTCGATATTTTAATTCCTTGAGGACATATATATTTCGCAAAATAGCCTACATATGGGAAAAAACTACTGACCTTCCCTCTGATGTAAATTGCAATAAAGTGTTTGCTAGATAACGGGCCTACTGCCTAATATATAATGGGTTCTGTGTAGAGAACCACATTTTTATCCCATGCTACATATTGTCTCTCCAAATGTCTATGTAACACCACGAAATATTCGTCCTAGACCCCTTATTTGGTATGCCAAAATTCATATCTCGACGAGATAAAGCGATTAAGCGGTGTGTGTCCGTCCATTAAAAATTGTAAACAAGCTTAAGGCCGCAATTATCGACCGCTTGTAACGAATTTTTTAAGGAGGTTGGGTTCGGGCCAGAATAGAAATGATTAGTTTTTGGTGATGATCGTGAAATGTTCAGGGGATGAAATGGACCAAAAACAAAATTTTAACCAATTTTGTAGCGGCTCTGTAGGTCAAAATAATAACCCGCAAAAGTTTAAATAAAGTTTGAGTTTATTATGAAAAAGAAGCGTACAAACCAACGTAAAGATCAGATAATACTTAGCAGGTTAAATGGACTGAAACTTTTGTGTGAAATTGGTAAAAATTTCAATAACGTAGCGGTTAAACAACGGAAGTAGTAGTACTACATAAGTGGGTTTCATTACATTTTAGTTTGTGTGAACTAAATTTTCCTTTCCTGCTACAAAAATGTCTTTGTCATGCTAGATAACTTTTTGGTTTTGGTCATAAATATTATACATTACATTTCTGATATTTGGTAATTAAATTTTCACAATCATTGAAAAGAAGTTCCGTGGAGAGCGATTGTCCAGGGATAGTGGTATAGGGTATCCCATGGTCGGCTCCGTCCGAATATAGACTTTTCTTACTTGTTTTTAATAATACTTTGATGACTCTTTTTTCTTTTTCGTTTTCCCGTTTTTGATCAATATAGTTCGCATACAAACCGGGATGCACAATTTTCAAATGTCGCTCTAAATTTGCGGAATGCCAATTTAAAACATTGTTGACACAATTTTGTAAATTGCACACTGTTTGATTTGATTCGTTTGTACTGAACATATCACGAAGAACAATATTTTTTGGTCTTGGCATTTTTATTATTAGTTTCACTCAACGTTTAAAAATGAACTAAATAGCATTTGCGGGGGTTCTTTGCATATATAGTTTCCAAAAAATGAATTTTGTTAAAAAATTACGCTACCTGCAACTATTCCAAAGGGTTTTCGCGAAATTTTCCGTAAATTATACAATAAGACTACGAGTGTAACAAACTCAAAAACTAGATCATTCATGTGGTACCTGAATTGTTATATTTTATTACAATATACAAGAAAGGTAAAAACCAATATTGTGGTTTACAATTTTTTAACTCATAATTTTTATGATGGAAAAAAAAGGACAGGTACTTTATGGTGTTGGTGTGCGAGGAATAATATTTCCACCTAGTTCTGACTTTCTAACTTATCAAAACCAAAAACTCAGATAATTCTACCTGTAAACAAACTATAAAAATATAGCAGCCCCAAAGACCGGATGTTGCCTTCACAGCTAGGTACCAGTCCTTGGGTACCTCAACGGCAATTCATAATTTGGAAAAACACAAAAGGCAAAAAGTAATTCTTATTGTGGTGGTGTAGCATTTCTTTTTGTAAGATGATGTTGATACTGAAAACAACTTACTTGAAACTGTTCTTCGATGCTTTCTTGACTTTGCTAAAATATTGAAAATTAACCACCTGTTTTCACAATACAAATGATACGATTTTTAATAATAAAAAACACCTCCATAACCTACAGCCCTATAGCAACCCTTTTGTAAATTGTCTAGATTTTAGATATTCGATGAGAGCGTTTTATTTAGGCATTACTACCTTCTTGTATTTATCACATTTAAATAATGATATTTATAATCCTAATTAGTTGAAGATACATATACATTTATATTTACTTGTATTTCATTTGTATATATTCCACAAAAATTAAACTTAATATTTTTAATACTTTATTAACCAAACATATGTAAGTGCACCCTAGCAACACTTTCTTTCTAAAGGTACATTATGATGTACTCTACGTGGTTTTTTAATGTACGCGCTGATGTACGCAACCTTTTCGGTTGGGTACGTGGTTGTTACATTACGATGGAGGTTGCGTACCAAACATGTGTGTTTGACGAACTTTTCGAATCTCGTTGGGTACACTTACATAAACACTAAAATGGATTTTTAATGTTTGTGTACGCGTACATAAACTTTATAATTTTTTTTAGTGTTTGTGTACATGTACGGTACCTTATGATAAGGTACTGTTTGTTTCCGAACACTGCATATAACTTACCTTCCGATATTCGGTGTTTTGAAGGTTGTGGCCTCAATATTCCTCAGAAATGGCTGAAATTTGGTAGTTAGTCTTCATTTGGGGTATAAAACTTTCCATATGGAATTTGTCGGTATAGACCGATGCCTTGATATAGCCCTCATAGAACGGTACCTCCCGATCTTCGTTTTTTTGAAGATATCCCACCCAAAAGAATGAAATTTGGTAGTTAGTCTTCATTAAGTGGATACAACTTTACACCTGAAATTTGTCGGTATGTGTTCACGCAATCATGTAGCCCCCATAGGACGATATCTCCCAATTTTCGAAATTTTTCAAGGTTTAGCTATATTATCCTACCAAAATGGCTGAAATTTGATATTTCGTCCTATTTTGGGATGCAAAACTTTCTCCCAGAAATTTATCTCTATCGGTCCACGTTTTGATGTACACCCCATGGAACGGTACATCCCAACTTTCGGTATTTTGACGGGTTTAGCCTCATTATAACGCCGATATGACTAAAATTTGGTACATAGTCTTCGTTGTGGGTATACAACTTTACACCTGAAATTGGTCGATATAGGTCAACGTCTTCATAGAGCTCCCCAAGAACGGTACCCCCGATTTTCGGTATTTTGAAGGTTTTAGCTCCATTATCCTACTAAAATGGCTGAAATTTGGTATTTAGGCTTTTTCAGGGTTACAAAAATTCTCTTGGAAATGTGTCGGTGTATGTCAACGTTTTGATAGAACGGTACCTCGCGATTATAGGTATTTTGAATTTTGTAGCCTCATAATTTCATCGAAGTATTTGAAATTTGGTATTTAGTCTTTTTCTGGTCTACAAAAATTTCGCTCAGAAATTTGTCGGTTAACGTGCTCGTTTTGAGTACCCTACATTGAACAGTATATCCCAATTTTCGGTATATTGAAGGTTTTAGCCTCATTATAACACCGAAATGGCTGCAAGATGGTACTTGGTCTTCGTTGAGGGTAAAAAACTTTCCACCTGAAATTTGTCGGTATAGGTCAATATCTACATATAGTCCCCATAGGACGGTACCTCCCGATTTTCGGTATGTTGAAGGTTGCTGCTCGTTCCCCACCGAAATAGCTGATATTTGGTATTAAGTTTTTGATAGTGGCATGCAACATTCCAGCCGAAATATGCCGATATACAGTCTGTCGCAAAAGTTAGTATACACCGTTGAAACCAAAATGTATTAGGGATAAATATCACTATAACTTATTGAAAACAACAAACAATTAGTTTTATTTGATAGACAAGAAGGTTGTCTTCCGTAATAACAATTAAAAGTGCGCAATATTTGCATACATTAGCAAATGTAGGGTTCGAATCCCAAAAATACCAAAATTTATGTCGCAAAAGTTAGTATACAACGGAGAATCCTCGTGGAACTGTGTAAAAAATTCTTGATATTTTTGAACAAAGTGAAACTAAATCTGTACTTAAGATCATAAAGAGTATATTAATTGGTTTTAATGGCAGTTATAGTACTTATAGTGAAAAGTCCAACGTACACTGGGTCGTAAAATCCACAAAAATTGGTCATCTGCACATACAACAACTGTAGCGACAAAATTCCGGGTGTTATGTCCTGTTTATGGATTCTAAAGCCATAAAATGCTCAGAAAAGCTCTAAAGTTTCAATATGGGGTGATCTTGATCGAGTTTCGGCTTGTCCTGTTTGAAAAAATGGGAATTTCTTGAAGGAAACCCATACTTTTGAGGTCATTGTCCTTTTGAAACATGTAATAATCCTTAATCCTTACACATAAGGACAATCCTTTTGAGTTAATTTTCTCACAAATGTTGCCCCTTTTCATATTCCCACCAAAAGTAAATAGTAGGAGAACCCCAAGGTCCGTTGTAAGCCCTACAGTTAAACTGTCCTACCGGCCTTTTAGCAGTATCGAACATGCTTCTCATGTCCCTAGTGTCTAATGTACTACTAATGTCTAATGAACTACTTCTAACTGATCCATTTAGTTGTATTTTGGTCCTAAGTGAAGCGAACATAGCTTTTCAGAACGTTGTTGCACAATCCATGCGTTATAACAGCAGAGAAAGCTCTGTATTAAAATTTTTAATGAGCTATCATATCCTTCTGTGGTGGTGGAGTATCACTGTAGAACTTACACCCGAACTTGAGGTTCTCCTACTATTTGTTTTTGGTGGGAATGTGAAAAGGTACATAACTTGTGAGAAAATTAACTGAAAAGGAAAGTCCTTATGTGTAAGGATTAAGGATTATTACACGTTTCAAAAGGACAACGGCCTCAAAAGTATGGGTTTCCTTCAAGAAGTTCCCGGTTTTTCAAACAGGACAAGCCGAAACTCGATCAAGATCACCCCATATTGAAACTTTAAAGCTTTTCTGAGCATTGCATGGCTTTAGAATCCATAAACAGGACATAACACCCGGAATTTTGTCGCTACAGTTGTTGTATTTGTAGATGACCAATTTTTGTGGATTTTACGACCCAGTGTATGTTGGACGTGCACTATAAGTACTATAAACCAATTAATATACTCTTTATGACCTTAAGTACAGATTTAGTTTCATTTTGTTCAAAAATATCAAGAATTTTTTACACAGTTCCACGAGGATTCTCCGTTGTATACTAACTTTTGCGACATAAATTTTGGTCTTTTTGGGATTCGAACCCTACATTTGCTAATGTATGCAAATATTGCGCACTTTTAATTGTTATTACGGAAGACAACCTTCTTGTCTATCAAATAAAACTAATTGTTTGTTGTTTTCAATAAGTTATAGTGATATTTATCCCTAATACATTTTGGTTTCAACGGTGTATACTAACTTTTGCGACAGACTGTAGGTCGACGTCCTCAAATAGCCTCCATAGGTCCGTACCTCCCGATTTACGGAATTTTGAAAGTTGTGGCCTCAATATAATACCGATATGACTGAAATATAGTGTTAAAACTGCAATGGGCGTATAAAATTTTTTTCTTCAAATAACACCCATAGAAGAAGGTTGTGTCATCAATATCCTATCGAAACGGATGAATTTTAATACTTAGTCTCCGAGAGAAGTCTCCCTTGTCCCGTATGGGATGTTGTGGAACAATGTTTTTTTTTTTTGTTTTGTCTCCGTTGGTGGTATAAAATTTTCCACCTGAAATTTTCCAATATTGTTCCATGTTTTTATATAGCCCCCATAGAAAGGATAGTCCCAATTTCGGTATTCTGAAAGTTTTAGCCACATTATTAAACGGGAATAGCTGATATTTGGAGTTACGAAACTTTCCTCCAGAAATTTATCGGTACATGTCAACGTTTTATATAGCCTCCTGATCTTGTTAACTATCCAAATCCAGAATATCCAGATTTAGGTCTAGTGGGTTTTGCTCAATTTTATGTATTTCGCTCAATTTGGAAAATTGTCCATGTTTTGGAAAGAACAAAAATGTCGCCCCATATAAGCTCTTTTGAAGTGGGTATTATCAGTTCAAACATTTTTGATTTTTGTTGTTATACCCTATACCACAATGTGGAAAAGGGTATTATAAGATTGTTTTGGTAAAAATTCATGTAACACCGCGAAATATTCGTCGGAGACCCCCCAATGTGGTATACCAATCTTCATATCTCGACGAGATAAAGCGATTTTGAGATGTGTGTCCGTCCGTCCGTCTGTCCATTATAAATTGTAAACACGCTCCAGGCCGCAATTATGGACCGATCGTCACGACATTTTGTATGGAGGTGGGGTTCAGATCAGAATCGATCCCTATTCTTATTGGTGATGATCGTGAAATATTTAGCGGGTGAAATGGACCAAAAACATAATATTTATCCAATTTTCTAGCGGCTCTGTAGGTCTCAATAATAGTCCGATCAACGCGTAATTTTAAATAAGGTAAGAGTATATCACAAAGGATAAGCTTGCAATTTGAGATAGCGATCGGTTAATATTTAGAGGGTTAAATGAACCAAAAATGTTGTGTGGAAATTGTGAAAATGTTTAATTCGCAGCTTATATCTTAATTCCGGGAAGTGACATTCCGGACAAGTGAGATATACTTGAAAGTGGAACGCTTGACCTTTCAATTGATGCCAATTATGTTGGTGTACATGCTAAGATAACAGAGTTACAGCCTAATATATTCCGTTATTTGTTTGTAGTGTAATAATAAACTCGCTAGAAGTCGCAATTATATGTACATCAATAGTCACGAAATTTTGCACCGGGTAGGTCGAAGAAGATGCCTGCAATTTTGAATGATGATCTGATATTCTTTAGCGGGTGAAATGGACCATTACTTTTGTATGAAAAATATAAGAGTTTTATTTTTGGTCGATATTTTAATTCCTTGAGGACATATATATTTCGCAAAGTAGCTTACATATGGGAAAAAACTACTGACCTTCCCTCTGATATAAATTGCAATAAAGTGTTTGCTAGATAACGGGCCTACTGCTTAATATATAATGGGTTCTGTGTAGAGAACCACATTTTTATCCCATGTTACATATTGTCTCTGAAAAAGTTTATGTAACACCACGAAATATTCGTCCTAGACCCCTTATTTGGTATGCCAAAATGTGTGCGATGTGTGTCCGTCCTTATAAATTGTAAACACGCTCCAGGTCGCAATTATGGACCGATCGTCACGAAATTTTGTATGGAGGTCGGGTTCAGATCAGAATAGATCCCTATTCTTATTGGTGATGATCGTGAAATATTTAGCGGTGAAATGGACCAAAAACGTATTATTTATCCAATTTTCTAGCGGCTCTGTAGGTCTCAATAATAGACCGATCAACTCGTAATTTTAAATAAGGTAAGAGTATATCACAAAGGAGAAGCTTGCAATTTGAGATGGCGATCGGATAACATTTAGAGGGTTAAATGGACCAAAACTTTTGTGTGAAAATTGTGAAAATTTTTAATATACAGCTTATATCCTAATTCCTGGAAGTGACATTCCGGACAAGTGAGATATGCTTGAAAGTGGAACGCTTGACCTTTCAATTGATGCCAATTATGTTGGTGTACATGATCAGATAACAGAGTTACAGCCTAATATATTCCGTTATTTGTTTTATACATTAATAGTCACGAAATTTTGCACCGGGTAAGAGTATAGGTCGAAAAAGATGCCTACAATTTTGAATGATGATCTGATATTCTTTAGCGGGTAAAATGGACCATTACTTTTGTATGAAAAATATAAGAATTTTGTTTTTGGTCGATATTTTAATTCCTTGAGGACATATATATTTCGCAAAGTAGCGTACATATGGAAAAAAACTACTGACCTTTCCTCTGATGTAAATTGCAATAAAGTGTTTGCTAGATAACGGGCCTACTGCCTAATATATAATGGGTTCTGTGTAGAGAACCACATGTTTATCCCATGCTACTTATTCTATCTCCAAAAGTTTATGTAACACCACGAAATATTCGTCCTAGACCCCTTATTTGGTATGCCGAAATTCATATCTCGACGAGATAAAGCGATTTAGCGATGTGTGTCCGTCCATTAAAAATTGTAAACAAGCTTAAGGCCGCAATTATGGACCGATTGTAACGAATTTTTTAAGGAGGTTGGGTTCGGGACGGAATAGAAATGATTAGTTTTTGTTGATGACTGTAAAATGTTCAGGGGATGAAATGGACCAAAAACAAAATTTTAACCAATTTTGTAGCGGCTCTGTAGATCAAAATAATAACCCGCAAAATTTTAAACAAAGTTTAAACTCAAACTCTTTAAGTGTCTAGTATTCTCATATGAATGAGGAAAAGCCGAAAAGTGAGTGTGATTCTCATTCATATGAGAATACTAGGCACTTAAAGAGTTCGGTTTTTCGCTAAAAAGGCATCATTTCAAAAACTGAGAAGCCAATTGATAATTCCCTTCGCCGGGATGAAATCATGATATTGGTAGCGATCAGTAAAATTTTGCAACACTGTCAGTTCGTTTTGAAAAACATTACTCTCTGTAATAGAGGGTAATAAATGAAGTTGGGGGTGACGTAGGGGATGGAAGATACCAAGGAACGGTCCTGACCGGTTTTAACATGGCAAAGCCCAGGATTTATCTTGGTCCCTCTTTCATCCCAAGTGGACACTGACCTCCCCGTGGTGTCACCTGGGGAACTGCCTTTAACACCCGTTAAAGGTAGTGAGCTAACATGTGCCGCGCGTTCACCCATAAGAACGTTAAAAACTTGGGTTTGGGCGTCGGGTTAGTAACCCTCCCCTAGAAAAAACAGCCTACTATGAAAAAACGAAAGAAAAGAAAAACAAACCCCTCTAAAGTTGACGAACCCCGCAAACGTTTTAAGGACCATGATCTGCGAATCTGCACCTGGAATGTTCGCACTCTTTATAGAGAAGGTGCAGTCTTCGCATTGGCAGACGTACTTGAAAAGTACAAGACCGATATTACTGCCATACAGGAAATACGATGGATTGGGAAAGGCGTCACAACAACACCTAAAGGTGACGCACTGTATTATAGCTGCCATGACGTAAAGCATGAGTTTGGTTGTGGATTCGTAGTTAGTCGGAGACTAAAACATCTTGTATCCAGCTTCACTCCAGTGAATGAAAGACTTGCTGCAATTCGAATAAAAGCTAAATTCTTCAACATCAGCTTTATTTGCGCTCATGCTCCCACTGAAGAAAAGGATGAACAGACCAAAGATATATTTTACGAGCGCTTAGAAGAAACATATGACCGTTGCCCTGCCCATGACATTAAAATCATTCTAGGCGATTTTAATGCCAAAATTGGAAAGGAGAATATCTTTGGCCCAACAGTCGGGAAATTCAGTCTCCACAGTGAAACATCTGACAATGGTATGAGACTGATAGACTTTGCAGCTGCAAAAAACATGGTAGTTAGCAGTACCAGATTTAATCATCTCGATATTCATAAGGGCACCTGGCTGTCTCCAGATCAGAAAACAAGAAACCAAATTGATCATGTTGTGATAGATGGAAGACATTCATCGAGCGTGTTGGATGTACGATCGTTCCGAGGCGCAAACATTGATTCGGACCACTACCTTGTTGCAGCAAAGGTACGCACCCGCTTAAACGTAGCAAACAAAGTACGAACAGACACAACACGAAAGTTAGACATCGGTAAGCTGCAATCACAACAGATAGCCACAGCATATTCCACTCAACTAGCCCAATTGCTTAATCAAAGCCCTCCTCATCCCGATAACATATCAGCGCAATGGCAAAGCATTGCCCACTCCATGCAAACAGCCGCAAAATCCATACTTGGATACCAAAGACCTCCACCAAGGAATCCATGGTATGATGAGGAGTGTCGTGCTGCCACCGAAGAGAAAAATGCGGCATATAAGGCTACTTTACAATCCGTAGCAACGCGTAGTGCACGAGAGAGATACAGGGAGAAAAGGAGAGAGGAGAAACGTCTTTTCCGCAGGAAAAAGAGAGAGATGGAAAAGCGGGAGTGTGAAAAAATCGAGATGTACAGGAGCCAGAATGAAGTCCGAAAATTCTACCAAAGAGTCAAGCATCAAACTGATGGCTTTGGTATAGGCACATCCTCCTGTAGAGACCAGCAAGGTAATTTGGTAACTGATACAGATAGTGTACTCAGGATATGGAAAGAACATTTTTCAAATCTGTTGGTATCCAATAGCAGCGAAGACGACGAAGATACCACAGTCCCAATCCCAGAAGATGGTATTGAATGTATACCGCCCAGCCAAGATGAGGTAAAGACAGCAATAAATCGGCTGAAGAATAATAAGGCAGCAGGGGCCGATGGCTTACCAGCCGAGCTGTTCAAAACCGGAGGCGACACGCTGATAAGGTGTATTCATCAGCTAGTTAGCACCATCTGGCAGGAAGAACGAGTACCCGACGATTGGAACCTGAGTATCCTGTGCCCCGTCCACAAGAAGGGAGATAAGACTGTATGCTCTAACTATAGGGGCATAAGTCTACTCCCTATTGCCTACAAGATCGTGTCAGGGATATTGTGCGAACGACTAAAGCCAATGGTCAACGAGATTATTGGACCATACCAATGCGGCTTTAGACCTGGCAAGTCCACCATTGACCAGATATTTACCCTGCGGCAAATCCTGGAGAAGACCCAAGAGATGCAGATCGACACCTACCACCTTTTTGTCGATTATAAAGCAGCCTTCGACAGTCCGCTGCGCTCAAAGGTATTCCAAGCCATGTCTGAATTTGGTATTCCCGCAAAGCTCATCCGGCTTTGTAAAATGACTTTAACTGACTCGAGGTCCTCAGTTAAAATAGGAAAGAACCTCTCCGAAGAGTTTGGTACCAAAAGAGGTTTCAGACAGGGAGACAGCCTTTCGTGTGACCTCTTCAACATCCTGCTAGAAAAGGTTATACGAGAGGCAAACGTCAAAAGAAGTGGCACAATCTACACCAATAGTCACATGTTACTTGCTTATGCTGATGATATAGACATCATGGGTCGATCAGTAAAAGAAGTAACTGATACCTTTATAAAGGTCGAAGGAGAATCTGCTAAAGTGGGTCTGGCGGTAAACGGTGAGAAGACCAAGTTGATGGTGTCGACGCGCAATGCGTCCATTGAGCTCGGACCGACTGTGGAAGTTGGTTCCTATAATATTGAGGTAGTAAAAGACTTCGTCTACCTCGGCACCTCCGTCAACACAACAAACGACATCAGTTGTGAAATAAAAAGAAGAATTGTATTGGCCAACAGATGCTACTTTGGATTAAGTAAGCAGTTTAAAAACAAATCCACATCTCGTCAAACAAAAATAACGCTCTACAAAACACTGATACTACCCGTGCTGATGTATGGCTCCGAAGCCTGGGTACTTGCGCAAGCAGACATGGCAGTGCTTGGTGTGTTTGAGAGAAAAATTCTTCGAAAGATCTACGGACCAATCTGCGTTGACGGTGAATATCGACGTCGCATGAACCACGAGCTGTATCTGCTATACAACGACATCAATATTGTTAAACGTATCGAGATGCAGCGATTGCGTTGGCTAGGCCATATCATAAGAATGAGCGATGATGAACCCGCTAAAAAGGCGTATGAATACATGCCACATGGCGGTGCACGCAGAATTGGCAGGCCAAGGAATAGATGGCGCAAACAAGTGGATGATGAGATGACAAGGCGCGGTATTCCAGAGTGCAAAGCAACAAATAGAGAGGAATGGAGATCTCTTCTTAGTTCGGCCTATAGAACAAATGTTCTGTAATGGGCCAGCTAAGTAAGTAAGTAAGTAAGTAAGTAAGTAAGTAAATGAAGTTGAGCCAATGGGGGAATACTCCACTCAAACAATCGAAAAAGTTTGAGTTTATGATGAAGAAGAATCGTACAAACCAACGTGAAGATCAGATAATACTTAGCTGGTTAAATGGAATGAAACTTTTGTGTGAAATTGGTAAAACTTTCAATAACGTAGCGGTTAAACAACGGAAGTAGTAGTACTACATAAGTGGGTTTCATTACATTTTAGTTTGTGTGAACTAAATTTTCCTTTCCTGTTACAAAAATGTCTTTGTCATGCTAGATAACTTTTTGGTTTTGGTCATAAGTATTATACATCACATCTCTGATATTTGATAATTAAATGTTCACAATCATTGAAAAGAAGTTCCGTGGTGAGCGATTGTCCAGGGATAGTGGTATCGGTTATCCCATGGTCGGCTCCGTCCGACTATAAACTTTTCTTACTTGTTTTTTTTTTTTTATTTTTCATTTAACTGGGACGAGATTACGCCTAATTTGATATGAATAGTAACTATCATCATATCACAGCATCATAGTATTTAGTGCAATGTTTTTTCTAAGAACGCTATTTTACAATATTATTTTGAGTGTGCTGGTATCCCACGATATTTTAGTTCCGGATCATATAAATAATAGATCGTAAACATCCATCCACTACAACGGCGGAAATGGATACTGCAAAAATTTAAAAAAATGCTAAAATGTTTATGAAAATATCGCGGATTAATTTGCGTTTTCTGTGGGTCTAGTTTTAAATAGTTTAGCGGTGATAGGTTTTATTAAAATTGGTTGGTTAAAATTGGTTGCTTTTGGCTTCACGAACATTAATACTCCAAAAAAACTTTAACGGTAGCGACATCGAGAACATTTTGAAAAAAGGTTGCGAAGCGACACCATGCGTATATATTGTATGTATGTATATATGTAAAAAATTAAATTGGACAATTAATACGCTATGGCTCCACGTAATTTGCAATAATGCAAAAACTGAGCATTCTCTGTCATAATAGGGACAATTTGTAGCATGTGGTACTCTACACAAACCCCATTATATATTAGGCAGCAGGCCTGTTATCTAACAGACATATTATTGCAATTTGCATCAGGGGAAAAGTCAGTAGTTCCTTTTCCATATGTATGCTACGTTGCCGGTATATGCCCTCCAGTAAATAAAATATAGACCAAAAATATTTTTTTATTTATCATACAAAAGTAATGGTCCATTTCAACCGCTAAATAATATCGTATCATCATCCAAAATTGTATGCATCTTCTTCTACCTAAACTTTTACCAGGTGCAAAATTCCGTAACTAATGTGCTACAATTGCGACCTCTAGCGTATTTATGACTACACTACAAACAAATAACTGGATATATTAGGCTGTAACTCTGCTGTCTGACCATGTACACCAACATAAAAAGAAAAGGCAAGAGTTCCTTTTCCCAGTATAGCTTACTTACCCGGAAGATTTAAAGTGTATATTAAAAATTTTCACACAAAAGTTGTCGTCTATTTAACATTCTAAATGCTATCTGATCATCATCTCAATTTTCAAGCTTCTTCTTTGTCATATACTCTTACCTTAGTTAAAATTTCTAGGCTATCGGACTATTATTGCGACCTACAGAGCACCTACAAAATCGGGGAGAAGTACCGGAAGTTGTGGACCGGTATTGCCCCATGAAACTAAGTTTGGATATAATATGACGAAGACCAAATGTTGGACCAAATCGGTTGAACAGTTCGAGAGTTATCGTGCTCTCCGACAGACACATATGGCGACCGTCGTAATGGATGTAGCGAATGCAAATCGCTTCAACAAAAATCAATGTGATTCGAGAGCAGGGCCCTATTCCACTAAACAACTTATCAACTTTTCATTTTGCACTTATCAATATTTTTGACAATGCTCAAAGTTAAGTGTTCCACAGAACCATTATTATTTGATAAGTGATAAGTTGCTAATTATAAAGTGAGTTTGCTTACTTTTCAAAATAATGTAGCTCTTTTTTTGATTTCTGTTCCACAAACGTTATTTCTGCTAAGTGAAAAGTTGTAACGGCAAAGCGTATTTTGCTAAGATTTTGCAAAAAAATTTGCTCTTTCGTTCCACAGAAAACTCTGCATTTTGATTTTGCAGATCAAATTTCGATAAGTTTGCCTTAAATTTGCGAGGTAAATGTTCTCTTTGCCAATGTACATTGTTAAAGCGAGATTTTGTTCGGAAATACTGAAAACACGGTTATGACAAGAAATTGTAAAGATTTTTCCGAACTACTACCCTCTGAATCAACCATCCTACTTCGAACTTTCACTATCCGAAATTCCACCCTACGAACAACCCCATTCCGAACATCCACCCTGCGAACAACCTCACAATCGATGTTTCTCGATTTTACATTTAGACTAAACTCTATTTGAGAGACTATTTTTATTTATTAGTATACCCTCCACCATAATAATTCAATTGTAGCTCATCGAAATAATCATTTGCGACCCTATAAGGTATATACATATATTTTTGATCAGCGTAAAATTCTACGTTGATTTAACCACATCCGTCCGTCTGTTGTAATCACACTATCTTCACACGTGTCTTAAATCAAGTTGGAAGTTGAGCTTTGTTATAGCCCCCATATAGCAGTGCCGTCGATTTCAGCTATTTTAAGGTTTTTAGCTACATTTTCGGAACGAATTAGTTTTTATATGCTTCCAAAACTTACCGACATAGGCCCATCTTTTATTATAGCCCCCATATACCGCCTTATTTCAGCTAATTTGTGGTTATTAGCTACATTTCCAGGCCGAATTAGGTATAATTCAGTCAATCACCAAGAAACGTCTCCACAAAAAATTATGGATATAGGTCTACGTTTTTTTATAGCCTCCATATAGCAGTACCGTCCGATTTCAGCTATTTTAAGGTTTTAGATACATTTCTAGAACGAATTAGTTATAATTTGACAAGTAACTTCTCCACCACTTTGTGGAGAAAGAAAACTAATTACTCTATGCCGAACATAACGTTTTTTACTTGTTGATTTCGCTTAATTTTATTGTATTTTATTTGTATTTCCCTTCATTTTATTTTAGATTATTTTTTTTCACTTAATTTTATTTTACTTTATTTTATTATTTTTTAACTTTATTTTATTTCAATTTACTTTACTTTATTTCACTTAATTTTATTTTATATCACTTCATTTTATATTGTTTTATTTTTTATTTTATTTCATTTTATTTTTTATTTTATTTTACTTCATTTGATTTATTTTGATCTTATTTTAAATTATTTCGTTTAATTATTATTTAATCTTTATTAAAATTATTTTATTTTATTATTTTTATTTCATATTAATTTATTTTGTTTTATTTTATTTTATTTTATTTAATTTTATTTCATTTTATTTTATTTTATTTCATTTTATTTTACTTTATTTCACTTAATTTTATTTTATTTTATTTTGTTTTATTTTAATTTAATTTACTTTATTCTATTTTATTTTTTATTTTATTTTACTTCATTTTATTTTATTTGATCTTATTTTACTTTATTTTAATTTAGTTTCATTTATTTCGTTTAATTTAATTTTATTTTATATTATTTTATTTTATTTCATTTTATTTTATTTCATTTTATTTTACTTTATTTCATTTAATTTTATTTTATTTTATTTTATTTCATATTTATTTTAATTTAATTTATTTTATTATATTTTATTTTTTATTTTATTTTACTTCATTTTATTTTATTTGATCTTATTTTACTTTATTTTAATTTAGTTTCATTTATTTCGTTTAATTTTATTTTATATTATTTTATTTTATTTTATATTATTTTAATTTATTTTGTTTCATTTTATTTCAGTTTAATTTAATTTATTTAATTTTATTTTATTTCATTTTATTTTATTTCATTTTATTTTACTTTATTTCACTTAATTTTATTTTATTTTGTTTTATTTTAATTTAATTTATTTTATTCTATTTTATTTTTTATTTTATTTTACTTCATTTTATTTTATTTGATCTTATTTTACTTTATTTTAATTTAGTTTCATTTATTTCGTTTAATTTAATTTTATTTTATATTATTTTATTTTATTGTATTTTATTTTATTTCATTTTATTTTAATTTAATTTATTTTATTCTATTTTATTTTTTATTTTATTTTACTTCATTTTATTTTATTTGATCTTATTTTACTTTATTTTAATTTAGTTTCATTTATTTCGTTTAATTTTATTTTATATTATTTTATTTTATTTTATTTTATTTTATTTTATTTTATTTTATTTTATTTTATTTCATATTATTTTATTTTATATTATTTTAATTTATTTTGTTTCATTTTATTTCAGTTTAATTTAATTTATTTAATTTTATTTTATTTTATTTTATTTTATTTTATTTTATTTTATTTTATTTTATTTTATTTTATTTTATTTTATTTTATTTTATTTTATTTTATTTTATTTTATTTTATTTTACTTATAATAATATCAGTTTCATTTCATTTTTTCGCTCGTCTCAATTTTACATGTCTTATTTATTATTGCCAAGTAAAAAATAATGCAAAGATGATAGAACGTTCTGTGGAACAAATATCATTCACACTTTGCAAGAGAACTGAGAGACTTACCAATATGGCGGAAAAATTGAGCAAGAGAGCACAACAACTGTGCTAAAAGAACAGTGATAGACAAATTTGCTAAGTGTAAGGGAAATTGAAAAGTAATTTTGTGGAACAAAAAAAGGTTATCACTTTTCAAAATAACTACTTTTTGATAAGTGCAAAATGAAAAGCGATAAGTTGTTTCGTGGAATAGGGCCCAGGTCTTATACGAAATTTTGTGTGAGAGGTACCAGAAGGAGTAGACAAATATAGTCCATATTCGAACCTGTTCTATATCTGGTAGATATATTAGGATGTGCAAAGTATGGGAGGGAGTGGACCGATATAGTCCATCTTCGAACTTAAACTAAGTTTGGACAAAATATTGCGATAGCCAACTTTTGAACTAAATCGGTTCATATGTTCGAGAGTTATCGTGCGCACCAGCCAGACAGACAGACGGACGGACATTGCTAAATCGACTCCAAATTGTCTGAAACACATTTCGTCCAAACATACTTGGGGTCTAAAACAGTGTTCACCAGCGAGCCCGTACTGAGAGCAACTGGGCATACATTATCGTGTGTTTTAGATTGAAAGTTACGACAATTTGCTCTCAGTAGCAGCTCGCTGGTGAACACTGGTCTAAAACCATTATTTCGATGAGGCGCATTTTGGCCGTATGAAAGTGTATATACCCTCGTTAGCATAAATGCTGAGAGTATAAAAATGTACTTATCTGTTAATAGTTTCTGGAGAACAGATAGAGCTGAGAGCACGAGAGTCAAAAGCATTGATGCTCAAAATAAAAAAGAGAGTAAAGTAGTGAGAGAATCACAAGAAAGTTTGTATCAGCATTCAGTGATGCCAGATTTGCCGATTTATCGGCATTTTGCCGATTTTTAGTCCAAAAAATAGAAATGCCGATTTTTACCCCAAAAATGCCGATTTTTATTTAAAGCAACTTGTTCACATAAAATTTTCGTTTTGTATGAAAATTGTGGTTGCTAGAACTAATTTGGTACAATAACAAAGACAACTATATCGTCAAGAGTAGTTAGATTAATAATAATAACATTTTTTTACATATTATAAAAACAGTTTGAATTTTCTTGATTTCCAAAACATGTACTTCAGTATATACCCCAAGGAAATTGTTCAAAAATCGAAATTGTGGAAAAGTGGGTTAGTGAAAATAATTAAATACTGCACAAATTTTTACATTGAACTTTGTTGTCAGATTTTGAAGTGGTTTAATTTAGAAAATAAATTTAAGTGCATAGCTTCAATAAATCAAAGTTTTAAAATATAATAAATAAAAGATTAATTTTTCTTAATTATAAAGGAATACGAATTCTTTATAAACATAAACGAAAAGCAAGAATCACGCGAACTTTCACGTTTAAATTTCAGAAATTTGTTTAAAGATAAAAACGTAGAGTTGCTAGAATTTTGGAAAACAGTGTGTGAATTAATATGTGCAAATTCTTAACCATTATTTCCTATTTTGTCCAAACCCAGCAAAATGTTCGATGCCAAAGATGACATTCAATCATGGGTGCAAGTGATCTAGCATGTCATCTTTTTAGCATCTTCATCGATGAATTTTATATGAGCGTGGACCCCAAAAGATGACGTTCTTTTCTGGATCCTAAGCATGTCATTTTAACCAATGCGTTGACATGTCATTTCCACCAATGTTTTGGCATGTCATTTCCACCAATGATTTGACATGTCATTTTCACCAATGCTTTGACACGTCATTTTCACCCATGCTTTGACATGTCATTTTAACCAATGCTTTGGCATGTCATTTTCACCAACCCCTTGGCATGAAATTTTCATGTCTTGTTTGGAAAATGGAAATGCTGTATTGAAATATGGTTTTCATGAAAAACAAAACTCTTTATTAATTCAAACGAATTCATGAAATAGCTACAATTAATTTATCAGTTTAGTTTTTTAAAAGTTTACATCCAAAATTGCAATGTAATCACCACCGCTGCAACGCAAAAGATTACTTCCTCCGTTCTCCGCAACTGATATTCTTTCATCTTACAAAAGGTTTTTTTCAATTATCTTCCCATCACCAGTTCAGATTTCAACATGGACTCCTTTAAGTATTTTTATTTTGTAAATTACTTTTATTTTATAATTTTGTTATTTTATAACAACATTTTGGTAATTTATACTCTTTTGTTTAGTGACGGAAATATGTAGGGATCTACAACCCGGCTTGCTTTAGGGATCTCTAAGAACAAAATGTAACGAACGGGGAGGAGAGACTTTTTATGGAAAATACCATTTATGCTTAATTTATTTTTAATTGTTTCTTTCCAAAAGTAGTTTCTTCTTTATTTTCAGATTCTTGTTCCTTTTCGTTTCGGATTTTTTTTTCAAATTCCAAGAAGCGAGATTTGATTGATTTCATTCTATGTCAGATTTAGAACAGACAAGGGAACTTTTAAAATAGCAATGTGTGCAGTCCGATTCTATTTTTAGCTCGATGGTTGGGACTTCATATAATACCAATTTTTTAGAAGTTTTAGTTGTTTGATATGCAGGAAATGTAAGACAACATCACGACGACAGTTCTAACAACTTTGGTCTGTTCCAGAAACTGCAAGAATCTACTTATTTTTACTACGATAACAATTTTTCCTTTATGTTATCGGAAAAAATAGTAAAAATTAGTAGATTTTTGCAGTACTGGAACATACCAAAATGAAAATATACAGGTGTGTAAATAAAAACACAAACATCATCTCTATTGGATCGATGGAATGGGTACAAATGCTGATGAAAAGATCGGATCTTTCACGACTTCCTTTGCATTGGTTCAAATCCTAATGAAAAGATCGGATCTTTCACGACTTCCTTTGAACCAATGCAAAAGATGACATGAAATCACGTCATCGCAACGAACCCCTTCCGTCAAATTTTGCTGGGAATTTATTAAGTCTTTATTAAGTCTTGCCACATTCTTCAGCAAATGTGGAAATAGTTTCTAGAAAAATAAATTTAAATAAAAACAAGTGCCGAAATCGATTAGTTAGGGACTCGATGGATGGAATTCTCTTTACTAAAGACTACTTAAAATTAAATAAGTCTAACTGTTGTAATGTTGTCATTAAAAATGATTTGTTACAAATATTTATTACAAAATATTTATTATAAAAATAAAATTTAATTGTAAACCAACATTTCAAAATTCCAATACAACTAGTAACAAAGTGTCAGTCGGCTTTGCTGACAGAGGTATACCCTCAGCCTATGTGTACTGAAACTTTCTTCTACGGACAGATCGAATGTTTTTAAGGTCTTTTCAGAATTTTGCGGCCATTTTTAGACATTTGAACTTGCCGAAAAATGTGGATTAAAATTTATATGCAAAAGTGTTGTGTAATTAATAGATTTGTAACCATTTGTAAATAACCATTAACCGATATATGTACATATATGTATATTTTATAATTTTGATTATGTATGTCACTGGATGTATATAATTTCTGTCACTTGTAATATAACCATATCATTTGCTTATTATCCTTGAGGATAGATTGTAAATAAAGAGAATAATAAAAAAAAATGTTGTGGAGGTGGTACTTAAAGGAATGGACCGACATGAGAGTTATATCTTTTCGATAGATATCGCGCCCCCTAGTCATTTCAGTGGGTCATCGTATAACTTTTGGAATCAGTTGATCAGTTCGAGAATTATCGTGCTCTACAGCCACTACATTTGGTGCCATAGGGCTTGTTACACCTCTCGGGCTATATTCTCAAGAAGTATAGAAAAAGCTTTTACCGTCATAATGGAGGCAGCGTATATAAGTTATTGCAACAAAAACCAAAGCGATTCGAGAGCAGGTCCTAAACTGAACTTATCCGAAATTTTGTATGAAAGGTTCCCGAAGGAGTGGACCGATTGAGTGCGTATTGGAACCTCATCTAAGTCAGGTAGACATTTCACGATGTGCAAAGTACGCAAAAATTATCCGAACTTTTTCCTCGAACTTTTGTGGGAGAGGTACCTGAAGGAGTGGACCGATACTGCCCATCTTCGAACTTAAACTAAGTTTGGACAAAATATTACGAAAGCCAAACTTTCGAGAGTTATCGTGCGCACCAGTCAGCCAGACATACAGACGGGCGACTCCAAATTGTCTGAAACACATTTCTCCCAAACATACTTGGGATCTAAAACCATCATTTCGATGAGGCACATTTTGCCCGTATGAAAGTTTATATACCCTCGTTAGCATAAATGCTGAGGGTATAAAAAAATCACCTTATTAATTAACCTCTTAAGACAATATTTGTATACGTTTTGTTTAGCTTGACTGAATTGAATGTATATTGATCTCATATATACACGTACTTATAAATATATACTACATATGCATATGGTAAAACCATTTATTTTCATACATATTTTGAATTATTCCCTTGGATTATGAATTTTGAATTATTGCCTTGTTTTATGAATTGTTAATTGTTTTGTTGTAATTAAAATGTTGTTTTTTAAACTTTTGCTTATTAATTTGCCGATTTTGCCGATTTTGGCACCCGAAAAGTGCCGATTTTCGACCAAACTTATCTGGAATCCCTGTCAGCATTCAGTGGTTGCTAGACCTGTGGCCGGTAAACATGTGGCGGGTGTGTGCGGTTTTGTTCAGTGTCCCCACTAAAATTATGCGTATATCCATGCACATGCTTACTTGTCGGCTGCTCAACGACGACTGATTGTTATTCTCACATACGTTAACGTATATGGATGATCTTGGCTGGTCAAAAGTCAGAAATATGGTGCAGTACTGAGATACGTGTATCTACCAAAATTTTGGAATTTGTTATGCATATTATAGATATACAGTTAAAGTCATTCTTGCAATATATACAGAGTGGTGTGGCTATTTAAGGTTCGCCCACTCCGATTCTCGCTTTATAGTTTTTTATTTCTCTCATTTTAAATTTCTTCTAAATTAATTGGTTTAGAAATTTTATAATAAAGCAAATGACTTTATACAATTCCAATATTGCTAATGATCCCTGCTTAGTTCGGGTCATGTATTCACATTAAAATATCATATTTTAAATTTATTGATGTGTTGTTTCTTTAAAGAAAGAAAAAAAATCACGAATATAATATAAATGGTCCCCTTTAAAAAATATATTACGCTCTCATCATTATAATATGTACATAGATACATATTTATATAACTTCTGTTTCCAAAGAAACTCTTATATTGGGGTTGTTTTTGACATTTCCGTATATTCTAACAAACGCAACTGTTTTATGCTAGAATGTATATAAGGGGATTTTCTTCCAGTAAAAGAACAGAAAGATTTCGACGAAATTTCAATTTCATTCATTTGTTGGTTTTCATCAGAAATTTAAGGGAATGAAATAAACAATCTCATGAATAATTTATGGTCATTAATAATGTGACACAGACAGACGACATTTGTATTATTTATTTTTTAACACCTCTTATGGGCATTTCAAAATAATGACCAGACAGCCAGTAAAGCAGGGAATATGCAAATAAAAACAATTAAATAAATTAGCTAAAATGGTTAACAATTTTTCTTCTTACTTGACTGAGAAGCTTAATCACAGCTAGAGTTTTTCTAAGTTTTAATAAATATTGTTGTTTCATTGAATACAAAATTTGTAAAAAGAATTTTATGAATTAAAAGAACGCCCACACACGAAGAAAACATTCAATGTTGTACATACAATTGTGGGAATCGTCTAGCCAGGTAATTAAATTTTGACTTTTTAGAATAATAAGTATAAAGGTAAAAATGCTGCAGCAGCAGAATATTTTAACTGATAATACTCTCTTATTCATATGGGGCGTCATCATTGTTTTTTTTTTTTCTAAAGATAGACCATAGAACATAGATGTACAAGTTTCCGAATTGTATACTCTGACAACAATCAATATTAAATTACAGAAATCTCGGTTTGAAAATTTGACAAAAAACCTTGAAACACATAAACTTGGGCAATACCGGCTAGACATAAACCTGGATATAGCATTTCCAAATTAAATGAAACCTTTTCCAAATTGAATGAAACTTTTTCCCAATTGAATGAAACCTTTTCCAAATTAAATGAAACCTTTTCCAAATCAAATGAAACCTTTTCCAGATCAAATGAAACCTTTTCCAAATCAAATGCGACCTTTTACAAATTGAATGAAACCATTATTTTTATTCAAAGAAAAAAGCCAGAATATTTTGAAAAGAGAAAGAAATAAAAAATTATATGGGTTTTCAACGATATTTTACTTAAATTCTAATCTTAAGTAATGACATAAAGGTGTAACTCGCTGCATGTTTTGCCTCCTTGAACATAAACATTTCATAATTTTTGGGCATCAATTAAGGTTATAGCGAAATAATCCTAAAGAGAGTATTTAGGTTTAAAAAATTCCTAATAACACTGTGACACAAAATGGAGGTGAAAATCTGGGGCAGAGATAATTCCTTTTGGGGATGAAACCCCTTGGTGAGTATATATTAAGAATCCCGAAGGACAGATCCGCCGTGAGTCGAAGTTCCGAGTTATGACGTGATTAAGTTTCTGCTGAAGACCATATAAGGCATCTGAAATTAACGTTATATCTTTGCTAACAGTTGTTTTAGCTTATTTATGAAATTATTTGTCTCCAGTCAAATCGAATGGGGATTATTTTCGTAGAGCATTTCGGCCTTCTAACTCGCTTCCTTCAATGTCCTTTTCGTCCCTTATTTTAAGAACCGCTATAAAAGTACCACATGATGACGTTTTTCAGCTTCGAAATGTTCTTCAAAAATGTCGCTCAGAAAATGTTAGGTACGACAATGATTGACAACTAATCGATTTTGTCGCGTTTTCATAGTCTGTTGATTGAGCTGTTCGATATAATGCTCAATCACGCAACGGTATTACGATCTATTGTCCGATCGCGTAGTACGACTCTGGCACACAATTTTATTTTTGAAAGTTTGTTTTTAGGATAATTTTTATGCAATAACTTAATAAGTAAACGAATACACATAATGATAGAATTAAAACGGTGTAATTTTAAAATTTCAATGCCATATTCAGCAATGTTAAACCCAATAGTAAAGGCATTTTCAAAATTAAAATTGTGTACCAGAGTGGTCAGCGATCAGACAATAGATCGTAATATCGTTGATGTGATTGAGCATAGCAACCAACAGATCTATAAACAGGACTGCTCCAATTATGTAATGAGTATGTCCATTGAAAATTCCACAAGCAGCAAATCGTGAACCACTTCGTGAACCACTTCAAAAGGCTTCATTTAATTTGGAAAAGTTTTCATTCATTTTGGAAAAGGTTTTATTCAATTTGGAAAAAGTTTCATTCAATTTGGAAAAGGTTTCATTTAATTTGGAAATGCTATATATGTAACCTATACCGACAAATTTCAGGTGGAAAGTTTATACCTTCAACAGACACTAAATACCAAAGTTCAGCCATTTCGGTGGGATATTGAGGTTACCACCTTCAAAATACCGAATATCGAGAGGTACGCTTCTATGGGGTCTAGCTGACGTGACGTGAATATATAACTGGAGGCCGCAACCTTCAAATTTCTGAAAATTGGGAGTTAAAGTACCAGCAAATCGCAGAAGAAAAGTTTTATGCCACCATCGAAGGCTAAATATCAAATTTCAGCCATTTCGGTGGGATATTGAGGGTACAACCTTCAAAATATGTACCAAAAATCGGGAGGTATGCTTTAATGGGGGCCATATGAAGACGTGGACATACACTTATAATTCTCTTCTGGAATATCTCATAACCTCATGGAAGACTGAGTAGTAAATTTCAGTCATTTCGGCGGGATATTTAGGCAACAACGTTCAAAATACTGAAAATCGGGAAGTACCGTTCTATGGGGCTATACCGTGGACCTATACCGACGAATTTCAGGTGGAAGGTTGTACACCTCCGACGAAGAATAAATACCACATTTAAGCCATTTTGGTGGAATATTGAAGCCACAATCTTCAAAATACCGAAAATCGGGAGGTACCGTTGTATGGGGGCTTTATGGTGGTGAAGACTTTTTGTGGCCACTAGGAACTCCAGCGTCAAATTATGCCTAATTCAGATTGAAAATGTACCTAAAAACATTAAAATACCTGAAAATGGGGATTCCCGTTATATGAGGGCTATATTAAAATATTTGTCGATAAGAGTTTTGACTAGTAGGAACCATGTGCGCCAAACTCTAAGTAATTTGGTAAAAAAATGTAGCTTAAAATGTCAAAATATCGGGTCAAACCCGTGTATTGGGACTATTCTAAAATGTGTACCTTTGTGGTGGTGGACAAGGTAATTGAACCCATTGAACTTTAATGAGAAGTTATAGTTTATTCGGTAGGAAATGTAGCTAATAACGTAAAAATACCTGCAATACCCCCATTGTATGGGGGCTATACCAGAACGTGGACCAGTATAGGCCATATTCGAAATTGGACTGCCTATGGAATGCGCTCGGGAGCAAAAATATAGAGTTACAGTTCAATTATTACGCTAGAGTGAATAGAACAGACGTGTATGGCTATATCAGCCCTGGTTAAAAATATATATTCTTTATAGGGTCGCAGAACATTGTTACTTTGCGTTACAAACGAAAAAAAAAAACAATTACCGACTATTGCGATATCTCCGTTGTTTAACCACCTACGCAAACCTACTTTACTTCATTGTAAAGGTGACATTCTCGTCTTCCACATAAATTTTTTCCCATTCCGAGCCCGAAATATTATCCGACCATCACAAAAATCAACAAGCTTCTAACTCTCTTACCCATCAAGCCTCAAAATTATCTAACGATCAGATCAAAAATTCGACTTTGTAGCATAATTACAATTTTTAGATGGACAGGTCACATACATAGGCAGATCGGCTCTGCTCGTCGAGACATTCATGTTTGGGTTCCGTTGTGTTACAAATTTGTGGGCCGAAACCAACTTATAATACCTTCCCACATAGTGGTGCATGTAGGGTGTAATTGCTCGGTAATAGGTAGAATTAGGCAACTACTGAAAGACGACATCTCGACCTTTGTATAGATGCCAATTATGTTGATGTATATAGAGTATATAAAGAAATTCCACAGTTTTAATTGTATATATAGTAACCATAACCACGCTAGAGTTCGCAGTTATAGTTTAATACTGACAAATTTTTTACACGAGGTAAGAATTTTGGTCGAAGAAGATGCCTATTTGGTTCAAATTTCAGGTCTCGCAAATTTTGTCGAAACTTAGTTTAAGTTCGAAGTTGGACCATATCGGTCTACCCGTTCTGTTAATTACCCCCACAAAAGGTCAAACTTTTTCGCTGAGATTATTCGCACGATAGTTCCAGAAGGGACGAACCGAATTGCTACAAACTAGGGAAGTGGAAATATTACTTCCATGCATATATCAGATTCGCATATGGACTATATCGGCCCACTCCTTTGGGAAAGGTATAATTTAACAGTTCTTCTCGACCGTTTTGAATTTGTTTGAAACATGTTGTCCTTGCGGCCCCTTTTACGACGGTGCATTTTTTTTGGGCAAATCCATGCTTCTTGAGACGACGCCATCTAATCTGACTAGTGCCTAACATAACCCTCGAAGGGAGAAACCGGTTTGGTCTTAATTTTTTATATCGTATTATTTCTTAGAGACTTGGATTACGTCCGAATATGGACTATATCGCAACACGCCTTCGGGTGCCTCCCACACAAAATTTGCAAAGAGTGCCGTTTAAGGACTCGTCTCGGATTGTTTCAATTTTTTGCATTTATCTTTGTGGCCATTGTTGAGACGGTTCAATTTTTTGGGGGCCAAAATCCATCCTCCTTAGGAAATTGGCCTAAATTTTAAGAAAAAACCATAAAACTTTGTTATCAAGTTCTGTAGAAATAATTACACCCCTAACGAAGACTAAATGCTAAATTTCCGCAGTTTCAGTGTAAGGGTAAAATCTTACAAAAATCGAAAATAGGGAGGTACCATTCTGTGGGGGCTACATCAAAACGTGGATCTATAGCAAGAAATTTTCGTGGGAAAGTTTAGTACTCACCACGAAGACTTTACTGAAAATCAGGAGGTATCGTTTTATGGGGACTATATTAAAGCGTGGACCGATATAGCCACTTTTCAATACTAGAATAGACACTTCTGTACCAAATTAGTGGCGAAAACCTTTAACATATATGCATTTGGTAGGTAACGTTAAGTGGCCCATGTCAGCGATTTTTGGTAAGAAGACTTCAGATTCATAGAAGGCTAAAACTTTTAAACAACATAAAATCGGTTGGTATATATGGGGGCTATACGAAAACATTGACTATACGAAAACATTGACTGGCATACTCTTTTGAAACTAATTTGGTTTTTACATATTTGACTTCCCAAATTAAAAAGATTATTATACAAAAACTAAAATAACTAGTTGGACCCTGTTTTGCAGAGAACTAGCCAGATATCAGTGCTAAATTTCTGTGCAAGATCAAGCACGACTTGAAGTGTATTAGTGCTTCATAAATGCAATAAACTTTTTTGAAGATTTATGCCAAACTCCTAGAAAATACACTGCACCCCGGTTAACTACCTTTCATAAAAATCCAAAAAATTGGAGTAGTTATGCGGGAAAGGCAGTTACGAAAATCTCGCATATCTACCTCATGCGGGTAGTTACGAAAATCTCATCTCAACCTTACAAAAAATTACAACAATTAGAAAACAATAAGTCAAAAAATAAAACCAAGTCTAAGAAATTTATTCATCTGTGATCATAACACCATAATATAACACTGGACATCTTCATTACAATTCACGTAATCATCGAAATCGATTGTCTCAGAAATATACCATTGCGGTAATAAATCCAGAAAAGTATTAATAAATGTTCTTTTTGGGAAAATATTTGACAGGTAAATATCCGAATTAGGTACTTATAGAAAAGTAATTAACCGGGACAGTTTGAACTCATTTATATGAAAAAATTTTGGAGATTTAGATTGTGAGGCAATTAAACGGGAAAAGCAGTTAAGCAGAAAGGTAAATAACCGGGGTGAAGTGTAATCTGTAACTCGTTGAGTTTTAGAGATATCAACTTAAAAATTTGACACAAGATAAAGTAGAAGTCGTAAAAAATAGAAATTGCTAACTCAAAAAACCCATTTTTGAGTTATGCCACTCTTTGAGTAAATGAGCGATATGCTGGTCCTAAAAGCATTATTTCGTTGAAACATATTTGCAATGGTTTCAAAGTGTATAGATTAGACTGGTTTTAACTCAAAGGGAAAAATACGATGCCGGATTTTTTATGCGGCACCCCCCTAAAGTATTTAGTTTTGTTAGATTTTAAGATTGCCAAAGTTTGAACGCAATCGGAATATGTCAACACGTGCGTGCCACTGGGGCCTCAAAATTTCTTTGTAATGTATATGAGGCCAAACGTGAATTTTCACGAAATTTCTCTAAAAGCCACATTTATTGACCAATCAAAGAAAAAATTTTACCAGTTCATTTCTGTGGCTAAACAAATAATCCTATAAAAAATGTTGTAAATTGTAAATTTTGTAAATTTTGTAAATAAGGCTACATTGTAGGGCCACAATTGGCCCAATATACTATTGGAGCTATATCAAAATCTTTCCCGATTTACAAAAATCTTTGTAGGATTCGTTTTCTAGCCACAGCAATGAAGTGGTAAAAATTTCTCACCGATTGTGGACGTTAGAGCAATTTCGTGAAAATTCACCTTTGGTCCCTTACAAATTACTATGGAAACTTTGAGGCCCCAGTGGCACGTGTTAACCTAATCCGATTGCGCTCAAACTTTGGCTATCTTAAAATCGAACAAAACTAAACACTTTAGAGGGTGCCGCATAAAAAATCCGACATCGATTTTTTGAAACCACTTTAGTTCCCTGCAAAAATTCGAATCCATTAGTCATTATGTAAACCATTACAAAGTAATGTATAAAAAATAACTACTTATATTACCCATTACTAAGTAATGAGTACAGTGGCACAGAGCGTGTGTGTCCGACTACAAATCAGTGAGTTTTGTGTTCAACGCTCACCGCCGGCCGTGTCCTTTTTTTTTTAAAAAACAAAGAACAGTTGTTGGTGTACATGCAAGCACATGTAAACCTTGAAACAACCCTTAATGTTCGTATGTGTGGCCTAGTGTGTAGTGTGCTCGGCTATAAAGCAGAAGTTTGTGTGTTCAAAAATAGAAAAAATAATTTTTTAAAGTTTAGCTTATTTTTCAACTTCCTGTGGCCATAGAATAACTAGTTATTCTAGTGGCTATATTAGTCATAAAATAAGTAGTTATTCAGTGCGACATGCCTTTGTTAAAATTATGGGTTAGTAAGGGGTTTTGTAAGTAGTTACGACTACCAGAAAGTAGTATAAAAACCCATTATTTTGGGAGGACTTTTTTGCTGGGTATAGATGCTAAATTGTCATAAGGCTGAGGATAAAAAATTAAGCCTCAATTATCGTCCTTTTGCACACTAAAGCGTTTTGTATAATAAATAAACTGAAAAATAATATTTTATGTGTACTACATCCACTTCTTTCAATTACCTGTCTGCAGGATATTTGAAAAATATAAAATATTCAACAATACTATATTTACTGACATTTATGGCAACTTTACCACTAAAAGTCTTCGTAAATAATCTAAGCATTGCCAATTATACAATAGACTTATTGATCCTATAGATTATATAAAGTACCTTTAAGTGCTGTCAATACCATAGATTAACAAGTTACTGAGAAATTTTGTTTTATTTATTTTTAATAAACTAAACAAGAAGCTAACTAATCCATTATTTAAACTTAGTAATCTTTAAATTCTACTTCAAATTCAATTTCTTTTTTAAAGTGATTCAAATTTATTTTCATATTGAATTCATTGTATGGCCTTTTGTATCTGGTTCCTAGCAATAAATGGTATGGAGTCATTGCAAAGAAATGAAACCTGAATCGACTCGATATGGTGTCTCCCATCAACACTCAACATTTTGAGATTTTCAAGCGGAAAATTATCGCTGAGAGCCATAAATTATGGTTATAAATGCGAAGTCTGTCATTCTTGTCGTTGTTCCATTCTACAATTTGTGACAGATACAGAAAGAAGCTGAGTGTATTTTTTTTTTTTGTTCGCCTGAATCTAGTTCGCACATAACAAAGTATCGTTTTCTCTATTGACAAGCAGCTTACAATAGGTGCCACCTCGTGTAAAGGATGTTGAAAGATAATGGCTTTGTTGACGCTATTGTCGGCAGATTTAGCGTTGATGTTACTAATGATGATGGCAATGATGTAGGATAAGCATGTTATTCAACAATGTTTGTGTGCGTATGTTCGCTGTTATCTTTCGATACCAATACACATGAGGCTGCTTTACATACACAACGTTATAATTATCAAATTAACCCAATGACGTTTCAGATTAAACTTAACGTTTGTAGTTATATTTCGTTTAATTCCAGGACGGGGGCATAGGCTAATGACCTGGTTTAATTGATTCACAATTGAATACTTTTGAAGAATGTATTTAACAAATTCTCTAAGAAAGTTGTAGTGCCCATACAATTGTGAAAATCTTCAAATAAACGTTGTTGTACCCTCCACCATAATATGGAGGGTATAATTAAATTTGCCACTGTGCTTGTAACACATCGAAATATTCGTCGGAGACCATATAAAGTATATATGGTAATATTCAAAAATGTTTTATAATCGTTGAAGTTGAGGTTCACCATTTAATAAGTCGCGAACAGTCAATATATTTTATACAATATGAATATATTTGTATTAATTGAAGTGTTTTAGCCGGGTTCGCATAAAATGAACCATAACAAATAATTTATGTGGAAGCTGTGTTGGTGGTAATATTAAAAAATGGGTAAAAATGTGTTGAAGTTTACAAGTTTTTTTGTGTTCTTTCTTGATTTCTGGTCAAACCACGGAAAATTCAGACATGAGCTCAAAGAAAGAATTTAAGAATACCCCTTGGGCAACATGGTTCTAATGTATGACTTTTTGATATATACACTGCATCCCCCTAACATCGATGCTGATATTTTGAAGTTTTGAAATCTGGGTTTTTTGAATTTTTTTTTTATAATTGGAGGGCGCAACCAGATAATTACCCAAACTATTTATTGGATTGTAGAACTCGTGATTCCACGTCGTTTGATGTATATCTCATGAGTGTGCTTCATACAGCTCCCTAGTAATAGGAGTCCAAAGTCGAAATTTTGGTGCGTAAATTTTCTTTAAAAACCTATTTCTTGGCTCTAAATTTACAACTGTGACTTAGGTACCCTTGAACCCCGCGTGATTTTAGTTTTTTTACGCGCCGGATCTAATAAACCCTTCCGCTTTCAAATCCATCCACTAAAACGGCGGTTATAGATACCTTGAAAGTAGAAAATTCTGCAAAATTATATTTTGATGATTCCGCGCATTGAACCGGGATTTTCTTTGGTTATTTTTACATAAATGGAATCCTTTATACGCGATTATATTATTTTCCAAAACCGTGTGGCATAAATTACCGAGATTCTGGAGTAATATTCGTATTTCGCATAAAATAGAATTTGGTAGCACATCCGCGGTTCTTGACGAATTTGTTTAAAATTTGTTATAATGACGTATTTTTTATAGGCGGTCACTGAAATCGGATGCGCCTTATAATCTTATGTACATCGCGCAATTTTTACCCACATAAAGGTTTTTTGAACAGTAAGATGCAGCTGCCGGCACACTTTGGCCGCTGAATGAAAATTGGAAAAATCGCTACATATTGATAGAGATGCACTCGCTGTATCTGAAAAGTGCATGCGCCTTAACTGATTTTAACGAATTCCCGAATTATGCGTTTTTTAACCTTTATGTTTTTTCTTTGGTTGTAATTTCAATATTACTTTCTATTTCATAATCCTATTGTTTATCAAAGTAAGCAAATACACTTTCGGGTTTGTCATCGCATTTTCCCTGAAGAAGTTTCAGCGAAGTCCGTCAGTCCTTGCATCGAAATTTAGCGAAATAGTAGAATAACTCCCAAAAATAATTTTTCTATTTTTCGTATTAAACAAAATAATATATTTTTGAAATAATATTCCAACAATAAGTTTTCGTCTTTTGTTGTTGCTGTAATATGGCAGTTGTATATCCTATCGTTAAAATTTTGGTCTCATATTTTTCTACGCGTTGTCTAGAATCTGTACGTATTTTTAATTTATTTTTTTCGACTTTTATTTGGACTTTAATTAGAATAAATTAAATTTACTCAAAGATTTTTTTAGTATTTCTTAATTTTCCGCGAAAATAGAAATACATTTAGTAAATATTAAGGCATCTACGGATAGACATTAAATGCTGTTAACGCTTTATATATACATTTTATTATTACAGCAAAAATGGAATTTTTAAATATTTGTTCTTTATAAGGGAATATAACCCCCCATAACTTTGGAGCGCAGCATCCAATTTTGTGAACGCGAACAGATTTGAAACCACGACTTTTTTCTTAATCTATGTTCCAAAAATTGCGGATGTGCTCGCGAAATTTTTTTTAACATTTCTTCCAATGGAATTGCAAAAGAAATTTGAAATTTACCATATACATATATTCTTGATTAGCATACAATTCTATGTCGAAATTGCAATCTCCGTTTGTCCGTCTGTCCGTTGTTTGTGTGAAAATCGGTAACATTTTCAGTGCAATGACTACAACTTTGCTCCGGGAAGATATGTTCCACACACGTGAGTTATATTCAGAAGAGGGACTCTTGACCTTTCCATTGGTTCCAATTATGTTGTTGTTACAGTTACAGCCTAATAACGGGTGCTCGAAGAAGAGGCACGTTGCGCCTAAGCTAACTTTAAATGAAAGGTGCTTACACCTAAGAAGTTTTTTGGGGATTCTGAAACTAAAATGTTCATAGACGAGAAAAATAAAAAAAAACAAACAAAAAATCGGAGGGCTTTTTAAATAAATCGCGGTCAAAGTTATTGGGTGTTTTTGTAAGGTTTTCACGATTTTGCTTGAAAGCAGCATGTTCTATGGAAATGGGGCAAAAGAAAATGTTGTAGCAGTGAAAATTCGATAGGACTTGCCGTTTCCAAGCAAAACCCTGAAAACCAAAAAAAAAAACTAAATATGTCAAATTTGACCTATTATTTGACGATTTATTTTAACATTTATCCTTGTTTTTGATTTTTCCCATCTATAAACTTTACTGTTTTAGAATCCGCAAACACTTCCCAGGTGTAAGCGGTTTTTTTTTAAAGTTAGTTAAGGCGCACAGTGCATGACATTGGTTTATATGGAGGCGATACAGTCAGTGCATTGTCCCAATTTGATCTTCTATATCTAAGAAATGGTAAAACCTACGAACATAATATAAAGGTCAATCTTGTAGAGATTTTTCACTGCTACAACATTTTCTTTAGTCTCACTCCATGGAAAAATAGTGTCCAGAGGAAGTGGTGTAGGGTATTACATGGTCGGCCCCGACTATAGCCTTCTCTTTCTTACATGTTTTTTTTATTCTAGTATTAAGTAGTCTCTTCAATAGATCTGAAGAATATTTATCGACAATTGAATCTAATACAAATAAATTATCCTCGTGCCGATTTTATTCCCTTTGACCAAATTTAATTAAATTAATTTATCGTTTGACTAACCAGCATCCCCAAAAATATCTTTAATTGGTAGAGAAAATATGTACACACAAATGAAATTGTAGGTTTATGTTATATTTCCAAATGCTATCGTTTAATTAAATATGCTTTATTAAAAGGTTCGTTGGATAAAATAAATATTTTATTTCCCTTTTACCAATTGTTATTACAATAAATATGTAGGTCATTTGATGTCAAAGATGATAGAATAACAACAGGTTCTGTGAACTTCTATGTACTTCTTAATGTTTATTCAAGTGCAAACATTTTTTGCTTCCGCGTTTCCCTGAACGTACTTTTTTCTTCTTTTGTTAACCAAGTGCTGAATAAATGTTTTGGTGTTTTCTTTTTTCCTTTTTATGTCATCATTGAAGTAACACATTTACAACATTGAATGTCTGTTTCTGAGAGTCTTACTTTCTTCATGTATATATGTATTTGTTCTTAATAAGGATCAATATACAATTTGATTGACCTAATTTTCCTCAGACTGAATTGAATTTAATAAGGAAGCAATGATTTTATTTTACACAGTGCTTTGGAAAAAGAGTGGATAATAACTATGTACGTACATACATAATCTATATATATAAATGAGCTTGGTGATAAGGTACTGACTGACTGACTGACTCATCATCAACGCCCAGCCAAAACGGCTAAAGCTAGGAGCTTGAAATTTTACCAGTGGGTCACTGTTGATGCAAATGTGCGAGATAAGGCCGGGTTTTAGAAAATTCGTCCTGGAACCACAAAAAATTAAAACAACAACAAATTCCTTATATTTCATTATTATTACGTACTTATTCACTTAGTTGGCCCTCTGCAAGACATGTGTCAAATTAACAATGCTATAACTTCTTGATACCGTAAACGATCACACATAATTTCAAATTTTGTAGTTTACTTCTAGGCGCACTTATTTTATCGCAAACCACTAAATAATAGAAAGACAAAGACAAACCGATCGTGATTTTGTTTTCACATAACAGGTGTCGCACAAAAGATTTTCATTCGTTAAAGTCCAGTTAGAAAAAATGATTACAAACGATGCATTTGTAATAATTTTGATTTTCAATTTAAAATTAAAACAAAAATTCTTTCAATAAATAATGTTGGGTTTGTTGAACAAATGAGTTGCTGTTGAAGACAACATTAGGGGAATAAATTCAGAAATAGGCCAGAATTAACAACAACTAAAAACTGTATGGACTTGACTTTTTTAGTAATAACTAAATGTTTGCAAATCAATGAAAGTGCAATAAAATTGTGCATATTACCACGATTTATTTGCAATTAAGAATTTTATCGTATATGGAGATGTACAGTAGGTATATAACTTTTTGCACTTTTTTGCAAATATCAAAAATACCACCACATAGCCGTGTAGAGCATAAAAAACTATTATGAAATAAGGTGCAATTTTTTCTCTATCGCGAAAAAAGTTTCCGCACCAAATGCATTGAAGTTCAGTAATGCATTTTTTAAATATATCTGTTATAACAACATATTTGCTTTTCTTTAAAATTTTTATTTTTTTGTAATCTAATTTAAAATCATTATCAAACCGTTCTGGACCAATTTGTTCTCACGATTGACACGATTGAAATTTTTGGTTTTTCTTTATAAACTCGTGAATTTTATGTTTATATTTTTTGTACCTGTCGGACGAGAGAATATGGGGTCATTTGCAACGAATTCGCGAAAGTTACAGGCTGTTTTTGTTGACTTTGCCTGTGAGAATCGTATTTGTTTTCTACAAAAATACAACACCAGTGGTTATAGCCCTAATGTACATACAAAATGTATATGCAAAGTTTCAACACATATGTAAAAACATATCGTGTAAAGTATCTATTACACATTTAAAATTACAACGAAAATAAATACTTTTTTTTAAGTTTTTGCCTGTTTAGGGGCGAAGGCCATTATTTGTGAGATTTAATTAATAATTAAATCTCACAAATAATGGCCTTCGCCCCTAAAAAGGCAAAAACTTAAAAATAAAACATTCAGCTCAGCCCGGCTGGGATTCGAACCTGGGTCGTCGCCAACTAACAGGCAATGTTGCTGACGTCTTAGCGTTCTAAACCACAATATGAAAGACATATATACAGTCTACGATGGAAAAAGCCACCGACTGTTATGGTTTGCGGAAGGAAATTAGACGAAAATTTCAAAAAATACTAGAAATCTGGCTTCAAAATGTCAGCATCATTTAATGGTAGAAGCAGGTAGAATTTTGAAAAGAAATACATTAGTGATACAAATGTAGCTGAACTCCTCAAAACATCAGGGAGTAACTTTATATGGGGACCAAGGTTCATTTAGTTAGGTTATCCTTAGCCTTCATTTACTTGACAAAATTGAAATATTTGTTATTTAGTTTTGATTAAAAAATACGTTTTCACAGGCAATGAAGGCCTGAATTCAATTTTTGTATCACCTTGTGTCGTCTTGTATGCGGGCTATGCCAAAACATAGACATATGTGTGTTGACAATTTTTAGTGCAGAACTTTTGTGACCACTAGGAATCTCAAACGTAAACCAGCAAAATTTGAAGGAAGGGGTTCTATGCGATGACGTCTTTCCATGGCTTATTTTGCATTGGTTCAAAGCAAGTCGTGAAAGATCCGATCTTTTCATTAGCATTTAAACCCATGCAAACGAAGTCGTGAAAGATCCGATCTTTTCATCAGCATTTAAATCATTTGTACAGATCACTATAAACAAACAAGTCGATTTGTTCATCCCAACATGTACCGACATCAAAACAAAAGAGTATACATTTCCAAAATTGTTGTTATAAAATTACAAATGAAATGTAGGTTCACGAACTAGAAATTCTTAAAGGAGTGCTGTTAAAGTCCATGTCGAAATCTGAACTGGTGATGAGAAGATAATAGAAAAGCTTTTGTAAAATGAAACAAAATCAGTGGCTGAGAGTGGACGAAGTAAACTCTGTTGCCGTGCAGCGGCGGTGATTAATTTGAAATTTTGGGTGTAAACTTTATGCTGATAAATTAGTTCTAGTTATTATTTCATGAATTAGTTTGAATTAATAAAGAGTGTGGTTTGTTATGAAATTATATTTCAATACTGAATTTTCCATTTTCCAAACAAGACATGAAAATGTCATGCCAAAGGGTAGGTGAAAATGACATGTCAAAGCATTGGTCAAAATGACATGCTTAGGATCCGACAATGAATGTCATCTTAAGCTCCGAAAATGAATGTCATCTTATGGCGGTCACGCTCATATAAAATTCATGATTGAAAATGTTAAAAAGATGACATGCCAGATCACTTGCACCCATGATTCAATAGCATCCTTGGCATCGAACATTTTGCTGGGAAATTTACAGATAGTTCGGTGAAAAAATGTAGTTAAAATTCTCAAAATACCTAAAATCGGGAGAAACCGTTATATAGGGCTATAACAAAACATAGACCTATGTTGAAAATTTTTGATGGAGAAATTTTGTGACCACGGCGAACCTCAAATGGCAAACCACAGGTAATTCGGTCATAAAATGTAGTTAGAATCCTAAAATTACCTAAAATCGGGAAGTATCTTTATATGGGGGTTATGCCGTAGTAACTATACTGGCACTTATCAGAGTAGAGGTGTTGTTATCGTAAACAACCTCAAATGGGAAATGACAGGTAGTTCGGTCAAAACCTGTAGGTAAAATCCTTAAAATAAAGAAATTCTGAGGTTACGTTTATATTAAAAATTTTTTGTAGAGAAGTTTTTTTGGCCACTGCGAACTTCAAATGGGAAACTACAGGTAGTTCGCTTAAAAACTGTATCTAAGATCCTCAAAATACCGAAAACCGGAAAGAACCTTTATAAGGGGGTTCTACGAAATATGGACCTATGTTGACAATATTTGACGGAGAAGATTTGTGACCACTGGCACCCTTAATTTCAAATTACATATAGTTCGGTCACAAATTAATATAAAATCCTCAAAATACTGAGGTACCGTAATATGGGGGCTATACCAAAACAGGAACCTATGTTGACACTTTTTTGAGGAGATGTTTTGTTACCCCGGCGAACCTCAAATGTTAAATTACAGGTAGTTCGATGAAAAAATGTAGCTAAAATCCTTTAAAAAATATCGGAACCCATGGAACTCATTTGTATGTTAGACAGTAGTTCCATTATCTTACCTTTACACTGATGTAACTTGCATTAAGGACAAGGTCAAGAGTTGGTTCTCAAGTTTGGTTAAAATATGGACCAAAAATTAAATTTTGAATTTTTTCTAAAGAAGTTATGGTAAATTTCACTGTAACTCTATTATCTGACAACTTTCATCAACATAATGGACACCCCAGGCTACGTCAGTGCTCTGAGGTACTTGGTTTCGACCATTTTTTGACACTGTGCCTTGCTGGCCCGTCGTTTTATTTTTAATGGCAATTTTTTTGCCTTTTATACTTAACAATTCAAAAAGGTATTTTATACCTGATTTCTTCGGGTCCATTATCAGACTGACATATTTCCTTTCTCTCATGACGCTGTTTAGGATTAGTAATCGTCCCTGTTCCCCATATTCATCATAAGACAGCGGAATCCTCTGCAAATGCATATATAGTTAGGATGGCCGTAGAGAAAATCTGATTAGACAGAAACTCGTTTAAAAAGAAAATTTATGCATTTTGCATAATTTTGTATATGTTATATGTTTCGATTGCAATGTAATCAGAAGCCAAAAATATGTCCAGTCCCAAAATTTGACGTGAATCAGACCAAAAATAGGGGTTCATAAAATTCCGCTGTCTATTCATCATAAAGAGATCTATTTATAAAATTAAAAAAGTCGAATTATTCCACTTATTGAAACGTATATGCTTTTAGTTTTTTATTTCGTGCCTACGTGAACCACGGCACATTCTAGAAAATTTCATGAAAATCGCTTTCAACGGATGCAATTACCAGCTAACGACATTTATTATACCCTCCATGGAGGGCAATTTCATCACGATTTTATAAACTTTTGTACACTTCGAGTCATCAAATCCTAAAATTTTTAAAAGAAATGCGAATATCCTGGAGGGGCCGTCATATTCTACAGTGGTAAATATTCTCTAAAATTTATGGGAAAGATTTACGCGTAAAATATACGACTGAAGGAGACAGTACGCTTCCAAAAATAAAGTTGTTGAAAGAAAAAATCAAGCTTTGTTAGGCAATACACCTGATTATTTAAAGAATCCTTGCCAAAGAAGCATATGCGGGTGTATCCTTAATCGGGAGGGATATACTTCTACTATTACTAAAAGTTCTTCGTTTTCAATACAGAGTGAATATGCATCGATATTCTAATACAATCTTTCTGTATTCCCAAGTTTTAATGGGGGGTTCTATTCAAATAAGCCAAATTTTTTACTTCAATTTTTGACTTTATTTTGTTTTCCTTGCATAATTCTTATACAAATTGGATTTGAATGCAAATGAATGACTAAGTTTACTCCAAACACATGAAGCGAAATATAATAAAACTTAAAAACTTCATATCTTGTATAATTCGGAAAAAATGGAGGTTGAAAAAAATTTTGCAGGGGGGTTCTATTCAAGTGAGCGGCAGTGTATGTATGTATTTGTTCTTAATAAGAATCAATATACAATTTGATTGACCTAATTTTCTCAGACTGAATTGAATTTAATAAGGAAACAATGATTTTATTTTACACAGTGCTCTGGAAAGAAGGGTGGATAATAACAATGTACGTACATACATATACATATTTTGCTTGAACTAAGAATTTGTGAAGAATTAAATTGCGAAATTTTGTACGGAGGTCGAGTTCCGACCGGAATGAACAGAATTGGTGGTGATCGTGAAACCTTTAGGGGGTGAAGTGGTCAAAAAAACAAAAGTTTTATCAGATTTTATAGCAGCTCTGTAGGTCGCACCTGAAATTTGTCAGTAGAGGTCCACTTTGTAATAAAGTACGGTATATTCATATAACGGTAGCTCCCGATTTTTGGTATTTTGAAGATTGTACGCACATTATCTAGCCAAAATTGCTAAAATTTGGTATTGAGACTGAAAAATTGTCATTTTAGGTCCCCTATAGTAGGTACCTCCTGATTTTGGTATTTTGAAGATTTTAACTGCATTGACGCACAGAAATTTGTGAATGTTGGTATGTACTTAGTCTTCTCTGTACGATTGTACGCACATTATCTAGCCAAAATTTCTAAAATTTGGTATTGAGCCTGAAAAATTGTCATTTTAGGTCCCCTATAGTAGGTACCTCCTGATTTTGGTATTTTGAAGATTTTAACTTCATTGTCACCCAGAAATTTGTGAATGTTGATATGTACTTAGTCTTCTCTGGGGATGCAAAAATATCTGCCAAAAACTGACCAGTACTCCAGTAACGGTACCTCCTGATTTTCGGTATGTTTCGGGTTTTAGCATTATCCTTTAGAAATGTGGAAATTTAAAATATTCCTTGAGAGAATTGACGGTATAGGTTCGCGTTTTGAAACAAACCCATAGATCTAACATTCCGATTTTCGGTTTTTTGCCTAAATGGCAGAAATTTGGTATTTAGTCTTCGTTCTGAGAATGGTCGCTACAGAACCACGTTTTTATTGATTCTCCCTGATCCCTATTATCGGTATTTTTCATATATAGCCCCCATAGAAGGGTATTAAAGGTTTCATATGAAATTTTTCGGTATAGGTCTACGACCTCATATAGCCCCCAGAGGACGTACCTCCCGAATTTTGTTGTTTTAAAGGTTGTGGCCTCAATATTCCTCAGAAATGGCTGAACATTGGTACCTAGTCTTCGTTGGGAATATTAAGCTTTCTCCTACAAATTTGTCGGTATAGGTCCATGCCTTTATATAGCCCCCATAGAACGGTACCTCCCGATTTCCGTAATTCTGAAGGTTGTGACGTTAATATTCCACAGAAAAACTGAAATTTGTTATTCAGTCTTCCATGTGGTTTTAAAATATTCCAGAAAAGAATTATCAGTATAGAAGCGTACCTCTTGATTTTCGCTATTTTGAAGGTTTTACCGAAATATTGGAAATTTGGTATTTAGTGTAATTTGAGTCTAAAAACTTTCCGCTAAAAATTTGTAAGTATTGATCGTCGTTTTGATATAGCTCCAATGCAACGGTACCTCCCGAATATCGGTATTTTCAAAGTTATCCACATTGTTTCACAGAACTTGCTGAAATTTGGTATTTAGTCTTCTACATTAAGGAAAGGAAAATAATTTTTCCATTTTACTTCAATACAACTCGCGGTGGAGGGTATAACAAATTCGGCCTGGCCGAAGTTTACTAGTTTAAATTCAACTCGTGGTGGATGGTATAAAAAGTTCATGCCCGGTGGAACTTAATACCTTTCTTACTTGTTATTATAAAACTTTGGAAAATATAAAATTATTTTCTTTGTCAGCATATGTCCACGTTTTTATATAGTCCCCATAGAACGGTACCTCCCGATTTTTGGTATTTTGAAGGGTTTAGGCACAATATTGCTAAAATTGGTGAGTCTTCTTTGGGCCGAGTACACTTTCCCCCTGAAATTTTTTAGTGTAGGTCCCCCATTGTATATAACTTACAATTTTCGGTATTTTGAATATTTTAACCTCATTATCACATTGAAGTGGCTGAAAGTTGGTACTTCTCTGGGGATACAAATTTTCTCCAAAAAATTGGTCAGTAGTGGTCTAAATTTTGGGATAGTCCCAATTGATACCTCCTGATTTTCGGTATGTTCCGGGTTATATTATCTAACCTAAATAACAGAAATTTGGTTTTAGTCTTCGCACAGAGGGGAAATTTGTGTTAAAAGTTGATCAAAAGCCCTAGAAAGCTCATTTATAGTCGGATTGATATACAATTTTGCACAAAGCATAACTTCTGTATAAGGATTAATCCCATAGAAAGTAATGAAAATCGGTCCAGATTTGGAATGCACCAAAATCACTGAAATTTGACACATGCAACCTGAACTAGCCTAAAAAACGTTGAGCCAATTTTCAAACAAATCGGTACAGATGTATATATAGTCCCATATACATACATTTCATTCCAAATTTTATTTTTTGAAACTTACTTAAATTAATTTTTTCTCAATTCACATGAGAAAAGCCGTGAATGTTTCCGAATAATGCAAACATATTTGATAGGTGTTGGTTTAGTCTGATAAATAAGAGTCCCGGTTATAAGGCGGAACAACATTTAGTGTGAGTAAACCTAGCAATTCCATATAAAAATATTTCATATTTTAGTTGAGAAAAATTATATTTTTTCGGAATGGCGCAAATATGCGCAATTTTTTATGATTGAATCTGATATTTGAGACTCAAGCGCATAAAACATTAGAAGAAACTATGGTCGGGAAACGACGGGGAAATAGACTTTTTCACTATTGAAATTGTAGTAAGCTTAAAAATGATCATAACAAATTTTCATAAAGAGGATATGATCACCATTATTAAAGAGCAAAGATGTAAAATAAATCTGAAAATTTTAAATGCTAATCTTGTTCGGAGACTGTACAAAAACAATAAATCTTGAAAAATATAAATTTTTAAAAGTTGATCAAAAGCCCTAGAAAGCTCATTTATAGTCGGATTGATATACAATTTTGCACAAAGCATAACTTCTGTACAAGGATTAATCCCATAGAAAGTAATGAAAATCGGTCCAGATTTGGAATGCACCAAAATCACTGAAATTTGACACATGCAACCTGAACTAGCCTAAAAAACGTTGAGCCAATTTTCAAACAAATCGGTACAGATGTATATATAGTCCCATATACATACATTTCATTCCAAATTTTATTTTTTGAAACTTACTTAAATTAATTTTTTCTCAATTCACATGAGAAAAGCCGTGAATGTTTCCGAATAATGCAAACATATTTGATAGGTGTTGGTTTAGTCTGATAAATAAGAGTCCCGGTTATAAGGCGGAACAACATTTAGTGTGAGTAAACCTAGCAATTCCATATAAAAATATTTCATATTTTAGTTGAGAAAAATTATATTTTTTCGGAATGGCGCAAATATGCGCAATTTTTTATGATTGAATCTGATATTTGAGACTCAAGCGCATAAAACATTAGAAGAAACTATGGTCGGGAAACGACGGGGAAATAGACTTTTTCACTATTGAAATTGTAGTAAGCTTAAAAATGATCATAACAAATTTTCATAAAGAGGATATGATCACCATTATTAAAGAGCAAAGATGTAAAATAAATCTGAAAATTTTAAATGCTAATCTTGTTCGGAGACTGTACAAAAACAATAAATCTTGAAAAATATAAATTTTTAAAAGTTGATCAAAAGCCCTAGAAAGCTCATTTATAGTCGGATTGATATACAATTTTGCACAAAGCATAACTTCTGTACAAGGATTAATCCCATAGAAAGTAATGAAAATCGGTCCAGATTTGGAATGCACCAAAATCACTGAAATTTGACACATGCAACCTGAACTAGCCTAAAAAACGTTGAGCCAATTTTCAAACAAATCGGTACAGATGTATATATAGTCCCATATACATACATTTCATTCCAAATTTTATTTTTTGAAACTTACTTAAATTAATTTTTTCTCAATTCACATGAGAAAAGCCGTGAATGTTTCCGAATAATGCAAACATATTTGATAGGTGTTGGTTTAGTCTGATAAATAAGAGTCCCGGTTATAAGGCGGAACAACATTTAGTGTGAGTAAACCTAGCAATTCCATATAAAAATATTTCATATTTTAGTTGAGAAAAATTATATTTTTTCGGAATGGCGCAAATATGCGCAATTTTTATGATTGAATCTGATATTTGAGACTCAAGCGCATAAAACATTAGAAGAAACTATGGTCGGGAAACGACGGGGAAATAGACTTTTTCACTATTGAAATTGTAGTAAGCTTAAAAATGATCATAACAAATTTTCATAAAGAGGATATGATCACCATTATTAAAGAGCAAAGATGTAAAATAAATCTGAAAATTTTAAATGCTAATCTTGTTCGGAGACTGTACAAAAACAATAAATCTTGAAAAATATAAATTTTCGCGAAAATAGTGTCATTTTAATGTTCACCTAATTTCTTAGTTTTCGAAAATTTACTTTTTGTTTTCAGTATGGCTGAGTTCAATCGACTGCTGCATTGGATTGGTTAATCTTACAAAGTCGAGGATGGTTATAGCAAATGCAGAAAAGAGTCTGTTGCCGTTTATCAACATTTTTTTCATAAAAAACGATTTTCATATTTTGAGTTTTAAGCCTATGTTTCCCCTCTGTGCTTCGTTGAGGGTACATAATATTCCGTCTGATAACACTGTGAACCGAAATTTTGGGGGGTGGAAAATTCCTTCTGGGGATGAAAGCTCTTGGTGAATATATACAGAACCCAGAAGGACAGATCCGCCGTGAGTCGAACTTTTGAGATATGGCGTGATGAATATTTTGCTGGAGACCCTATAAGACCTCAGATATTAGCGTTATATCTTTGTCCGCTGTTGTTTTAGCTTATTTTTGAGATCACACTTCTTCAGCCAAATCAAATGAAGATTATTTTCGTAGAGCATTTTGACCTTCTATCTCGCTTCCTTCAATGTCCTTTTCGTCCTTTATTTTAAGAGCCGCTATAAAAGTACCACAAGATGACGTTTTTCAGCTTCGAAATGTTCTGCAAAAATGTCGCTCAGAAAATTTTAGGTACGGCTCTCATTGACAACTAATCGATTTTGTCGCGTTTTCATAGTAATTTTTTACATTTACCCCTGTTTGCTCAGAAAAAAACTGTGTTTTGTGTTTTTGTATGTTCTGTAACGAATATACAAAAAACAAAATATAGTATTTTTCTGAACAAAAACAGGATAAATGCACAAAACGACCACGAAAACGCGATCAAATCGATTTGTTGTCAATGAGAGCCGTACCTAAAATTTTCTGGCCGACATTTTTGCAGAACATTTCGAAGCTGAAAAACGTCATCTTGTGATACTTTTATAGCGGCTTTTATAATAAAGGACGAAAACGACATTGAAGGATGCGAGATAGAAGGTCAAAATGCTCTACGAAAATAATCCTCATTTGATTTGGCTGAAGAAATGTGATCTCAAAAATAAGCTAAAACAACAGCGGACAAAGATATAACGCTAATATCTGAGGGCTTATAGGGTCTCCAGCAAAATATTCATCACGCCATATCTCAAAAGTTCGACTCACGGCGGATCTGTCCTTCTGGGTTCTGTATATTCTCACCAAGAGCTTTCATCCCCAAAAGGAATTTTCCACCCCCCAGACTTTGAGCTCCATTTTGTTGCACAGTGTAATGGTCGGTACAGAATCACTTTTTTATATAACCTCCCTGCTAACCACTTTTGGTATTTTTCAGGTTTTAGCCACATTATTCAACCGAAATGGTTGACAATTTAAATTTAGATCTTGATAACGGGTTCTACTATCCCAGTTCTCCTAGGAATACGCCTTGGCGACGCGGAAGTATTGGTATTGAAATGAGCCATATTGGTCCACGTTTGGTCTCTGCTCCCTATTTTCGGTATTCAACCGTAATGGTTGAAATTTTGTATTGAGTTCTTGATAGCGCGTTCCCACTTCTCCTATTAAACGCCTTGGCTACGAGGAGGAGCTTAGAACTTTACTAAACGATAGTAAACTATTTTTTTCCATTTTATTTAAATACAAATCAAATCAGGGGAAACTATGTATATATGGGAGCTTTAACCAAATCTGAACCGATTTCTATATAATTTGACACGTTAATTTCTAGACGGAATTCAGTAACACATTCCGAATTTCATTGAAATCGGACGTATTTAGAATGTTTGGTGCAGCAAATATCTGAAACGGCCGACAATATATTGGGAGCAATATACAAATCTTAACTGATTTCCTTAAAATTTGGCACATTTATTTGTAGACCGAATTCAGTCACACATTCCAAATTTGTAATCGGACGTATTTAGCGTGTTTGGTGCAGCAAATACGTGAAATTGGGCGAAAATATATGTGGGAGCTATATCCAAATCTGAACCGATTCCACCAAAAGCAATAGATTTCTTCCTATGGCTAAAAAAATATTTTGCCCAATTTTCAGCTGAGTCGAACAATAAATGCGGACTGTACGTTGCGAACGGACGGACATGCATAAATCGACTCAGAAAGTGAATCTATGTACGAGGGCTGCACGAAAACTATCTGGCCTAGGCAAAACCGTGTGTTGCCAGGCGCCATTTGAAAATTTATTTGAAAAGTTGGACAGTTTTTAGCCTTGACGTACTCAGGACAGTCTGTCGTACGACCATGTGATGTGTTGTTTACAGCGACTTGAAAAAATCACTTTGCAAAAAAAAAAAAAAATGGAATTTACTCGTAAAAATTGTCGTCCAAGAATTTTTCACAACTTTCGATGCAGATAATAACGACAAGAATGCATCGATCAAATTACATTTTGTTATGTCTATAAAGGACCATCCTATAGGACTATAAAAACTGGTTTAATGAATTCAATCGTGGCCGGCCCTCGCCAAAAAACGGGTCGCCCAAAATCTACCGTTGTGCCAGAAAAGAAATATGCCGTGCGTGAACGGATAATGCGATATCGCCGTCTTATATACCGTGAGATAGAGGCATACTTAGGCATTTCCTCCACCAACTAATGTTTGATATTGCATAATTGTCTGGCCGCAAAAAGGGATTTTTCTCGTTAGAATCGTTCTGCATCATGACAATGCGAGCTCTCACACATCGGTTCAAACCAGCGCCTGTTGGACCAGACAAAACGTTGAATTGATGGGTCATCCGTCGTACAACCCTGACTGGGGATCCAATAACTTCATTTGGTTCCAGCACATCAAGAAAAAAATGCGAGATCAGAGATTTTTGTCGCCTGAAGATGCTGTAAATCGTTCAAAAACCACGTATTGAAGGTGTCTCAATCCGAGTGGAAAAAGTGCTTCGCCAAATGGTTTGAGGGCACGAAAAAGTGTATAAATCAAGCTGGAGACTACTTAAGAAAACAATAAAACCGTTTTTGATGATAAATATTTGCGTTTTAATTGTTAAGCCAGATAGTTATCGTTCAGCCCAAGTATATGCCTAAAAGGAACTATGGATCTATCTCATTTCCTTTTGTATGTTACACACAAATGTACAAAGGCATAATACCCCTTACCACAGTGTGGTGTAGTGTGGTGAAAAATCAAATTTCCAGTAAAGAGTTTTTTTGCTGGGTAGTTAGTTTTATAACGACTATGAACCTCTCCATAAAAATTCAGGTCTATATGTGTTATAGAAATAATTTGTTCGCATCTTCATTTGTTCCATACAAACTAAAGCACAGTGCACGGTGAACTTTGTTTTGCCGAATGTATTCATGGTTCTATTCAGTGTCAGTCACGTACACAAAGAACACACTTTAGTTACCTCTTTATAGGTGACAACTTTCCAACAAAGTTTTGCAAGACCAAGGAAAATTCTGTTGGTGATGTTGATTTAAGGCAAAATGTTTCACGTCAGTAATTACAACCAATCTTAATCTATTCGGAGAGAAAATAAAGCAAAAACATTTACTAAGTGTTTATAGCACATTTTGTTAATTTTGAGTTGGGAATACTTAGTAAGCTTTTAGTGGAAGCAGCTGTGAAGGGAATGGAAGTGAATTCATTAAATTGCAAATAGAATAAATTGAGAGAACCCCTTTTCTAAAATCATTACTTAAAAACATAATAATAAATATTTGCATTTAAGGAATGCAAAGTTGTAATCAAATCAAAAACGCACGGGTAAATACGATATGAAACAAGTAAGAAAAGCGTTAAGTTCGGTCGGGCCGAACTTTTTATACCCTCCACCACAAATTTCAGCCATTTCGGTGGATTAATGTGGCCACAACCTTCAAAATACCGAAATTCGGAAGGTACCGTTCTATGGGGACTATATAATGGCGTGGACTTATACCTACAAATTTCTGGGGGAAAGTTTTATACGCCTAAAGAAGACTAAATAACAAATTTCAGCTATCTCGGTGTGATAATGAGGCTAAAACGTTCAAAATATCGAAAATCGGGAGATATTGTATTATGGGGGCTATATCAGCACGTGGACCTATATAAACGTTTTATGGTAGAAATGTTTCTTAGCCTCTGGAAACACAAAATACAAAGTTACAACCGATTCTTTAGTCAAATGGGTCTAATACATTCAAAATATATTAAAATGTCGCGTACTTTATAAGAGGCCTTATGTGGGGGCTATACCAAAACGCGGACCTACCCAACCCAACTTTGGTAGGAATATTTTTTGGCCTCTGTAGACACAAAGTACCAAATTACAACCAATTTGGTGGTAAAATGGGCCAAATATCTTAAAAATTCCTTAAAACGACGACGCGTCACGCGTCAATTTGTATGGGGGCTATACGAAAGCGTGGACCTACATAGCCCGCTTTCAATACCAAAAGTCCTACGTAAATATAACATATTTTCCCAAAATTTCATCAACCTACGTCAATCCGTTCGGACGCTATAGTGATTTCCACAGACGGACGGACGGACGGACATGGCTATATCGATGTAGAATTGCACGCTGATCAAGAATATATATACTTTGTGGGGTCTACAATGATTATTTCGAGTAGTTACAAACGTAGTGACAAACTTAATATACCCCCATCCTATGGTGGAGGGTATAAAAATGACACAAAACTATGCACTTCTTTAAACCATTTAAATCATGCATGACCAAACAAGGAAGGAAATCCTTTTCAACGAACATTCAGAACGGAGATTCCTATTGCTTCTGTACTCCCACAACAATGACGATAACCGATGTTGTTATAACCTTAACCACAATGTGGAAAGGGTATTTATTATAAGTTAGTTTTTCCGAAAATTTATGTTGTACCGCGGTATACTTTTGTGGTATACCAAAATTCATATCTCGAAGAGATAAAACGATATAGCGACGTATGTACGTCTGTCCGTCCATTAAAAATTGTAATCAAACTATAGGCCGCAATTATGGACCAATCTTCACAAAATTTTGTATATCATATCACGTTAATCTGGTATAGAATTTTCACTGCTACAACATTTCATTTAGTCCCATTTCCAAACAAAATCGTGAAAACCTAAAAGAAAATCCCCGGCGATTTGTATACCATCCACCATAGTATGGAGGGTATATTATGTTTGTTTTTCTGTTTGTAATGCATTGAAATATACATTGATCAGGATAAAATTCTGAGTCGATCCGTCTGTCCGTCCGTTGTAATCACTCTAGCGTCCACAATAATTGAGCCATGTATTTTTTGGACCCGAGTGTCTTTTCTCCATAGGCATCCGATGGGCTATATTGACCCACGTTGTGGTAAATACCCCCAAATAACGGTACCTCCCGATTATCGCTATTTTGGGGATATTACCAAATTTTTTTGACCGAACTAACTGTAATTTGACATTTGGGATTCGCAGTGCTCAAAAAACTATTGCACTAAAAATTGTAGTGATAGGTCCAGGTTTTGGAATAGCCGTCATATAACCTCCCCATTTTCGGTATTTTGAGAATTTTAGCTAATTTTTTTTTTAACCAAACTACCTGTTATTTCACAATTGAAGTTCCCAGTAGTCACAAAACATTTACTCCAAAAATTCTCAACATAGGATCACGTTTTGGTATAGCCCCCATATAACGGTAGCTCCCCAGTTTCGGTATTTCGAGAATTTTAGCTAAAATGTTTAACCGGACTAGCTGTAATTTTACATTTGAGGTTCTCAGTGGTCACAAAACTTCTCCACAAAAAATCGTCAACATATGTAGGTCCATGTTTTGGTATAGCCTCCATATAACGGTAGCTCCCGATTTTCGGTATTTCGAAGATTTTAGCAACATTTTTGACCAAACGACCAGTAATTTAATATTTGTGGTTCACAGTGGTCACAAAACATCTCCACCAAAAACGGTCAATATAGGTACATTTTTTGGTATAGCTCCCATATAACGGTAACTCCCGATTTTTTGTATTTTGAGGGTTTTTTGCTACATTTTTTAGCCGAACTACCTGTAATTTCACAGCTGAGGTTTCCAGTGGTCACAAAACATCTCTTCCAAAAATTGTCAACATAGGTTCACGTTTTGGTAAATACCCTCATATAACCGTACCTTCCGATTTTCGCTATTTTGGGGATATTAACTATATTTTTTGACCGAACTACCTGTAATTTGACATTTGGGGTTCCCAGTGGTCAAAAACTATTCCAAAGAAAAATTTTAGTGATAGGTCCAGGTTTTGGAATAGCCCTCATATAACCTCCCGATGTTCGGTATTTTGACGATTTTAGCTAATTTTTTTAACCGAACTGCCTGTAATTTCACATCTAAGGTTTCCAGTGGTCACAAAACATCTCCTCCAAAAATTTTCAACATAGGTTCATGTTTTGTTATAGCCACCATATAACGGTACCACCAGAGTTGCGGTATTTTGAGAATTTCTGCTATAATTTTTAACCGAATTTTACATTTGAGGTCCTCAGTGGTCGCATAACTTCCCCACAAAAATCGTCAACATTGGTCCATGTTTTGTTATAGCCCCCATGTAACGGCACCTCCCGATTTTCGGTATTTTGAGGATTTTAGCTACAATTTTTAACAGGACTAGCTGTAATTTGACATTTGATTTTCTCAGTGGTTACGAAATTTCTCCAATAAAAATCGTCAATATAGGTCCATGTTTTCATATAGCCCCCATATAAAGGTACCTCCTGATTTTCGGTATTTTGAGGGTTTTAGCTAACATTTTTACCCGAACTAGCTGTAATTTGACAGAGAATGTCACGAAACTTTTTCACCAAAAATCGTCACCATAGGTCCATGTTTTGGTATAGCTTCCATATAAGGGCACCTTCCGATTTTCGGTATTTTAAGGATTTTAGCTAACATTTTTAACCGAACAGCCTGTAATTTGACATTTGAAGTTCTCTGTGGTCATGAAACTTAGCGCCAAATATCAAACTAGCTGTAATTTGACATTTGAGTGGTCACGAAACTTCGTCATTAAAAATCGTCAATGTTCATGTTTTGGTATAGCTCCCATATAACGGTACCTCCCGATTTTTGGTATTTTGAAGGTTTGACGGAACTGCCCGTAATTTGACTTTTGAGTTTCCCTGCAGTTATAAAACTTTTCCCCAAAAAATTTTGAAGATAGGTACACACTTTGATGGTACCTTTCCCCTGTCTGAACACATTTTTAGATTAGATCAGATAATTTAGGCATTTGGGGTATCCATGGTCGAAAAATATTTCCACCTAAAGATGAGAAAGGAAGCTAATTATTCCATTTTAATTAAGAATATGTTATGGTGGAGGGTATAAAAAGTGCGGCGCGGACGAACTTAATGTTTTTTTATTTGTTTTGTTCATCTATGAACATTGTAGTTTCAGAATCCGCAAAAACTAAATTTAAAGTAAGTTGGGGGCCATTGTGTTCGGTAAAAATAACCGAATGCAAGATATAATGCCTTTTTCATTTTCCTAATACAAATATTAATTTTTTGAAAAAAAAAAACGGTCTGTCTGTCCATTATAAAATAAAGAAAATAACACATAACCTGTCGCAATCACACAAAATAAATTTCATGGAAGGATAGTGCCCAGAGGAAGTGGTGTACGCGTAGAAAATTATATGTTAGAAATATGTTTGGATCCAAACAAATATTTGTTTGGGACTGATTGCAAACAAACATATGTTTGGATCCAAACATAATTTGTTTGTGTCCAAACAAATATATGTTTGGAACATTTTATAACATACATATCTCAATTTAATATGTTTGGGTACCAACATATTTTTTATGTTAGAACATATTTTTTTATGGGTGGAGAGGATTTTGGTCAAAGAGAGTAACAACAGGGCTCTCGCAGCTGCGGAATGCTGGTTTATAATAAAGAGCTGTGTGTATGTGCATTGTTCCGATTTCGTTACGACGACGGGCTGTTATTCCCTACATTTTCATCGGTCTCATCGTCTCACCATACCTTGACAATGTATCAACAAACCACAACACAACCCCCACCATCGTCTCACGATAACATTGAGACTCTATCAACAAACCACACACACAACAACTACCGTTGTCGCAATAATTGCTGTTAGTTAACTGAAAACCCGACAAACCAAACAACTACAGTGCGTTTGGTGCAGAAAAAACAAAGTTCGTATAGTCAAATACTTCGCAACTACAAATTTGTAATTTCTTTAATATAAGGGATCGGATCGGATCCAAATTCGGTCCGAACTCTGACCGAAAGTCATATGGCGTGGTTGACGTGTTCTCTGACCGAAATTCGGATGAAAATCGGATGTTTTAGATGACTTTCGGACCGAATTCGATCCGAACTCTGATGAATTATCGTATGAACTTCTGATTTATTTACCAGCATTCGACCAGAATTTGTTTTTATTATTAAAAGATATTGAAAATACACAGCTAGTTCATGAAATATCCAAATCCTGTGTTAAATGCGCGACTTGGTGGAAAGCAAACTGTGGAGAACAACAAATTCGTCAACACGATCTGTGAAATATGTAAAACAATTGTTATTAACATACATATGAAAAAATACATGTCTTCACATGCAAAAAATTTTGATACACATAAAAGTGTTAAGAAACATTACTTTGGCCATATACAAATATAAAACATATGACTTTCCACGGAATAGTGTTAAAGTTAGACGAAAAAACCTTTACTTTCATTAACTTCATAAAAATAAGGAAATATGTATGCAACCGATCACTATGAATAACATTTAAACACTATCATGCATCAACACGCACAACAAAAATAAACCAAATTTGTTCTCCGATACAGAAATTAAAATCCGAGCACTCAATTTTTCGTTCGTCCGAGCACTCAGTAGAAAAATTCCCTTCAGAGAGGGTGAGAGAGGACGGGAACAAGTTCGTCAGACTAGTCGGAACGAGTTCGGACGAAGTCGGTCAGACGGGTCGGACGTCCGACATTGTGTTTGCTGGGAAGCTACAATAATTACAAAATAAAAGAATTAATAAATAACAAGTAGGAAAAGCGTTAAGTTCGGTCGGACCGAACTTCTTATACCCTCCACCACAAATTTCAGCCATTTCGGTGGATTAATGTGGCCACAACCCTCAAAATACCAAAAATCGGAAGGTACCGTTCTATGGGGGCTATATGATGGCGCACACCTATACCTACAAATTTTTGGGGGAAAGTTGTATACCCCCAACGAAGACTAAATACCAAATTTCAGCCATCTCGGTGTAATAGCGAGGCCAAAACCTTCAAAATACCGAAAATCGGGAGAATATATCAAAACGTGGACCTATATAAACATTTTATGGTGGAAATTTTTCTTAGCCTCTGGAAACACAAAATACAAAGTTACAACAGATTCTATTGTCAAATTGGACAAATACATTCAAAATATATTAAAATGACGCGTACTTTATATGGGGCGTTAAATGGGGGCTATACCAAAAAGTGGACCTATATAAACCAACATTGGTAGGTATGTTTTTTGGAGACACAAAGTACCAAATTACAACCAATTCGGTGGTGAAATGGGACAAATATCTTAAAAATTCCTTAAAACGACGACGCGTCACGCGTCATTTTGTATGGGGGCTACGCGATAGCGTGGACCTGCGTAGCCCGCTTTCAATACCAAAAGTCCTACGTACATATAATAGATTTTCCCAAAATTTCATCAACCTACGTCAATCCGTTCGGACGCTAGAGTGATTTTCACAGACGGACAGTCATACGGACATGGCTATATCGATGTAGAATTGCACGCTGCAATTCATATAGTTTGTGGGGTCTACAATGATTATTTCGAGTAGTTACAAACGGAATGACAAACTTAATATACCCCCATCCTATGGTTGAGGGTATAAAAAGCAGCAACATTTGTCTCTGCTTTGTTTGATGGTGTGTGGTGGTTGTTAGTCAATAAAAACAAAAACTCGCCAAAATCTCTCAGAAAAACCAGCATTTTTTTTGTTTTTCTTTATGAATGGCGTTGTTATGTTTGGGACTGCTTGCAAACAAATATATGTTTGCTGCAAAATATGTTTGGGACATATGTTAGAGAGGCCATTTTATCTGTGTGTAGCATATCACATGGTCGGCTCCGTCCGACTATAGTCTTCTCATACTTGTTTTATATTAAGAGTGGCTCATAATCTATTTTGCATTTGAATTGCATCAACATTTCAGAAGTTGATGGTGAATAACAATCTAGATTTTAACCCGTAAAATATGCTGTGCGCGCTCTTAGAAGGCATTACACCATTTATAGGAAAGTTTTACTATGATCTAATAAAAAAGTGGAAGGAAGGTGAGTATGTTAACCATGCTTAAACAAGTGAGCAAAGGCTATAGTCGGGACGGGGCCGACTATGTGTTACCCTACACCACTACCCCTGTGCATAAGCTTTTCACTGGTAAACATTTATTTTAGGGAATATAATCCGACTACCACCAAAAATAATATGCCTCTTTCTCTCGGGACCCCCAAGGGCAACCAAAATTTCGTGACCATCTGATCAAAATTGTGACCTGTAGCGTGATTGCAAAAAATGGAAGAATTGGATGCATTGTGGTATCTCCCTTGTTTGGTAACCTTCGCCAACCTACTTTAAACCAATTTAAAGGTAATATTGACTTCTTTTATTGACAGGCTTTGCCGTTGGAAACCCCTACTAGAAGCCGATATATTCACAAAGAATAAAACTTTGAATTTGTCTTCACATGAGTTTTTCCCCATTCCGACCCCAAAATATTATCCGACTATCACTACAATCAATAGGCTTCTTCCTCTGTGGGGCCCGCATCTACCCCAAAAATATAGTGACTATCCGATCAAAATTCCAACCGGTAGCGTGATTACAAAAAATGAAAAAAAAAAATGGATATATTACTGACTTTTGCAAAATCTCGGTTGTTTGCTCACTTGCGCCAACATACTTTGCATCAATATAAAGGAGATCTTTTCTTCTACCATTGGTGGGTTTTCTTTTTGGAATGCTCCTACCAGAAGCGGAGATATTCGCATAAAAAACTTTGACTTTTCTCCACATAAGTTTTTTGCTTATTCCGACTCCTGAATATTATCCGACCATCACCAAACTCAATAGGCTTCTTCCTCTGTGGGACTCGCATCAACTCCCAAAAAAAATCGTGACGATCCGATCAAAATTGCGACCTGTAGCGTGATTACAAGGAAATCGGAAAATGGAATGCATTACCGACTATTGAGATATCTCTGTTGTATGACCACCTACGACAGCCTACTGTACATCGTTGTAAAGATGATATTTTCTACTTTCCTTGCCAGGTTTTGCTTTTGATATACCTCTTAAAGAAACAGAGCCATTGGCTTTGAAATAAAACGTTGACCTTTTCTCCAAATAAGTTATTGCCCATTTCGACCCCTGAATATAATCCGATCATCATCAAAATCAATAGGCTTCTTCCTCTGTGGGACCCCCATTAACTCCCTAAATTTCGCGACGATCCGATCAAAATAGCGACCTGTAGCGCGATTTTGAAAATAATTGAAAAATGGGATGTATACCGACTATTGCTATATCTCCATTATTTGGCCACCTACGCCAACCCGCTTTGAATCATTGTAAAGGTGGGATATTCTTCTTTCATAGTCAGGCTTTGCTTTTGGAAGATCCCCAACCAAAGCTGTGATATTCGTCATTATAACTAAAATCGCAAAAATAAAAAGATGGGTTGTATTAGCGGCTATTGCGATTTCTTCTTTGTTTGACCACCTACGACAACCTACTATACATTGTTGAAAAGGTGATATTTTCTACTTTCATTAGCAGGTTTTGCTTTTGATATACCCATTATAGATGCGGAGATATTCGCTTTGAAATAAAACGTTGACTTTTTCCCCAAATAAGTTTTTTTGCCCATTCCGAGCCATGAATATTATCCGACCACCACCAAAATCAATAGGCTTCTTCCCCTCCGGGACCCTCATCAACACCCAAAATTTGGGGACGATCCGATCAAAATTGCGACGATTACAAGGTTTAGATGGACAGACGGACGGACGGACGGACGGACTGACGGACGGACTGACGGACGGACACACATAGCCAGATCGACTCGGCTCGTCGAGACATTCATTTTGGTATATATAAGTATGGGTCTAGGACCATTATTTCGATGCGTTACAAACTTTTTGGCCAAAACCAACTTATAATACCCTCCCCACATAGTGGTGTAGGGTATAAATATGAATACTTGTCTTTTAACATAATTTGTCTTTTAACATTTGATGCGAACATACATTTATATCTAAAAAACATACATACTCGTATGTACTCGTATATGTTGCAAAATTAAATTCCACTTTAACCACTCCACATGCGAATCACGTTTCGAAAACTTGTTTTCACACTTGCATATTTCGAAATAAACAATAACAATTTGTTCGAAGCATGCTTTACAATGTGAATACGTGCTTTGTGTTAGTTTCCGGTAAATATTAAAGCTATCCCGTTTAAAAAAAACCGCAAAATAATTTTTCGTTTTTACTAACGAATTCCAAAACTTCCTTCTGTTTTTTTATGTTGTTAAAAATGGGATTTACAGACCAATGGCGGTAATCCTTGTTTTGTGTGTGAATTTTGCACATACATTTTTGATGTATGTATGTTTGTGTATAATATTGATCCTGAAGCTTTAGTTGTTGAGCAAGTAACCCGATGGAAAAAGCAACATCTAACATTTTATATTTTTATAACCTCCACCATAATACGGAGGGTATAATTAAATATGTCATTCCGTTTGTAACACATCGAAATATTCATCGGAGACCCTATAAAGTATATATATTCTTGATCAGGGTAAAACTCTAAGTCGATATAACCATGTCTGTCTGTCCGTCCGTCTGTTGAAATCAAGAAACATCTGGCAATTTTTAAAATAGAGCTTTGTAATTTGGTATAGAAGTTTATATTGCTCCTAGGATGTTTGCATACCTGCTATATCGGTCAACGTTTTGATATAGCCCCCATAGAACGGAACCACCCGATTATCGTTATTTCGAAGGTTTTAACTTTATATTTTCACCGAAATGGAAGAAATTTGGTACTTAGTCTTCGTTGGTGGTATAAAACTATTACCCAGAATGTTGTCGGTATAGGCCCACGCCTTCATATAGCCCCCATAGGGTATAAAACATTTCATATAAAATTTGTCAGTATAGGTCCACGCCTTCACATAGCCCCTATAGAACGGTATCTCCCGATTTTCGGTACTTTGAAGGTTGTGGCATCAATATTCCACCGAAATGGCTGAAATTTGGCATTTAGGGTACATTTGGTATTTAGTCTTCATTTAGGGTATAAAACATTTCATATAAAAATTGTCAGTATAGGTTTTTTCGGTATTTGACAGGTTGTGTCTTCAATATTCCACCGAAATGGCTGAAATTTGGTATTTAGGGTACATTGGGGGTATTCAACTTTCCCCTCTACATTTGTCTATAGTCCAGGCCTTCATATTGCCAACATAGAACGGTACCCGTAGGATTTCGGTATTTGACAGGTTGTGCCTTCAATATTCCACCGAAATGGCTGAAATTTGGTATTTAGTCTTCATTGGGGGTATTCAACTTTCCCATCTAAATTTGTCTATGTCCAGGCCTTCACATTGCCACCATAGAACGGTACCTACCGATTTTCGGTATTTGGCAGGTTGTGGTTTCATTATTCCACCAAAATGGCTGAAATTTGGTATGTAGTCTTCATTTGGGGTATTCAACTTTCCCATCTAAATTTGTCTATAGTCCAGGCCACCATAGAACGGTACCTCCCGAATTTCGGTATTTTGAAAGTTAGCCCCTGTTTTACCGAAATTGCTGAAATTTGGTATTTAGTCTTCTTCATAAATTAAAGGAAACTAATTGTTCAGGGCCGACGTAACGCCGTTCTTACCTGTTTGTACATAACGATTTTCATTTGGCTTTCGCACTCGCAAAAAATTGGTTGATGTATGTAATGTGTAATCGGTATGTTACTGGAAAAAGGCTAAATGTTGTCATTAATTAGTAATGAGTACGGTGACACAGCGAGTGTGTCTGACAGCAAAACCGAGAGTTCTGTGGCTGTAATCTAAACAGACAGCCACAGCATACTCCACTTAATTTACATCATTGTTAACTGTAAGAATTCCTCGCCCCGATAATACACCAATGGCAAAGGATTACATATTGTGTGTAAACAGTCGCAAGTACAGACACCATCGATACGGAAAACCTATACTAGGGAACATATGGTACGATGAGTAGTGCCGTGCTGCTACCTAAAGAGAAGAATACATCACACAAAACTACCTTACAATCAGAGGCTACGCGTGGCACACTAAATTGGTATCGGGTGAAAAAGGGAGCATAAACGTCTTTTTGCAGAAAAACTAAAGAGTTGGAAAGACGAGTCAAAGGAGTCAAAATGAAACCAGAAAATTCTATCAAAGAGTGAAACACTAAACTGACAACTTTAGTACAGGCACATTCTTATGTAGAGACAAACGTGGAAACCTTTTAACAGATTCGTAAAGTGTATATAAAGTATATAGCACTTTTACAAGCATTTAAGAACGGACAGCAGCGGTGATGAAGAGGCTGCAGTTCCAATCCCAAATGTTGGAATCGGATGTATTATGCCCAACTGTAGTGAGGTTAAGACAAAAATAAGTCCTCTAAAAAATAATAAGGCAGCAGGATCTTATTTGCTACCAGCCGAGCAGTTCAAGGCCGTAAGCGAGGTACTGATAAGGTGTATGCATCAGCTAGTTACCACCATCTCGTATCCAACGACTGAGGCCTAAGGTCAAAGAGAGCTTTAGACCTGGCAAATTCACCGCACAATGTGGCCAACATGATTTTTTTTTGAATTTTCTTAAAAAACAATTTTTTGTGTGTAAAATTTACAACTGTTATTCAATTTCCTTTGAACCCCGCGTGAATTTAGTTTTTTTAGGCGACAGATCTAATGAGCCCTTCCGCGATCGAATCCATCCACTAAAACCGCGGATATAGGTACCTTGAAAATAGGAAAACCAGCAAAAATATTTTTTGACAAATCCGCGAACTAAACCGCGATTTCCTTTAAAAATTTTTACATAAATGGAATTCTTTATACCCGATTATAATATTTGCGAAAACGCGTGTCATAAATTACAGAGATAGGTGAGTAATACGGGGTTTTTGGCGCAAAATAGGATGTGGAGGCACATCCGCGGTTCTTAAAGAATCTATTTGAAATAGGTGTATATTGACGTATTGTTGATGAGCGCTTATGAAACCGGATGCGCATCAAAATCGTATGCACATTATCCGACTATTACCCACTTTAAGGTTTTTGGCATTGTAAGATGCAACTTACGGCACACAATGGCCGCTGAGTGAAACATCGAAATATGCATAGATATTGAAACAGATTGATTCGCTGTATCCAAATGCAGATGCGCATCAACCGAATTTAACTAATTCGCCAATAACAGGCTTTTTAATTTTCATATTTTTTGAATGATTGTAATTTCAATATTACTCTTAATTTCCTATCCTTATAAGTTATCGTAGCAAGCAGATAAGCTTTCGCTTTGGTAAATTATATTTCTTGATGACCTTTTAGCAGTATAGATTAATTATTGTATGGGATTTTAGCGAAATAGTTGGAGAATTCCCAAATATATTTTTCTAATTTTTCTAATCGAACCAAAAAATATATTTGGAATAATATTATAACAATAAGTTTTTTTCTCTTTTGTTGTTGCTATACGCCTGAAGAATATGAAGCCAGGTTAACAAAGCAACGTGAGCGATACACACAGATGATAGCGTCAGAAACGCCTGAAGAATATGAAGCCAGGTTAACAAAACAACGGGAGCGATACACACAGATGTGTGTTGCCTTTAATACTATCATGGGCTTCTACAATACATAAAATGCAGGCCAGCACTGTGGATCACGCAGTCGTATACTTAGGTGCGAAACTGTTTGAAGAAGGTCAAGCCTACGTGGCTCTTAGTAGAGTAAGATCTTTGCAGGGACTACGTATAGAGGAGTTGGACTGCAATAAACTAACGGGCAAGCAACCTTGCAATAATGAAGCACTAAATGAATTAAGCAGAATGCGAAATAAAAACTAAAAACTAGAAAATAAAAATAGGTAAAAAACTTTTTAAGTTAAACGGTTTTATGTTAAACATATATTGCAATGTTTAAGATAAATGTACTAAAAACCAAAAAATAATAAAATAGATACAGTCGTGGGAATTATAAACATATGCATAGACTAGACTAAAATAAAACCGTGGGGCACGTCAATTGTCTACAAATTATCGACTTAATGTGCGATAGAAGAATCGTTTAATTCGTCGTTAGGCAGTTGGCCCACAGACGGTGAGGAAATTACTTACTATTTTCTTGCTCATGGAAATTCCAATAGTTATACACTCCATGTAAATAAAAGATATGTTTCAACTAGTTTATCGTTGGACATTCACACTGCTGGCTGGCGAGGAATCGTTTCACTGCTCGTAGTTTGTCTTTAATCGACAAAGTACTACTCGCTCACCACTATGAAACCCTAAAACTCGCTTATAATCGAGTTTGCTAGCTTGTTTCCACATTCTAGCCCTACTTATCACACGTCCATCGTTGTCGGTTGAACAACTGCCTAATTATAGTGTAACATTACAAAACAAACATTTTAATCAACGATTGTAGACAATTGACGTGCCCCACGGTTTTATTTTAGTCTAGTCTATGCATATGTTTATAATTCCCACGACTGTATCTATTTTATTATTTTTTGGTTTTTAGTACATTTATCTTAAACATTGCAATGTATGTTTAACATAAAACCGTTTAACTTAAAAAGTTTTTTTACCTATTTATACCCTATACCACAATGTGGAAAAGGGTATTATAAGTTTGTTTTGGTAAAAATTCATGTAACACCGCGAAATATTCGTCGGAGACCCCCAATGTGGTATACCAATCTTCATATCTCGACGAGATAAAGCGATTTTGAGATGTGTGTCCGTCCGTCAGTCCGTCCGTCCGTCCGTCTGTCCATTATAAATTGTAAACACGCTCCAGGCCGCAATTATGGACCGATCGTCACGAAATTTTGTATGGAGGTCGGGTTCAGATCAGAATAGATCCCTATTCTTATTGGTGATGATCGAGAAATATTTAGCGGGTGAAATGGACCAAAAACATAATATTTATCCAATTTTCTAGCGGCTCTGTAGGTCTCAATAATAGTCCGATCAACGCGTAATTTTAAATAAGGGAAGAGTATATCACAAAGGAGAAGCTTGCAATTTTGGATGGCGTACGGATAATATTTAGAGGGTTAAATGGACCAAAACTTTTGTGTGAAAATTTTGAAAATTTTTAATATTCAGCTTATATCTTAATTCCTGGAAGTGACATTCCCGACAAGTGAGATATACTTGAAAGTGGAACGCTTGACCTTTCAATTGATGCCAATTATGTTTGGTGTGCATGATCAGATAACAGAGTTACAGCCTAATATATTCCGTTATTTGTTTGTAGTGTAATAATAAACTCGCTAGAAGTCGCAATTATACATCAATAGTCACGAAATTTTGCACCGGGTAAGAGCATAGGTCGAAAAAGATGCCTACAATATTGAATGATGATCTGATATTCTTTAGCGGGTGAAATGGACCATTACTTTTGTATAAAAAATATAAAAAATTTATTTTTGGTCGATATTTTAATTCCTTGAGGACATATATATTTCGCAAAGTAGCCTACATATGGAAAAAACTACTGACCTTTCCTCGGATGTAAATTGCAATAAAGTGTTTGCTAGATAACGGGCCTACTGCCTAATATATAATGGGTTCTGTGTAGAGAACCACATTTTTATCCCATGCTACATATTGTCTCTCCAAAAGTTTATGTAACACCACGAAATATTCGTCCTAGACCCCATATTTGGTATGCCAAAATTCATATCTCGACGAGATAAAGCGATTTAGCGATGTGTGTCCGTCCATTAAAAATTGTAAACAAGCTTAAGGCCGCAATTATGGACCGATTGTAACAATTTTTTTAAGGAGGTTGGGTTCGGGCCAGAATAGAAATGATTAGTTTTTGGTGATGATCGTGAAATGTTCAGGGGATGAAATAGACCAAAAACAAAATTTTAACCAATTTTGTGGCGGCTCTGTAAGTCAAAATAATAACCCGCAAAATTTTAAACAAAGTTTGAGTTTATGATGAAGAAGAAGCGTACAAATCAACGTTTGTGTGAACTAAATTTTCCTTTCCTGCTCAAAATGTATTTGTCATGCTAGATAACTTTTTGGTTTTGGTCATAAGTATTATACATTACATCTCTGATATTTGATAATTAAATTTTCACAATCATTGAAAAGAAGTTCCGTGGAGAGCGATTGTCCAGGGACAGTGGTATAGGGTATCCCATGGTCGGCTCCGTCCGACTATAGACTTTTCTTACTTGTTTTATTTTATTATTTATTCTTGGGTCAAATTTAGTAATTAAAATTTCAACCTCTTCCTGTCAACCGATTAATCTGAAATTTTGAATACACTTTGGATTTTGGTGACAAGATGGCCGCCGCTACAAATTGGCGGATAACGTAGGTTTTATCAATCCCATCAATATGGGTATCAAATGAAAGGGCTCAACAAGCAGAATACAGTATACTATAAAAAATTGAAATCCAAGATGGCGGCCGCTACAAAATGGCGGATAACGTAGGTTTTATCAATATGGGTATCAAATGAAAGGGCTCAACAAGCAGAATACAATACACTATAAAAATTTAAATCCAAGATGGCGGCCGCTACAAAATGGCGGATAACGTAGGTTTTATCAATCCCATCAATATGGGTATCAAATGAAAGGGCTCAACAAGCAGAATACAATATACTATCAAAAATTGAATTACAAGATGGCGGCAGCTACAAAATGGCGGATAAAGTAGGTTTTATCAATCCCATCAATATGGGTATCAAATGAAAGGGCTCAACAAGCAGAATATAATCTACTATAAAAATTGAAATCCAAGATGGCGGCCGCTACAAAATTACGGATAACGTAGGTTTTATCAATCCCATCAATATGGGTATCAAATGAAAGGGCTCAACAAGCAGAATACAATCTACTATAAAAAATTGAAATCCAAGATGGCGGCCGCTACAAAATGGCGGATAACGTTAATCCCATCAATATGGGTATCAAATGAAAGTGCTCAACCAGTAGAATACAATGTACTATATAAAATTTAAATCCAAGATGGCGGCTTCTACAAAATGGCGGATAACTTAGGTTTTATCAATCCCATCAACATGGGTATCAAATGAAAAGTCTCTACAAGTAGAATACAATTTACTATGCAAAATTAAAATCTAAGATGGCCGCCGCTACCAAATGGCTGATAACAATTTTTTATCAATCCCACCAATATGGGTATCAAATAAAAGGGCTTGACAAGAAGAATACAGTGCACTAAACAACCTCAATATTTAAGATGGGCGCAGCCACTAAATGGCGTATAATTAAGATTTAAATTTAGAAATTGAATCTGTAATTTAGGTATCTGATTAATCCAGCCTGAATCCACCTCCCAAGTCAAGATTTTGTATCGTGTTGAGGACTGTGTGGCGTTAGGGTGGCTAAAAATGATACGTAGTTAGCGGTACACCACCCAAGTTAAGGTGAAAGGTTAAAACTCGCCGAGAACTGTATGGCATTAGGGGGGATAAAAATGATATGTCGTTTAACGTTTTCCCTTTAAGACTCAGGCGCATCTTGTTGTACATAGCCTTGCCCCTTTATAGGACCTCTGGGGGGTCGACCGTTTAAATGTCCATTACTCGTGGGACCAAAATGGTAAAAAAATATATAAAAAATACAAACACAAATAAAACAGAAACTGCAACACAACGTAAACGAAGGCTTCAAAAAGCGAAAGAAAAGTATAAAGCAAAACGAGCTAAAGAAAGTGAAGGTGATAGAAATAGTCGATTACAGAAACGACGGGAAAAATTAGCGTCAAAAACACCTGAGCAATATGAGGCCAGGTTAAAAAAGCAACGTTAGCGATATACACAAATGACGTCGTAAGAAACGCCTGAAGAATATGAAGCCAGGTTAACAAAGCAACGTGAGCGATACATACAGATGATAGCGTCAGAAACGCCTGAAGAATATGAAGCCAGGTTAACAAAACAACGGGAGCGATACACACAGAGGTGTGTTGCCTTTAATACTATCATGGGCTTCTACAATACATAAAATACTGTGGATCACGCAGTCGTATACTTAGGTGCGAAACTGTTTGAAGAAGGTCAAGCCTACGTGGCTCTTAGTAGAGTAAGATCTTTGCAGGGACTACGTATAGAGGAGTTGGACTGCAATAAACTAACGGGCAAGAAACCTTGCAATAATGAGGCACTAAATGAATTAAACAGAATGCGAAATAAAAACTAAAACCTAGAAAATAAAAATAGGTAAAAAAACTTTTTAAGTTAAACGGTTTTATGTTAAACATACATTGCAATGTTTAAGATAAATGTACTAAAAACCAAAAAAATAGATACAGTCGTGGGAATTATAAACATATGCATAGACTAGACTAAAATAAAACCGTGGGGCACGTCAATTGTCTACAATCGTTGATTAAAATGTTTGTTTTGTAATGTTACACTATAATTAGGCAGTTGTTCAACGGACAACGATGGACGTGTGATAAGTAGGGCTAGAATGTGGAAACAAGCTAGCAAACTCGATTATAAGCGAGTTTTAGGGTTTCATAGTGGTGAGCGAGTAGTACTTTGTCGATTAAAGACAAACTACGAGCAGTGAAACGATTCCTCGCCAGCCAGCAGTGTGAATGTCCAACGATAAACTAGTTGAAACATCTCCTTTACATATTTGCATGGAGTGTATAACTATTGGAATTTCCATGAGCAAGAAAATAGTAAGTAATTTCCTCACCGTCTGCGGGCCAACTGCCTAACGACGAATTAAACGATTCTTCTATCGCACATTAAGTCGATAATTTGTAGACAATTGACGTGCCCCACGGTTTTATTTTAGTCTAGTCTATGCATATGTTTATAATTCCCACGACTGTATCTATTTTATTATTTTTTGGTTTTTAGTACATTTATCTTAAACATTGCAATGTATGTTTAACATAAAACCGTTTAACTTAAAAAGTTTTTTTACCTATTTTTATTACCATATAATTGTTCCACAAACATCACAGACTTCTGTCATGTCAATGAGTGTATCCCGATTCATATTAGCTCAATGACATTCTACTTAATGTTCATCGCCGAGCCGAACGGCGTGTCTTAAGACACCACTTGTAAAGAAGTTTTACATGGCTAAAATACCCAGGAAATCTCGCCAACATTACTGAGGGGTAATTTTGCCACCTTTGAAAATTTGATGTTGCCTGACCTGGGAATCGAACCCACCACCTTCTACATACAAAGCGGGTGCGTATACCATTTACCAATAGCACCTCCTACGGGTGTACATACAATTGCACCATGGTGGCACGGTGGTTTTGAAAGAAAAATCGGAATAATATTGGTCAAGATATGTTACTTTTGATAAAGCATGTAGTTTGAATACAAATCTAAAGCTAACTATATAATAGACCGATAATGAAAATATTACCATTAAAAATCCGAAAATTACAAGAGTTTCTTAATAATAGTTCCAGAGAGACCACTTCTTGAAAAAGTCGAATTCTGCAAAAATTATGTGCAAAGAAACACTAAAATCCTCTTTAATTTTGGTCCAAATAAAAAAATGTAATCTTTTTTTGGAAAAATAACAAATGTTTTGCACTGCTATAAAGGAAAAATTTTATGGACACATTTAAACTAAATTTAGAAACTAATTTAATTAATCAAGCTTTTTTATGACCTAAGGAGATTACATCTATCTAGCGAAGTCCTACACACACATCAACCGTTATGGGACGATCGTTTCGTTATCTGGTTAAGCTAACATCCTCAGGCATATTGTTGTTGCTAGACAATTTTCGCCATTTGGAGTCCCTATTTATACATCCAGGATTGCAAATTTGCATTTGTGAATTTCAAATTGAAGCCTTTTATTTATTTATTATTATTTGGTGGCAACTTAATACAAAAAATCAAGAAAATCGAAGAGTGCAATCATTGATAAAAATTGATTTTAAATATTAAATCGCGAAAATTGCATCCAATCCCACTATGTAAAATTGCTTTCTATTTTTTATTAGATACCTGATAAATCACAAAAAAAAAACGGTTTTTTCCATTTGGAAAAATAAAGGAACACAAAATCCACTTGTTGAAAAAGTGTAATTTTCACCCATATGTATATGTAGGGTCTCCAACGAATATTTCGATGAGTTACAAATGGAATAACCCCCATTTTACGGTGGAGAGTTTGAAAAGGGTTCACAACTTCGACATTCGTTAATTAGGCCTATAACCAAAATAATACCACGCCAGTGTCATGGGGTGAAGATTGTTCTGATAACGAAAAAGCGTTTTCAGGTTGATTTAGGAAAAAAGTTTCGGGGACTGCAGCGGGTTCTAAATGCTTGAGGTATAACGATTTTACGAATGGTGTATTAGACTTATGTAGAATGGTTCGATATTGAAGATTGTATTCAATTTCATCAAATAGTTTATTTCAGAACGATTTCCAGTCGTATTTAAAAAATAATAGAACTTACTGCAATGAAAATTTGCATGCAATCGGTGTGTGAATTTGTTAACGGTAAGGAAAAGTGAGAATGATTTATTTATATATTTCAATATTCTACACGGCTATGTGGTTGATTTTTTAATATTCGCAAAAATTGCAAAAAAGTTGTAACCCTAACATACATATTTGAAACACACATTCTACGATTTTATTTTCTTTCGAATATCGGAGTGTTTTAGAAAAACACGACATTATTATTTTATATTTTCTAACAAACTGTTTAATTATACCCTACACCACAATGTGGAAAGGGTATTATAAGTTTGTTTTGGTAAAAGTTCATGTAACACCGCGAAATATTCGTCGGAGACCCCCAATGTGGTATACCAATCTTCATATCTCGACGAGATAAAGCGATTTTGAGATGTGTGTCCGTCCGTCAGTCCGTCCGTCTGTCCATTATAAATTGTAAACACGCTCCAGGCCGGAATTATGGACCGATCGTCACGAAATTTTGTATGGAGGTCGGGTTCAGGCCAGAATAGATCCCTATTCTTATTGGTGATGATCGAGAAATATTTAGCGGGTGAAATGGACCAAAAACCAAATTTTTATCCGATTTTGTAGCGGCTCTGTATGTCGCAATTATAGTCCGATCGCCTCGAAATTTTAAATAATGTAAGATTATATGATAAAGAAGAAGCTTGCAATTTGAGATGGTGATCGGATGATGTTTAGAGGGTTAAATGGACCACAACTTTTGTGTGAAAATTGTGAAAATTTTTAATATACCGGTAATATCTTTATTCCTGGACCACACATCCCGCCCACATAAATAATATTTGGAAGGACAACTCTTGCCCTTTAAATTAATGCCAATTATGTTGATTTATGTGGTCAGATAACAGAGTTACAGCCTAATATATCCAGTGTTTTGCTTGTAATGTAATCAAAAGCATACTAGAGGTCGCAATTATAGATCAATAGTCACGAAAGTTTGCACGAGGTAGGGGTTTAGGTCGAAGAAGATGCCTACAATTTTTGATGATGATCTTATATTATTTAGCGGGTGCAATGGACAATTACTTTTGTATGCTAAATAAAAAATTTTTATTTTTGGTCCATATTTGAATCCCTATAGGCCATATACCGTCAAAGTCGCCTATATATGAAAAATTAACTACCGATCTTTCCTCTGATGAAAATTGCAATAATATGTGTGCTTGGACCTACTTCCTAAGATATAATGACTTTTGTGAAGAGAACCACATCTTCCTCCCATGCTACAAATTGTCTCTATCATGACATACAAATTCCCAGTTCTTATAAATTGCGTGGAACCCTATCATATTACCTGTCCAATTGTCCAAATTTTAAAGATGTAGCAGAAATTGCTAAACAACGCCAATTTTCCAATTTAAGAATATTTTTTAAAATGTACTGTATATAATTGTTCCACAAACATCCCAGTAGGGGCAAGGGAGCCTTCTCTCATATCAATGAGAGCACCCCGATTAATATCAGCTCAATGATATGTAGACAGCGGAATTTTATGCAACACCTATTTTTGTAAAATTTGCATATTTTTGGCTTCTAATTAAATTCCAATCGAAATATATCACATATGCAAAAATATGCGAAATGTATAAATTATGCATATGCAAATATTATTTTTGCATATGGAAAATTTCTGTATTTCACATATTTTCGTATGCTACATATATTTCAATAATATCTTCTAAAATGTTTATGTGTTTGAAATTCACTTCAGACAAGTCAATAAAATAGAGAAATCTGTAACCAGAGCCACAATCTTCAAAATGTCGAAAATGGGGAGCTATCGTTGTATGGGAGCTATATGAACCCCTAGACCTATACCTATGGAAAGTTTAATACCCCCAATGAAGACTTAATACCAAATTTTAGCCAATTCGGAGGGATATAGAGACCATAACCTTCAAAGTACAGAAAATCGGTAGGTTCTGGTTATGGGAGCTATATGAAGACGTGGACATTTCGACAAATTTCAGGTGCAAATTTGTTTACCTCTGACGAAGACTGAATACAAAATGTCAGCCATTTCAGTTTGATATTGATGCCACAACCTTCAAAATACCGGATATCGGGAGGTACGGTTCTATGGGAGCTATATGAAGACCTGGACCTATACCGATAAATTTCAGGTCGAAAATTGTGATGAACGAATACTTAATACAAACATTCAGCCAATTCGATGGGATATTTAGGACACAAAGTCTTGCATATGGTTTAGCAAATATGTCAAAATATGCAAAAAATTAGGTCCAGACTAAATGTCCGTTCTAAAATTACTTATTGGTGCCACCATGGTACAACTGTTTGCACACCCGCCTTGCACGCTGAAGGTCTGGCGTTCGATTCCCGGCCAGCAAACATCAAATTTCCAACAATGGCAAAATACCCCTCAGTAAAGTTGGCGACATTTTCTGAGTATTTCAACCATGTACAACTTCTCTTCCGGTGGTGTTTTAAGACATGCCTTTCGGACTCTGCGATAAACAGTAGGCCCTATACTATTGCTGTAATATGAATCGTGGTGCACGCCTCTGTGATGTTTGTGGAACAATTATTATATTGTTATTTAAACTTAATGTGATAATGTTGCAGACTCCAAAAATTTATTTCTTACAATGAGCTTATTTGTCCAAAAGAAACTTTGATTTGGTGAAAGCTAACTCGCAGGGTAGTGCTGTAAGGTATCGTATGGTCGGCCCTGTCCGACTGTAGCCTTTGGTTACTTGTTTTTAGTTTATTTTCCTTTCTTCATCTTCTCCTTAGGAAGGTTTCGGATGTTGTACAAATTTGCAAATTAATCAAAACACAAATTTGAATAAGAAAATTACTGTACACTAAGTCACGACTTCTCAAATATACACAGACTACAACAGACTATTCTACACAACAACAGTGATCTTGATGCCAACATTCATATCAATTCTACATTTAAGCAATCCTGCAAGTACGAATATACAAAACTTCCTCCAATTCCAAATTTCAGGATTCCGTTCACTCAAAATTGTACCAAATTTAGTACTTTTCGAAAAAAACTTCCTCAATCCTAAACTCCAAGAGCTATCTTATGCCTTGTTCAGACTGACGGTGTTTCGCTCTCTATTCGGTGTTCGACCCGAAATTACGATGTAATTACTTCATTTCCCATACAAAATATTGAGAACGAACAAAGATTTGTATACATTGTTCAATTTAAATTACTCTCAGAACAACGATAAAATATGTCCCATTGAGAGAATTTATCGAAATAAATTAATTATGACAGGAAAAATATAAAATTTAAAAATTGATTTATGTGGTCAGATAACAGAGTTACAGCGTAATATATCCAGTGGTTTGCTTGTAATGTAATCAAAAGCATACTAGAGGTCGCAATTATAGATCAATAGTCACGAAAGTTTGCACGAGGTAGGGGTTTAGGTCGAAGAAGTTGCCTACAATTTTTGATGATGATCTTATATTATTTAGCGGGTGCAATGGACAATTACTTTTGTATGCTAAATAAAAAAATTTTATTTTTGGTCCATATTTGAATCCCTGGAGGCCATATACCGTCAAAGTCGCCTATATATGAAAAATTAACTACCGATCTTTCCTCTGATGAAAATTGCAATAATATGTGTGCTTGGTAACGGACCTACTTCCTAAGATATAATGACTTTTGTGAAGAGAACCACATCTTCCTCCCATGCTACAAATTGTCTCTATCATGACAGACAAATTCCCAGTTCTTACAAATTGCGTGGAACCCTATCATATTACCTGTCCAATTGTCCAAATTTTAAAGATGTAGCAGAAATTGCTAAACAACGCCAATTTTCAAATTTAAGAATATTTCTTAAAATGTACTGTATATAATTGTTCCACAAACATCCCAGTAGGGACAAGGGAGCCTTCTCTCATATCAATGAGAGCACCCCGATTAATATCAGCTCAATGATATGTAGACAGCGGAATTTTATGCAACAACTATTTTTTTAAAATTTGCATATTTTTGGCTTCTGATTAAATTCCAATCGAAATATATCACATATGCAAAAATATGCGAAATGTATAAATTATGCATATGCAAATATTATTTACCTCTAACGAAGACTGAATACAAAATGTCAGCCATTTCAGTTTGATATTGAGGCCACAACCTTCAAAATACCGGATATCGGGAGGTATGGTTCTATGGAAACTATATGAAGACCTGGACCTATACCGATAAATTTCAGGTCGAAAATTGTGATGAACGAATACTTAATACAAACATTCAGCCAATTCGATGGGATATTTAGGACACAAAGTCTTGCATATGGTTTAGCAAATATGTCAAAATATGCAAAAAAATTAGGTCCAGACTAAATGTCCGTTCTAAAATTACTTATTGGTGCCACCATGGTACAACTGTTTGCACACCCGCCTTGCACGCTGAAGGTCTGGCGTTCGATTCCCGGCCAGCAAACATCAAATTTCCAACAATGGCAAAATACCCCTCAGTAAAGTTGGCGACATTTTCTGAGTATTTCAACCATGTACAACTTCTCTTCCGGTGGTGTTTTAAGACATGCCTTTCGGACTCTGCGATAAACAGTAGGCCCTATACTATTGCTGTAATATGAATCGTGGTGCACGCCTCTGTGATGTTTGTGGAACAATTATTATATTGTTATTTAAACTTAATGTGATAATGTTGCAGACTCCAAAAATTTATTTCTTACAATGAGCTTATTTGTCCAAAAGAAACTTTGATTTGGTGAAAGCTAACTCGCAGGGTAGTGGTGTAGGGTATCGTATGGTCGGCCCTATCCGACTGTAGCCTTTGCTTACTTGTTTTCAATATATTTTCATTCTATCAGGTGTCCGTGTTCTGTGGCGGCCCAGTATATCCTATACACATTCAGACATAAAACTCATATACGCGTTAATAACAAGCAGCATACTTAAAATCAAAATATATATAGCAACATGTTGTTTGTACTACTAACACGTAAACATAAATATTTATTTATCGTCAATAGTTGTCAAATGTGTGGGGAAATGTCTGTTATATTGTAACAGACGATGTTCGTACACACTTCCCTCGTCCAATAAACACTGAGTGTAGGTACATATATGCTTTGCATGCATAACTAACCAACAGTTGCGACTATGGAGTCATACAGAGGAAATCAGAAAAAATAACATTTACCGAACATAATTAGGGTGGTTCCAATAATAACTTAAAATATTGCCAATTGGGATTAACTTATTAAGATGATATATTATACATTGTGACAAAATTGTGAAAAAAATGGAGCCCGAGCCACACAATTATAGCTGCCACGACACAAAGCATGAGTTTGGTTGCGGATTTGTAGTTGGACAGAGGTTAAAACATCTGGTCTCCAGAGTCACCACAGTGAATTAAAAACTTGCTACAAAGCGGATAAGAGAAGAATTCTTCATTCTTTATTTGCGCTCAAGCTCCAACCGAAGACAAGGACGAACATAACAAAGATATATTTACAATCGCTTAGAAGAAGCCTTCCCATGACATTACAATTATTATAGGGGATTTTAATACCAAGTTTGGAAAGGATAATATCGTTGGCCAACAATCTCCACAGTGAATCATCTTACAATGGAATGAGGCTGATAGGTTTCGCAGCAAAAAAAGCAAGGTAGTTAGCAGTACCAGATTTAAGGCAAACATAGACTCGGACACCACCTTGTTGCCGTAAAGGTAAGTACCAGATAAAACGTTGCAAATAAAGTACGAACAAACACAACACGGAAGTTGGACATCGGTAAGCTGCAATCACAACAAATAGCCCCAGCCCAAGCTTTTATCTACACTTTCGGCCAACATTGGCTGTAATTTGGTTATGGGGTGTATTTACTAATAAGCTAAAAATAAAAAAAATTTATAAAATAAAGCTACAGAGTTTTATTTATAAATCCTCTAAAGGCTAGAAAATAATTTTTCGCTTACCATCAAGTTGTATATTCTTCTTCATGATGGAATCTCTCAAATAAAACGCTTGCATATAAAAATCGTGACAAAATTAAACGGCAAGCGTTTTATTTGGGAGATTCCATCATGAAGAAAAATTTACTACTTAATGCTAAGCGAAAAATTATTTTCTAGAGTTTATAGAGCATTTATAAATAAAACACTGTAGCTTAATTTTTAATTATTTTTTAGTTGCTTCTTTTATTGTTTTGTTTTCTTTTCTGCTTTTTTATGATTTTTAATTATACCCTTATATTGTGGTGGTTAGCATACTGTTTCTTCATTTCACTTGGCAAAACCTGGACATGTCCCTTTCCCCAAGTCAGCTTCGACAGTTTCCTCTGTGTACAATTTGAAATTTTATTTCCTAATCTTCGATTTGATTTTACACAAATTCTATTTTGCCTTGTCTTATTTAACCTTTCCAACTGAACGTTCTGAGCATTTTGGATTTTTGCGCTAATGTCTGTGTTGTGTTCTGACGTCAAAGGATGAATTACATTAATCGGTCGTTTGTTTGTAACGGAATGAATACTTCTGCTGTGGCGTCAATATTTCTATCCATCTTTAAACACCGTGCTGTTTCTACCAGGGTGCTATGAAACCTCTCTACCTGTCCATTTGAGCAACTATGAAGAGGTGGAGCGTTAATAATTTCTACACCAAATCGGTTTTTTAAAAGTGATTTTATAGTTTCCGAGTTAATAGAGGGCTCATTGTCACTTCCTAAAAAATTGACTTTGTCAAAGTCTAAAAGATCATCGGTAATATCTTCTATCGGTAAAATTAGTTTCGTAGAAGTTTTGTATGCCTTCCTCTATAGTACTTATTGTTGCAAAATGCAAATTATCATCAATTTTCTGGCATTTTCGGTTCAAATTCTCTTCGAAATGTGCCTCATCGAATTAATGGTTTTAGACCCCAAGTATGTTTCAGACAATTTGGAGTTAATTTAGCCATGTCCCTCCGTCTGTCTGGCTGGAGCGCACGATAACTCTTGAACGGATCAGCCGATTCGGTCCAAAATTTGGCTTTCGTAATATTTTGTCCAAACTTAGTTTAAGTTCGAAGATGGATTGTATTGGTCCACTGCTTCCGGTACCTCCCCCACAAAAGTTCGGAAATGTTAGGAAATTGAAGGAAGTAACTGTTTTGGTCAATACTTTGCACATCGATCGGTCCACTCCTTTGGGTACCTCCCACACAAAATTTCGGAAAAGTTCAGTTTAGGACCTGCTCTCGAATCGCTTTGATTTTTGTTGTAGCAACTTGTATTCACGGCCTTCTATACGTCGGTATAAGTTTCATCATGGGCAAGTCCATACATTCTCAGAAAACAGCCTGCAAGGTACAAAAAACCCGTATGACACCGTGTGTAGTGGTTGGAGCGCAAGATAACTCTCGAAAGGTTCTGCCGATTCGGTCCAAAATGTGGCCTTCGTAATATCTTTGCAAACTTAGTTTAAGTTCAATGATAAACCATATCGGATCACTTCTTCAGGTACCTCCCCCACAAAAGTTCAAAAATTTTCGGGAAAATTGTGCGCACGATAAATCTTGATGGGAGTGACCGATTTGGTCCATACTTTACACATCGTAACATATCTACCAGATATAGATCAGTTTCGAATATGGACTATATTTGTCCGCTTGGGATAAATTCACTTTAATACCTGCTCTCGAATCACTTTGATTTTTGTTGAAGCACCTTGCATTCGCTGCCTCAATTACGGCAGTAAAAGTTTTTTCAGGGGCAAGTCCATACTTCTTGCGAAAACAGAACTAGAATATTAGATGAAATTCGAATGTGGTGCTTATAGCTCCACTTCTTCCGGTACCTCCCCCACAAATGTTGGAAAATGTTCGCTAAAATGGTACGTGCGATTTCTCATAGACGTAGCAAAGATTTGATTCAAACTTTGGATCTCTAAATATTGTCGAAACTTAGTGTATGTTCAAATTTGGGGCCTATCAGTCCAATCCTTGTGGTACCACCCACACAAATGTTCAACAGTTTTGTGTGGTTCGAGGATCCTTTGGACATTTTTACCGAAGTTTTTCCTAGTGGCCCTTTTTACAGCGATATTGTGTTTTTCGTCGGCTAGTGTGATAAAAGGCCCCGCGATATCCCCGCAAATTTTGAGCTTTAATCCTATTCATACTTTTGTCGGTTTATACGCCCAAAATTTTAAAACCCCCCTAAATACATAAAATTTTTTTTTTTTTGAAAAAAAAGTATTTCAATCCACACAGGCTGAGGGTATATCTCTGTCGGCAAAGCCGACTGATCTTTTTTATTTCTTCTTTTTAAATGTGCTACTTTTAATAAGTTATTTCATTCGGTTTTTCTTTTATTAAAGTGTGTTATGCATTTCTTTGGAATTTTGTATGTACCTATGTGTCTTTGTTGTTTTGCCCTTTTTCTATGCCCTTCAATCAAAACCACCACCATTTATAAATGTGTATATATAACTTAGAAATAGTCAGTGAGCGCTTCCTGAGAGCAAGTGAGCATACATTTCAATGTGTTTCACATTGACATTTACGCTCCCTTGCAAACACAAACACATGCACCAGTGGGCGCTTCCTGAGACCACTGGTGCATGTGTTTGTTTTTTTTTTTGTGACTTTTGGGTTTTGTATTTGTTTGAACCCAAACATATAATTTGTTTGCACCCAAACATATATTTGTTTGGAGGACCCAAACATATGTTATGTTTGGAACAGCTTGCAAACAAATATATGTTTGCTGCAAAATATGTTTGGGACATATGTTAGAGACGACATTTTTTGTTCTGTGTGTATATGTTGAATTTGAAGCATTAAGGAGTTATCCCTAGTAGTGAAGACCAAAAAAACTGATTTTTCATGCTGTTGAAAGATGTTGCATAGTTTTGTGGTAAATGGCTACCAGCGAAAGCCTTTTTTTAAAGCATTTTGCGTTGTCCCATCTTCATATATGTTGGTAGTCGTTTTAAGAACCTAGTAGTCTTGTCATGAGGCGAACCAGAATTTTAAAATATCTACTTTAAAAAAATAGTGTGCTGTCAAAATAACAATTTAGACTTAAACGAAAAAATGGACAGTTTATTGTTTAAAAAGAGCAAAAAAGAAATTAAAAAATCTGTCTTGCTCTAAGCTCACCAAAATATTCATTTTCGAGCTATTAATAGAAAAAATGTATTCATATATATCAGGAATAGTGTTCAAAAAGTGTTTCAAATGTTGACATTTGTCTGTATTATGAATGCTGTTCATAATTCGAAAAAGACTGGTTTCCTTTGAGAGGGATTGAAAAAATTGGTAAGTTGTTTTTGTTTTTTGTATTTTTTCGCCGGCACGATTGTTGTTTTTTGCTTTCATTTTGTAATTATTGTTCTTTAAATTTCTTCTTGTTGTAACTACTACCAAACTTCTGATTTCTGAAAAATATTTAATTCAAATTTTGTTTTCAATCAAACAAATTTTTACAACAACAGGAGTTTGGTAGTATCTCGAACGAATTTGAATTCGAATCGTCTTAGATAAATAGGCCATTATTCTTGTATTTTAGAAAAACATTACTACTTTTGAAAAAAATAGAAGTTTGTACATGAATACAAAAATTTTCCATTCACTTTAAAAGAGGTGCGTTCAAATTATGGACAAGAAACCAGAACAAACAAAAACAGAAGTAGTAAAAAATTCACAATTTTGTTTTTTTCTGTGTTGTTGGGACCGACTTCAAAATGCTATTTCGAGAAAAACGCTTTTTAAGTTGCGCCTCTACACATAAAACACAACGGACTCTTCATTTTGGACGTTCATATCTCAGCTATTTTTACTCCGATTGACTTGAATTTGCGGCATTCTCTATACAACCTATTTGTTTTCTATTTTTGAAAGTGATACGTATTGGTAATCCTTTTATAGGCTTCATTCATTCACACGCACCCGATATTACTTTTTATGGAACGAGGAGGAGATATATGTCTCATCGCCATACACTTACAACTCTATATTCAAATCCCTCTTCAAACTTGCTGTAGCATATATTTGGCCCATTGTAGCATATAATTCAATTTTTATTATTCACATAAATGACCTATTTTTTCTCCAAAAACTATGAGGCACCTTTTTGCAAATATTGTAAATGTAAAATTATATGCGGTGATTGTATGCCGTTTCCAGAACATCGAATGTGAATACATTGATTATGTGATAGGATGTTAAATCGGATATTTGAAATAAAATGAAACTTTGTGCATAGCCTGTGTATGGAAATTCAATTTCGATTTCCTTGCTGAATGACTGCAATAGGAATATCAACTCATTACGTTTGCATTTGTATATAAATATAAGCAAACAAAATAGGTAATATGTTTGAAGAATATGAACTGTTCATGTAGTGAAGAAGTGGGAGGCGTTTGCCACTGTAACATATCTCCCAACACTGATTACTTCGAAAACGATAAACGTTGTTTAACTAGCGTCAATAGTAAAATTATAAAAAAGTATTAATTGGCTTTACCGACAGATATATGGGTAAAAACCAAATTTCCTTTTCAACTCCATTTGAAAAAAAATTAAAAAAAATTTTGAGGGCACATCTACGATTTTTTGTATCGAGGTTAGGGAAAAATTTTGTTTTCAAATCTGCTCGCGTTCACAAAAGTGACCGATGTTCGCAAATGTTATAGCGGTTTTTATTATCTTATAAAGATCAATTATTTTAAAATTTCTTATTTGTTGTATTGGGAAAATGTATGCATATTAGGGTTATGACTTTTTTACAACCTCATATCCCTGTATCATAGCGTGATGAGTTTTGTCATAAGATTACATAAAATCTTAATTATAAGGTGATTCGGTGAAAAAACCTCACGCACAAAATGATTTTAAAATTTGAATTTATCAAAATTATGGACAATTTTTTGAAGTCACTGAAAACAGATATATAATTGAAAATAAACTTTAGAACCACATGAGATAATTAAAATGACATAAAATTTATTTCTCACTATTTTTCTTTAATTCTGAGAATCGTAAAAATGTCGTAAACGCTTTTATTCAAAAATATAATTTAACAAAAAAACCAAAAATTTAAAATGTTTTCAAAGTGACTTTTTCGCGACTTTTTTAATATTTGAATGAAATAAACGTTATTATAGTTATTAGTAGGCTTATATTTATTCATTCGTGCAAGAAAAAATAATTTGTTGAAAAATTTTTTTTTTCATTTCATATATTTTTTCAAAAAATTATTTTTTAAATGGTTTTTAAATGGTTTTATTTAGCTCACCCCGTTTGTTTTATTATTTATTCTTGGGTCAAATTTAGTAATTCAAAATTCACCCTCTTCCTGTCAACCGATTAATCTGAAATTTTGTACACACTTTGGATTTTGGTGACAATACAATTATGTTTATTTATTAACATTATAAATTCAAGATGGCCGCCGCTACAAAATGGCGGATAACGTAGGTTTTATCAATCCCATCAATATGGGTATCAAATGAAAGGGCTCAACAAGCTCAACAACAATATACTATAAAAAATTGAAATCCAAGATGGCGGCCGCTACAAAATGGCGGATAACGTACGTTTTATCAATCCCATCAATATGGGTATCAAATGAAAGTGCTCAACCAGTAGAATACAATGTACTATATAAAATTAAAATCCAAGATGGCGGCCGCTACAAAATGGCGGATAACGTAGGTTTTATCAATCCCATCAATATGGGTATCAAATGAAAGGGCTCAACAAGCTCAACAACAATATACTATAAAAAATTGAAATCCAAGAGGGCGGCCGCTACAAAATGGCGGATAACGTAGGTTTTATCAATCCCATCAATATGGGTATCAAATGAAAGTGCTCAACCAGTAGAATACAATGTACTATATAAAATAAAAATCCAAGATGGCGGCCGCTACAAAATGGCGGATAACGTAGGTTTTATCAATCCCATCAATATGGGTATCAAATGAAAGGGCTCAACAAGCAGAATACAATATACTATAAAAATTGAAATCCAAGATGGCGGCCGCTACAAAATGGCGGATAACGTAGGTTTTATCAATCCCATCAATATGGGTATCAAATGAAAGGGCTCAACAAGCTCATCAACATTATACTATAAAAAATTGAAATCCAAGATGGCGGCCGCTACAAAATGGCGGATAACGTAGGTTTTATCAATCCCATCAATATGGGTATCAAATGAAAGTGCTCAACCAGTAGAATACAATGTACTATATAAAATTAAAATCCAAGATGGCGGCCGCTACAAAATGGCGGATAACGTAGGTTTTATCAATCCCATCAATATGGGTATCAAATGAAAGGGCTCAACAAGCTCAACAACAATATACTATAAAAAATTGAAATCCAAGATGGCGGCCGCTACAAAATGGCGGATAACGTAGGTTTTATCAATCCCATCAATATGGGTATCAAATGAAAGGGCTCAACAAGCAGAATACAATATACTATAAAAATTGAAAACCAAGATGGCGGCCGCTACAAAATGGCGGATAACGTAGGTTTTATCAATCAAATCAATATGGGTATCAAATGAAAGGGCTCAACAAGCTAAACAACAATATACTATAAAAAATTGAAATCCAAGATGGCAGCCGCTACAAAATGGCGGATAACGTAGGTTTTATCAATCCCATCAACATGGGTATCAAATGAAAGGTCTCTACAAGTAGAATACAATTTACTATGCAAAATTGAAATCTAAGATGGCCGCCGCTACCAAATGCCTGATAACAATTTTTTTATCAATCCCACCAATATGGGTATCAAATAAAAGGGCTTGACAAGAAGAATACAGTGCACTATACAACCTCAATATTTAAGATGGGCGCAGCCACTAAATGGCGTATAATTAAGATTTAAATTTAGAAATTGAATCTGTAATTTAGGTATCTGATTAATCCAGCCTGAATCCACCACCCAAGTCAAGATTTTTTATCGTGTTGAGGACTGTGTGGCGTTAGGGTGGCTAAGAATGATACGTCATTAGCGGTACACCACCCAAGTTAAGGCGAAAGGTTAAAACGCACCGAGAACTGTATGGCATTAGGGTGGATAAAAATGATATGTCGTTAGCGTTTTCCCCTCAAGACTCAGGCGCATCTTCTTGTACATAGCCTTGCCCCTTTATTGGACCTCTGGGGGTCGACCGTTTAAATGTCCATTACTCGTGGGAACAAAATGGTAAAAAAAATATATAAAAAATACAAACACAAATAAAACAGAAACTGCAACACAACGTAAACGAAGGCTTCAAAAAGCGAAAGAAAAGTATAAAGCAAAATGAGCTAAAGAAAGTGAAGGTGATAGAAATAGTCGATTACAGAAACGACGGGTACAATTAGCGTCAAAAACACCTGAGCAATATGAGGCCAGGTTAAAAAAGCAACGTCAGCGATATACACAAATGACGGCTTCAGAAACGCCTGAAGAATATGAAGCCAGGTTACCAAAGCAACGTGAGCGATACACACAGATGATAGCGTCAGAAACGCCTGAAGAATATGAAGCTAGGTTAACAAAACAACGGGAGCGATACACACAGATGTGTGTTGCCTTTAATACTATCATGGGCTTCTACAATACATAAAATGCAGGCCAGCACTGTGGATCACGCAGTCGTATACTTAGGTGCGAAACTGTTTGAAGAAGGTCAAGCCTACGTGGCTCTTAGTAGAGTAAGATCTTTGCAGGGACTACGTATAGAGGAGGTGGACTGCAATAAACTAACGGGCAGAAAACATTGCAATAATGAAGAACTAAATGTATTAAACAGAATGCGAAATAAAAACTAAAAACTAGAAAATAAAAATAGGTAAAAAAACTTTTTATGTTAAACGGTTTTATGTTAAACATACATTGCAATGTTTAAGATAAATGTACTAAAAACCAAAAAATAATAAAATAGATACAGTCGTGGGAATTATAAACATATGCATAGACTAGACTAAAATAAAACCGTGGGGCACGCCAATTGTCTACAATCGTTGATTAAAATGTTTGTTTTGTAATGTTACACTATAATTAGGCAGTTGTTCAACCGACAACGATGGACGTGTGATAAGTAGGGCTAGAATGTGGAAACAAGCTAGCAAACTCGATTATAAGCGAGTGTAAGGGTTTCATATGTTTATAATTCCCACGACTGTATCTATTTTATTATTTTTTTGGTTTTTAGTACATTTATCTTAAACATTGCAATGTATGTTTAACATAAAACCGTTTAACTTAAAAAGTTTTTTACCTATTTTTATTTAAAATCGATTTGTGCGTGAACTTTTTTTAAATTTCAATGGAATAAACGATAGCATAGTGATTAATAGGCAAGAGTTCATTCATCCCTGCTACAGGAAATCATTTTTGAGGAAAAATGTCAAAAAGTCATAACCCTAATGCATATATCAGTAACAGCATTTGATATCCATCCGAAAATGTACCATAATTTCTATAATTTGTTCTTAAAAATTATAAAGTTTGGCTTCATTGCATATTATAGCAATTGCATATTATAGCAACAAGAAAAGAGAAACTTATTGTTAAAATATTATTCCAAGAAAAATTAGAAAAAAAAAATATTTGGGAGTTCTCTAACTATTTCGCTAAAATCCCATACAATAATTAATGTATACTGTTAAACATTCATTACTGTGATAAATTAAAAGGATAGGAAATTAAAAGAAATATTGAAAATAGAATCATTAAAAAGTCTGTTATTCACAAATTAGTAAAAGTCGGTTGTTGCGCATCCGATTTTCGATACGGCGGCCATTGTCTGCCGTCAGTTGCATCTCACAATTCCAAAAACCTTAAAGTGGGTAAAAGTCGCGCAATGTGTGATACGATTTTAAAGCGCATCCGGTTTCATTAGTGCCGATCAAAAATACGTCAATATACACCTATGTCAAATAAATTCTTCAAGAACCGCAGATGTGCGTAAAAGACCCATATTACTCGCGTATCTCTGTAATTTATGGCACGCAAATTAAAGAAAAGAACGGTTTGGAATATTATTCAGTTGCGCGTTCGAATTATTAAACAATTCAAAAAACCCCGAAATTACGGCTTCAAAATGTCAGCATCAATGCAGTGGATATATCGAAAAATCATGCAGTAATATCATGTTGCCAATGGAGTATTCTGTGATTCTTTCTTTGGGCATAGGTCTACAAAATGTAAGGTTAAGTCAGAAATCGGAAAGAAACATAAAAAACTTGTTGGCTTCAACCCATTCTTACTAATTTTTTACATTGATGCCAACACAGCTTCCACGTCCTAAAACACTTCATTTTAAAGAATTTCAGTCATGCTATATAGAATATGTTAACAGTGAATTCTGAATGGCTAAAACTCGGATATGGTCTTTACCATATACCGTCAGCCTGTGTAAATTGAATCTTTCATCTATTGACAATATCGAATCGAATACCGGCTACGTGACCAATATTCTTTTCCACTATAATGACAGATTGCCCACAAAAAATACATTTGGATTGAAGCTCAAAATACCGACATAGTCCATTTTGAATGTAAATCTTTTTTTGATAGTCTTCCTTTCGATAGGTATCGTGCCCAAAAATAATTTCAGTTGGCCACCGTATAACTTATAGGCATATATCTCTGTTAACAGGACCGCAAGGAGTAGTAACGGTCGTTTACAAGCATCATCCAATAAGCTGACTGGAATAGCACGCCACCACAAAAATTACATCAATCTACACACGCAGAAAAATATATGTTAGAAATATGTTTGGATCCAATCAAATTTTTGTTTGGGACTGGTAGCAAACAAACATATGTTGGGATTCAAACATAATTTGTTTATGTCCAAACAAATATATGTTTGCAACATTTTGTAACATATCTCAATTTTATTTGTTTGGGTACCAACATATTTTTTATGTTAGAACATATTTTTTGAGAGGATTTTTGTCAAAGAGAGTAGTAACAGGGCTCTCGCGGGTGCAGAATGCTGCTTTATAATAAAGAGCTGTGTGTATTGTGTAATAGGAGACGCGGAAGCTTTGGTGGTGTGGTGCGGTAAAACACGTGTGTGTTTTAACGAAGAGGAAAAGAAAAAATGGTATGAATTATGTTCTTCTTTTTATACCCTCCACCATAGTATGGAGGGTATATTAAGTTTGTTTTTCCGTTTGTAACGCATTGAAATACTCATTTGCGACCCTATAAAGTATATATATTCTTGATCAGGGTAAAATTCTAAGTCGATCTGAGCACGTCCGTCCGTCCGTCTGTGGTAATCACTCTAGCATCCACAAAAATGGAGATAGGACGCTGAAATTTTGGGAAAATGCGTCTTTTGTTTGCAGGCAGGTCAAGTTCGATGATGGGCTATATCGGTCCACGTTTTGGTATAGCCCCCATATAACGGTACCCCCCGATTTACGGTATTTTGACGTTTTTAGCTACAATTTCAGACCGATTTGGCTATAATTTGACACTTAGGGTTCTTAAGTATCAATAAACATACATAACAAAACTTGTGGACATAGGTCCACGTTTTGGTATAGCCCCCATATAACGGTACCCCCCGATATACGGTATTTTGACGTTTTTAGCTACATTATCAGACCGATGTAGCTATAATTTGACATTTAGGGTTCTTAGGTGTTAATAAACTTATATATTAGAAGTTGTGGACATAGGTCCACGTTTTGGTATAGCCCCCATATAACGGTACCCCCCGATTTGCGGTATTTTGACGTTTTTAGCTACATTTTCAGACCGATGTAGCTATAATTTGACATTTAGGGTTCGTAAGTGTCAGTAAACTTATATAACAAAAGTTGTGGACATAGGTCCACGTTTTAGTATAGCCCCCATATAACGGTACCCCCGATTTACGGTATTTTGACGGCTTTAGCTACATATTCAGACCGATTTGGCTATAATTTGACATTTAGGGTTCTTAAGTGTCAATAAACATATATAACAAAACTTGTGGACATAGGTCCACGTTTTGGTATAGCCCCCATATAACGGTACCCCCCGATTTGCGGTATTTTGACGTTTTTAGCAACAATTTTAGACCGATTTAGCTATAATTTGACATTTAGGGTTCTTAAGTATCAATAAACATATATAACAAAAGTTGTGGACATAAGTCCACGTTTTAGTATAGCCCCCATATAACGGTACCCCCCGATATACAGTATTTTGACGTTTTAGCTACATTATCAGACCGATGTAGCTATAATTTGACATTTAGGGTTCTTAAGTGTTAATCAACTTATATAACAAAAGTTGTGGACATAGTTCCACGTTTTGGTATAGCCCCCATATAACGGTACCCCCCGATTTACGGTATTTTGACGGTTTTAGCTACATTTTCAGACCGACTTAGCTATATTTTGACATTTAGGGTTCTTAAGTGCCATTAAACTTATTTAACATAACTTGTGGACATAGGTCCACGTTTTGGTATAGCCCCCATATAACGGTACCCCCGATTTGCGGTATTTTGACGTTTGTAGCTACATTTTCAGACCGATTTAGCTATATTTTGACATTTAGGGTTCTTAAGTGCCATTAAACTTATATAACAAAATTTGTGGACATAGGTCCACGTTTTGGTATAGCCCCCATATAACGGTAGCCCCCGATTTACGGTATTTTGACGTTTTTAGCTACATTTTCAGACCGATGTAGCTATAATTTGAAATTTAGGGTTCTTAAATGTCAACGTTAAATGTCACGTTTTGGTATAGCCTCCATATAACGGTACCCCCCGATTTACGGTATTTTGACGGTTTTAGCTACATTTTCACACCGATTTAACTATAATTTGACATTTATGGTTCTTAAGTATCAGTAAACTTATATAACAAAAGTTGTGGACATAGGTCCACGTTTTGGTATAGCCCCCATATAACGGTACCCCCCGATTTACGGTATTTTGACGGTTTTAGCTACATTTTCACACCGATTTAACTATAATTTGACATTTAGGGTTCTTAAGTGTAACTAAACTTATATAACAAAAGTTGTGGACCTAGGTCCACGTGTTGGTATAGCCCCCATATAACGGTACACCCGATTTACGACATTTTGACGTTTTTATCTACATTTTCCGACCGATTTAGCTATCAACTGACATTTAGGGTTCTTAAATGTCAATAAACTTATATAACTAGTGGACATAGGTCCATGTTTTGGAATAGACCCCATATAACGTTACCGCCCGATTTCAGGTATTTTGAGAATTTTACCAACAAGTTTTAACCGAATTATCTGTAATTTGAACATTTGACATTTGAAATTCTTAGTGGTCACCACACCTCTCCACTAAAAATTGTCAAGAAAGCCCCCATATAACGGTACCTCCCGATTTGATTTTAGCTACAATATTAAACCGACCTAGCAGTAATTTGACATATTAAGTTCTTAGTGGTCACAACACCTCTCCATCAAAAATTGTCAACATATGGACCTATGTTGACAATTTTTGATGGGTTCGGATGTAGCTCCCATGTAACGGTACCTCCCAATTCTCAGTAATTTGGCCATTTTAGCTACAAATTTTAACAAAACTAACTGTAATTTGACATTTGAAGGTTGTAGTGGTCACCACGAATCTGCACCAACAATTTTCAACATAGCCCCAATATAACGATACTTCCCGATTTTCGGTACTTTGAGGATTTTACTTAAAATGTTTAACCGAACGTAGGTCCATGTTTTTGTATAGCCCCAAAACAAACCTCCCGATTTTCCGTACCTTAGCTTTATTTTTAGACGAACTTTCTGTAATTTGAAATTTAAAAGTCAACAAAAATTCTGCAACAAAAATTGTTCATTTAAGTTCATATATCGTATAGCCCAGATACCTCCGAACTAGCTGTTAATGACATTTGAAGTTCCCACGTTATGTACCGATTTTCGATATTTTGAGAATTCTATCTAAATTTTTTAACCGAATTAGGAGTTATTTGACATTAAAGGCTCCCATCAAAAACTGTCAACATAGGCCCATGTTTTATTATAACCCCTATATAACAGTACCTCCCAATTTCTAGCCCACCAAAAATTGTCAACAGTTAGATATAGGCACCATAAAAAAGGGCCTCCCGAATGAAGCATTTTATGTACATTATGTGACATTTTAACGTACTCACTTAAAGTTGGGGACAGGAATGAATATTTTATGGTGGAGGGTATGAAAAGTTCGGCCCGGCCGAACTTAATGCTTTTTTACTTGTTTTTCTTCAGTTCTCTAAATACAATCGTTTAGTAAAGACGTTAAAGTGAGTGAATAAATCAGTGTTTTGTCTTTTCATAAAGAAATGGTGCTTTTAAGTAAATTAAATGCCCAATACATTTTATAATTGAATCAAAAAGGTAAATGGAAATATTTTATTGTTCAAGGAAGAAATCGCATTTAATATTGGCAATTACATCAATACATCTATATATATATGGCGAATAACAAACTTCCTTTACAATTCCATTTGAAAAAAATTGAAATTTTTTTTTACGAGCACATCTACGATTTTTGGTACAGAGGTAAAGGAAAAAAATCCGGTTTCAAATCTGCTCGCGTTCACGAAATTGGCCAATGCGCACAAAAGTTATAGCGGTTTTTATTCTCATATAAAGAAAAAATATTTAAAAATATCTTTTTTGTTGTTATGAGAAAATGTATGCATAAATCGTTAACAGCAGTCCATATCTATTCGTAGATGTTTAAATAGTTATTAAATTTATTATTATTTTCGCGGAAACTCAACAAATAAAAAAAAATTGAAGTAAATCCAAATTATCCTGTCCCAGAATCCGTACAAACCCTCAAAAAATAAATTAAAGAATATATGCGGAATCTAGACAATGCGTAGACAAATATGATACCAAATTTATAGAGATTGGGTACATAAATTGCATATTATAGCAACAACAAAAGAGAAAAACTTATTGTTGGAAAATATTGTTGCAAATATTTTTTTTGGTTTGATTCTAAAAATTAGAAAAAAATATTTGGGAGTTCTCCAACTATTTTGCTAAAATCCCATAGAATAATGAATGTATACAGTTAAAACTTCATCAAAACATATGGTTTACCATCGCGAGAGTTTAACTGATTACTGTGATAACTTATAAGGGTAGGAAATTAAGAGTAATATTGAAATTACAATCATTCAATTAATATTATAATTAAAAAGCCTGTAATTCGCGAATTAGTTAAAGTCGGTTGATGCGCATCCGTTTATGGATACAGCTAATCAATCTCTGTCAAAATTTATGCATATTTCGATGTTTCACTCAGGGGCCATTGTGTGCCACCAGTTGCATCATACACTGCAAAAAACCTTAAAGTTGGTAAAAGTCGCGCAATGTGCATACGATTTTGATGCGCATCCGGTTTCGTCAGCGCCTATCAAAAATACGTCCAAATATACCAATTTTAATTAGATTCTTCAAGAACCGCGGATGTGCCTCCACATTCTATTATTGGTGAAAAACCCATATTACACGCGAATCTCTGTAATTTACGACACGCGTTTTCGCAAATATTATAATCGCGTATAAAGGATTCCATTTACGTAAAAAAATTTCAAGAAAATCGCGGTTTAGTACGCGGATTTGTCGAAATAATTTTTTGCTGATTTTCCTATTTTCAGGGTATCTATATCCGCGGTTTTAGTGGATGGATTCGATCGCGGAAGGTCTCATTAGATCCGTCGCGTAAAAAAACTAAATTCACGCGGGGTACAAATGAAATTGAATGGCACTTGTAAATTTTAAACGCAAAAAATAGGTTTTTTAAAAAAAATCACGCATCAAATATTGGCCTTTAGACTCCAATTACTAGGATGCTGTAAGGAGCACACTCATGAGATATGCATTAAACGACGTAGAATCACGAGTTTTATAATCCTAATGTGAGTTTTGAATATTATCTTGTTGCGCGTCCGAATTATTAAAACAATTCAAAAAACCCCGAAATTCCGGCTTCAAAATGTCAGCATCAATTTTAGGTGGATGCAGTGGATATATCGAAAAATGATACACAAGTATCATATTGCCCATGAAGTATTCTTTGAGTCTTTCATTGGGCATATGTCTATAAAATGTAAGGTTAAGCCTAAAATCGGAAGGGAGCATAAAAAAACTTGTTGGCTTCAACCCATTTTTACCTATTTTTCTACATTGATGCCAACACAGCTTCCACGTAAATTAATTTTAATGGTCGACCTTATGGGATTCCTCCTAAAACACTTCCGTTTAAAGAATGTATATCATACTATATAGAATATGTTAACAGTTCGCGAATTCTGAAAGGGTGAAACTCGGATTCATCGATTGTAAAAAATTTTTGTTTTTCGCCATATATAAAATTTGTTTGTCTGTTTGTTTGTTTGTGCCTTATAGACTCGAAAACCGCTGAACAGATCTTACTGAAATGTTAAGGGTACATTGCTACATGGCCTGGAATGAAAATAGGCTATATAATTTTTTGAAATTTCGCGTTGATCTGAAGATATAGCATCAAAACCGGAGGTACCTCCAAAAAATTTAGATTTTGTATGCAAATATCTTTAGAACTATTACAGATACAATCTCCAAATTTTGTGTGTGTGACGGAATTTGGTCTAGAAATAAATTTACTAAATTTTTAATTTTAAATTTAAATCGGTTCAGATATAGCTATATCCAAAGCTCTCACATACATATATTTTCCGCCGATTTCCTTATTTTATGTACCAAACATGCTATTTATGTCCAATTTCAATGAAATTTGGAATGTGTGGCGAAATTTGTTTTAGAAATAAATGTGCCAAATTATATCGAGTTTGGTTCAGATTTGGGTATAGCTCCCATCTACATATATTTTCGGCCGATTTCCTTATTTTATGCACCAAACACGCTATATATGTCCAATTTCGCTGAAATTTAGAATGTGTGATGGATATTGGCCTAGAAATATATGTGCAAATTTATTTTGAAATAGGTTCACATTTCGATATAGCTCCTATATATTTTTTTGCCAATTTCATGTATTTGATGCACCAAACACACTATATATGTCCAAATTCACTGAAATTTGGAATGTGTTACAGAACTTGGTCTAGAAATAAATGTGCCAAATTATATTGAAATCGGTTCAGATTTGGATATAGCTCCCATATATATTTTCGGCAGATTTTCCGCATTTGATGCACCAAACACGCTATATATGTCCAATTTCGCTGAAATTTGGAGGGTCTGACGGAATTTATTCTAGAAATACATGTGCTAAATTATATCGAGATCGGTTCAGATTTGAATATAGCTCCCATATATATTTTCGGCCGATTTCCTGTATTTTATGCACCAAGCACGCTATATATATATATATATATATATATATATCCAATTGCGCTGAAATTTGAAATGTGTGATGGATATTGGCCTAGAAATATATGTGCCAATTTATATCGAAATCGTTTCAGATTTGGATATAGCTCCTATATATATTTTCTGCCGATTTCATGTATTTGAGGCACCAAACACGGTATTTATATACAATTTCAATAAAATTTGGAACGTGTGACTGAATTTGGTCTAAAAATACATGTGCTAAATTATATCGAAATCGGTTCAGATTTGGATGTAGCTCCCATATATATTTTCGCGCGATTTTCCGCATTTGATGCACCAAACATGCTATATATGTCCAAATTCGCTGAAATTTGGAATGTGTTACAGAACTTGGTCAGATATGGATATAGCTACCATATATATTTTCGGCCGATTTTCCACATTTGATGCACCAAACACGCTATATATGTCCAATTTCGCTGAAATTTGGAATGTGTTTTAGAACTTGGTCTAGAAATAAATGTGCCAAATTATATCGAAATCGGTTCAGATTTGGATATAGCTCCTTTATATATTTTTGGCCGATTTCCTGTATTTTATGCACCAAACTCGCTATATATGTCCAATTTCGCTGAAATTTGGAATGTGTAACGGGGTTTGCTCTAGATATCGAAATCGGTTCAGATTTGGATATAGCTCCCATATATATTTTCGTCCGATTTGATGAACTTAATGCACCAATCACGCTGTATATGTCCGATTTCAATGACATTCGTAATGTGCGACGGAATTTGGCCTAGAAATAATTGTGCCAAAATATTTCGAAATTGGTTCAGATTTAGATATAGCTCCCATGTATATTTTCGGCCGATTTCATGTATTTGATTTGAAATATACGGCCCATTTCAATGAAATTTGTATCATTATTGACATATCTATATCAACATTGGAGTCAAAATTATCAATAACAGAAGCAGTTATCCTAAGAGTAATTTAAGATGTCCCAATGGGCTGAATAAATTACAAGTATCCTCAAACTTAAGGTACTCAATTTTAGTGTTGTTCCTAATTTAATTATCTTCTTTAAAGGAGAGAGTGGACTCACGAGTGTTAGAGCATATAAAATTTGTAAATGTGACCTACGTAGGACTCATTCATTTATTTTTCACTTAGTCGGGGTAGCGAAGCGCACCGGGTTAAGCTAGTTTTTTATATACGTACATATTTTTATACCTATTTATCTATATATATAAATGAGCTTGGTGATAAGTGATTGACTGACTGACTGACTGACTGACTCATCATCAACGCCCAGCCAAAACGGCTAAAGCTAGGAGCTTGAAATTTTACCAGTGGGTCACTGTTGATGCAAATGTGCGAGATAAGGCCGGGTTTTAGAAAATTCGTCGTGGAACCACAAAAAATAACAACAACAAAAATCCTTATTTTTCATTATTATTACGTACTTATTCACTTAGTTGGCCCTCTGCAAGACATGTGTCAAATTAACAATGCTATAACTTCATCATACCGTAAACGATCACACATAATTTCAAATTTTGTAGTTTACTTCTAGGCGCACTTATTTTATCGTAAACCACTAAATAATAGAAAGACAAGACATTTGTTATCTTCCATTGCAACAGATGTCGCAGTTGGTGATAATGATATAAACATCAATTACGCGAAAAATACAAACCGATCCTGATTTAGTTTTCACATAACAGGTGTCGCACAAAAGATTTTCATTCGTTAAAATCGAGTTAGAAAAAATGATTACAAACGATGCATTTGTAAAAATTTTGATTTTCAATTTAAAATTAAAACAAAAATTCTTTCAATAAATGATGTTGGGTTTGTTGAACAAATGAGTTGTTGTTGAAGACAACATTAGGGGAATAAATTCAGAAATCGGCCAGAAATAACAACAACTAAAAACTGTATGGACCTCACTTTTTGGTAATAACTAAATGTTTGCAAATCAATGAAAGTGCAATAAAATTGTGCATATTACCACGATTTATTTGCAATTAAGAATTTTATCGTACATGGAGATGTACAGTTATAACTATTCAATTTCAAAATCTGTAATTTGAAGAAATTGCTAAATAATTAATGAAATCAATAATAGGCCCCAGGAATATAGGAATATAGGAATTTGGTATGGAAATCAAGGTTGGGAAGTGGTGCTTCTAAAAGGAAATGGTTTGCAAAATTACCAATCATGTGTACGAAAAGTACTAAATGGTACTAAATTTAGTACTATTTAGATTTGGGTGAACGTAAAGAGCTGGAAACCTGAAATTTGGAATTTATACCCTAGACAGACGGCAGAGTTAATTTGCATTAAAAATGTCCTAATTTGAATTAATTTTTCACCCAGACAGACGATAGTATCTGCATTTATGAAACAGCTGTTTGTGTTGTTTGTTTGTACCCAGCAGACCATTTCATAAAGCTTTACAAAAGTTCGGCAAAATTTGCGAAACAAATACACTTTCTACCTTTGATCTTTTCACCACGATGAAGCAAAAATAAATTTAATTTATTCGCGATATTTTTGAGTCTTTTTAATATTATAAAAATATTGCAAAACTTTAAAAAACATTTGAGGAAGATATAACTTTCGATAGAATTGGTATGGTGGTTAATGAATTTTTTTGTGGAAATAAAAATTTGATAAAGAGATATGTTAGAAGGCGTGAAAAACGATTAGCAGCTATTCTACTCGCTAAAGAACACTACTTATTTTGAAGAAACGCGAAAATTGCTGATTTGCTTTCCCTTTTTATTTTCTTAAACATGGAAATTTGACAAAAGACAATTGATTTTCAACAGCATTGCCATATTGAAATTGCTAAATTCAGTTTAAATTTCCTTTGATTTTGTGCATTAAGAATGTGGATAATGCACGAATTAATTTGAATTAAGGCAGTTAATGCAAATTAACGCTGCCGTCTGTCTAGGGTATAAGGTTACTGTTGTAGTGTAGGATTGAGATATGAGGGTAGTTTTGGAAATTCGTGCTTATGTGTACGAAAAGTACTAAATAGTACTAAATTTGGTACAATAGGAATTTGGGTAAACGGATAGAGCTGGAATCCTGATATTTGGAATTGAGATTACTGTTGGAGTGTAGGATTGAAGAACTTTTGGAAATTCGTATTTATGTGTATGAAAAGTACTAAATGGTACTAAATTTGATACAATGGGGATTTGGGTGAACGGATAATAGCTGGAATCTCGAAATTTGGAATTGAGATTACTGGTGGGGTGTAGGATTGAGGTAGTTTTGAAAATTCGTACTTATGGGTACGGAAAGTACTAAATGGTACTAAATTTAGTACAATTTGGATTTGAATGAACGGATAGAGCTGGAAACCTGAAATTTGGAATTAATATTACTGTTGAAGTGTAGGATTGAGATATGAGGGTGGTTTTGGAAGTTAGTACTTATGTGTACGGAAAGTACTAAATGGAACTAAATTTTGTATAATGGGGATTTGGGTGAACGGATAGCGCTGGAATCTCTAAATTTGGAACTGAGATTACTGGTGGAGTTTAGTATTGTGGAAGTTTTGGAAATTCGTACATAGGGTACGAAAAATACTAAATAGCACTAAATTTGGTACAGTTTCGATTTGGGTGAACGGATAGAGCTTGATTCCTCAAATTTGGACTGAGGATCACTGATGAAGAGTAAGAAAGATGCAACAAAGGGTTTTTGGAAACTTGAGTGTACGAAAAGTACTAAATGGTACTAAATTTGGGACAATGGGGATTTGGGTGAACGGATATAGTTGGAATCTCGAAATTTGGAATTGAGATTACTGGTGGGGTGTAGAATTGAGGTAGTTTTGAAAATTCGTACTTATGGGTACGAAAAGTACTAAATGGTACTAAATTTAGTACAATTTGGATTTGGGTGAACGTATGTATGTAGCTGGAAACCTGAAATTTGGAATTAAGATTACTGTGAACTGTAGGACTGAGATATGAGGGTGGTTTTGGAAATTCGTACTTATGTGTTCGAAAAGTACTAAATTTGGTACAATAGGGATTCAAGTGAACGGACAGAGCTGGAATCCTGAAATTTGAAATTGAGATTACTGTTGGAGCATAGGATTGGGGAAATTTTGGAAATTCGTATTTATGTGTACGAAAAGTACTAAATGGTACTAAATTTATTACAATTTGGATTTGGGTGAACGGATAGAACTGGAATCCTGAATTTTAAGTATTTTAATTTTATTTATTTTAATTTAAAGTATGAATTTTTGTAAACGGAAAGAATTAGAATTTGCAACCCGTTCGCGGTAGGCTATAGAGGTAGAATTTGGATTTGGGTGACGGATAGTGTTTGAGTCCTGAAATTTGAAATTAGGATTACTATTGGAGTGTAGGACTGAGTTAGTAAGGGTACGAAAAGTACTAAGTGGTACTACCTGTGGTACAATTTGGATTTGGGGAACGGATAGAGCTGGAATCCTGGAATTTGGTCAGACTGCTGTTGGAGTATTGGATTGAGATGGAAGTAGTTTTTGAAATTCGTACTTATGGGTACGAAATGTACCAAATGGTACAACTTGGATTTGAGTGCACGGATAGCGCTGGAATCCTGTTATTTGGAATTATGGTTACTGTTGAAGTGAAGGATTAAGGTTGTTTTGGAAAATCGAATTGTACAGAATTTGGTATAATTTGTTTTTGTGTAAAGGGGTTTTTGGAAATTCGTCGTAGAAAGGTATCAAAAGTGCTAAAGTGTACTAAATATGGAATCCATTGTATTAGGCAAACGCGAAGAGCTAGAAATCTGAAATATTGAACGAATGGTCATTGATGGAGAGTTAGGAAGATGTACCAAAGGGTATTTAGAAACTCGACCTATAAGTGTACGAAAAGTACTAAAAGTTTCTAAATTTGGTACCAATTGCATATTTTTAATGGATAAAGCTAGAATCTTCAAATTTGGTATGGGAATCAAGGTTAGGAAATGGCGTTGAAATAAGGAAATGGTTTTGGAAGTTCGTATTTATGGTTACGAGCAGTACTAAATTTGGATTTGGGTGAACGGATAGAGCTGGAATCCTAAAGTTTTGAATTAAGATTACTGTAGGGGTGTAGGATTGAGATAGTTTTGGAAATTCGTACCGTACGAAAAGTACTAAATGGTACTACATTTGGTACAATTTGGATTTGGATGAACGGATAGAGCTGGAATTCTGAAATTTGGAACTAAGATTACTGCCGGACAGTAGAATTGAGGTAGTTTTGGAAATTCGTACTTATGGGTACAGAAAGCACTAAATTTGGTACAATTTGAATTTTAGTAAACGGATAGTGTTGGAATTAGGAATTAAGATTACTGTAGGAGTGTAGTATTGAGGAAATTTTGAAAAGTCGTACGTATGGGTAAGAGAAGTACTAAATGGTACTAAATATGGTACAATATGGATTTGGGTGAACGGGTAGAGCTGGAATCCTGAAATTTTTGTTTGGGTAAGAAATGGTACTAAATTTGATACAATTTGGATTCGGGTGAATTAATAGAGCTGGAATCCTGAAATTTGGAATTACGATTACAGTCGAAGAGTAGGATTCAGATTGTTTTGAAAAAGCAAACTTATGGTTACGAAAAGCACTAAATGGTACTAAATTTAGTACAATTTGTATGTAGGTGAACGGATAGCGGTGGAATCCTGCAATTTGAAAGTATGGTTATTGTAGCCCTGTTGCGTTGAGGAAGTTTTGAAAATTGGTACGAAAATTATAAATTGTTCTAAATTTAGTACAATTTTAATTTGGTTTAACGGATAGAGTTTGAATCCTGAAATTTTGAAGTAAGATTACTACTAAAGTGAAGGATTGAGGTAGTTGTGGAAAATCTTACTTATGGGTACGAAGAGTTCGACTTGATACTAAGTTTGGTACAATTTGGAATTGGACGAACGGATACAGCTGGAATCTTGAGATCTGTAATTATTATGGAATTTACTGTAATTATTTTGTATTAATGTCCGTGTATGGCTGAGATATGTCGTCGAAATACGTACCATAAGAATACGAAAATTACTTAATGGTACTCAATTTGTTTTTGGGTGTAGGGACAGTGCTGGAATTTTTATTTTTTGGAGTTAGGGTGTGTATTGGTGTGCAACGTTGATCTCGCTGTTAATGTGTTAGGGTGAGATACGGCTGATCTTTTTGAAAATCGAACTTAAGGGGTACGTACAGTACTAAGATAAAAATAAATATTTATTAAAATTGGTATTAGTGCGACCAAATTTTCAGTGTTTGTCATTTCCATATTATATATTGTTTATTTGTTTTTTTATATCCTTTCCGCATACGAAGTAGCGGGCATTTTGCTAGTTACATTATATTATCATTTGATTCCAGATTCCGATTTCCCGCTGATGATTTCAACTTTGAGGAAAATGTGTTTTATTTCACAACTAAGGAGAAGCGTTCAACGATGCATTTCAATAAACCACCACCATTCACCACCAAACATATAATTTATTTGCACCCAAACATATGTTATGTTTGGGATTGATTGCAAACAAATTTTTGTTTACTGCATAATATGTTTAGGACATATGTTAGAGAGGCGTTTTTTTCCTCTGTGCATCATCGTACCGAAGCCACATTAGGGAGCTAGTAAAAAATAAACTCAAAATGCGTAAGAAATGGCAGCATTCAAGATCACCAGAGCATAAGTGAGCCCTTAACAATATTACGCAAAATTAAGCAGAGTAATCAAAAGGCACAATTATCAAAATCTCCACAATTACCTTTCCAATCTTACCTACGATAGTAAAACCATCTATTCCTTAGGGAAAGCAACAAAGCTAAAGAACAAGCCGATTCCCCAGAAGGCGCCTATTTTACAAGAAAACGGCCAATGGGCGAAGAGTAGTGCGGAAAAGGCTAATACATTTGCAGAATATTTACAAGAAATATTTTCTAGCGTCTCAAGTAACCCTTTAAATTGTACTGAAGAAAGGGAAACCATCAATATACAAGAATCTAATAACGACGCAGAATTCGAAAAAGTTACATTCAAAGAAATCTGTGACGTAGTGAAAAACCTCGATTGTAAAAAGTCCCCTGAGTTTGATTTAATTAGAGGTGAAGTTCTTCAACACCTAACCTACCATAGCATTGCAAACAGGAATGATGTCTTAAGATATAAATATGTTCCAAGTTATTGGAAAGTAGCTGAGGTAATAATGTTGCACAAACCTGGAAAAGACCCTATCGCAGTAAAATCAGACGGCCCAATATCGTTACTGCCAATAATTGGAAAGTTATTTGAAAAATTACTGTGCAAACGCCTTGAAAATATAGTGGCATAAAAGCGTATCATCCCAGATCACCAATTTGGGTTCAGGAAAAACACTCAACCATTGAGCAAGTACACAGGGTTACTCAAACAATCGAAGATGTATTTGAATACAACCAGATATGTACCGCAGTGTTCCTTGACATCTTACAAGTTTTCGATGGCTTATGGCATAGTGAACTTATAAGCAAAATAAAGACGTTACTTCCTTAAAAGTACGCCGACATTTCATTATAATAACTGGATGACAGATTTACAGAGTCAGATACTACAACGAATATTCGGAATTATATCCCATAAAATCTGGAAGCCCACAAGGCAGCATTTTGGGACCAATGCCCTATCTCATACATATATACCCACGATATGCCTTTACACGGAAATTGCTTTATTGGAAATTTCGCTAATGACACGGTTCTAATGTCGATTGGACTGAACAGACTGCAATCGGCGCTAAATATTGTGGTTCAATGAACCGTTAAGTGAGGCTTGAAACTAAATAGCAATAAGTCTGTTCATGTCGACTTTTCTACAAGGCAGACACAACACAATTCATTGTATATTAATATGAATACTCTAAATAAATATTTAGGAATAACTTTAAACTCAAAACTGAACTGGATGGAGCACATAAACAAAAAAAGAGAGGAATTGGACATGAAATACCGCAGTTTAAGTTAGTTGTTGGGAAGAAACTCAGTTCTCTCTATCGACAATAAATTAATGATATACAAACAAGCTTGAAAGCCGGTCTGGCTATATGGTATTCAGCTCTGGGGCTGCGCAGAAGACCATCAAAACAAAGTATTAAAATACCGAATAACGGAAGGTACCGTTCTATGGGGGCTATATCAATACGTGTACCTATACTGGCTCGGGGAGAAAATTGTGTAGCCCCAAAGAAAACTAAATTAAAAATTTCAGCCATTTCAGTGGGATAATGTGGCTGAAACCTTAAAAAAACGAAAATTTGGGAGTTCTGTTCTATGTGGGCTATATAAAAATCGGGGCAATATAGTCCATTTCCAATGCGAAACATCCTAGAAGTAATATTAACTGCTGTAGCAAAGTGTAAAGCTTTATCTTAAGTATTGCGAGATACATTTCTGGCTACGTCGCTGCCTCCAGTGCTATATGAACATAAAATTTAATGTTACTATGTATTTGCGACATGTTATTATATATTACATATATACGAGTACATATGTCAGGCACAAGTTAACGTTTTAAGATTAGTCTATAGTTTTCAAAATGTTTTTAGATTAAAAAAGTGTCTCTTAAATTTTGATTTGTGTTTAGTGCTTTAAGTAATAAATCAAATTATCCTCCTTAGCTTAGATGGACGTTGACAAATTTCTATTTATCACGGCATTATTGTTTTGAGTATGAACGTATGTGTAGTTGTGTGGCATTTGTAGTTATTTTTCATTTTTACACTTAGTGCTGTCATTTCCGGATTCTTGTTGATTTCCTTTACATTTTATTGTACTTTACGCACACGACACTCATACACAGCATGGTATCACCGCACATGTCGAAAGTAATTTAGTTTGAGACACATTATCTTAATTGGTAGAGGAAGTCAATCACAAAAAGGAAAGAACAAAAAAAAAACACCAATATTCTATGCGGAAAAAGTAAACATGAAACTGGCTCGCAAACAGAACTGCTAACTGCAGACAAATTAATATCTGGATTAAAGAAAAGTTTCCATTCTTAGAATCAAAATAGTTTCGAAGATTTTTAAAGTTCGAACATCCATGCGAATACTTCATGTTACTTAGAACAATTATAATGTAAGTAGTTATACGCATGGATGTTCGAAAATTAAATTAATGGCTTGTTTGAAAAATAATATTCGACTTTTCTACAGAAAAGAAAAATTATAGCAAAGCGTTAATTTCGGGCGGCCCGAACTTTTGATATTCTCAAATATGAAATATTGTGAATTTATATGGAGTAACACTGTGCAAAATTTTTAACTTAATCTTGTACAAACAATTTGAGGTGAGGATATGTTGAAAGGTCATACCCAAACGACAAATACCCTAGTTGGGTTTTGTTATGTCAGATTCAACTTGGATTTTTTGGCCCCATTTAAACATGGTAAAATATTAACTTTTTAAAGCAATTCTAGGCTATATCTTTGAAACCTACGCGAATCATCATCTGTCCCCTGAAGCAATTTTTTAGATAAGATCAAGTATAAAATATCTGGAGAAATAATAAACTCCAAAAACCACATTTATTGCCTCAAATTGTATAAAATATCGAAAATTTCCATAATTTGTATACAAACCTGCTCTCGAATCACTTTGATTTCTGTTGAAGCAACTTGCATTCGCTGCCTCGGTAAATGTTTTTTCAGGTATGGACTTGCACCTGAAAAAGCATTTACCGAGGCAGCGAATGCAAGTTGCTTCAACAGAAATCAAAGTGATTCGAGAGCAGGTCTTAAAGTGAATTTATCCAAAATTTTGTGTGGGAGGTACCCGAATGAGTGGACAAATATAGTCCATATTCAAACCTGATATACATATGGCATATGTATTAGGATGTGTAAAGTATGGACTAAATCGGTCACTCCCTTCAAGAGTTATCGTGCGCACAATTTTTCTGAACATTTTTGAACTTTTGTGGTGGAGGTACCTGAAGGTGTGGATTGATATGGCTTATCTTCGAACGTGTACTTCTTCAAAAAACAGCCCAAAAGGTGTCCAAACTTAGTTTCAGTTCGAAGATTGGCAACGACTTTTTGTACTTCCCTCCAATATTTAAAAAATGTCACCAAAATGGTATGCACGATATCCCTTTGAACAGGGCAACCAATTTTATCCAAACGTTGGATCTCCTAATATTTTGTCCAAATTTATTTTAACTTCTAAAATGGCCGATATCGATCTTCTCTTTATGTTACCTCCCCCACAAATGTTCAACAATTGTGTCGATCTGTCCGTAGATGAAAGTTTTAATTCAGATAGGCTGAGGGTATATCTCTGTCGGCAAAGCCGACTGATACTTTTTTTACTTGTTTAATATGTTATTTAGACTTAGTTTAAGTTCGAAGATAGATCATACGGTCCACACCTTTACACAGGACAAAACCCTACTAGAGTTTTTGTAGTCTCAATATGTACTTTCAAAAAATGCATACTAGAAATTGTTTGCATTTTCAGTGTTGCATAGTGTAATTAGTTGTCTTTCTGTTACGAGATGCCAAAGATACCAATGCCAAAATTTTTAGGAGTATTCTTTTGACCCCAAGTATCTTATTTCAGCTAATTCGGTCAGCTAAAAACTTGAAAATACTAGAAATCGGAAGATGCCAATATAAAGCGGCTATACCACAACGTAGGTCTTTGGAGAAGTTTTTAAGCACTCGCAACCATATATGTACATATGCCAAATGACACTAAAACTTTTTGCAGAGACGTTTTTTGACCACTGGTAACCCAAAATGCACAAGTAAAGCCAATTTAGGCCGATAATTTAGATAATAACTTCCAAATACCTGGAAATGAACGGTACTGGTCAGGGTTTCGGAGTCGAGATATTTTTGGCTCGACTCCGACTCCAGACGAGTTTTTTTCACGACTCCGGGTCGACTCCGAGAGTAAATTCTTATACCACTAAAAATGAATAGAATTTGCATAAATTGTTAACTTTTTCCTATATTTTGGCCTATATAGGCTAATGTGTTAGTTTTTCCTTACATATTCATTAGAAAGGACATTCGTTCGAATACATTCGAACGTATCAATATTGTTTCTGCGGAATTTTACATTGAAAAATAGCAAAGTTTGAACGTTTTTATCGGGTTTCCTTTTTTGCACGAGTATATTCTGGACGGAATTCTTCCGCGTGAGAAAATCGAAAATTCAAAATATGTGAAAATGTAGGAGCAATACAAAGCATAAGGACTACATGCAATAAAAATTGTAAGCAATTCATGACCAAGTTTCACACTGGATGTAAGCCAATATTTTAGTGTGCTTAGTCTTAAAAGGAGACTCCCAGTTGTAAAGTGCAATAAATGCCATTTTTCATGATTTTTTTTTCGAGAAAACTACGTAACTTTTTTGCAGATTTTTTTCTTCATCTTAAAGAGAAAAATATTACGAAGTTTTGACGCCGTCTACGAAGCCCGGTGCCAATTCTAGCTCGAAAACTAATAAACCAATTGTCATATATTTTTGTGGCCGATTTCGAGAAAAACAAGTTTATATGCTACATACAAAATAAAATAAATTGTTCCCATCCAACACTCATACTAAGGCAATATTGTTCCGATTGACTTAAAAATTTGACCACATATTCTATGCTATTTATAATTTCTACTTTTTTCTGAAATGTATAAGTAGGGATCACCCCTTAAACTAAAACTCAGTGCTCACATTTTGAACTTTGGTTTTGGAGTGGATAATTTTTTTTTTTGAAATATTTGAGATATATTGTATACACAACCCACCACGTAGGCAGATGGATGTTTTCTGGAACTGACAAATTAGCACACGATGATATTTCGGGCATCAAAATATTGTACAAAAATGTTGATAGGAAAATTTTATGTAGGATCGATCCACCAGGACAAGAAATAGATATTGTCATGTTTTCATTGTCCTTTATCAGTTTTACCCGATCCTTTCTCTCTATGATTATGTATTTCATTGAATTTTGTATATCCTATTGATTGTGTAGAAAACTCGGATACATATGAACTATATCTGTTCCTGGCGATCCGGACGGACCGATCCGGTTATTTGAATGTCTACATCTAAAGCCGTCATTGAGTATATAATGAATCCTAGAATATGGGTAACCTACATATAATTTTCGGTGGAACATTTTTTAGAAAATTTCAGTTTGTGTTACTTTTTGAGTTCAAGAACAAAAAGGACATGGAAGCAACTGAGCTAGAAGGACAGCATATTCGACAGAAAGGTTCATTCTATTTAACAGAAAACATGTCATCTAAAAATGATGAAACAATACCTCCAAACAAAGATATAAAGCTATTTTCTCAATGATTGATAAGGGTCAATCAAAAAAATCATTATGGCTTTCATTCCGGAAATGAATTTTTCCACCCCCAGATCTTGACTTCCATTTTGTGTCACAGGGTATTCAGTAAGATTTCCCATAGAGACCACAATGCCTTTAACAGAAGACAAGGATGACTTATCATAAAACACAAGATGACAATACCAATAGACCTTTGTGAGAAGACCAGTAAGACTTCTAACGAAAGAGGTTAAAGGTCCAATCTTAATTCGAATGTCATAGAACTTTACTTTTGTTTGCAAAAATAAATTGGATCAACAAAATAGGGATGAATAGACTACACTTCATAGGATAGTAAATATCCTGTGAATTGTCCTTTAACTTAGTTAATATACCGTTTACATATATGTTTTCTTATACCTTTCTTTTAAAATAAATAATGATTTAAAAAAAAAGTTCTTGTTCCAAATTTAATGTTATATTTTTTATAACGTGGAAAAAAATTGTCCGGAGTCGGAGTCGAGTTATTTTTTTTCGACTCAGACTCCGACTCCGACTCCAGCAAAATTGTTCGACTCCGACTCGTAGACTCCGACTCCGAAACCCTGGTACTGGTATATGAATGCCATACCAAAACGTAAACCTATGATCACAAATTTTATTAGATACCTTTTTTCCATTTCAATTACGTCTGAAAATGTAGCCAAAACCGTAAAATAACTGATATCGGGCGGTACCTGTTTATGGGGGCTTTCAAACATAGTCCTATGATCACAATTTTTGGTGGAAAAGGTTTTTGGCCACGTCTGACTCCAAATGCAAAATTATATCTAACTCAGTCGGAAAATGTAGCGCTTATTTGCCTAGACAGTAAGTGAGGGCGCCCACTGAGTTGTTTTTGCATTTGCTTCTCTCTCAGTCGTTGGTGAGACATCAACGAATACACACAAGCACGGACGTACGAACTGTTTTCTTTATGTTTTACTTAAATAGTGTTTATACATTAGAATTAACACTTGTCATTTATTATTTGTTATTTAAAATGACTTCTTTAATCTGATCATATCAAAACAATAAAGAAAATCTATTAAAAATAACATTTTTAAATTTTGTGTTCAGTCGGAGAGTATATTTGGTACTCTTACCACTACAGTATTATTGTTTTGTGCATTCCTAGTGTACATAAACATACGATGAACATCATGTGGTTGTTGTTTTTTTTTACCCATGCGTACACGCATGCTTTAGTATTGATGGAAATATTGTGGGCGACACTAACTTATGCCCATAATTTATGGTAGATAAGCTTCCTGGCCGCTAGGAGTCCTAAATAAAACTTATAGATCAATGTCAACAATTTTTAATGGAACAGTTTTTTAAGCATTATGAATTCTAAATACCAAATTATAGTTCTTTTGGTCTGAAAATTTAGCTAAAAACATCAAATACCTGTAAATGGGGGGTACCGTCACATGAGAGTTATTAAAGATTATGTTTTTTAAAAATAAGTTTTTTAACTGATAGGAATCCTAAATACCAAATTATAGCTATTTCGGTCTGATAATATAGCCAAAAACATAATAGGTTAGTCCAAAACGTGGAACTATAACCATAATTTCCATTAGAGAAATTTGTTGGCTACTGAAAACCCTAAACGCCAAAAAAGGGAATATTGGGGAATATAGGGATTTTACCAAAACGTAATCATATGCCACAGTTTTTGGCGGAGAGGTTTGTTGACAACTAGGAACCCTAAGTCCCAAATTACAAATTGGTTGGAAAATGTATATAATAACTTCCAAATACCTGAAATTGAGCTTTGCCTTTAATGGGACTGTACTTAAACGTAGGCTATAGGTATATCTACCATTTTTGGAGGAGAAGTGTTTTGACTTATTTGAACCCACAGTTCCCAAATTCAGACAGATCATGTAAATAAAATCATCAAAATAACTGAAATCCGGTGAGACCGTTATATGGGACCTATGTATTTCAAAATCACAATTATCGACTTAAAATTTTTGGTAAATACGTTTTTTTACTACTAAAACGTTAACATACCTAAAGTCGGGCGGTACCGTTATACGAGGCTATACCAAAACGTGGACCGATATAGCCCATCTTCGAACTGCCTGCAGATAAAAGACGGCTCTTTCATAAATTTGAGAGTTCCACATAACCATTTATGTGACGGATGGATTGAAAAGCATAGATCGATACATACTTTATGGGGTTGCAAATGATTATTTCAAAGTTTTAAAAACGCGAAACAGACTTAATATACCCTGCATACTGTAGGTGAGGTTGATAACACTGTACAACACAAAAAATAATTACAAGATAATTCGGCCAGATTATGAAAGAGGACCGAAAAAAGAATACACGTGTATCGGCGTTTTGATAGTTTACGTCGGGAAGTAACGTAAATAGGCGTGGCAAGTTCCGCCCATTTTTACAGGTTTTGAAATATTCGACATCAGATTCCTTGGAATCCTTGCATTCTAGGTGTAAAGTGTCTATGGCAATATTACTGACAACAATGCAGGGTATCTTTTTATGAAAAAAATTAACTCTCATGCGAGCCACTAAACGGGTCTTTTTGGTCCCTTTTTTGGAAAACGTTTAAAAACTCCTTTAGAATGTGATCGTATCAGATCAAAATATTCTACAAAATTATTTGTCACAACATTTTACTATAGGTCTCTAAATACACCAAAACTTTAAATCGTACCTAAACGCCAGGAATATGCCAAAAGTAAAATCAAGTTTTAGGGTTAATGTTGTACTTTACCTGTGTTTATTAAGTTTTGTCACACAAAACTTCATTCTAGATAGAAGGCATCAAAGACAGAAATATTTTCCATCAAATTTCAATATAAGTCGCCAAATAAATGAAAAATGTATTTACAATACATATCAAGAAAATATATACATCAAATTTGCTAACAAAACACCAAAATATTTTTTGAATAAATTTGTTTCGATCTTTTGTCGAGTTCATGCATGAAAGTAACATGAAATTTATTTTTAGACGAAAGGTGTTAAACGATGAATTATTCTACATAAAATTTTACTGTTAGTCTCAGAACAAACTACACGCAGAGAAAAAAATATGTTTGATCCAACAATATTCCAAGAGCAAAATATGTATTGTTAACATATTGTTGGATTCCTCATGTAGTATTGTAAATCCAAAAATAGTTTGTGTCAACTGAACAATATTTCTCTCTTTTCTTCGAAAATTTGTTTCTCTTCTCTCGCTATTCGATGCCGTGTTGAAAAAAACAATTTTGGTGAGTTGTGGTGTGTTTGTATGACATGCTGCCTTTACCTTTGTTTTTGTGTGTATGTACTTGTGAGACTCTTGTTTTTATTTGTTTCTGTTTTGTTTCATTCTTCTTTCCTTTTCATGTTTGTTATGGTGTTTAATTATTCCTTATGTTGTGGTGGGTTCTTATGCTTTTTGTTTGTCTTTGTTGTCAGCCAATGCAGCAAACCATGTATTGTGTTCATCAATGATTGCAATATTATACGCGACATTTATATCCAAGTTATGCGAAAAGTGTATATGAGAAGTATATGCACTCAAATCAAAAATTTCTGGGCTGGTTTTCTGTATTGACAATACTTTTTGTAAACAAAATTAGATTATGATAGTTCCTACAATCGGTATTGTTAACGATTTTAACAATATTGCGGAAATTCGAAAGTTGTTTTTGTTTTCTATGTTTGGAACAAAAGATGGTATTTTTGGATTTGGATTACAATGTTTGAACAAAACAAATACATTTTTGGAACCAAAACATATATTTTTGTTCCAACAAAAGCGAAAAATATTTTTTCTCTGCGTGTAGATATCTAGCTAAAACACTTTGTTAAGAAAATGACGTTACAAAATTAGATATTATAGGTAAAAATTACTTGTTAAACCTTTACTTTCTTACTTACTTATTTGGTCCATTACAGAACATTTGTTCTATAGACCGAACTAAGAAAATATCTCCATTCCTCTCTGTTTTTCGCTTGACTTTTTGGAATACCGCGCCTTTTCATTTCTTCATCCACTTGTATGCTCCATCGAAGCTTAGGTCTGCCGATTCTGCGTGCACCCGCCATGTGGCATGTATTCATACGCCTTTTTAGCGGGTTCATCATCGCCCATTCTCATGAATGGCCAACGCAATTGTTGCATCTCGATACGTTTAACTATATTCATGTCTTTGTATAGCTGATAGAGCTCGTGGTTCATACGACGTCGATATTCACCGTCAACGCAGATTGGTCCGTAGATCTGCTTGCGCAAGTACCCATGCTTCGGAGCCATACATTAGCACGGGTAGTATCAGCGTTTTGTATAGTGTTATTTTTGTTTGACGAGATGTGGCTTTGTTTTTAAATTGCTTACTTAAACCATAGTAGCATCTGTTGGCCAATAAAATTCTTCTTCTTATTTCACAACTGATTTTGTTTGTTGTGTTTATGGCAGTGCCGAGGTAGACGAAGTCTTTAACTACCTCAAAATTGTAGGTACCAACTTCCACAGTTGGTCCGAGCTCTATGGACGCTTTGCGCGTCGACACCATCAATTTGGCCTTTTCGCCGTTTACCGCCAGACCCACTTTCGCAGATTCTGCTTCGACCTTCATAAAGGTATCAGTTACTTCCTTTACTGATCGTCCCATGATGTCTATGTCATCAGCATAAGCAAGTAACATGTGGCTATTGGTGTAAATTGTGCCATTTCTTTTGACATTTGCATCTCGTATTACCTTTTCCAGCAAAATGTTGAATAGGTCACACGAAAGGCTGTCTGTCTGAAACCTCTTTTGGTACAAAATCTTCGGAGAGGTTCTTTCCAATTTTAAGTCCACCATTGACCAGATATTTACCCTGTGGCAAATCCTAGAGAAGACCCAAGAGATGCAGATCGACACATATCACCTTTTTGTCGATTATAAAGCAGCATTCGACAGTCCCCTCCTCCCCGCAAAGCTCATCCGGCTTTGCTGCCTGTACCAAAGCCATCTGTTTGATGTTTCACTCTTTGGTAGAACTTTCGGACTTCATTCTGGCTCCTGTACATCTCGATTTTTTCACACTCCCGCTTTTCCATTTCTCTATTTTTCTTGCGGAAAAGACGTTTCTCTTCTCTCATTTTCTCCCGATATCTCTCTCGTGCGCTACGCGTTGCTACTGATTGTAAAGTAGCTCTGTATGCCGCATTTTTCTCTTCGGTAGCAGCACGACACTCCTGGTCATACCATGAGTTTCTTTGTGGAGGTCTCTGGAATCCAAGTATGGATTTTGCGGCTGTTTGCATGGAGTGGGCAATATTTTGCCATTGTGTTGTTATGTTATCGGGACAAGGAGTGCTCGCGTTAAGCAATTGGGCTAGTTGAATGGAATATGCTGTGGCTATCTGTTGTGTTTGCACCCTATCGATGTCCAACTTCTGCGTTGTGTCTGTTCGTGCTTTATTTGCAACTTGTTCTGTGATCTGGAGAAAGCCAGGTGCCCTTATGAATATCGAGGTGATTAAATCTGGTACTGCTAACTACCATGTTTTTTGCAGCTGCAAAGTCTATCAGCCTCATACCATTGTCAGATGTTTCACTGTGGAGACTGAATTTCCCGACTGTTGGGCCAAAGATATTCTCCTTTCCAATTTTGGCCTAGAATGATTTTAATGTCATGGGCAGGGCAACGGTCATATGTTTCTTCTAAGCGCTCGTAAAATATATCTTTGGTTTGTTCGTCCTTTTCTTCAGTGGCAGCATGAGCGCAAATAAAGCTGATGTTGAAGAATTTAGATTTTATTCGAATTGCAGCATGTCTTTCGTTCACTGGGGTGAAGCTGGATACCAGATGTTTTAGTCTCCGACTAACTACGAATCCGCAACCAAACTCATGCTTTACGTCATGGCAGCTATAATACAGTGCGTCACCTTTAGGTGTTGTTGTGACGCCTTTCCCAATTCATCGTATTTCCTGTATGGCAGTAATATCGGCCTTGTACTTTTCAAGTACGTCTGCCAATGCGAAGACTGTACCTTCTCTATAAAGAGTGCGAACATTCCAGGTGCAGATTCGCAGATAATGGTCCTTAAAACGTTTGCGGGGTTCGTCAACTTTAGAGGGGTTTGTTTTTCTTTCCTTTCGTTTTTTCATAGTAGGCTGTTTTTTCTAGGGGAGGGTTACTAACCCGACGCCCAAACCCAAGTTTTTAACGTTCTTATGGGTGAACGCGCGGCAAATGTTAGCTCACTACCTTTAACGGATGTTAAAGGCAGTTCCCCAGGTGACACCACGGGGAGGTCAGTGTCCACTTGAGATGAAAGAGGGATCAAGATAAATCCTGGGCTTTGCCATGTTAAAGCCGGTCAGGACCGTTGCTTGGTATCTTCCATCCCCTTCGTCACCCAACCTTTAGACTCTTAATTAAAACTTATTCCATACTGAGTTAAAAAATAAATATTATAGCTACAAATTTCTTTTGTTCAGAGACTCATAATAAAATTTGATTTGGAAGATTTCTTCTTTTGACACAATCCCCAAAAAGTGAAATATTTTAGGTGATTTTGACTCAGCATTTAATTATACCTAAAATGCAAGGATTCCAAGGAATCTGATGTCGAATCTTTCGAAACCTGTAGAAATTTGCGGAACTTGCCACGCCTACGTAAACTTTCAAAACGCCGATACACGTGTCTTCTTTTTTTCGGTCCTCATTCATAATCTGTGCGGGGTTTCTTGTAATTTTAAAAAAGTTCAATTTTGTTGTACAGTGTTATTTATAAAGCTTTTACACACATACCCCCATTATTATAAGTTTTCTTTTGTTATTTCTTGGATTTTAAGAACAGATCTATAGGGTTTCTGTTAATTAAAGTTAAAAGTAGGCAATTAATTTAGCATTAAATTTTAATGTGTGTATTATAACTTAAAGTCCTCCAATTCGGTTTATTTTACGATTTCAAATGCATACTATAGTAAAAGAAAACACGTAATAATGGCCCATAGTCATGTAGCTTTATTTACATATTGTGTATGGTCCTGCAGTTGCAAATCCGTTTGATGCAATTTCATTTAGTCACGTAGTCCCATAATATTTTATTTATATATTTAAATAAAGAGTTTTGACATAACATGTCATGTGCGAAAATGCATGAACGCCGCCTACAATCATATTAAAATTCAAACCCTCAATTCAGTTTGTATAGGACAACTTTAAACTATTGTATTGAAGCAAAATAGCACAAGTAAAAAGTATACCCTCAGCTTGTGTGAATTGAAACTTTCATCTTTTGACAAATTTTAGAGGTATGAATTAGTCGACAAAAAAGTATATTTGGTTTGAAGCTCAAAAGTGTTTCGGACACTATGTCAGGAAGCATGGACAATAAACATAACAACGCTGTACACAGAACCATAAGGAGTATCATCGGCATACATGTCCAAAGGACTTGCAAACAGATCCTAAACTGCACTTAAGTTGTGCAGACCAAAAAACTCATGTTTCATGATTTTTTTACAAAAAAATTACCAATATTTTTAAGTAGTTCTTTCTTTTATCTGAAAGGGCACATCTTATACTATTTTGTTGGTGAAAAATATTGCATAGTTTTGTTTTGCAGTGCCAACGACAGCTCGAAAACGGATGGGGCGACCTTCGTAAATTTTTGTGGGCGTTATAAGAACCAAATAATCTTGTCTTTAAGCGAAACAGAATTTCAAAATTTTTTTTAAAAACTGTGAACTGTCAAACTAGAAATTCATATTTTAACAAAAAACAAGTAAAAAAGCATTAAGTTCGGCCGGGCCGTACTTTTCATACCCTCCACCATAAAATATTCATTCCTGTCCCCAACTTTAAGTGAGTACGTTAAAATGTCAGATAATGTACATAAAATGCTTCATTCGGGAGGCCCTTTTTATGGTGCCTATATCTAACTGTTGACAATTTTTGGTGGGCTAGAAATTGGGAGGTACTGTTATATAGGGGTTATAATAAAACATGGGTTATGTTGAGAGTTTTTGATGGGAGCCTTTAATGTCAAATAACTCCTAATTCGGTTAAAAAATTTAGCTAGAATCCTCAAAATATCGAAAATCGGTACATAACGTGGGAACTTCAAATGTCATTAACAGCTAGTTCGGAGGTATCTGGGCTATACGAAAATATGAACTTAAATGAACAATTTTTGTTGACTTTTAAATTTCAAATTACAGAAAGTTCGTCCAAAAATAAAGCTAAGGTACGGAAAATCGGGAGGTTTGTTTTGGGGCTATACAAAAACATGAACCTACGTTCGGTTAAACATTTTAAGTAAAATCCTCAAAGTACCGAAAATCGGGAAGTATCGTTATATTGGAGCTATGTTGAAAATTGTTGATGCAGATGCGTGGTGACCACTACAACCTACAAATGTCAAATTACAGTTAGTTCTGTTAAAAATTGTAGCTAAAATGGCCAAATTACTGAAAATTGGGAGGTACCGTTACATGGACCTATGGAACATGGACCTATGTTGAAAATTTTTGATGGAGAGGTGTTGTGACCACTAAGAACTTCTAATGTCAAATTACTGCTAGTTCGGTTTAATATTGTAGCTAAAATCATCACATTACTGAAAATCGGGAGGTACCGTTATATGGGGGCTTTCTTGACAATTTTTAGTGGAGAGGTGTGGTGACCACTAAGAATTTCAAATGTCAAATGTTCAAATTACAGATAATTCGGTTAAAACTTGTTGGTAAAAATCTCAAAATACTTGAAATCGGGCGGTAACGTTATATGGGGGCTATTCCAAAACATGGACCTATGTCCACTAGTTATATAAGTTTATTGACATTTAAGAACCCTAAATGTCAATTGATAGCTAAATCGGTCTGAAAATGTAGATAAAAACGTCAAAATGTCGTAAATCGGGGGTACCGTTATATGGGGGCTATACCAACACGTGAACCTAGGTCCACAACTTTTGTTATATAAGTTTAGTTACACTTAAGAACCCTAAATGTCAAATTATAGCTATGTATATCGGTCTGAAAATGTAGCTAAAAACGTCAAAATACCGTAAATCGGGGGGTACCGTTATATGGGGGCTATACCAAAACGTGGACCTATGTCCACAAGTTTTGTCACATAAGTTTATTGACATTTAAGAACTTCAAATGTCAAATTATAGCTTCATCGGTCTGAAAATGTAGCTAAAAACGTCAAAATACCGCAAATCGGGGGGTACCGTTATAATGGGGCTATACCAAAACGTGGACCTATGTCCACAACTTTTGCTATATAAGTTTATTAACACTTAAGAACCCTAAATGTCAAATTATAGCTACATCGGTCTGATAATGTAGCTAAAAACGTCAAAATACCGTATATCGGGGGTACCGTTATATGGGGGCTATACCAAAACGTGGACTTATGTCCACAAATTTTGCTATATAAGTTTATTAACACTTAAGAACCCTAAATGTCAAATTATAGCTAAATCGGTCTAAAAATGTTGCTAAAAACGTCAAAATACCGCAAATCGGGGGGTACCGTTATATGGGGGCTATACCAAAACGTGGACCTATGTCCACAACTTTTGTTATATAATTTTATTGACATTTAAGAACCCTAAATGTCAAATTATAGCTACATCGGTCTGAAAATGTAGCTAAAAACGTCAAAATACCGCAAATCGGGGGGGTACCGTTATAATGGGGCTATACCAAAACGTGGACCTATGTCCACAACTTTTGCTATCTAAGTTTATTAACACTTAAGAACCCTAAATGTCAAATTATAGCTACATCGGTCTGATAATGTAGCTAAAAACGTCAAAATACCGTATATCGGGGGGTACCGTTATATGGGGGCTATACCAAAACGTGGACTTTCGTCCACAACTTTTGTTATATATGTTTATTGATACTTAAGAACCCTAAATGTCAAATTATAGCTAAATCGGTCTAAAAATGTTGCTAAAAACGTCAAAATACCGCAAATCGGGGGGTACCGTTATATGGGGGCTATACCAAAACGTGGACCTATGTCCACAAGTTTTGTTATATATGTTTATTGACACTTAAGAACCCTAAATGTCAAATTATAGCCAAATCGGTCTGAAAATGTAGCTAAAACCGTCATAATACCGTAAATCGGGGGTACCGTTATATAGGGGCTATACCAAAACGTGGACCTATGTCCACAACTTTTGTTATATAAGTTTATTGACACTTAAGAACCCTAAATGTCAAATTATAGCTACATCGGTCTGATAATGTAGCTAAAAACGTCAAAATACCGTATATCGGGGGGTACCGTTATATGGGGGCTATACCAAAACGTGGACCTATGTCCACAACTTTTGTTATATAAGTTTATTGATACTTAAGAACAATAAATGTTAAATTATAGCTAAATCGGTTGTAAAAATGTAGCTAAAAACGTCAAAATACCGCAAATCGGGGGGTACCGTTATATGGGGGCTATACCAAAACGTGGACCTATGTCCACAAGTTTTGTTATATATGTTTATTGACACTTAAGAACCCTAAATGTCAAATTATAGCTACATAGGTCTGAAAATGTAGCTAAAAACGTCAAAATACCGCAAATCGGGGGGTACAGTTATATGGGGGCTATACCAAAACGTGGACTTTCGTCCACAACTTTTGTTATATGTGTTTATTGATACTTAAGAACCCTAAATGTCAAATTATAGCTAAATCGGTCTAAAAATGTTGCTAAAAACGTCAAAACACCGCAAATCGGGGGGTACCGTTATATGGGGGCTATACCAAAACGTGGACCTATGTCCACAAGTTTTGTTATATATGTTTATTGACACTTAAGAACCCTAAATGTCAAATTATAGCTACATAGGTCTGAAAATGTAGCTAAAAACGTCAAAATACCGTAAATCGGGGGGTACAGTTATATGGGGGCTATACCAAAACGTGGATCTATGTCCACAACTTCTAATATATAAGTTTATTAACACTTAAGAACCCTAAATGTCAAATTATAGCTACATCGGTCTGATAATGTAGCTAAAAACGTCAAAATACCGTATATCGGGGGGTACCGTTATATGGGGGCTATACCAAAACGTGGACCTATGTCCACAACTTTTGTTATATAAGTTTATTGATACTTAAGAACAATAAATGTTAAATTATAGCTAAATCGGTTGTAAAAATGTAGCTAAAAACGTCAAAATACCGCAAATCGGGGGGTACCGTTATATGGGGGCTATACCAAAACGCGGACCTATGTCCACAAGTTTTGTTATATATGTTTATTGATACTTAAGAACCCTAAGTGTCAAATTATAGCCAAATCGGTCTGAAAATGTAGCTAAAAACGTCAAAATACCGTAAATCGGGGGGTACCGTTATATGGGGGCTATACCAAAACGTGGACCGATATAGCCCATCATCGAACTTGACCTGCCTGCAAACAAAAGACGCATTTTCCCAAAATTTCAGCGTCCTATCTCCATTTTTGTGGATGCTTGAGTGATTACCACAGACGGACGGACGGACGGACGTGCTCAGATCGACTTAGAATTTTACCCTGATCAAGAATATATATACTTTATAGGGTCGCAAATGAGTATTTCAATGCGTTACAAACGGAAAAACAAACTTAATATACCCTCCATACTATGGTGGAGGGTATAAAAAATCTACCGTTTTTATACCCTCCACCAAAGTATGGAGGGTATATTAAGTTTGTCATTCTGTTTGTAACACATCGAACTAATCATTTGCGACCCTATAAAGTATATATATTCTTGATCAGGATAAAATTCTAAGACGATCTAGCCATGTCCGTCTGTCCGTCTGTCTGTCCGTCTGTCCGTCTGTTGTAATCACTCTAGCGTCCGCAATAATTGAGATAGAGTGCTGAAATTTTGCACCCGTGGGTCTTTTTTCCATAGGCAGGTCAAGTTCGAAGATGGGCTATATCGGTCCACTTTTTGGTATAGCCCCCATATAACGGTACCTCCGGATTTGAGGTATTTTGACGTTCTTCGCCACATTTGCAGAGCGAATTAGCTATAATTTGGCACTTAGGGTTCCTAGTGATCAACAAACTTATATCCCAAAGGATATGGACATAGGTCCATGTTTTGGTATAGTCCCCATATAACGGTACCTCCCTATTTTCGGTATTTTGAGAATTTTAGCCACAGTTTTTAACCGAACTATGTGCAATTTCACATTTGAGGTTCTCAGTGGTCATGAAACATCTCCACGAAACATCGTCAACATAGGTCCATGTTTTGGTATAGCCCCCATATAACGGTACCTCCCGATTTTCGGTATTTTGAGAATTTTAGCTACAATTTTTAACCGAACTAGCTGTAATTTGCCATTTGAGGTTCTCAGTGGTCATGAAACATTTCCACGAAACATCGTCAACCTATGTCCATGTTTCGGTATAGCCCCCATATATCGGTACCTCCCGATTTACGGTATTTTGAGAATTTTAGATACAATTTTTAACCGAACTAGCTGTAATTTGCCATTTGAGGTTCTCAGTGGTCATGAAACATCTCCACCAAACATCGTCAACCTATGTCCATTAGGGATATAACTTTTTGCACTTTTTTGCAAATATCAAAAATACCACCACATAGCCGTGTAGAGCATGAAAAACTATTATGAAATACGGTGTCAATTTTTCTCTACCGCGAAAAAAGTTTCCGCACCAAATGCATTGAAGTTCAGTAATGCATTTTTTAATTTTAGCTGTTATGACAACATATTTGCTTTTCATTAAAATTTTTATTTTTTTGTAATCTAATTTAAAATCATTATCAAAGCGTTCTGGACCAATTTGTTCTAAAATCGCGCCATTTCGGACCATATTAGGATTTTTTGACACTATTGCAATTTTTGGTTTTTCTTTATAAACTCGTGAATTTTATGTTTATATTTTTTTAACCTATCGGACAAGAGAATATGGAGTCATTTGCAACTAATTCGCGAAAGTTACAGGCTGTTTTGTTGACTTTGCCTGTGAGAATTTTATTTTTTTCTACAAATATTTATTCAAACAAAGCAAAATTAAAATTTTAAGTAGAAAAAATATCAAAAGGGTTTTAGTAATCACGGCCGGTGCGGGCACTTTTTTCACAGAATCGGTCTTAGAAACGCGTTTTCATTATCAGGACAAAATTCCCCACATGGTACTGATGTTGTATTTTTGTAGAAAACAAATACGATTCTCACAAGCAAAGTCAACAAAAACAGCCTGTAACTTTCGCGAATTCGTTTCAAATGACCCCATATTCCCTGGTCCGATAGGTTAAAAAAATATAAACATAAAATTCACGAGTTTATAAAGAAAAACCAAAAATTGCAATAGTGTCAAAAAATCCTAATGTGGTCCGAAATGGCGCGATTTGAGAAGAAATTGGTCCAGAACGCTTTGATAATGATTTTAAATTAGATTACAAAAAAATAAAAATTTTAATGAAAAGAAAATATGTTGTTATGACAGATATAATTAAAAAATGCATTGCAGAACTTCAATGCATTTGGTGCGGAAATTTTTTTCGCGATAGGGAAAAATTGACACCGTGTTTCATAATAGTTTTCCATGCTCTACACGGCTATGTGGTGGTATTTTTTTGGTTATAGCCCTAATGTCCATGTTTCGGTATAGCCCCCATATATCGGTACCTCCCGATTTACGGTATTTTGAGAATTTTAGATGCAATTTTTAACCGAACTAGCTGTAATGATCGGTATTTTGAGAATTTTTGCTACAATTTTGTCTATTCAAAAATAATCGTCAATATAGGTCCATGTTTTGGTATATCCTCCCATATAACTGTACCTCGCGATTTTCGGGAATTTTCAGTGGTCACGAAATTTCTTCACTAAAATTCGTCAACATGGGTCCATTTTCGAGGGTCTACATTGTTTTCATGAAACTAACCTCAATTTGACTTTTGAAGTTCCCTGCAGCTATAAAACTTGTTCGCCAAAAAATTGAAAGATAGGTTGACTCTTTCATATACCCCCGTAAGTGGTACCTTTCACCTAGCTGAACACATTTTTATACCCTCCACCATAGGATGGGGGTATATTAAGTTTGTCACTACGTTTGTAACTACTCGAAATAATCATTGTAGACCCCACAAAGTATATATATTCTTGATCAGCGTGCAATTCTACATCGATATAGCCATGTCCGTCCGTCTGTCTGTCTGTCCGTCTGTCCGTCTGTGGAAATCACTCTAGCGTCCGAACGGATTGACGTAGGTTGATGAAATTTTGGGGAAATATGTTATATTTACGTAGGACTTTTGGTATTGAAAGCGGGCTATGTAGGTCCACGCTTTCGTATAGCCCCCATACAAAATGACGCGTGACGCGTCGTCGTTTTAAGGAATTTTTAAGATATTTGGCCCATTTTACCACCGAATTGGTTGTAATTTGGTACTTTGTGTCTCCAGAGGCCAAAAAAATATTCCTACCAAAGTTGGGTTATATAGGTCCACTTTTGGTATAGCCCCCTTATATGGTACGCCTCATTTTAATATATTTTGAATGTATTAGACCCATTTGACCACAGAATTGGTTGTAATTTGGTATTTTGTGTCTTCAGAGGCCAGAAAACATTCCTACCAAAGTTGGATTATATAGGTCCACGTTTTGGTATAGTCCCCACATAAGACCCCTTATAAAGTACGCGTCATTTTAATATATTTTGAATGTATTAGACCCATTTGACCAAAGAATTGGTTGTAACTTTGTATTTTGTGTTTCCAGAGGCTAAGAAACATTTCTGCCATAAAATGTTTATATAGATCCACGTGTTGATATAGCCCCCATAATACAATATCTCCCGATTTTCGATATTTTGAACGTTTTAGCCTCCTTATCACACCGATATGGCTGAAATTTGGTATTTAGTATAAAACTTTCCCCGTATAAAACTTTCCCCAAGAAATTTGTAGGTATAGTTCCACGCCATCATATAGCCCCCATAGAACGGTACCTTCCGAATTTCGGTATTTTGAAGGTTGTGGCCACATTAATCCACTGAAATGGCTGAAATTTGTGGTGGAGGGTATAAAAAGTTCGGCCCGACCGAACCTAACGCTTTTCTTACTTGTTTTTGTCAAAAATCGGGCAAAAAATGTAAAACAAAATCTTTCTCTCTTAAAGGCAATTTGTTTATGTATTTAAGCTCACCAAACCATATGAAGATCGGTCAATTCGTCTTCGAGCTATCGCTGGCACCAATTTCAAAAATGTCATTTCAAGAAACACGCGTTTAAAGTTTCAATGCTACATACAAATCACAATAAATTATTCCATTTATTCCAATTTTGCTCCGATCGAATTGAACGTTTTTGCGGCATACTTTTTACTACCTGTACTTCAAAATAAGTCAATAATTTTTTTCGATTTTTTTGAAAGTGACATCTAGAGGTGACCCCTTAAACAAAAATGTTGAACTTTTGTGGAGCATTTCTAAAGTAAAACTACATTTGGACAAAATACTAGGAGATCCGCAGTATGGACTTGCCCCTGAAAAACTTGTACCGTCGGAATGGCAGCAGCGAATGCAAGTTGTTACAACAAATACCAAAGTGATTCGAGAGAACTTAAACACACGGTGTCATAGTGTTTTTCTCAGGAAGTATGGAATTGCCCCAGAGGAAACTTTTTCTGTCGTAAGTGCGACAGAGAATACAAGTTGCTACAATAATAAAAATAGGTAAAACAAGTAAAAAAGCATTAAGTTCGGCCGGGCCGAACTTTTCATACCCTCCACCATAAAATATTCATTCCTGTCTCCAATTTTAAGTGAGTACGTTAAAATGTCAGATAATGTACATAAAATGCTTCATTCGGGAGGTCCTTTTTTATGGTGCCTATATCTAACTGTTGACAATTTTTGGTGGGCTAGAAATTGGGAGGTACTGTTATATAGGGGTTATAATAAAACACGGGCCTATGTTGACAGTTTTTGATGGGAGCCTTTAATGTCAAATAGCTCCTAATTCGGTTAAAAAATTTAGCTAGAATCTTCAAAATATCGAAAATCGGTACATAACGTGGGAACTTCAAATGTCATTAACAGCTAGTTCGGAGGTATCTGGGCTAACGAAAATATGAACTTAAATGAACAAATTACAGAAAGTTCGTCCAAAAAATAAAGCTAAGGTACGGAAAATCGGGAGGTTTGTTTTGTGGCTATACAAAAACATGGACCTACGTTCGGTTAAACATTTTAAGTAAAATCCTCAAAGTACCGAAAATCGGGAAGTATCGTTATATTGGGGCTATGTTGAAAATTGTTGATGCTGATGTGTGGTGACCGCTACAACCTTCAAATGTCAAATTACAGTTAGTTCTGTTAAAAATTGTAGCTAAAATTGCCAAATTACTGAAAATTGGGAAGTACCGTTACATGGGAGCTACAGCCGAACATGGACCTATGTTGACAATTTTTGATGAAGAGGTGTTGTGACCACTAAGAACTTCAAATGTCAAATTACTGCTAGTTCGGTTTTATATTGTAGGTAAAATCATCAAATTACTGAAAATCGGAAGGTACCGTTATATGAGGGCCTTCTTGACAATTTTTGGTGGAGAGGTGTGGTGACCACTAAGAATTTCAAATGTCAAATGTTCAAATTACAGATAATTCGGTTAAAACTTATAGGTAAAATTCTCAAAATACCTAAAATCGGGCGGTAACGTTATATGGGGGCTATTCCAAAACATGGACCTATGTCCACTAGTTATAAATGTTTATTGACATTTAAGAACCCTAAATGTGAATTGATAGCTAAATCGGTCTGAAAATGCAGATAAAAACGTCAAAATACCGTAAATCGGGGAGTACCGTTATATGGGGGCTATACCAATGTATATGTATAAGTTTATTGATACTTAAGAACCCTAAATGTCAAATTATAGCTAAATCGGTCTGAAAATGTAGCTAAAACCGTCAAAAAACCGTAAATCGGGGGGTACCGTTATATGGGGGCTATACCAAAACGTGGACCTATGTCCACAACTTTTGTTATATCAGTTTATTGACATTTAAGAACCCTAAATGTCAAATTATAGCTACACCGGTCTGAAAATGCAGCTAAAAACGTCAAAATACCGTAAATCGGGGGCTACCGTTATATGGGGGCTATACCAAAACGTGGACCTATGTCCACAAATTTAGTTATATAAGTAAACTGACACTTAAGAACCCTAAATGTCAAATCATAGCCAAATCGGTCTGAAAATGTAGCTAAAAACGTCAAAATACCGTAAATCGGGGGGTACCATTATATGGGGGCTATACCAAAACGTGGACCGATATAGCCCATCATCGAACTTGACCTGCCTGCAAACAAAAGACGCATTTTCCTAGCTAAATCGGTCTGAAAATGTAGCTACAAACGTCAAAATACCGCAAATCGGGGGGTACCGTCATATGGGGGCTATACCAAAACGTGGACCTATGTCCACACGTTTTGTTAAATAAGTTTAATGACATTTAAGAACCCCAAATGTCAAAATATAGCTAAGTCGGTCCGAAAATGTAGCTAAAACCGTCAAAATACCGTAAATCGGGGGGTACCGTTATATGGGGGCTATACCAAAACGTGGACCTATGTCCACAACTTCTAATATATAAGTTTATTAACACTTAAGAACCCTAAATGTCAAATTATAGCTACACCGGTCTGAAAATGCAGCTAAAAACGTCAAAATACCGTAAATCGGGGCTACCGTTATATGGGGGCTATACCAAAACGTGGACCTATGTCCACAAATTTAGTTATATAAGTTAACTAACACTTAAGAACCCTAAATGTCAAATTATAGCTAAGTCGGTCTGAAAATGTAGCTAAAACCGTCAAAATACCGTAAATCGGGGGGTACCGTTATATGGGGGCTATACCAAAACGTGAACCTATGTCCACAACTTCTAATATATAAGTTTATTAACACTTAAGAACCCTAAATGTCAAATTATAGCTACATCGGTCTAATAATGTAGCTAAAAACGTCAAAATACCGTATATCGGGGGGTACCGTTATATGGGGGCTATACCAAAACGTGGACCTATGGCCACAACTTTTGTTATATAAGTTTATTGATACTTAAGAACCCTAAATGTCAAATTATAGCTAAATCGGTCTAAAAATGTAGCTAAAAACGTCAAAATACCGCAAATCGGGGGGTACCGTTATATGGGGGCTATACCAAAACGTGGACCTATGTATACAAGTTTTGTTATATATGTTTATTGACACTTAGGAGCCCTAAATGTCAAATTATAGCCAAATCGGTCTGAAAATGTAGCTAAAAACGTCAAAATACCGTAAATCGGGGGGTACCGTTATATGGGGGCTATACCAAAACGTGGACCGATATAGCCCATCATCGAACTTGACCTGCCTGCAAACAAAAGACGCATTTTCCCAAAATTTCAGCGTCCTATCTCCATTTTTGTGGATGCTAGAGTGATTACCACAGACGGACGGACGGACGGACGGACGGACGTGCTCAGATCGACTTAGAATTTTACCCTGATCAAGAATATATATACTTTATAGGGTCGCAAATGAGTATTTCAATGCGTTACAAACGGAAAAACAAACTTAATATACCCTCCATACTATGGTGGAGGGTATAAAAACTTTTTAAGTTAAACGGTTTTATGTTAAACATACATTGCAATGTTTAAGATAAATGTACTCAAAACCAAAAAATAATAAAATATATAGAGTCGTGGGAATTATAAACATATGCATAGACTAGACTAAAATAAAACCGTGGGGCACGTCAATTGTCTACAAATTATCGACTTAATGTGCGATAGAAGAATCGTTTAATTCGTCGTTAGGCAGTTGGCCCGCAGACGGTGAGGAAATTACTTACTATTTTCTTGCTCATGGAAATTCCAATAGTTATACACTCCATGTAAATAAAAGATATGTTTAAACTAGTTTGTCGTTGGGCATTCACACTGCTGGCTGGCGAGGAATCGTTTCACTGCTCGTAGTTTGTCTTTAATCGACAAAGTACTACTCGCTCACCACTATGAAACCCTAAAACTCGCTTATAATCGAGTTTGCTAGCTTGTTTCCACATTCTAGCCCTACTTATCACATGTCCATCGTTGTCGGTTGAACAACTGCCTAATTATAGTGTAACATTTCAAAACAAACATTTTAATCAACGATTGTAGACAATTGACGTGCCCCACGGTTTTATTTTAGTCTAGTCTATGCATATGTTTATAATTCCCACGACTGTATATATTTTATTATTTTTTGGTTTTTAGTACATTTATCTTAAACATTGCAATGTATGTTTAACATAAAACCGTTTAACTTAAAAAGTTTTTTTACCTATTTTTATTTTCTAGTTTTTAGTTTTTATTTCGCATTCTGTTTAATTCATTTAGTGCTTCATTATTGCAAGGTTTCTTGCCCGTTAGTTTACTGCAGTCCAACTCCTCTATGCGTAGTCCCTGCAAAGATCTTACTCTACTAAGAGCCACGTAGGCTTGACCTTCTTCAAACAGTTTCGCACCTAAGTATAAGACTGCGTGATCCACAGTGCTGGCCTGCATTTTATGTATTGTAGAAGCCCATGATAGTATTAAAGGCAACACACATCTGTGTGTATCGCTCCCGTGGTTTTGTTAACCTGGCTTCATAATCTTCAGGCGTTTCTGACGCTATCATCTGTGTGTATCGCTCACGTTGCTTTGTTAACCTAGCTTCATATTCTTCAGTCGTTTCTGACGCCGTCATTTGTGTATTTCGCTGACGTTGCTTTTTTAACCTGGCCTCATATTGCTCAGGTGTTTTTGACGCTAATTGTTCCCGTCGTTTCTGTAATCGACTATTTATATCACCTTCACTTTCTTTAGCTCGTTTTGCTTTATACTTTTCTTTCGCTTTTTGAAGCCTTCGTTTACGTTGTGTTGCAGTTTCTGTTTTATTTGTGTTTGTATTTTTTATATTTTTTTAGCATTTTGTTCCCACGAGTAATGGACATTTAAACGGTCGACCCCCCCCAGAGGTCCAATAAAGGGGCAAGGCTATGTACAACAAGATGCGCCTGAGTCTTGAGGGGAAAACGCTAACGACATATCATTTTTATCCACCCTAATGCCATACAGTTCTTGGCGCGTTTTAACCTTTCACCTTAACTTGGGTGGTGTACCGCTAACGACGTATCATTTTTAGCCACCCTAAAGCCACACAGTCCTCAACACGATAAAAAATCTTGACTTGGGTGGTGGATTCAGGCTGGATTAATAAGATGCCTAAATTACAGATTCAATTTCTAAATTTAAATCTTAATTATACGCCATTTAGTGGCTGCGCCCATCTTAAATATTGAGGTTGTATAGTGCACTGTATTCTTCTTGTCATTTTGATACCCATATTGGTGGGATTGATAAAAAATTGTTATCAGCCATTTGGTATCGGCGGCCATCTTAGATTTCAATTTTGCATAGTAAATTGTATTCTACTTGTAGAGACCTTTCATTTGATACCCATGTTGATGGGATTGATAAAACCTAAGTTATCCGCCATTTTGTAGAGGCCGCCATCTTGGATTTTAATTTTATATAGTACATTGTATTCTACTGGTTGAGCACTTTCATTTGATACCCATATTGATGTGATTGATAAAACCTACGTTATCCGCCATTTTGTAGCGGCCGCCATCTTGGATTTTAATTTTTATAGTATATTGTATTCTGCTTGTTGAGCCCTTTCATTTGATACCCATATTGATGGGATTGATAAAACCTACGTTATCCGCCATTTTGTAGCGGCCGCCATCTTGGATTACAATTTTTTATAGTATGTTGTATTCTGCTTGTTGAGCCCTTTCATTTGATGCCCATATTGATGGGATTGATAAAACCTACGTTATCCGCCATTTTGTAGCGGCCGCCATCTTGGATTTCAATTTTTATAGTATATTGTATTCTGCTTGTTGAGCCCTTTCATTTGATACCCATATTGATGGAATTGATAAAACCTACGTTATCCGCCATTTTGTAGCGGCCGCCATCTTGGATTTCAATTTTTTGTAGTATATTGGATTCTGCTTGTTGAGCCCTTTCATTTGATACCCATATTGATGGGATTGATAAAACCTACGTTATCCGCCATTTTGTAGCGGCGGCCATCTTGAATTTATAATGTTAATAAATAAACATAATTGTATTGTCACCAAAATCCAAAGTGTATACAAAATTTCAGATTAATCGGTTGACAGGAAGAGGGTGAAATTTGAATTACTAAATTTGACCCAAGAATAAATAATAAATAAAACAAACGGGGTGAGCTAAATAAAACCATTTAAAAATCAAAGCGATTCGAGAGCAGATCCTAAACTGAACTTTTCCGAAATTTTCTGTGAGAGGTACCCGAAGGAGTGGACCGATTGAGTCAGTATTAGAACTTCATCTATGTCTGGTAGAAATTTCACGATGTGCAATGTATGGACCAAATCGGTTACTCCCTACAAGAGTTATCGTGCGCACAAATTTTCCGAACATTTTCCAACTTTTGTGGGGGTGGTACCGGAAGGAGTGGACCGATATAACCCATCTCAAACTAAGTATGGCCAAAATATTACTAAGGCAAAATTTTGGACCCAATCGGTTGATGCGTTCGAAAGTAATCGTGCGCCCCAGCCAGACGGACAGACAGACAGACGGACATGGCTAAATCAACTCCAAACTGTCTGAAATGGATTTCCTTCAAACATACTTGGGGTCTAAAACCATTATTTCGATGAGGCGCAAAGTGCCCGTATAAAAGTGTTGTTATCGCCACTTTCAAAATCCCCAAGTCGCGCTTAAGATTGGGCAACTCTCTATTGTCTTTATTATTTAATGTTTACTGTACTGGAAAATATTTACTTAAATGTCAATCTGTTTTATCGAAAATTAGTTTTTTTGTCAAGAAGCGTCATTACTAGCGCCATTTCTGTTTTAAAAAAGTAAAGGATTAGGTCATCATCCGAGGAGAAGAATTATATTTAATATTTCTAGCGATTTTCACACTAAAAAGTATGTAGATTATTTATAAATGTGTTGCATGTTCTAATGTTATTAATGTTGCAGGAATTTTAATATAAGCACAATTTGTTAAATAAAGCGTAATTTCTATACATTGAGTGCTTTATTCAAAATCCAGTGAAGATTTGCTAGCTTGGCCGATTTGCCCGATTACATTTTTAAAATTCTTTTTATTACTTGGATCAACAAGAACCTGCCATTCGCAGTAAGTAAAAATGAACCCAAACGATCAACCGAACGATCAATCAAACGATCAACCAACCGATCAAACTTGTGGATTATGCCACAACCCCCCTGACGATAACATAACAAACTGTTCTAATTGCAACAGATTGTTCCACAACTCTTGTGTTCGCATACCAGTTGAAACGAACTTCATTTGCCCATATTGCTGCACAAATCAAAGTGATTGTACCAACAATGAATTAAACCAAAACCTCAATCCACCACGTCAAATACTCTCAGCCAAAGTAAAACTTCAACTCCAGCGTCTAGAGGAGGAACGTGAACTAAAACGAAAACAACTTGCGGCTGAAGCGGCGCTTAATCAGCAGTATCTTAAACGGAAATATGAGATTTTGGAACAACAAACAAACATGATGTCGTCTGCGTCTACCCAAGAATCTATTGCTTCTATCGACGATCAGGAAGAAGTTCAAGAAAATATTTCTAACCATGCCACATTCATGAGCTACTCATTCCCTGAAATTCAGGATGATATTGGTACTGGAAATCCATTTGTTCATTCTGTAAGTGGTAATGATCCACAACCTTCGACTATCGAAAATAATAACACATACCAGCAGGACATAATCCTGCCTGAGGAAACAGTTTATTTCAATGTGCCACCTTTATCAGCAGTCAATTCACATGTAATTGAAATGGAAAGCTTAAATAATACGTACCATACTGCAAACATCGCATGCTCTACAGAAAATGCTAACAACACCGCAAATATTTTTGGCCTCTTTCCTTTAGCAACCAGTGACGTACACCATACCAACTTGCCTACCATGGAGTCTATGTCAACAGAACGAAATCGCGAACATCAGCAAACAATTCGATTTAATATATGTGATGAAAGCAGCGGCATAACAAATTTGAATGTTCCAACTGTTTCAAAGCCAGACCCAACAAACACTGCAGGCCAACTGCCAATAGCAAGCTCTATTCCACAAACTCGGGCAAATGAACAAATAACGCTCAATCTCCCAACCAATAACCCTAGATCACGTTTCAGCAACCCTTTGACGTCAACTTTGAATTATCCTCCAACAAGACCGTCAATGTTTGACCTTCACAGCCTTGATAGTTCGCATAACTTGTCACAAAGCCAAATAAACTCTCGGCAATCAGTCCCAAAAGAACTTCCAATATTTTCTGGCCAACCTGAAGAGTGGCCACTGTTTTCATCCACATTCCACTGGTCCACTCAAGCTTGCGGTTTCACGGATGCAGAAAATCTGATTCGTCTTCAAAGATCTCTTAAGGGAAATGCTCTACAAAGTGTGCAGCAAATGTTAATTCACCCTTCTAATGTCTCATCTGTTATGGAGATTCTAAAAGTTCTCTACGGACAACCTGAGAAAATAATAAACTCGATAAAAACTCGTATAAAGGCAACATCAAAAGTCAATGAAAACAATCTTAACTCACTCACCACCTTCGCTGTCAACGTGCGCAGTTTAGTTTCAACAATAATTGCCAGTAATTTAACTGATGAAATAAATAACACTTCACTTCTCCATGACTTGTTGTTAAAATTACCAGCTTCGTATCAAATGCAGTGGGCTACTCAAAAATTGCTGTTAATAAAAGCAAACAAAAATCCAAATCTGTCCGAATTTGACAGATGGATGTTTAACATTGGTGTAACTGCTAGTAGTATAACAGTTGATCACCCCACTGGTAACAACAACAGCACTGTTGAGAACAGAAGTCATAACCAAACATATAACAACAAAGCTTTTGTCCACTCTCACGGAGAGGGACGTAAATGCATTATTTGTAACAACAACTGCAAATCAGTTGATTGCTGTGAACAATACTTGAAACTAGATCGTGGAGACAAGTGGAGACTTGTGAGAGAACGCATGCTCTGCAAGTACTGCCTTCATAAACATAAAGGAGAATGCAAAAGGAGAGTAAAGTGTACTCTATCGGGTTGTGAATATTATCATCATCCGTCTTTGCATAATTTTTCTGAAACAATAAAAGAACGTGAAAAAGAAATGTCAAACAAAACATGTGAAAACAATAATAGTGAAAATAATAATTGTGAGCAAATTGTAAATTCCCACAGTGAGATAAACAACAAAATATTATTTAAAATAATACCAATAAAAATATTTGGACAAGATAAATATGTCGACACATTTGCCCTCATTGATGAAGGTTCATCTGTTAGCCTGATGGATGAATCGTTGATGAATGATCTGGATATACGGGGAGTGCCAAATCCTCTGTGCTTAAGATGGACAGGTGGTGTAGAAAGAACCGAAAATTGTTCTGTAAAGCTGACAATTGAAATTGCTGGCCTGAATATGAAAAGAACGAGTATGGAAGTGTGTACAGTAAACACCCTGGATTTGCCCACACAATCTTTGGACTACAAACAATTATCCGATAGTTATGAACATCTGCGAAATCTCCCTATAATTAGTTACAAAGATGCGGTACCCAAGGTTTTAATCGGTCTTAATTATTCCAATTTGTGCACCCCAAGTAAGATACACGAAGGAGCCCTGAATGAACCAGTAGCCGCTTGCACAAAACTGGGTTGGATTATCTATGGAGCTGTCGTTGATAACAATAAGTCAAGTAAGTCGATTCATTTTCATATTTGCGATTGTTCTCAGCGTGTAGATGAATTGGATGGATTAGTAAGGTCATTTTACTCTGTGGAAAGCATAGGCATTAGTGTTAAGGATCCCGTCATCGCTGAGAACGACAATCGTGCATTTATGTTGTTGAACAAATACACCAGGAAGCTAGAAAGTGGTCATTACGAGGTACCTTTATTGTGGAAGTTTGATGTGTTTGAGATGCCAAATAGCTATCATATGTGTTTGAGACGCTTAGTATGCCTTGAGCGCAAGCTGAACAGAAACCCTGAGCTGCATACTGTCTTCAAAAATAAAATTGAACAATATTTATTAAAGGGTTATATCCAAAAAGTAGATGGAGCAAATGTTGATCAGCCCGATGGAAAGATATGGTATCTTCCAATTTTCCCGGTATTCAATAAAAACAAACCAGGTAAATCCCGATTAGTTTGGGATGCGGCAGCTAAAGTTGATGGGTTGTCTCTCAATACATTTTTGTTGAAAGGACCAGATATGCTGTCATCTTTATCAACTATTCTTTTGTCTTTTCGTGAGAAGGCTGTAGCAATTTGTGGCGACATAGAAGAAATGTTTCATCAGGTGCTAATTCGGCCCGAAGATCGAGATTGTCAGAGGTTTCTTTGGCGGGATTGTGATCAGAGCCGTAACCCTGATATCTACATCATGAACGTTATGATCTTCGGAGCCACTTGCGCACCAACCCTATCTCAATACATAAAAAATCTAAATGCAACGTTGTTTGAAAATGAATTTCCACTTGCCACAAAATGTATAAAAGAGAATCATTACGTTGATGATCTACTTGCTTCGGTAGATACACCAGAGGAAGCAATTTCTCTCATAAAAGATGTAACATATATACATAAACAAGCTGGGTTCAATATTCGAAATTGGCTATCGAATAACCAAAAGGTTTTAGAGTCCTTACCTTCCCCAGACCATAATTCGACCAAATGTTTAAACTTGGAGGAACAGTATAAAACTGAAAAGGTACTGGGTATTTTTTGGGAACATGAACGGGACTTAATAACTTTTAAGATTTCTGGTTGGTTACAAGACAGCGATGTTTTTTCCTGCGGCAAAATACCTACGAAACGTGAAATGCTTAGAGTCGTTATGTCGATTTATGATCCATTGGGACTAATTGGGTATGTTATCATGTATGTGAAAATATTACTGCAGGAAACATGGAGAACAAAGATTGGATGGGATGAGAAAATTCCACAAGAGATACTTGTTAAATGGACACAGTGGGTCAGTATATTGCCGGATCTGAAGAAAATTGAAATACCCCGATGCTATTTGCAGTACTTTCCAACTTACAATGGAGTAGATGTGCAGTTGCACACTTTCGTGGACGCAAGCAGAGAAGGTTATGCTGCTATATGCTACTTTAGAATGAAGAAAGAAGACAATATAGTCGTTTCGCTTATAGGCTCAAAAACCAAAGTAGCGCCACTTAAAATAACATCAGTGCCAAGATTGGAACTTATGGCGGCGCTAATTGGAGCTCGATTTGCTTCGTATATATTGAAAAATCATAAAATCAGAATAAATAAGGAATTTTATTGGTCAGATTCAAAAACGGTTCTGAGTTGGATTAATTCAGACCATAGAAAATACCATCAGTTTGTGGGATTTCGAGTCACTGAAATTTTAGAGCTATCATCAATTTCAGATTGGCACTACGTTCCAAGTAAAATTAACGTTGCAGACGATGCTACTCGATGGAAAAAGGTGCCGAAGATAGATCCAACAGACAGATGGTTCAATGGTCCGACCTTTTTACGCCAGCAAGAATGCCACTGGCCTAATTTCCGAGATATTCCGGATTCGACAGAAGAGGAAATGGTCCACCATATTTTAAATATTAACAAACAGGAACCTGTTCTTGATGTTTCAAGATTTTCTAAGTGGAACCGATTGCTAAGAACATCAGCGTATTTATTGCGATTTATTGAAAACTGTAAACAATCTAAAAAGGAACGTGGCGAGTTTACTAAAGATGAAATAACAAAAGCAGAAAATCTTTTATATACTCAGTCTCAGCAAAAATATTTCTCCTCTGAAATTGTTAGCCTGCAAATGAAGGGATACATTCCTAAAACAAGCGATCTATATAGAAAGTCCCCATATTTAGATAACGGCATACTGAGAGTAAATAGCCGAATAGACAACGTTAATATAAGGGAAGCACCAATACGGCCAATTATACTAGCAAAGGAGTGTCATATAACAAAGCTTATCCTACTTCATTTCCATGTAAAATACAAACATATGTATCACGAAACAGCCATAAACGAGATCAGGCAAATATACTCAATTGCAAGGTTGAGAGCAGTCTTTAGAACAGTAGTAAAAAATTGTCAAATGTGTAAAATTAATAAGGCTGTACCGCAATATCCCCAAATGGCAAAACTACCCAGAGCTCGTTTGGCATCATTTGAGTTGCCCTTTACTTACACCGGCTTGGACTTTTTTGGACCCATTCTGGTCAGTGTTAATCGGCATAAGGAGAAACGCTATGGCTGTTTGTTTACTTGCCTGACGATTCGTGCTGTGCACATAGAGATAGCTCATACTCTAACCACTAGTTCCTGCATTCTGGCTATTCGCAATTTCATATCGCGTCGGGGTATACCAAGAGAGTTTTTTTCCGACAATGGGACGAACTTCGTCGGGGCTGAGAGGGAGCTTCGTGAAGCATTGGTCGAAGTAAACAAGGATGAACTTATTAGAACTTTTACGACCTCTACATGTAAATGGAACTTTAACCCCCCAGCATCTCCGCACATGGGCGGATCCTGGGAGCGTCTCGTAAGGTCAGTAAAAGTTACACTATATAAAATCATGCCAATGAGGTCTCCAACGGATGAAATTCTTCGGAACATGCTGGTTGAGGTTGAAAATATAATAAATTCTCGGCCCCTTGCGTATGTTCCAGTAGATGATGAAACTCAAGAAGCAATTACTCCTAATCATTTTCTTCTTGGGACGTCAAGCGGAATGAAGCCAATGAGTTTGTGCAAAGACGATGGGGTAATTTTACGACAAAATTGGTTGGTATCACAACAATATGCAAATCTGTTTTGGAAGAAATGGGTTCTTGAGTATCTTCCTACTTTAACATGTCGCTCAAAGTGGCATGAACGTCCAAAGCCATTACGTCAGGGGGATTTGGTAATCGTTGTTGATCCTTCTTTTCCTCGAAACGTTTGGGTGCGAGGCAGGGTTCTTGAAACTCGGACCGCAAAAGATGGACAAGTTCGGAGTGCAAAGATTTTAACCAAGAATGGGATTATGGAGAGGCCAGCAGCGAAGTTGGCGCTTTTGGATGTGTCTTCCATGAAAGAGTATAACTATGAGGAAACCTCTAGCCATACTGCCGGGGGAATGTTATCGCCACTTTCAAAATCCCCAAGTCGCGCTTAAGATTGGGCAACTCTCTATTGTCTTTATTATTTAATGTTTACTGTACTGGAAAATATTTACTTAAATGTCAATCTGTTTTATCGAAAATTAGTTTTTTTGTCAAGAAGCGTCATTACTAGCGCCATTTCTGTTTTAAAAAAGTAAAGGATTAGGTCATCATCCGAGGAGAAGAATTATATTTAATATTTCTAGCGATTTTCACACTAAAAAGTATGTAGATTATTTATAAATGTGTTGCATGTTCTAATGTTATTAATGTTGCAGGAATTTTAATATAAGCACAATTTGTTAAATAAAGCGTAATTTCTATACATTGAGTGCTTTATTCAAAATCCAGTGAAGATTTGCTAGCTTGGCCGATTTGCCCGATTACAAGTGTATATAGCCTTGTTAGCGTAAATGCTGAAGGTATACAAATGAGTTTCCTATTATTTATTAAGGTTTTAAGCTCTTCCGTCAACAGCTAAGTTAAGAATATCATTTCTTTTAAACATACAACAAATTGGAAAGAAACGGTTTGGGAAATTCGTACTGTGTACAAAAAGTACTAAATGGTACTTTAAAATTTTGTACAATTTGGATATGGGTGAACGGATAGAGCTGGAAACCTGAAAATTGGAATAATAATTACTGTTGAAGTTTAGGATTGATATATGGAGGTGGTTTTGGAATTCGGACTTATGTGTACGAAAACTGCTGAATGGTACTAAATATGGTACAATTTGGATTTGGATGAGTGGATTGAGGTGGAATCCTGAAATTTGGAATCCAGCGTCCTATCTCCATTTTTGTGGATGCTAGAGTGATTACCACAGACGGACGGACGGACGGACGGACGGACGTGCTCAGATCGACTTAGAATTTTACCCTGATCAAGAATATATATACTTTATAGGGTCGCAAATGAGTATTTCAATGCGTTACAAACGGAAAAACAAACTTAATATACCCTCCATACTATGGTGGAGGGTATAAAAACTTTTTAAGTTAAACGGTTTTATGTTAAACATACATTGCAATGTTTAAGATAAATGTACTCAAAACCAAAAAATAATAAAATATATAGAGTCGTGGGAATTATAAACATATGCATAGACTAGACTAAAATAAAACCGTGGGGCACGTCAATTGTCTACAAATTATCGACTTAATGTGCGATAGAAGAATCGTTTAATTCGTCGTTAGGCAGTTGGCCCGCAGACGGTGAGGAAATTACTTACTATTTTCTTGCTCATGGAAATTCCAATAGTTATACACTCCATGTAAATAAAAGATATGTTTAAACTAGTTTGTCGTTGGGCATTCACACTGCTGGCTGGCGAGGAATCGTTTCACTGCTCGTAGTTTGTCTTTAATCGACAAAGTACTACTCGCTCACCACTATGAAACCCTAAAACTCGCTTATAATCGAGTTTGCTAGCTTGTTTCCACATTCTAGCCCTACTTATCACATGTCCATCGTTGTCGGTTGAACAACTGCCTAATTATAGTGTAACATTACAAAACAAACATTTTAATCAACGATTGTAGACAATTGACGTGCCCCACGGTTTTATTTTAGTCTAGTCTATGCATATGTTTATAATTCCCACGACTGTATATATTTTATTATTTTTTGGTTTTTAGTACATTTATCTTAAACATTGCAATGTATGTTTAACATAAAACCGTTTAACTTAAAAAGTTTTTTTACCTATTTTTATTTTCTAGTTTTTAGTTTTTATTTCGCATTCTGTTTAATTCATTTAGTGCTTCATTATTGCAAGGTTTCTTGCCCGTTAGTTTACTGCAGTCCAACTCCTCTATGCGTAGTCCCTGCAAAGATCTTACTCTACTAAGAGCCACGTAGGCTTGACCTTCTTCAAACAGTTTCGCACCTAAGTATAAGACTGCGTGATCCACAGTGCTGGCCTGCATTTTATGTATTGTAGAAGCCCATGATAGTATTAAAGGCAACACACATCTGTGTGTATCGCTCCCGTGGTTTTGTTAACCTGGCTTCATAATCTTCAGGCGTTTCTGACGCTATCATCTGTGTGTATCGCTCACGTTGCTTTGTTAACCTAGCTTCATATTCTTCAGTCGTTTCTGACGCCGTCATTTGTGTATTTCGCTGACGTTGCTTTTTTAACCTGGCCTCATATTGCTCAGGTGTTTTTGACGCTAATTGTTCCCGTCGTTTCTGTAATCGACTATTTATATCACCTTCACTTTCTTTAGCTCGTTTTGCTTTATACTTTTCTTTCGCTTTTTGAAGCCTTCGTTTACGTTGTGTTGCAGTTTCTGTTTTATTTGTGTTTGTATTTTTTATATTTTTTTAGCATTTTGTTCCCACGAGTAATGGACATTTAAACGGTCGACCCCCCCCAGAGGTCCAATAAAGGGGCAAGGCTATGTACAACAAGATGCGCCTGAGTCTTGAGGGGAAAACGCTAACGACATATCATTTTTATCCACCCTAATGCCATACAGTTCTTGGCGCGTTTTAACCTTTCACCTTAACTTGGGTGGTGTACCGCTAACGACGTATCATTTTTAGCCACCCTAAAGCCACACAGTCCTCAACACGATAAAAAATCTTGACTTGGGTGGTGGATTCAGGCTGGATTAATAAGATGCCTAAATTACAGATTCAATTTCTAAATTTAAATCTTAATTATACGCCATTTAGTGGCTGCGCCCATCTTAAATATTGAGGTTGTATAGTGCACTGTATTCTTCTTGTCATTTTGATACCCATATTGGTGGGATTGATAAAAAATTGTTATCAGCCATTTGGTATCGGCGGCCATCTTAGATTTCAATTTTGCATAGTAAATTGTATTCTACTTGTAGAGACCTTTCATTTGATACCCATGTTGATGGGATTGATAAAACCTAAGTTATCCGCCATTTTGTAGAGGCCGCCATCTTGGATTTTAATTTTATATAGTACATTGTATTCTACTGGTTGAGCACTTTCATTTGATACCCATATTGATGTGATTGATAAAACCTACGTTATCCGCCATTTTGTAGCGGCCGCCATCTTGGATTTTAATTTTTATAGTATATTGTATTCTGCTTGTTGAGCCCTTTCATTTGATACCCATATTGATGGGATTGATAAAACCTACGTTATCCGCCATTTTGTAGCGGCCGCCATCTTGGATTACAATTTTTTATAGTATGTTGTATTCTGCTTGTTGAGCCCTTTCATTTGATGCCCATATTGATGGGATTGATAAAACCTACGTTATCCGCCATTTTGTAGCGGCCGCCATCTTGGATTTCAATTTTTATAGTATATTGTATTCTGCTTGTTGAGCCCTTTCATTTGATACCCATATTGATGGAATTGATAAAACCTACGTTATCCGCCATTTTGTAGCGGCCGCCATCTTGGATTTCAATTTTTTGTAGTATATTGGATTCTGCTTGTTGAGCCCTTTCATTTGATACCCATATTGATGGGATTGATAAAACCTACGTTATCCGCCATTTTGTAGCGGCGGCCATCTTGAATTTATAATGTTAATAAATAAACATAATTGTATTGTCACCAAAATCCAAAGTGTATACAAAATTTCAGATTAATCGGTTGACAGGAAGAGGGTGAAATTTGAATTACTAAATTTGACCCAAGAATAAATAATAAATAAAACAAACGGGGTGAGCTAAATAAAACCATTTAAAAATCAAAGCGATTCGAGAGCAGATCCTAAACTGAACTTTTCCGAAATTTTCTGTGAGAGGTACCCGAAGGAGTGGACCGATTGAGTCAGTATTAGAACTTCATCTATGTCTGGTAGAAATTTCACGATGTGCAATGTATGGACCAAATCGGTTACTCCCTACAAGAGTTATCGTGCGCACAAATTTTCCGAACATTTTCCAACTTTTGTGGGGGTGGTACCGGAAGGAGTGGACCGATATAACCCATCTCAAACTAAGTATGGCCAAAATATTACTAAGGCAAAATTTTGGACCCAATCGGTTGATGCGTTCGAAAGTAATCGTGCGCCCCAGCCAGACGGACAGACAGACAGACGGACATGGCTAAATCAACTCCAAACTGTCTGAAATGGATTTCCTTCAAACATACTTGGGGTCTAAAACCATTATTTCGATGAGGCGCAAAGTGCCCGTATAAAAGTGTATATAGCCTTGTTAGCGTAAATGCTGAAGGTATACAAATGAGTTTCCTATTATTTATTAAGGTTTTAAGCTCTTCCGTCAACAGCTAAGTTAAGAATATCATTTCTTTTAAACATACAACAAATTGGAAAGAAACGGTTTGGGAAATTCGTACTGTGTACAAAAAGTACTAAATGGTACTTTAAAATTTTGTACAATTTGGATATGGGTGAACGGATAGAGCTGGAAACCTGAAAATTGGAATAATAATTACTGTTGAAGTTTAGGATTGATATATGGAGGTGGTTTTGGAATTCGGACTTATGTGTACGAAAACTGCTGAATGGTACTAAATATGGTACAATTTGGATTTGGATGAGTGGATTGAGGTGGAATCCTGAAATTTGAAATAATGATTACTGTTGGAGTATAGGATTGAGGTAGTTTTGGTAATTCGTACTTATGTGTACAAAAAACACTAAACGGTATAAAATTTGGTACAATTTCGATTTTGGAGAAAGGATAGAATTAGAATCCTCACTACTGTTACTGTTGGAGTGGAATGAGATATGGAGATAGTTTTGGAAATTCGTAAATTTGGTATTATTTGGATTTGATTGAACGGGTAGGGATTGAATTCTGAAATTTGGAAATAGGATTGAGGTAGTTTTGGAAATTCGTACTTATTGCGTACGAAAAGTACTAAATATCATTAAATTTGGTACAATTTTGGTTACTATTGGAGTGTAGGATTGAGATATGGAGACAGCTTTGGAAATCCGGACTTAAGTGTGCGAAAAGTACTAAATGGCACTAAATTTTGTACAATTTGATTTGAGTAAACGGAGAGAGCTGGAATCCTTAAATTTGGAATTAAGATTACTGTTGAAGTGTAGGATTGAGATATGGGGGTGGTTTGGGAAATTCGTACTTATGTGTACGAAAACTACTAAATGGTACTAAATTTGGTACAATATTGATTTTGGAGAACAGATGGAGTTGGTATTCTCACATTTGGAATTAAGATTACTGTTGGAGTGTAGAATTGGGATATGAGGTATTTTTGGAAGTTCGTACTTAAAAGGTACTAACTTTGGATTTGATTGAACCGATAGAGAAGGAATTAATACGATTGCTGTTGAAGTATAAGGTTGAGGTAGTTTTGGAAATTGGTACTTATTGCATACAAAAGTACTAAGTTTAGTAGAATTTGGTTTTGGGTGAACGCATAGATGTATGATCCTGATATTTGGAATTAAGATTACAATTGGAGTATAGTATTAAAATAGTTTTGTGAATTTGTACGAAAGTAAATTTGGTACCATTTGGATATGGATAAACGGATAGAGGTGGAATACTGTTGGAGTAAAGGATTTAGGTAGTTTTTTAAATTCGTGCTTATATGTACAAAAAGTACAAAAGGGTACTAAATGTGATACACTTTGGATTTGGTGAATGCAACGAGCTAAAATCCTGAAATATTGAATTATGATTCCTGTTGGAGTGGAGGACTGATATAGTTATTGCAATTCGAACTTTCGTACGAAAAGTATTAAATGGTACTAAATTTGGTATATGAAAAGAGGTGGAATTCGAAAATTTGGTATTATAGTTGCTGTTGGTGTGTTTGGTTGAAATATGGATGTGGTTGTGGATATATGTACGTACCATAGGTGTACGAAAATTACTAAATGGCAAAGAATTTGGTTCAAATTTTTATTGTATTGGGATGTAATTTTTAACTTATACCTGTTATAAGTACTAAATTTGGTACCGTTTTGGTTTACATAAAGGGAATTTCGCACTTTTGTATTAGGGTCTATGTTAGATAAGAAGTTTTTGAAATTAATACAAATTCTGAAATTAGGTATGGAGGTCGCTGAGAGCTGAGATATTGAGGTGGTGTTGGAAAAGTATAAAATGGTACTAAATTTAGTGTTGGGTGTAGCAATGAAGCTGTAATTATATAACTAAAGTGCGAAAAGTAAATGTAAAGTGCAATAAAATTGGTGTTGGCCTAAGAAATAGAAGTTGAATCCTGATTTATTATTTATTTGTCTGGTTCACTGTTAGAGGTGGTAGTACAATAAGTATACTAGAAGTAATAGATAATACTAAATATTGAAGCACTGGTTTTGAGTGAAGCGATAAATGAAATTTGTTATGAGGATCACTGTTTAGATTAGACGCGGATCAGAATGTTTATGAAAATCCGCCTTAAAAATTTATGAAATGTTTCTCAATATACATAATACTATAGGTTTTAAAAATTGTGCTGAATAGTGTATAGTCGAAATCGCTTATAACGTCGTCGTTTATAACGTCATATCGCTTATAACGACGAAATCCAAAAGTCCCGAATTTCTGTCCTTTATATTCCACACAAATAAATATCGGTTATAACGTCATCGCTTATAGCGTCATATCGGTTGTAACGTCGGATTTTTGTGAAATATTTAAATTTTGCTATCGGTTATAACGTCGAACCATACGAAGAAGTAACATTTTTCTCAATATTTGTATGTATTTTTGTTTGCACAACATCTTCGAAGATGGGGTTAGACAACTAAATTACGACTGTCGTGTTGGTGTTCTCAAGCCAATTACGCTTGACTTTTTACTAAGGAGTAATAAAATCATTAAATCGCAATACCGGGATCGACAGATATCCACTATCCATGCAAGAATAGAAGAGGATGAAAGTACGAAAATAAATGTGTTGGATGCAGTGTTATTGTTAGATAAACCCTTGAAAAATTTAGCGTCTTCTGTCATTACTAATTGTTTTCAGTATGCAGGATTAATGGTCCTTTGAACGAGTCTGAATGCATTTGTCTCCATTCTCATTTCCCCCAACACGTAGAAGATATTGATATGACCACATAATATTGGAAGTTTTAGATGAAGGCAATTCTAGCGAAGAAATTGAGGATATTACAGAACCAGAATTTCAATTACCGCCTGTGTCAGAGGCAAGCTTAGCAGTAGAAATTGTTTAAAAATGTATTTACTCAGAAGATGTTACAACAAAGAATATGTTTTGGAACCCCTTTAATACTAAGATTTGAGTTAAATTTAAACTTTTGAATTCCAAAAAAGCAAAAACTAAAATAACAGGCTATTTTAAATAAATCCTATATTAACGTTATATGTCTGCTGAAGAATGAATTTAATGTCCTTATTTGTTATTATTTTGTTTTTAAGTCTTTTATACGTATTTATGGATATAGAATGAAAAAGTACAATAATTTAATTGAATTTATATATTTACTTAATAAAACAACGTATTTATACCCAAAAGTCACTTTACATAATATAATTTGACCTCTTTTATTAATATCGTTTATAACGATTATCGCTTATAGAGTCCGAATTTGGTCGGTCCCTTAACCGACGTTATAAGCGATTTCGACTGTACTATTACTTTCATGATAACTCGAAGGCGGTTTCTAAATAATGCACTGATATCAAAAAGTTAAACGCAAAGCAAAGATAACTCAAATTTCTACCTTTCCAATCCAAAAATTTATATTTAATCTCAGGAAAGTGAATGCAAATCGACGGGTTCCACCCTCTCCCATCCACCCCATCTACAGGTCCAAAAAATAAAGAAAATCCCACCGCCAAACGCTCCATGTCACCATCAATACCATGGAATTTCAAAAGTTTCTAAGACATTTGATGTGAAGAATAGGGTTGTGACTTTTTTGCAACCTCATATCCCTGTATCATAGCGCGATGAGTTTTGCCATAAGATTACATAAAATCATAATTATAAGGTGATACGGTGAAAAAACCTCACGCACAAAATGATTTTAAAATTTGAATTTATCAAAATTATGGACAATTTTTTGAAGTCACTGTAAGCAGATATACAAAATGAAAATAAACTTTAGAGTCACATGAGATAATTAAACTGACATAACATTTATTTCTCACTAATTTTCTTCAATTCTGAGAATCGTAAAAATGTCGTAAACGCTTTTAATTAAAAATATAATTTTTTAACAAAAAATAAAAAATTTAAAATTTTTTCCATGTGGTTTGTGCATGACCTTTTTCAATATTTGAATGAAATTTCGAATTTCAAATCAGACCCCTACACTTCAAAAGCGGGCTACATTTTAAATTACAGTCCATGCTATATTTGAAAATTGTATTCACATTTTCCAACCAAATTTTGTGATATCAAATCGTGGATAACTTTTATTCAAAACCTGTTATTTTATTTTAGGCCTTTTTATTCTCAGAATGTAAAAACCTTCTTGTAAAAAATTAGCCGCATAGATCTACCTTTTCAAATGAACTTACTGCTTTTTGATTTCAGTACATTATTTAGAATCCGAATTGGTGTTAACATAAAAACAATAGTTCACTATTCAGTACAATTTTTAAAATCCAGGATCTTAGCTCAAATTGTACAGTTTTAGCCCTACTTGTTACATGTAGAAACCTTTTATAAATTTAAAGGCGGATTTTAATAAACATTCTGATCCAATCTACACAGCGATCCTCATAACAAATTTCATTTATCGATTCACTCAATACCAGTGCTTCAATATTTAGTATTATTTAATACTTCTAGTACACTTATTGTACGACCACCTCTAACAATAAACCTGACAAATAAATAATAAATCGGAATTCCACTTCTATTCCTAAGCCCAATACCAAATTTATTGCAATTTTGTACTTTTCACACACTAAATATGTATATAATTCCAGCTTCATTGCTACACCCAACGTCAAATTTAATATCATTTGGTACATTTCGTATTCTCAATAAATCAGCCAGCCCTCAGCCTAATTTCAGAATTTGTATGCAGTTAAAAAATCCTTATTTAAACACCAACACAACAATTCGAAATTCCGCGCATATCCTTTCATGCAACTCCAAACTGGTACCAAATTTAGTACTTGTAATATGTATAATTTTCAAAAATTATTTCCTTATATCCAAAACTATATCCCAATCGCGATTTAGTATTTTTCGTATACATAAGTACGAAATTCCAAAACATCCTCTCTATCTTCACTCTAAACGCCAACTTCTGTACTAATACCGAATTTCACAATTTCAGCTGTACCCCTTTAAATAATAATAATTTGAACCAAATTCTGTGCCATATAGTAATTTTCGTACACTAATTGTACGTATATCCACAACAACATCCATATCTCAACCCTACACACCAATAGCGGCTATAATACCAAATTTCCGAATTCCTCCTCTTTTTTAGTACCATCAATAGTTTTCGAATTCCTCCTCTATTTCTAATACCATCAATACTTTTCGCATGAAAGTACGAATTTCCAAAACCACCTGAAACCTACACTCCAAAAGTAATCTTAATTTAGATAGATAGTTATATGCAACCGTAATTCCGAATTTCAGGATTCCACCTCTATCCGTTCACCCAAATCTAAATTGCACCAAATTTGGAGCCATTTAGTACTTTTAGTAACCATAAGTACGAACTTTCAAAACTATCTCAGTCCTACACTCCAACAGTAATCTAACTTCCAAATTTCAGGATTCCAGCTCTCTCCTTTCACCAAAATCCAAATTATACCGTATTGAGTACCATTTAGTACTTTTGTACTTTTCGCAGAATAGGAACGAATTTCCAAAACCACCCCAAACCTACACTCACAGTAATCTTAATTTAAAATAACAGGATTCCAGCTTTATCCAAATCCAAATTGAACCAAATTTAGTACCATTTAGTACTACACTCCAATAGTAATCTTAGTTTCAAATATCCGGGTTCCAGATCTATCTTTTCGTATCGATAAGTATGAATTTCCAAAACATCCTCAATCCTACACTCCAACAGTAACCTTAACCTTCAGGATTCCAGCTCTATCCGTTCTTCCAAATCTAAATTGTACCAAATTTAGTACCATTCACTACTTTCCGTACCCATAAGTACGAATTTCCAAAACTACCTCATTCCTACACTCCATAGGTAATTTTTATTATAAATTTCAGGATTCCAGCTCTATCTGTTGATCGAAATCCAAATTGTACCAAACTTAGTACTTTCCGTACCCATAAGAACGAATTTTCAAAACTACCTCAATTTTACACTCCATAAGTAATCTTAATTCCAAATTTCATCATTTCAGCTTTATCCGTTCACCTAAATTTAAATTGTACAAAATGTAGTACCATTTAGTACTTTCCCTACCAATTAGTGCGAATTCCAAAATTACCTCAATCCTACACCCGAAAGATAATCTTAATTCCAAATTTCAGGATTCCAGCTCTATCCGTTCACCCAAATCGAAATTCAGTACCATTTAGTACTTTTCGTACCAACTAAGTACGAATTTCTAAAACTTCCTCAATCCTACAGTCCATGAGTAATCTCAATTCCAAATTTAGTATCATTTAGTACTTTCGTACCCATAAGTACGAATTTCCAAAATTACCTCAATCCTACACTCCAAAGATAATCTTAATTCCAAATTTCAGGATGCCAGCTTTATCCTTTCACCCAAAACCAAATTGTACTAAATTTAGCACCATTTAATACTTTCCGTACCCATAAGTATGAAATTGCTGGGTTCCAGTTCTATCCGTTCACCCAAATCCAATTGTACCAAATTTAGTATCATTTAGTACTTTTCGTAAACATAAGTACTAATACTATCCCATATATCAATCGTACACTTCAACAGTTATCTTAATTCCAAATTTAAAGTTTCCAGCTCTATTCATTTACCCAAATCCAAGCTGTTCAAAATTTAGTACCATTTAGAACTTGTCGTTAACATACATAAGTACGAAATTCAAAAACTACCCCCATATCGCAATCCTATACTCCGTCAGTAATCTTAATTTTAAATTTCAGGTTTCTAGCTCTTTCTGTTAACCCAAATCCAAGTTGTACTAAATTTAGTACCATTTAGTACTTTTCGTACACATAAGTACGAATTTCCAAAACTACCCCCATATCTCAATCTTACACTCCGTCAGTAATCTTAATTCCAAATGTCAGGTTTCTAGCTCTATCCTTTCACCTAAATCCAAATTGTACTAAATTTAGTACCATTTGGTACTATTCGTACACATGAGTACGAATTTCACAAACCATTTCCTTTTATAAACACCACTTCCCAACCTTTATTTCCATACCAAATTCCAAGTTTCTAGCTAAATCCGTTCAAAATATACAACTGGTACTAAATTTAGTATCTTCAGTACACTTAGAGGTCGAATTTCCCAAAACCTTTTGGTACATCTTTCTAACTCTCCATCAGTTACCCTCCGTCCAAATTTCAGAATTCTAGCTCTTCCCGTTTGCCTAATACAAAGGGTACCATATTTAGTACATTTTAGTACTTTTCGTACCCTTCCAGTTCGAATTTCCAAAAACCCAGCCTTATCTCACCCCTACACACCAACAGCAACCTACACTCAAAATTTCAAGCTTCTAGCTTCAGCCGTTTCGTCTGGGCGATGATCTGTCAGTCACTCAGTCACTCACTCCCTCACTCACTCACTCATCACTAAGCTCTTTTATATATATAGATTAGTAGGCTCATATTTATTCATTCGTGCAACAAAAAATAATTTTTGAAAAAAATGTTTTCAAAAAATTATATTTTTAAAATCGATTTGTGCGTGAACTTTTTTATATTTCAATGGAATAAACGATAGCGTAGTGATTATTAGGCAAAAGTTCATTCATCCCTGCTACAGGAAATCATTTTTGAAAAAAAATGTCAAAAAGTCATAACCCTAGTGAAGAAACAACTTAACGATAAGGGAAGGCAGACGTTATTTTTTTCGAAAGGAAAGGGTTTTATTTTGATGGTTATGATGTTCACACATATTTTACTGATAATATAAGTAACGAAAAAATATTTCTGATCCGTTATTACACAAAGAAGAGAGCCAAAGAGAGTCCATAGCCAACGAAACCGGGTGGAACCCATCGCTTTGCATTCACTTTCCTTAGATAAAATATCTCATTTTTGGATTGGAAAGGTAGAAATTTGAGTTATCTTTACCATATTTCCTCTGTTTTGGACCAATAAACCTATCAAATGTGACTTTTTGTAATTTTATTGTAGTTTAGAAAATTTTGAACATAATTCAGTATAAAATTTTAACCTTTTAAATTGTTTCTACCGATTTCTTCATAAAAATATTTCTTGGAGCTCTAAGCATCGATTTTCATCAAATTTCAAGACCCTAATACAAATTTTTGCACAATGTTTGTTGGCAATCAACACTAACGGCATTTATTTTTAATTACAAATAGTTTTTTGTTAAAGTTTACCACATCTAACAAAGGGTTTGTGTAAACTCTTAGGGGTAGTTTACACTATATGTAAATGTCACATGACATGAAATTTTCCATCATTATATAGTCGCTAATATGTGCAATATTGGGGATTTTCCTTGCGCCATTTACTTTGTGCGTCCACACCAGCAAAAATGAAATAAAAGTACGTCTCCACATTGCCTGCGTGGGTAGATATGGAATGTTTTTATTTCGTGTCATATGACATTTACATATAGTGTAAACTACCCCTTAGGGTGGTTCTATCCTGGTGAACCATTAAAACATGCTAATATTTTGACATTTTTTCATAAAGCTTGTAAAAAGTACCGTTATAACGCATATGTGAAACATGTCAGGTACTGAAAATATCGGCTACTATATACTTTACATGTCCACAAAATTATAATTTACAATTCCTCTCCTTTCGTAAGATATAACGGTATTTGTAGACAAATATTGGTTGGTTCTAATCAGATGAACCGGAGTGTATTTGGGCCAGGTCAAAGCGAGCACATTAAGTACCATTTTTTGAATAAAGGTTTTCTACATTTTGTAAAATGTGGATAAATCTTAAAATTACCCGTACCGTACTAATAAATAGTTGACTGAAATTTCAAATGTGGGTTGAAGTTGTTCCGGGAGTGAGATAACGTCTTTTTTCGAAATTCGAAATGGAGATATTCGAACTGTACAGTGTCCACCATTTTCATGTTAAATATTGTTTATTTGTATATTATGTATTCTCTTTCCGCATACGAAGTAGCGGGCATTTAGCTAGTTGATCTATAATTGCGACCTCTATCGTGCTTCATTTCCATTTAAACCTCTAAATAGTATCTGATCATCATCTCAAATTGCAAGCGTCTTCTTTGTCATATACTCTTACCTTACTTACTTACAGAGCAGCTACAAAATCGTATAAAAATTATGTTTTTGGTCCATTTCACCCGCTAAATATTTCACGATCATCACCAATAACAATAGGTGTCTCTTCTGGTCAGAACCCGACCTTCATGCAAAATTTCGTGTCGATCGGTCCATAATTGCGGCCTGGTGTTTGATTACAATTTATAATGGACAGACGGACGGACGGACACACATCTCAAAATCGCTTTATCTCGTCGAGATATGAAGATTGGTACACCACATTGGGGATTTCCGACGAGTATTTCGCGGTGTTACATGAATTTTTAACAGAACAAACTTATAATACCCTTTCCACATAGTGGTGTAGGGTATAATTAATTGCTGTATAAGTCCAAATAAGCAACGAATCGGTTGATTTCCTAAAATCAGAAGTTAGCTTACTAAATTTGATTTGGTATAGCCCTAAATTACGATACCTACAGATTCCACGTATTTTGAAGCAAACTCGCTATACAAAATCAATATATTTTTTATACGGCATAATTATTGTGTTTGTTTCTTTTTTTGATCAGATGCTGAGGGTATATCACCGTTAGCACAGCTGACTTATACTATCTTCTTTGGTGTGTAATTGAAAATGAATAATTTTGGGATTTATAAATTTGTTTGCATGCAAATTTTTTTCAATTTCTATTCAGTATTAGTTATTTCTACCGGTATAAAATATATGTTTGATATCACAATATATAACCACTATGAACTATTTTCAAATGCCCTGAAAATCAAAAAACTGCGTGCATTATCAATCATATGTGAGGAAAAGTGCACAATTTTTGGCCGATAGATCTTCAATAAACTCAATTTTCACAAATATCAAATATCAGAGACATGGAAAATTGCATTGCATATATCTTTATTTATATTAGTTGTAAGGTTGTGCAAAGTGAACTATATTGAACTACCTAGTTCAATGGACACCGGTCGTTTCTTTGAACAGAATGCGTATACTTAATATATCACGTTAGTCTGCATGATGTTACTGATACTTTTTTGAACAATTTTTGGACGATAGATCTTCAATAAACTCACAATTTTCACAAATATCAGAGACATGGAAAATTGCATTATAACAACCTGTAGTGCGATTCTCTAACACATTTTTTGAGTTACCGACAAAAATCGGTAACATTAAAACGCAAAATTATAAATGAAATGTTGAAATAAAAGTTGACAACATTGTTGATATCGGTAGAACTTTGCGACTACTTTCTATTGGTCGCTAACTTACCGAATAATATCGTTAATTACCGAAATTATAAGCATTTTAATTTTAACGATTTTTGTCGGTAACTCAAAAAATGTGTTAGAGAATCGCACTACTGGTGTCGATTGTTCAGAAAAACACAAGTGAGGATTGATGTTGACTGCCGGAGGAGCACTTTGTCTCATTGTGATCTTATCTGATAGTTATCATAACGTATTAGAATGGAGATCACCCCTTGCGATCTTATCTGATGGTTATGTAACGCGTTAGAATGTAGATCACAAACTGAGCGATTTTATTGAATTTTGTTCTAGCTTAAGTACAAATTGTGAGAAGAAATAGTAGGGCGGTAATAGTTTACAGTTGCATATAATGGTATATCGAAAGTAGTAATTAATGAGTTGTATTACAAGAGTAGTAGAATAAATTATTTACATAGTTGCATTCTGTCAGTTAACTTTAAAATACAGTGAATCAATCACAATGGGAAATTGGAATATTTACAAACTCACAATGACAAAGGTACAAAACTATGAAAATTGTTACTATTGAAATGTAGAGGGCATTAAAGTGTATTTATTGAAATATGGATTGCTTCAGTCTCCCCCTCTGATGCTGAAAGCGTCCCTATGAAGCATCAGAAATTACGGATTGTTGAACTTCTATTGTAACCTGCATCAGGATTGTTGCTTCTGCTTAGGATGGACTGCATCATGAACATTCGTTGTTGAAACTGCTATTGTGGCAATAAGATGTAGTAACTGCATGAAGATGGCGTTGAAGACTTTCTGCGGAACCTCCCCCTGGAGTAAAGGTGACTAACTAACGGTAGAGGTGGATGTATTTTGTCTCCCCCTGGAGTAAAACTGAATCGTACACGTACATTGTTGTCATCAACCTTCTTCTTCTCAACATGGTTCGCGGTTCATTTTGCAGGAGTAAAGATGAATAACTGACAGCATAGGTGGATGTATGTTTACCTCACCCTGGAGTAAAACTCATACATCGTACACGTACATAGTTGTTGATTTATCAATCTTCTTTTCCAACAGGCATTTTTTCTTGTGGGTCATCTTTTCCAAGAATTAATCATCGATATGGATTTTGTTGTTGTTGTCCTCGGCTATTACTCACAGATTATGGTTGGTGTGGTCGTGATACATGGCCACGAGTTGGGCGCCATTATAACAATCTCTGGTATCGATTGTTCAGGAAAACACAAGTGAGGATTGATGTTGACTGCCGGAGGAGCACTTTGTCTCATTGTGATCTTATCTGATAGTTATCATAATGTGTTAGAATGGAGATCACCCCTTGCGATCTTATCTGATGGTTATGTAACGCGTTAGAATGTAGATCACAAACTGAGCGATTTTATTGAATTTTGTTCTAGCTTAAGTACAAATTGTGAGAAGAAATAGTAGGGCGGTAATAGTTTACAGTTGCATATAATGGTATATCGAAAGTAGTAATTAATGAGTTGTATTACAAGAGTAGTAGAATAAATTATTTACATAGTTGCATTCTGTCAGTTAACTTTAAAATACAATGAATCAATCACAATGGGAAATTGGAATATTTACAAACTCACAATGACAAAGGTGGAAAACTATGAAAATTGTTACTATTGAAATGTAGAGGGCATTAAAGTGTATTTATTGAAATATGGATTGCTTCAGCATTGTATTTATCTTTATTTATATTAGTTGTAAAGTTGTGCAAAGTGAACTATATTGAACTAACTAGTTCACCATCTAATTCAATGAACACCGGTCGTTTCTTTGAACAGAATGCATATAGTTAATATATCAAGTTAGTCTGCATGATGTTACTCATACTTGCTTGAACTAGGACTGAACGACCTAGTGTTCAATTGCCAAACTCTAATTAAGTGTATTCCAAAAAGGAACCTGATATTTAAAGATGTAGCAGGAGATGCTAATCAAAGTGAATTTTTAAATATTGGCATATGTTTTAGAAATGTATAATTTACATAATTGTTCCACAATCATCCCAGTAGAGACAAGGGAGGCTTCTCTTACATCAATGGATTCAGAAGAAGTTTTTCATAGCTGAAATACTCAGGAAATATCGCCAACATTACTAAGGGGTATTTTGCCACCGTTGAAAATTTGATGTGGCCAGGTCTGGGAATCGAAACCGGGCGGTTGCACATAGCTAATTCCTAGAGGATGTGGTGTAGGGTATCACATGGTTAAAAAAAAGTTGAGGAAAAAATATTAGAGTTCTTTCTCTTTTTAGTCAAAATTCCTTGCAATAATGAAGATATTCGGTTGCAACCAATTTCTGCCTTATAGTTTTCCTATTGGCGAATATTTTTAGATTAGTATATTAAATCACATTGAATTCCAATCGTGGCATTTAATTAAAATAAAGTTATATTGAATACGACAATACTTGAAACGCATATAAACCGCGTAATAGTGGAAATGACAACATGCGCATCCGACTTTCGAACACAGTGAATTAATTCTTTTTATTTGATATACGCTTTGTGAAATTCTATATTGCGACCACGATGTAGCATCAGTTGCATTTTAGAGTCGAAAAAAAAAACAATAAAATGCCCATAATTTGCACGAAATGCATTTACATTTTATGCGCATCCGATTTCAATGATCACCATAAGTAAGAATGACACAACCAAGACGCGTTTAACTACGCGATATTAAAAAAACATTTTTTGGTAATTTTCGAAATTTGAGGGATTTCATATCCAAATTTTAGGTGTTGATGAGGGCCCGGAGGGGAAGAAGCCTATTTGGTGATGGTCGGATAATATTCAGGGGTCGGAATGGACAAAAAATTTATTTGGATAAAAAGTCAACGTTTTATTTCAAAGGAAATACCTCTACTTTTATAAGGGGTATATCAAAAGCACAACCTGCTAATGAAAGTAATCATCTTCTTTACAACGATGTAAAGTAGGTTGTCGTAGGTGGTCAAATAACGGAGATATCGCAATACTCGCTAATAAAACCCAACTTTTCATTTCTGCGATTTTAATTATAATGACGAATATCACAGATTTGGGTTAATACCTTCCAGAAGCATAGCCTGACTATGAAAGTAGAAAATCCCATCTTTACAATGATGCAAAGTAGGTTGGAGAAGGTGACCAAATAACGGAGATATTGCAATAGTCGATAATTCATCCCATTTTTCCATTTTTTATAATCACGCTACAGATCGCAGTTTTGATCGGATCGTCACGAAATTGGGGGTTAATGGGGGTCCTACAGAGGAAGAAGCCTATTAATTTTGATGATTGTCAGACTAAGGGGTCGGAATGGCAAAAAACTTGTTTCGAAGCGAATATCTCTGTTTCTATAAGAAGTATATTAAAAGCAAAACCTGGCATGGGAAGTAGAAAATATCACCTTTACAACGATGTATATTAAGTTGTCGTAGGTGGGCTGACTATGAAAGTAGAAGATCCCATCTTTACAATGAAGCAAAGTATGTTGGCGTAGGTGGTTAAACAACGGAGATATCGCAAAAGTCAGTAATGCATCCCATTTTACATTTTTTTGTCGCAATTTTGAAAGGGTCTTCATGAAATTTTTGTGGTTAATAGAGCTCCCAGAGAGAAAGAAACATATTGAGTTTGGTGATAGAGGTGGATGTATGTTTACCTCACCCTGGAGTAAAACTCATACATCGTACACGTACATCGTTGTTGATTCATCAATCTTCTTTTCCAACAGGCATTTTCTTCTTGTGGGTCATCTTTTCCAAGAATTAATCATCGATATGGATTTTGTTGTTGTTGTCCTCGGCTATTACTCACAGATTATGGTTGGTGTGGTCGTGATACATGGCCACGAGTTGGGCGCCATTATAACAATCTCTGGTATCGATTGTTCAGGAAAACACAAGTGAGGATTGATGTTGACTGCCGGAGGAGCACTTTGTCTAATTGTGATCTTATCTGATAGTTATCATAACGTATTAGAATGGAGATCACCCCTTGCGATCTTATCTGATGGTTATGTAACGCGTTAGAATGTAGATCACAAACTGAGCGATTTTATTGAATTTTGTTCTAGCTTAAGTACAAATTGTGAGAAGAAATAGTAGGGCGGTAATAGTTTACAGTTGCATATAATGGTATATCGAAAGTAGTAATTAATGAGTTGTATTACAAGAGTAGTAGAATAAATTATTTACATAGTTGCATTCTGTCAGTTAACTTTAAAATACAATGAATCAATCACAATGGGAAATTGGAATATTTACAAACTCACAATGACAAAGGTGGAAAACTATGAAAATTGTTACTATTGAAATGTAGAGGGCATTAAAGTGTATTTATTGAAATATGGATTGCTTCAGCATTGTATTTATCTTTATTTATATTAGTTGTAAAGTTGTGCAAAGTGAACTATATTGAACTACCTAGTTCACCATCTAATTCAATGAACACCGGTCGTTTCTTTGAACAGAATGCGTATAGTTTATATATCACGTTAGTCTGCATGATGTTACTCATACTTGCTTGAACTAGGACTGAACGACCTAGTGTTCAATTGCCAAACTCTAATTAAGTGTATTCCAAAAAGGAACCTGATATTTAAAGACAATTTAAAGATGTAGCAGGAGATGCTAATCAAAGTGAATTTTTAAATATTGGCATATGTTTTAGAAATGTATAATTTACATAATTGTTCCACAATCATTCCAGTAGAGACAAGGGAGGCTTCTCTTACATCAATGGATTCAGAAGAAGTTTTTCATAGCTGAAATACTCAGGAAATATCGCCAACATTACTAAGGGGTATTTTGCCACCGTTGAAAATTTGATGTGGCCAGGCCTGGGAATCGAAACCGGGCGGTTGCACATAGCTAATTCCTAGAGGATGTGGTGTAGGGTATCACATGGTTAAAAAAAAAGTTGAGGAAAAAATATTAGAGTTCTTTCTCTTTTTAGTCAAAATTCCTTGCAATAATGAAGATATTCGGTTGCAACCAATTTCTGCCTTATAGTTTTCCTATTGGCGAATATTTTTAGATTAGTATATTAAATCACATTGAATTCCAATCGTAGCATTTAATTAAAATAAAGTTATATTGAATACGACAACACTTGAAACGCATATAAACCGCGTAATAGTGGAAATGACAACATGCGCATCCGACTTTCGAACACAGTGAATGAATTCTTTTTATTTGATATACGCTTTGTGAAATTCTATATTGCGACCACGATGTAGCATCAGTTGCATTTTAGAGTCGAAAAAAAAAAAACAATAAAATGCCCATAATTTGCACGAAATGCATTTACATTTTATGCGCATCCGATTTCAATGATGACCATAAAAAAATACAGCCATTTTAGTGCGATCCGTGAAGAACCGTGGAATCTATTGCTTCTCTGGATTCCCGATTGTTTTTAAAAATCTGCTTTCGCACATTTTAAACAGGCGTATAGTTATATTTATTTAAGTAAGAATGACACAACCAAGACGCGTTTAACTACGCGATATTTAAAAAAAAAAAACATTTTTTGGTAATTTTCGAAATTTGAGGGATTTCATATCCAAATTTTAGGTGTTGATGAGGGCCCGGAGGGGAAGAAGCCTACTTGGTGATGGTCGGATAATATTCAGGGGTCGGAATGGACAAAAAATTTATTTGGATAAAAAGTCAACGTTTTATTTCAAAGGAAATACCTCTACTTTTATAAGGGGTATATCAAAAGCACAACCTGCTAATGAAAGTAATCATCTTTACAAAATCTTCTTTACAACGATGTAAAGTAGGTTGTCGTAGGTGGTCAAATAACGGAGATATCGCAATACTCGCTAACAAAACCCAACTTTTCATTTCTGCGATTTTAATTATAATGACGAATATCACAGATTTGGGTTAATACCTTCCAGAAGCATAGCCTGACTATGAAAGTAGAGAATTCCATCTTTACAATGATGCAAAGTAGGTTGGAGAAGGTGACCAAATAACGGAGATATTGCAATAGTCGATAATTCATCCCACTTTTCCATTTTTTATAATCACGCTACAGATCGCAGCTTTGATCGGATCGTCACGAAATTGGGGGTTAATGGGGGTCCTACAGAGGAAGAAGCCTATTAATTTTGATGATGGTCAGACTAAGGGGTCGGAATGGCAAAAAACTTGTTTCGAAGCGAATATCTCTGTTTCTATAAGAAGTATATTAAAAGCAAAACCTGTCATGGAAAGTAGAAAATATCACCACAACGATGTATATTAAGTTGTCGTAGGTGGGCTGACTATGAAAGTAAAAGATCCCATCTTTAGAATGAAGCAAAGTATGTTGGCGTAGGTGGTTAAACAACGGAGATATCGCAAAAGTCAGTAATGCATCCCATTTTACATTTTTTTGTCGCAATTTTGAAAGGGTCTTCATGAAATTTTTGTGGTTAATAGAGCTCCCAGAGAGAAAGAAGCATATTGAGTTTGGTGATAGTCGGATAATATTCAAGACTCGGAATAGGCAAGAAACTTATGTGAACACAAATTTAAAGTTTTATTCTTATGCGAACATATCCGCTTTTAGTAGTCGTATTTCAAAAGGAAAGCCCGTCAATGGAAGAGGAAAATATAACCTTTATTATGATGCAAAATAGGTTTGTCACACATCCCACTTTCCCATTTTTTTATTTGGATTTGAATTGCACTGACAAGTATCTTAGCTTTCGTTGAAAGACATTCTGAACTTTAAAATGGTTCCAATCGCTTTACCAAAATTGGTAAAATGCTTGTGGTGTTGAAAATGACGCTGGGATATCCCAATTCCAATATGTGGAATTTTATTTCAATGTCAGATATTTCCCCTACAGTTGGACATATTCCAAGGGGAGAACTTGATAATGAATCTAAACACTATGAGCTTAAAATGTATACATAATGTGGTATTGATGGTAAAATATCAGAGTTATTGCAAAAGTCGCTAAGCTATCACAATTTAGTATTTTGAAGTTTTTTTTTTACTTTTAAAGACAATTACCTCCGCTTCTATTTGGTGTATTAAAGACATGTAAAATGCTAATCAAGAAGACCAGCAATGCTTTCAACCAGTACCAAATTAAATATTAATTATTTTGGTTCAGTTCGCCTTAAGTCATTTCCCAGCAAAATGTTCGAAGCGTGGACCCCCCTGATAGGTGAACATTTTAGTATCTCCCTAAAAGAAATGTTTACGAATTATAAGCTTATGCACAGAGGTAGTGGTGTAGGGTATCACATAGTCGGCCCTTGCCCACTTGCTTTTATTTTATTTTTGTTTAATATTATTAGCAAAGCTAAATCGCAAACCAACTTTTAAAATTTACTCGATTATAGGTAAATAATAAAAAATCCAAAATGTACTTATTTTTTGGCCAACCAAATTTAGCACTTTTATACAAAAGTGACACAGAAACAAAATGTTACCAACTTTTTTTGGTTTTTTTTTTTGCTTATTCCATCATTGGTTACAAATAGAAGTTACGAAATGTAGCGCAGTTCACATCTTTCTGGAGAAAAAACTGATAGTGATGCACAACATCAAACATAAACTATGATGTACTTATTATTTTGGCCATATGTGTATGTATACGTTCGGTGAACAGTGTGTACTTTACTTTGCTTCAACTAAATATCATCATTCATTCAATAATGCAGTCAATAATGGACCAAGAATACAACAAGCATTTCATTAGTACAACAAAATGGATTGTTGTAATTGCATTTACTGTACGAACTCGTGTGTAAATGTATGTAATGCATTTAATGACATTTAACATGCTTTGCTGTTCATTGTATTGGAAAACAAGCCATCAAAAACTAATTTCTGTTGGAAAACAGAAACATGAGTTGTGAGCTATGGAAATGTACTGGCGGAAAAAATACAACTTAAAACATAGCAATCAAATACCAATGCAGAGACATTGTTCAACATTTTTTGGAATGGCACATGGCATTGATTTTGGAACCACAGGCATTTTAGCTGATAAAAACACACAACCATTTTTTCAATTTCAATATTAGTAGAGTAAGTTATAATTAATTGTTCCACAAACATCCCAGATGGGACAAGGGAGACTTCTCTCATATCAATGAGTGCACCCCGATTCACATTAGCTCAATGATATGGGACCTACTGTTTATCGCCGAGTCCGAACGGCGTGTCTTAAGACACCACTTGTATATAAGTTTTATATGGCTGAAATACTCAGGAAATGTCGCCAACATTACTGAGGGGTACTTTGCCACCGTAGAACATTTTTGATGTTGCCTGGCCGGGGAATCGAACCCACGACCTTTAGCGTGCAAGGCGGGTGTTCATACCATTGCACCACGGTTAGTTAAAGGGTTTTATTATTTAATTCAATTCACTGTATACCGATTAATAGCCTTGGATTCTGAAATAAAAAAATATACAAATTATGCTAATTGAATAGTATTTTAAAAGTTTTAAATAACATTCTCCAGTAGAACAAAATGCAATTAGCGATCCAATGAATATTTCCTGTTAAAATCAAAGGTGCGACGAGCACCGTTCTATTAAAATGCCACTGTCGACAGACTAAGTGCATAAAACAAAATATTGTAAAAAAATGTAAAAGCTACAAATTGAAAACTGATGCCTCATAGTGCTATCGAATTGAAGCAGAAGAGAGACATAAATAATGACATTACATAGCAATTATTTATAATCAAGTCGAACGAAACGAAACTCAATAGTGAAAAACAATTCAATTATAAATACGAAATCACAGCAAAGAGTTCATCTTCTTTTTCATAATCTGCATCAACTTAAGTCGGAGAGATGCGAGTAGTTCAACAAACATGAATAAAAATTTGTGTTTAAGTCAGGATAAAACGATAGATAGAAAAAATGGGATTTGTATCCAAATGTGAACCGATTTCAATATCATTTAGAAAACCTTTTTCTAGAGCAAATTCCGTCAAACATTGCAAAGTTCAAAACCAGTAAGAAAGGGATCAAAGTCTGGCGGAGCAGACTTTATATAGAGACTATAGTATAGAGGGTATATTAAGATTGTTGTTATGTTTGTAACATATCGAACTAATCATTTGCGATCCTACATAGTATATATATTCTTGATCAGGATGAAACTCAATGTCCGTCTGATGTAATCACTCTAGCGTCCGCAATAATTGAGCTAGAGCGCTATATTTTTGCACCCGGGTATCTTTTTTCATAGGCAGGCCAAGTTCGAAGATGGGCTATATCGGCCCACATTTTGGTATAGCCCCATATAACGGTACCTCCCGATTTTCGGTATTTTGGGGATTTAAGGTACAATTTTTGACCAAACTACCTGCAATTTAACATATGAAGTTCCCAGTGGTCACAAAAAATATCCACCAATAACCGTCAACATAGGTCCATGTTTTAGTATAGCCCCCATATTTTGGAGATTTTAGCTACATTTTGTAACGAACTACCTGCAATTTTATATTTGAGGTTCCTAGTGGTCACAAAACATCTCCACCAAAAACCATCAACATAGGTCCATATTTTAGATAGCTCCCATATAAAGGTACCTCCCGATTCTCGGTATTTGGAGGATTTTAGCTAATTTTTTTACCAAATTGCCTATAATTTAACACTTGATATTCCCAATGACCACAAAACCTCTCCACCAACAACTGTTGGTCATAGGTCAAAATTTTGGTATAGCCCCCATATAACGGTACCTCCCGATTTTCGGTATTTTGAGGATTTTGGCTACATTTTTTTGTTATTTAAAATATGATATTCCCAGTGGTCGCAAAACATCTCCACCGAAAATTGTCATTGTAGGTCCAAATTTTGGTATAGCGCCCATATAACGGTACTTCACGATTTTCGGTATTTTGAGGATTTCAGCTACATTTTATGAGCGAATTACCTGTTATTTCACAGTTGAGGTTCCCAGTTGTCACAAAACGTCTACTCCAAAAATTGACGACATAGGTTCACGTTTTGGTATATTTTTGTATTTTGAGAATTTTATCAATAATTTTTAACCGAACTAGCAGTAATTTGACATTTGAGGTTCCCAGTGGTCACAAAACTTCTCAACCCAATATTTTCAACATAGGTCCAGGTTTAGGTATAGGCCCCATATGACGGTACCTCCCGATTTTTGGTATTTTGAGGATTTTAGCTACATTTTTTGGCCGAACTTATAGATAACGTTTGAAGTTCCCAGTGGTGACAAGACGTCCCCACCAAAAACGGTCACGATAGGTCCCTGTTTTGTTATAGCCCCAATGTTTTGAAGACACTTTTAGATGCATTTTTTACCTTAGTTAGGTATCCGTGGTCCTAAAATATTTCCACCTAAAATTGTGGATAGGAAAGAAAATAATATTCCACAGTATCATAATATTCGGCCGAGCCGAACTTAGCTTTTTTACTTGTTTTTAATTTTTGCAGTTGCCGTTCTAGTAGATGGATTTTCACGATCTAAGATTTATATGATTCGGAACTAAAATATCACGGGGTACCAGCACACTCAAAATGATATTGTAATCGGTAATCCGGACATCACACTTGTTTCTTACCTCGATAATCCGGACATCAATATTTTTTCCTATCTTGAGCATTAGATTCTTATATGTTTCATTGACGTTATGTTCTTAACAATAGCATAATAAGAAAAATTAAGTTTTTCAAAGTTTTCAGTCAAAATCTCGACTTAATAGATATCCACTGTCAACTCAGTTATACAGTCAATATGGAATTAACTATCTGAATCTGTCAAATAATTGTCCTATCGTTCAACCATTAATAAGGGGCTTTGACAAGCAACAGTATTTAAAATCTAGGGTTGGGTAGCCTAGTTCCTTAAAAAAGCGATGTTGAGTGGTCCTTTCCTCTAAAGGAATTAGTTCATTAGCCCTCCTATTAGTGAGAAGGTTACTTGGGGCATGTAATATATTCCAAGGATATTTTACTTAGAAATGTTTAAATCATTTAAAGCGTTGGGATTAATAGGTTAGTGTTCATTGAGATTTATAGCTAAACGAGGTTTTTATTTAGGAATTTCAATAAATTTAAAACAAAGTAATATGGCCCCTTTTATTTTCATTCTTTGACATTAAAAAACACCGGTAACTAAGGATTGTTTTTTGTTTGTTTTGCATTCTCGTAATTATGTAACCAGTAGATTTAAATTACATTTTGTCTTATCCGTAAGCTCTAACGTTTATATAAAACAACTAGCTGACCCGGTCTGGCCCGTTGTTTGGGTTCTCCGTGTAAAACTTAGTATTGTATATATTTATCTACCTAGTATTGATACCTCTATAATCTTTATAATAAAAATCAATGTTTTAGCAAAACCCCATGTATCTTGTAGTCGGGATCTGGAAATGACTATAAATAAAAAGTCGTCAGAAATATTGGTGTCGATATGCAATTATAACATACCGCCAAAAAGCTGATGACTTGGGGCATACATTTATTTCATCTGCTGCAATAGTATAACTGGAAGTGTTTGTCTGAAATCTAAACGTGAATTGCTTGTTAAATTCTTCAAGAATCGATCTAAAGCTTCTAGGTAATTTTTATGTGTCATCGTACGTACATTCGTTCCAGATGATAACTTCTATTAATTATTGCATTCATTCAAATGAATGCCCAGTGGCAACTTAAGGGCCGACTGTGTCGTCCATTCACCTTCTTATAATGTATATACAGGATGAAGCTATAGCTATCGATATGTTGCCTTCTAATTTAAACACTTGATTTCCAATAAGAGCAAAGCTTCGTTATGAATAACATCTGGTATTTCCATTAATTTGTAACATATTTGAGAACCACTCCGGGTTTTATGGGTAGTTTTACATACATATATAGCGCATTTTAAAAATAGGGCGCAGGGCATAACCCGCACCTCCGAAATTGAACAAAATATATAGCCTTTGTATAGCCGTGGTCGGGTCTTGAGGCCACAAATAAGTGCCTCGGGTTGGAGACACAACCACCATTGTCTATCGAATTAATTTTCAAACCCCGCTCCGCCGAAATTCCACAAAATATATAGCTTATTTTCACCAGGGGACATACATATATACAGTATATTTTCACCAGGATAATCCTGGTAAATGAAAATCGGCTTAGTAGTTTCAGAGATATAAGATATTAAAAAGTGGTCGTGCTCGGGTCTTTAGACCCCAAAATGAGTACCTAGGGCCGGAGTCATAACCACCATTGCAAACTTACTTCCTCATCGGTACGTTCGTCAGTTTTGCTAAAATAGCGTTTTTTAAAAATAGGGCATAGGGGAGGTTCCCCGCCCCCTCCGAAATTAAACAGGTGGTTCGGAATTAATTCAATCTTTCGCTTCAGCTTTGATTAAATAGCGTTTTTAAAAAATCGGTTCACCGAAATTCAACAAAATATGTAACCAAGGGCCCTCCCTGTACATTCTCTGAAATTTTCAGGAAAATCGGTTCAGTAGTTTTGGGACATATAACATATTTAAAAAGTGGGCGTGCTAAAATAGCTTTTTAAAAAAAGGAGGGCATGGGAGAGGTTCCCTGCCCCTTTCGAAATTCAAAAAAATATTTAAAAAGTGGGCGTGCTAAAATAGCATTCCGAAATTCGGAAAAAATATATATAAACTAGCAAAATGCCCGCTACTTCGTATGCGGAAAGGATATAAAAAAACAAATAAACAATATATAATATGGAAATGACAAACACTGAAAATTTGGTCGCACTAATACCAATTTTAATCAATATTTATTTTTATCTTAGTACTGTACGTACCCCTTAAGTTCGATTTTCAAAAAGATCAGCCGTATCTCACTCTTACACATTAACAGCGAGATCAACGTTGCACACCAATACACACCCTAACTCCAAAAAATAAAAATTGCAGCACTGTCCCTACACCCAAAAACAAATTGAGTACCATTAAGTAATTTTCGTATACTTATGGTACGTATTTCGACGACATATCTCAGCCATACACGGACATTAATACAAAATAATTACAGTAAATTCCATAATAATTACAGTAATTCCAAATCTCAAGATTCCAGCTGTATCCGTTCGTCCAATTCCAAATTGTACCAAACTTAGTATCAAGTCGAACTCTTCGTACCCATAAGTAAGATTTTCCAAAACTACCTCAATCCTTCACTTTAGTAGTAATCTTACTTCAAAATTTCAGGATTCAAACTCTATCCGTTAAACCAAATTAAAATTGTACTAAATTTAGAACAATTTATAATTTTCGTACCAATTTTCAAAACTTCCTCAACGCAACAGGGCTACAATAATCATACTTTCAAATTGCAGGATTCCACCGCTATCCGTTCACCTACATACAAATTGTACTAAATTTAGTACCATTTAGTGCTTTTCGTAACCATAAGTTTGCTTTTTCAAAACAATCTGAATCCTACTCTTCGACTGTAATCGTAATTCCAAATTTCAGGATTCCAGCTCTATTAATTGTACCCGAATCCAAATTGTATCAAATTTAGTACCATTTCTTTCCCAAACAAAAATTTCAGGATTCCAGCTCTACCCGTTCACCCAAATCCATATTGTACCATATTTAGTACCATTTAGTACTTCTCTTACCCATACGTACGACTTTTCAAAATTTCCTCAATACTACACTCCTACAGTAATCTTAATTTCTAATTCCAACACTATCCGTTTACTAAAATTCAAATTGTACCAAATTTAGTGCTTTCTGTACCCATAAGTACGAATTTCCAAAACTACCTCAATTCTACTGTCCGGCAGTAATCTTAGTTCCAAATTTCAGAATTCCAGCTCTATCCGTTCATCCAAATCCAAATTGTACCAAATTTAGTACCATTTAGTACTTTTCGTACCTCAAAACTTTAGGATTCCAGCTCTATCCGTTCACACAAATCCAAATTTAGTACTGCTCGTAATCATAAATACGAACTTCCAAAACCATTTCCTTATTTCAACGCCATTTCCCAACCTTGATTCCCATACCAAATTTGAAGATTCTAGCTTTATCCATTAAAAATATGCAATTGGTACCAAATTTAGAAACTTTTAGTACTTTTCGTACACTTATAGGTCGAGTTTCTAAATACCCTTTGGTACATCTTCCTAACTCTCCATCAATGACCATTCGTTCAAAATTTCAGATTTCTAGCTCTTCGAGTTTGCCTAATACAATGGATTCCATATTTAGTACACTTTAGCACTTTTCAAACCTTTCTACGACGAATTTCCAAAAACCCCTTTACACAAAAACAAATTATACCAAATTCTGTACAATTCGATTTTCCAAAACAACCTTAATCCTTCACTTCAACAGTAACCATAATTCCAAATAACAGGATTCCAGCGCTATCCGTGCACTCAAATCCAAGTTGTACCATTTGGTACATTTCGTACCCATAAGTACGAATTTCAAAAACTACTTCCATCTCAATCCAATACTCCAACAGCAGTCTGACCAAATTCCAGGATTCCAGCTCTATCCGTTCCCCCAAATCCAAATTGTACCACAGGTAGTACCACTTAGTACTTTTCGTACCCTTACTACCTCAGTCCTACACTCCAATAGTAATCCTAATTTCAAATTTCAGGACTCAAACACTATCCGTCACCCAAATCCAAATTCTACCTCTATAGCCTACCGCGAACGGGTTGCAAATTCAAACTCTTTCCGTTTACAAAAATTCATACTTTAAATTAAAATAAATAAAATTAAAATACTTAAAATTCAGGATTCCAGTTCTATCCGTTCACACAAATCCAAATTGTAATAAATCTAGTACCATTTAGTACTTTTCGTACACATAAATACGAATTTCCAAAATTTCCCCAATCCTATGCTCCAACAGTAATCTCAATTTCAAATTTCAGGATTCCAGCTCTGTCCGTTCACTCGAATCCCTATTGTACCAAATTTAGTACTTTTCGAACACATAAGTACGAATTTCCAAAACCACCCTCATATCTCAGTCCTACAGTTCACAGTAATCTTAATTCCAAATTTCAGGTTTCCAGCTACATACATACGTGCACCCAAATCCAAATTGTACTAAATTTAGTACCATTTAGTACTTTTCGTACCCATAAGTACGAATTTTCAAAACTACCTCAATTCTACACCCCACCAGTAATCTCAATTCCAAATTTCGAGATTCCAACTATATCCGTTCACCCAAATCCCCATTGTCCCAAATTTAGTACCATTTAGTACTTTTCATTCACATAAGTAAGAATTTCCAAAACTTCCCCAGTCCTACACTCCAACAGTAATATCAATTCCAAATTTCAGGAATCCAGCTCTATCCGTTCACCCAAATCCAAATTGTACTAAATTTAGTACCATTTAGTACTTTTCGTACACTCAAGTTTCCAAAAACCCTTTGGTGCATCTTTCTTACTCTTCATCAGTGATCCTCAGTCCAAATTTGAGGAATCAAGCTCTATCCGTTCACCCAAATCGAAACTGTAGCAAATTTAGTGCTATTTAGTATTTTTCGTACCCTATGTACGAATTTCCAAAACTTCCACAATACTAAACTCCACCAGTAATCTCAGTTCCAAATTTAGAGATTCCAGCGCTATCCGTTCACCCAAATCCCCATTATACAAAATTTAGTTCCATTTAGTACTTTCCGTACACATAAGTACTAACTTCCAAAACCACCCTCATATCTCAATCCTACACTTCAACAGTAATATTAATTCCAAATTTCAGGTTTCCAGCTCCATCCGTTCATTCAAATCCAAATTGTACTAAATTTAGTACCATTTAGTACTTTCCGTACCCATAAGTACGAATTTTCAATACTACCTCAATCCTACACCCCACCAGTAATCTCAATTCCAACTTTCGAGATTCCAGCTATTATCCGTTCACCCAAATCCCCATTGTATCAAATTTAGTACCATTTAGTACTTTTCATACACATGATTGGTAATTTTGCAAACCATTTCCTTTTAGAAGCACCACTTCCCAACCTTGATTTCCATACGAAATTCCTATATTCCTATATTCCTGGGGCCTATTATAGATTTCATTAATTATTTAGCGATTTCTTCAAATTACAGATTTTGAAATTGAATAGTTATAACTGTACATCTCCATGTACGATAAAATTCTTAATTGCAAATAAATCGTGGTAATATGCACAATTTTATTGCACTTTCATTGATTTGCAAACATTTAGTTATTACCAAAAAGTGAGGTCCATACAGTTTTTAGTTGTTGTTATTTCTGGCCGATTTCTGAATTTATTCCCCTAATGTTGTCTTCAACAGCAACTCATTTGTTCAACAAACCCAACATCATTTATTGAAAGAATTTTTGTTTTATTTTGCATCATAATCTATATATCGACGCCTCCAAACAATAGTATGCTAAGTCGGCTTAGCATGTTTTCAAGTTCTTTACATTTTTATATTTAACGTCCTTTAACTTAAATTCTGTCAAATTTTGGTAATGATCGGGCAATCCGAACAGAAGTTATAAACAAATATTTACTTAGCATAGTACTGAAGGTCAAAGAAATTTCCAAACTTTTAGAGCTTGTCCTGCAAAACTCGCTTTTCAGAATTAGCAAACCATTATTTGGAGGTGTCGAACGTCCTTTAATTTAAATTCTGTCTAATTTTGGTAATGATCGGTCAATCCGAACAGAAGTTATAAACAAATATTGACTTAGCATAGTACTGAAGTTCAAAAAAATTTCCAAACTTTGAGAGCTTCTCCTGCAAAACTCACTTTTTAGACTTAGCATACTATTATTTGGAGGTGTCGATATATAGAAATGAGCTTGGTGATAAGTGATTGACTGACTGACTGACTGACTGACTCATCATCAACGCCCAGCCAAAACGGCTAAAGCTAGGAGCTTGAAATTTTACCAGTGGGTCACTGTTGATGCAAATGTGCGAGATAAGGCCGGGTTTTAGAAAATTCGTCCTGGAACCACAAAAAATAACAACAACAAAAATCCTTATTTTTCATTATTATTACGTACTTATTCACTTAGTTGGCCCTCTGCAAGACATGTGTCAAATTAACAATGCTATAACTTCATGATACCGTAAACGATCACACATAATTTCAAATTTTGTAGTTTACTTCTAGGCGCACTTATTTTATCGTAAACCACTAAATAATAGAAAGACAAGACATTTGTTATCTTCCATTGCAACAGATGTCGCAGTTGGTGATAATGATATAAACATCAATTACGCGAAAAATACAAACCTATCCTGATTTAGTTTTCACATAACAGGTGTCGCACAAAAGATTTTCATTCGTTAAAATCGAGTTAGAAAAAATGATTACAAACGATGCATTTGTAAAAATTTTGATTTTCAATTTTAAATTAAAACAAAAATTCTTTCAATAAATGATGTTGGGTTTGTTGAACAAATGAGTTGCTGTTGAAGACAACATTAGGGGAATAAATTCAGAAATCGGCCAGAAATAACAACAACTAAAAACTGTATGGACCTCACTTTTTGGTAATAACTAAATGTTTGCAAATCAATGAAAGTGCAATAAAATTGTGCATATTACCACGATTTATTTCCAATTAAGAATTTTATCGTACATGGAGATGTACAGTTATAACTATTCAATTTCAAAATCTGTAATTTGAAGAAATCGCTAAATAATTAATGAAATCAATAATAGGCCCCAGGAATAAAGGAATATAGGAATTTGGTATGGAAATCAAGGTTGGGAAGTGGTGCTTCTAAAAGGAAATGGTTTGGAAAATTACCAATCATGTGTACGAAAAGTACTAAATGGTACTAAATTTAGTACAATTTAGATTTGAGTGAACGTAAAGAGCTGGAAACCTGAAATTCGGAATTAAGGTTACTGTTGTAGTGTAGGATTGAGATATGAGGGTAGTTTTGGAAATTCGTGCTTATGTGTACGAAAAGTACTAAATAGTACTAAATTTGGTACAATAGGAATTTGGGTGAACGGATAGAGCTGGAATCCTGATATTTGGAATTGAGATTACTGTTGGAGTGTAGGATTGAAGAACTTTTGGAAATTCGTACTTATGTGTATGAAAAGTACTAAATGGTACTAAATTTGATACAATGGGGATTTGGGTGAACGGATAATAGCTGGAATCTCGAAATTTGGAATTGAGATTACTGGTGGGGTGTAGGATTGAGGTAGTTTTGAAAATTCGTACTTATGGGTACGGAAAGTACTAAATGGTACTAAATTTAGTACAATTTGGATTTGAATGAACGGATAGAGCTGGAAACCTGAAATTTGGAATTAATATTACTGTTGAAGTGTAGGATTGAGATATGAGGGTGGTTTTGGAAATTAGTACTTATGTGTACGGAAAGTACTAAATGGAACTAAATTTTGTATAATGGGGATTTGGGTGAACGGATAGCGCTGGAATCTCTAAATTTGGAACTGAGATTACTGGTGGAGTTTAGTATTGTGGAAGTTTTGGAAATTCGAACATAGGGTACGAAAAATACTAAATAGCACTAAATTTGGTACATTTTCGATTTGGGTGAACGGATAGAGCTTGATTCCTCAAATTTGGACTGAGGATCACTGATGAAGAGTAAGAAAGATGCACCAAAGGGTTTTTGGAAACTTGAGTGTACGAAAAGTACTAAATGGTACTAAATTTAGTACAATTTGGATTTGGGTGAACGGATAGAGCTGGATTCCTGAAATTTGGAATTGATATTACTGTTGGAGTGTAGGACTGGGGAAGTTTTGGAAATTCTTACTTATGTGAATGAAAAGTACTAAATGGTACTAAATTTGGGACAATGGGGATTTGGGTGAACGGATATAGTTGGAATCTCGAAATTTGGAATTGAGATTACTGGTGGGGTGTAGAATTGAGGTAGTTTTGAAAATTCGTACTTATGGGTACGAAAAGTACTAAATGGTACTAAATTTAGTACAATTTGGATTTGGGTGAACGTATGTATGTAGCTGGAAACCTGAAATTTGGAATTAAGATTACTGTAAACTGTAGGACTGAGATATGAGGGTGGTTTTGGAAATTCGTACTTATGTGTTCGAAAAGTACTAAATTTGGTACAATAGGGATTCGAGTGAACGGACAGAGCTGGAATCCTGAAATTTGAAATTGAGATTACTGTTGGAGCATAGGATTGGGGAAATTTTGGAAATTCGTATTTATGTGTACGAAAAGTACTAAATGGTACTAAATTTATTACAATTTGGATTTGGGTAAACGGATAGAACTGGAATCCTGAATTTTAAGTATTTTAATTTTATTTATTTTAATTTAAAGTATGAATTTTTGTAAACGGAAAGAGTTAGAATTTGCAACCCGTTCGCGGTAGGCTATAGAGGTAGAATTTGGATTTGGGTGACGGATAGTGTTTGAGTCCTGAAATTTGAAATTAGGATTACTATTGGAGTGTAGGACTGAGGTAGTAAGGGTACGAAAAGTACTAAGTGGTACTACCTGTGGTACAATTTGGATTTGGGGGAACGGATAGAGCTGGAATCCTGGAATTTGGTCAGACTGCTGTTGGAGTATTGGATTGAGATGGAAGTAGTTTTTGAAATTCGTACTTATGGGTACGAAATGTACCAAATGGTACAACTTGGATTTGAGTGCACGGATAGCGCTGGAATCCTGTTATTTGGAATTATGGTTACTGTTGAAGTGAAGGATTAAGGTTGTTTTGGAAAATCGAATTGTACAGAATTTGGTATAATTTGTTTTTGTGTAAAGGGGTTTTTGGAAATTCGTCGTAGAAAGGTATGAAAAGTGCTAAAGTGTACTAAATATGGAATCCATTGTATTAGGCAAACGCGAAGAGCTAGAAATCTGAAATTTTGAACGAATGGTCATTGATGGAGAGTTAGGAAGATGTACCAAAGGGTATTTAGAAACTCGACCTATAAGTGTACGAAAAGTACTAAAAGTTTCTAAATTTGGTACCAATTGCATATTTTTAATGGATAAAGCTAGAATCTTCAAATTTGGTATGGGAATCAAGGATGGGAAATGGCGTTGAAATAAGGAAATGGTTTTGGAAGTTCGTATTTATGATTACGAGCAGTACTAAATTTGGATTTGTGTGAACGGATAGAGCTGGAATCCTAATGTTTTGAATTAAGATTACTGTAGGGGTGTAGGATTGAGATAGTTTTGGAAATTCGTACCTTTGGGGACGAAAAGTACTAAATGGTACTAAATTTGGTACAATTTGGATTTGGATGAACGGATAGAGCTGGAATTCTGAAATTTGGAACTAAGATTACTGCCGGACAGTAGAATTGAGGTAGTTTTGGAAATTCGTACTTATGGGTACAGAAAGCACTAAATTTGGTACAATTTGAATTTTAGTAAACGGATAGTGTTGGAATTAGGAATTAAGATTACTGTAGGAGTGTAGTATTGAGGAAATTTTGAAAAGTCGTACGTATGGGTAAGAGAAGTACTAAATGGTACTAAATATGGTACAATATGGATTTGGGTGAACGGGTAGAGCTGGAATCCTGAAATTTTTGTTTGGGAAAGAAATGGTACTAAATTTGATACAATTTGGATTCGGGTGAATTAATAGAGCTGGAATCCTGAAATTTGGAATTACGATTAGAGTCGAAGAGTAGGATTCAGATTGTTTTGAAAAAGCAAACTTATGGTTACGAAAAGCACTAAATGGTACTAAATTTAGTACAATTTGTATGTAGGTGAACGGATAGCGGTGGAATCCTGCAATTTGAAAGTATGATTATTGTAGCCCTGTTGCGTTGAGGAAGTTTTGAAAATTGGTACGAAAATTATAAATTGTTCTAAATTTAGTACAATTTTAATTTGGTTTAACGGATAGAGTTTGAATCCTGAAATTTTGAAGTAAGATTACTACTAAAGTGAAGGATTGAGGTAGTTTTGGAAAATCTTACTTATGGGTACGAAGAGTTCGACTTGATACTAAGTTTGGTACAATTTGGAATTGGACGAACGGATACAGCTGGAATCTTGAGATTTGGAATTACTGTAATTATTATGGAATTTACTGTAATTATTTTGTATTAATGTCCGTGTATGGCTGAGATATGTCGTCGAAATACGTACCATAAGTATACGAAAATTACTTAATGGTACTCAATTTGTTTTTGGGTGTGGGGACAGTGCTGGAATTTTTATTTTTTGGAGTTAGGGTGTGTATTGGTGTGCAACGTTGATCTCGCTGTTAATGTGTAAAGGTGAGATACGGCTGATCTTTTTGAAAATCGAACTTAAGGGGTACGTACAGTACTAAGATAAAAATAAATATTGATTAAAATTGGTATTAGTGCGACCAAATTTTCAGTGTTTGTCATTTCCATATTATATATTGTTTATTTGTTTTTTATATCCTTTCCGCATACGAAGTAGCGGGCATTTTGCTAGTATATATATAGATAGATAGAAGATGTGTGCGGAAAATTATCATCTAAAACTTTTCAAGCTTATCACTTGCAAAAAATATCTTAAAGAAATTGTTCTAAAACATGCAATTTTGTTGCAAATGTATCGGTCACCACTGTATATATAAATATTTCGAGTTATCAATGAATCAGATTTTGCTTACTAAAAATGTTTGGAATATATCAATGATTTGGTATAGCTCCGCCACACATTACGGTACCTACCGATTCCACGTATTTTGAATCAAACTCGTGATACAGAATCAATATATTTTATATAAGACATAATTATTGTGTTTGCTTCGTTTTTTGGTCAGGCTATGCCTCCGTCAGCACAGCTGACTTGTTATTTCATAAGTTGTGTCTGTTTACTAGATATTTAGTTGCAAATTATATAAAGGTAGATTACAATTGATACATTTGTTCTACGGAGGGAAGTCATGTTGATTTTTAAATAAAAAATGTGTCATGGCCAAAACTGAAATATTTTAAATACTTTGAGTAATTGGTTGAAATATTCTGAATAATATACCCTACACCACTCTGTGGAAAGGGTATTATAAGTTAGTTTTTTTTTCGAAAATTCATTTAACACCGCGAAATATTCATCGTAGATCCCACATGTGGTATACCAAAATTCATATCTCGACGAGATAAAGCGATTGGTATGTGCGTCCGTCCATTAAAAATTGTAATCGAAAATCAAAACAACCAGACCGCAATTGCGGACCAATCGTCACAATTTTTTTTCTGGTGGTCGGGTTCGGACCAGCATAAAACGATTAGTCTTTGGTGGTGATCCCAAAATATTAAGGGGATGAAATGGACCAAAAACAAAATTTTTATTTTATGTAAGGTTTGGGTTTATGACATGGAAGAAGCTTGCAACTTACCACGAAGATCAGATAATATTAAATGGACCAACACTTTTGTGTGAAATGTGGTAAAATTGTTAATATAATGACTATATCTTTATTCCTTGAAGACCATTTTGCCCACGTAAGTTATATTTGGAAGATGAACTCGCGGCCTTTTTATTGGTTTCCATCGTGTTGATGTACGTACATGGTCAGATAACAGAGTTACAGCCTAGTCACAAATTTAATTCTGTGTAACGTAACCATAAGCACGCAAGAGATCGCAGTTAAGGTTCGATACTGACAAAATTTTGCACGTTGTAAGAGTTTTGGTCAAGGGAGAGTTTTTGATAATGATCGGATAGTGTTTAGCTGTTGAAATTTACCATTACATTTGTGGAAGATATTTACAAATTTAATTTTTGACCCATATTTTAAATTCTGTGAGACATATTCCGGCAAATTACGAAAACCAAACTTGAAAACCAACTCCTGACCTCACCCTTAATAAAATTACATCAATGTAGAGGTAAGCTAATGAAACTACTGTCTAATATATAAGTGAGTTCGTTTAGTGTTTTGGTTTGTTTTTAAACAACTACATTTACCTGCCATGCTACAAAATGTCGCAGTCATAAACTTTTGAAATCATAATAGAGAATTTCCCAGTTTTTTAATTGATTCTAATAAGAATGATATATGGGGTCTCACCGACGTAGCCAGGCGGGGGGCCCGGGGGGCCCCCCTCCGAAATGATTTTGCTTCCTATAGAATATTAGCTTATGTTACCCATTTTTATACCCTCCACCATATGGAGGGTATAATTAAATTTGTCATTCCGTTTGTAACACATCGAAATATTCGTCGGAGACCCTATAAAGTATATTATTGATCAGCATAAAATTCTATGTCGATTTGACCATGTCCGTCTGTCTGTACGTCCGTCCGTCTGTCTGTCTGTTGAAATCAAGATACAGCTCGCAATTTTAAAGATAGAGAGCAAAATTTGGTACAGAAGTTTTTATTACTTGCAGGATGGTTGGTATTGAAAATGGGATATATCGGTCCACGTTTTGATATAGCCCCCATAGAACGGTACCTCCCGATTTTCGGTATTTTTAAGGTTTTAGCTTCATTATCCTACCAAAATGGCTGAAATTTGGTACGCAGTCTTCTTTAGGGGTACAAAACTTTCCCCCAGAAGTTTGTCGGTATCGGTCCACACCTTCATATAGCCCCCATAGAACGGTACCTCCCGATTTTCGGTATTTTGAAGGTTTTAGCTTCATTATCACACCGAAATGGCTGAAATTTGGTACTTAGTCTACGTTGGTGGTATAAAACTTTCCCCCAGAACTTTGTCGGTATCGGCCCATGCCTTCATATAGCCCCCATAGAACGGTAGCTCCCGATTTTCGGTATTTTGAACGTTGTGGCCTCAATATTCCACCGAAATGGCTGAAATTTGGTATTTAGCCTTCAAACTTCCGCTTTAAATTTGTCGGTATAGGTCCACGCCTTCATATAGCCCCCATGGAAAAGTACCTCCCGATTTTTCGTATTCTGAAGGTTGTGTCTTCAATATTCCACCAAAATGGCTGAAATTTGGTATTTAGTCTTCAATGTGATATAAAACTGTTCGCCAGAAATATGTCTGTATAGGTCCACGCTTTCATATTGCCCCATTGCTGACTAAAGTTCGTCGGTATAGGTCCACGTTGCTATATAGCCCCCATAGAACGGTACCTCCGGATTTTCGTAATACTGAAGATTGTGACGTCAATATCCAACCGAAATGGCTGAAATTCGTTATTTCGTCTTCCAGGAGTTATAAAATATTCCAGAAGAGTATTATCAGTATAGGTCCACGTCTTCCTATATCCCCATAGAAGCTTACTTCTTGATTTTCGGTATTTTTTTAGTTTTAGCCACATTCTCTTACTGAAATATAGGAAATTTGGTATTTAGTCTTCTTTGAGCCTAAAAACTTTCCGTCAGAAATTTGTCGGTATAGATCGACGTTTTGAAATAGCCTCCATAGAACGGAGCCTCACATTGTTTTACCGAAATTGCTGAAATTTAGTATTAAGTCTTCTTCATACACGAAAGGAAACTAATTATTCCATTTTACTTCAATACAACTTGTGGTGGAGGGTACACGCAGAGAAAAAATATTTTTCGCTTTTGTTGGAACAAAAATATATGTTTTGGTTCCAAAAATGTATTTGCTTTGTTCAAACATTGTAATCCAAATCCAAAAATACCATCTTTTGTTCCAAACATAGAAAACAAAAACAACTTTCGAATTTCCGCAATATTGTTAAAATCGTTAACAATACCGATTGTAGGAACTATCATAATCTAATTTTGTTTACAAAAAGTATTGTCAATACAGAAAACCAGCCCAGAAATTTTTGATTTGAGTGCATATACTTCTCATATACACTTTTCGCATAACTTGGATATAAATGTCGCGTATAATATTGCAATCATTGATGAACACAATACATGGTTTGCTGCATTGGCTGACAACAAAGACAAACAAAAAGCACAAGAACCCACCACAACATAAGGAATAATTAAACACCATAACAAACATGAAAAGGAAAGAAGAATGAAACAAAACAGAAACAAATAAAAACAAGAGTCTCACAAGTACATACACACAAAAACAAAGGTAAAGGCAGCATGTCATACAAACACACCACAACTCACCAAAATTGTTTTTTCAACACGGCATCGAATAGCGAGAGAAGAGAAACAAATTTTCGAAGAAAGAGAGAAATATTGTTCAGTTGACACAAACTATTTTTGGATTTACAATACTACATGAGGAATCCAACAATATGTTAACAATACATATTTTGCTCTTGGAATATTGTTGGATCAAACATATTTTTTTCTCTGCGTGTATAACAAGTTCGGCCCGGCCGAACTTAACGCCGTTCTTACTTGTTTTTTTAAATTTTAAGTATAATTTTAAACTGTTTTAAAGAAATATGTAAAGTATTTGGAGAAGTATTACAGAGAATTATTTATCTACATTGGTATACTTATTGTCTAACATATTTGAAAATATAAAAAATAATGAAAAAGTTAGGCTTTTTGAGAAATTTTCTGCATAGTTGTTAAGTTTTAAGGCGTTGTTTAAGCGTTTAATCGTAATTTTAGGCTGACTGTGAGTGTTACTGAGTTCAGAACATTACGCTCATTTGTATTTATTGAACGTTTGTAGCATATTACGTCCAATACTTTGGCTCATGAACAACACCTAGAAAAAAAAAATCTTGCGATCTATTGTTTTTAAAATTTTTGATAAGAGCAATTCAACAATAAAATATAAAATCGTTGCTTAATCTTTTTATTTTAAATTTTTGAATTTAGTCTCTAACACGTTTTTGTAATGAACTATTTTGAACATCATAACAATTACAAATTCACACACAAAAAAACTATTTTGAACATCATAACAATTACAATTCACGCAAAAAAAACTATATCAACCATTTTTTTGATGTAAATTCTGTTCCACCGCAGTGTCGTCGTTGTGGTTATTTGAAACTGGTGTCTTGCACAAATTAGTAAATGTCTATTGGACAAAAAAAAATTCTGTCGTATTTTTACGTTTTGCTCGACCTTTTCGAATGTTAATAAAATCAAGATTATTGAGGTCAATGTTTATATTTTATTATGCGTATTATTTTCAATATTTCGAAATTACATTGAATTTCATCTCCAAGGATTTTTCTGTCGATTACTCTTTGAATTTTATTTTAGGAAGTACTTTCAATGGGTGCACATTTCTAAAATGATCATCTTTCCTTCTTCGGCAAAGGACTTTGTGACGACAAACGAAATCAAAAATATTGATCAGAACAGATCGGATCAGAACAGATCGGAAACAGATTCTTCTCCGTCAAAATTCCAACAAGTATCAGTCGGCTTTGCGGACAGGAACTGAAACTTTCATCTATGGACAGATCGAATAGCGACTACACAACCAAATATTTCAACACAAATCTATGTATTAGGAGATTTTCAGAATTGTGTAGCCATTTTGGACGTATACAAAATATGGATTTTATCATTGACCAGAAGTGTTTCGGAGGAGGTACCTGAAGAAATTTACCGACCAACAGTTCATTTTGGAAGTAGATCTTATTTTGGGAGTCATTCTTTTAAAAGATATTGCGCCCGCCAATTATTTCAGTTCGTCACAGTATAATTTTCAGCCTTTTTCAAGATATATGGACTTGCCCACGAAAAAACATAATACCGCTCTTAACACAAGGAATACCTTTAGTACAAATTTCTAAAGATCCTTGAACAGACCTTAAACTGCATTAAACAACTATTTTGAAGGTTTGTGAGGGAGGTACCCCAGTATGGTCAATTTTTTGAGCTAAAACTAAGTTTGGACAAAATATTACTAAATCCAAAGTTTGGACCAAATCTGTTGCTCCGTTCAAGAAAATCGCGCATACCACTTTTGGTAAAATTCTTGAAATTTTGGGGAAAATATCAGAAGGAGTAGACCGAAAAGCACCATCGCTGAACTTTACATAACGCTCGCAGAAAACGTGTTAGAGACTATATAAACAAAGTTTGGACCAACGCAGTATCCGGTTCGAAAGTTGTGGTGCACACCAGCCCCTACACATGGTAGCCGTAGGTGTTCTTTACAGGTTTCGGGCCATTTTCTCTAGAAGTATGGACTTGTTCCTGAAAAAACTTGTACTGTAGTAATAGGGACCCCGAGAACACTTGTTGCAAAAAAGCAAAGCGTTTCCAGAGAGGTCTTTTTATTTATTAATTTATTTATTTCATATTTATACTATTAACTAAATTATTATAATAAAGGAAGTGAAGCCATGACTACTGAGTTCTTTACCTTATACAGGTATATTTACTAATTATCCAGAGAGGCCTTAAACTACGCTTCTCCGAAATTTTTTGAAATGCTAAGTGGAAGGTTGCCGAAGAGTGAATCGATATGGTCCATCTTCGAAATTGATATAAATTTGGACAAAATGTTACGAAGGCCAAATTTTGGGCCGAATCGGTTGATCTGAATCGGTTGAATTATCGTGCTCTCCAGGCAGCCATCCAGACGGACGAACATAGCTAAGTCGACTCCAAGTTTTCTGAAACACGCTTTGGGCCTAAAATAATTATTTCGATGAGGCACATTTTGACTTAAGGCTGAGAGTATAAAATGTACATTGGGAAAAATTGTGTTTATGGATTGTTGATAAAACAATGTATGCCTATGAATACATTTGATTGGACGCTAGAATTTCATTTTAAACGAATTTAAGAGACTCACTATTGCTTAGCATTAGTTCTCTATCAAGAAAACGACTATTAGCCTTCATAATTTTTTTGTGATAAAATCTACGATAGGGCACCAAAATATCTTTAGGCAAATAACTACAATTATGACAATAACAACGATTGGACACCTGAATTTCCGAAATTTAAAAATTGACATTGACGAAATTGACATATTCTGACTCCGCAGCGTGATAAAAGACCAAACAAAAGAAGACACGTGTTTTGGAGTTTTTGTTAAGATATTTCTAAGGGTTTCCAATTGTATACTCTTTCTTTGGTCTTACCGATGTGATATCACTGAATTACTAACATACCCTGTGGTTGTGAGTTATTTGACAAATGGTACACCCAAAAATATATGCGATTATTAATATATCTATTGTTTTGAACATATATTAACTAAAAATAAGGAGAAATTGGCCAAGAAGCCTTACGTCATTTTAATTAAAAAGAGTAAAAATTATTTTATCAGCAATATAAGTCTAAAATAAGGTTTACATCATTGCAAAATAAAAAATTTTCGCTAACATGAACTTTCAAAGTTTTGGTCAGGTTCATAGACGAGAAAAAAACAATAAAAAAACTATCGGCTTTTTAAATAACTCGCGGTCAAAGTTCACATATTTTTTACTTTTCACTATTTTGCTAGGAAACGGCAAGTCTTATCGAAATTGAACTAAAGAAACCTAAAAAAATTGAACTTTGCCCGCGATTTATTTTAAAGTTCCTTCAGCGATTTTTTCTTGTTTTTAGATTTTTCTCATATATTATAATTACTGTTTCAGAATCTTATATAAACCTACAAAAATATCATATACGTCAACCTTGCAGAAAATGTTTACTACTACAACATTTTCGTTAGTCCTATTTCAATAAGACTTGTGGTTTCGAAGCCAAAATCGTGAAAACATTAAAAATCATAAAAATGTGCATTTTGAGGACTTATTTATTTAAAAGCACTCCGGGGATTTTTTGATTTTTCTCATCTATGAACATTGTAGTTTTAGATTACGCAAAAACTTCCCAGTTGTAAGCACCTTCCGTTCCGGGGCACGGTAAAAATCACCGAAAGCAAGTTAAAATGCCTTTTGTAATTTTTTTTTTTCCTAATAAAAATTTTAATTCCGGTCCGTCTGTCCATTATAAAATAAACAAAATGACACATAACGTGTCGCAATCACATAAAATTAATTTTATGGAAAAATAGTGTCCAGCGGAAGTGATGTATGGTATCACATGGTCGGCCCCGTCCGACTATAGCCTGCTCTTAGTAGTTTCTTATGTTTTTGATTTTTTTTTCGACATGAACTTTTTTACGATTTCTGTTATGTTATCGTGCATGTCAACTGTGGGCTGTGTGAAGATGAAGAAGAGATAGAAACAATCGAGCACCTATTATGTCGCTGTCCAATGCTTATGTCTAGAAGATTGCGCACCTCGGGAGATCACACGATCCAATCTCTAACAGCCTTCTGCTAAACCGATCCGACACATCTGCTCTTCCTCGCCAAAGGCCTGATATGGCTCCAACGGCAAGGAAACATGGCAAATACCCACTCTACGTAAACCTACATACCTTAATAACTCTTATCTAATTTCTAACGGTTATATACTCTGTCTAACCACTAAGACTATCTTTTGCGTAAATTTTTCTCTTCATCACACTACCAGGGTAAACACAATGGACTATAAGGTATACGAGTGGAGCGGCCGGCTGTCTATTATGACAGCTGCGCGTCCTTAAACTAACCTTTCTTATGTATGTATGACTTGAGGGCTAAAATATGTAAGTAGCGATCATATAAAAGAAATTCCGTGGAATACAAATGCTCAGAGGTAGTGGTGTAGGGTATCACATGGGCGGGCCCGTCCGACTATAGCCCTCTCCTACTTGACTTTTTATCATAAATAACACTGTGCGACACGAACAACATTCAAGGATTCTGATGCAAAATTCTATCGTGTTGAGGTCCGTGGACAACGAAAATACCTTTGTTTCCTCTGGGTCACTTCGTTTTTTGCGTTATAACGGTAATTGTAGTGAAAAACGGGGTTTCTACGATTTTCAACTTTAAACTGGCGTAAGTTATATTTTTCACAACGGATTTATATTCATTTTCTTTTCTTTTAAAGAGAGAAGTAATATCTTTCGACCAAGTCATTAGGTTTTGAAATCGGTTAACAAATAGCCAGTTTATAGTGGTTGAAGTGTGAAAAAACGCATAAAAAGCGGGAAAATGGTTTTCCGCTTGCTCTAAGGCTCTTAGAAGATATCAAACAATATATTGATTTATTTTCGCCGAAAAGCCAATTAAGTTCGCTTCCGAAAACCGGAAAAACTAACGAAATCCGTTGGAAAATAGTTGTGCAATTTTTTGTATTTTTACTTTTTGGTTTTTTATGCATGTCCGTCCTTCCGTCCGTCTGTGGTACTCAAATTTTGGAAATACGGGTCTTTTGTTTCTGGGCACGTCAAGTTCGAAGATGGAATATCCCCTATATAACGATACCGACCGATTTCAAGAATTTTGACGATTTTAACTACATTTTCGAACCGAGGTAGCTAGTTAGATCTCTTCTGAGCTTCGAAAATTTTCTGAAAGCAAATACCAAGTGTTAGCCATATTATTAGGATGGATAAATTAGAAAGGTCATTGAAAATAGTTGGTATTTTAGCTCAGGTTTAATTTTTAACTATCCTTGCAGTACAAATTATTATCATGCTCACAAATCCACCATAGGTGACCACATGCATCATAAATGTTCGATAACACTGTGCAGCAGAAATTTTGGGGGGTGGAAAATTTAATTTGATGAATATACAAAGCACCCAAAAGGAAATTTTTGCCATAGGTCAAGTTTCTGATATATCGCGCGATGAAGTTTTTGATTTTGTTCCTATAATACTTGGGAAAATAGCTCCATATCTCTGTTATGCGCTGTTGTAGGTGTTTGACCTATGGCAAAACTGTCCTTCCGCGTTCATCATATTATCTTCATCCACATTCATCGCCAAAAAGAATTTTTCACCCCCCAGCCTTTGATCTCCATATTTGCGCGTACTGATATTTTTCCTTAAAAACGGTTTAAGAAAACGGTTTTTTGTTCTAGAACTGCAACTAGCAAAGTTTTCATAAGCGAATTAATTTAATTTGATTGACAACTCTATAAGCTTTTTAATGGTATACATATAAGTTTAATCCGTTACTTAAAACCGGTTCAAATATCGGTTTTAATGTCGGAATATCCGTTTCAAAAACTGAGATAACCGGATCTATCCTCCAAGAAAATGTGTTATTAACGTGTTCATCATTACAAGAGCTATTTGTTGTAAATATTTCAGAAGGACCTCAGATGTCTACATAAGCAATAACCAATTGTTATGTCAACATGGCTATACATTAGGCCGGGGCGATTTGTATGGAAGGAAAAAAGTGTTATCGGGCGCCTGGAGTTTCTGATTCTTGGTATTGTATTTAGCAAAAAAGTCAACTAGACCATATGTCTACGGTGAAAATCGAGCCCCCGGATTTTGACTTGAAGTTTTTATTCAAGGATTTTTGGATATTTTGGCAAAGAACAACCAAACCACTGAGATTTTCGATCCAACATAAAGACAACAATTGTAGCCAAGACAATAATAAAGAACTCTCTAGTACATTGCAAAAGCATTGGAACGCTCCTTCAGGCAGATATGGCCTCGAGAAGGTGCACATTTTTGGGAAAATATCGATAAATGACAATGTGCTACAAAATGGGACACAAATTCAGTGTGTGGAAAATCCCTTTTGGAGATGAAAGCCCTTGGTGAGTGTACTAAGAACCCAAAAGGAAATTTTCACCATAGGTCAAGTTTCCGAGATTTTGGTTGAGGTCATCCGCATTTTCATGACAAAGGTCCAAAGCCTTGGGTTTTCCAACACCCAGATCATTGATTATTTTCCATCTGCTTTTGGAATCCAATGCTGAATTAAACCGATGAAAGTAATAATGAGTCTTTGCGGAGTGAATAGAGCTATTAACCCGTTTTCGCGCATAACGGAATTGTTCGTAGAGTTCCGGGAAACGCTATAGAACACCGGAACTCTACGAACAATTCCGTTATGCGCGAAAACGGGTTAATAGCTCTATTCACTCCGCAAAGACTCATTATTACTTTCATCGGTTTAATTCAGCATTGGATTCCAAAAGCAGATGGAAAATAATCAATGATCTGGGTGTTGGAAAACCCAAGGCTTTGGACCTTTGTCATGAAAATGCGGATGACCTCAACCAAACTTTTATCAACATACCCACTGTACAGGTTAATACTTCATTCTATGGTGGATTAACAGATGATGTTATACGTGAAGGATATTTTGAATTCAGATGTGTTAGTCCTATGGAAGTACAGAGTTATTTTACTAAAATTAAATCTAATGCGATTGGTCCTGACAAAATTGACCCAAAATTTATTCGGATTATACTTCATCTTATATTACCTTATATCACGTACTTCTATAATAATATCCTAACATCGAGCACATATCCAACGTAGTGGAAACATGCAAAGGTTA